>NC_057837.1:537500-1787500 GCF_910594005.1 Cervus elaphus | reverse complement strand
CAAATAATTCTCCAAAGAACCTCTTCATTTTCTCCCTTAAAGTTTGAATTATTTTTAAAGAATGAATTCTAAGAAGGGGAATTATTAAATTAAAAATAGGAAAATTTTCCCAGTCTTCTGTGTTTCTCCAAATTACTTTTCATCTTAGACTGCCTAGAATAATAGACCATATTTCAATGCATAGTCACCAACTTTGGACATTAGTTTTTCAAAATGTTTTCCTTATTGAGCTGGTATTAAAGGATAGATATCATTTATTTTTAATTATATCACTGTCAATACTCTTGTGGCTTTGCATCCTTTTTTTAAAAAATTTTGTTTGCATTTATTCTTTACATATTTTCCTTCTAAGTAGGAATTTTTACTCTGATTCCTTATGCCTGAGGCCTTTCTATTATCTTCTCTACCTTCCTTGAAGAATTCATAGCTTGCTTTCTATCCATGCCAGAAAGCTATTTCTCTGGCTGCAGAGTATAAATAAGGCTTTCCAATTCTGGACTGCATTTGCATATATCCTCTAAGCAGGAATTGACTGCATGGAGCAAAAGAATCACTCACTGTTTCTTAAGAGTGAATTCACAGATTGCCTTTCATACATTATTTTAGTTGATACCATCAAAAATAAGTGTGCTATAAATAGCAAGCAATGGTCAGATTTTAAACTCTTTATTTGATTTATTTGAGTGTGGGCTTTGGATTCAAACAGGCTTGTATTTGAATCCTTCTTCTTAACCTTACAAGCTATGTGACCTTGAGAAAAATCACTTAATACCTCCGTACATTTAGCTTGCTGGCCTGCAAAGTGGGAGTAATAAGCCTCATTCCACAAGCTTGTTGTGAGGATGCAGAGAGAGGAGGTAAAGGACGTAGCTCGTGATGGGCAGATAGTCTCAAGGGAACCAAGGTTACTCACCTTGCTGATGCCTCCCTCTCCATTCACCCTAAACCCAACTAATACAAACATAGCTGCCATTAGATGAGTGTTTACATTCCAGACAAAGATCTTATCTTATGCCATAAACATTCCCTAAGGAAAATACTATATATCATCTTACAGATTATAAAATGAAAACTCAGAGATATTAACCAATATGCCCAAGGTTACAGAGAAGAGAGTCCAAGAAACCCCAGGAAAGTCTGTCTGACTCTAGAGTTTGTGCTCTTAACTATTTTGCTAACTCCCATGCAGCTAATGACCTTAGCCACCTAAGATCAAAGGCCTCGAAAGAATTGCACAGCACTAGTCACAACAGCTGACATGGAAGAAACCTAATTGTCTGTTGACAGATGAATGGATAAAGAAGATGTGGTATATATACACAATGGAATATTACTCAGTCATAGAAAGAACAAAATAATGCCTTTTGTAGCAACATGGATGCAACTAGAGGCTATTATACTGATTAAAACAGAAAAAGACAAATACCATATGATATCACTTATATATGGAGTCTAAAATATGGCACAAATGAACCTATCTATGAAACCGAAGCAGACTCACTGACATAGAGATGAAACTTGTGGTTGCCAAAGCAGAGAGGAGAGAGAGAGAGGGGTGGATTGAGAATTTGGGGTTGGTAGATGCAAACTATTACTTATAGAATGGATAAACAACAAGATCCTACTGTATAGCACAGGAACTAATATCTAATCTCCATTATGCCATAATGGAAAAGAATATAAAAAAAGAAAGTATGTATGTATATTACTGAGTCATATTGTATGGCAGAGATTGGCAAAACATTGTAAATCAACTATACTTCAATTTAAAAAAAAGAATTGCAAATAGGTATCATAAGGGAAGTGGGTAGCAAACATGGGGTAAAAGGGATAGATTTTGTTTATTTCCTACATTTGGCGCTGTTTTATTGGCTACAGGCAAAACACATTAGAGCCACGTTTGATTCCTCTTTCTATCACATCTTTTAATTCATCTGTAGTCCTGTCCAAATGTATATTTGGAATATAACAAAATATTAGCACCTCCACCTCTATCATCCTGGTCAAAAAACACTTGTAATAACTGCTAGGATAGATTTTGTCATCATCCCCACATATTCACTCCCCTTCCTGTGATATCTGTGGACAGTGGGCATGGCCTTGTGTCTTGTTTTGGTTGCTGAAATGCGTCTGAAAATGACACAGGGTTTTGTTGAACAGGGTCTTAAAGAGCCATCTTGGCTTTTGCCATTTTCCTTTTCTGATTGCAATGAGCCTAGTGATATCTCAGATTGGAGCTGCTTTTTCTGTATGGATTACAGGTAATATAGCAAGGAGAGATAAGAAAGCCTTCTTCAGTGATCAATGCAAAGAAATAGAGGAAAACAACAGAATGGGAAAGACTAGAGATCTCTTCAAGAAAATTAGAGATATCAAGGGAATATTTCATACAAAGATGGGCTCAATAAAGGACAGAAATGGGATGGACCTAACAGAAGCAGAAGATATTAAGAAGAGGTGGCAAGAATACACAGAAGAACTATACAAAAAAGATCTTCATGACCCAGATAACCATGATGGCATGATCACTCACCTAGATCCAGACATCCTGGAATGCGAAGTCAAGTGAGCCTTAGGAAGCATCACTACGAACAAAGCTAGTGGAGGTGATGGAATTCCAGTTGAGCGATTTCAAATCCTAAAAGATGATGCTGTGAAAGTGCTGCACTCAGTATGCCAGCAAATTTGGAAAACTCAGCAGTGGCCACAGGACTGGAAAAGGTCAGTTTTCATTGCAATCCCAAAGAAAGGAAATGCCAAAGAATGTTCAAACTACTGCACAATTGCACTCATCTCACATGCTAGCAAAGTAATGCTCAAAATTCTCCAAGCCAGGCTTCGAAGAACTGAAGAGCCTCCTAATGAAAGTGAAAGAGGAGAGTGAAAAAGTTGGCTTAAAATGCAGCATTCAGAAAACTAAGATCATGGCATCCGGTCCAATCACTTCATGGAAAATAGATGGGGAAACAATGGAAACAGTGAGAGGCTTTATTTTTTGGGCTCCAAAATCACTGTAGATGGTGGCTGCCAGCATGAAATGAAAAGACCCTTCCTCCTTGGAAGAAAAGCTATGATCAATCTAGATAGCATGTGAAAAAGCAGAGACATTATTACTTTGCCAACAAAGTTCCATCTAGTCAAAGCTGTGGTTTTTCCAGTAGTCATGTATGGATGTGAGAGTTGGATTATAAAGAAATCTGAGTGCCAAAGAATTGATGCTTTTGAACTGTGGTGTTGGAGAAGACTCTTGAGAGTCCCTTGGACTGCAACGAGATGCAACCAGTCCATCCTAAAGGAGATCAGTCTTGGGTGTTCATTGGAAGGACTGATGCTGAAGCTGAAACTCCAGTACTTTGGCCACCTGATGCGAAGAACTGACTCACTAGAAAAGACTATGATGCTGGGAAAGATTGAAGGTGGGAGGAGAAGGGGACGACAGAGGATGAAATGGTTGGATGGCATCACTGACTCGATGTACATGAGTTTGAGCAAGTTCTGGGAGTTGGTGATGGACAGGAAAGCCTGGCGTGTTGCAGTCCATGGGGTCGCAGAGTCAGACATGACTGAGCAACTGAACTGAACTGAATTCCAGACCTGCCTATCACCATTTAGGCCAATAAGAGGCCTGAAGGTGAGTGAAAACCCAAGGGCCTATCTCTCTTTGTGTTTGACCAGTGAAGTGCCCATGTCTTTTCTGGGCCCACTCTCACACACATTTGTAGAGAGTCCATGTCCTCACCTGTCTTTCTTGTTCTCTGGGTGGCATTCTCTCTAGTCCCACAGTAGAGATTCTGGTGTGCTCTGAAATGTTGCTGAATTCTAGGTTTCCTAGACCTTCTTGACTCATTTATTCTGAGAAAGTGAAAGTGTTAGTCACTCAGTCGTGTCTAACTCTTCATGACCCCATGAACTGTAGCCCACCAGGCTCTTCTGTTCATGGAATTCTCCATGCAGGAATACTGGAGTGGGTAGCCATTCCCTTCTCCAAGTGATCTTCCCCATACAGGGATTCATCCTGCATTGGGGGTGGATTCTTTACCATCTGACCCACTAGGCAAGCCCCTCATGTATCCTGCCTCCCCCCTTCCTGACCCTGATATTGTATATATTTGGTCTTTGCATTTGACTGAGGGCCCCATGTTCACATTGAAGCCTCCAAACTCACCAGTTACCCCCTTCTCAGCTCCCACTGGGCCTCTTACCAAGACTGGGCTGTGTTTCATTTACCATGTGGTGCGGCCTTCTGGCCTCTTCCTAGAGGTGAAATGGAGGCCGAACGTTGTGTCTGGGCACTCCCCACATCTTCTATCATGACAGTTCTACAAATGACTTCATTCAGTCCCCACCTTCACCCTGACTTAATAACGCGTTGCATATTTAATACTGCTACTATTTAAAAGTGTGGCTTTAAAAGTTTCAATTATAATGTCAGTAGCTAACATTTATAGAGTACTCACTATGTACCATGCATCATTCTAAGCCATGTTGTATATTAAGTAGGGTCACTGAATTCTTCCCTGGTGGCTCAGTTGGTAAAGAATCCACCTGCAATGCGGGAGACCAGGGTTCGATCCCTGGTTTAGGAAGATACCCTGGAGGAGGGCACAGCAACCCACTCCAGTATTCTGGTCTGGAGAATCCCCATGGACAGAGGAGCCTGGTGGGCTACAGTCTATGGGGTTGCAAAGAGTCAGACACGACTGAACGACTAAGCTCAGCACACCTCTAGAAGGTGAGCACTGTTATCACCCCCATATGCTCCTGAGAAAGGGGCTGGATCTGTAAGAGCTTCCTCTGGTAGTGCAGGCAGGCAGTGCCGGAACCCCAGCCGGCAGCTCCAGAACTGCACTCTGAACCTCAACAGTCTCCTTGCTCTCTTCCTCCCAGCCTCGCCCTCCTCCCTCTCCCCATCTCCACCAGAACTCTAGCCTTGGAAACCTTCTTGAACCTTTAAACATTTACTGACTTTCATCTTACAATTTTACTAGTTGTTGTTCAATCGTTAACTTGTGTCTGACTCTTCTTGTAACCCCATGGACTGTAGCCCGACAGGCTCCTCTGTCCATGGGATTTTCCTTCTGGGAGTGGGTTGCCATTTCTTTCTCTAGGGGATCTTCTTGACCCAGGGATCGAACCTGCATTTCCTGCATGGCAGAAGGATTCTTCATCCCTGAGTCACCTGGGAAACCCTAACAATTTGACTTGAGAGAACTTAAAAAAAAAGTTCCATTGGAGGCTTTTGGTTTTTCATAGCTTTGGAATACTTTGCATGGAAAACTTGATTGCTGAGGACGAGACCAGTCATAATTTTTAAGTTTGGTTATTTCACATAAGCTGTCCTTAGTAGACCATGGGCCTGAAAGTACCTTACTGCTTGATTGCTGCTTATTAAGCCAAATCTTTTTTTTCATAGGTCTAATACTGGATCCAATAATCTATACACTATATGGCTCAATTACTAGCTTCCAGTGGGAAAAACTGCCCTTGAAGTCCTTTATCCTTGACAGAAAATAGCAGGGTGTATTTGGATATCCATTTTATGTGAGCATTTATGTATCAGTTAAATTGCACCCTAAATTATTATTACTTCTCTCAGAGAATGATGGTTTATTTCCAGAAATGCTCCATTTAACCACATACTCAAATTTAATATATTTTCATTATATACTTTATCACTTGACTCTGTTTTCCATCTTATGTAATTGCTGGTTACAGAGGAGCTGCCTGGGGTTGGGTAGGGGGGAGGAGCAGCTTGGGGGTGGAGGAGACGGGTGGGTGTCCAGTGTGGGAGGAAGGAGACTGCATGGGAGCAGAGAGAATGCAGACCAAACGGCGAATTACTATGCCGTGACCATTGGAGAGACTAAGGCAGTGAGGCAAAGACACCAGCGGGCAGATATATGGGGTGTGTAATAAATATCCAGAGTGCAAAATAAAAAGTCCTCCATAAAGAGGCTGAATTACAGCATGTCCACTTTCCCAGAACACACCTTTTTATTTTGGCCCAACAATAAATAGGCGGTAAATGCCAATAGGAACTTTTGCTGTGGGGATATATCATAGACCTCACAAAGCTTTCCAGATCACATAGACTGAAAGCAGATAAACTGTGTGACATAAAAATGATGGACTTTTGCACTTGGTTTATTGTGCTGCTGCAATACACACTGTGGCTATAGAATATAGTCTAATTACACCATGCAAATCAGACCCAAATATACAGGCTAGCCCAGACAGGCAAACATTGAGAGAACTTTTTCACCACCTATCAACATATGGAATTTTACAGCAAAAACGGAGAAAGACAAAATTCATCTACCTGATGAACAGAGGCAAGAAAGACTAAAAATGAAGTCTCCACTATAATTTGTCTATTTGCTTGGGGATGGAAATAAAGTGACAAAGTGTTAGTTGTTCAGTTGTGTCTGATTCTTTGAGACCTCATGGACTGTAGCCCACCAAGCTCCTCAGTCCATGGGATTCTCCAGGCCAGAATACTGGAGTGGTTAGCCTTTCCCTTCAGAGGATCTTCCCAAACCAGGGATCAAACCCAGGTCTCCCACTCTGAAAGCAGATTCCTTACAGTCTGAGCCATCAGGGATGGAAAAAGTGGCAAAATTCTGTAAAGCAATTAACCTTCAATAAAAAATAAATTAAATATTGTTGTTCAGTTGCTCAGTCATGTCCAACTCTCTGTGACCCCACTGCAGCATGCCAGGCTTCCCTTCACCAGCACTTATTATATGCCAGTTCTTTTTAAAAAAATTTTAAAAGATTTTTTTATGGACCATTTTAAAGGTCTTTATTGAATTTATTACAACACTGCTTCTATTCATGTTTTGGTGTTTTGGCCATGAGCATGTGGTCTCTTAGCTATCCAACCAGGGATCGAATCCACACCCCCTGCATTGGAAGGTGAAGTCTCAACCACTGGACTGCCAGGGAAGGCCCTTTGTCAGATTCTTTTTAAAGTGCTTGGGACAGATTAGAAAACAAAGATCCCTATTTTTATGGTGCTCAATGCTATTAGAAGGACACAGCTAATGGTGCTAATGGTAAAAAATCCGCCTGCCCATGCAGGTGATATAAGAGACACAGGTTCAATCCCTGGGGCAGGAGGATTCCCTGGGGAAGGAAATGGCAACATACTCCAGTATTCTGGCCTGGAAAATTCCAAGGACAGAGGAGCCTGGTGGGCTACAGTCCATGGGTCACAAAGAGTTGGACATGACTGAGTGAACACACACACACACAGCCAATAAAGAAGGAACTCAATAAATAATTGAGTAAATTAAGCAGAGTGTTAGAAGGTGCCACTTGGTAAATGGAAGAAATAAAGTGATGGGGAGCAGACCAGGAAGGTGGGAGTGGGTGTGATGGCTGATCACAGTATTAAATAGGTCCCAGGAGGCCTCCTTGAGAAGGTGGCATTTGAGAAAGGCTTCAAGGAGTTGCCTGGTGGCTCAGATGGTAAAGAATCTGTTTGTAATGCAAGAAACCCAGGTTTGATCCCTGGGTCAGGAAAATCCCTTGGAGGAGGGAATAGCAACCCTCTCTAGTATCCTTGCCTGGAGAATTCCAAAGACAGAGGAGCTTGGCAGGCTGTAGTCCATGGAGTCGCAAAGAGTCAGACATGACTGAGTGACTAACACTTTCAAGGAGTTAAGAGGTGAGCCATGCAGATAACTGGGGGAAGGCCATCTCAGGCAGAGGCTGTGAGGTGTCCCTGCCTCACTTGGTCAGGGAATGGCACAGAGCCCATGGAGCTGTGGCCCAGGGAGTCATGGCCAGGGGCGCTGTGGGTGAAAGAGCATGGGGCCGGGGCCCCGTTTCCCTTCTTCCTTTATGAAAAAGTCACTGCACACAGTGGGTTCTGGAAAAGCAGGCTGCATGCTGATAACCAGGCAGAGCGCAGCTGGGACTTGGGTGAGGCAGATGAGGTGCCTAAGTGCAAAACTTAAAGAGATGTTCAATTTCAGATGCCACCTCTGCATTTACACACCAGTGAGAACAGACACCTCCATAAGTTTTGTATGTAAGACACTTCACTCACCTCCCTCAAGTCCTAATCCTGATGCAGAGAATTCCTGCTTTGTTTCTACAAACAGGCTGGCCCCACCCACCACCACCACCAGACACTCTCTCACATCTCTGACAGAATTATCTATCCTGCAAACACACAATGGCAGGAAGCAGAGCTGTGCCAACCAACCGCCAGGATGACGAGTTTCCTGCTCTTTTTTGGCCGCACCTCACCCTCAACTGAAGTAGGCAGAGAGAGGAAGCAGAATTCTGAGCTAGATTTGGTTTTTTAGTCTCTAAATCTGTCAACAAGGGTGTGCATGTGGTTGAAAAGTGCTTCTGGAGCCCAGGAATAGTTGCTCACCAGCCTGTGACTCTGGGATCACAAACGTGATTGAAGGACCACTTGTAAGGTCGAGTGAACAGGGAGAGTCATTCTAAGCTGACTTGATGGCTGAGGCAAGAAGCAGAAGCTTCCCATGAAATAAATATGCCTTAGAATGTGCTTGGTGTTTATATCCCCCCTAGAGTCCCCCTTACCCCTAAAGGAACTCTAACAACCTTGAGGATTATAAATGTTTAAGAAAATACAACTGCTTCTCATATGGACTCATGAGGGGGTGGTGGGCAGGGCTGTGAGTGGCCCTCCTGGCAGTGGATATGTGCATAAGTCCATCGATCCCCTAGTTCACAATGGTTCCATCTGGATGTGCTGTCTCCCATTGCATGATCCTCTGCATCCATCAACAGATGGATGAGCCCAAATTGCATCCACTCCACACAATGGTTGTGTGTTCCCCACTTTGGAACAAAAACACGTGGATTTTCCATTAAAGAAAAACCAAAATACATTGAGTGTTCGCCCCATGAATGACCTGGTGAAGGTAATATTGTATCAGTTTTACAGATGAAAAATTAATTTACAGAACAATTAACATAATTTGTCTAAGGACACACAACTGATAAAAGTAAAGACAAGATTCAAACTTAGCTCTGTTGACGCCCAAATTCATTGCTCCACAGTGAGATAGAATCGAATAGTTTTCTGTTGCTTTTCTTTGATCACCAGCTCAATAAAGTCTGAGCAGTGAGATACCAAAAAAAAAAAAAAAAAAAAAAAAAGAGTGTTCAACTTCAGGAGCAGAGAAAACTTCTAAAGATTTTCATCAGAATTAAGGTCAACCCCATATTAACTGGGGCTTCCCTGGTGGCTCAGAGGTTAAAGCGTCTGTCTGCAATGTGGCAGACCTGGGTTCAATCCCTGGGTCAGGAAGATCCCCTGGAGAAGGAAATGGCAACCCACTCCACTATTGTTGCCTGGAGAATCCCATGGACGGAGGAGCCTGGTAGACTACAGTCCCCGGGGTCGCAAAGAGTCGGGCACGACTGAGCGACTTCATTTCACTTCACTTCCATATTAAACACTGTTGTAAAATTTAGTGAAAGTGAAAGTCACTCAGTCACGTCTGACTCTTTGCGACCCCATGGACTATACAGTCCATGGAATTCTCCAGGCCAGAATGCTGGAGTGGGTAATTGCTATATAGTAACCTAAGTTTCTGCTTTATTGACTATGCCAAAGCCTTCGACTGTGTGGATCACAATAAACTGTGGAAAATTCTGAAAGAGATGGGAATACCAGACCACCTGACCTGCCTCTGGAGAAACCTGTATGCAGGTCAGGAAGCAACAGTTAGGAGTGGACATGGAAGAACAGACTGGTTCCAAATAGGAAAAGGAGTACGTCAAGGCTGTATATTGTCACCCTGCTTGTTTAACTTATATGCAGAGTACATCATGAGAAATGCTGGGCTAGAAGCACAAGCTGGAATCAAGATTGCCAGGAGAAATATCAATAACCTCAGCTATGCGGATGACACCACCCTTATGGCAGAAAGTGAAGAGGAACTAAAAAGCCTCTTGATGAAAGAGGAGAGTGAAAAAGTTGGCTTAAAGCTTAACATTCAGAAAACTAAGATCATGGCATCTGGTCCCATCACCTCATGGGAAATAGATGGGGAGACAGTGGGAACAGTGTCAGGCTTTATTTTTTGGGGCTCCAAAATCACTGTAGATGGTGACTGCAGCCATGAAATTAAAAGATGCTTACTCCTTGGAAGGAAAGTTATGACCAATCTAGATAGCATATTAAAAAGCAGAGACATTACTTTGCCAACAAAGGTCCGTCTGGTCAAGGCTATGGTTTTTCCAGTGGTCATGTATGGATGTGAGAGTTGGACTGTGAAGAAAGCTGAGTGCTGAAGAATTGATACTTTTGAACTGTGGTGTTGGAGAAGACTCCTGAGAGTCCCTTGGACTGCAAGGAGATCCAACCAGTCCATCCTAGAGGAGATCAGTCTTGGGTGTTCATTGGAAGGACTGATGCTGAAGCTGAAGCTCCAGTACTTTGGCCACCTCATGCGAAGAGTTGACTCATTGGAAAAGACCCTGATGCTGGGAGGGATTGGGGGCAGGAGGAGAAGGGGACGACAGAGGATGAGAAGGCTGGATGGCATCACCGACTCGATGTACATGAGTTTGAGTAAACTTTGGGAGTTGGTGATGGACAGGGAGGCCTGGCATGCTGCGATTCATGGGATCGCAAAGAGTTGGACACGACTGAGCGACTGAACTGACCTGAACTGAACTGAACCTAAGTTTCAGAATACTTTGGCCACCTGATGTGAAGAACTGACTCATTGAAAAAGACTCTGATGCTGGGAAAGATTGAAGGCGGAAGAAGGGGACGACAGAGGATGAGATAGTTGGATGGCATCACCGACTAAATGGACATGAGTTTAAACAAGCTCTAGGAGTTGGTGATACACAGGGAAGCTTGGCGTGCTGCAGTCCATGGGGTTGCAAAGAGTCGGACACAACTGAGCAACTGAACTGAACTGAAGCTTCAAAAATCATGAAAAGTCAATTTCACAACATAGTAAATACATTTTAAGGTGTAAATATTCCTTCTGAACTTTTTCTTTTTTGCTGTCAAGTAAAATATCAAGAAATTCATTTGTCTAAACTGAATCCTGGTTGTCCTTTGAAAATCTTGGTTCTTTTTGCTGTCCTCTCAAATGATAGATGTTCATTTTATCACATCCCAACTGTTTCAGGGCTAAAAGCTGGGTATTGGAAATTTTTTGCTCCCAATGCTACTCCTGTGGAGAAGGAAATGGCAACCCACTCCAGTATTCTTGCCTGGAGAATCCCATGGACAGAGAAATCTGGTGGGCTATAGTCCATGGGGTTCCAAAGAGTCAGACATAGCTGAAGTGACTTACCACAGCACATTCTTTATATATGTTGTATTTCACAATGACGAAATACAATTTAAAAAACAAAGAATGTGCTAAATAGGCAAATAAATTGATATTTCTTTTTGTAAGACAGCTTCCTTAGATTCTGGTGATCAGTTCACCTGATGCCAATCACTCATGTAAAAACTGCTAAGTTTTTAGCCTCAGAAATGGCAAATGTGATTACTTTAAATTATTTTAAATAAACCTATGGACCTAACTGTGACCCTTATACTGCTAAACCTGCTAAAGCAGGTTTTACCCAAAAAGGGGGTCAGGTGTCACTAGCTTCTTCTCTTAGTAATATTCATTCACTCTACCTTGAAGGATATTTCTGTGGTCATGGTGAACCCATGGGTGATGACTGGCTCCTCTTCTGCAGTTCGTCCCTTCCAGCAGTCCAGCTCCACGCAGCGACAACCAGACAGGAGCACTTGGCGATACATCTCAACAGAGGAGTTCCCAGCCAGCTGGCCAGCTGTAAAATGTCAACAAGATGAACCTCAGACTCTCACAAAGTGAAGAACACACTGATGGTTTCCTAGAAGAGATCTTCAACAGTGGGAAAACAAAGAGCTCAAGACCTTGAGTAGTTCTCAGCCTTTCTTCTGTCTCAACACACCAGAAGGTAGTAACATAATCCCAAATGGAAATACGGCCCCCTAGCAGTGGTTTGGAGAAGAGAGATTAGAAGGATATGTAACAATAACAGCAACTCATGTTTATTAACTGTTAACCATGTGCCAGTTATAATTCTTTGAACTTTATATATATTACCATATATAATTCAATTCATATATTCAATTCATATTCATATATATAATTCAATTCATTCAGTCTTCACAAAAATCTGCCTAATGTAACTCTGTTTGTTATTAAATGCCTATTTTCAGATAATAAAAATGGCATAGAACATTTTATTTGTCTAAGTTCCTAAAGCCGGTAAGTGGAAGATCAGGATTATAACTTCAAAACTCAGTCTTGTCATTCTGACCCTCTCTATGAAGAAGTATTGTTAACAGGCTATTGTATTATACAAGTCAAACCTTCTGTCATTTTTGTCCAAGGCACAAACACTTAGCGTAGCTAAACATTATCTTTGCAAAATGGAAATAACTTTGTAGAAATAAACTTAAATTTGGCAAATGAAGTGTAAAATTTGTACTCTAATAATTATAAGAGACTGTTTAACAAAATTAAACAAGATCTAGTTAAATGGAAAGACATCCCATGTTCCTGGAGCAGAAGACTTAAAATTGTTACGGTGGCACTACTTCTCAAGTTGATTTACAAATTCAACTCCCATAAAAATCATATCTGTCTTTTTTGTACAAATTGATCCCAAAATTCATATGGAAATTTAAAGGACCCAGAATAGCAAAAATGATTGTAAAAAATAAGGACAAAGTTGGAAGACTTCCCAGCTTCAAACTTAACAACAAACTCCAGTGATCAAGACAGAGTGGTACTGGCATAAGATTAGACACATAGGTCAATGGAATAAAATTGAGACTCCAGAGATAAGCCCTCACAATTATGTTAAACTGACTGACATCTAGGGTTCTAAAACAATTCACTGCAGAAAATCATCTTTTTAAGTAGTGGTGCTAGGACAGCTGGATTGCCATATGGAAAATAGTGAAGTTGGGTTCCTATTACATCATATACAGAACACACACACACACACACACACACACACACACACACACACACACACACACACACACAATCAATCAGGCTCCTAACTGTATGGGCTAAAACTATAAAACTCTAAACAGAGACTGTAGAGGTAAATTATTGTGACTTAGATTAGGCAATGTTTCATAGATATGACACCAAAAGTACAAATAACAAAGAAAGAAAATAGACAAAATTTACCAAAATTAAAAACCCTTGGGAGCAGAACTGAAATTCTCTAGTAAAATGATATGAATTGTAGTCAACAAGCACTTGAGAAATCTGTGGGCAGGAGTAGAGGCCAAACTACTTCTGTTTCACTTAAGAAGTCAATGGCAGGTTGTAATTTCTTGATAAATTATTTATTTATTTATGGTTGCACCTTGCAGATTGCAGGATCTTGGTTCCCTGACCAGGCCTTGAACTCAGTTCATGGCAGTTACAGCTCCAAGTCCTAACCATTGGATTGCCAGGAAATTTCCTTGATAAATTTTTTTAAAGATTAATAATAAGTTTTGAAACTAGCCCACTACCATCAACACACAAATGGAAGTTTTTGGCTTTCCACATTAAAGATTTCCTGTGAGTTATATTCTGTAAGCCTCCGTTTTTTCAGCAGTCATTTAAAACTGATATATCAATGAAAACTGTCAAAATGATTTTGAAATGGACAAGATCTGCTCAGTGGAGACACAAAGGACAGAGAAAATGGGATTAAACCTATTGGCTTAATTTTAGTTTTATATGCATCTCACAGCATCCAGTATCAGCATAGCAACAGGGTGACATTTTTTGGTTCTCTAGAGCCCTAGTAAATGCATGGAAAGGCTGATTAAGTAGGTTTGCAAAATCACTTTTCTTTACTGGAAAAAATAGGGCATTTTAAATACACAAATATTTGCAAAAGCAGAAATGCTGACAAATTAAGCTAGAAAGTTTCTGATGCTAGATAATTAATTTGCCATTTATAATAACCTCAAAGTTTGTTCTAATAAAGGTCTTTGCTGCATAAATGAAAAAGGGAGAGTGGGAGTGAAGGAGAAATGATGGTCATTTATATGTTATTCTTAAGGGAGGGTTACTTTAGCTAAGGAAAGTTATGACCAACCTAGACAGCATATTGAAAAGCAGAGACATTACTTTGCCAACAAAGGTCCGTCTGGTCAAGGCTATGGTTTTTCCAGTGGTCATGTATGGATGTGAGAGTTGGACTGTGAAGAAAGCTGAGCACCAAAAAATTGATGCTTTTGAACTGTGGTGTTGGAGAAGACTCTTGAGAGTCCCTTGGACTGCAAGGAGATCCAACCAGTCCATCCTAAAGGAGATCAGTCCTGGGTGTTCATTGGAAGGACTGATGCTGAAGCTGAAGCTCCAGTACTTTGGCCACCTCATGCGAAGAGTTGACTCATTGGAAAAGACCCTGATGCTGGGAGGGGTTGGGGGCAGGAGGAGAAGGGGACGACAGAGGATGAGATGGCTGGATGGCATCACCGACTCGATGTACATGAGTTTGAGTAAACTTTGGGAGTTGGTGATGGACAGGGAGGCCTGGTGTGCTGCGATTCATGGGATCGCAAAGAGTTGGACACGACTGAGCGACTGAACTGAACTGAACTGAACTTTAGCTAAAGAAGCAAAGAATTCAAATAATTAATCAGGTTAACTCATTAAAAATGCTAGCCTCTGCAGACAATTGCACAGCTATTCAAGAGTAGAGCAGATTTTCTTGTGTACTACCTAGGATATTAAGTATATTACTGACTATATCCAATACTGCTAGATAATGTGCAATTTCATTAATGTTTTGTTAAGTGTTACTAACTTCGGTAAGGAAGCTGCTGGTAGGAAACAACCTTTAGAAGAATGACACAGCCCAAGGACATGACATAAACTGATTAGAACCAGTTCACATCCAAGATGGTAAACAAGTCCACTTCCACTATACCTCAGACCTCAGAGTACACTCATTGTAACACATCAACAAGTTAAATGACACACCCACGGGCACCATGACAGCTCCAAGTAGTTGTTCAGTCACTCAGTCATGTCCGACTACTTGTGACCCCATGGACTGCAGCACACCGGGTTTCTTTGTCCTTCACCATCTCCCGGAGTTTGCTCAAACCCATGTCCCTTCAGTTGGTGATGCCATCTAACCATCTTGTCCTCTGTGGTCGCCTTCTCATCCAGTCTTCAATCTTTCCCAGCATCAGTGTTTTTCCTATGAGTCAGCTCCTTATATCAGGTGGTCAAAGTATTGGAATTTCAGCATGAGTCCTTCCAATGAATATCCAAGATTGATTTACTTTAGGATCTCCTTGCAGTCCAAGGGACTCTCAAAAGAGTCTTCTCCAACACCATAGTTCAAAAGCATCAATTCTTTGGCATTCAGCCTTATTTATGGTCCAACTTTCACATCCTTGCATGACTACTTGAAAAATAATAGCTTGAACTATACAGACCTTTGTTGGAAAAGTTATGTCTCTGCTTTATTTATTCATTTATTTTTTGGCTGTGCGGGTCTTTGATGCTGTATGTTGGCTTTCTTTAGTTGTGGTGAGGGGTCTACTCTCTAGTTGTGGTGCACAGACTTCACATTGGTTGTCTTGTTGCTGAGCATGGGCTCTAGAGAATGAGTTCGGTAGTTGGGGCTTGGTTGCTCCATGGCATGTGGGATCCTCCTGGACCAAGGATCAAACCCATGTCCCCTGCATTGGCAGACCAATTCTTAACCATTGGACCACCAGGGAAGTCCATGTGTCTAGGTTTGTCATAGCTTTTCTTCCAAGGAGCAAGTGTCTTTTCATTTCATGGCTGCAGTAAACATCCACAGTAATTCTGGAGCCAAAGAAAATAAAGTCTCTCACTGTTTCCATTGTTTCCCCATCTATTTGCCATGAAGTTATGGGACCAGATGCCATGATCTTCTTTTTTTGAATGTTGAGTTTTAAGCCAGGTTTTTCACTCTCTTCTTTCACTTTCATTAAGAGGCTCTTTAGTTCCTTTTCCCTTTCTGCCATAGGCATGTTGTCATCTGCATATTTGAGGTTGTTGATATTTCTCTCCACAATCTTGATTCCAGCTTGTGCTTCATCCAGCCTGGCATTTTGCATGATATAATCCAAGGCCAACCATCAAAGACAAAAAATTGGGCAGCGGCCCAATTTCTGGAAATCTCTGCCCTTTCTCTCAAATAGTTGGGATAATCTTACCACTCATTCGCCCATGAAATTACCCAGCCCATAAAAATTAACCATACTACATTTTAGGGCTGCTCTTGCCTTCTGAGAAGGTCTACACTCTGTCTGTGGAGTGTAATTCTCTCTAAATAAGTCCACTTCTTACCTATCGCTTTGTCTTTCATTGAATTCTTTCTACAATGAGACATCAAGAACCGGAACTTCATTAAGTCTTGAGACCAGGTATGTGATCTCAGTTAAAAGACTGTGGGTTCAAATTCCAATCTGAGTTGCATGGTTTTACACTGAAGGTATATATTACTTAACCCACAGCAGGGTGTTTGTCATAAAAGATTCAAAATGTTTCCAAAACAGTTTTTTTTTGGATTTTCTTGCTGCATATATATTTTTTATCATTCAAATAGAAGGGATTTGATATACTTCTTGAACGTTGATCAGTTAATATTTTGAAAGACATGGTAAGGCAAGGAGTTGAGTTTGTGAGATGGAAAGATTCTGAAAAGAAAAACAAATCAAAACAAAGAAAGGGAAGGGGGGGAGTGTATATGTGTTTGCTTGTGTGTGAGTGTGTGTGTCTGTGTGGTGTTTCCTGTTCAATATCTAAGACTCCCCAAATTTCTCTACAGTAATTTGGTTCATTCTCAAAATGAACAATCTGTATTAGAAATGGAAATCTCTCAAAAAAGGCATTAAAAACCATACATTTATCCATAATTGTCTTATTGCTTGGAATGCATATTTGGTTCTCTGTGTTTTCCTTCATTTATGGAGCTTTTTTCCAAATATATGAATTATTACTGATATTCTCCACTACTCCATTTCTGCTTAAAGCCTCAAAGCTGGTTTATTGTTCTTCTCTAAAATTTCTAGCTCCTCATTGTTATATTCCATCCACTCATTATATTTTCATTTGACTAGATCCAATAAATAGACCTCTGGGGCCAGGGGATTGCTGTGGGCTGGGATTAATAATATGCCATGAGTCACTCAACCCTTGTTATTTCTGAAACTAGTATCTGACATCATCTCTGCCTGGCCGTGAACACATTTTGGAGTACATTCCAAGCCCATGATTGAACCTTGGAGCTGAAACTCTATCTCAGATTAATTTATAATACCGCCCAGAGTCATAGCTCTGCAACTTCTTACTTGACTGCATTTCAGGCAGCTGGTTCCATTCACTTGAGCTTTGTCTCAGATTATCCAAGGCATCCATAGATGGAAGAGACCAGAAAATTGAAAATGACAATTCCTCCATTAACACAGTCTTCTGAGAAATTTCTCATCTTGTGGACTATGATGATTGATTACCTATATTTATATTTACTATTATTTATTGTCTTCTCTTCAACCTCAGGGAGAGAAGGTTATAGAATGTGATGCATTTGTTAATTCAGTGGCTTTCTTCAATAAACACTGTCTCCTTCAAAAAATGGAGATGGGACCATTTCTCCTTGCTTTAAATTCTGTGAAACCAATAGCTACAACTGAGAAAACTATTCAAAATACAGAGGATGTGTTGTTCATCCTGACCATCTCTAGGACCATTGGTTTGATCTGATCTCTCTCTTCCATATTATCTATCTGCCAACTTATACTTAAATTGAAGCATAATTGATTTATCATGCTATGTTAATGGTACAGCAAAGTGATTCAGTTATACACACACACACACACACACACACACTGTGTGTGTATATACTTTTAAAAATTCTTTTCCATTATGGTTTATCACCATGCACCATAAAGCTCTTTTGAAATAGATCCAATTGCCATGGGATGGCTTAGGCAAGTGGGAAAACAACTTTAGGCATGTGCCTGATTGATTATAGGAGCCTCACCACTAGGGTCTATGCACATTCTCAAACATTCTCCATGGGAGGCAAATACTGATGGCTTAGGATACAAAAATGACACAAGACATCTTCCTTACCCTTTCCATTTAGGCAGGGAGGTAAGTGTGTAAAAAGAAAGGAGAACGTTCTTATGTGTCAGGGAATCCAAACCCTCACCTCACTATCACACTCATGGTTGTCATTTCTTTCTCTTTCCTTGCCAACAGAATAGCCTGTTTAGGTTCTGATAAGCTTTAGGGTCTCCTTCCCAGGTCTGGGGTAAATCTTAACTCTTCTCAGCCAGTCACAATCGTTCTGTGGCCCCTGCTAAAGCTATTTGTAGG
Organism: Cervus elaphus; assembly: GCF_910594005.1. Lineage (NCBI taxonomy): Eukaryota > Metazoa > Chordata > Mammalia > Artiodactyla > Cervidae > Cervus > Cervus elaphus. Next base: position 1,769,123 of record NC_057837.1, on the reverse strand, counting down.
TCATTGCTATATGGTGTAACTCTGGTCTGCATCCAATAGGGAATAAAGGGTGGGGTATGGGGAACCTCACTCACACAAAGGGCCACAAGACAGAGATGTCCCTGGGCCACACATGGAGCTTATTTCTTAGGAGGCAATGCCCAGGGTGCCCAGCCGTATTGAAACTGTAAGAGGAGCAAAAAGATGGAAAGCATCTGGGTCTCATGACACCAACAATTCCGGATTTAATCAACTGTCAATCACTCTGCTTTTGGACTTCTTGTTGTATGAGGTAATAAATTCCTTAATGTTTAAACCACTGAGTCATAGTTTCCTTTTATGTAACCAGGTGGCACCAGCGGTAAAGAGCCCACCAGCCAGCGTAGGAGACACAAGAGACATGGGTTCCATCCCTGGGTTGGGAAGATCCCCTGGAGGAGGGCATTTAATGTTGGCTGGAGAATCCCATGAGATGGACAGGTGAGCCTTGGCCCATCAGGTCATGAAGAGTCAGACATGACCGAAGTGACTTGGCACACATGCACACACTCCTAGCCCAAACATACTGGCTGTTTCAACTTCCTTTCATTTTCTAAATGAAGAAGTTAAAGTTTAGAAGAGTTCATTTACTTACAGACAAAATTAAACTTGGTCTGTTTATTTGCTAAGCTCAACTCTTTACATTCTACCACAACTTTCATTGGTCTGTGCACTAACTAAAAATTGGCACTTGTCATCTGCCTCTATAAGCATTAGGTTACTAGTCACTGTAGACTTTCAATACACACTGAAAGGAGTCCAGGGTGGAGATGACTCTATGCTCTGGGAAAAAACTGGCAGAACTGGTCTTCAGATAGCTAGATATCTTCAGGAGAAGATCTTATGAGCCCAATTGTTGCATCTTCTCATCCCTAGAAAAGCACTAAAATGTCTAACAATGACATCAGCTCCTTGTGACTAGCAGCAACCCTCTGTCAAAACCTCCGTAAGCTTCTGACCACACACACCCCTCTTCCCTAAAATTATAAATAATACTATCTTCCCTCTCTCTTTGGAGCAATTTCTCAGAGCTATCTGAAATGTTGTTTCCCAGGCTATCATCCTGATTTTGACCCCAATAAAACTTAATTCACAACTTCCATCTTGTGCAGTTTTTCAAATGATGTATGTGTTCTTTAAACAAAAAATAAATTATGAAATGTTGCATATGCCAAGGACTAAATGAGTAGAAGAGATGAAGAGAGGGAGTGACAGTAAGCCAGGGTTGGTAGTGACTGACAACCAACCGAGGTTGGAATGACTGATCCTGACCAGAGTGAAACTACCTTAAAGGGTATAGGTATACTTTTAGAGCTTTTCTGCAGTCAAGAACATATATCTTAGGAGTTGAATAATCAGATAGTTTAATTCATTAGAGGGATAGCTAAAACCTCCAGTGTAATGCTTTATTTCCTAAGCTGAATAAATATGTTAATTATTCAGAGATAACATCATTTGCTTTTCCTGAGTATATGGAGCCATTATCTCCCACAAGCTGGAATCAAGATTACTGGGAGAAATATCAATAACCTCAGATATGCAGATGATACCACTGTAATAGTAGAAAGTGAAGAGGAACTAAAGAGCCTCTTGATGAGGGTGAAAGAGGACAGTGAAAAAGTTGGCTTGAAATTCAACATTTCAAAAATTAAGTTCACGGCATCCGGCCCCATCACTTTATGGCAAATAGATGGGGATAAAGTGGAAACAGTGACAGATTTTATTTTCTTGGGCTTCAAAATTACTGTGCACAGTGACTGCAGCCATGAAATGAAAAGATGCTTGCTCCTTGGAAGTAAAGTTATGATTAATATAGACAGTGTATTAAAAAGCAGAGATATCATGTTGCCAACAAAGGTTCATATAGTCAAAGCTACAGTTCTTCCAGTAGTCATGTATGGATGTGAGAGCTGGACCATAAAGAAGGTTGAGCACGAAAAAATTGATGCTTTTGAATTGTGGCGCTGATGAAGACTCAAGAGTCCCTTGGGCTGCAAGGAGACCCAACCAGTCAATCCTAAAGGAAATCAACCCTGAATATTCATTGAAAGGACTGATGCTGAAGTTGAAGCTCCAATGCTTTGGCCAACTGAGCAAAGAGCTGACTCACTGAGAAGGACTCTGATGCTGGGAAAGATTGAGGGCAGGAAGAGAAGGGGGCGACAGGATGAGATGGTTGGATGGCATCATAGACTCAAAGGACATGAGTTTGAGCAAACTCAGGGTGATAGTGAAGGACAAGGAAGTCTCGGGTGCTGCAGCCCATGGTGTCTCAAAAAGTCAGATATGACTTAGCAACTGAACAACAACATCTCCCATACTGTTTGGAGTATGGAAAGATTTACTTAGAGCTGAAAAATTTTAGGTTGAAATGAATGGACACTGTTCAGTCCTGAGATAATCTTGTTTTGAGTCATAAGGGTAGATTCCTCAAGGAAAAACAATAATTTAAACCATAGTCACTACCTGATGTACTGCCAAGTCTATCCAAAACCCTAGAAAATGACCATTGTAATTAAAAATCTACTTATTCTGTGCGTGTATTTCTCTCAGTGATCCGATTTTATTTTTCCTTCTGGGTGCCTTGATAGTCAACAAAGGGGCAATAATGAGCAGGGAAATAGACATCATCATAATAATAATGCACTGCTAAATGGATTGGTTTTTATACTGTATATTTAATTTTTACAGCCCCTTTAAATGCTCAAAAGAAAACATTCGAAATATTGAAATTCTCCTTTGAACTTAGACTGGCATTTCTCAGGAAATACTCCAAGGAGATAAGTTCTTAAAATGCTCCAAGGAAATAAGTAGTGTGGTCATGACTGGGGGGGAGGATTGATCTTAACCTTAGTGAGAGTGTCTCTGTAAGTCTTTTTTCCAGTATTTGAAACATACTCCAGTAGGTGCCAATCTTTCTTTGTGCCTAGCATTTTAAAGGCTCATTTGAATAGAAAAACTTTTCTTTTTCCACCAAATATAGCTTCTATGAAATAATGTTTCTATAGAAAATGTTTCTACTTGTTCAGGAATTGCTTGTAAAGTATAAAATCTAACTCATTTTCTAGATACTGATATTAACATTTAACTGGATTCTATGATGTTATTAAAATTTTATAATATTCATGATTGGCTTTTGGAAGTTTGAATTTCTATATTACAGATGTTCATATTTACCCAAAGATCTCTGAAAGATGAGTTCTACATGAGGTTTATCTATATTTAAAACAAGGATACTAATAATATCATATGAATATCATACAAAGTAAAACCAAATTTTACCTCAAAAGAGAATTTCAGTGAAAATATCAAGATCCTATATTAGAATTTATATGTCATTTTTAAAATTAATAATATGGAATTCTCCTTAATTCCCCAGCAGGAAAATAAAAAATTTTGACTGATATTGGGACAAAGTAATGTTCTAAGCATGGAAATTTACATAATGCAAACTTTGATATGACAATACATGGCTTTGAAAAGTGAAGAAGATAAGTTTAAAAATAACCTTAAAGATCAGAACATGATCTAACATAGGTAACAGTTTTAAAAATTGAATGTTTAAAAATATGTGAATTCTAATACTACTAGAAATTTAAAAATTGGGGAAAGTTGGTATACTTGGTCAGAAATCATGTATATCAGATGGTATTGATATGAAATCATTGTTCAGAAATTTGGAGATAGCTATTGGAGTTCTTTCTTCAATGAAAAATAGTGAACCCTTCACTTTTTTAGTAGATGACTCACTTTCTGAAAACTATTGGCCATTAATATGCTAACATCCCAAACCCAACTGACACAAAGGAGCCAAGTTCATTACCTCATATGTACTTAAACAAGTTAATCAGAAGGAGGGCAAATGAAGAAATTAATTGGATTAAAAATACTTAGCAAAAAGCAATTAAAAAAACAGAGCTGCTGAGAAAAATTTAACAGTATTTTGTAGTTTTATTGTTTGCATTGATATCGAACAATTTTCTTACTGTTATTATTGTGTTGCCAGTAAAGCAAATGAGAGATTATGCATAATTTGCAAGGTATCAAGACTGATAAAGGAAGCACAGCTATAGAATCAAGAATTTAAATTGGAAGGAATAGAAATCATTAAGTGAACTCTTGTGCCTTCACAAGAAAACAAAAAGTCTCTTTTCTTGCTTTGTTCAACGAAATGGTCCAGAAACAACATTCCCTAGCACAGGGTTCAAATTGTTGTTACTCATACACATATTTTTCACACTAAAAGCAACAAGGGCTCATTGAGGGAAAAGTCTGATTCCATGCATGGTGCAGGAAGGAACAAGGTGAGTCTGCAAGATCTCTATGTGCCAGAAAATAAGGACATTTTCAAAGATCAATGGGTCATGTTAAGAAGAGAGAGCAGCCATCATAAAAAAATGCTCCCACTGACCACAGCTGAGACAATATGACATCAAAAGGAGAATAGAGGCTGTGGTTGAGTGAATCTACATAAACTCTGAAAGCTTTAAGTCCATAATGATATATATATACACACACACACACCCAGTCAAACTTGAGACTCAATTGTTTTGGTATCATTGTCTCTTTTATTATATGGCAAATAATATAGATAGTAATCAGAGAAGGAAATGGCGACCCACTCCAGTACTCTTGCTGGAGAATCCTGTGGACAGAGGAGCCTGATGGGCTGCATTCCACGGGGTCGCGCAGAGTCCGACATGACTGAAGTGACTTAGCATGAATGCATGCATTGGAGAAGGAAATGGCAAACCACTCCAGTATTCTTGCCTGGAGAATCCCAGGGATGGAGGAGCTTGGTGGGCTGCCCTCTATGGGGTCGCACAGAGTCGGACACGACTGAAGTGACTTAGCAGCAGCAGCAGCAGCATAGATACTAATGGATGTAAATATATTCATTTTTGGACTTAAAAGGAGCTATTTGTAAAATTACTGCATATTGTGACTTCTAGATGAAACAACGTCTAGAATTTACCTGAACATACATTTTTATGAGTTTTGTGGTCCTAAGTATATGATGAATGCAAGATTCTATCATGTGTCCAAGTCTTCACAGTTACATTTCTTAGTATCCTATTAAGTCAAAGATCTAGACTCTTAACTTGAGCTTCCATCAAAGTGAAAGTGAAAGTCGGTCAGTTGTGTCGGACTCTTGGTGATCCCATGGACTATAGAGTCCATGGAATTCTCTAGGCCAGAATACTGGAGTGGGTAGAGCCTTTCTTTCCCTTCTCCAGGGGAACTTCCCAACCCAGGGACTGAATCCAGGTCTCTCGCTTTGCAGGTGGATTCTTTACTGTCTGAGCCACCAGGGAAGCCCAAGAATACTGAAGTGGGCAGCCTGTCCCTTCTCCAGGGGATCTTCCCGGCCCAGGAATCAAACCAGGGCCTCCTGCATCTTCAGTTTCTATAGACCTCCTCAAACTTAGATGAGAAAAATGATCACATCTTCAACTCAAACCACCATGTGCAATTTAACATTCTCTTCAGTTATGAATGTAGGTCACAAATCACTGTAGTATTAGTGGGACTGTGATTTTGTAACTACTAGAAATCACAGACATTTTCATATCATATTTCAACTGTTACAAATACCACATGCCTTGTTTATGAGTCTTAAAAATTATGTTAATAAAATATATATGATTTAAACTGTGTTAATGAAATATACACAGTTGTGTCACAAATTTGTTTTTTAATATTTGATAAAAATATTTTAATGGAGTTTATTTCCTCTTTAATTTTACATACATTATTTTATGCATTTAAAATCCTTAGAAGGGTTCATAGGCTTCACCAGAGTGCCATATACATCAATGGCACCAAATAAGATTAAGGATCTCTGAGGCGGGAAAAAAATCCTTTACAAAGTCTTAACAATTTGAGTGGGAGCTGTGAAACTTTTATAATAAGCCTAGGAAACTGAATTCAAGAAAGTGGGCTAAGTGGAGACTCTCTTCTTGAAGCTATGAAACCTGTAGTAATTTTAAAAGAAGACTAAAAATATTCTAATATTCCTCCCATTGAGGGCTGTGGTCTACACCCCCTACCTCGAAACTGGGTAGGGTTGTGACTTTTTTGACAAATAAAGCAGTCACAGTATGGAACTTCAGAGGCTAAGTGCACAAAGGCCATTAAGTTCCTCCGTGTTCTTTGGAACACTTGTTTTGGCAGCTATAGCTGCCATGTAAGATGCCCACCTAACCTGAGGAAGTCCAAGCCACACGGGGAGGCCTTACAGGCAATTAGGTCATCAGTTCTAACTGAGCCCAGCTATTGTGTCACTAACCCAAGTGCCAGACATGTTTGTGGAGAAGCTTCTAGATGATTCCCACAACCAAGGTGTCTAAATCACCCTGGGCATTGGCTTCCCAGCTGCAGCCCAAGACGACAGAGAACAGAAACAAACCATCTGCTCTGTGCCTTGTCTGAGTTCTTGACCTATAGAATATGGACCAAAATAAAATGGTGGCTCTTTTATGCCCATGAGTTTTCATGTGATTGGTTATACAAGAAGAGATGACCAGAATGGGTTTATGATGAGCCAAACGTGAATCTAATTAGTTTTATACCATGAGTCTCTCTAGGTAGGTAATGTGGTTGAAACAAAACAGGCCACAAGTAGTCTGAGAGCCATCCAGTTTTCAAGAAAATCATGCTGTTGCAGTTCAACTGATGGTAGAACTCAGCGTATGATTCTGACTAGATGGTCTAGGATCATATAGAACCATCCTGAGAGTGCCCATTCCAGCTGTCCAGTGGCCACATATCTGTCTAAGAGGCATTTCTACTCTAAGCTATTTTCACCAAGTATGGGCTATCAGGCCAATGCTGGATTTGATGCCAGCACAACATACATTTATGTCTACAGGAATGGATTTCTTTAAGGAATTTAGAAGAAAGAACTGCTTATTTGTCAGATGGCTGAACCCTGTGAAAACCCCACACATATTTAGTGCCTGGATCTCACTGCCATTATGCGCATGGCATTGTTGGTCTGTCTTGCTACACAAACCATACGCCCCCAGGCAATAAGGCATAAATGCACCAGAACCACCCCTGAGGCATGGTGAGCAGCTACCACTTACAGATACCAAATGAGACCCGAGACTTTACTTTGTTTGCATTATGGGTCTTAAGGTCTTGCTATCCTATATTCATTTGGATAACGGATTGTGTGAAGCAAGAGCATGATAAGGTTTTTAAAAGGTTTTTTTTTTTTTTTAACCAGTAGGTTTTTTTTTTTTTACAGTCTTTCCAAAGCTAGTAATCAGAGAGTATTCTGCAAGAAATATATGATTATAAAAACATTTTTAGCTTATAGAAATTGGTATTTATTAAACTTTTAATTCTAAACTATATAGAGATAATATATATATGTTTTAATATTTTTTCTATTTAACAATCTACTAAAACTAGATTGTCAATCTACTAAATTGACAATCCTCAATTTAGGGCCAAATTAGGAAAGTACTTTGGCCACCTCATGTGAAGAGTTCACTCATTGGAAAAGACCCTGATGCTGGGAGGGATTGGGGGCAGGAGGAGAAGGGGATAACAGAGGCTGGATGGTATCACCGACTCAATGGACATGGGTTTGAGTAGACTCCAGGAGTTGGTGATAGACAGGGAGACCTGGCGTGCTGTGATTCATGGGGTCGCAAAGAGTCGGACACGACTGAGCGACTGAACTGAACTGACTAGGAAACATAGTGTTGCTTTCTTCCTCCTTTATTATAATATTTACAACAAAGTATAAGTTGTTGCTCACAAGAAATTTGTTTATGTCTAAAGCTGTGTCCCTTCCCTGGTGGCTCAGTGGTTAAGAATCTGCCTGCCAAGCAGGAGATGTGGGTTTGATCCTGGGTCAAGAAAATTCCCTGGAGAAGGAAACGGTAACCCACTAACCCACTCCAGTATTCTTGCCTGAGAAATTCCATGGACAGCAGGGCCTGGTGTGATACAGTCCATGGGGTTACAAAAGTCAGACACAACTTAGCAGCTAAACAACAGCAATAATAAAGTCTTGTCCACTTTGAGCAAAATTATTAATTTACCTTAAAGCCGAAGTTATTTAGGGTTTTGGAACTTTTCTGTACATGAAAATGGTCCAGAGAACTAGACAGGATAATAAATGGATTGAAGTCCACTGTAAGAATGAATTCAGTTACATAAAAATTCCATTGGTCTGAAGATATCAGACATGGATACATTTTAGATGAGTTGAAAACATAGGAAGTGTGTTACAGTATTAGTTGCTCAGTTGTGTCTAACTCTTTGCGACTTCATGGATTGTAGCCTGCCAGGCTCCTCTGTCCATGGCGATCTCCAGGCAAGAAGGACATGTGAATAAATGATATTGTTACTTTTGGGAAAAGCCTCTAGTCATGGAACAGCCTCTAGTCAGGAAGTGAAAGGAAATCCACCTGTACTTTTGAACAACAGAAAGCAGAGGTTGGTGACATTCGGTCAGACTGGCTAGAATAATTGTCAAAGAACTATAAACTCATACCTGTGAGGTAGGTGTTGTGTGAGGAATTAATGAAATAGTGAGAAAGGGGCTGAGACATATCTTCATTCAAATCCAGTTTCTCAGGCGAAACTACACCATTTTCTTCTCCACTCAGATAGCGCATAAATCCATCCACTGATATCTGTCCTAGAGGAAATGAAGAGTTAAGAGGAACATGAATGTATTATTTTTATGGGTTTCTGATATCATATTATTATTTTGCAGAAAACTCTAGTAGCATCCAAGATGAAAAACATTAGCCCCAGTTGCAATTGATATGGATAAACAGTAATCTAGGGTCATGCTGCTTTACTATATTTATCCCCAAATGCCAGAAATAGTAGAGAAAAATGTAATTATATGAGTCTCACAGACTTTCAGAGAATTCAAATACCTAAACATGGATCAACTGTTTTTAAAATATAAGATTGGTTACAATCCTATGCACGGACACCAAAATGTTTTTAGTGTTTATCTCTGGGTAGTAAAGTCAAGGGTACATTTCCCAATGTTCTCTCATAGAAACATGTTACTTTCATAATCAAAAGACTTATTCACACATGGCTTTATTATTTAAAATTAAGTGAAAATGTTTTCAAATAATAATCTTTTTCCTCTGAAAAGGAAAATAATATGACCATAACTGAAGAATAAAAATCTGAATGTTCATAAAAATGAAGGTCCTTAACATTTCTTATTTAGAATGACTTTATTTTAATGAAATAAATATGACTCACACCTTAGTTTGCTCAGATTCTATTTAGAATTTTTTTGTTATTGTAGTCTTTCTGAGGTGACTAATACTAAATATTGAGATAATTCTTTATTGTTACTAAAGTAATTTTTATTCAATACATGGAGAGAGCCATCTTCATGATTTTGGTTCATCATTATAGTTTGTTTCTTCAATCTTAACAATCAAAGCCTCAAAAACCAACCAACCAACCAAAGAAACAAAACAAACACAACCACCAGTGCATTTGTGAATAGTGAAGATCTTTCTGATAAATGTTAGAGGACAGTATTTCTTTTTCCTTGTTGAAAAAGTTTTGTATTAATATAAAAGTAGTATATGTTTATAGAAGAAAAATTAGGAAATGACATGAGCAGAGAGGGAAGAAAACTGAAAGTTTTCTGAACATGCCAAACTCTTCCTTCAGAGAGAATTACTATTAAAATCCTAGTATATACACTTCCAGAGGAAGAAATGTATGTATGCATGTGTATGTATAGTTCTTTTATGAAGATGCAACCCTATATATATATATATATATATATATATATATATATATATATATACACACACACACACATACATACATATATGTATATGTACATATTAACTGAAAAATATATTATGAACATAACCATAAAATATTAATATTTATATTTTATGTATTATAAACTATATAGAGTTATAACATGAGTAAATAATATTCCATTATCTTTGAAGTTCTCATTTTTCACTAGTATAAATAATATTGTATTGAATACTCTGGTAGTTGAATCTTTGTACAAACTTTTTCCTCAGAATGAGTTCTCTGAAATATAATTGCTGGTTCAAAGACTGCATACTTTTCAGACTTTTAGTATACATAACCAATTTGCTTTCTGTTAAAAGTTCTAGCAATTTACTCTTTCACCAATGGTTTGCCTTCTCTTCATCCTGATGTCAAACTCAGAGGTAAAAACATGATAGCAGGGGGGCAGTCCTAAGATGCCAGAGGAATAGGATGGGGAGACCACGTTCTCCCCCAGAAGTTCATCAAAAGATCATTTGAATGTTGAGAAACTTCCACAAAACAACTTCTGAATGCTGGCGGAGGACACCAGGCACCCAGAAAGGCAGCTCATTCTCTTCAAAAGGAGGTAGGACAAAATGCAAAAGATAAAGAGACACAAGAAAAGTTAGGGATGGAGACCTGTCCTGGGGAGGGAGACATGAAGGAGAAATTTCCAAACACCAGGAAACCCTCTCACTGGAGGGCCTGTGGGGAGTTTTGGAATCTCAGAGGGCATCATAACTGGGAGAGGAAAATTAAAAAAAGAAAAACAAAAACCACAGATTACATGCCTAACCGCAACTCCCAGTGGAGAAGTAGCCCAGACGCTTGCGTCCACCACCAGCGAGCAGAGGCTGAACAGGGAGGCGCAGGCTGCATTGCTTAGGGTAAGGACTGGGCCTGAAACCCCTGAGGGCAATCTGAGGGAGCTAAAGTGAGATAGCAACACAAAACCATGGGATAGCCAGAGATAGAAAGAAAAAAAAAAAGAGAGAGAGAACTTTCCCGTGAAAAGCTCATATCTAAGGCACTGCTGGGCCCACTCACAGAACAAAGGACTGAGCAAATACCAGAGGAGAGTTAGCCAGCTGCAGACTGGCTCATCCCCCGCTAGAGGCAGAGAGGCAGGCGGGTGAGAGCCAGAGACAGAAAGCAAGGGGCAATCTCAGTCCTGGAGATGGCATCCTCCTCCAAACTGCGAGCAGGCTCCCAGTTGCTAACCACGTCTTCCTGGGATTTTGGATGGTGGACATCCACCAGGAGGGTCGCAGTCAGAGATCAGCTCCCCAGAGGAGACACACAGCACACCTGAGACGGTGCATTCACAGCGTACCTGGGAAACCAAGTGGCTGGGAGATGGGGGAGGTGATTAAGATGCACAGACCACCTGGGAGAGTGGACTCGCCAGCACCTAGTTGCTGCAGCTGCTCGGATCTGGGAAGGGGACAAATTGCAGGCCCATCAGAGTCTGTGCCTCTGTGGAGTACCTGAGGACCTGAACCTGAGCAGCTTAGACCTGGGAAGTGCATGCAACCCAAAGCCTGCTTTGGACAGTTTCCCTATAGAGCAGCCTGGAGCCTGAGCAGTGTAGACCGGGAAAGCACACACGTCGTGAGCTGGGGCAAACCCAGTGTGGCCCAGGCACTGTGAACACGCCCCACACACACCAGTGATATTTGTTTGCAGGGTTACTCCCTCCCCACAGCACAACTGAACAAGTGAGCTTAAATAAGTGACCACCTTAGCCCCCTTGTGTTAGGGCGGAAATTAGACACTGAAGAGACTTGCAAACAGAGGAAGCCAAAATAAACAAAGAAGAGGGAACCGGTCTGGAAGTGACAGGTGCAACAGATTAAAACCCTCTAGTTAACACTGACTACATTGGAAGGGGCCTATAGACCTTGAGAAGAAGTATAAGCTGGAAAAAGGAACTATCTGAAGTTGAACTGACCCCTCACTGCCCTCAACAGCTCCAGAGAAATTCCTAGATATATTTTTAATATTATCTTTTTTAATTTTTAAGTTCTTTATTACTCCTTTAATTTTCATTTTTATAGCCTACTAATACCTTGGGGAAAAAAGGACCCTATTTTTAAAGCAAATCCATATATATAGATTTTATATTTTTTGCAATTTTCTTTTTTTTTTAATATTGTATTTTTGAGAGTCTAACCTCTGCTCTAGATTTTTAATCTTTGCTTTCTGGTATTTGTTATCACTTTTGTACCTCTAAGAATCCAATCTTCAGTACCCATTTTTACTTAGGGGTATGATTACTGGCTTGATTGCTCTCTCCCCTCTTGACTCTCCCTTTTCTCCCCAGGTCACCTCTATCTCCTCCCTCCACCTTCTCTTGTCTACTTAACTCTCTGAATCTCTCTGGGTGTTCTGGGCAGTGGAGAACACTCAGGGAACTGATTACTGGCTAGATCTGTCTCTCTCCTTTTGACTCCCCCTCCTCTCCTCCTGGTCATCTCTATCTTCTTCCTCCCTCTTCTCTTCTCTATGTAACTACATGAACCTCTCTGAGTGTTCCAGACTATGGAGAGCACATAGGGAATTGATTACGGGCTAGATTGCTCTCTCCCCTTTTGATTCACCCTCTTCTCCTCCTAGTCACCTCTATCTCCCTCCTCCCTTTTCTCTTCTTCATGTAACTCTGTGAACCTTTCTGGGTGTCCCTCACTGTGGGGAAGCTTTTCACCATTAACTTAGATGTTTTATCATCTGTGCTGTATGGATGGAGAAGTCTCAAGGCTACTGTAAGAATAAGACTGAAAACCAGAGGCAGGAGGCTTAAATCCAAAACTTGAGAACACCAGAAAACTCCTGACTCCAGGGAACATTAATTGACAAGGGCTTATCCAAAAGCCTCCATACCTACACTGAAACCAAGCTCCACCCAAGAACCAACAAATTCTGGAGCAAGACATTCCAAGCTAATCCTCCAGCAACGCAGGAACATAGCCCTGAGTATTAAAATACAGGCTGTCCAAAGACACCAAACCCATGGACACTTCAAAACTCACTACTGGACATTACATTGCATTCCATAGAGAAGAGATCCAGCTTCACCCATCAGAACACTGATGCAGGCTTCCCTAACCAGGAAACCTTGACAAACCACTAGTCCAACCATACCCACAAGGAGCAAACCACACAATAAAGTGGAACCACAAACTTCCAGTATACAGAAACACCACCCCAAACACAGCAATCTAAACAAAATGAAAAGGCAGAGAAATATTCAGCAGGTAAAGAAACATGATAAATGCCCACCAAACCAAACAAAAGAGGAGGAGATAGGGAGTCTACCTGAAAAAGAATTCAGAATAATGATAGTAAATATGATTCAAAATCTTGAAAACAAAATGGAGTTACAGATAAATAGACTACAGACAAAGATTGAGAAGATGCAAAAATTGTTTAACAAGGACTTACAAGAAATAAAAAAGCATTAATCAATAATGAATAATGCAATAACTGAGGTCAAAAGCACTCTGGAGGGAACCAAAAGTAGAGTAACTGAGGCAGAAGATAGGATAAGTGAGGTGGAAGATAGAATGGTGGAAATAAGTGAAGCAGAGAAGAAAAAAAGAAAAAAGGATGAAAAGAAATGAGGACAACCTCAGAGACCTCTGGAACAATGTTAAATGCCCCAACATTTGAATCATAGGAGTCTCAGAAGAAGAAGACAAAAAGAAAGTCCATGAGAAAATACTCGAGGAGATAATAGTGAAAACTTCCCTAAAATGAGAAAGGAAATAGCCACCCAAATCCAAGAAACCCAGAGAATCCCAAACAGGATAAACCCAAGGTGAAACACCCCAAGACACATACTAATCAAATTAATGAAGATCAAACAAAAAGAGCAAATATTAAAATCAGCAAGGGAAAAACAACAAATAACACACAAGGGGCTCTCCATAAGGATAACAGCTGATCTTTCAATAGAAACTTTTCAGGCCAGAAGGGAATGGCAGCACATAGTTAAAGTGATGAAAGAGGAAAAACCTACAACCCAGATTACTATACCCAGCAAGTATCTCATTAAAATATGAAGGAGAAATCAAAAGCTTTACAGAGAAGCAAAAGCTGAGAAAATTCAGAACCACCAAACCAGCTGTTCAACTAATGCCAAAGGATCTTCTCTAGACAGGAAACACAGAAAAGGTTTATAAACTTGAGCCCAAAACAACAAAGTAAATGGCAACGGGATCATACTTATCAATAATTGCCTTAAATATAAATGGGTTGAATGCCCCAACCAAAAGACAAAGACTGGCTGAATGGATACAAAAACAAGATCCCTATATATGCTGTCTAAAAGAGATCTGCCTCAAAATAAGGGACACATACAGACTGAAAGTGAAGGTCTGGAAAAAGATGTTTCATGCAAACGGAGACCAAAAAAAAGCAGAAGTAGCAACACTCATACCAGACAAAATAGACTTTGAAATAAAGGCTGTGAAAAGACAAAGAAGGATACTACATAATTATCAAAGGATCAATCCAAGAAGAAGATATAACCATTACAAATATATATTCACCCAACATAGGAGCACCACAAATATATAAGGCAAATGCTAAGAAATATGAAAGGAGAAATTTACAGTAACACAATAATAGTGGGAGACTTTAATACCCCACTCACACCTATGGATAAATAAGCTTCCCTGGTGGCTCAGATGGTAAAACATCTGCCTGCAATGTAGGAGACCTGGGTTCAATCCCTGGGTTGTGAAGATCCCCTGGAGAAGGAAATGGCAACCCACTCCAGTACCCTTGCCTGGAAAATCCCATGGATGGAGGAGACTGATAGGCCACAGTCCATGGGGTCGCAAAGAGTTGGACACGACTGAGCGACTTCACTTTCACTTTAACACCTATGGATAGATCAACTAAACAGAAAATTAGCAAGGCACAAGCTTCAAATGATACAATGGATCAGTTAGGCCTAATTGATATCTATAGGACATTTCACCTCAAAATAATGAATTTCACCTTTTTCTCAAGTGCACACGGAACATTCTACAGGATAGATCACATCCTGGGCCATAAATCTAGCCTTGATAAATTCAAAAATATTGAAACCATTTCAAACATATTTTCTGATCACAATGCAACAAAATTAGATGTCAACTACAGGAAAAGATCTATTAAAAATACAAACATATGGAGGCTAAACAACACAATTTTGAATAACCAACAAATCACAGAATAACTCAAAAGAAATCAAAATATGCATAGAAATGAATGAAAATGAAACCACAACAACCCAAGACCTATGAGATTTAGTAAAAGGGTGTTAAGGTGTACTGTTCATAACAGTACGAGCTTATCTCAAGAAACAAGAGAAAAAATCAAATAAATAACCTAACTTTACATCTAAAGCAAGTAGAAAAAGAAGAAATGAAGAACCCCAGGGTTAGTAGAAGGAAGGAAATCATAAAAATTAGGGCAGATATAATTGAAAAAGAAACAAAGGAGATGATAGCAAAAATCAACAAAACTGAAAGCTGGTTCTTAGAGAAGGTAAATAAAATAGAGAAATCATTAGCCAGACTCATCAAGAAAAAAAGGGAGAAGAATCAAATCAACAAAATTAGAAATAAAAATGGAGAAATCACAACAGACAACACAGAAATACAAAGGATCATAAGAGACTATTATCAGCAACTATATGCCAGTAAAATGGACAACTTGGAAGAAATGGACAAATTCTTAGAAAAGTATAACTTTCCAAAACTGAACCAGGAAGAAATAGAAGATCTTAACAGACCCATCACAAGCAAGGAAATCAAAACTTTAATCAGAAATCTTCCAGCAAACAAAAGCCCAGGACCAGATGGCTTCACAGCTGAATTCTACCAAAAATTTAGAGAAGAGCTAACACCTATCTTACTCAAAGTCTTCCAGAAAATTGCAGAAGAAGGTAAACTTCCAAACTCATTATATGAGGCCACCATCACCCTAATTCCAAAACCAGACAAAGATGCCACACACACACAAAAAAGAAAACTACAGGCCAATATCACTGATGAACATAGATGCAAAAATCCTTAACAAAATTCTAGCAAACAGAATCCAACAACATATTAAAAAGTTCATACATCATGACCAAGTGGGCTTTATCCCAGGAATGCAAGGATTCTTCAATATTTGCAAATCAGTCAATGTGATATATCACATTAACAAGTTGAAAGATTAAAAACAATATGATTATCTCAATATATGGAGAGAAAGCCTTTGAAAAAATTCAACTTCCATTTATGATAAAAACCCTCCAGAAAGCAGGCATGAAGGAACATAATAAAAGCCATATATGATAAACCCACAGCAAACATTATCCTCAATGGTGAAAAACTGAAAGCATTTCCCTTACAGTCAGGAACAAGACAAGGGTGCCCACTCTCACCACCACTATTCAACATAGTTTTGGAAGTTTTAGCCACAGCAGTCAGAGAAGAAAAAGAAATAAAAGGAATCCAGATTGGAAAAGAAGAATTAAAACGCTCACTGTTTGCAGAGGACATGATACTCTACATAGAAAACCCTAAAGACTCTACCAGAAAATTACTAGAGCTAATCAATGAATATAGGAAAGTTGCAGGATATAAAATTGACACACGAAATCCCTTGCATTCCTATACACTAACAAGGAGAAAACAGAAAGAGAAATTAAGATTCCATTCACCATTGCAACGAAAATAATAAAATACTTAGGAATAAATCTACCTAAAGAAACAGAAGGCCTATATATAGAAAACTATGAAACACTGATGAAAGAAATCAAAGATGACACAAATAGATGGAGAAATAGACCATGTTCATGGATTGGAAGAATCAATGTAGTGAAAATGAGTATACTATCCAAAGCAATCTATAGATTCAATGCAATCGCTATCAAGCTACCAACGGTATTTATCAGAGAACTGGAACAAATAATTTCACAATTAGTATGGAAATACAAAAAACACTGAAGCAATCTTGAGAAAGAAGAATGGAACTGGAGGAATCAACCTTCCTGACTTCAGACTATACTACAAAACTACAGTCATTAAGACAGTATGGTACTGGCACAAAGACAGAAATATAGATGAATGGAACAAAATATAAAGCACAAAGATAAGTCTATTCCCCTATGGACAACTTATCTTTGACAAAAGAGGCAAGAATATACAATGGAGAAAAGACAATCTCTTTAACAAATGGTCCTGGGAAAACTGGTCAACCACTTGTAAAAGAATGAATCTAGAACACTTTCTAACAATATACACAAAAATAAACTCAAAATGGATTAAAGATCTAAATATAAGACCAGAAACTATAAAACTCCTAGAGGAAAACATAGGCAAAACACTCTTGGACATAAATCACAGCAGGATCCTCTATGACCAACCTCCCAGAGTAATGGGGAAAAAAGCAAATAAACAAATGGGACCTAATTAAACTTAAAAGCTTTTGCACAACAAAGGAACCTATAAGCAAGGTGAAAAGCCAGCCCTCAGAATGGGATAAAATAAAAGCAAATGAAGCAACTGACAAAGAATTAATCTCAAAAATATACAAGCAGTTCATGCAGCTCAACACCAGAAAAATAACCAAGCCAGTCAAAAAATGGACCAAAGAACTAAACAGACATTTCTCCAAAGAAGACATACAGATGGCTAACAAACACTTGAAAAGATGCTCAACATCACTCATTATCAGAGAAATGCAAATCAAAACCACAATGAGGTGCCATCTCATGCCAGTCAGAATGGCTTCTATCAAAAAGTCTACAAGCAATAAATGCTGGAGAGGGTGCAGAGAAAAGGGAACCCTCTTACACTGTTGGTGGGAATGCAAACTAGTACAGCCACTATGGAGAACAGTGTGGAGATTCCTTAAAAAACTGGAAATAGAACTGCCATATGACACAGCAATGCCACTGCTGGGCATACACACCAAGGAAACCAGAATTGAAAGAGACATGTGCACCCCAATGTTCATCGCAGCACTGTTCACAATAGCTTGGACATGGAAGCGACCTAGATGTCCATTGGCAGACGAATGGATAAGAAAGCTGTGGTACATATACACAATGGATTATTGCTCAGCTATTAAAAAGAATGTATTTGAATCAATTCTAATGAGGTGGATGAAACTGGAACCTATTTTACAGAGTGAAGTAAGTCAGAAAGAAAAACATGAATACAGTATATTAACACATATATATGGAATTTAGAAAGATGATAACAATGACCCTATATTCGAGACAGCAAAAGAGACACAGATGTATAGAACAGACTTTTGGACTCTATGGGAGAAGTAAGGGTGGGATGATCTGAGAGAACAGCATCAAAACATGTATATTATCAAGTGTGAAACAGATCGCCAATCCAGGTTGGATGCATGAGACAAGTGCTTGGGGCTGGTGCACTGGGATGACCCAGAGGGATGGGATGGGGAGGGAGGTGGGAGGGGGGTTTAGGATGGGGGACACATATACACCCATGGCTGATTCATGTCAGTGTATGGCAAAAACCACTACAATATTGTAAAATAATTAGCCTCCAACTAAAATAAATAAATAAATTTTTTAAAAAAGAAGAGGAAAGAAGCAGAGGTGAGAATACAGATTATAAAATATTACCAATTAAAGAGACTAACAAAATTATAAACAAATGCCACTCAATTTTTTTTGAAAAGAAAAAACATGATAGCTAGTAATTCTCATTTTTATTGATTTCAGCATTATTTATCCTTGAATGGTAAGAGATGCATCACCTGTAAATGGAAAAACTGTTTACTCACAGTGTAAATCTTTTTACATCCAATAAATTTCTCAAAATAACTGATGAGTACATTCCCTAATTCTGGAAACATTATAGTTAAGTCACCTTTTATATTTTCCAGGAACTAATAATAAATGAAAAGAAGAAATCTGGTTATTGGATTTGAATGAGTGGAGCTATTTAAATGGAAATCTTAAATAGGAACAATTATCTGCAGTACAAACTCCTTAAAAGTCTACTCTCACATGCACCTTGATTAATATCAATAATTACAAAAGGAAAAAGTGCTAAGATTGTTTCTCTTGCATTAGAAATGATAAATGTGACACAAAATTCCTCACACTGGTATATTTGCGTGACCAATTACTAATAGAGGCAATAGTTTATATCTTCAGATAGCCATCACCTACCTAGATGATCATTTCAATCATGCTGATTGATGGGTACTCTTCGGTTACCACCTTTGAAACCTTCCTTTGAAATTCATTTACAGTGGAATGCCTATATTCTTTCATACTGGTTTCAATTTTTGTAAGCAAACCAAAGTCAATGTCACTTAGGGCCAAAGTTATTCCAGTAGGTAGTTTCCAACAATATTTTGAAACTTTGTAGAGGTAAAACATTTTTTAAAAAATTGAATTTCTTCCTAGTTTTCCATTTCATCCCTTTTATTAGTAGGAACAAAAATCATATAGCAAGAGTAAAAAAGATGAAGATCTGGGATGCTTAAATTAAGCTTTAGAAGCCAGGGTGAAACAGCCTTGCTAGGATCAGGGCTACCGGGGCACCAGGTTCTGTGTCTTTCCATGCCCTGCCTCACTGGGACTTTTTAAAATAGAAAAAAATAGGTGTTATTTTTACTTATTTTTTTGTAAAGTGATTTTCAGTTTGTCATTTGAAGTTTGGGGTGATCCTTCATCTGCATTGTGTACAATAATCATTTCACTTTGATTAATGCCATTTTGCCAGCTTCTTCTCAAATGAGTTTTCATTCCTTCCTCCCTCATTTCTTCCTTCTCCTCTGTCTGCTTACCTTCCACTTACTTAACATTTATTGAACCTCTGCAATGTACTGAACACACAGAAACATAAAGTAAAGCAAAACCTCTGCCTTCAAATAGAACATAATGTAACATAAAATAAGACCATTCACCCCTTGGACAGCAGGCATGCACCACTCCAGAGCAGGATGTGCATGTCTCTTTGTCTTCCTTGGGAACTACCACGATTCTCTGTGCACAGTTGGTACAAAGTCAGCATTTACGCTGATGATTAGTGATTCAAAATAGAAGAGAAATGGTTTTGAAACTGGAAGATCACCAAGGATGGCATAATTTTGATTCTTTTATCTGTTTAGGTTGAATCATATGAAATTGTTAAAATCTGGCATTTTTAACCTACGTAAATGACAGTTTCACATATCTCAATCTCTACTGCTATTCCTCAAAGCACACAGTAAATGCAGGTGTCTTGGGGGCCAACGAAGGAGTGTAATATGATTCCTGGAATAAAGTGTGCCCCAAGGAAAATTCACAAGTGTACACTCCTTCTAAAGGCATGCAAATGTGGTGTGGCCAGAAATATCACTTTTTTGGTGCTGCAGTGGACCCTGAGGCTGTGTTTGTGTCTGATACCTTGAGAGTAAACATGCTTTGATCTGATCAGCAACTTGTAAAAGCAATTAAAACAAACTGTATGCCAATATGGTATGGGTAGTAAGTTAATTTTAACTTTTTAGCCTCAATATCTATGTATTGCCTCTAGTACCTTATGTTGAGAAAGGTTCTGAACCATGCTTGTGATTAATTTTAATGTCAGTCAAGGGTACAGGGTAGAAAATTATTCCCAAATGGGTATATTAAAATTATGGTCAATTTGTGCTCTGAAACATGCCAAAGAACACATGTCAAAATTTAACTTAATTCAATAATGAGGAAATCAGGAACATGACAAATCTATTTCAAAAGAGACTATGAAATATTGACATATACATATATGTATGTCAGCACCCCCCTCAAACAAACAAACAACAACAAAAAAACAAACTGGTAAGTTCAATGTAAACCTGCTTAAAGTTCTATAGGTTAATTAAATGTACCTTTGGGTTATCTACTCTACCTTTATTATTTCCTGGAAATCGAAGATTTTAACATATTTTTTAGCATAGATTGACATCAGTAAAAAACAGAGTTAAGTGAGTCAGTGTTTGTAAGGATTATTTACAATTAATTATATCAAATAATTAAAAAATCCCCAGTGAAGGAATTTGCCTTCATTTAATAAGGACATGTGAGTTTGGAGGGCAGTTCAGAATATGATTGCAAACTGCAAGTAGGCAGACACCTAGGAGTAACTTTTCAACCACAAAGCTTTGTCTTGCTAACTAAGTGAGCAAATATGCAAGACTTTTAATGTGTCAAATGATTAGACAGGGATATGTTGAAATCAAGAAAAGCCAATGAAAAAGTAAAGATAGGGAGTCGGAGGTTTGTAAGTTACAAGGCATTGGCTAAAGGGGTCAAAAGTTCATTTGAAAAAATGTAGATGTGTTTGGCACAATGAATTAGCCTAAAAATAAAGTTCTGACTAGTAAAGGCTTTCAGAAGAAAACACACCCTTAGAAGATTTTCTTTCGTTGTATTTAACCAACAGCTGCAATACTGCTGTTGCTGTTGACCTAAATGCACCAGTACTTTTCCACCAATGTCTTACTGTTTTTGCAAAGCTGCTTACAATTTTTTCTTTCGGGTCCACCGAGGCATGCAGACAAAAGAAAAACCTTGTGAATTAAGATGGGAAAAACAGTGTTTTTCTACACAAATTTGTCAAAATTAATAACAGTACAAGACATGTACTTTCCTGCCAGCAGTAACTGGTCAATCAAATCAACAAATTCTTCAACTGTAGGAGAGAAAACTAGATGGGCTTATATGTTTCCTTCAGTTCTAAAATTCTATGAATTCAAGTGGTTAAATATATTAGGGATAATTACCAGATTAAAAAACAGTCATGTATTAGAATGAGATTATGAAACATCAAACCAAAATTAAAAGCAATGTGATGACTTTCTGGAATAAAATCAACAGGAAAAGAAGTTAAGTTCAGAAGGATAATGCCAGCTGGCAAAGGCTAAAAATAAAGCCCTTTAAATATTTTCTTAATAAAAGATTGATATGCTTCCAAGTGGACATGCCACTCACATAATGACACCTAAAGATCTTTATAAGCATATACATTATTTGAACTTCTTAGAACCAAAGTAGGAAAAATATGTCTCTCACAGAATGGAGAAACAATGCTCTACATACCTTTTTTTTTGTTCAAAAGAAGCCCCATGTATATTGAAAAAAAAAAAAAAAAAAAGACTGGTGATCAAAAATGAAAAGATCTGATTTCAGTGGGGAGGAACCATTTTATAAAGGGATACAAGAGGAAAGTGGAATGACAAAATAATGGTCCCTGATGGCCATTTATATGATCTGTCATGCCTCAGCAATATCTTTACTGCAAGAAACTGTCAAATGTCAGGTGGCTTTAGACTGTTAAATGCCATGACCAGGAACTGGACCTCTGCCTCCTTTGACCTCTCTCTGTCCACTTGTAGATAGTGACTGAGGCTCCATTGGTGTCTTCCTGAACATGTCAGGAAGACAAAAACTTGAAATTTTGTTGTGACTAGAGGAGACCTTCCAGGGATGCTTTTTTTTTTTTTTAATTTAAAAAAGTGTTTTTAGGGGGAGGAGCTAAGATGGAGGAGGAATAGGATGGGGAGACCACTTTCTCCCCTACAAATTCATCAAAAGAACATTTGAACGCTGAGCAAACTCTACAAAATAACTTCTGATCGCTAGCAGAAGAAATCAGGCACCCAGAAAAGCAGCCCATTGTCTTTTTTTTTTTTCAATTATTTTTATTAGTTGGAGGCTAATTACTTCGCAACATTGCAGTGGGTTTTGTCACACATTGACATGAATCAGCCATGGAGTTACATGTATTCCCCATCCCGATCCCCTCTCCCACCTCCCCGCCCCCCCCCCCCCCCGATTCCCCTGGGTCCTCCCAGTGCACCTGGCCCGAGCACCTGTATCATGCATCCCACCTGGGCCGGTGGTCTGTTTCACCATAGATAATATACATGCTGTTCTCTCGAAACATCCCACCCTCGCCTTCTCCCACAGAGTCCAAAAGTCTGTTCTGTACATCTGTGTCTCTTTTTCTGTTTTGCATATAGGGTTATCATTACCATCTTTCTAAATTCCATATATATGTGTTAGTATGCTGTAATGTTCTTTATCTTTCTGGCTTACTTCACTCTGTATAATGGGCTCCAGTTTCATCCATCTCATTAGAACTGATTCAAATGAATTCTTTTTAACGGCTGAGTAATATTCCATGGTGTGTATGTACCACAGCTTCCTTATCCATTCGTCTGCTGATGGGCATCTAGGTTGCTTCCATGTCCTGGCTATTATAAACAGTGCTGCGATGAACATTGGGGTGCACGTGTCTCTTTCAGATCTGGTTTCCTCAGTGTGTATGCCCAGAAGTGGGATTGCTGGGTCATATGGCAGGTCTATTTCCAGTTTTTTAAGAAATCTCCACACTGTTTTCCATAGTGACTGTACTAGTTTGCATTCCCACCAACAGTGTAAGAGGGTTCCCTTTTCTCCACACCCTCTCCAGCATTTATTGCTTGTAGACTTTTGGATAGCAGCCCATTGTCTTTGAAAGGAGGTAGGACAAAATATAAAAGATAAAAAGAGAGACAAAAGAGTTAGGGACGGAGACCCATCCCAGGAAGGGAGTCCTTATAGAGGAAGTTTCCAAACACTGGCGGGTCTGGGGGAAGTTTTCGAATCTCGGAGGGCAAGCTAACTGGGAGGAAAAATAAATAAAATCCACAGATTACATGCCTAAAAGCAACTCCCAGCAGAAAAGTATCCCAGACGCTCACTTCTGCCACCAGCAAATGGGTGCTGAACGGAGAGGAGCAGGCGGCATTGCTTAGGGTAAGGACCCGGCCTGAATGCCCTGAGGGCAATCGGAGGGAGCTAATGTGAGATAGCAACTTAAACTGTAGGATAGAAAGAGAAACAGAGAAAATTAACCTGTGAAAAGTCCTAACCGAAGACACTGCCGGCCCGCTCGCAGAACAAAGGAAGGACTGAGCAATTCCAGAAAAGAGCTAGCCAGCTGCGGACCAGCCCATCCCCCGCTGGAGGCAGGAGGCAGTGGGGAGGGGAAGGGGCAAACGGCCCCAGAGACGGCACCCCCTACCAAACTGCAAACAGGTTTCCAGTCTCTAACCAAAGACTTCCTGAGATTCTGGATGGTTGACATCCGCTGGGAGGGTCGTGGCTAGAGACCAGCTCCCCGGAAGAGACACAAGGTTCACCAGACCGGCGCATGCGGAAACTGAGGTGGGGACCACGGAGGGAAGGCGCACTGCACCTGGGGACAGTGTGCTTGTCAAGCTCCTGGCTGCCTGAGCTGCTCGGCCGGGGAAGGCACAAAACGCAGGCCCAACCGAGTCTGGGCTTTTGTGGAGTACCCGAAAACTGGAACCGCACACAACTCAGGACCTGCTCCCTACAGAGCAGCCGGGAGCTTGAGCAGTGTAGACGGGGAAAGCACATGCGCCGTGAGCGGGGGCAAACCCAGTGTGGCCTGAACACTGCGGGTCCTCCCCACACACGCCAGTGACATTTGTCTGCAGCGTCCGCCCCCCCCCCCCCCACAGCACCACTGAACACCGAACCTAAAAAAGAGACCACCTCCACCCGCTTGTGTCAGGGCGGAAATTAGACACTGAAGAGACCGGCAAACAGAAGCCAAATAAACAAAGGGAACCGCTTAAGAAGTGACCAGTGCAACAGATTAAAATACCTGTAGTTAACAACGACTACACCAGGAGGGGCCTATGGATATCCAGAAGTGTAAGCTGGAACAAGGAGCTATCTGAAACTGAACCAAACCCACACTGCCTGCAACAACTCCAGAGAAATTCCTAGATATATTTTTACTATTATTATTATTTTTTTAATTAATTTTTTTTCTTTTATTTTTTTAAAGTCCTCTATTACTCCTTAATTTTCATTTTCATAACCCACTATAACCTTGCAGCAAAAAAGACCGTGTTTTTAAAGCAAACTTCATATATATTTCTTAAATTTTTTGTGTTTTTGGTTTTGTTTTTAATATTGCATTTTTAAGAGTCTAACCTCCACTCTAGATTTTTAATCTTTGTTTTTCAGTATTTGATATCAATTTTGGACATTTAAGAATCCAATATTCAGTATCCATTTTTACTCAGGAGTGTGATGATTACTCTCTCCCCCTTTTGACTCTCCTTTTTCTCCCCCAGATCACCTCTATTTCCTCCTTCCTCCTTCTCTTCTCAATCCAATTCTGTGAATCTCTGCGGGTGTTCTGGGCTACGGAGAACACTTAGGGAACAGAGTACTGTGTAGATTTGTCTCTCTCCTCCTGAGTCCCCCGTTTTCTCCTCCTGCTCATCTCTTATCTCCTTCCTCCCTCTCTTCTTCTTCATGTAACTCTGTGAACCTCTCTGGGTGTCCCTCACTGTGGAGAATCTTTTCACCATTAACCTAGAAGTTTTATTATCAGTGCTGTATAGCTGGAGAAGTCTTGAGGCTACTGGAAGAATAAGACTGAAATCCAGAGGCAGGAAACTTAAGCCCAAAACCTGAGAACACCAGAGAACTCCTGACCACAGGGAACATTAAGTAATAAGAGATCATCCGAAAGCCTCCATACCTACACTGAAACCAACCACCACCCAAGAGCCAATAAGTTCCAGAGCAAGACATACCACACAAATTCTCCAGCAATGCAGGAACATAACCCTGAGTGTCAACATACAGGCTGCCCAAAGGCACACCAAATACATAGATTCATCTCAAAACTCACTACTGGCCACTCCATTGCACTCCAGAGAGAAGAAATCCAGCTCCATGCACCAGAACACCAACGCAAGCTTCCCTAACCAGGAAATCTTGACAAGCTAATCGTCCAACCCCACCCACTGGGAGAAACCTCCACAATAAAAAGGAACCACAGACTACTAGAATATAGAAAGGCCACACCAAACACGGCAATCTATACAAGATGAAAAGGCAGAGAAATACCCAGCAGGTAAAGGAACATGAAAAATGCCCACCAAGCCGAACAAAAGAGGAGGAGATAGGGAATCTATCTGAAAAAGAATTTAGAATAATGATAATAAAAATGATCCAAAATCTTGAAAACAAAGTGGAATTACAGATAAATAGCCTGGAGACAAGGACTGAGAAGATGCAAAAAATGTTTAACAAGGACCTAGAAGAAATAAAAAAGAGTCAATTAAAAATGAATAATGCAACAAATGAGATAAAAAACACTCTGGAGGGAACCAACAGTAGAATAACGGAGGCATAAGATAGAATAAGTGAGGTAGAAGATAAAATGGTGGAAATAAATGAAGCAGAGAGGAAAAAAGAATCAAAAGAAATGAGGACAACCTCAGGGACCTCTGAGACAATGTGAAAAGCCCCAACATTCGAATCATAGGAGTCCCAGAGGAAGAAAATAGAAAGGCCATGAGAAAATACTTGAGGAGATAATAGCTGAAAAATTCTCTAAAATGGGGAAGGAAATAGTTACACAGGTCCAAGAAACCCAGAGAGTCCCAAACAGGATAAACCCATGGCAAAACACCCCAAGACACATATTAATCAAATTAACAAAGATCAAACACAAAGAACAAATATTAAAAGCAGCAAGTGAGAAACAACAAATAACACACAAAGGGATTCCCATAAGGATAACAGCTGATCTATCAATAGAAACTCTTCAGGCCAGAAGGGAATGTCAGGACATAATTAAAGCAATGAAAGAGAAGATCCTACAACCCAGATTACTGTACCCAGCAAGGATCTCATTCAGATATGAAGGAGAATTCAAAAGCTTTACAGACAAGCAAAAGCTGAGATAATTCAACACCACCAAACCAGCTCTTCAACAAATGCTAAAGGATCTTCTCTAGACAGGAAACACAGAAAGAGTGTATAAACTCAAACCCAAAACAACAAAGTAAATGGCAACGGGACCATACCTATCAATAATTACCTTAAATGTAAATGGGTTGAATGCCCCAACCAAAAGACAAAGACTGGCTGAATGGATACAAAAACAAGACCCCTATATATGCTGTCTACAAGGGACCCACCTCAAAACAAGGGACACTTACAGACTGAAAGTAAAGGTCTGGAAAAAAATATTTCACGCAAACAGAGACCAAAAGAAAGCAGGAGTCGCAATACTCATATCAGATAAAATAGACTTTCAAATAAAGGCTGTGAAAGAGACAAAGAAGGACACTACATAAGATCAAAGGATCAATCCAAGAAGAAGATATAACAATTATAAATATATATGCACCCAACATAGGAGCACCGCAATATGTAAGGCAAATGCTAATGAGTATGAAAGGGGAAAATTAACAATAACACATTAATATGGGAGACTTTAATATCCCACTCACATCTATGGATAGATCAACTAAACAGAAAATTAACAAGGAAACACAAACTTTAAATGACACAATGGACCAGCTAGACCTAATTGATATCTATAGGACATTTCACCCCAAAACAATCAATTTCAGCTTTTTCTCAATTGCACATGGAACCTTCTCCAGATAGATCACATCCTAGGCCATAAATCTAGCCTTGGTAAATTCAAAACAATTGAAATCATTCCAGTCATCTTTTCTGACCACAATGCAGTAAGATTAGATCTCAATTACAGGAAAAAAAAAAAAACTATTAAAAATTCAAACATATGGAGGCTAAATAACACGCTTCTGAATAACCAACAAATCATAGAAGAAATCAAAAAAGAAATCAAAATATGCATAGAAATGAATGAAAATGAAAACACAACAACCCAAAACCTATGGGATGCTGTAAAAGCAGTGCTAAGGGGAAGGTTCATAGCAATACAGGCTTACCTCAAGAAACAAGGAAAAAGTCAAATAAATAACCTAACTCTACACCTAAAGCAACTAGAGAAGGAAGAAACGAAGAACCCCAGGGTTAGTAGAAGGAAAGAAATCTTAAAAATTAGGGCATAAATAAATGCAAAAGAAACAAAAGAGACACATAGCAATAATCAACAAAGCTAAAAGCTGGTTTTTTGAAAAGATAAACAAAATTGACAAACCATTAGCCAGACTCATTAAGAAACAAAGGGAGAAAAAACAAATCAACAAAATGAGAAAGGAAAATGGAGAGATCACAACAGACAACACAGAAATACAAAGGATCATAAGAGACTACTACCAGCAGCTCTATGCCAATAAAATGGACAACTTGGAGGAAATGGACAAATTCTTAGAAAAGTATAACTTTCCAAAACTGAACCAGGAAGAAATAGAAGATCTTAACAGACCCATCACAAGCATGGAAATCGAAACTGTAATCAGAAATCTTCCAGCAAACAGAAGCCCAGGACCAGATGGCTTCACAGCTGAATTCTACCAAAAATTCAGAGAAGAGCTAACACCTATCTAACTCAAACTCTTCCAGAAAACTGCAGAAGAAGGTAAACTTCCAAGTTCATTCTATGAGGCCAACATCACCCTAATTCCAAAACCAGACAAAGATGCCACACACACACAAAAAAGAAAACTACAGGCCAATATCACTGATGAACATAGATGCAAAAATCCTTAACAAAATTCTAGCAAACAGAATCCAACAACATATTAAGAAGATCATACATCATGACCAAGTGGGCTTTATCCCAGGAATTCAAGGATTCTTTAATATCCACAAATCAATCAATGTAATACAGCACATTAACAAATTGAAAGATAAAAACCATGTGATTATCTCAATAGATGCAGAAAAAGCCTTTGACAAAATTCAACATCCATTTATGACAAAAACTCTCCAGAAAGCAGGAATAGAAGGAACATACCTCAACATAATAAAAGCTATATATGACAAACCCACAGCAAACATTATCCTCAAGTGTGAAAAATTGAAAGCATTTCCCCTAAAGTCAGGAACAAGACAAATGTGCCCACTCTCACTACTACTGTTCAACATAGTCTTGGAAGTTTTGGCCACAGCAATCAGAGCAGAAAAAGAAATAAATGGAATCCAGATGGGAAAAGAAGAAGTAAAACTCTCACTGTTTGCAGACGACATGATACTCTACATAGAAAACCCTAAAGACTCTACCAGAAAATTACTAGAGCTAATCAATGAATATAGTAAAGTTGCAGGATATAAAATTAACACAGAGAAATCCCTTGCATTCCTATACACTAACAAGGAGAAAACAGAAAGAGAAATTAAGGAAACAATGCCATTCACCATTGTAACAAAAAGAATAAAATGCTTAGGAATATATCTACCTAAAGAAACAAAAGACCTATATATAGAAAACTATAAAACACGATGAAAGAAATCAAAGAGGACACAAACAGATGGAGAAATAGACCATGTTCATGGACTTGAAGAATCAATATAGTGAAAATGAGTATACTACCCAAAGCAATCTATAGATTCAATGCAATCGCTATCAAGCTAACAACCGTATTCTTCACAGAACTAGAACAAATAGTTTCACAATTTGTATGGAAATACAAAAAAACCTCAAATAGCCAAAGCAATCTTGAGAAAGAAGAATGGAACTGGAGGAATCAACCTGCCTGACTTCAGACTATACTACAAAGCCACAGTCATCAAGACAGTATGGTATTGGCACAAAGACAGAAATATAGATCCATGGAACAAAATAGAAAGCCCGGAGATAAATCCACATACCTATGGGCACCTTATCTTTCTACAAAGGAGGGAAGAATATACAATGCAAAAAATACAACCTCTTTAACAAGTGGTGCTGGGAAAACTGGCCAATCACTTGTAAAAGAATGAAACTAGAATACTTTCTAAAACTATACACAAAAATAAACTCAAAATGGATTAAAGATCTAAATATAAGACCAGAAACTATACAACTCCTAGAGGAGAACATAGGCAAAACACTCTCTGACATAAATCACAGCAAGATCCTTTATGACCCACCTCTCAGAATATTGGAAATAAAAGCAAAAATAAACAAATGGGACCTAATGAAACTTAAAAGCTTTTGCACAACAAAGGAACCTATAAGCAAGGTGAAAAGACAGCCTTCAGAATGGGAGAAAATAATAGCAAATGAAACAACAGACAAAGGATTAATATCAAAAATATACAAGCAACTCCTGCAACTCAATTCCAGAAAAATAAACAACCCAATCAAAAAGTGGGCCAAAAAACTAAACAGACATTTCTCCAAAGAAGACATACAGATGGCTAACAAACACTTGAAAAGATGCTCAACATCACTCATTATCAGAGAAATGCAAATCAAAACCACAATGAGGTGCCATCTCATGCCAGTCAGAATGGCTTCTATCAAAAAGTCTACAAACAATGAATGCTGGAGAGGGTGCAGAGAAAAGGGAACCCTCTTACACTGTTGGTGGGAATGCAAACTAGTACAGCCACTATGGAGAACAGTGTGGAGATTCCTTAAAAAACTGGAAATAGAACTGCCATATGACACAGCAATGCCACTGCTGGGCATACACACTGAGGAAACCAGAATTGAAAGAGACACGTGCACCCCAATGTTCATCGCAGCACTGTTCACAATAGCTTGGACATGGAAGCAACCTAGATGTCCATTGGCAGACGAATGGATAAGGAAGCTGTGGTACATATACACAATGGAATATTACTCAGCCATTAAAAAGAATACATTTGAATCAATTCTAATGAGGTGGATGAAACTGGAGGCCACTATACAGAGTGAAGTAAGCCAGAAAGATAAATACCAATACAGTATACTAATGCATATATATGGAATTTAGAAAGATGGTAATGATAAGCCTATATGCAAGACAGAAAAAGAGACACAGATGTATAGAACAGACTTTTGGACTCTATGGGAGAAGTAAGGGTGGGATGATCTGAGAGAACAGCATCAAAACATGTATATTATCAAGTGTGAAACAGATCGCCAATCCAGGTTGGATGCATGAGACAAGTGCTTGGGGCTGGTGCACTGGGATGACCCAGAGGGATGGGATGGGGAGGGAGGTGGGACAGGGGTTCAGGATGGGGAACACATGTAAATCCATGACTGATTCATGTCAATGTATGGCAAAACCCACTACAGTATTGTAAAGTAATTAGCCTCCAACTAATAAAAATAAATGAAAAATTAAAAAAAAAATTTTTTTTTGTTGCTCCCATGTCCTGGCTATTATAAACAGTGCTGCAATGAACATTGGGGTACACATGTCTCTTTCAGTTCTGGTTTCCTCAGTGTGTATGCCCAGGAGTGGGATTGCTGGGTTGTATGCAGTTCTATTTCCAGTTTTTTAAGGAATCTCCAAACTGTTCTCCATAGTGGCTGTACTGAGGGGCCATTCTGAGTCGGGTGAAATGGTACCTCATTTGATTTGCATTTCTCTGATAATGAGTGATGTTGAGCATCTTTTCATGTGTTTGTTAGCCATCTGTATGTCTTCTTTGGAGAAATGTCTATTTAGCTCTTTAGCCCACTTTTTGATTGGGTCGTTTATTTTTCTGGAATTGAGCTGCAGGAGTTGCTTGTGTATTTTTGAGATTAATTCTTTGTCTGTTGCTTCATTTGCTATTATTTTCTCCCATTCTGAAGGCTGTCTTTTCACCTTGCTTATAAGTTCCTTTGTTGTGCAAAAGCTTTTAAGTTTCATTAGGTTCCATTTGTATATTTTTGCTTTTATTTCCAATATTCTGGGAGGTGGGTTATAGAGGATCTTGCTGTGATTTATGTCAGAGAATGTTTTGCCTATGTTCTCCTCTAGGAGTTTTATAGTTTCTGGCCTTACATTTAGATCTCTAATCCATTTTAAGTTAATTTTTGTGTATGGTGTTAGAAAGTGTATAAGAAAGCTGTGGTACATATACACAATGGAATATTACTCAGCCATTAAAAAGAATACATTTGAATCAGTTCTAATGAGGTGGATGAAACTGGAGCCCATTACACAGAGTGAAGTAAGCCAAAAAGAAAAACACCAGTATAGTATACTAATGCATATATATGGAATTTAGAAAGATGGTAATGATAACCCTCTATACAAGACAGAAAAAGAGTCATAGATGTCTAGAACAGACTTCTGGACTCTGTGGGAGAAGGCGAAGGTGGGATGATCTGAGAGAATAGCATTGAAACATGTATATTATCAATTGTGAAACAGATCACCAGTCCAGGTTTGATGCATGAGACAAGTGCTCAGGGCTGGTGCACTAGGATGACCCAGAGGGATGGGATGGGGAGGGACGTGGGAGGGGGGTTCAGGATGGGGAACACATGTACATCCATGGCTGATTCATATCAATGTATGGCAAAAACCACTACAATATTATAAATAATTAGCCTCCAACTAATATAAATAAATGAACAAACATAATAAAATAAAAAAAAATTTGGCAGAAACCAAAAAGCAAATAAAAATAAAAAAGTGGTTTTTTTGTGGCTCTGCTGGGTCTTTGTCATGGTGCACAGGCTCTTGTTGCTGCTCTAGGGCTTTCTCTACTTTCAGTGAGCACAACTATTCTTTAGCTGTAAGTTTTTTTTTTTTTTTTTTTTAATAGCAGTGGCTTCTCATCGCAGAGCGCAGGCTCTAGGGCACAGGCTTCAGTAGGTGCAGCGTGTGGGCTCAGTATTTGTGACTTGCAGACTGTAGAGTGCTGGCCCAATAGTTGTGGCACATGAGCTCAGTTTAGCCATGGTATGTGGGATCCTAGTTTCTGGACCAGGGATTGGACCTGTGTCCTCTGTATAGGAAGGCAGATTTTTAACCACTGGACAACCAGAAAAGTTTTTATATCTTACAGTAAATTTAGGACATTCAGCTGGATGCATTTCATGTTTACAAGTGCATGCCAAGGCCTCTAAATATATACTGGGGAACAAGCTATTCCATTGCCTTCTTTAAACTTGGAAGCATCCTTTAGATCTTGGAAACAATTAAGAATAGGAAGATCTGCATCCAGAAAAGGGAGCTCTGGAGAACAGAGTGGAACAATCTAAAGAGCTTTGTGGACTTGTTTTCTCATTTTCTCAAGTCCTGACCCTCATTACCTATTAAATTCTAGAAACCGACTTCCCACAGAACTTTCCAGCTTGACTTCCTGTTCCAGGCATCTAAGAAAAGATATTTCAGCTTAAGATTCTATATCAAGAAGACACAGTTATCTAAACCTCTTTGCAATTTGTTCAAACACAATGAGTGTTCTCCCAGTTTCATTTTTAGTCACTTTTCCCCCACTTCTATTATTTGTTGAATCTCTTTCATTTTTTATAGACCTTGTCTTCCTCCTTGATAGTTAGTCTTTTCATTTTAGTGTGAGCACATTTGTCAGTAGCTTCCTGAGAAAGGGTTTCTGGCTTTTAAAATTTTTGAGTCTTAGATGTTTAAAAATCACTTCATGACTTTTGCATCCTTTACTGATAGTTTAGTTGGGTATAATATTGTAGGCTGGAGAAAATTTTCTTTTAGATTTTTGACAGAAAATTTGCTTCATTGTCTTTTAACTTCTAGTATGGCTATTAAGAGATTTAAAGACTTATTGACCCAGCAATCCCACTTCTGGGCATACACACTGAGGAAACCAGATCTGAAAGAGACACGTGCACCCCAATGTTCACCGCAGCACTGTTTATAATAGCCAGGACATGGAAGCAACCTAGATGCCCATCAGC
This sequence comes from Cervus elaphus, assembly GCF_910594005.1. NCBI lineage: Eukaryota > Metazoa > Chordata > Mammalia > Artiodactyla > Cervidae > Cervus > Cervus elaphus. The sequence continues at coordinate 1,735,719 of NC_057837.1, read as the reverse complement.
AGATGAATGGATAAGGAAGCTGTGGTACATATACACCATGGAATATTACTCAGCCGTTAAAAAGAATTCATTTGAACCAGTCCTAATGAGATGGATGAAACTGGAGCCCCTTATACAGAGTGAAGTAAGCCAGAAAGATAAAGAACATTACAGCATACTAACACATATATATGGAATTTAGAAAGATGGTAATGATAACCCTATATGCAAAACAGAAAAAGAGACACAGAAATACAAAACAGACTTTTGAACTCTGTGGGAGAATGTGAGGGTGGGATATTTCAAAAGAACAGCATGTATACTATCTATGGTGAAACAGATCACCAGCCCAGGTGGGATGCATGAGACAAGTGCTCGGGCCTGGTGCACTGGGAAGACCCAGAGGAATCGGGTGGAGAGGGAGGTGGCAGGGGGGATCGGGATGGGGAATACGTGTAAATCTATGGCTGATTCATATCAATGTATGACAAAACCCACTGAAATGTGAAGTAATTAGCCTCCAACTAAAAAAAAAAAAAAAAAAAAAAGACTTATTATTTGATCATCATGAAAATATATATGCCCTGTTTTCTTGTTTGTTTGTCTCTTTGGAAATTTCAAATATCTTACTCAGTCCCAGTTTCTTAAAATTCACAATGATGCACTTTGTTATTGGTTTATCCCCTGTGCTGGATATTCTTGGAGCCTTTGGAGTTGGAAAGCTATTTTCCTATTTGGAACATTTTTATAAATTATCTCTGTACTCATTTCTGTTCTCTCTCTTCTGGAATATTTGATCAAATTTTACATTTTTATACATTTGCCTCCAAATTTTCTTATTATTTCCTTGCTTTACTCTCTAGGAGCTTTCCACAACTTTATTCCAATTCTTCTTTGAGTGTTTAGTTTCTGTTACCCTCTATTTAATATCTAAAAGTCAGTTTATGTTCTCCGACATTTCCTTTAAAAATAGCATTTTTTCCAATGGCTCAATATATTCTATTATCATTCTAAGGATATTAATGATATATGTATACTTGGAGTTTTCTTCTCACTACATAGTCATTGTTTTCCCCAAGGTAGTTTTATTCCTACTTATTTCTACTTTTTAAGGAAGTTTTCCTTATATATCTAGTGATTTTTAATTGTTGATATTTCAAATTAGTGGACTAAAAAGTCAATTGGAATTTTCAAAGCATCAATATATCTGAATGTGAATCGTAAAAGTATGAGAGCTAATAAGGCATTATTGTAGAGGGATCATCAGTCTTTTTCTCTTTGGAGTAACCCCTAATGTCAATACCTTTATGTTTTTTTTCTTGAGCTGATCAAGTCCTTAGAAATCTGTTTAATTACTTGCAGGGACAATAAAAGCCTGGATGCCAGCCTTCTGGAGCCAGATGTGGGAAAAGGTAGTCAGTATGTTCATGATCCTTATATTTCAAATAATAGGTAGCTCTGCTTTCACCTGGGGCTTTGTCTTCCCCAGACCCTCTGTTTTCTTGTCTACAATAAGTGAACCTTTAGTTTCCTCCCAGGTGGGAGGTGTGTGTGTGTGTGTGTGTGTATGTGTGTGTGTTCGTGCACACACACACAGGTGCATGCTTTGTCACTCAGTTTCATCTGACACTTTGAGACCCCATGGACTGTAGCCTGCGAGGTTCCTCTGTCTATGGAATTTTTCAGGCAAGTTCGGGGAGTTCTGATTATTCCTTTAACAGCTGTCAACAGATTGTCCTTATTTTAGACTGTGGCTCTAAACCCACTTCAGAGGAAATTAACATGATCAATTTCTGAGACTTTTAAGGTTTTCACAGAATAACTTAGGTTGGTCCCCAAAGTCTCACACAGTAACCTATGACCAGTTTTCTCAGATATGACATAGCTATAAACCTACATGTAGCTGCCAAAATTATGAGGTTATTGTCTCTCATCCTATTATTATTTCCACCCTTGCTCAATTATGCCTTAAAATATCTCTTTTAATGCAATTTTCATGTAGTTTTAAGAGAGAATTTAATTATATGAATATGTCTAGACCATTCTATTTATCCTGATATCCCATGATTTTTCTACTACACCAGACTGCAAAATTTTGCTAATTAAGTTTTGAAAGTTAGATTTCATATGCTTTGTTCTTTAATCCTACTATTTTTAGGCAAAAAGAAATCAAATGAGAGAAACTGAAGGTTTTCTGTCATAGACCTGCTTTGCCTGGCCAGGGGTTCATGATGAATCTTCTTGGTTTTCTTTAATTCATATATTTTTGGTGAAAAGTATGCAGTGATTCATATCATGACAGATGGCATTGTATGGATAATTTGTCAGCCATATTTTCCATGCTGTATCTTTTCCCAGGTAGGATGTCAGTCACAAAGGCAGCCTGAGCTCCCAGGTACTTATCAGGTGGGAGTATTTAACAGGCGAGATATTTCCTTTCTTCTAAGACCCTCTTACCCTTCTCCAGTACAGGCAGCAACAAAGCATTATAACTGTCTCAGGGAATGGAGGGACAGAGGAGAAGGAAAACTAAAGAATACCTTTTCTATTTGGTTCTGAGGATACTCTATTAGGTTCCTTGCCCACAAATCTAGGGGATATCCCAAGTCCTGAAGACAGAAGCCTATGGCTCCTTTCCCCAGAGATGCTCCAGAAATTTCCAAGCCCTCATGTTCCCCAACAGCTGGAAAAGCAGAAGAGTTTTATTTTATTTTATTTATTTTTTGGCCCTTTGGCATGGCGGTGACCTAGTTCCCAGAGCAGAGATCGAACCTGCATCCTCTGTACTGGAAGTATGGAGTCTTAACCACTGGACCACAGGGAAGATTTTATCTTTATTCTTTCCCTCTGCCTAGCCCCTGGTGGAAGCACTAATAAGACAGCATCAGATGTCTAAAACCACGAAAATAGAAGCAGGGGACTAAAATAATTCACAATAGAGTAAGTCAATCCTCAAACAATAAAAGAGTTGACTGTCCTGCCTGACACTGACATAAGTTACCTGCTCTATTAATACTTTCTCCTCCTAACTTCTTTGTTCCGCATTGCTAGAATTTCTTTTGAAATTCACAAGTAAGAAGTTTATTAGAAAAAATCCATAGGCCCTTGACTTCTAACCAGAAGCTTATATAAGTGACTTTCAGCGAGGTTAGATAACAAAAGCTGATGGTCCTCCTTGAACTGATGAGGAGGCTGATGCCAAGTCCGTAGCACCAGACTCAGTCATGATACTTTACATGGGCTCTCTGACCAGGAGGGAAAAGGACAGAAGGGAATGGTTGTAAGCTAATCTCTAAACAGAATTCATGATTCATTACTAAGGTGCCTTGTTTTGAAAGTTCCCAGTCAGGCTCTTTCCTGTTCAGTGTATGTGTTTTACTGGGATGGTTACCTTGGAAATGATCTCATCATGGCATCAAAGCAGCAACATGGGACTGCTGCTGAGTTCATCCTGAAAGCAGACATAAGGCAACAGTGGCACAGTGCTAAAGTAAAAAACAATGATAATGCTGTGGAGGGCCAAAGAAAGAAGATATGGCTATGTAAAAAAAAAAAAACAAAAAAACAATGCTTAAAAAAAAGAATGTATTCTGACTTGAAAGGAAATACACTATATATATGCAAGCAAGATGGTAAAGAAAAAGAGAACCAGCTTTTGAAGAGTTTAGTGAATTTAGTCTATCTCCTGTATATTACTTAACAAATCTTTATATACTGTTTGTGTGCTTAGTCGCTTAGTTGTGTCCAGATCTTTGTGACCCCATGGATTTGTAACTTGGCTAGCCTCCTCTGTCCATGGAATTCTCCAGGCAAGAATACTGGATTGCCATTCCCCTCCCCAGGGGATTTTCCTGACCCAGGGACTGAACCCAGGTCTCCTGCATTTCCAGCAGATTCTTTACAATCTGAGCTACCAGGGAAGCCCATATACTGTTTACTATAAGCAAATATTCATTCCATACTCACAGTAACTCTATGAAGTGGGTACTATTTTTATGCTTTTTTTATGAATGAGAAACTCCAGGCAAGTAGCTTGCTCAAGGTCACATGGCTTACAAGTGGATAAAATGGGATTTGAATGCAAAGCCAGGTTTCGTGTTCCATGCCATTAACTACTATGCTATCCTTCTGTAGGGCACATACTCTAGTACTGGAAAAAGGCATAAAAAAATCATCACCATCATCATCATCCCAACAGGAAGGGCTAGCATTACCTGGGCAGCGATCATGTGCCAGGCACAGAAATCCTATAAGAGAGGTACTTTTTAATTCCCATTTTCAGTTGAGCAAACTGAGGCTCAGAGAGGTTAGCAACTTTTCTAAGGCCACAGGGGTACTCAATGTGAGTGCTGGAGGCAGTGCCAGGGCAACAGAAAGGCAGATGGTAGTGAGTGTGACTGACGATATTGAATCTCCATAACTTTCCCAGCACTGGCCTGGATGAGAAACAAGGATGATGAAAAGGAGAGAACCCTGCCTCTGTAGCAGTTGAATTCAATCTGGGCACCACAGATTAGTCCTAAAAATAGCCCCGAATGTGACCAAGGAAGCATTTTTCCCCATGATTTACTTATCTCTCCAAAACGTGTGACTTTAATCTTTCTGTTAAAAGAAGCTGGGCTCAGGCAGGACAAATGACCCATCTGGCAGAGGCATAAGGAAGGATTAGCTCTTTGATTTGGCTTTGTCTATCAAGGTCTAAAATTCTTTTCCAGACTTAATTTACATTCTATTCTCTGCAAGTAATTTAGAGGCACCCGCTAGCATTTTTATTCTCCCACTCATGAGTCTAACTCTTAGAAAGAAAAATAAAACACAACAAAAACATGTGCCAAAGTAAGGACAGCAGACATGCTAAACAGAAGCTGTGATGTTGCTTTGTGGGTTTTGAAAAAAAATATGCAGGTTACCTTTTAAAAGGAATAGCCAAATGCATGCAAATATTATCTTTCAAGGTTGGAAGCACAGAGAAATCTCTACAAATTATGCTTTGGAAGACAGATGGCCTAAGACTCCTCATAGAGTTATCACACAGTTGAGATGGGCAAACTGGACAATATGTCTGCCAGCCAGCGTGGCCACCAGCCTCACTTTTTTGAGTCAAATGTCAATTAGGCAGGAACTGGCACTCACATGGATGTGAGTCCATGGATGTCACTGGGAATAGGCAGTTGAAAATCCATTCATCATCATTCAATCCCTGCTCTTACGGTAATGATACCAGAGCGTGTTGGAAAGTTACTGGTCCAATGGCTTAGCACCTCCTAAAACCACTTCCAAGCAGAGCCCTGAAAGGTGATTTCCTTGGCTCATATTGGTTCTCAGTGCTGTGACTGTGACGCATGTTCTGCTAGACCAGCTAGGAGAAAGTAAGTGCAGATGGTTCAATATCCCAGGGCTCATCACAATCTATTTGCCCGATTTCAGAAATAACCTATTAAATGCTCCCTTTTTAATTATCTTTTCTCAGGCACAAACTTTCCCATTATGTTTGCCAAGTAGCTGTGTTTTTATATAGTATATGGACTTTGCTGGCTTCTTTGTCTATTTTATCCATTTCTTTCCAATCCTGGAGTTAGTATACTCTTATAAGTGTCCTCACACATTATTATTTTATCTTAGGCTGGAAAGTGTCATGCATTCTTAATCTATCTTGATGGCAAAAACTGCTATCTCTCTCTCGAGTCGCTCAGTCATATCCAACTCTTGTGACCCCATGGACTGTAGCCCGCCATGCTCCCCTGTCCATGGGATTCTCCAGGCAAGAATACTGAAGCAGGTTGCCATTTCCTTCTGTCTATAACCATAACTATATACAAATACAGGCCCAAGATACCACATGATAATACCCACTAAATGGATACGTGTTCTGCAGATCAACCTCATGACCCAGTTGTCATGGCTTCTGTACCCTTGTATGTAGTTCTACCTGTACTCAGTTGAACTTGTTAATGTGGTTTGTATGAAAGTTCTTAACAATAACACCTCACTTTGAATTAGCACTTTCCTTTTTTCAAAGTATTCCCACATCTGCAATTTCTTTGCATCTCACTGTTCTACCTACATGTTAGGTAAGACATTTTATTATTTAACAGGACAGATAAACTTTGAGTGAGATTAAACAGTTCTTTTAAGTTGACATGATTAGATAAGAACAAAATCCAGATTAAAACTCCACATTCTTAAACATGGGTTTGAAGTGTGTGTGTGTGTTTTTTTTTTTTTTTTTCTAAATTTATGTAAGGGCTGATTGATCATTTAAAGCTAGAGGTTCACAGAGGGTAGGGAACCAGTCTATCACATTTTATTAGTGCACCGTCACACTGCTCCATCAGAGGAGACCCTTCACAGTGGATGTCAGTCATGTCCAACTCTTTGCAACCCCATGGACTGTAGCCTGCCAGGTTCCTCCGTCCACAGGATTCTTCAGGCAAGAACACTGGAGTGGGTAGCTGTTCCCTTCTCCAGGGGATCTTCCCGACTCGGGCGTCGAGCCTGGGTCTCCTGTATTGCAGGCAAATTCTTTACCATCTGAGTCACCAGGGAAGCCCATTGACAATAAAACAAAGGAAACCAAAATGTTCTAGATCGTCCACCAGAATGTCATGTTCCTTGGTTAAGATGGACATTGGCTTTGCCCAGGACTGAGATGAGGATGCAATATTAATGACTGCCTACTCTTCTCATTCTCACTTCCTAAATTACTCTGTTTGTGCTATCTGGGATCACATCTCAAATAAACTCTTTCGATTGTTCTCCCAGAGTCAGCCTCTGGAAGAATCTAAACAAAGAGAAGTAGCAACATGAATAAGAAGCATTTTAGGCTCCTTTTCTACATGTAAGGTAGAGTGTTAGGTGAGGAGTTTGATTTTTTTCAAACATCCTCAGTTTTCTTCCTCTTAAAATTGTGCTATCCCTACTCTGGAGGTAATTTTGCTTCTGGAACTGGAGTCCTACAGATGGCACTGGTCTGGAGAGACAGGCCTTCTACCATCTCTACAATGAATGAATGAAATTATTGGTCAGTCTCAGCTTCCTGACATTAATTCACCCCTTGCCTTGGCATATATTTCAGCTTTTTTGTTAAGCATTAGGGTAGACAGCCCACACCTCACTTCATGTGGCTTCCTTGTGGTCATCATATATTTTCCATGGAGTTGGTTCCCTTTGCATTCAGTTTCCTTCCCACTTATTTGGTATAAAATCAACTATCAGCCAAACTCAGCCCTGGCACACTTTGGGGCCAGGTGCCTGTGGCTTCAAGGCTTTTCTACAGCACAGTGCGACTGCTAAGCTGTTTCTTCTGAGTCATTGGCCTCCATCCCTACCCTTGCTGAGAAGGGAAACTGTAATACTGACTGCCAGTGCTTTTTTGTGATGGGAGGTCCAGAGATCTAGAGGAAAATCGCCATTATCTGCTTTGTCCCAATAGTTCTCACATGCAATGGCAACACATCTTGGGAAGGCATAGTCTGATGAGGGAAAGAGGTTTTAAAAAGACTTGGCAGACTGGTGTGGAATACGCTACCAATTCCCTTCCCCACCTCTTAAAACTTGCATTTGTTTTTGTCTTTTATCATATAAACAACCAGGCTGGTTGTTTTCTGAACAGAGGCCATTTCAGCTGTGAATGAACCCAGTTGTGGCTTTCTGGCTAGAGTTGTGATTCTTAGCAGACACTGAGGTTACTGACAGAAAAAGACCAGGACTCCTGGACCAGGCATTTGCCTTCCTCAAGCCCACTTCCTGCCTCCTGGGAAACGAGGAAATGTAATCAAAAAAGGAAATCCAAGGAAGTTACCAAGTGAACTAACAAACAATGGACTCATAATGGCTCTCCAGAAAAAAAATGTTTTTTCATTTCTGCCAATCTCAAATATTTCAGAGAAGTCTGTGAACAGATGAAACACGGATGTAAGAGGAGCTTGGAATATACTCACAGAAGCTGATGTCATTCTTCTATGACCTTCCACAGAGGCTAGAAAGTCAATAGGTGGGATTTAAATGGGATCATAATCAGTAAAATAACTAGAATGACTTTTCAGCAGCTTTCTCAGCATAGTAACTTAAGGCATGAAAAGAACTGGCTTTATCACACAGTTTTTATCTGTCTTTGTCTTTTGGGAAGAAAACCTATCTTACTTGAGTTGATTCTGTTCATTCATTTCTGTTCTTTTATTTCTTGTATTGCTACACAGATCATCCATATAAAAATATTTAAGTGAATGCCACCTTAATGGCGAGACAGATCATTAGGCCAGTCAATATCTCCTCCAGATGAGTGGTTTTAAACTGAGCATCTTGAATCTCCTGGGGTTTGGCAGAAGTGCCTTCAGAGGAAGGTATGGAGCAGAAGAGGAAACAGGAGTAGGGCAGCTGTCATCAGCTACAATGCATGGTCCCCAACTCAACCAAATAGTGCTTCTACTGGTTGGAAAAACCAAAAGGTTTTTCTTACACATTGACCAATGAGTGAGCCATCGTTAGAAGAAACAGACACAAGTAAAATTGTGCTGTGTGAACGGTGATATGAAAACTACTGCCATGGATGCAGATTGCTAACTTCTAAACAAATGACACTGCCTTTTCTGAGCAAGTCCTAACAGAGGGCTCCACGTGGAGTACAGTGCAGAGAACTCTGCACCGGGACACAGAAAATACAGTTCTACTCTCAACATTGTCACTTCCTCAGCTGCCTCTTCTACGACCTGTGAGTTGGGGCTAAAAGGATAAGTTGCTTGTAGACAAGAGATCCCGTGATTTTGAGGCTTCCAGCCAAGACTTCAGGAATGATAATAGATAAGAGCTTAGTGACAGGTGAGAAGGGATGAGCCATGAGCACAGCCCTTTATTTATCTTTTTCTTCTCAGTGTTCAGCCACACTAACCTTACCCATCTTTCACTTTAGATTCTGTTAAGGCCATTTGTAGAAAAGTGTTTGTCTTAGTTTAGGTTCTTCTAAAAGTAGGCTTTGAGATAAGGATTTGAGTGCACATAGTGGAAGGTAACCTAGGAACTAACAGTTAGGGGAGTGGAGAAATGAGAAGAGAAGAAAAGGCAGCTAATAAAGGGAATGTTATAAAGTAGGTTACAGTTGTTGGGATCTGGGGTTCAAACCTACTTCAGAGCTTTGGGAGGATATGGAGAATACTTATTCAACTGTCCCACACAGTGGGCAAGGAAGAGAGGTATTACCTCCCGAGGGAAATTTACTCCTGGGGACATGAAGTCCTGAGCACTTGTAGGCTGGCTGTAGTTGGGCTGAGAGAAAGACCTGGAGAGTTGCAGAAGATGCTGTTGACTAAATTGGAACCGTGAATGCCAAGGGATATGGGATAAGCACTGATGTCTACTAGTGTTGGTACCATCCCATTTTACAGATGAGGAACCTGAAGTTCAACAAGACAAGTCAAAGTCACCTACCTGGCTTAACCATAACACAACACCAGCTTCTTTTTTAAATTATGGCATGTTTGACTTCTTGAGGATACCTAATACACATTTATAAAAATAATCATCATTTTGATAACTTCTACCTAGTAAAGAGAAATGGTTCCGGGAAAATAATGATTTTTAAAACTCTAGTAGGAAAATTAAGTGTTAAAGTAAATAGTAAGATTCCAGTATAAATCTTTATACTTTAAAATATAAGTATAATTCAACTTTAATAAAAATATAGATAAAATATTTATTGAGTCAGAAATGAATATTTCTGCACAGAAACGACTTGCCATATTTTTTCAGGTTTCATCATCAAATGAGTCTAATTTATTATTAATTGCAATAAATTAAATAAACCTGTTAGCCAAGACACAGCAGCATTCAGTAAAGTCTTGCCCAGTGCTCTGAATCTCACTTTCAGACCCATAAATGTGTTGAAGTAATTTGGCATAAATACTAATTCTTATAAATTAAATAAACCTGTTAGCCAAGACACAGCAGCATTCAGTAAAGTCTTGCCCAGTGCTCTGAATCTCACTTTCAGACCCATAAATGTGTTGAAGTAATTTGGCATAAATACTAATTCTTATTTTTCATTAGTTCAGATCAACAAGAGTTCAATGGGCAACAGTTAAGATATGCAACCTTCTTACCATGAGCAACTTATTTAATATTTCCAGTAAATCTCTCAGAATATTTCCAAAGATGAGCAAATTAGGGGGTGGAAATAGTCAAAGGTGAATAAATATTGATGATAAGTTGTTGATTTCTGACCAGTTTTAGTGAGACCTGCTGTTTTATCTGCCTGGTGATTAGTCTTTTTTCCAGGTAATACACCCAGGCTGAATTTCAGGGGACCACCTCTCTCCCACTCTCAGTCCAAGTAGTTTAGGTAACTGACTCTTTATTGGTTCTAGGGAGAGTCATGCGACCAATGTTTGTCCAATTGGTGTATTCCATCCTCCAGGCCACGGGGATCCTAGTTCAGGAGTGGTCCTGGGTGGCTTTTAAGCCATGCTCTGGTTTCTGGTATTTTGATGTAACTATGAGTAAGAGGAGTTTCTGCATACTGAGACTGGCAGGCCTGGAGCTGCTGGTGGCTTTCCTGCCAGGAGAGTCTGCCCAAGATTTACAGTCAGTGCAGAGAACGTCACTGGGAGATGAAACACGGGTCTTGAGGACATCATTTGAGCCCCTGGATATAGTTATGCGGCAAGTCATTAACATCCTCGCTTTTTGCCTTTATGCACCAAGTACAAGCATATATGCTTATATGCATCAATTCCTTTCTGTGCTTCAGTTTCAGTTAGTTTGTCATTTTTCAACTAAAGGAGTTCCACCTAATACTACAGGCTGCAAGACTCCCAAATCCAGTGCCCAATCTAGCATACTCTGAGTGCTTCTTGCTGCTGCTAACAATGACACAATAAAGTTCATTTGCAGGAGTTTCTTAAAATGATATTGAAAATACAATGGGATTACTTCTAGTGATGCAAATCATTATTAGTGTAGGTGGATTTGGAACAAAAGTGCTTGCTATACCTGAACTTCTATTTGCTTGGTTTAACACAAAATAGCTCTGCTATTATTCATTTTGAGTTCACCTATTAAACTATTAATTCACAGTATTTAAAAAATTTAATTGCAACAAATTGCAACGAAGCTTTCATATGCCACACCTTGTAAAAATTTAAGGGAAAGAACACGTTAAAAAAGAAAATTGCCTTGAAACATTTACTAATATTATAATCTATTATATTAATTCAATTGTTTAATAAATACTTATGAGCACCTGCTTTTCACAGAAGAATAAAAGTATGAACAAATTCAACTGTTTTCTTTTGGTTTGGCAGTTTATGCAGTATTTGGTCTTCTTTCACAAATGTAACTGCTGAATCTAGAGGTCTGTAGTCTGGTACCTAAGGCATCAATACAAATATTTCATTTTTCATGTGAATTTTACTCACTGCCTTCCTTTTAAAGAGTTTAAGTGATAAAAAAAAATTAACAGTTTAAGAAACATTAGTCTTCAAACTTACATTCATGACTGTTCAATAGAGGCAGGGGTCATTGTGTAGCCCTATGTTAAGCATAGTTAGGCCTAAAGCACAAACAATATGGTAAGGAAGAAACATTTGCTGACTTGGGGCCACATGAATTTTTTAGTGTGTGATTTTAAATTGTAAAAATAAATCTAACTCCCTTGAGAACAGCAGCTTCTGCAACAAGATTACAACTCTGTGCAACCCAAACACATGAACATTTGGCTTTAGACAGCCAGAAACCTTCCAATTAGCTATAACCAGTGCATATGTAGAGAGAGACAGAAACTCCCGCGTGGGATGAGGACAACTGATGAGAGCAGTCCCACAGAGCGTCACCTACGATCAGCCCTTCCGGGCTTTCACTCCATGCTTCCAGGCGCTGTGCCGTCAGTCAGCTTACCGTGCTCAGCCTGAGCTACTAGGCTTTTAGCTACATTCAAAAGTTTTCATTTAAATGAAAATTACCTTCTACGTTGCAATTATATAAAATGCACATAATATTAAACATTAGCATATGTCAAGTTTGTGTGTTGTCTATTTGTTTTACACCTAACTTTAAAATACATTTCTTGATATCAGAGAGTATAAGTGTATTTTTGTTATTACATATGTATTTTCTGGCTTCTCAGGTGGTGCTAGTGGTAAAGAACCCACCTGCCAATGCAAGATTTGCAGGAGATGTGGGTTCGATCGCTGGGTGGGAAAAATCCCCTGGAGGAGGGCATGGCAGCCCACTCCAGTATTCTTGCTTGGAGAAGCCACGGCCAGAGGAGCCTGATGGGTTTGCAGTCCACAGGATCACAAAGGGTCGGACACGACTGAAGAAATTTAGCATGCATGCATTGTATATTCTGTATGTATCTTATTCCCATCATTTTATATCAAATATAGGCAATATGGAAGTGCTTTTCTCAGATTAATGAGACTGAGTTTGGGGGGTCATTTTAATTAATGCTTCAACACATTTGAAGAACTAGGCAAAATGTAAAGTACAACAGAAAAAAATATAATATTAAACTTCACTACTTATTTTCTTAGGTGTTTATTGATTGAAGTGGAAACTTACATTCCCATATGTAAAATAGAGAGCCAATGGGAATTTGCTGTAGGCTCAGGAAACTCAAACAGGGGCTCTGTATCAACGTAGAGGGGTGGGATGGGGCGGGAGATGGGAGGTTCAAAGGGGAGGAGATATGTATACCTGTGGCTGATTCATGTTGAGGTTTTACAGAAAACAGCAAAATTCTGTGAAGTAATTATCCTTCAATAAAAAATAAATTAATTAAAAAAAAAGATACTAGCTCATGGACTGAAAATTAAAAACTGCTTTTTGGAAGAGTATCTTGGTATGAGATCTTAAGTAAGTCATTTGATCTCAAAGACTTGGCTACCTTCTTTGCAAAATGATAATGTATTATTTTGAAAGTCACATAATAAATGAAAGCTAATTTCCTTGTATATCAATCAATGAAGCCATATAATAAACACTTTACTAAATTGTACTTTGTTGGACATATAAAGGAGTTCCTAAAAATATGTTAAAAGTCAAACATCAAATAACATGAACAGCAGAGTCAAATAAAACTTTGAAAAAATTTTGAAAACATATCTCAAAGTCTTGGTTACTAAGAAATTGAGGTCAAATCCAATGATTTCTTATTCCTACAAACACATATTTCAAAATTGTTATCCTTTTGACAATGTTACAACAGTTGCTAGAAAAGCAAAACAATCTTCTCTAATCTTTGTTGTTCACATAAACAGAGCCAAAGCAGCAAACAAAATGACTTGGTGTGAGACATTACAAGTTCATCTTTCTACTGAGGTTTTGGGATTGAGAAATACTGTGGTTAAAAAAAATCACATGAAGGCTGACATGGAGACTTCACAATCAATTACCATATTAAGGTGTAGAAAAAGTAAAGTTGAGAAAAATAAATTAAATTGCTATTTTATTTCTTAAATTTTATTTATTTATTTATTGGTTTTGTTTTGTGAGATCTTAGTTCCCTGATCAGGGATTGAACACAAACCCCCTGCAGTGGAAGCATGGAGTCTTAACTACTGGACCACCAGGTAGGTCCCCAGCGTTGCTGTATAAATATACCTGAATTATATATGTCTGCATGATTATGGAATTTATATCCAGTATGGCTGCAAAATGGCACGAAACACTCTTGCATCTGCAAGAGTCTAATCTTAGTCTCCATTAGAATCAAAATTGGTTCTTCCAGGATGACAGAGTTTTACAATAACCTATTAGAATATTTTCCTTGGTATCCTCTACTTTGTCCGAGTCATGTATGGGGGCGTCACACACTAGATGAAGTATGGACCATCAGCAATGCGGTGTGAGGGGATGAGAAAAGGGCACAGTTTAGATTCTGAAGTGCTTCATTGGTTTCACAAAAGCTTTTTGGTTTCCTGGTGTCATGGGCTGTTTTTAGAAGTCTTGTTGGACTTGTTAAAACCCTGTTAGTTATTTTTGGCGAAATTTGGATTTCAGAAGGGATCTGTCAAGCTATCCATGAGGAATTTCCAAGGAGTCTCTGGTTTAATGATAAGGAGAAATCCCAACTCTAAGGCACCAGGGAAGAAACAGCATCAGATCTGAGGAGGTTGGAGGGCTGGCCTGGCAACACCAACATGTGCTGTTGGGCCAGTTGTTTCCTTTGATGTCGGCAACGATAAGAATTATGCTACAACAAAGGCAAAGTGCCTGACAAAGAAACTTAGACTAGAATGAAAATATGTAAAATAATAAAACTAAAAACAAAAGTAAATCATCTCTAAATTAGAATAGAATTAATGATAAGATATTACTTTGATATTAATAAATACTTCCATTTCTCATTTAGAGGACTAGTTCCAGAAAAAATGCAATATGTTAAAAAAAAACTTTTTAATCTACTTTTATGATAACTATTCTTATTAATGACCATAAGCTTGCCAGAGCTGTCTGTTACTTATGAATTACTTGCATATTAACAGGCAATCTATTTCTTCTTAATATCTTAATAACTATTTAATTGCATTCTATTTTCTTTACTCCAAGTTGGACAATATCTAGGCAATTTAGAATAACATCAGTAATAACATACTAATTTTCTCAGTGAAGGAATTTCAATCCAGATGAGACTTGGTCACTAGTGATAAAGGAAGAACTGATGATTCAGTTCAGAGACAATGATGCCACATACTAATACAATTAGAAACTCCCTGAAACTGAATTTTCATGATCTTATTTTTGCAAGTCTTTTCTCCAGAATCAAAGATATAAATATCTCAATAACTTTCAGGCAATTTAGTTCATCTATCTGATACCAGTTTTTTCCCCCTATAAACATGAATTTTTTTAAGCACAGAAGGACAAAGTTTAAATATTTTTTCAAGTGGAAAAATTCAATAGTGTAAGCTAGAAAAAGATAGGGTTCTAATGGATTGAATAGTCTCTTCAGTTTCAGTGATTTAGAAATATCTGTGGGTCATGTCATAGAACTAGAAAGAGAACCAAAAGGGTAATTTTTAAGAGAGTGAATTTCCTGTCTGAAGGAAGATGCATTCAGCCATGGGGAAATTTTAAAACAAAACAAATGATTAGACATTTAAAAAACAATGTTGCATGCATGCTAAGTCACTTCAGTCGTGTCTGACTCTTTGGGACCCCATGGACTGTAGCCCACCAGGCTCCTCTGTCCAGGGGATTCTCCAGGTAAAAATACTGGAGTTGGTTGCCATGCCTTCCTTGGGGATCTTCCCAGCCCAGGGATCTAACCCACATCTCTTAAGTCTCCTGCATTGGCAGGTGGGTTCTTCACCATGAGCACCACCTGGGAAGCCCCCAAAATAATGTTACATACACATGTATACACAACAACAACACAAACATCACATAGGGATGGTGATGGCTTTGTCGCTCAGTCGTGTCTGACTCTGTGCGACCCCATGGACTCTAGTCTACCAGGCTCCTCCGTCCATGGGGTTTCCCATACAAGAATACTGGAGTGGGTAGTCATTTCCTTCTCCAGGGGATCCTCCCAACCCAGGGATCGAACCCAGGCCTCCTGTAGTCCAGGCAGATTCTTCACCAACTGAACCACCAGATAAACATCACATACCAAACTTAAAAAAAAAAAAAAGAAACCCTAAATGACCCTTGATGTCTGTGACTACGAAGAGTGGCCCACTCACAATTAGAACTCGAGCCTCATTCTGGTGTGGGAAAAAGTGAACTGACCTTTTTTGGCGAGGCTGTTGTTAGGTTCATACTTCTCAATCAACACTTGGACTTGCTCTTGCTTTAAAGGTGGGTAAAGTATTTCATTTAGCCGGGGATCTCGCTGCTTGAGGTTGATAAAATCCATCATCTGATCAACTGTAAGGTATGGTTTGCTTTTGGCACCACTAAAAACAGTTAAACACCAGGAAATTAGCAGGTTTTTCTGTCAAGTCTCATTCATGTATTTGCATTTAGCAGCTCTGTAGAAATAAAGGCCTGCCATACCTGGCAAGAGCATGCTATACTGGAATTCCTATCTGGCCCTAAACACATTGTGTGGCTCCATCACAACTGCTCTATCTCTATGGGATGCAAGCACTTTGCAATGACTGTCACCAAATCCCAATGCCCTCGAACTATACCAGATGCAAAAGAAAACCACAGTAGGGAACATGCGTTTTGTGTGTGAGGCAGCGCTCTAAAGGGAATACAGGTCATGGGTTGCTGTTTTGATTATGATGCTAAACTGGTTTAGTCATCAAATTCTCATATTCTGCTTAATCATCCTAAAGATGTATTTATCACTCATTACTAAAAAGAACCAATATGATTGGGCACATTTTCCTTTTCATTAAAATTATGCTCCAGCAAGAGTCTATAACTCTGCAATGTAGTGTGATTCAAAATTCCCATTTCAATCCTGTTGACAACCCAAAGACAAGTTCAATGGTACAGATGTTGCAGATGTTCTATCAATAACTGATGGCAATGAACTCAGCAAAGTACTGTGCCTGATTTCCATATGAAAAAAATCTTTATTTAGCTTATCAATTTTGGATTGGTCTGTCAGCATGTAGATTTCAGTATATCAAGAAGGTTAAATGACTACTTCCCCATATTTGCCTTGGTGTTTTGATTTCTTTTTTTTTTAATCATTAAAAAAGTAATGTCTGTATAATTTCTAATATAAAAGCAAATAATTTTCAGCTGGGAGGGTTCTTAGTGATCTGAAATTCTCATTTCACTGATGCAATGCAGAGAAGTATGATGACGGGTTCCCCGATCAGCGTTCTTTCTACAACATGAATCTATCTCTGTAAAGACTCTTGCATACATGCCTCTCGGTTCTAGCCATAGTCTTCAAATCATACAGACACTCCAGAGAATATTAAGACAATGACACCCTGCAGCAAGTCACAGCAGATATCACTCATTACAAGCAGTGACTGAACCTCAGAGGTATGAATGCGTGATTGTCTCCAACAAATGACGCAGAAGCACTGCTGCTACTCATTGTACAAAGAGATCTGACCTCTCCCTCTAGCACTCAAAACGCTGACACAGCCACACTGAGCACCACTGTATGCAGGAACAAATGGGTTAAAATGTGTTCTCTTACAATTCGGAAAAGATGTTATCAATTTCAGGTCGAGGACAAAGGTTGTTCACGAAAACTCTGTACACTTCAGGAGTGAAATCTTCTTGAGGTATCGAATCATTCTGGGGAATAAAATAAGAGGGTCAGTAAATGGGCTTGTTCTTCATTATCTTCCCTTCCTGTTTTGTCTGTCTCTTTTCCTCCTTTCCTCCTTCTTTCCTCTTTCTTTTCTTTTAAGAGCTCAGGGTAAGCATTCAGCAAGCATCTACGAGGCTATCATTACAGGGACACTAGTTATTGAGGTATCAAAATCATTTTCTGTTTCCTCATTATATTTTAAGCTTAAGAGTTTTCTCCTTCTGAAGGGATGTTAAGGCAATTCCTAAAGTAAGTTAGACCTAGTAAAAACATGGTCTGTTCAGCATTTTTTTTCTTTTAGGTTGCTTTTCCTGGTGACTTTAATCTCATTTTTAATTGTGATAAAGTATACAGAACATAAGTATGTCATTTTCACCACTTTTAAATGTACAAATCAGTGGCATGAAGAGCATTCACATTGTTTATGTGCTGTTTAGCAGACTTTTGAGTGAATGTATTTTTCTTTCAAGAACCTGGAGAAGGACATTTTCAAAATGAAAACATAAGATTCCAATTTTGTGTCTTTTTTTTTTTTTTTCCCAAACAGTGTTCTTTCTTTTTTAAGTAAACGGATAAGTTACAACACAGTTTTCATAAGTAGGACACCAGTCATCATTTGTCACTGATTCCTCTCAGTCCTATTGTTTAGAAAGTAAGTCACTGATATAAAAACTGAGTTTTGTGACTTAATTTTCTGTTTACTGGGGCTGCCATGGAAACCGGAAGCATGTATTCAAGCGTTTGTTAACAGGAAGGACATTCTTCATGCCATTTTTTCTATTTCAGGTATGTGTTTATATGATTATTTTTATTTTTAAGCCCTTAAATCAAAGAAAACATCCTTCCTTTTACCATATTCATATTTTTGTAAATATACTTTTATAGAAGTACCTAAAAATTATTCTTTGAATTATGGTCTGAGACTGCACTGCTTGCTAACAGATAAGAAAACTTAGTTTACCACTTGGCAAACAGCAGGAGTCCTACATTTGAGAAATGAACAAATAAAATAACATATTCTTTACTAAATTGATTTATGGAGCAGGAAAAAAAATCCATTTTGCAAAATAGCGTTTTGAGACAACCAAACAACACACATCATTTATATATAGCAAGAAGCATTAAATGGTTAAGCTCAGTAACCTGGACAATAACTTTGAAATCATGAGTACAAGCAGCCAGTTCCAAGAGGGAAATTCCAACATATTGTTTCATGATGATTTGCCACTCATAAAATGGGGAAAAGTTTAACCTGTGAACAGGTTTCCAAAATTCCATTTAATTTACAAAGTGAGCGAATACTTTTGACTGGAGAATGTACACTTTTTAATTGCCACACTCTCTCTGAGTTAGGCCTTATAAGTAGCTTTGAAAATAGCCAAAAATGAGCATTGCTATCATATTCTCTGGCTGAGAGATACAGGGAAGAGAGATTTAAAAACAAATCTCAAGGAAATACTCAGTGCCTCATTTGGCCAACTCAAGCATCAGACTTTATTGGAGTTGATGAACCCCAAATTTATTCTCTTATACTCCCCGCTGTTTAGTTACTATTTAGAGCTCCCTCTACTTCCCCTTCTCCAGATCTCACTAAAAGCATACAAGCAGATTTTGTCTAAGGATATCAATCATTGTCTTCCTTTTCTTACCGACTTCCTTTATTTTCCTCCCTTCTTGTCTTAGCTTAAAACCTCTTCCTCCTACGCCAGGTTTTAATTTCCATTCTGTGCTGTTATCACACGATGCTTGTCTCCTGTTTCAGTTCTTACTTAACTGTTTTGTGCTTCCAGATGTACAGTTTTCTGTGTTACTTGCTAACCTGCAGACTGACACAAGCTAGGACTTGGGTGTTGTTAATTGCTCAGTCTCTGTAACATACAGCAGGTTCACAATAAATATTTACTAAATGAATGAATGTAATTTATGAAAAAGGTGGAAGTTGATAGCAAATATGCTTCCCATAAGATATCAGATTCAACTAAAGCCATTTACAAAAGAGTCCATACACATCATTTCATAAGATGACATGCTTTACTAAAACTCTATTTTTTATTTACCAGCTATAAATTAGAACTTCTTATTAGAGAGGACACATTGATGAAATAATCTGAATAAATACAATATTACTTTTATTACCAGTCGGATGTTAGCACCTAGAAAATGGAAAACATTTCAATACAGCTTCATTTGTCTCTTGTCCAGCTTGACTGATGGGGATACCCTTTGGGGTCAGTGGGTGAAAATGAGGGAAAAACATTTTGAAGAAATAAGTTGAAATGAACATCACTGAAAGCTAAAGTGAAAGAATATGGAGGAGATATTGAGGGAAAAGCTATGGTCAGTTAATAATTCCTTACATTTTAAATAACGCTGGAATGTGCAGAGATCATACACATATTTTATTTTCCTGGATTTCATGATTTGGTAAAGCGGCTAGAACAGACTCATTGTGCCATGTTTGAGCAGCATGAAATCTAAGGATGATGCTCAAGAGCATACCAAAACGTCAAATACTTTTCTGTGAACACTTCTAAACCAACCAGGTAGAGATGTGTGTGCAATTCTTTTTTGTGTGTGTCTGCAATCCACCTTCATATATATTCTTTATAGCATCCACCACACAGTTTTCCTTTAGTTTTCATATTTCTGATGATCAACATATTTCTGTGTTTTTGAATAAAGCGCACTATCTCTTATTTAATTACTTTGAGTCTCCAGAATAATGCGTGGCATATGATATACACCTAATGAATGCTTGTTGAATTCACTCAGGATATGGCACCAGACCTTAGATCTGTCGTGGTCCAGGACTTCGTTTACTTCATCATGCCTCCAGCACAAAAGAGATTATCAATGATTATTTGCTGCCATTATTATCAAAATTTTTTGGAGGATGAATTAAGAAGGCCAATACAGTCTGAATCAGGCCCATTTATTCCAGAAACTACAAAGTATTTTCCTTAAAAATGGAGTTGCTTCAATTCTATGGTTGAATACAAAGAATCTACCTTCAGTACAACTTGAAGGTAGTACTGGTGGTATTTACATCTCCAGATTCCAGAAACAGGTTATGAAATATCTACATGCCAAGTTAAAAATAACAAAGTGAAGTAAGCCAGACAAAGACAAATATTATATCATTTCTATGTAGAATCTTAACAAATGATACAAATGAACTTACATACAAAACAGAAATAGACCTGGAGGCATAGAAAACAAACTTACGGTCACTAAAGGGGAAAGGTGAGGAGGGGTAAACTAGGCATTTGGGATAAATATACACACACTCCTGTCTGTAAAACAGGTAACCAACAAGGACCTACCGCATAGCACAAGGAACTATACTCAATATTTCATGATGATCTATAAGGGAAAAAAAATCTAGAAAAAAATATATGTACGTAAAAAAGAGAGTGAAAGTCATGTATATGCATATAAATAATTCTCAGAGGATAATAAATATTTATTGAGCACTTACTGTATGCCAAGCATATAGTTCTAGGGGCTTTACTTGAATGCTTTCATTTAACTCCTTGTCAGCTCTATGAGGTTGGAATGGTGATCCTTTTCATAGATACAAACACTAAGGAGATAGGAGTTTACAAAACTTGTCTATGGCATCAAGTTGATGGGGGCGGGTTTGCTATGTTTCAGATTTTAAGGTTTCTTGATTCCTCAACTCATGCTGTAATCCAGAAAACTAAATTTCATGCCAGTTTTTGGGTATTGTTTGTATTTTCTTCTTTGTATATTTATAGATTTAAAAATTTTTGTAATAAATAAGTGTTTAACATTCAGAAATGTTACTCTAAAACATATTAATTTATTTCAGTGGACTCTAATGAATAATGAGTCCACATGCAGATTTTATCTTGACTAATCAATGAATCATTTTCCAGTAAATTCAGGATTTCAACCTATTAATATTTTTGTTCTAAAGGGATAAAACGAAAGTTGTAGCCAGAGAGGACATGAAATAATTACAAGTAAGCTATTGATAATGAACCAAATATTTAAATGTGGTTCTAAAATGGAATTGTGTATTAGTGATTTTAAGATTCACAGCTGAATAAGTCGCTATATTTCTGATTTACATTCTGGGTATAAGGTATAGGAGAAAGGCAACATATTGCAGTTATCCTGGGAGAAGTTCTTTGGTAAATTTCATTCACAGTATTCTTTACTAAAATGTATCAAATTCTGTAAATCCAAAATAATCACTTTTTTGGGGGGTATTACATGTATGTTGATAGCTATAGTAAAATTTATTATTCAAAAAAATATATAGATTTATTCCTATCTTCTTCACTAAAAGGCCAGTGCTATTCCAAGATTATAATGTGAATCCAAATATCACTGAGCTTTTCTTTCAAGTTAAAAAAGCCTTAAATCAAAGGGAATTTGGTGCAAGTAAATTATTTTCTGTTCTCAGAAAGCTTGTGGGCAAAGTAGCAATTTTATGAATATGGGAAGGTCTTCAAAGTTCTCACTGAAATATGTATTTGGATTATTAATAGAAGACAGTAATTGTTTTAGCTCCGTTTTTACATACATACTACTTTTTAACAATTAAGATAACTTTAATGAGCAATTGAAATAGCTAAAGGAGTGCCCATTAAGGAATGTGTTATTTCAATGGATCATGTTGGTCAGGATACGAGTTCAAGTGCATTAATTATCCCTGACAATGTGCACAAAGATAATGTCTAAAAAAATCACAACAGGATGTCCACAGTATTTCTGGTAATGTATCTATTTACAGAACACAATTAAACCTAGTTTGAACAGTTCAGTTCAGTTCAGTTGCTCAGTCATTTCTGACTCTTTGTGACCCCATGGACTGCAGCACGCCAGGCCTCCCTGTCCATCACCAACTCCCAGAGTTTACTCGAACTCATGTCCATTGAGTCGGTGATGCCATCCAACCCTCTCATCCTCCGTCGTCCCCTTCTCCTCTTGCCCTCAATCTTTCCCAGCACCAGGGACTTTTCAAATGAGTTTGCATAACCACTGGCTATCTGAGGCTCCCTGATATACACTGTAATTAATATGATCTACCACTTGTGTAACCATTTCTTCTGTGAAGTGTTTAAAACACCTGTCAGTATACCTTTGCTAATTAGTGAATATTTTCTAGAACCACTATCCTGTAGATATGAAATTACAGCAAAGATTCAAAATACACAGTCAGTCCCAGGACACGTGTTTCCTAGCCCTGAAACTGACTTTGGTTTATAGATCTTTTCACAGCATTCTACTTCTGCCACTCCTCCAAGCAGAGCACACTTTACTGTGAATAATGAGCTTTCAAAACTTTATGAGGGAGGCTGATTTTTTTTAAAGCTCCAATTTGTTTTCAGAAAATTGTCATAACATTTAATTTACTAGAGATAAATATTGTTTCAATTTAAACCCAACTCCTGCTATTTGAATCTCATTTTCCTTTAAAAATGTCTCCACTTGACACTGGTTTGAAAGTGTGAATCTATAAATAAAAGACAGTGGATTATAAAGACTCAATTTGTATTTATTGACTGAATTCTCAGAATCCAATTGTTTAGAAAGTTGTAATTTACAGAGAACTGGTTGATGGATTTGATTTTCTATTCAGCTTTTTCTATTCCTTCTTTCCCTTAGCTAGATTTATAGTAACAAGTTAACATTTTTATCTTTTTACCCCCACAAGATGTTAGGTCAAATCAGGAGCAACTGCAGACGAAACAAATTCTTTGCACATCTTTCTAAATTCATGTTTCATGCTTTCTTTTTTTTTTTATGCTTAAATACAGTGATCTTTTTACAGTTGCTCAAACTGGTAAACTTTTTCCAGCCTCAGGGTGCTACACACATTTTTCTTTTTCTGGAGTGAATTTCTCTTATTCTCAATAGCAATGCTCCATTCCCTTTGTTCAGGGCATTTCCCCCAATTTACATGTGCAGTTGAAGTATTTAACTAGCACCCCCAGAGAATGTATAGTCCTTGAATCCTGGCACTGGAACTTAATTTTTCTCACTACCATATTCTCAGGGATGGAGGGCACACAGTAAGAGCTCAAGAGATATTCCTTGAGTCTGAATGGATAAAGAAGGTGTGCATAAAAATATATATAGTGGAATACCATTCATCCTTAAAAAAGAATGAAATAAAGCTATTTGCAGCAACATGGATAGACTTGGAGAGCATTATGCTAAGTGAAATAAAACAAAGAATATATATTATATTACTTATATGTGGAATATAAAATATGGCACAAATGAATCTACCTATGAAATAGAAACAGATTCAGAGACATAGAAAACAAATTTAGGGTTACCAAGGGGAAAAGGTGAAGTGAGGGGGAGATGGGGGGAGGGGTGGATTAGTGGTCTGGGATTAGCAGATGTTAACTATTATATTAATATAGGATAAATAAATAAAAAGGTTCTACTGTATAGCATAGGAAAAAACTACATTCATAGCAGAATCACTTTGCTGTAGATCAGAAATCAACACACAGAAATCAATGATTTTTCAATTAAAAAAATAAGAAAAAATACTACAGGTCAAATTTAAAAAAAGAAATATTTGTTGAGTCAAGGACAGGATCTTAACTGTTACATCTTTTTGGCTCCAAAGCATGAAACAAAAGAGCAATAATAACAAGCTTGATAATTTTCTTTTGCTTATTAAAGTGAAGCTTAAATGTTTGGGGAGCCCTTTCATGGTTCTGTCCAGTGTTTGCCGCATCAGCAACTGTTTCCTCAGACAGCAAGAAACCAACAGCAAACGTCACTCTTTTCTTTTCTGTTACCTACAAAAGTCTTTAATACGTTTCATTTTTTTCAAAAATATTCTCAAGAAGAACTGGCCAAGGCAACAGCTCTGGACACTTTTCATAACTTATTCACAATTTAAGAATGTTTTCTCAACTTCATTCAGTGCAACTTCAATGTTGCCAGTATGTTTCAAGAGACTCAGAGGTTCTTCCTTGGGTATAAGTGTTATTTTTGCTTACTTGTTGCTTAGATACCAGGATAAAAATAATTCGTAACAGAAAGGAGTGTTCTACATGGAGGAAAAGAAAAAGGTTTTATGCAATATACCCAGTTACCCCAGAAACAACAGTAAATTTTTTTAGAACCAGGTATGTAGAAATGCATTGAAATAAAGGCAAATTACTTTTTTTAGGAGGTTAATGTATACTAAGTGCCTCAATCACTAGGCGAAAAACCAAAAGCATCTCACATCCTAGTCCTCTCATTATGTGTCACTTAGGTGCAATGTAGGCAATATCCAAAATGTTTTGATCCTTCACAAAGCCTTTTGAGCACTGCCCTGCATAGTACGTAAATAACATTTATTTACTCTGTTTATTAACTTATCAGTCTTAAACCTAGACTTTTAAAAGGGGGATAAAATGAAATTAATATTTTAAAATCCTCCTAATCATAATTCTTAATCATCAGTTAATATCTCAAGGAACATATAGAAAGGATTTGTTATTAATGAGCAGCTTAAATTCTTGATAACGTTAATATTTTTTGGCCAATACATTTTTGGCATTAGTTCGTTATTTTTTAAAAAATTTACAACGAACAAGGGGCTTTCTTATTGAAAACACTGGGATTACGGGATTGAAAAAGATATATAGTGACCTATATATTGTAAATATTAACAAATAAGTCATATTCTTAACTTTAAAAATGTTTGGATAATAGTGGGTCACGATATATTTTAGTATGCTTATCCAGAGCTATTAAGCAGTGGTAATTTTAGGAAGGCATCATACTCACCCTTGAAGATGGAAGACTACAAGCCTCTAAAGCTGTCTCGACTCGCTTCCGGTCTGCTGAGAACAGGCGGTATATGCTGTGAAGGGAAGGCACGCAGGTGAGAGAGGCTGCGGATGCCGCGGGCCACAACACCCCACTCGCTCAAACCTCGTCCCCAAAGACGGAACACATAGCACTCGCTCCAGGATCAGCATCTGTGCTCTGCAAGATCTACGTGTGTGCTTTTCAAAATCAAAGTGTCTAGAAGCAAATTAATATTTTGAGACAATGATGATGACCCGATTAAAAAACATTGCATTAAAAATGCTTCTAGTATGATGTTTTAAAATAAATATCTTAAGAATTTTGTCTCCTTGCTGCTACCACTGCTCTGAAAGTATACATTGCTAATATTATTATTAAATAACTTTTTATGAGCAGAAGCTCACCGGTAGCTGTCAAAAGTTGAAGGATTTTGACTGACTGTGGTCTAGAACTGCACTTTTTTTGGCCAGTGATTTTGCTTTAAAATATATAACTTAGATAATGGACAGTTTAATAATTTGGATTTATGGGCTCTATTGAAACATTAGGAAATCTATCACCTGCAAACCACCAGCCCCATGGGGAATCTGGTAGAGCTGAGTTATCCTCGTCTCTTTGAGACAGATTTCATCCTTCACTCTTCCTTCCTGCCCCTGGCCTGCTTTGTCATGGATGTTCCCTGCCTAACTTCTGTTGACATTGGAGTTTGCAACCCTTGTTTCAAGGCTAGTGTCATCTTGGGAGAAAGAGGCATCACGGTTGCCTAATTTCCATTCCTATACTAGATCTGAGTCTCAGATGTTCTTTTAGGTTTAACAGCAAAGGCCTCTCATCCCCTGCACCCCCTTCCTGCTTTGGTGTTCCTTGAAAGTGATGCCACAGGGAAGGAGGGAGCCCAGGAAGCCCCTCTGAGGATGCATACAAGGAGCATCTCTGAGGACGCATACACGGTGCATGTGGGGGGACTGGGCCACCACACACCTCCAGGCTCCCCTGGACCAAAGCAGAGCCACGGCACAGACTCAGATCTCTGAGGAAACAGAAATAGAAAATAACGGGAATCGCTCACACAGCTTACTTTTTGAGAGGAATGCGTCCTTCTGGAGTGACTTGCAGCTTAAGTTTAGTATACCTGTTGGAGAAGCAGAAAACTGTTTAATTTTTTTTTAAATTTTCATTGAAGAATAAAATGCATAGAAAAAGGCTCTTTCATATGTACAGTTGGCTGAATTTTCACCTATTGTCCAAGTTTCTGCAATCAGCACCCAGATCAAGAAAAAGAATATTCTTATTTTAATAGAATCCCAGGAGCCCCTCTCATGCCCTTTGCACAGCTGGTCCCCCAGGAGCAAACCATTATCCAGACTTTAAACATTCACATTAATTTTGCACTTTACATAATAGAATCACACTCTTTTATGGCTTCTCTCACTCAACATTATATTTTCAAGATCCATCCATATATTTGCTTTTCACTGTGAATCTTTCACTCTCATTGCTGTACGGTATCCCATTGTGTGAATGTAAAACTGCACTTATCTCTTTCACTGCCTCTGGGCGTGTAGACAAAGAGAAGACAGGAGAGCTTACAAACTCTTTTGATGGGTATATAAACTGGGACCACCAACTGCTCATGCACACAGCCATTCCATTCCTAGGTGTGGATGCAACATAAATGCTTACAGTGTGTTCCCCAAAAGGCGTGCTCTGGAATGACCACAGCAGCTATTCACGGGGAGATGCCTGTTGGAAGTGGACATTTGCAACAGGTATGACGAGCTAACTAGCTGTTTTACTAGCTGTAACGTGCTATGTCTACGTGTCACTTTCCACCAACATTCTGTGTGGCACAGCAGATTTTCCAGAAAGTCTGTTAGGTGAAGAATGATAAGAAGACAATTGAAACAACAACAAAAAAAGAGGAATAAAGGGAGGAGGAGAGGGGAAGGCATGTAGAAAGGGTCCTGAAGGTGACAAACTAGTGAGATGAGAGGATGGCACGAAAGAGCATTTGAGTACACCCATCAAGTCCTGACTAATAGCAAAAGAAACTCATGGAAGAGTATGAAAGAAAAGTGGACTGGAGTCTTTGGTTTGGAATGATGGGTATGTCTTACAGAAGAGGGAAGACAGAAAGTTATTAAATAAAAAGAGGACCACCTAGTAATGTTTCCATTTGTGGTTCTGATTTCAATGTTTTCCAGCCTTCTGAACATCCAGTGTCCAAACTGATCACAACCAGCTTTCCTACTTGCTCATCTGGCAGAAACTGTTATTTTCCTTGGTCAAATAAATTTCAGAAAGACTGGGTAATTCGAGAGTGATCGGGTACTCCTAATTTGCTTTTTTTCTTTTTCGTTTCATTCTGCTTTTCCCTTTACATTCTTTTTCTCTTTTCTTATTAACAGTTGCTGTGATTGTCTAGAGGGACAGGAATCAGGACATCAGCTTACTGATTTAAGTTGCCTCTATCAGAGATCCTAGACTCTGGAGAATTGAGTCCCATATGTTGTTCGTTCGCTTCCTCAGATTAATAATTGATACAACGCAGGCAGATGTAGGGCTGACGACTCTCTGAGATGAATAGTTTTTGATTTTGGGTGTAGTTGCCAGGATTTAGAAGCATCTCCTCACTGCGTGTCAAAGGCATTGACATTCAGGCCGGCGCAGTGTAACACAGATGCAAGGCTGAGAGGAAAGAGCGATCTTTACTGGAAGTCTTCCAATTCCAAGCAGTGAACCTATCAGTTCTCTAACAAGTCCCAGAGGGAAATTTATGTTTATCAATGTGAGAAGCCAGTGCAGCATAAACAAAAGACTCACAAAGGAGAAAGGAAACTGACTCAGATGAAGCAACACCCTTTGCAATAAAATTAGAGCTACTTACGCCTTTTCCAGAAACGCGTCCCTGGACATGTTTTGGGCCAGCAGGTTTGTTGCCAAACTGAAAACCTCATTTGTCCATTCCTGAAAAATATGATTCACACTTTCATTAGCTTAAATACTGTGCAGTCATTAGACATATGTTTTTAGCAAGGCTACTAGGAAGACAAATTAGTTCAATTTGTATGCCTAAGGGTTTTTTCTCTTTTTTTTCCCTCTGTTAAAATGACATAATTAAATTCAAATCCCTGAATGACTACTCTTTTCCTAAGAAAATGTTCTTTACCCATAAGCAAAATTTTATCTGCTTTTTAAAATACCTACAGATAGAGAACTGATATGTTGCCTTTAATAACCAAGTATGTCTCACTCTTTTCCTTGCATTATAAACACATAAAGAATTTTAAAATGTAGTCAATTATATTTCCAACAGGGCTTTCCAGGAGGCATTAGTAGTAAACAACCCACCTGCCTATGCAAGTTTGATCCCTGGATAGGGAAGAGCCCCTAGAGGAGGGAATGGCAGCCCACTCCAGTACTCCTGCCTGGAGAATCCCATGGACAGAGGAGCCTGGCAGGCTACAGTCCATAGGGTAGCAAGGAGTCGGATATGACTGAAGCGACTTAGCACATATGCATATTTTCAACATGTCTGCAAAGAAGGTCTTCCTATTTTACTACTCAAGCCAAAACAGCTACACCAGGGAATCTTTAAATGTTAATTACAGTTCTAGAAGTCTCTCAACTAGCCGCAGTCCCAATGTCACATAATACTCAGTACCATCCCCTCCCCCCAGCTCTGTCCACCTTACTGCTCCCCTAATCCCAATCCCTACCTCACACCATCCACCTCTGATTTCTCTTGGCATCCAAAAAAATGCAAAAGAACAAATCTACAATAAAAAAGCTGAAGTTCTATTCTGGGTGATGATTTTGAACACTCAATTAACATTCTGGGCTGGAAAAAAAGTCTCTAAGAGAAGATGAGATAAGAGCTAAGTAATGTAATCATCTGATGTTGCAGTTGACTTGGCTCCCTCTTCAATGTTCAACAGCTTTTCCATCTAATTTTGTTATTTCTACTATAGTTTTTATTGTTATTTTGTGTTTTGCCTCCTGGTTTATGAAAATACGCAAATAATATGCTATCATGTAACACAGAAACAACTGAGGTAAAACTTGGGGTACCAAGTGATGGGGCAGGGAAAGCGACACTCTAAGCAGAGTTTTGTGTGTTTGTTTTTATTTTAAAATATTGAATTTATTTTAAAAAATCAGTGCAGTAAAAACTGCCACACAAATAGTTATCAATGACAGATGCTCCTATCCATTCGAGTGTAGATATGTAACTCCTTAAATTAAAGATTCTTAATTTTCTTGAGTGTCCAATTCTTAATTTTCTGAAGCTCCAATACTTTGGCCCCCTGATGTGAAGAACTGACTGATTGGAAAAGATGCTGAGAAAGATTGAAGGCAGGAGAAGGGGATGACAGAGGATGAGAAGGTTGGATGGCATCACTGATGTGATGGACATGAGTTTGAGCAAGCTCTGGGAATTGGTGATGGACAGGGAAGCATGGTGTGCTGCAGTCCAAGAGTTGGATATGGCTGAGCAATTGAACTGAACTGAATTTTCCTTGAAGACTTTTAAATCCTGAGGTTATATAAAATTAAGCAAAAAACATGCACATTAAGCACAGATCAATTTTGCACAAATAAGTGTGATCAAGCCAATTAAATTATCACCTGAAATAACTTGGACTTCAAAGAAAAATCTCAGATAACAACACCCTATGTGCTGTAAAAGGATTTACATTATTCTGTGGGTTATAACTTACTGGCAGGATTTAGTGAGAAGGGGGAGTAGCCTAAAATGAATTGGAAAAAAGAAGGGAAGTTGTAACAAGAAAAGTAGAGTTGGGGGGGAAATTAATTTAAAAAAAAAAAGAAAAGTAGAGTTTGGGGACTTCTCTGGTGGTGCATTGGTTAAGACTATATGTTTTTACTGCAGGAGATGTGGGTTCTATCCTTGGGCCAGACACTAAGATTCTGCATGCTGTGGGGCACAGTAAAAAAAAAAAATAGAGTTGGCATGACAGTACAGAAAGCATTTAATGTCTGTTTAGTGTTTTGGAGAGAATTTGGCAAAAATTATAATATCATTGAAGGCCTTTCTTTTAGGGTGAAGGTAGAGCTGGACAGTGGATTACAGAGGTAATGTGGTAACCAGTGCAGGTGGGTTTGAGGCTGAGAAATGAGACAGAGGGCACTCAACTATGAAGATGTCACAGTCCAGGTGAGAAGTATTGACACTCTACCGATTGTTGGTGGAGGGCTTGGGGAGGACAGTACAGAAGAGCTGCCAGTGAAGCAAATTTGATAGACACAGAGAAAAACTTTGGAATAACTATTAATAGCTTTAAGATAAAATGTCCTCATATTAGATTATTTTAAACTAAGAGTAATAATTACTGGCACTGATTTTCAAAATATGTTTCTAGTATAATACTCAATATTTTCCAGGTTAGGGGTCAAACTGTAGACTTTTCCAACTCCAAGGCAACCTTGTGTGTGTGTGTGTGTGTGTGTGTGTGTGTGTGTGTTAGTTGTTCAGTCATGTTTGACTCCTGGCAACCCCATGGACTGTAGCCTGCCAGCTCCTCTGTCCATGGAATCATCCAGGCAAGAATACTAGAGTGGGTTGCCATTTCCTTCTCCAAGGGATCTTTCCAACCCAAGGATCAAACCAAGGTCTCCCACATTGCAGACAGATTCTTTTTCATCATCTGAGTCACCAGGGAAGTCCATGGCAATGTTATGCATTGGTAAAATTATTTATAACTGAGGGCAGCGTACCATTTTGTATATTTACTCGTGGCCAATTGCACACCAGAAATAGGTACAGTGAAGGTATTATGAAGACCTGGGGAGATTTAATTTGGTCTGACATTTAAGGTTGAAAGCTAAGACCTCTATTACACTCAGTTCAATAGAAATATGAAGGTACACAAATAATTTACAATTTCCAGTAGCCACTTTTTTAAAAGGTAGAAATAAACAAGTGAAATAAATTGAATAATAAATTTTATTTAACCCAATATTTCAAACATATTATTTGCCATATAATCAACATAAGATTACTGGGCTATTTTCTTTTCTTTTCTTGATCTTTGAAATGAGGTATGCATTCTGCACTTACAGCCCTTCTTAATTTGCACTGGCAACCTTTCAAGGGCTCAACAGTCACACATAGTTGGGAGTTGTGTCTACATTATTGGTGAGCACATGTCTTCTAGATCCTTTGTTCTTTCTATGGGTCCTTTATAAAGCCAGTTGAAGGACTGCATCATCACCACATTCACTGCACAGTCGCAGCTCATTCAGAAAGTAAAGCAAAACTTATTTCATGACGTTCTCAGAATGTGAGCATCTAAATATCCAAGTATGGAATTTCTAGAATTCACTGATTTCCTGTAGCCTTATGAGGTATGCAGAATATCTGATCCAGACTGAATCAAAGACTCAGGGTCTCAAGCAATGACCAAGACAACTTTAGAAACAACACAATCTTTGGTTGGTACTGGTGTCAGTCCATATTATATGGAGCTAAAACAGCATGGTATGTTGCAGTCCGTGGGGTCACAAAGAGTTGGACATGACTTAGCGACCGAACAACAAAAAAACAGCATGTGTTTACTTTGGGTTCCCCAGATGCTGAGACAGGATTTAGGAGAAATGCATTGATTATGAAGTGCTCTGGGGCAACGTTACCAGGAAGTGAGCAGGACTGGGAAGGGAAGAAGGCAGAAGGGTGAGACTCCAAGCAAACTCCGCAGATGGTAACTTTGGCATAACCCTTCCCTGTGTACAACACCACCCAAACTTGAATTTTCTGATGAGCAGAAAGGGAGCTGGAGTTTGACAATCCCTGTGCCTAACCTTCTTGGAGGGCACAAACAAAACCTGGTGTGCACCAGGACCCAGGGGAAAGGAGCCGTGCCCCACAAGAGACTGACCCAGACCTGTCCGTGAGTGTCCAGGAGTCTCTGGCAGAGGCGTGGGTCAGCGGGGGCCTCTGCGGGGTCGGGGCACTGAATGCAGCAGTGCCTGGGATTTGTGGAGGAGGTCACCATTATCTTCATCACCTCCACCACAGTTTGGTCTCAGGTCAAACTACAGGAAGTGAACACAGCCCGGCCCATCAGCAGAAAGTTGGATTACAGATTTACTCAGCATGGCCCCACTCATCAAACAACACCCAGTTCCCCCCTCAGTCAGTCTCTCCCATCAGGAAGCTTCCATAAGCCTCTTATCCTTCTCCATCAGAGGGTAGACTGACTGAAAACCACAATCTCAGAAAACTAACCAATCTGATCACATGGACCACAGCCCTGTCTAACTCAATAAAACTATGAGCCACGCCGTGTAGGGCCACCCAAGACAGACGGGTCATGGCAGAGTGTTCAGACAAAATGTGGTCCACTGGAGAAGGGAATGGCAAACCACTTCAGTATTCTAGCCTTGAGAATCCAACCCCATGAACAATATGAAAAGGCAAAAAGATAAGATAATGAAAGATGAACTCCCCAGGTTGGTAGGTTCCCAAAATGCTACTGAAGAAGAATGGAGAAATAACACCAGGAAGAATGAAGAGATGGAGCCAAAGCAAAAACAACACCCAGTTGTGGATGTGACTGTTGATTCAAGCAAGGTCCGATGCTGTAAAGAGCGATATTGCATAGGAACCTGGAATGTTAGGTCCATGAATCAAGGCAGATATGAAGTGATCAAACAGGAGATGACAAGAGTGAACACTGACATTTTAGGAATCAGTGAACTAAAATGGTCTGGAATGGGTGAATTTAACTCAGATGACCATTATATCTACTACTGTGGGCAAGAATCCCTTAGAAGAAATGGAGTAGCCATCACAGTCAACAAGAGTCCAAAATGCAGTACTTGGATGCAATCTCAAAAACGACAGAATGATCTCTGTTCGTTTCCAAAGCAAACCATTCAATATCATGGTAATCCAAGTCTATACCCTGACCAGTAATACTGAAGAAGCTGAAGATGAATGGTTCTATGAAGACCTACAAGACCTACTAGAACAATACCCCAAAAGATGTCCTTTTCATCATAGGGGGCTGGAATGCAAGGTAGGAAGTCAAGAAACACTGGAGTAACAGGCAAATTTGGCCTTAGAGTACAGAATGAAGCAGGGCAAAGGCTAATAGAGTTTTGCCAAGAGTACACACTGGTCATAGCAAACACCCTCTTCCAACAACACAAGAGAAGACTCAACCATGGACATCGTGAGATGGTCAACACCAAAATCAGATTGATTATATTCTTTGCAGCCAAAGATGGAGAAGCTCCAAATAGTCAGCAAAAACAATACCAGGAGCTGACTATGGCTCAGATCATGAGCCAAATTCAGACTTAAATTAAGGAAAGTAGGAAAAACCACTAGACCATTCAGGTATGACCTAAATCAAATCCCTTATGATTATACAGTGGAAGTGACAAATATATTCAAGGGAATACATCTGATAGACAGAGTGCCTGAGGAACTATGAACGGAGATTTGTGACACTGTATATGAGGCAGTGACCAAGACCATCCCCAAGAAAAAGAAACACAAAAAGGCAAAATGTCTGTCTGAGGAGGCCTTACAAATAGCTGTAAAAAGAAGAGAAGTGAAAGGCAAAGGAGAAAAGGAAAGATATACCCATTTGAATGCAGAGTTCCAAAGAATAGCAAGGACAGATAAAAAAGCCTTCCTCAGTGATCAGTGCAAAGAAATAGAAGAAACAATAGAATGGTTAAGACTAGAGATCTCTTCAAGTAAACCAGAGATACCAAGGGAACATTTCATGGAAAGATGGGCTCAATAAAGGACAGAAATGGTATGGACCTAACAGAAGCAGAAGCTATTAAGAAGAGGGGGCAAGAATACAAAGAAGAGCTATACAAAAAGATCGTCACAACCCAGATAATCATGATGGTGTGATCACTCACCTAGGGCCAGACATCCTGGAATGCAAAATCAAGTGGGCCTTAGGAAGCATCACTACAATCAAAGCTAGTTGAGGTGACAGAATTCCAGTTGAGCTATTTCAAGCCCTAAAAGATGATGCTGTGAAAGTGCTGCACTCCATATGCCAGCAAATCTGGAAAGCTCAACTGTGGCCACAGGACTGGAAATGGACACTTTTCATTCCAATCCCTAAGAAAGGCAATGCCCAAGAATGTTCAAACTACCACACAATTGCACTCATCTCACATGCTAGCAAATTAATGCTCAAAATTCTCCAAGCCAGGCTTCAACAGTACATGAACTGTGAAATTCCAGATGTTCAAGCTGGATTTAGAAAAGGCAGAGGAACCAGAGATCAAATTGCCAACATCCACTAGATCACTGAAAGAGCAAGATAGTTCCAGAAAAACATCTACTTCTGCTTTATTAACTACGCCAAAGCCTTTCACTGTGTGGACTGGATCACAACAAATTGTGGAAAACTCCTCAAGAGACAGGAATACCAGACCACCTGATCTGCCTCATGACAAATCTGTATGCAGGTCAAGAAGCAACAGTTAGAACTGGGCATGGAACAACAGACTGGTTCCCAACTGCGAAAGGAGTATGTCAAGACTGTATATTATCACCCTGCTTATTTAACTTATATGCAGAATACATCATGAGAAATGCTGGGCTGGATGAAGCACAAGCTGGAATGAAGATTGCTGGGAGTATCTTCAGATAGGCAGATGACACCACCCTATGGCAGAAAGTGAAGAAGAACTAAAGAGCCTCTTGATGAAAGTGAAAGAGGAGAGTGAAAAAGTTGACTTAAAACTGAACATTCAGAAAACTAAGATCATGGCATCTGGTCCCATCACTTCATGGCAAATAGATGGGGAGACAATGGAAACAGTGACAGACTTTGGTTTTTTTTTTTTTTTTTTTGGTGGGGGGAGGTGACTCCAAATCACTGCAAATGTTGACTGCAGCCATGAAATTAAAAGACACTTGCTTCTTGGAAGAAAAGCTATGATCAACGCAGACAGCATATTGAAAATCAGAGGTATTATTTGGCCAGCAAAGGTCCATCTAGTCAAAGCTATGGTTTTTCCAGTAGTCATGTATGGATGTGAGAGTTGGACTATAAAGAAAGTTGAGTGCCGAAGAATTGATGCTTTTGAAATATGGTGTTGGAGAAGACTCTTGAGAGTCCCTTGGGCTCTCCAAGGGTGAGTGATCCAACCAAGGTGATCCAGCCAGTCCATTCTAAAGGAAATCAGTCCTGAATATTCATTGGAAGGACTGATGCTGAAGCTGAAACTCCAAATCTTTGGCCACCTGATGGGAAGAACTGACTCACTGGAAAAGACCCTGATGCTGGGAAAGATTGAGGGCAGGAGGAGATGGGGACGACAGAGGATGAGGCGTTTGGATGACATCACTGCCTTGATGGACATGAGTTTGAGCAGGCTCCAGGAGTAGGTGATGGACAGGGAAGCCTGGCATGCTGCAGTCCATGGGTTGCAAAGTCAGACACGGCTGAGCAACTGACCTGAACTGAACTGTGCCTGTCAGTCTTGGGTCAGGGCTGCTGAAGGGGATGACAATCCCCAGGCCTTTCCTGCTTTCCTTGGTAGCAAAGGGGGTTCTGGCATTTAGAGAGACATGGGTGCAGGTTGTTGAAAATTAAAGCCAGTCCCCACAGAGGTGTTGTGTGTGAAATTGGTGAAATGGTTGGAGGGGACCTGGGCAGAGCACTGCTATGGGCAGCAGGATAGCAAGTTCCAGGGCATCTGTGTACCAGAATTAACTACACTGTGTAAATGGGAGATGGGTAACTACAGGATCTGAGAACTGGTTCGTATAGGTTGTGGAACCAGGCTTCTAAGACTTTCATGTGCATACAGATCACTTAAACAATCATCCTTGTTGTTGTGTAGATAGATGCTGACGTGGATGCTGGGGACTGGGTGGCAGAGAATCTGTATCCCAGCAGTAGGCCATGCTGGAAGTAGGAGGTTTTACAGCCCTGACTGAAAACTTGATAGAAACGTTGGACTTTAAGCTCCACACCAAATCATCTGACTCAAACTCTGCATTTTCCCAAGAAACCTTTATTTTTTTCATGCATGTTAAAGTTTAAGCATTCTTCTGGGCCAGGGGCAGCACTTTCAGGAGCAACCTGCTCCAGGACCTGACTTAGGAAGCATTACTCTAATCTTTGACTACTTGCTTCCCAAGCAAAGAAGGAAATTATTTTGGCTATTAACTTTCAAATAACCAAAAAGCCCTTCCAGCTCTATTAAGAACAATGTGGTTAAGAAGTGTGGCCAAAGCAGCTTAAAGCAGCCTTGGCTTATCATGAGATTATGACACAGGCTTTGCTTCAGGGTAGATAGATCCTACTCTGGCAGTGTTCTCATAAATCCAGTGCTGGGCCCTAGGTAGTATAGCTTTGGAAGGATGGCTTCTTATTTAATCTGAAGGATTTGTATTTCAACTTTCAAAGGCAAAGTTCTGATGATTGCCACTAAGCTGGGTTCAGCCCCTGCTGTCTAAATCCTGAAGCTCTTTAAGTTAAGTTTTCTGCCTTAGGATCAATTTCTTTTTCTGATGAGGACTACAGAGGCCTGAGCTAGAGAAAACAGATCTAAAGATCACCTGTCATGGAATTTCATCTGGAGTTGAAATGCATTTATTCTGTAAGATGACTTCTGCAATTCCCTCACTCTGGGTTGTTACTGAGATCCCAGTCTTGACACTATTAAGTTTTCCAAACCTGTCAAAAAGTTGTTGTTCAGTCGATCAGTCACGTCCAACTCTTTGTCACATGGACTGCAATGTGCCAGACTCCTCTGTCCTCCACTGTCTCCCGGAGTTTGCTCAGATTCCTGTCCATCGAATCAGTGATGCAATCTGACCATTCCATCCTCTGCTGCCCCTTTCTCCTTTGGCCTTCAATCCTTCTAAGCATCAGGGTCTTTCCCAATGAGTCGTAGTCATGCTTCCTAAGGCCACTTGACTTCACACGCTGGGATGTCTTGAACTAGGTGGATGGCCACACCATTGTGGTTATCTGGGTCATTAAGACCTTTTCTACATAATTCTTCTGTGTATTCTTGCCACCTCTTCTTAATGTCTTCTGCTTCTGTTACCTCCTTACTGTTTCTGCCCTTTATCATGCCCATCCTTGCATGAAATGTTCCCTTGATATCTCCAGTTTTCTTGAAGGGATTTTTACTCTTTCTCATTTTATTGTTTCCCTCTATTTCTTTGCAGTGTTCACTTAAGAAGGCTCTCTTATCTCCTTGCTATTCTTTGGAACTCTTTGTGCAGTTTGGTACAACTTTCCCTTTCTCCCCTGCCTTTTGCTTCACAAAGTTACTACACTTTTAGTTCTAAAGTTATTTCAGTTCTGTCATTCTTGCCACAGGATTTATGCGTTTGCTTAATATTACTAACAATTGTTTCACAATGTTCAGTTACTCTCATTGGTATTGTTTAAGTATTTACAGCAATATGTGAACCGTGAACTTCCAGATGTTCAAGCTGGTTTTAGAAAAGGCAGAGGAACCAGAGATCAAATTGCCAAAATCTGCTGGATCATCGAAAAAGCAAGAGAGTTCCAGAAAAACATCTATTTCTGCTTTATTGACTATGCCAAAGCCTTTGACTGTGTGGATCACCATAAACTGTGGAAAATTCTGAAAGACATGGGAATACCAGACCACCTGAACTGCCTCTTGAGAAACCTGTATGCAGGTAAGGAAGCAACAGTTAGAACTGGACATGGAACAACAGACTGGTTCCAAATAGCAATAGGAGTGTGTCAAGGCTGTGTATTGTCACCCTGCTTATTTAACTTATATGCAGAGTATATCATGAGAAACGCTGGGTTGGAGGAAGCACAAGCTTGAATCAAGATTGTGGGGAGAAATATCAATAACCTCAGATATGCAGATGACACCACCCTTCTGGCAGAAAGTGAAGAAGAACTAAAGAGCCTCTTGATGGAAGTGAAAGAGGAGAGTGAAAAAGTTGGCTTAAAGCTCAGCATTCAGAAGACTAAGACCATGGCATCCAGTCCCATCACTTCATGGCAAATAGATAGGGAAACAGTGGAAACAGTGGCTGACTTTATTTTTTTGGGCTTCAAAATCACTGCAGATGGTGATTGCAGCTATGAGATTAAAAGACGCTTATTCCTTGAAGGAAAGTTATGACCAACCTAGACAGCATATTAAAAAGCAGAGATATTACTTTGACAACAAAGGTCCGTCTAGTCAAGGTTATGGTTTTTCCAGTGGCCATGTATGGATGTGAGATTTGGACTGTGAAGAAAGCTGAGTGCCAAAAAATTGATGCTTTTGAACTATGGTGTTGGAGAAGACTCTTCAGAGTCCCTTGGACTGCAAGGAGATCCAACCAGTCCATCCTAAAGATTAGTCCTGGGTGTTCACTGGAAGGACTGATGTTGAAGCTTAAACTCCAATACTCTGGCCACGTGATGTGAAGAGCTGACTCATTGGAAAAGACCCTGATGCTGGGAAAGATTGGGGGCAGGAGGAGAAGGGAACGACAGAGGATGAGATGGTTGGATGGCATCACCGACTGAATGGACATGGGTTTGGGTAGACTCCGGGATTTTGTGATGGACAGGGAGGCCTGGCGTGCTGCAGTTCATGGGGTCGCAAAGAGTCGGACATGACCAAGCAACTGAACTGAACTGAAATGAACTGAAGTATTTACTAGGTACCAAGGCACCTACTATTTACTATTAATAGATACTTTGCATCTGACAACTTAATTCTCACAGTAATTGTCTTGGAGGCATGTACTGTTATTAGCCTAATTTTACAGATGGAAATTTAAGGTTTCAAAGCTTTTATCAAATTTATTTATATCCCCAGAGCTAATAAAACAAGTTTGGGGTTAGATAGTGATCTATCTTTCTTAGTTTCTTAGGATCCAAATCCTATACTCTTAGATACTATGCTTTTTATCATTTTGTCCTAAATAATTTTAGGCGGCTGAACATACAGTTGAAGAAGATAAAAAAAAAATGATAAGTCTACTTTACTGTATTTAAAACACTGATTTAGCAGTTGTGTGGGCTAGGCACTGTTCTAAGTTTTTGTAAGTAACTAACTCATTTAATCCTCACAATCACACAGTGAGATATTTAATGTTATTATCACTCCTTTTTTTTTTTTTTTTACCAGTGAGAGAGCTGAGACACAGAGGCATTCAATTCAATCGTAAAGTCCCACATCTAGTCACAGGGACACCTGAGATTTGAAACTAAGAAGTTTGCCTCCGGAGATTGATCACCTTACCACTAGGTTACAGTGATGAAACAAACTGCAAACACCTTACCACTCTGTTCTGATAATGATGGTAGAGGGGAAATGATAAGAGGGGTGAGGTTGATCACAAAGTGTCATTCAAAAGCCTTAGAGCTTTGATAGAGAAAGTTACAGTTTCAACTCAAACTTGACTGAACTAATGTGAAGAGAGAGATTCATTCTAAACTTTTGGGTCTAGTCATGCCGTGTCTACCAGTCACGCTGTTGTTCGACAAGTGTTCACAGGTCTGAGAAGAGAGAGACAATTCTCCTATCGGCAATTTACACTTCTTAACATTTTGGCTCAACTTATAAACACAAGTTGATACTTCTGTTTGAAATACAGATATTTCTGTTTCCCATTGTTCTGATGCATGCTATCTTTAATATTTTAATGTATTTTTAATCTTTCCTTTTTTCAGCATTACATATCTCTGTTATACCTGAAAATGCAGAGAATAGTGTAACTAACCCATATCCAAATTCAACAAAAGTTACCATTTTGCGATATTTGTTTTGGTGCTTTTTAACTATTATATACTTAAGACACTGTGGTGCAGACTCATTCTGTGTTGTTCTTCTGCTTGATTCCATTCTTCTTGCTTTCCCAGGAGCAAGCTCTATTTTGAAAAGTAGACATTAAAGCATATCTATTTTCATATATATTTTGAGGACAATGGTCTTTATCAGTGTTCAACAAACCCCTGAAGGCTAAATCCAGCCTGCCATCTCTTTTTGTAAATAAAGTTTTACTGCAACACAGCACATTCATTTACATATTGTCTATGGCTGCTTTTGTTCTATAGGGGCCAACTTGAATAGTTGAAACAGACTCCCAAAGTACAAAGTATTTACTGACTGGCACTTAACAGAAAAACATTTTGCCAGTCCTGGTATGGACTCCTATATGGCTATATAAAGTATTACATAAATCATATCAAACTGGATGCAGCCTTTGGCCAGCTGCTATTTGCAATCATCATTATGTCTTTAAAATGTGCCCCTATTTCTCATTTAGATCAGTTATTAATTTTAGCTACTAAACTACTCCACTGTAAGAATGTGTGCTCAGTCGCTTCAGTCAAGTCTGACTCTGCGACCCCATGGACTGCAGCCCGCCAGCTTCCTCTGTCCCTGGGATTCTCCAGGCAAGAATACTGGAGTGGGTTGCCACACCCTTCTCTAGGGGATCTTCCTGACCCAGGAATCAAACCTGTATCTTGGGCATCTCCTGTATTGCAGGCAGGTTCTTTACCCACTGAGCCACCTGAGAAGCCCCCCAGTTGCTTCTTATATATTCTTAAATATATGTAAGAATACACAATTTATCAATTCTTTCTTTTGTTGATGGACACACATGGTTTATTTGCACAAACCAACTTCCTGCTGCCTCAAGCCACATTCAGAAGTTTCTCTCGGGTAACTACCATCCTGATGTTTTCTTTGGATGCAGCATCTTCAGCAGTACCAGATGCCGCCGCTTGCTCACCAAAGCAGTAAGGACCTTCTGTGTTCCTTTTGGCAGTGTGGGAGAGTTTTTTTCCTACATTTTAAAAAACACTTGCTATTATCAGCCTTCCAGAAAATTTTTGCAAATCTGATAGGTGCAATGTGGGACCTTGGGTTGGTCTTAATTGTCATCACTGATTTACCTGTCTGGTTGGCTTTGTTTAATACCTGTCAGGGCTGTTCCACTTTATCTTTTCTGCAAATGTCCTGTTAACATTCATTTTCCTTTTGGCTTTTTGTGCTTATTGTCTTTAAAAAGAGGAAAGCTTTGTTTGTTTGAGGTTTGTGCTCAAACACAGGGTGAGAGTCAGTCTCAGTCTTATTGACAAAAACAGACACACAGTGACTATCTCGTAAATGCCACCTATGATCCTGTCATGCCAGGGACCCAGTTACGGCGGTGACCTGATACCACGCAGCTGGAGTCACAAAGAAAAGGCAGAGTGTGAACTCTCCTCAGAAGCATGCATTTGTTCAGTGACTTCTTTGGGGAAATAAAAGCATTCTAAAAGGAATACTGAATCAATCTCTCTGCATATATTGAATATAACCAATTATGAGCCAATGGTTACCCTAATGAAATAAAAGGAGTCACAAATGATAATCTATAAGCAAGTATTTTCAAAGTACCTGATTTGGAAACCTCAATCTATGTTTTTTTTTTTTTTTAAATAAAAGATTCATGGAATAAATAATAATTTAAAATGGAATATTTTAATATTTGTGAGATATATGAAAGTCCTAACAATTTTAATAGCTTTCCATTATCTTTTAGTGTGTTGGCAAACTCCTATTGCCGTCATTGATAACGGTGTCATTTCCATTACTTCTGCTCATCAGCAGGCAGCAGGTTGGGATTTGAGTAAGAAAGAACAATGCGTGGCTCATTCAGGGTTGCATTGCCTGGCTGAGCATGTTTCTCTTACCAGCTGGCAGGCATCAGAATTCATCTTGTCATGCATTTGTCTTAATGGCACAGTAAAGAATGTTTTCATCATGAAAGATGGTCTATGAGCTGCAAAGACTTTCATTAAAAGCAGAAAAGACTGTCTGAGTAGTAACTGAGTTTATGGGTCTATACTGAGTAATTAGAATTTTGGCAAAATTTCTGATACAGTTCCCCTGTTTTAGGTGGCAGTGATGATCTTATATCTTATATTCAAAATGTTCACCTCAAACAAATATAATATAATTACCAAAACAAAACAAAAACCAGGAAGCATGTAGCAACCCAATATTATCAGAGTTGGGACACTAGAAAATCATATTACTCAAATGACATAATATCAAGGAAAGGTGCATAGTTATTCTCAGACCATGTGATTCAAATATCTTTAGTCTATAGCTGCCAAAACCACAACTCAAATTAGCCTAAGAAATATGAGAATTTGCCAAGGACACTGGATCATTCCTGTAACTGGAGGAAACATTTGACAAACTGCAGCAAAAAATTGTGTATTTATAAGATCATAAGGAACCAGGGGCCTGAATGGCAGAAAGACTTTCTTCATTGCTTTTTTACTTCTCTCTCTTCCTGATATCATTATTTTCTTCCTGATTGACCAGCTTCTTCTCTACGGTCACCAACTGCACCAAGAAATGTCACATATGGCTCCTCTTATCACTAGAGAGAGTCTGACTGATTTCCTACTTCTGGTATGAAAAATCCCGGGAAAGGTCTCTGACTGGTTGCTCTACTTCTAGAACAATCCATTTGGATTTCCATGAGAACCAGATCATTGGGCCTGGAGGAGAAGCAGTGAGTAGAAGCATGAAGAGTATAGAAAACACTGCATATAGCCATTCATGGGAGTATATGAAAAAGCAGGTGGAAAAAAGGATATGCGTTATCCCACAACCTGTGTGGGATCTCATAATTCTGTAACCATTCTTTTTATATCCCAAGAAATAGATATGCATTTGATGACTTGAGTTGACTGCATGAGTGAATGAATGTGTAAATGAAAGGGAATTACATCCATGTTATAAATGTATGCTTTGTGAAATTAATTTTTATGTCTCCCTTGTTATAAGTATTAAATCACCATGGTTTGCTTTGGTATAGCTTCACACATTTCTTATTGTAATTTGAACTGTGCTAGAATAGGTTATAAGAACTCAGAGTCCTGTGTGTAGCAATTTCCAATTAATAAAGTACAGAAGCATTAGTTTTAGGGCTTAGAGCATCTACACTGGCTTCATAGATATGCTTTATGCTATGTTCTGTTTGGGGCTGTTTTCTGAAGACTTGTTGCTCAATTATTTTTCCCTGGATAAGTGAAGCACTGCTGTAATAAATGGTACCCTGATGGTCTAAGGAAGAGTTCAGTGTTTAAGTGCATGTTCAAGATATGGATGCAAGAATCCACACTTTGAGAGTCAACAGTCCAGTATATCCCTAGTCCTGCTCTTATACCTTTTGACATTCTCCTGAGCAATGGGAAAAGCTTAATGTGGTAACAGCAAATTGAAAAAAATCTTAAGAGAATTCTTCAAAGGGGTTAAAAAAAAAAAAACCCAAAACAGCAACATGCTTGGTACAGAGTGGAAAAACAGAGAAAAATGTTTGCTTTGGTGACGTTTTCATGATGAGAGGTTTTCAGTTGTATCACTGTGAGTCTCACGTATTTTTGCGCATTAGCTGAGGAGACATCCACCTCTCTCTGCAGCTAGTTCCTGAGTAATTGTTTATTTGTATAACTAAGAAAATGTCCATCAAACACCTCAGATGAAATTTCCAAAGCTTTGTTTCCACGACGTTCATGTCACTCCACCATATTCTTGAAGTGATTCTGTCCAAAACACTCATCTCACTTTTACGAAAACACTTGCTATTATGAACTCTAAGCCTAGCAGTATCCATGCCAATTACTACGTTGACTGCATTTACCAAGGTATTATGTATTATAGACAATAAAAATGTATGTAGGCAGGTTCTGAAATTATAATTGATACTATATTTTTTAAGTAAGTCTATTTGAGGAGATCAAATGAAAAAAATTTAAAAGAAAAAAACAACAGCTAATTTCTTTAGTAAGATGCATATCAAGGCTGAAAAAAGAGGAGCAATCACAATTTCTTGGGAGTTAAGTGGTGCTGCTTTTCATTAAATGGAATTTGTTTGACAAAATCAAAACTGCATTCCATGAAACTGATTAGTAACTACATGCAGGTACTTGCTCACTAAAACTTAGTACACATAATTTTAAAATATAATTTTCTCAATTGGAAACCAATTTGTTTTAAATAAACTTAATTATGCCCACATCTATGTTTATTTTAAAACTTTTTTCAAGCCAGATTCTTCTTTTTTTAATGAAGGAGTATTTGGCCCTTGGTAATTGACTCCATCTGTTAGTCCTTTCTCTCTGATAACTAGTCTTTGTCCTTGGTTCTGATTGCCTCACCTTCAGCCAAGTATCACTGCCTATGCGATGGATGAAGCTGGAGCCCATTATACAGAGTGAAGTAAGCCAGAAAGATAAAGAACATTACAGCATACTAACACATATATATGGAATTTAGAAAGGTGATAACGATAACCCTATATGCAAAACAGAAAAAGAGACACAGAAATACAGAACAGACTTTTGAACTTTGTGGGAGAATGTGAGGGTGGGATATTTCAAAAGAACAGCATGTATACTATCTATGGTGAAAAAGATCACCAGCCCAGGTGGGATGCATGAGACAAGTGCTCCGGCCTGGTGCACTGGGAAGACCCAGAGGAATCGGGTGGAGAGGGAGGTGGGAGGGGGGATAGGGATTGGGAATACATGTAAATCCATGGCTGATTCATATCAATGTATGACAAAACCCACTGGAAAAAAAATAAAAAATAAAAAAATTAAAAAAAAAAAAAAAAAGCTAAGTAAGGGTGGGTCTTAAAAACAATCTGTGCTTGTCTT
The DNA here is from genome assembly GCF_910594005.1 of Cervus elaphus. Lineage (NCBI taxonomy): Eukaryota > Metazoa > Chordata > Mammalia > Artiodactyla > Cervidae > Cervus > Cervus elaphus. Next base: position 1,691,052 of record NC_057837.1, on the reverse strand, counting down.
TTGATTTAAATTTACAATACTGATATCTGTTTATTTAATGCTTTTCATTGACTCTTATATTGTTTATGCTTTTACTAATTTATTTAAACATATATTTCACTGGGTTTCAGAACCGTACTCTGCCACTGTCTAGCGGCGGAGCCCCCTGCTAAGAGTTACCTAATTTCCATCTTCTCCTTCTGTCCTGAATGAAACCTGACATTATTCAGGCCACAAAATATAACTGAAAAATCTACTTTCTCCAATGTCTCCAGCAGTGAGAGAGGCAAGCTGACACATGGTGAGTCTCGTGCCGTCAGGAGTCTCAGGAGGCTCTGGGGAAGTGTGGTTCCTGGTGTAGGGGTCCTGTCTTGCTGCTGGGAACTCTGCTGGAGTGGCAGACGCATTCCTCTTCTTACATTTTGTGGGGTTTCTTTCATATTTATAAACAATACATTTGCAGTACTTTTTCTTAATTCACTGGTTTTAGAACTTAACTATTGATTTTCACTCTGGTTGATGAGGTTTTCTTAATTTATTTAATTTGAGGGTAATTACTTTACAACACTGTGATGATTTTTGGCATGTATCAGTATGAATCAGCCGTAGGTACACGTGTCCCCTCCAGCCTAAACTCTCCTCCCTCTCCACCCCATCCCCCTACACTGTCACGGAGCACCGGCTTTGGGTGCCCTGCTTCATGCATCGGATTCCCACTGGTCATTTATTTTACATATAGTAACGTATATATTTCAATGCAATTCTCTCAGATCATCCCACCCTCTCCTTCTCTCACTGAGTCCAAAAGTCTGTTCATTACATCTATGTCTCCTTTGCTGCCTTGCATGTAGGATCATCAGTATCACCTTTCTAGATTCCATATATATGTGTTCATATATAGTATTTGTCTTTCTCTATTTGACTTACTTCTCTCTGCACTGATGAGGTTGATGAGGTTTTTAAATCTGTTACCATATCTCCAATTTCCCCTTTCTCCTTCCTCCTGATAGAATTGTTATCACTAGTTTTCTTTTCCCCCATCACTATAACTTCAAGCAACATGCTTAAACCACTTCATAATCCAAATTAAAAAGTATCATTTGGTTTCTCTGTTTGTGAAAGGAGGACATTTACCTGAAAATCTTTCACCTCTGATTCTTGGTTAAATTTACTTTCTAACTTGTCAAAGTTGAAATATGATTGTCTTATCCAGTATCCATAATTGACTTTAATATTTTGTGTATAGATTGATTCTAAAAGTTTAAAACTAATAAAAATAAAAAATTTACATGACTATATAAAAAGCAAATATACTTTTCTGTTGGGCCATATATTAGACTTTGATTGTTTTACTTGCTGTAGTTACAACACCATGAACTACATGACTTTCACAAGAGAATATTCCTAATACCAAGACAATATGGTTCTTTTTTGACTGCTCCTTCTATTGTTGAAAATCCTGTATATTTTCAGCATGGTTTGAGTTTAGATAATGCATTTCTTAAAAATTTATTTCTTTTTCAACCTAATTTTCTTTTAGGGAGAAGGAACTTAAGCCATTTGCATTTATCTTTTATCTTCTAGCTTCCTACTTATATTTCCTGAACCTACTCCAGTCCTACACTTTCTATTTCAGCTTCAAGATCAGCACCTCCCTTTAGCTCTAACTTATTTTCTTGTATTATGTTTTTCGTATTTTCCTCTCTTCTGCTTTCTCTTTTCATTGGCTACCATCCTAGCTAGACTCTATACCAATATTTCTTATATTTTCACTTTTCTAGTCCTTTTTAATCTTTCACTTTCTAGTTGTTTGCTGTCTTCATTGTTGTTGTTTTGCTCTGCTCCACATTCTGAGAGATTCCCTCACCTCCTCTTTTAGTAGTTCAGTAGAATTTTTATTATTGTTCCATTATCTTATTTTTTATTTCTAAGAGAACTTCCTTATTTTTGTTACCCATTTTTCATAGCATCTTGTTCTTTTCTTAAGGGTAAAATATATTTAAAATTCTCTCTGAAGATACTTCCTAGTTTTTTTTAAACTGTTTACTTAATTATACTAATGGGGCTTTCCTGGTAGCTCAGATGATAAAGCATCTGCCTACAATGTGGGAGACCTGGGTTCGATCCCTGGGTTGGGAAGATCCCCTGGAGAAGGAAATGGTAACCTACTCCAGTATTCTTGCCTGGAAAATCCCATGGACCGAGGAGTCTGGTAGGCTACAGTCCATGGAGTCACAAAGAGTCGGACATGACTGAGTGACTTCACTTTATTATCACTTCTATTTTTTGTTCATCTTTGTATCCCTTATCAATCAGTATTGTAGCTGTTTTCAATAGCTTGTGGATATTTTATTGTCAGTTCCCATCTTAGACGGGGCAACAGAAGTGCTGGCTGGGAGCTCTGAGTATTGGAGTGGGGTTGACCAGCTAGCAGACTTCTTTTCCAGTGAGCATGTGGGTTCCAGCCACCATGGTGTGGTATCCACAAATGTTAGAATGAGAACTTTACTCTGGATCCTGAACTCCAGGGCTACCCACAATGACACTTTTCAATCATTTATTCAGTTTCATAAAAGACACACCACTCAAATTTTTGATGCAGGAAGTAATTGGTTATTGATTATTCTATATGAGGATCAGGAGTAGGGAATGAAAGCCTGTTTTTTTCACTCCCACTTCTTACTCCATGTTCTGCTGGGCTGGTAGAACTCAAGCCTGGAGCATCTCTTGATTGTTTCTGAGCAGGTCAGGGACTTCCTCATTTTTTACTCTCTATATAACCTAGACTGTGGTTTTCTCCACTATGACATCTCTTTATTTTTTTTTCCCCCTGCAAACTTAGTGAAATATGTCATGTCCTAGTGACCTATCTTGTTCTCTTCATCATTGTGTATTTATGTTCCTTTATCATTATTTTCACCTCAAGAGAGATAAGATGTCATACCTGTGCTTGTTTTGCTGTTTTGGGCTAATACTACTTTAAAATTTGTGTTCAAAACCAAATTTCTGATCTTCCCACATAGGAATATCTGGTTCCTTACTTCAATAAATTAAATTCAAAGAACCTCTGAGATCATCCTTAGCTCTCTCTCTCTCTCTCATGTCATGTATCTGGTTCATTCAGTGAATCTTTCAGCTTCACATTCAAAATGTATCAGGAACCTAACCATTTCTCACCACCTCTATTCCAGGCATTCTGCTCTCCCTATCTCTGTTTCTATACCCTTCCTTACAGCTTTTCAACAGAGCGACCAGAACAATCCTGCCAAAATATGTCACCCCAAATCCATCCCCTGCCCAAAACAATGTAATAGATACTTCTGTCATTGAGAGTAAAATCAAATTCTCACAGTGGCCTCCTGTTTGGGTCACTTGCCGCCACGCCAGCCTCTCCCGCTGCTCTCTCCCAGCTCATCACTCCCTCCACCAACGTGCCAATTCACACCTGCCTCAGCACCACTCTCCTCTGGGATGACCACTCGACACACTCCACCATCGGCAAGGTTTCCCTCATAGATCATCATATCTTAGTGTGACTGTATCTGACCAACTGATTTAAAATTGGAATATGTACCCCCCCCAAATGCTTCCTATCACCCTTCTCTGCCTTATTCCTTCCTAGCTCCTATTACCATCTTATTTATTTTGCTTATCATCACCCTACCCCCACCATGAAGTAAGCTTCATGAAGACAATCATTTTTGTCTGTTTATTTTATCCCCATCACTCAAAACTGTGGCTGGTACAGAGTAGGCAATGAAGTATTTATTGAGTGAATGAGTGAATGATTATTATTATATAGCCAATACATTAAAATTTTCAAAAAAGAATTATTCTTAAGGGCAGCTTATTCCTTGGGAGCATTTGATGCATTGGAAATATAAACATAACAACTGATATTAAGGCAGTAGATGAAACAGGCTGACCTGCCACTTTCAAAGGATGTCAGGTATTTTTCCATAGTAATTAAGCAAGGAAACCAAATTTTCTTAGATTTCTTCTTCCTTTCCAACAGTTATAGTTTTTTAAAATGTATTTTTGTGTCTTCTTTAAGGCTAGATACACAGGAAATACAATCAGGGCTTTTTCAGCTGCCAGAGATGCAGAGGAATGAGGAGGAAGAAGCTCATTTCTGTGTTATTGGGTGACTGGAAAGGAAGATGCTGCTGCTTAATCAGTTTCTGACTTTTTCCTGGGGAAAAGCAGACTTGCACTAACAGTAGCCCACAGCCTGAAATCATCATTATTTCTGAGTCTTGGCATATGTATCTTCCCTTAAGTTGGGCATTGACTCCCCTCTGTGGCGCCCTTGAACCCTGCCTGGCTCAAAAGAAGCTCTCGTTTAAGGAATCAGGAACCATGACCTCATGGGAAATAGATGGGGAGACAGTGGAAACAGTGTCAGACTTTATTTTTTTGGGCTCCAAAATCACTGCAGATGGTGATTGCAGCCATGAAATTAAAAGACGCTTACTCCTTGGAAGGAAAGTTATGACCAACCTAGACAGCATATTAAAAAGCAGAGACATTACTTTGCCAGCAAAGGTCTGTCTGTTCAAAGCTATGGTTTTTCCAGTGGTCATGTATGGATGTGAGAGTAGGACTGTGAAGAAAGCTGAGCACCAAAAAATTGATGCTTTTGAACTGTGGTGTTGGAGAAGACTCTTGAGAGTCCCTTGGACTGCAAGGAGATCTAACCAGTCCAGCCTAAAGGAGATCAGTCCTGGGTGTTCATTGGAGGGACTGATGCTGAAGCTGAAACTCCAGTACTTTGGCCACCTCATGTGAAGAGTTGACTCGTTGGAAAAGACCCTGATGCTGGGAGGGATTGGGGGCAGGAGGAGAAGGGGATGACAGAGGATGAGATGGCTGGATGGCATCACCGACTCGATGGGCATGAGGTTTGAGTAAACTTTGGGAGTTTGTGATGGACAGGGAGGCCTGGCGTGCTGCGATTCATGGGATCGCAAAGAGTTGGACACGACTGAGCAACTGAACTGAACTGAGCTGAACTGAAGGAATCAGGAAAGCCACTTGGGAAGGTGGGTAGGTATGATTTCTTCCACAGTCAACAGAATAGCAATCAGTTGTTCTTATCTGGATGTAAGAAGAGATTAACTTCTGAATTGCCTTTTTTTCTCCCTTCTCTTTTAAAATGATTTTTTTGGGGAGGGTGACTTTGAACTTTTAAACCTTTATATGGATGTTCCAGGCAGGTAACATTTTCACAATTTAAAAGTTTAAATAAATATCGTTTATTTGCCCCATAGTCATCTGAAACTCAAGTGCGGGATGTGGGGTGAATCTCATTTTCCAAGAAAGAATACCCACGACTATCAAATCCTAAGACTAACAGAGCAATATATGGACCTGATAAGAACTTGGGCCTTATTTATGATTGGATGGAGGAATGTCCTAAGATGACAAAGATATGTCTTAATATGAGAAGGTCAAGAATGCCACTGAATGAAGATCTCATGAGACAGAATAACCAAGAGGGCTAACTTTTCATGTGTGTAAAAAGCAATATATATTCAATACAGCAATATTTTTGGCATGTATATTCTACCCCCAAGGAGATCAGCACAGTTTTCCATTATATCCCAAAGTATATTGCTGAAAAGAATATATGGTACTTAATTCTCTTTTTCTTCCGTTTTGTTTAAAAAGTCAAGTTTATAGCCACTGCTCATCCACCATAAGTTGGTGCTAAATTCAAAAAGAAAGTGAGATAAACTTAATTGTGTATAGAAAACCTGTTAGTGTTTGAAAAGTCTTATCTCAACACATATGTCCCCAAACTAAAAAGAAATATAAGAACTTTATGTCTCTTGAGGTTATTTTTAAATATCTATACAATTAATTTGGAGGGAAGTCTAAGAAAAGTGGAAAGTCTTTGAGGAATCAAGTTCTGTATCAGGAGTGGTCAGAGGACTGAGGCAGGACCATTCACTAGTCTCTCTTTCCCTTTTCTATTTCATTTAGTAGACTATAATTTCTTTTTCTTGAAAAGCCACCCCCCCACTTTTGTGGCACAATCTCTTATTCCTTTCCTTGAACCATCTCAACATTTGGCCAGTTGAAGATACTTTTCCTTTTCTTCAGAAAAATGTGGCAACTGATGGGTAGAGGAGGAGGATGACAATAACAGTGACCCTGAGTTGTGCTTGGAAGGTAGAAGCCATTGGGCATCCTGGCAGACCTTGGGAAGAGGCTTGTGTTCAGAGCAAGAAATCTGGAACAACTAGCTCAAGGGCCTCAATATTTTCAACTCAAAAACAAGATTAGAGCACATGATGTTCCAAGTCTCTGGAGCTCTATAATATTCCATGAGCTATTAACTGTTTTCAAGGACCCATAAGCTTTTTTCTTCCTTTCTTGGTCCTTCTGTTCCTTCACTCTGTCCTATTTTCCTTTCTTCTTTCCTTTTTTAAACATCCTCCTCTGTCCCTGCAGAACACACATTTATTGGGTACCTATTATCAGTTGAGACTAAGATAGATCTTGGGAACACAAATGACTAAACTATATTTCTGACTTTGAGCAGCTCACAAATCCAGGATAGGGTGTCAGACATAGTGACAGATAATTATAGTGTGATAAATGCAATAGAAAATAGGCATGGGATGATCAAAGAAAAGGAAGAAACTGTCAGTTATTCATGGAAATCATGGGACAGAGGGGAGACAGGTGAGTTGTATACATGGTGAGTCCCTAAAGGAGGCTTGGAAATTCTGCTGATGGACAGAGTGGAGAAAGGACATCTAGGAAAGCACATAAGTCCAAAGGCACTCAGGTTATAAAGGCAGGAAGAATTGCAAGTGGTTAGGAACTGCTGAGGCAGAATGGTGCTGGGGTCCAGGTGGTGATTCGGCAGCTCCTAAGGGCAGAGGCTATGTTTGTTTTCACCACTGGTAAATCCCTAGTGCTTGGCACATACTAGGCCTTCAAAGAATATTTATTTACTAAATGAATGACCATGAAATAGAAAACTTCATTTTGTAGGTAATAATGCCACAGAAATGACTTGAAGTCTGATCAGGTTTGAGGCTTTTTAAGGATCACTCCTGGCAGAGAGACACGCAGAGTTGGAGAACAAGGAGAGAATTCTAGAAAAGGAGGTAGAAGGTAGTTACAGAGAAGACCTGTCATGGACTTGAACGAGACGGGAGTGGGTAGTAGGATGAGGAAAGAGATGTGGGAGCTAATTAGGAAATTCAGAGAGCTTGCAACATATTTGGATGGAGGGTAATCAACTGGTGGGGATGAAGTTAAGGCAAGCTTCCAGATCACACTCCCCAAAAGAGTGAACTAGACTCTATGATAGTCATACCTGCTGAAGTAACAGATGTTACCCCCACATTCTAAAATATCCCCTGAAGGCTGATGTCAGTATATAAAACATTTTTTTGGAGAGCTCATTTATTTTGTGACAGCTACTTCAATAGCTAACAATTTAACAGAGATCCTCTATTAAACTTTTTTTTTTTTTTTGCATGAGTGAGTTAACATTTTAGAAACTGAGTCAAATGAATTCTTTTTAATGGCTGAGTAATATTCCATGGTGTATATGTACCACAGATTCCTTATCCATTTGTCTGCTGATGGAAAAAAAAAAAAAAACACTATATGGAAACAAAAAATAAAAACTGAGTCAAACAGTTTGGAAAACTGGCAATATCCATCTAAGCTTTGGGCTTCCCTGCTGGCTCAGATAGTAAAGAATCTGTCTGCAATGCAGGATACCCAGGTTAGATCACTGGGTTGAGAAAAATCCCCTGGAGAAGGGAATGGTTACCCACTCCAGTATTCATGCCAAGGCTGAATTCTGTCTCTTGGGGTGATGGGCTATATCGCTATTATAATGAATTGAACAAGGATCTGGGATAGGAAGGGGGCAGGGGGATGAGCATCCAGGGACCCAGCCATGGAAAGGAACCTGAACGCAGAGGAGGACATGCAGAAAATGATTTTAGATTTCTTAATCCAGACAGGGAAGGCACCACTTCCGCTGCCTCTGCACACAGAGAGTCTTCTTCACTAATCACGAGACAGATTCCATTTCTTATTGAATTTTTTTTTGATGAAGAGAGGTTTCCCACTGGATCCTTGAGATTTGATAGCAAACACCAACATAGTGCAATCCTGTGAATCCTGCCCCTGGTTCAGAGCAATCTGTTTTCCATCCCTCACAATGGTGTTTAGGCTGCATGACTATAGGAAGAAGTAGCACAATCAGATGCCTCTGCGTCACCTCCCACCTCAAAGGAAAGCAGAATATTAGAAAGAGGCACCAGAATTGGGCAGGAAGAAGAAAATTATTTTATCTTCAGACTCTTTGACCCATGGAAAAATTTGCATGGACCTGATAAATGGTTAACTTGTTCACATGATATAGATTTCTGGGTTGATGTAAATGATCTGTCTTTTGCAGTCCATGTTAACCTTGCCAGTAAGATCGTTTTTATATATAATTTTATTTCAATTATTTATTTTGGCTGCACTGGGTCTTCACTGCAGTGCCTGACTTCTCTAGTTTCGGCATGCAGGCTCAGTAGTTGTGACCTGTGGGCTTAGTTATTCTGTAGGATGTGAGAGCTCAGTCCTCTGACCAAGGATTCAATCCAGATCCCCTGCACTTGAAGCATGGAGTCTTAACCACGGGACCACTAGCAAAGTCCTCACCAGTCAGCTCTTTAAAGAAATTCACCCACTGGTGCAGAAAAAGCCTCGAGGATTTAAACGTTGCTTAGGATACTCACTGACTTGTGCTTAGCTACTGACTTCTATTCCCTTCGTCACCGGGAAAACAGAGGCAGCCAGAAAGCCTCTGTCACTCCCTCCACCCCACGGGCTGCCTACCAGCATCTCTACTGAAGGACTCTGCTGTTCCTCCTCTGATCAGTTAAGTCTCCTTGCTCCTGTCTGAGCCCAGTCCCTCTATTTGTGAACTAAGACAGATTCCACAATTTTTTTTAACAAAGGACCACAGAGTAAATATTTTAGGCTTTGTACTCTGTATGGTTTATGTAATAATGACTCAACTATGTCTAGAGAAAGCAGCCGTAGACAATATGTAAATAAATGGGTTTGTTGTGTTTCAAAAAAACTATGTAAAAACATAGTGATACGTCAGGCTTGGCCTCAGGCTGTACTTTCCTGAATCCTATAACTAGATCCTGCCATGCTTGCCTACTTAAGGACATGCACCAGCAGTTCTCCAACTCTCTTGTATTCTTTACCCTCCACAGGATCATTGCCACCAGCATACATGCATGTTGTGGTTTCTCCCATCTTAAAACTATCCCTTGATCTTGCTTCCCTCTTCCAGCAATCTTCTCAGCGCCCCCCTGCCTTTTACATCAAAACTTCCCACAAGAACAATCTCTTTTGTCTTCTTCATTTCTCTCCACTGATTCCCCAGCTGCTGCTGCTGCCGCCAAGTCACTTCAGTCGTGTCTGACTCTGTGTGACCCCATAGACGGCAGCCCACCAGGCTCCTCTATTCCTGGGATTCTCCAGGCAAGAACACTGGAGTGGGTTGCCATTTCCTTCTCCAATGCATGCATACACACAAAGTTGCTTCAGTTGTTTCTGACTCTGTGTGACCCTATAGGCATCAGCCCACCAGGCTCCTCTGTCCACGGGATTCTCTAGGCAAGAATACTGGAGTGGGTTGCCATTTCCTTCTCCAGAGCCCACTCCAATAGACTTTTGATCCCGCTATTGCATGAAGTTGCTCTAATCAAGGTCACCAGGGACCTCCATATCCTTGAATCTGATAGTCAGTTGTCAGCCTTCATCTTACTTGACCCGAGAGCACAGCTGGCCCTGTTGATCACCCTCTTCTTTAAACGCTGTCTTCCCCTGACTTCCAGATTCACAGACTGGCCTCCCTGCCAGGTCACTGACCACCCCTTGTCAGACTGCTTCTTCTGATTATCTCTTATCCCTGCAATCTCTTCAAACTGGAGTATCAATGACTCAGGCCTTGAACATTTTCTCTATCTACAGTTGCTGCCTGGCTGATCTCATCCTGGCTCATTAAATACTATCTATAACCTGATGACTTCCAAATTGATGCATTATATTTGGCATTCAATGCCAAGCTCATATATTTAACTGCCTATTCAACATATCTGCTTTGGTATCTAATAATAATCTCAAACCGAACATAATCAAAGATGAACCCTTGCTCTACACCACCAAATGTGCTCTACTTTAAATTCTCCCTATGGAGTACATGGTACTTCCATCCTTCCTGTCAGTTGGGCCAAAACTCTAACATCATTCTTGATTCTTCTCTTTCTCTTACATGCAACATACAATCACAATTGTTCATGATCTCAATGATACCCTTAAGTACACGTAGATATAGATACTCAGATTCCCTTCTTATCTCTACACGCTAACAGTCCAATTAAAATATTTCTATAGCTTCTTAACTGATCTCCCTGCTTCCATTATTGCCTGTTCCCTTGCCGTCAATCATTGACTGAAGAGTTAAGTCAGATCACGTCTATCACCTGCTCCAAACCCTCCAGTGGCTTCCATACCCCTCAGAATAAAAGCTAAAGTCCTTCAAAAGCCTACACCACAAACGAAGAAGTCAACTTCTATTGCCTTTGCTAATTTCCTTTGCTGGTAGCTGCAACTTTGCCAGGAGCCCTGCATTAATACCTGTGTGTGGAGGACTATTGGGAGTTAACAGCGGAGGGTAAAGGGAAGGATGATGATACCCTCCATCTCTCTGTAGCTCTGAGGAGGAATCAGGGCATCCCAGAGATGGGGTGCTGAAGTCAGGGACAACAAACATGGATGTGCTTGTTGGTCCTCAAGGCAGTAGGAGATGCAGGAAGAAGTGTGACTCTCAGAGGACAGATACGAAACAAACCCCCTATTTTCCAAGTCTATTAAAGGGAGGTAGCCCTTGGATCAGAGGGATTTGATCCTTAGGACACAGAGGGTTGGCAAATTGTGCTTCATATCAAGAAGAATACTGTTATTTCACTGCAAAAGGCCACTTTTGTAGTCTAACCACAGAGGGAAAAATTGAAAGACAGTTTTCTCCCCAATCCATCTTTGAAAGCAGTCACTTGTCTAAAAGAAAAATCTCAAGTGATTTATGTAAGAAAGAAAGCATGAAAATCTGGAAAAATATATTTAGGAAAGTTGACGTCCTGGTTCTGACAAAAAAATTAATTAACTGAAGAGATTTCTCAGAAATCTATGATACTTTGCAGTTGAGCAACTTCCTTCAGAGTTTTGCCTTCTCTGAGCACTCCATCAAGAAATAATCCCCCTCCTCCACCCTCACATGCTCTTCTTCTGCTTTATCCCTCCACACAGACCTCCACCTGACCCACAATCAGAGTGCTTCATCATCATGATGTATCTATTTTCTACAGAATGCTGTGTCCCTGACACTGGCACAGAGAAGGCACCTGACAAATGCGTGTTGAATGAATGAATGAGCCTGAATGCCTTTGTCAACAATTTCTTCCGGAGACATTTGACTTTTAGAGAAGCCCAGGTTCCTGTTGGGCATTCTACATAACGAGGTAAACTGTCTCCTTTGGTGCAGGCACTATACAAGCTACTACCTATGTTGGCTCCCAAGACTAAATAGAAGGCGTGATGTTATGAGACAGTACTGACAATTAGAAGGGTGGAAATTAAGTTTTCAGAGCACATAGTGTTTGCAAATCTAAACCTTCTGGTTAGCAATTTCAGTGGGGGAAAAAATACCCTACAGAATATCACAGTCAGGGAAGGCAAAACATATTCTGTAGCTTTGTTAATTATATCAGGCAAGTAGCTGCTGGAAAAATGTCTATAGATGCAGTTCTGACAGGGAATACTACAGGGCTTGGTAATCACAATCTCTAAAGAAAATTAATGAGCAGAAGACCACAGAGAGGAGAAAGTTAAAATGTTTAACACCAGTGCACAAAGGTTTAATGCAACATAAAATATGCAGATTGGTTTATAATATAAAATCTATATTCACTCACAGTAAAAGCCTCCCTGTAAGTTACTGTGATTTATTAAGTCCTTCTGATTGAGTGTTAATGAATATTATAAACTGGTCATTTTACTAAGAACTGAACATGATTGTATTCTAGCAGTGATATTTGAAAATTATTGTAGAAATATTTAGTATTTATTTATCTATGTTCATTCATCCATCCAATCATACATACATATACTGAGAAGTGAAGTGTATACACTCAACAGATCACCAGCAGGTACCAAAATAAGAATGATTGCAAAGCAGTACAATGTGGCCACACAGACAGTGTTTCAGTGAACTGAGGTCTCTCTAAGCGCAAACTATACCATAGACGTAAACGGGTGACTTAGTTCTTGAAGATATAAAATAGATTGAGTTTGTAAAACAGCCTTAAAAAGTAGCTTTTCAAGACCTCAGAGTATCAAAACTAGATAGCATTTTATTCATTCCACTGTAAGAACTGAAGTTGCTATTATGCAACTTTTGGAAATAAACCTCTACCATAATCACTAATTGATGCTTTAGAACTGTGGTGTTGGAAGAGACTCTTGAGAGTCTGTTGGACTGCAAGGAGATCAAACCAATCAAACTAAAGGAAATCAACTCTGAATATTCATTGGAAGGACTGATGTTGAAGCTGAAGCTCCAATACTTTGGCCACCTGATGCGAAGGACTCACTCATTGGAAAAGACCCTGATGCTGGGAAAGACTGAAGACAGGAGAAGAAGAGGATGACAAGGATGAGATGGTTGGATGGGCATCACCAACCCAATGGACATTAGCCTGAGCAAACTTTGGGAGATGGTGAAGGACAGGGAAGCCTGGTATGCTGCATGCAGTCCATGGGGTTGGGGTTGCAAAGAGTCGGACATGACTGAGCGACTGAACAACAACAAATAATCACTAATAAATTAGAGGTCAGGACATACCATTTGGTGTATGTAGCTCAGAAAAATGTCAGAGCACTGAAGGTCAAAAAATTATAGATCACAATGCTCAGACAATGAACACTGGCCTGACATGACCCCATAGTTGTCAACCATGATGTGAGAAGCTATATAAGGCCACAGATATGACATGCAGACTTCAACTTTTACTTAGATTCATATACTTTTTTTAACCACTTTATTTTTTAATTGAAGGATAGTTGCTTTGCAGAGTTTTGTTGTTTTCTATCAAACATCAACAATAATCAGCCATAGGTACCCCCATGTCCCCTCTGGAAGGAAACTGTATAAAGGGTCAGGGTCAACTTTGCAAGTGAAAGTGAAAGTCACTCAGTCATGTCCAACTCTTTGTGACCCCTGGACTACATGGGCCATGGACCAGGAGTGGGTAGCCTTTCCCTTCTCCAGGGGATCTTCCCAACCCAGGGATTAAACCCAGGTGTCCTGCATTGCAGGTGGATTCTTTACCAGCTGAGCCACAAGGGAAGCCCAAGAATACTGGAGTGGGTAGCCTAGGCCTTCTCCAGTGGATCTTCCCAACCCAGGAATCAATCCAGGGTCTCCTGAATTGCAGGCGGCTTCTTTACCAGCTGAGCTACCAGGGAGCCCCAGGACCGTCATAAGTATCTTACAAAGTATAATCATGGAAAAAGAAACCTTTACTTTAAACATGTTCATTTCAAGCTCTTTTAATGGCAATTGAACAGTTTTAGAGAAAGCATCAAATTACCTGAGTCCAAGTTGCCCAGAAATTCATAGCTTCTTATTTGATATACCCTGCCTTTTTTCTGATTATTTCTGTATTTGTCTGAAAGGCCCATTAACTTAGTAAATTAGCAACTCTTTAATGAAGAATCCATATCTAATTCATCTTTCTAGTACATGGCTGAATAAATATTTATTATTAAGATTTTTAATTAATTTTCTAAGAATTTTTCATCCTTTCTCATATTAATTGAGCATAATTGTGCATAATCATGGATTAGGTGCTGCCCATTGTAAAAGAAATTGAATAGGTATTGAGAATGTCTGTCTTCTAGGAGACAGATGGAAAGAAGATGGTAAGGCTAAGAGAAAATGAGTTGGGATAAGATGATCAGATGAAATGGAATGTGGTTTCCTCTATATTTTCTTTTGAAAAGAAATGATATCAAATGCCTAATTTCTAAGGAAAAAATCCATAATTTTAAGTCAACGCCATTATTTGAAAGTGTTTGAATCACACTTCTAATTGGCAGCGAGTTGATTTTTAGATGGAATTTTAACACAAGATAAATATGATGAAAACTCAAAGTCTTTCAAAGGAATCAGGATAATATCATACGAATTCAGATTGAGGTGATCAGCTTCAGAGGTTTCAATCCACCATACCTTAGCCACTTCTTCTTGGAAAGCCACAAGGTTCAAATGCGAGATGTTAACTAAGTCAGGCCCATACACCACTGTTATCATGCGATGTTCCAGGCGCCCAATGTTCCCCACATCCAGAAGTTCACGTAATTTAGGGTCCTGGATAATAAACAAAGATTGAAAAAAATTAGTCAGCTAGAGATTCCAACATGGCAGCTTGATTTCAGAAGAATTAGAGCTAGAATGCCCTCAAAACAAAGTTTACTTTTATTCTTTGATTTTTTAAAATTTTTATTGAAGTATAGTTGATTGACAATGTTGTGTTAGTTTCAGGCGTATAGTAAAGTGATTTGCTGCTGCTGCTACGTCGCTTCAGTTGTGTCTGACTCTTTGCAACCCCATGGACTGCAGCCTACCAGGCTCCTCTGTCCACGGGATTTTCCAGGCAAGAGTACTGGAGTGGGTTGCCATTGCCTTCTCCGTGAAAGTGATTTGGTTTATATATATATATATATATACATATATATATATACACAAAGCTTCCCTGGTGGCTCAGACAGTAAAGAATCTGCCTGCAGTGAAGAAGACCCAGGTTTATTCCCTGGGTCAGGAAGAACCCTTGAAGAAGGAAATGGCTACCCACTCCAGTATTCTTGCCTGGAGAATTCCATGGACAGAGGAGCCTGGTGGGCTACAGTCCATGGGTTGCAAACAGTCAGACATGACTGAGCAACTAACACTTTCACTTTCCATATGTATATATTCTTTTCCAGATTTTTTTTCCCTAAAAGGTTATTACAGAATATTGAGTAGAGTTCCCTGTGATACAGGGATACAAGGACACAGTAGGTCCTTGTTGGTTATCTATTTTATATCTAGTGTGTATATATTAATCCCAAGCTTTTAATTTACCCTTCCTCCCTCCTTTCTTCTTTGGTAACCATTTTTGTTTTCTATGACTGTGTTGCAAATAAATTCATTTGTATCATATTTTTAGATTCCACATATAAGAAATATCATAAGATATTTGTTTTTCTCTGTGTGGCTTACTTCACTTAGTATGATAATCTCAGGACAAAGTTGCCTTTATTCTTAAAAGAAATTGGTATGACTTGAAGTCTCTCACCCCAGAAAAGTCCAGAGAGGTAAAATAACTTGCCCAAAGGTTGTGGAGAAAGGATTTCTGGATCAAGATTTATGATCCTCATGGTATCATGGTAAGTTAAAGAAGTCAGAAAGAGAAAGACAAATACTGCATGATATCATTTACCTGTAATCTAAAAGTTCTGAAATCATGAAAGGATTTCTGGATCAAGATTTATGATCCTCATGGTATCATGGTAAGTGAAAGAAGTCAGAAAGAGAAAGAAAAATACTGCATGATATCATTTACCTGTAATCTAAAAGTTCTGAAATCATAGTAATAGAGATTACAGAGTGGTGGTTACCAGGAACTGGAGGATGGGGAAAAAATGGGAAGATATTGGTCAAAGGGTATAAATTTCCAGATATAAGGTCTGAGCATCTATTGTCCAGCATGTGATTATAGTTAATATTGATAATGTTGTATTACATACTTGAAAAATAGGAGGGGAGTAGATCTTAAATGCTCTTACCAGAAGAAAAGAAATGATAATTATGTGAGGTGATGGAGGTGTTAGCTAATACTCTGCTGGTAACCATTTTGCAATATATAAGTGTAACAAACCAACATGCTGTGCATGCTAAACTTCCACAAGGTTATGTCAGTTATATCTCAATAGAACTGGAAGAAAGACGTCCTCAATCAATGTGTCATTCAGTAACACATTTTTATGTGTCACAATTCTCCTTCTATTTCCTCCAATCAACCCATGAATCGAAATGCAAAAATCTCATCCCTCTCCCTATAAACACATTTTAAAGGAAAAAGGTGGTTCTGGCAGAATCAAAGCACAGCAATGCCATCTAGGGTTGGGGCAGAAAACTAGCTAAGTGCACAGCATGGGCCGTCTCCAACATTCAGCAATGAGAGAAACAGAGGCTGTTAGATTCAGCAAAATAGCCACACAGGCGATTGCTGCTGTTCAGTTGCTCAGTCTTGCCTGACTTTTTGTGACCCCATGGACTGCATGCAGCACACCAGGCTTCCCTGTCCTTCACTGTCTCCTGGAGCTTGCTCAAACTCATGTCCATTGAGTCAGTGATGCCATCCAACCATCTCATCCTCTGTTATCTCCTTCTCCTCCTGCCTTCTATCTTTCCAAGCATCAGGGTCTTTTCTACTGAGTCAGTTCTTTGCATCAGGTGGCCAAAGTATTGGAGCTTCAGCTTCAACATCAGTCCTTTCAATGATTATTCAGGATTGATTTCCTTTAGGATTGACTGGTTGGATCTCCTTGCAGTCCAAGGGACTTTCTAGTGTCTTCTCCAACACCACAGTTCAAAAGCATCAATTCTTCAGTTCTCAGGCTACTTTATGGTCCAACTCTCACTTCCATAAACTGTAGCTTTGACTAGATGGACCTTTGTTGGCAAAGTAATGTCTCTGCTTTTAGTACTCTCTAAGTTTGTCACAGCTTTTCTTCCAAGGAGCAAGCGTCTTTTGATTTCATGGCTTCATCCATCTGCAGTGATTTTGGAGCCCCAAAAAATAAAGTCTGTCACTGTTTCCATTGCTTCCCCATCTATTTGCCATGAAGTGATGGGACTGGATGCTATGGTCTTAGTTTTCTGAATTTTGAGTTTTAAGCCAGCTTTTTCACTCTTCTCTTTCACTTTCATCAAGAGGCTTTTTAGTTACTCTTTGCTTTCTGTCATAATGGTGGTGTCATCTGCATATCTGAGGTTATTGGTATTTCTCCTGGCAATCTTGATTCCAGCTTGTACATGTCCAGCCCGGCATTTTGCATGATGTACTCTGAATATACATTAAATAAGCAGTGTGACAATATACAGCCTTGACATACTCCTTTCCCAACTTGGAACCAGTCTGTTGTTCCATGCCTAGGTCTAACTGTTGCTTCATGACCTGCCTACAGGTTTCTCAGGAGGTAGGTGAGGTGGTCTGGTATTCCCAACTCTTTAAGAATTTTCCACAGCTTGTTGTGATCCATGTAGTCAAAAGCTTTAGTATATAATCAGTGAAGCAGCAGTAGATGTTTTTTCTGGAATTCTCTTGCTTCTTCTATGATCCAATGGATGTTGGCAACTTGATCTCTAGCTCCTCTGCTTTTTATAAATCCAGCTCAAACAACTGGAAATTCTTGACTCACATACTGTTGAAGCTTAGCTTGGAGAACTTTGAGCATTACTTTGCTTGCACGTGAGATGAATGCAATTGTGTGGCAGTTTGAACATTCTTTGGCATTGCCCTTCTTTGGAGTTGAAACGAAACCTGACATTTTCTAGTCCTGTGGCCCCTGCTGAGTTTTCCAAATTTGCTGGCATACTGAGTGCAGCACTTTCACAGCATCATCTTTTAGGATTTGAAACAGCTCAGCTGGAATTTCATCACCTCCACTAGCTTTGTTCTTAGTGATGCTTCCTAAGGTCCACTTGACTTCACACTCCAGGATGTCTGGCTCTAGGTGAGTGATCACACCATCATGGTTATATTGGTCATTAAGATCTTTTCCATGTAGTTCTTCTGTGTATTCTTGCCACCTCTTCTTAATATCTTCTGCTTCTGTTAGGTCCATACCATTTCTGTTCATTATTGTGCCCATCTTTGCATGAAATGTTCCCTTGGTATCTCTATTCTAGCCTCACAAATACTGGGATTTGGACATAGAGAAATTCTGCAGTCTTTTCAGAGCAGATGTTCTTTAGGACATCAGAAGCATGTATCTTTTGGGGACCTAGACCTGCTGGGAAAAGGATGTTCCAAAGTTTCTGAATTCATAATAAAATCTACCATAGGGTTCTGTCGGTTTGCCTGAAATTATTTTCCTTTCATACGACAGGTCCTGAAGATAATGAGAGGGTCATGCAGAAAATTAGCCTCAAATGAATCACTTAGCAAATCTGCAACCAGCTTCTGAGCAAGGAATAACTTATATTCTTATTTATTTAGCTACATGCTGGGCCAACACAGCTTAATGACTTAGGCTGGTTATTCTGATCTCCCTTCTGAGGTTTTTATAAACAGCACGCTTGAAAAGAAATAGAGAACTAGAAAAACAAACAAAAAAAAAAAGAAGAAAGCAATATATTTCCAGCTGAGTTATTTTATTTGGTGACATTAAT
The DNA here is from genome assembly GCF_910594005.1 of Cervus elaphus. Taxonomy (NCBI): domain Eukaryota; kingdom Metazoa; phylum Chordata; class Mammalia; order Artiodactyla; family Cervidae; genus Cervus; species Cervus elaphus. The sequence continues at coordinate 1,672,535 of NC_057837.1, read as the reverse complement.
TCTCCCTTTACTTAATAAACTTTCTCCTCTGTTTGGCTGCATGAAGAGGTACCCTCTCAGGTAAGTTACAAAGAGAGAAAATCACATTTCAAAGCTGCACTCAATATAATAGAAACTTAAACTTGACTAACACGTTGATAATTTATCAAGAACATCAGGCCTCTGTGAAAGATCAAACACTATCACAAAAACATAATTTGCATGACCTAGAAAAGGAAAGGAATACAGTAAAAAAAAACAAAACAAAAAAGTAAACAATCATGGCAAAAAGGGAAAGTTTTATCCTTTTACCATTATTGAAAGATTAAAGAAAAATGTTCAGAAAGAATGAACTTTTTTTGCAGGCTGGTTAAAGAATGATACCAGCTGTTCTGTGAAACAGTTAACTGCATCCCAGGCTTTAAACACAATTGTGGCAAGGTTCAGGGAGAAAACACATTGATCAGTCCTTAAATGTTTGTGTACTTGAGGAAAATTATAATCCTCAGAAACCACCTGAAACTTGTGCTTATAAATCTCTAGTGTTAAGCCAGTGATTGTGGAGTTCACTGACATCCTTATTTCTGCAACAAATGGGGTACTGTGGGGACGTGAAAGGGCCCTGTACTTTGCACCTTCCTCCCTTCCAGTGAGAGCCCTGTGATCCATCCTCTGGCTCTTTTCTCTCTCAAGTATTTTCTCTTCCTCCTATACACTTGCCAGCCCGATTCACATGTCCATTAAAAATACGTTTGCCCACTTATTAAATCGATAGTTGAGTACTGATTAAATCAATCAATAGTTGATTGATTCACGGGTTCATTTGAATTTCCCTTGAGAAATAGGCAAGTAGAAAGCATGCAGAGAATGTGACCAGAATAGAAAATAATTCTGGAAAAAGACTTCCAGAATTCCCACTCTCCCCAACAATACTGTTAGGTACAGAATTTATAAGAAAGATGACTGTGTTTCCATAAGTTTTCCCACTAATGACTGTTCATATATATTTTTAAAACCTATTGGTTTTATGTAACTAAAAATTTGTAATGAAGTATGTAGAAGTGATATCTAGGATTGGGAGGATAATGCAGGCTGGCAAATGACAGTGATGATTTAATATGAGGGGTAGTTATTTGAGGATTTATTATTATATTTCTATGTATCTGAGATGAAAGTGAAAGTTGCTTAGTCATGTAGGACTTTTTGCAACCCCATGGACTATACAGTCCATGGAATTCTCCAGGCCAGAATTCTGGAGTGGGTAGCCATTCCTTTCTCCACGAGATCTTCCCAACCCAGGGATAGAACCCAGGTCTCCTACATTGCAGGCAGATTCTTTACCAGCTGGGCCACCAGGGAAGCCAGTTAACAATTATATGATAAATTTAAAAAAGATTATTGAGCATGAACTGGAGAAGCAAGGCATTTTGGAACTATTTTTTCAAGGGAAACCACACTAGTTTAGAGTTACATTGTTCTGAAAGTAAACAGAGAAATCATTTAAATATATAAGAAGCAACTTTCTAATACCCTTTCTTGGTGATGGATCCAAATTTTTAAACTGTATCTTTCTTTTCTATCATTAATCATTTTATTTCTCTTTAAAACTGACCTTTTTCTTCATCTATTTCATTTTTATCAACACCAGATTTGGTTATATTAGAAATGCCTTCCTGAAGACATGACTTCACTTTTCTTTTTCCCTAAACTCTAAATTTTCTCATTTTGAACACAACAGCCCAAACTGATGTGCTGGCTTCAAGCCTCATTCTTCATTCCTGAGCATATTGATATGTGCAGGGTATTCTCGACAAAGATATCGATCCTTTCAAGTACGAAAAGTTGCCCTCAGTTGTTTTCCGCAGAGGAAAATCTAGAATAGGCAAAAGGGGGAAATTATCTGGAAGAATAAATAGCAAAGGCACCTAATGTTTGTAGAAACTTGTAAGTGGAAGGGATTTAAACATGTCTAGGGAGTTCCCTGGCAGTCCAGTGGCTAGAATTTGGCATTTTCACTGCCAGGCCAGTTTCAATCCCTGGTCTGGGAACAATGATCCGCATAGCACAGCCAACAAATAAATAAACAAAAACAAAAAATAAAATAAGCATGTCTAAACTATGGTTGTCTCTGGGGGACTGTTTCTCAGATCTGGGGATATGAGTGGCTGCATTTCAAAAACAAACAAAATAAAACTATGCTGTAACAATAACAAAAATCTACAGACAATTTGCATAAAACCCCTCCCCCAAGCCTATTCTACTAAGGAAATTGATATCTGCTTCTCATTGATGGAATCTCCTGACCAGATTTCAGAAAAGGATTTACATACATGGGTTACTACAAGATTCAAACATATTTCTTAGTCCCCGAAATAAACATTCTTTGAAATTTTTACAAAGAAAAAAAACAAGCTATCTCCACAACTCAAAAAATGTTAAATTTCTCTGTTGCAGAGCCTGAAAGAGTATAGCTCATAAAAAAAAATCAGGTGAGGTGAACTTGGAATTTCTAGTTTGAGTAATCTGTCACTCAGGCCTACTCTCCCCAGAGAACAGCCCCATGTGTCTCCACAGCTGGAATTGGCCAGACCAACAAAGACTCCTGGCAGTTAAGTGTACTTTTAAAGTCAAGTGCTGGATCATCTCTACTGCCATGAAAGTTATGAAATAGAGACTGTCTGACTAAATAAACTCATCTTCTCTCAATCATCAGGATTCATGATTAAATTACTTCAGTTCTACTGCAAAGAAAGCTAAATTGCTCAGATTAATGATTCACATTTCCAGGTAAAAGGCAACTGAAGAAGTCAAGACTAGTCTACACCTGAGATAGTGTGTGTTACTATAATTATATCATTCAACATGGTTGAAATTAATAAAAGAAAGCATCACAAGCTGAAGGATGATTTTTAAAAAAGTCAAATTCCAGTTTCAGTGTTCATTCTTTGATTTATATGACTTTTAAAGAAAAACTATTTGTAGTTCAGATATTCACAAAATAAAAAATCTTTTCAATACCTTTAGATTTCATTTTGACACAAGAAAACGTTCTTGGTGCAGAAAACATACCTCACTCATTTTTTATCCCCATAAAATACATCTTGACTGGATGTTAGGCTTACGGAGACAATTTGCATATTAGGTTAATTTCATTCCTATCACTTAATACAGCATTTTCAATCTGAATTACTGTTAAATGGATGTAACTTTAATCCATCATTTACATAAAAGCCAGGTATGTAAAAGTCTATTAAAACTCAGTACAGCTATCGGAAATGAAAGAGGTAGATCAGTTATTAAACTAAAGTGATGTTAGTATGTTTATGCTTTATTTAAATCTGTTGTGAAGGAAAGATATAAACTTATGTCCATGGTGGTTTTCCATCAAAGTCTTGAATTTAATTTTTGACTTTTGGAAAAGAAAAAAATAGACGAATAAATCCCCTTGGAATCAGTACTTATTCTCACTGTAAGGTTTTGCTCTCTTTTTTACAAATGTCATGAGGAATAAAACCATTCTCTTCTTCAGGATGTACCAACAGTTTAGGCAGCTCACACAGCCAGCAAGCCTTTTTGGATAAAGCACTTGCCACTTGCATGGACTGTAACACTGAAATGCAGTCCCATGAACACTCTCCTACACAGAGGGGAAGACGTGGAGTGTGTGCAAGCTGTGCATGCACGCTAAGCTGCTTCAGTGTGGTTGACTCTGCAACCTTATGGACTGTAGACCCCCAGGCTTCTCTGTTCATAGGATTCTCCAGGCAAGAACACTGGAGTGGGTTGCCATGCCCACCTCCAGGGGATCTTCCTGACCCAGGGATCGAATCTGCATCTCTTATTAAGTTTCCTGCATTGGCAGGTGGGTTCTTTACCACTAGTGCCACCTGGAAAGCCCAGGTGGATGTTGTTTATCCATTTCTTCCTGTAAGTGACAATGGCGGAGCTTGAATATTTTCAGCTATTCTTTCAGATGGAAGGAAGAATTAAGAGAGAATAGACTGACTGTAGCAAAGGGCAGTGACTATCAGCAAATGCGAGAAAGGAAGAGAGCAGTGCTGACCCTCTTATCTTACAGAGGCACCATCATAACAAGGATCCTTCTGCTTGTTTGGGTATAGTGGTGATGAAGTGGCATACAGTCTCCACTGCACATGGGAAACTTCCATGTACGAGTAAAGAAATCTTTCAGTGGTGAAGAGAAAGTTTAGTTGGCCTGACTATGCATCTCCATCCAGAATAAAGTGCCTTGAAAATGCCAGATATTAGTTTATTGAGCTGAAAACTAACAAACTGTTGAAATGTAAATATAAATACAACTTGATGGAGTTGATATAAAAATTGAGCAAACAGTTCAAATGGCGGAATAAACTTAAACTGGCATCCATTCAAGTCATGTTTCATGGTGATATTTTAGGCAGCTCCTTAAAATACAAAATAATTCAAATGTGAAATTAAAATAGGAAAGAAATATGGTCTAATGGCACCTCTTGTCTTGCTCGGAAAGAACGGAAGCTAAACAGCCAAGTTTAGTCATTATTAGTACAATCATCTTTACGGAATGTCAAAGTGCATGAAATATATAGCAGTTGTTTTTTTTTTTGAAAAGTCAGTGGGAAAAGTAGTGAGTTTCCTCCACCTCATCTAGTCAGTATTTGTCAAACTTAAAAATTCTAAAGTATAGATAGCTTGTCATTCATTCTTCAAACTCTCCCCATGGCCTTCTTTGACACATGCAACCACCACCTAACTGTCAGCTAAATTCATACGCACAGTCATTTCCACTCCAATGCATAAAGAGCCACATGTCCTGAGGGCTAGTGGTCTGTGCAAATCAGGCAGTTAGCCCTCTATCTTCCTTTCCGTTTAAAATCCACCACAGAAAGGCGTGCATACAGTCCCCTTCAGCTTTGTGTGTGTGTGCTGCTTCGGGGTAAGTTTCAGTATCATTGTGCCCACGTTTTAGAATAATGAAGCCTGTTTGTTAAAGGAATGCAGATAACATTTACTAAGTTGTCTCTAGGCCGTGAGTCCTTTATTGGTGAGACTTTTTTTTTTTTTTTTTCCTATTTTGTTATGGGATCTGCCTCCTTATATGGTATTTGACACAGAGGGCACCCAAGGGGTTTCTGAAACCTCAGAATGTAAGTTTAAATCAAGCTTATAAAAAAAGAAGGTCCAATGACAAACACAAACAATGCTCCCTTTGCCATTTCTGGAAAATCTGGGTGCTTAGCATAGATGCTAAGGACTTCTGACAGTTGGAGGGAGACCTTGGAAATTGTATCCTGTTTCACTGACTGAGTTTTGGGTGGGCCAGTTAAAAGTAACGCAACTTCTTGAGTTTTCTTAACCCTTCTGTGATTCGGTCTCTTCATTACAGGAATAAATGAATAATTATGTTAAGTGCTCAGGGCAGTACATAACAAGCTGTGAGTACTTGAAAAAGAAATCAATAGCCTGAAAATGAAATACAATATGGGGGCATCTACTGGATAATTTAATTTCTTAAGGGCACTAGAACATGCTACTATATATATGTATATATATTTACCTACTTTGTGACTTACCAAGAAAGACATATATTTGTATTTACATTTATATATTTACAGCTTCTACCTATATTTTAAACACACACACACTTAAATTTTATATTTTCCTTATCTTGCTCTTCCACAGGAAGCATAATTTAAAGAGTGCTAAAGGACACTTCTACAACTTTTATGTTCCTGACTCCTATGTTTAACCAGCTTTGACTTATTTTTCCTGAGCTTCAGCTTAATTTTTACTCAATATGCTTGATAATGATGCCTACTCATCTTAAAGTATTAGTGTGGTGATCAAAATTAAATCTGCAACTGTACTGTGTCACATGTAAAGAAATAATTCATATATTTCTTGTGATGACTGACATAATAAACTTATTTTAAGTATCACATGAAAAATAGCAGTGAAAACACTGTAAGCTGCTTATCTCCTTATCTCTCCTTATTAAAGTTATAAAGCAATAGTGCAGGAGACATAAGAGACCCGGGTTCGATCCCTGGGTCGGGAAGATCCCCTGGAGGAGGGCATGGCAACCCACTCCAGTATTCTTGCCTGGAGAATCCCATGGACAGAGGAGCCTAGTGGGCTACAGTCCATGGGGTAGAACAGTCAGACACGACTGAAGTAACTTAGCATGCAAACATAGAAGTTTATAGGAGAGAAATTTTCCTGGCAATTTGTTATAGGAAACTGGACGAGTTTGAAATAAATTGGATAATTTATCTAGAACCCAAATATATTGGGTTGGCCAAAATGTTTATTCAGATTTTTCCATAGCACCTTATAGAAAAACTCAAATGAACTTTTTGGCCAATCCAATTGATGTGAATATGTGTTCATTAAAGATTCTAAAAATATTTCAAATTTTCAGATTTATATCCTAGTTTTATTCATATCTCTTTTCTTTCCCATTATTCTAGATAAATTAACTATATTCCATAATGAATAAAGATCAATAATATATTATTCATTCAGGAACACAGAGCTAGAAAACTCTTTATAATTCAAAGTATGGAGGAGGTCTGATGCCTACTTTTGTAAGAAATAACTAATAGCATCTAAATAAGTCCTGTATTAAATATGCTTTTATGTACATGCTTCTCTTTGAAAGTAAGAAAATGTTTTCTAAAGCTGTTTGCTGTCCATCCTTCAAAATAATCCAACATTTTACCTGAAGCCCAAAATTGTCATCTCTAAGACTGCAACTTTCAATGAGAAAACAATTATCTTGAGAGTTATTTGAATGTTTCTAGTCAGTAAAATTAGGCAGGTCAATAAGATCTCTATGCCATTATGATATCACCAAAATTGTTAGTACATTTCTAAACAGGAATGAAATGAGAATTCAATGAGTTTGGAGCTCTCAAAACTTTACAAAAATTGTACAAAAAAGCAATTAAGTATTCCCAGGACATTATTAGCCAATTCTTCACATTTTACTTGTCCACTTGCACTCAATTTTTAAAAATTAAGTAATTTATTTTAATTGGAGGCTAATTACTTTACAATATTGTAGTGGTTTTTGCCATGCATTGACATGAATCAGCCATGGGTGTACATGTGTCCCCATCCTGAACCCCCCTCCCATCTCCCTCCCCATCCCATCCCTCAGGGTCATCCCAGTGCACCAGCCCTGAGCACCCTGTCTCATGCATCGAATCTGGACTGGTGATCTATTTCACATGTGGTAATATACAAGTTTCAGTGCTATTCTCTCAAATCATCCCACCCTCGCCTTCTCCCAGAGTCCAAAAGTTATATGCTGTTTCGCATATAATGTTGTTGTTACCATCTTTCTAAAGTCTGTATATATGCATTAATATACTGTATTTGTGTTTTTCTTTCTGACTTACTTCACTCTGTATAATAGGCTCCAGTTTCATCCACCTCATTAGAACTGATTCAAATGTATTCTTATTAATGGCAGAGTAATATTCCATGGTGTATATGTACCAGAGCTTTCTAATCCATTCATCTGCCGATGGATATCTAGGTTGCTTCCATGTCCTGGCTATTATAAACAGTGCTGCGATGAACATTGGGGTGCACGTGTCTCTTTCAATTCTGGTTTCCTCTGTGTGTATGCCCAGCAGTGGCACTGCTGGGTTGTATGGCAGATATATTTTCAGTTTTTTAAGAAATTTCCACACTGTTCTCCATGGTGGCTGTACTAGTTTGCATTCTCACCAACAGTGTAAGAGGGTTCCCTTTTCTCCACACCCTCTCCAGCATTTATTGCTTGTAGACTTTTGGATAACAGCCATTCTGACTGGCGTGAGATGGTACCTCATTCAGGTTTTGATTTGCATTTCTGGGATAATAAGTGATGTTGAGCATCCTTTCATGTGTTTGTTAGCCATCTGTATGTCTTCTTTGGAGAAATGTCTGTTTAGTTCTTTGGCCCAATTTTTGATTGGGTCATTTATTTTTCTTGTATTGAGCTGCATGAGCTGCTTGTATATTTTTGAGATTAATTCTTTGTCAGTTGCTTCGTTTGCTATTATTTTCTCTCATTCTGAAGGCTGTCTTTTCACCTTGCTTATGGTTTCCTTCATTGTGCAAAAGCATTTAAGTTTAATTAGGTCCCATTTGTTTATTTTTGCTTTTATTTCCATTATTCTGGGAGGTGAGTCATAGAGGATCTCGCTGTGATTTATGTCAGAGAGTTTTGCCTATGTTTTCCTGTAGGAGTTTTATAGTTTCTGGTCTTACATTTAGATTTTTAATCCATTTTGAGTTTATTTTTGTGTATGTTATTAGAAAGTGTTCATTTCATTTTTTTACAGGTGGTTGACCAGTTTTACCAGTACCACTTGAACAATTTTAAAGTAATTTACTTTAACTTTGTTCTCAAATATTACTTACCCTCTTTTTCATCTTTTCTGCTCCTTCCTACTCTTTTCAGTCATCTTTTCTGTCCTCTATCAAAGTAGGCCCTGGGGATTTTTTAAATCCTTTGGAAATTGGCAAACTAAATGTTTTGACATCATCTTAAGAAGATTAACATTTAATGCATGGACTGTTTTAGGATGAATTTTAATGTAACCCAGTTTCATATCAAGAGAAATCATCCTATTGTCAAGGATTAGCTCAAATTATTCCACTTCTTGATTTCTCTAATTAATTCATTCAAATGTTTGCTTTATGATTAATTCATAACAAACTTATGTAGGGGCTCAAAAATAGAGCAGTATATAAAATGGAATCAAGAGAATCAAGAGGATTGATTCATGAACTTTCCTTTTTTTTTCTCTAATGATTCCCGTTCAATTTTTGTTGTTGTTGCAAAATATCCTTTAGACAATACTGGAAGATTTCTTCAGAGTTTCATTTTAGTCTAGTGATTTCCTAGCATTGTTGGCAAATTTCAACAATTAAGGACAAAAATGGATTACACTGAACCATGAATAGGTTGGGCTTCCCAGGTGGTGCTAGTGGTAAATAACCCATCTGCCAATGCAAGAGACATAAGAGATGCTTGTTCAGTCCCCGGGTTCGGAAGATACCCTGGAGGAGGGCATGGCAACCCACTCCAGTATCCTTGCCTGGAGAATTACACGGACAGAGGAGCCTGGTGGGCTACAGTCCATAGGGTTGGAAAGAGCGGACACAACAGAAACAACTTAACACACACGCTTGCAGAAATCGGTTGCCTCTCACGGTATGCTGGTACACGTTTAAGGGTTTCAAAGGTAAAAAAGAAACAAAAACAAAACCCAAGCAAGCAAGAACCAAGCCCCCACAGCCCCGAATTGTGGCATTTACTGCTCTCCACAGTGTGAATACCATCACCACAGCCAATGTGAGCTGCCTGAATACCTCACTGAATTCAGAAGTGGAAAGAGATGTACAGCAGCACACTATTATATGATATTTCACTGTACATATATAAGAGCTATAAATAGCCTCGAGATCACAGACAATCATAAAATACAACAAAATAAATAGAAAGCAATGTTTTGAGTATTTATTACCTTTAGTTTTAATATAATTTGTTTACTTGTAAAAAAAGAAATCTTTTAAAATTTATGATAATGGCTATGTTTAATAACCAGAAAAAAATTTAGGTTGGCGGGGGAGGGGGGGCGGGGGAAATGTATTGTCATGAACTGGGCTTTTAGTATGTGAGTCTGAGGTGCTTTGGAGATCTTTCCTCCTTGTGAAGGAATCTGATTGCCAGAGTCATCTCTATCAGAGAATGGCTGCAGAAAGAAAGCCCCTGACTTCAGGTTTACCCTGGATTAGATTCTAAAAACAGAAAAACAACCTGCAGAGCAAAATGTCAAATGGATTTTTTACACTTTCTCCTCTTCCATGGATTTCAGGTCATTGTTCTTTAACCCTTCAAATATTTTTTTTTTCCTTTGGTTCATATCATTAAAAGGATTTTATATTTATTAAAATGTAGCCTAAGGAAGCCAAATGAAGTATATACATTTAAAGAACAATTTTTAAACGACTTAAAGAGAGGTGACACATTTTGATTAAGTCACCACACAAGATAGATGTTAACAAAGATTTCTGTGCATTGTTACATTGAGTAGTGGAAGTGGATGATTGAATTATAAAGCACTTCATCAAACATACTGATTTCTAAGTCCATTATATTTTATGAGGGTCATTTTGAATAGTGATTTAGAATAAACAAAGCATCTTCAAAGTGTTATATATTAGATGTTTATGTAACTATAACAAAAGAACTATGAATTAGTGTCTTTATTATGAATTTGATTTTCCAAAATCCAAGTGATGTGCAAAACTCTTAAGTATTTTAGTGGTATTTCAAGGAAACATATAAAACAAAAATCACTTAAGCACATAGAATGGAATATTATGCAGCTTTTAAAAGTCACATTTATGATTCAATATTATATATAAAAGCAACTCTAAGAAGTTATATGTTGATTCTGTGCAACTGTGATTACAGACAGCACAGACTCAAAGGAATTATAACCAACTATTGGGTTGGCCAAGAAGTTTGTTTGGGCTTTTCCATTAAGTGTTAAAGAAAAACTCTAATGAACTTTTTGGCAAACCCAATATTAGCAGTGCTCATGCCTATATTGTGAGATGCTATTTTTTTCAGATGAAAATAATTTTTGAATGTGAAGATGTTGCATACTCATAAAAATTCAAGTAATTCCAAAAAGGGTAATGAAACTAAATTAACTGTAAATTCCACTAGCCTGAAGCAACCACTAAAAATATGTCAGAAAGCACCTTTCTAGATCAGTGTTGCCTAGTAGAACTTTCTGTGTTGATGGCACTGTTCTGTACCTGTGCTGTCCAGTCTGGTTGCCATTAGCCACAATTAGTATTCAAGCACTGAATACTTGGGGCTTCCGTGGTGGTCAGTAAAGAATCTGCCTGCAATGCAGGAAACCTGGGTTTGATCCCTGGGTTGGGAAGATCCCCAGGAAGAGGGTATGGGAACCCACTCTAGAATTCTTGCCTGGAGAATTCTAGGATTCCTGTATTGCAGGTGGGCTCTTTACCAGTGACCCCACAATATTCCATTATATAAATTACCATAATTTATTTAATATATCTTTCATCACTGGATATGTTTTACTTTTATAAACAATACTTTGACAAACATCTTTATATCTACATTATCATGTACTTGACGGAAGATCTGCTTGAGGTAAGTTCTCAGGCAGGGTCACGGGTATCTGCAATACATGATCTGTAACATGACGCATATTACTAGATGCCCTCTAAAGTCTTTACTAGTTTACAGCTCCATAAATGCCTGATGAGGTCTCAGACATGGGTTGTTGCCAATTTCATCTTTGATAGTTTACTGGAAAAAAGACAATATATTGTTCTTGTTTTGTTTTTAAAAATTATTTGTGAAGATAAGTATCTATCCATTTATTGGCTATTCAGATGTCTTTTGTAGTATGAACTATTTGTCCAGGCTGTTATCTCCTCATTCTAGTAGGATATTTCTATTTCTTATTAATTTATAAGAAGATTTTGCTTTCATTGACACTTTGCCTGCTATGTATGTTGCAATAATTTTTTTTCCAAATGTGCCATTTGTCATAAATGCTTGTCATGATGCATTTTTTCTTGATAGAAAATTTTCAGATTCTGATATTCATATCTATCAGTCTTTTGATTTATTTTCTGATATATTGTCATGTGTGAAAAGGCTTTCCTTAATTTGATATTATAGAAATAATCAGTTTATAAGGATTTATTTTTCTCTATCCTTTCTGTAATTTGAAAATGTTTACAAAAATCATGTATTCTTAATACGTTATTGTAATAACAAGAAAAATTTAATGAGGAAAACACTTTTTAAAAAACTAAAAATCAAGTTTTCTTTTAATGGGAACTTGTGCTACCATTTTCTTTTCCATTGATAGATGAGGGTTTACAAATGTTAGACTTTGTAAGAGAATCTTATGCTATTGACTGAAGGTTACATATTAGTACAGAAGGGAGCAGTCTGTGAACATACATTCTGACTTTCCTCTTTGAGGTTACTGCAATACCCATAGGGATGCTCAAAGAGTACAGCTAGTGTCCCTGAAGTCAGTACCCAAATGTCATTATTGTTGAATGTATCGCTTCTAGAAGTCCTTGAACTGGCTCTGCAACGATCATGTTGTAATACCTGAGTACTTGAAGTATATACATATACGCACATACACAGCTTTTAAGCATTAGATGGGATGCTGAAAAAAAATACTTGATAGTCCTCATTTTACATGACTGCTGTTTTTCCTATGTGTGTGGCAAACAGCTTTATAATGCACAGGGAAAATTACAAATTCAACATAGTATTGGACATACCTTAAAGACCTTTAAACATCTTTTTTCTTTTAGAGAAATAAAGAGGCTCATATTTAGACATTTAATACATACAGTAGAGCCAATATTCAGTTTCAAGCTTCCCTGCTTTATGGTTAAAAAGAAAGCAAACAGAATGGCCTTGCACTCACCCACCTCACATCTAGATTCACTTCTGCCTGACTTCTCTGTGAAGCCCTGACCTGTCTGGCAGACACACCTGAATGCACCATCCATGTAGGACCCAAACATTCTTCCTGGAAGGTCTTTAACAGAAGGTAACTTTCTCCAGATCACCTCAGAAAATGCCCTTTGTTCAGAAGGAAGGGTTAATTGAGTTGGTGGTTTCATTTTTGCATAATGAAGCTCTGCCAGGAAGGGGCTTAAAGTTCACTGGGCAGGCTATAGGGGTCCACAGAGGCTGAGACATGACACCCACCTATACCTGGGGCAGAGGGGTCAGTGGTAACCTGCAGAGTGGCGGTATTCAGTGGAGCCGTGATAACCCAAGCCCCTCAGGGAACACAGGGCGCTCCATGTAATGCCTCCAGGGCTATAAGCAGAGGCTGATGGGCCTCCTCCAACTCTAGACCTCCGCCTGGCCACAGTAGAGGAGAGGGCTCTCGGCTACAGGAAAATAAGGCCACGAGAAGACTGGACCGGGAATGTATAGGGTACTGGGTTGAGCAGGGTCAGCGAGCTCTGGGACCCTTTCTCTACCGTGCCCGTCCGGTGAGCAACAAAGATGAGGCCTTCTGGTCAGCCTTCTTCAAAACTGCTTTTTGCATCTTTATATCACAGAATCCCAGGAAAACTGTGAATATTTACTTCTGGTGACCTTGAGTATAAGAATTGATTCACCTATGCCCAAATCAATATTCTGAGATTACTATTATTATATTATTAAATATTATTTAATAATCAGAAAAATACTTTCCTGAGGTATTCTTTCAGTTGCACTCTCTCCATTAATTTAACAAACTTTATGCTTGTATTTCCTTTCTCTATACTTTTGCTGTTCAGTCAGTCATGGCCAACTCTTTGCGACCCCAGGGACTGCAGCACCCCAGGCTTCCCTTCCTTCACTATCTCCCGGAGTCTGCTCTGCATTAATGCTATGTTAGTATCAGGGCATACTCTTTGCTGTCAAGGTTCTGATAATCAGGCAGAGGAGAAACATACATAGACGCTTAGTGTGTCATGGGAGAAATGTTTTGGAGCACTGAAGAAGGTCACTGACTGTACTTAAGGAAGCTAAAACCAGCTTTAAAGCTGGATGGTTTTTTTTCTTTTAAAATTAATTTTTATTGGGGTACAGCCACTTTACAGTGTTGCATTCGTTTCTATTGTTCAGCAAAATGAATCAACTATGTGTATACACACACCTCTCCCTTTGGACTTCCGCCCTAATTAGGTCACCAGAGTGCATTGACTAGCGCCCCCTTGCTGTTCAGTCGGTTCTCATATCTATTTATTTTTGTTGTTGTTTGTTTTTTATTTATTTATTTATTTTCATTTATTTTTATTAGTTGGATTTACATGTGTTCCCCATCCTGAACCCCCCTCCCACCTCCCTCCCCATCCCATCCCTCTGGGTCTTCCCAGTGCACCAGCCCCGAGCACTTGTCTCATGCATCCAACCTGGATTGGCGATCTGTTTCACACTTGATAATATACATGTTTCAATGCTATTCTCTCAGATCATCCCACCCTCACCTTCTCCCATAGAGTCCAAAAGTCTGTTCTATACATCTGTGTCTCTTTTTCTGTCTTGCATATAGGGTTATCATTACCATCTTGGTAAATTCCATATATATGCGTTAGTATACTGTATTGGTGTTTATCTTTCTGGCTTACTTCACTCTGTATAATGGGCTCCAGTTTCATCCATCTCATTAGAACTGATTCAAATGTATTCTTTTTAATGGCCGAGTAATATTCCCTTGTGCATATGTACCATAGCTTTCTTATCCAGTCGTCTGCTGATGGGCATCTAGGTTGCTTCCACGTCCTGGCTATTATGACCCAATCAAAAAATGGGCCAAAGAACTAAACAGACATTTCTCCAAAGAAGACATACAGATGGCTAACAAACACATGAAACGATGCTCAACATCACTCATTATCAGAGAAATGCAAATCAAAACCTCAAAGAGGTACCATTACACACCAGTCAGGATGGCTGCTATCCAAAAGTCTACAAGCAATAAATGCTAGAGAGGGTGTGGAGAAAAGGGAACCCTCTTACACTGTTGGTGGGAATGCAAACTAGTACAGCCACTATGGAGAACAGTGTGGAGATTCCTTAAAATACTGGAACTAGAACTGCCATACGCCCAGCAATCCCACTCCTGGGCATACACACCGCGGAAACCAGAACTGAAAGAGACACATGTATCTCGTATCTATTTTATCTGTAGTAGTGTATATGTGTCAATCCTAATCCCCCAGCTCCTCCCTTCCCCCATTTCTCCCTTGGCATCCAAATATGTGTTCTCTATATCCATGTCTCTAATTGTGCTTTGCAAATCAGATGATGTATGCCATTTTTTTCTAGATTCCACATCTATAAAGCTGGTTGGTTTATCAACAGAAAAAAGTTGTCTCAAGACTATAGCTCTTACGAGTTTGCAGACACATGAATAATGCTAAGTAAATGTTCTGAAAACACCAGTAGAAATACTTGGAACACTGATCAGAGTCAGTGCTTTCTGCACACTCAGCCAATAAGACTCCTTAAACTGTATTTGACCAATAAAATTACTTCCAGTTCAAGTTATTAGCTCTCATGGTAATCCTAGGCCTCATTAAAAAGTTGTTTTTATAGCTCTACAAGTGAAAAACATGGAAATCATGTTTTTAGGAATTGAGGAATGCATAATTTTATTTATCATTATAATAAATCCTTACTAGAGGCTTCTAACATTTTCAGATAGACAACAAGGTAACTTGATGTGAATGAAATGAGTACAATGGAACTCTTTCTTTATTTCATAACTAATAACTCAAGAAGATGGAGCCTGATGAGGCCATCTTGCATACATCTTCTAACCTTTAAAACACAAGGGCTTTTACTTTAAAATAAAATTATGCAGTAACAGAGCTTCACACACACAGACACACAGACACACACATATATATATATATACTTCTCTATTATACCATAACCCTCTATAAATTAAAATAAAAATAAAGTAAAAATTTAAATATAAATTCCCTCAATAACATGGAACATAGACTGATTTTTCTATAAAGCTTAAAAAACATGATATATTTCTTAGATGCTTATAGTTTAGCTTTCTTTTCATTTAAGGGTTTTTTTTTTTTTTTTTGGTTGTTAAATTTCTTAAATTAAAATCCAGTATTTTAAAATGAAACTTCTTATCATGCTCATAATGAAGTTGGACCTAAAGCTTACACTATATAAAAAACATTAACTCAAAATAAATCAGAGATCTAAATGTAAAATCACTAAATTAAAAATCACTGCAGATGGTGACTGCAGCCATGAAATTAAGACACTTGCTTCTTGGAAAAAAAAGCTATGATCAACCTAGACAGCATACTAAAAAGCAGAGACATTACTTAGTCAACAAAGGTTCATCTAGTCAAAGCTATGATCTTTCCAGTATTAATATATAGACGTGAGAGTTGGATGAGTTGGACTATAAAGAAAGATGAGTGCCAAAGAATTGATACTTTTGAACTGTGGTGTTGCAGAAGACTCTTGAGAGTCCCACGGAGATCCAACCAGTCCATCCTAAAGGAAATCATGGAAGGACTTATGCTGTAGCTGAAACTCCAATATTTGGCCACCTGATGTGAAGAACTGATTCACTGGAAAAGATTCAATGAATCTGGGAAAGACTGAAGGCAGGAGGAGAACGGGAGGACAAAGGATGAGATGGTTGGATGGCATCACTGACTCAATGGACATGAGTTTGAGTAAGCTGTAGGAGTTGGTGATGGACAAGGAAGCCTGCTGTGCTGCAGTCCATGGGGTTGCAAAGAGTCGGACATGGCTGAGTGACTGAACTGGACTGAAATGTAAAAGATAAAGTTACAAAAATCTTAGAAGAAAAGTCTATGTGATCCTTGATTCAGCACTGGTTTCTTAGACACTGAGAGCACAAGCAACAAAAGAAAAAAGAGATAATTTGGATTTCATCAGAACGGAAAACTTTGTGCTTCAAAGAACACTATATAAAAGTAAAAAGATAACTGATAGAAAATATTTGTAAATTCTGTATCATAAGAAATTTAATATACACTGCTGAGGGCTATGGAAAATCCTGCAGTCACTTTGGAAAATAGCTTTGCAGTTCCTCAAGGTGCTAAACATAGCATGATCATGTGATTCTGCAATTCCACTCCTACATACTCATCCAAGTGAAATAAAAACATGTCCAAACAAAATCTTATACATGAAAGCTCACAGTAGCATCATTCAAAACAGCTAAGAAGTAGAAACAAAGTGAATGTCCACCTGCTGGTAAAACCTGGTCTGTCTCTATAGTGAAATAGCATACTGCAATGAACAGCAACAAAGTATTTTACACACCACAGCATGGGTGACTCTTGAAAATATGCTAAACCAAAGAATCAGGTCATGAAAGACCACATATTGTATGATTCCGTTTACATTAAATCTCTAGAATAGTCAAATCTATAGTGAAAGAAAGTAGGTTAATAATTATCAGGGTCTGGTTGGAGGCAGGAAAGTGTGTGATTGTTCATGAGAACAGAATTTCTTTTTATAGTGGTGAGAATATTCTTTGGGTGAATTAATTGATGTAAGAATACAAATGTTCACCCAAGTGCCCCCTAAAGTATCTGTGTACCCCCATGATGCTGTGAAAGAAAAGGCTCTATATCTCAGACAGAAGACATGAGTAAATATGGAATTTAGTGTTTTTGGAGAAAGCGTCAAAATATTGTTATTCTTGCTAAGTGAAGAGTTTTCTTGGACTAATAGTGAATTGAAGGGAAAGAAGATGCTTAAAACAATGGAGGCTAACTAGGAAGATGCCTTGGGGTTAGCATTTATAACAATTACAGCTTTTGATGGATACTGTTAGCCTGGCTCAGTGACAACTCCCTTAGGCTAATCCTCAACATTCCCACTTTTTCCAAATGCTGACGAGCTTCTAAACTGTCAGTGTCCTCATTCTTAAGGTCTAAGCCACAGATAAAAATGCTCAAACTAGGACTAACTTCTTTGGGAAATATATAATCACAGCCTATGTCTATCTACTGGGAAACTAATCCCCAGTAACCAACATTGTTTTTGTTCTACTGCCCAGCCTGCTCTGTAAATGAGTGAAAAATGCAAAAAAGTTGGAGGAAAAGAACACTTACCAACCAATAAAGTTTCTCTCATTGGGAAGGGAATGAGAGAAAGGTATTTAACTTTCCCTAAACTTAAAAGTCCTAGGAATGCTGAGGTCAGTTCTTTAGGGTATATTTAAAAGACGAGGGTATCTATTTATGTTTCAAAACATTTTAGGAACAAATATACTGAAGTACACAGTTCACCACTGTTGTACAATTGATCAACAATTGTGGCAGTCTTCCAATTATGATTAAGTGAAAATTGAATTCATTCAAATATTTGAATCTTAAAACACAGCTTTGTTTGGAACCCCAAATAACTACCTTTAGTTTAAAAAAAATTTTATCCGGATTTACTTATTTATACAGAAAATATTTGAGTTTCTACAGTGTGCACTTCCCTATGCCAAGTGACTCATTTATGTTTTTATAAAATGTGTTTTTGAAGCGTCATATGAAAAGCATTAGTGTCTCATGCAACAAACCACTCTACTAATCGAAGTATCGTTTTCTAAACATCAGGAAAATATTTCATTTGGATATTTAGCAAATGTCACATGGTAATGTAGAGCTACCTAATTTAAGGTGAGCATGATAAAGTCCTTTTGGGGCTGAAACAAGTTTGTCCTGCGGGTACATCCTTTTATTTTAAGCTAGAGATGATTACATTTTGAGGCCCATTTACTACCTTGAGTAAGGTGAGGAATTTTGTTTATGAACATTATGGTGGAACCCCAAATCTTCACAAAATCCCCAAGTTTACTCTCAAAGAAATATTTAATTTACATGTAAGTCACTCAGTCGTGTCTGACTCTTTGTGACGCCATGGACTGCAGCACATCAGGCTTCCCAGTCCTTCATCAACTCCTGGAGCTTACTCAAACTCATGTCCATTGAGTTGGTAATGCCATCCAACCATCTCATCCTCTGTCATCCCCTTCTCCTCCCACCTTCAATCTTTCCCAGCATCAGGGTCTTTTCTATTGAGTCAGTTCTGCGCATCAGGTGGCCAAAGAATTGGAGTTTCAACTTCAGCATCAGTCCTTCCGATGAATATTCAGGACTGATACCCTTTAGGATTGACTGGCTGGAAATCCTTGCAGTTCAAGGGACTCTCAAGAGTCTTCTCCAATACAACAGTTCAAAAGCATCAATTCTTCGGTGCTCAGCTTTCTTTATAGTTCAACTCTCACATCCATACATGACTACTGGAAAAACCATAGCTTTGACTAGATGGACCTTTGTTGGCAAAGTATGTCTCTGCTTTTTAGTATGCTGTCTAGGTTGGTCATAGCTTTTCTTCCAAGGAACAAGCATCTTTTAATTTCATGGATCAGTCACTATCTGCAGTGATTTTGGAGCCCACCCAAATAAAGTCTCTCACTGTTTCCAATGTTTCCCCATCTATTTTACATGAAGTGATGGGACCAGATGCATGATCTTAGTTTTCTGAATGTTGAGTTTTAGCCAACTTTTTCACTCTCCTCTTTCACTTGCATCACGAGGCTCTTTAGTTCTTCTTCTCTTTCTGCCATAAGGGTGGTGACACCTGCACATCCAAGGTTATTGATATTACTTAATCCCAGCAATCTTGATTCCAGCTTGTGTTTCATTCAGCCCGGCATTTCACATGATGTACTCTGCATATAAGTTAAATAAGCAGGGTGACAATATACAGCCTTAACATATTCTTTTCCCAATTTGGAACCAGTCTGTTGTTCCATGTCCAGTTCTAACTGTTGTTTCCTGACCTGCATACAGGTTTCTCAGGAGGCAGGTCAGATGGTCTGGTATTTCCATCTCTTGAAGAATTTTCCACCGTTTGTTGTGATCCACACAGACAAAGGCTTTAGCAGAAGTAGATGTTTTTCTGGAACTCTCTTGCTTTTTCAATGATCCAATGGATGTTGGCAATTTGATCTCTGGT
The DNA here is from genome assembly GCF_910594005.1 of Cervus elaphus. Taxonomy (NCBI): domain Eukaryota; kingdom Metazoa; phylum Chordata; class Mammalia; order Artiodactyla; family Cervidae; genus Cervus; species Cervus elaphus. Next base: position 1,652,950 of record NC_057837.1, on the reverse strand, counting down.
TCCTCTGCCTTTTATAAATCTGGCTCAACATCTGGAAGTTCACGGTTTACGTACTGTTGAAGCCTTGCTTGGAGAATTTTGAGCATTACTTTGCTAGCGTGTGAGATGAGTGCAATTGTGCAGTAGTTTGAGCATTCTTTGGCATTGCCTTTCTTTGGGATTGGAATGAATACTGACCTTTTCCAGTCCTGTGGCCACAGTTGAGCTTTCCAGATTTGCTGGCATCTTGAGTGCAGCACTTTCATAGCATCATCTTTTAGGATTTGAAATAGATCAACTGGAATTCCATCACCTCTACTAGCTTTGTTCTTAGTGATTTTTTTGTTTTTGTTTTTTTGTTGTTGCTTTTGTTTTTTCTTAGTGATGTTTTGTAAGGCCCACTTGACTTTGCATTCCAGGATATCTGACTCTAGGTGAGTGACGACATATCATGATTATCTGGGTCATGAAGACCTTTTTTGTATAGTTCTTCTGTGTATTCTTGCACCCTCCTCTTAATATCTTCTGCTTCTGCTAGGTCCATACCATTTCTGTTTTTCATTGTGGCCATCTTTGCATGAAATGTTTCCTTGGTATCTCTAATTTTCTTGAAGAGATCTCTAGTCTTTCCCATTCTGTTCTTTTCCTCTATTTCTTTGCACTGATCACTGAGGAAGGCTTTCTATCTCTCCTTGCTAATATTTGGATCTTTGCATTCAAATGGGTATATCTTTCCTTTTTTCCTTTGCCTTTTGCTTCTCTTCTTTCCTCAGCTATTTGTAATGCCTCATCAGACAACCATTTCTTTACCTTGGGGATGGTCTGAAAAATCCAGAGAGAATGAAGAGACAGAGCCAAAGTAAAAACAACACCCAGTTGTGGATGTGACTGGTGATGGAAGTAAAGTCCAAGGCTGTAAAGAGTAATACTGCATTGGAACCTGAAATGTTAGATGCATGAATCAAGGCAAATTGGAACTGGTCAAACAGGAGATGGCAAGAGTGAACACTGGCATTTTAGGAATCAGTGAACTAAAATGGAGTGGAATGGGTGAATTTAACTCAGATGACCATTATATCTACTACTGTGGGCAAGAATCCCTTAGAAGGAATGGAGTAGCCCTCATAGTTAACAAAAGAATCTGAAATGCAGTACTTGGATGCATTCTCAAAAATGACAGAATGATCTCTGTTCATTTCCAAGGCAAACCATTCAATATCACAGTAATCCAAGTCTATGCCTCTACCAGTAATGCTGAAGAAGCTGAAGTTGAACAGTTCTATGAGGACCTACAAGACCTTATAGAACCAACACCCCCCAAAAAATATCCTTTCATTATAGGGGAATGGAATGAAAAAGTAGGAAGTCAAGAAACACCTGGAGTAACAGGCAAGTATGGCCTTGGCGTACAGATTGAAGCAGGGCAAAGGCCTACAGAGTTTTGCCAAGAGAATGCACTGGTCATGGCAAACACCCTCTTCCAACAACAGAAGAGAAGACTCTACACATGGACATCACCAGATGGTCAACACCAAAATCAGATTGATTATATTCTTTGCAGCCAAAAAATGGAGAAACTCTATACAGTCAGCAAAAACAAGTCCAGGAGCTGACTGTGGCTCAGATCATGAACTCCTTGTTGCCAAATTCAGACTTAAATTTAAGAAAGTGGGGAAAACCACTAGATCATTCAGGTATGACCTAAATCAAATCCGTTACAGTGGAAGTGACAAATTGATTCAAGGGATTAGATCTGATAGACAGAGTGCCTGAAGAACTATGGAAGGAGGTTCGTGACATTGTACAGGAGGCTATTAGGTTTTAGAGTATGTCAAAATAGAATCTTCTGAGTTAGGCATGTTACTTACGTTTCATACTTTCTCTAACTATTTTAAGGAAATATTCATGAATTTATTTTAAGAGGTAACCTATGCACATTAAAGAGTACAGAGTGCATTAATTTTAAGTGTACAGCTTGATATACATATTTTCTAGTCACATTTATATCTATTTTAAAAATATTCTCATTCTTCCGTCTCTCAAATTCACTCATGTTTTATCATCCTGACTATATTCATTCATTCACTCACTCATTCAATGCATATTTATCGAAGGCAAACCTGTGCCAGAGACATGTAAACAACACATATAATGTTTATAGTATAGAAGAACAATAGAAAAACAACTATAATGAATAAGAAAATTCCAGAAAGAGATAACTCTATGAAGAAAATAAAGTGAGACAAGGTGAAATAGCGAGTAGATTGGAGTTACAGGGCCAATTTTAGATGGACTGATAAGTGAGCGATCTATAGCAAAGCCGAGACTGTGGAAGAAGGAGCCACACAAAAGTCTGGGAAAGGATGTTCCAGGAAGTGGCAGTGCTCTAAGGTGGGAAATCACTGGCTTATCCAAGGAACATAAAGATCAAAAAGGCTGGAATACAGCAGGAGAAGGTCACAGTGACCTGTGATGAGGTGAAGTGGGCTGGGCCATTATGTGGGCTCTTGTTGGGATGGAGTTTGGATTGTAACTATTACTACTATTTCAAACAATTATTTGAAACACAGGAAAGCAGTTAAGCTTAATGCAGGGGGTTGACATGATTTGATTTACAGTTTTGGAAATTCACTTTGCCATGTGAAAAGCTGGAAACAGGAGGGCCAATTAGGAAGCTATCTCAGTCTATTTCATAGTGGCTGGATTAGTGTGGGGTCCACAGGGACAGCAGTGGGGTCATTGGATGTGATTTGGACGAGAGGCAGCAGGCCTCACTGAGGGGTGGGACACGGTCAAGTGGCAGGTGGTGCTGAAGAAAGGAAGGGATTAGGGAGGTTTCCAGGAAGCCTAAAGGAGATCAGTCCTGGGTGTTCATTGGAAGGACTGATGCTGAAGCTGAAACTCCAGTACTTTGGCCACCTCATGCGAAGAGTTGACTCACTGGAAAAGACCCTGATGCTGGGAGGGATTGGAGGCAGGAGGAGAAGGGGACGACAGAGGATGAGATGGCTGGATGGCATCACCGACTCGATGGACAAGAGTTTAAGTAAACTTTGGGAGTTGGTGATGGACAGGGAGGCCTGGGGTGCTGCGATTCATGGGGTCGCAAAGAGTTGGACATGACTGAGCAACTGAACTGAACTGAACTGAACCAGGGAGCCGTCTAATAGGGATGAGGTGTTGCCATTTACTGAGACTGAGACTACAAAAAAAGGATGAATTTAGGAGACAGGACCAGTATCGCCTGAATAGACTGTTAGAAAAACTTCCTTAGTGATGTCTACCTTTGGGCATGCTTCTAGCAATTCATTCTAGACAAAAATCTTACTCACCAAAGCTGATCTAAAAGAAGGGAAAATTTTTAACAGATCTCCAAATCAAAGAAAACTCTGAAATGGTTTTCAACTTCTTAAAGAAAGGTTCAAGTCTCATACAAGTTTGTGAGGAACTCTGTCAATTGTAATGTAAATGAAATACAAATGCCATGTAAAATCAAGTTAACATTAATAATTAGAAATAAGAATGAAATTACTAAGTTCCTTATTAAAAGCCTGACAAAGCTAACATAAACAAAAAACAGACCACTGACTTCTGCATATATATATATATATATATATATATAAATGTCCTAGAAAGAATAGTAGCATTTTGAGCTGGAGAGGTCAATAACAATTAAATATTACTTCTCATAGCAGTAGTGGTAATCTAATGCTCATCAAGTGTTTGTTCTGCATCAGACATATTTTTAATATAATATTCAGATAGGAAGACAATATTAAAAAGAATATTGGAACAAATTGGAAAAAATACTTGACAGATAAAGAGAAAGGTTGATATTTTTAGTGTAAACAGAGACCTTATATATCAATATAGTGGAAAAATAATCAGTATAAGCACAAAAACGTAGGTATAAGGATGCTATGACAAACCTAGACAACTAGACACTGTGTTAAAAAATAGACACATCACTTTGCCGACAAAGGTCCTTATAGTCAAAGCTATGGTTTTTCCAGTAGTCTGTACAGATGTGAGAGCTGGACCATAAAGAAGGCTGAATGCCAAAGAATTGATGCTTTCGAAGAATCTTGCGAGTTCCTTGGATACCAAGGAGATCAAACCAGACAGTCCTAAAGGAAATCAACTCTAAACAGTCATTGGAAGAACTATTGCTGAAGCTGAAGGTTTGACACTTGGCCACCCGATGTGAGAGCTGACTCCCTGGAAAAGACCCTGGTGCTGGGAAAGACTGAGGGCAGAAGGAGAAAGCGGTGGCAGGCAGAGATGGTTAGATAACATTACTGACTCAATGCACATGAATTTGAACAAATTCCGGGAGATAATGGAGGGCATAGGAGACTGGCATGCTGTAGCCTATGGGGGTTACAAAGAGCTGGACATGACTTAGCAACTGAACAACGACAACTAAGGATGTTAGTTCACAGTGATACGATGATTATATTCATTTGTGGAGAATTAATCAATTAATCTAGTAAATTAAATCTGTAAGCTGGAATACTAGGTGCCTTTAAAGTGGTATTGATAATATGGAAGAACACTTCCTGTCAAGGGAAATGTGATATGCTAAGGGGAAAACAGGTTTCAAACTGGAATATGTTGTGTATTATTAACTGTTGTCTGTGTGTGCATGTGTGCTCTATGTTCACAAGATACAGAGGATGTTACTTCTTAGTTGTGAAGATTCAGGAAAATTGTTTTCTATTTTTTATATTTGTCTCTATAATATTTCTAATATATAAATTATAATATTTCTAATCTAAAATATGTTTTATATTAGAGATAGACAGTTGGGAGGTTTATATAATGTTAATTTAAGCCTTAATTAATCTTTGTTTTTCACTTCATAAGGTTTTTTTTCATTTACTGAAAAAAATCTCCTAATGAAACTGATACATGTTCAGTAGCTAACAAATCCTTTACCCACAAAAGACAATACTTCAAGAATTTTGTGATGCATAAAACACATAAAATTTTGTGATGCAGGGAACACTCTGAGAGCATATCATAAAAGATAACATCTATATTAGAAGTCCTTAAAGAGACTAAACAACAAGGTCCTACTCTACAGCACAGTGAGTGAACTATGTTCAGCATGCTGTGATAAATCACTATGGAAAAGAACATTAAAAATTAAAACAAGTAGATTCCGTAAGGAATAAAACTCTACTCATGGAATATATATAAGTGTTTATATAATTGTTTTACAGTATCAGAAGGGGGGGGTCCTGTAGAACATTTTCTGAAATTTAAGTTTTAAAGCCTCATTTTTATCCTTTCTGCCTCTTTTCTAATCCTCATGCTAACAATGATAAGCAACAAAAAATTTTCCTTGTTCTGTTTATAGTTCAAAATATTGTTTGATTCATGAAGAAACTCTAGCAAGAAAATTTCCATGGCCAGCACTGAAATCAGTTTTATGAATACTCTATGTTCTACTGTATACTCAGAAAACTTTAGTAATCGTGCAGTTAAACTGTATCACGTGTCTAGAAAAAATATTAAAATTATGATATATCCCATATCAAATGATTATGGGTTAGAGAATTTTTTAATCTCTAGGTTTAATCTCTAGGTTTATTGGCATAGCTAATTTATTTAATCTCTAGGTTTAATCTCTAGGTTTATGGTCTAGATTGGCATAACTAAGCAGTTGCATTTCAAAGTGCTTTCATTTATATTGTATCTTTTAAAAACTGTGGTAAGTTTCACATAACAAAATTAACCATTCTTTAAGGTGAAGAATCCAGTGATATTTAGTACATGTGCAATGTTACACAACTGTTAACCTCTAATTAGCTCTAAAACATTTTCAGCACCCCAGAATAAAACCTAGTGTTCTGAGTAGTTGAAATTGGTCACTTTTACTTGTCCAACATAAATGGTCCTGAGGAAACCAAAATTGAAAGAGACACATGTACCCCAATGCTCATTGCAGCACTATTTACAATAGCTAGAACATGGAAGCAACCTAGATGTCCATCAACAGATGAATGGATAAAGAAGTTGTGGTACATATACACAATGGAATATTACTCAGCCATAAAAAGGAACACATCTGAGTCAGTTCTAATGAGGGGGATGCACCTAGAGCCTATTATACAGAGTGAAGTGAGTCAGAAAGAGAAACATAAGTATTGTATTCTAATGCATATATACGGAATCCAGAAAAATGATACTGAAGTATTTATTTACAGGGCAGCAATGGAGAAACAGACATAGAGAATAAATATACGGACATGGGGAGAGGGAGGAGAGGGTGAGATGTATGGAAAGAGTAACATGGAAACTTACATCACCATATGTAAAATATATAGCCAACAGGAATTTGCTATATGTCTCAGGAAATTCAAACAGGGGCTCTGTATCAACCTAAAGGGGTGGGATGGGGCAGGAGGTGGGAGGGAGGTTCAAAAGGGAGGGGATACATGTATACCTATGGCTGATTCATGCTGAGATTTGACAGAAAACAGCAAAATTCTGTAAAGCAATTATCCTTCAATAAATAATAAATTTAAAAAATACACACTGGATTTTGAAAACACTATTTAAAAGAATATAAAATACCCACTAATTAGTTAAAAAATAGTACATGCTGAAATGATATTTTGGATATGCTGGGTTAAATAAAATATTAAAATTTTTAAAAAAAGGTGAAAGTGAAAGCTGCTAATTCTAAATGATGGAATTCTTGGTTAGTATCCAGTTGAAACAAGTATCTATTAGTGCAAAAGTGGCTCTCAGACTTCTATGTACATCAGAATCACTTACAGGGTCTGTTAATGCACACTGCTGATCCCCATCACAGGGGTGCTGATTCAATAAAGGAAGACCTGAGATCTTGCATTTCTAAGAAGTTCCTAGACGACGCTGGTCTTTGGACCAAAATTTGATAACCACTGATCTATGAATTCAGAAACAGTTGAACTGACAAACTTTGACTCTTGTTTCAGTGTTTAAGACTCCCTCCTCTTCGTAGAGATAGCAAATGGCCCAATTGGAGCCAGTTGGTGATGCTAAAACCCACCATCAGGGATAGCTCAAAAAGCTATCTTGGGAGTTCCACTTCAGGGAAAGTGCAAATGTTAACTTGATTTTGGATTAGAGCCACTTTGAAAACCTTGAACATTGGGCTTAGTCATAGATTTGGAGGAATGTATACAAAAAAAAAGGGCATTTGATTCTTGAAATGTATTTTTAGCGACAAGTTCCTTTCGTAGTGAGTTAAGTCAATGAGCAAAATAATAAAAAATAAACAAAAGCATCTGGAATATTTCAGTTTTTCAAAATAAGTGAAAATCAAAGTTTCTTTCTTGCTAGAACTGCTGCTGCTGCTGCTAAGTCGCTTTAGTCGTGTCCGAGTCTGTGTGACCCCATAGACGGCAGCCCACCAGGCTCCTCCGTCCCTGGGATTCTCCAGGCAAGAACGCTGGAGTGGGTTCTTGCTAGAGCACTTATCCTGTTTCCCATAGATAATAAACCTTTCATTATGGTTTCAGAGTTCTTAATACAGTTCAAATGATCTTACAATACAAACAACGCAGTGCTTTAACAGTGAGTTTTATATATCTGGGGTGTTTGAAGTCAAGGTGTGCTGTGGACAAAAAACAAAACAAAAGCTATATGCTGGACCTCTAAAGGGGGATTTAACTGCTTTTGGAGCCCGGTTCTCCAATAGGCAAGCCTTTAGAAAAATTCTACTGCTTGGGAAGAGCAAGGAAAGATCTCAGCTGAGATACCAGCTCTAAAGTATGCCTTCAGTTCACTTTTAGAAGCCATAGAAAGTAAGCTCTTTTTTAAGAAGAAAGGCCTACATATTTGACACTACTGTAATTAATGTAGTGTAACTCACAGCACACAGGTTTTCTAAATCATCAAGAACAATAGATCAAGAGAACAATTAAGCATAATTTCTAAGCTTCTTTAAAGACTCTCTCTGCTTGCCCTTCCAGCAATGGAAGCTTTTCTGTTAATATTCTTTGACCTGAATGCATTCCTCTATTAGAATTCTAAAAATTTTGATTTGGTTTCAGCTAGAATCCATGACCTCTGATTAATGGTTGTGTATTACACATTTTGTGGATAAAATACTTTTGGACAGGGATAGATAAGTCTATTCATGTTAATTCACCACTGACAGTGTTTAATTCAATTTTCAGGAGTGATGATATTCCTGGCATTTTAGTAAACCCATTTTAATTACTATCTCTGCTGCTGCTGCAAAGTCGCTTCAATCATGTCCGACTCTGCGACCCCATAGACGGCAGCCCACCAGGCTCCTCTGCCCATGGGATTTTCCAGGCAAGAGTACTGGAGTGGGTTGACATTGCCTTCTCTGATTAGTATCTCTAACCCTCTTTAAATGCCATTTTGTAGTTTGTATAGCTGCTTTAAATTAAGGCTGTTTAAGGTCTGTTTTAAGAAGCCTTCTTCTGGGATTTGCCAGTCAAACTTGCCTTTGTCTAATTAAAAAAAAAGCCTCAAAACTTGGTGTCAAACACTGTCCTTTATATAGAACATCCATATGGATGTTAGAAAACTGTGCTTTGTCTTTTATGATCAGTTTTCAAACCAGTTTCACCAGACAAATTGAATTCTTATCTTAGAAAAGGTGATGCCCCACTTGAAAATGTGTTTACAATTAAAAAAAAATTTTTTAATGTGGACCATTTTTTAAATCTTCATTGAATTTGTTACAATACTGCTTCTATTTTTTCTGTTTATTTGTTTTGGCTGTGATGTATATGGGATCTTAGTTCCCTGGCCAGGGAATGGACACACACACCTTGCATTAGAAGGGAACTTCTTAACCACTGGACTGGCAGGGAAGTCCCTGAAATGTGTTTTTAAAAATGTGAAATTAGATGAACTTGGGATCTCCTTAAAGTTGAACTCATACAGTCATAGGAGATTAAATAGTAGTAGCAATGGTGGTAGAGCTGGAAAAAGGGAAGGAGGGTGAGAGACATAAATAGAACCATGAAAGTAGCAAGTTTTTCAGAACAAACTTTGTCTCAAAGTAAGGGGAGATCACACCAGTTAACATAAGGAGGTTTAGATGACTTGTCATTTCAAACTTGGCTCTCCATCAACATCTAAAAGCTTTCCAACAAATACGGATGCCTCCACTTTACTCTGATACAAAGGAAACTAGCTCCGAGTCATCTGATTTAGAAATGACCCCCTGGGTGAGTTTGGTTTTGCCCCATAGTTGTTCAGTTGCTCAGTCATGTCTGACACTTTGTGACCCCATGGAATGTAGCACACCAGGCTTCCCTGTCCTTCACCATCTCCTGGAGCTTGCTCAAACTCATGTCCATTGAGTCGGTGATGCCATCCAACCATCTCGACCTCTGTCATCCCCTTCTCCTCCTGCCTTCCTTCTTTCCCAGCATCAGGGTCTTTTCCAATGAGTCAGTTCTTTGCATCAGGCCAAAGTATTGGAGTTTCAGCTGCAGCATCAGTCCTTCCAATGAACACCCAGGAATGATCTCCTTCAGGATGGACTGGTTGGATCTCCTTGCTGTCCAAGGTACTCTCAAGAGTCTTCTCCAACACCACAGTTTAAAAGCATCAATTCTTTGGTACTTAGCCTTCGTTATGGTCCAACTCTCACATCCATATGTGACTACTGGATAAACCATAGCTTTGACTAGAAGGAAATTTGCCCAAAAGGACAAGCAAACTTGGTTTCAATCTTTTTTTTTTTTTTAAATTATTTTGGTGGAGGTTGAAGTGGTTATGTGAAATCTTACAATTTCAAAAGTGACTTAAAAAGTCACCTGATTCAACGTTTCTGTTTTACAGTCATGGACTGGAACATTCAGAAATGTTTAATAATTAGTCCATGGCCACCTAGCTCAGGAAAACTAGAACCCAGGACCTCTGACTTCATGTGCAACTGTTTCTTGGGTTTTAATTATGTTACAAACACAAACGCCAGTATAAGCAATTCTGTATTAATACTCCACTAATTTGAAAAATTTACAACCTTAGGTAAGAGTGTTATTAACTGGGACACAATGGTGACAAATGTCATTGTTGTTCAGTTGCCCAGTTGTGTCCAACTCTTTCCAACCCCATGGACTGCAGCACGCCATGGGGACACAATGGTGAAAATGTACAACTATGTTATTTCTTCCCCATGCAAGCTTGCAGGATGAATGCAAGTACTCTCAAAAATAGAAAAATTAGAAAATAGAAAAACAAAAGACTCCTGAGGTCTTCAATAAGGGGTGTCTCTGCTATCAGGTTTATTTTGCTACCTCATGTTTTGTTTTTTCTAACTCCTTGGAATGCCATGGAGTTCTCCCTTGGATGGGCTGGAATATATGTATTTTCTCAGTCACACAGGATCTTAGTTCCCCGACCAGCAATCAAATCTGTACCCCCTATATTGGAAGTGTGGAGTCTTAACCATTGGGCCTCCAGGGAAGTCCCTGGAATACATTCTTGTTGGAATTCCCCCTTACTTGAACCATAATGATATTATTATATAAGAAAGAATAGAATTGAACTACCACACTCCCTCTTGAGAGAGTCCCTGGGCAGGGTACACAGTAAGAACGGTGCTGTGCATGATCAGATAATTGTTTTAGTTTCTACCAATTAATAATAGCCCAACTCATTTAGTATAAGCCCTAGGAGAATTCTCTATTGGTAATGCTCAGAGCTAAGTGGATCCTTCATCATTCCCCTTTTGGAGTTCCCAACAGTTTTTATATTTGATAGCTTTGACATTAGTCTTCTAAAATAGCAAAGAAAGCAGATCACTTTTTGTTCTTAAAATTTTGGCACAGTTTTACAAACTATATAATGCTTCTGCTAAGTAAAAATACTTTCATCTACTAAAAGATATTTTTAGGGCTGCAAATTTAATAAAAATATCATCATTATATAACTTCTGAAAGCTATTCTCTACACTTTCATGAACTCCCAAACTAAAACATACCATGTGATGCTGAAGACATATGTCTCAAAGATTCCACAGTGTGTTTATATAAGGGTCTCAGTTTTTATAGCTCAGACTTTTGAGTTAATATCATGGTTCTGGATTTCTGGACTCACAAATTAAATTTGTGAGTGCTGTTTGCTTAAAAAGTATAGAGGGAAACTTAAATTGCTCTTAATCTAATTTTCATCAAAACAAATATTGCTACAAATGTGAAAAGGAGACCTGTTGAACCTGCAAATTTTATATTACAAGTTTTTCCTATTTTGAGAGTGGTCACTAGGGTCTATGGCACATTGGGATTTGTCATGGTGAGTATTAGTCTATACAAGGCCATTAGGGAGTAGGGGAATTAGCAAGCCTGACCTAGCCACTGGCCCAGCATCTGCTTTTAAAGGCAAACTTCCTTTTCTACTCTGTATCATGTTGATAAGAAATCTTCCATCATCACATTTAGTTGTTTTACATGTTTTCTTTGTGAAAAATGTGCCTAGAATAAAAGCCAAAGACTGAGATTGGTGAAATGATCCAGAAAGTTGACTCTTCAGACATATCTGTGATATCAAGGACATGTCAACTCTGCAAGTCATACTGCTTCTCCAAAAGTCAGACAGTGGAAACAGCATCATAAAATGTCTTTGACCCAGTTTAATTGATGTGATTAATCAATGAGGGATGTTTATTCACTAGGTCTGCATGCATTCAGGGGGTGTTAATTGAATCTGGGGGTGCTGAGCTGGGTGCTAGAGTGGATTGAAATACAATATTGAATAAGACATGGTTCTTTCTCTCAAGGAGTTTTTACAATTTGGCAGGAAATATAAAATGTGAAAACCATGAAGGGGTATTAACAAACTGTCAAATTTGTATAGAGAGGAAGCAATAAATTTCATTCGAGAGGAACTGGAAATAAGAGGTACCGTCCAAATTTGAATTTAAAGAATGGAGAATATTGAACACATGGAGCTGTCAAGGAGAAGGAGCTGGTAAGGAGCAGGGTTTGCCTCAAGTTTGGGAAACAATGGAATACTTAAAAAAAATAGCATGAGGACTCAGAGGATAAGGACTTAGCTTGGCATTCTCAGGTCAGCTCAGCTCACTTGCTCACTTGTGTCTGACTCTTTGAGACCCATAGACTGTAGCATGCCAGGCCTCCCTGTCCATCACCAACTCCCGGAGTCTACACAAACTCATGTCCATTGAGCTGGTGATGCCATCCAGTCATCTCATCCTCTGTCGTCCCCTTCTCCTCCTGCCCCCAATACCTCCAGCATCAGGGTCTTTTCCAATGAGTCGGTTCTTCCCATCAGGTGGCCAAAGTATTAGAGTTTCAGCATCCATCCTTCCAATGAATATTCAGGATTGATTTCCTTTAGGAGTGACTGGTTGGATATCTTTGTAGTCCAAGGGACTATCAGAAGTCTTTTCCAACACGAAGTTCAAATGCATCAATTCTTCGGCACTCAGCTTTCTTAATAGTCCAATTCTCACATCCATACATGACCACTGGAAAAATCATAGCTTTGACCAGATGGACCTTTGTTGGTAGAGTAATGTCTCTGCTTTTTAATAGGCTCTCTAGGTTGGTCATAGTTTTTCTTCCAAGGAGGAAGCGTCTTTTAATTTCACCACTGCAGTCACCATCTGCAGTGATTTTGGAGCCCAAGAAAATAAAGTCTGTCACTGTTTCCACTGTTTCACAGTCTATTTGCCGTGAAGTGATGGTGCTCTCGCGGCACACTGGGAAACTGAGCAGCCAGGACCAGGGAAGTGATTAAGACACACGGCCCACCTGGGACAGTGAGCTCACCAAGCACCTGGTTACCTGAGCTGCTCAGAGCTGGAAAGGCACAAAATGCACACTCAACCCACAGAGACTGAGCCAGAAGTGTCTGAGTGCCTCCTGTGGAGGTACGGGTCAGCAGTGGCCTGCCACAGGGGCTCTGGATGCAACAGATCTGCACGGGTATGGCCTAAGCCCTTTTGGAGGAGGTTGCTATTAACCCCACTATAGAGCCACCAGAACTTACACAGGACTGGGGAAATAGACTCTTGGAGGGCACAAACATAGCCTTGTACACACCAGGACCCAGGAGAAAGGCGCAGTGACCACACCAGAGACTGACCCAGACTTGCCCATGAGTGTCCAGGAGTCTCTGGCAGAGGTGTGGGTCAGCAGTGGCCTGCTCCAGGGTCAGGGGTACTGAGTGCAGCAGTGTGTGCATGGGACCTTTTGAAGGAGGTCACCCTTATCTTCATTATCTCTGCCATAGTTTGGCCTCAGGTCAAGCAACAGGGAGGGAACAGCCCCACCCATCAATAGAAAATTAGATTAAAGATTTACTGAACACGGCCCCGCCCATCAGAAGGACACCCAGTTTCCCCCTCAGTCAGTCTCTCCCATCAGGAAGCTTCCAGAAGATCCATCAGAAGGCAGACAGAATGAAAAACACAATCAAAGGAAACTAACCAAATCTGATCACATGGACCACAGCCTTGTCTAACTCAATGAAACTATGAGCCATGCTGTGTGGGGCCACCCAAGATGGACGGGTCATGGTGGAGAGTTCTAACAAACCGTGGTCCACTGGAGAAGGGAATGGCAAACCACTTCAGTATTCTTGCCTTGAGAACCCCAGGAACAGTATGAAAAGGCAAAAACTTGGCATTCTAGGTTGTGACAATTCATCCAAGACTTGAGGGAAAGGAAAAGAATTGAAGTCAAGAAAGGTAAAAACTTGGTAATTGTAAAAAGATGTATGATATGATTAAAGGTGTGGAGACATGAACCAACATGGTATATCAGAAATCAGACACTGTTGGGTTGTAACGGGGTAAAATGTGTATACAGCACCATGCAAAGAGAAGAGGTTGTAGTTTTTTCCCACTCCATCTCATCCTGAACAATTCTGCAGGAGGCTGGTCTAGGGATGAGTCAAACAGTAACATCTCCTGAGGTGTGTATACTTAAGTTAGTAAACTTCAGGAGTGGCAATGTAGTCCACCCCTAATGGCCCTTGCTCATATGATGGCATGGTGGCACCGGCTTGAGGTGTGACTTGCCTCTTACCAGGGGTAAGAGATCCTGAAAGGATCTAGATTTGGGTCCTAGAATTTGCAGATATGCATCCAGAATGCAGTGCTAAGAGTCTGGGATGTGTTTTGCTCCAGAAAGTGGGCAAAATCTCCAAGGATCACATTGAGACTGTGACTATCACATGGGTAAGGGTGCCCAGTGGGGATGATGAGAGGGTGAGCTCTTCCAAGTAGCAAAAGTCTAATGAGTTTTGAGATAATGGTGGATGAAAGAGATGTTTGAAATAGGCAATGAAAGGTTACTATGACTTACTAGTCATAGTATTAAGGGAAACAATTATTCCACAGATAAATGACAATCTAGGAAAATCTACAGTGTAAGCCAGGGTGGTTACTTTTGGTGGGAAGATATTTGAGGGAGCTTTCTGAAGTACTAGAAATATTCTATCTCTATATAAGTGATGATTGTGTGTGTGTATGTGTCTATAAATTTATCAAGACAAGCACCTAAGATTTAGTCACTATACTCAATGTAAGTTATACCCTAATAAAATATAAAATTTAAGAAGGTGAAGTCGCTCAGTCATGTCCAGCTCTTTGTGACCCCATGGACTGTCACCTACCAGGTCCTGAATCCTACTACTGATACGATTTATGTATTTCCATATTTATAGAATTCCTATTTGGAATGGAGCAAGGCATCCTACCAGTTACTATTCCTTCATATCTTGGTTATCATCAAATTTTGCCACTTGTTTATAATCCTTCTTATATGATCTATCCATGTTTTAAAAATATGTGCTATTTTTTAAAAAGTTATTCAAAATGATTCTTATTAATAAACTAATCCCAGAAGTGTTCTTCCCGCAGTAAATTTACAAATGCAGATGGAAACTAATATTATTTTTCACTGCTAAAGTGCTTCATTTCATTTCTCTAAGGTCTTTGTATTTTGCCCCGGAAACACTCATTTAAATGCAGGTGTGAGGATGCATAAGCTTCTTAGCAGTGACTCAGAGTGCTGACGGACCCCTTTTTATGATTTTTCCAGACGGAGAGGAATGGTTCAGCATGTTAAGTAGCTACAGATGGTATAATTCAGCCCTTAATGGCTGCTCCACGTGATTGCCTACTGCCACTAAATTGCTCTACCTTAAATGTCATGCGAAAACACTGGAGTTTCATTTCTCCTTCTCTCAATTTAGATAAAGGAGGATCCAAAGTTCAAAATGCAAAATTGAAAGCTCCTCTAAAAAACATTTTGAGGTTACTACTAGATATGTACAAAGGAAGGAGGGAGAATTACAAATGAGATTCCAGAAAGTTCAAGAATCAAAGGGATGCTTTTTGCTCAAATGAAGGATGAAGATCAAAAGTTCTCTCGACAATTCATTAGTTAGTACATGAGATATACCAAGGATCATATGTTCATTCAATGGAGGTTCTTCTGGACTGGGTATGGTAAGTCATGTTCCGTAAAAGCAGAGCCTAAAATGGGGAGTCTCTTATGCTGTTTTTTAGATTCTTTTCCCTTATAGGTTTTTACAAAATATTGATTAGAGTTCCCTGTGCTATCCTGTAGGTCCTTGTTGGTTATCTGTTTTATATGTAAGAGTTACATGTTAACCCCAGACTCCTAATTTGTTCCCTGCCTCTTTCCCCTTTGGTATTTGTTTTCTATCATGTGACTCTATTTCTGTTTTGTAAATGAGTTCATTCATATCCTTTTTTAAAGATTTTATATATAAGTGATATCATATGATATTTGTCTTTCTCAGTCTGGCTTACTTCACTGAGTATGAAAATCTCCAGGTCAAGATGGTAGCTCTTAAGCCAGTGATTTTTTTAAAAGAGATTCTTGGGAAAAAACACATAAGGAAATAAGAGAAGCAAGATGGGGAAGGGGAAGCAGGTGGGCAAGGATGTGATTTCACCTGTGACTAGTCTCAGCATGATCCCAGAGGGAGTCCTGGCACACACAGGGCACCGCGGTGTTGTCCCAGCTTATGGCAGGAGGGCTGACCCTGGATGCTACTCCTATGAGTCAGTCTGGCTACAGGCCACCCCTGGGTGCAGGACATTACCATCCATGCATTTCCAGGCAAGACAGCTCCCATCAGCTGAGGACAGTTCTCAGGTGAAGGGGGTGGCTAAGAGTTGCTGGCAGCCAGGACACACAGCATCTGGAGGATAGATGCACTGTCTTAAGAAAGGGATGGTGTAGAGCACCAGCTGCACCTCCACTGACTGAGCCCATGATGCAATGTCTGCCACACTTTTTCAACTCGGCTTAGGGCAGTAGTGTGCTCGTAAACATTTAAAACCCAGTTTTGGGGTGGACCCGATTTATAGTACTATTTGCCAATTTCTAGCATAGGAATTCTACCAGCATAGCCAATTCTGACCTATCAACCTGACCCCCTAAATATGGAGCTGGGAAGAAATGAGCAGAATTAGCTCTTGTGAGCTGATGTGAGTTGGTACCAGCATGACTCTGGCTTATAGCATTCACATTTTATTTCTTATCTTGCCAAATCAAGATTCACAGTCTTTGGAACTGAATGGTAGCTGAGATACAGAAGTTTGGAAGAGCCTAGATCTCTCTAATCCAGATTTCTGAATTCAGAGGAGAACAACTCGCTAGCTATGTTTTTGCAGGTGGTATAGCAAAGCAGAACTAAGGGTGACCAGCCATCCTTGTTTACCTGGGCTATCTCAGTTTTGGCACAGAAATTTTCTCTTGCATCCCAGGGAAACTCCTCAATCCTGGACAGACAACCTTGGTTGGTGGGCCACTCTAGCATTCTCCACAAAGTGCTATATGTTTTAATATCGTTCTGATTGCCCACAGTAATTGTCTATATTATGCATTGCAACATTTAGCTCTATTCTGATGAAAAGTTCATCTCATAGTCATTTGAACTCAAGACATCCAAATTTGAGCCAGTTATCTCTATCCCCAAACTTATTCCTTATAATCACTTCTGAATGATCCAAGCAAGATTTTGAGAGTCATTCTAGGTTCATCTCCCATCTTCACCTTCCATATCCAAATGGTCACCAAATCACTTCTGTTAACACTCATCAGCCAGAGCTAATTACAAGGCTTCAATTTAACTGCAAGGAAAACTGGGAAATGTAGGAAAGCATGTGGGACATGTAATTAGCACAGTGGTCTCAACTGCATGAGTGTGTACTAAGGACTAGGCCCTTCATTAGGTGCTGGGGAACAGATGTGATAAAGACAGATAGAATCCCTACCCTAAGTGAGTACAGGATCCTATATAGTAGAGCCCCCAAAACCTTTAAAAAATGAGGATTTTTCATATTATTTTTCTGATTAAAACTCATAAATTGTCCCTTACTCTTGGTGGGGTAAATTCCTTAGTTCAGCATTTAAGACCCTCCTTGATCATGAACTTCCTGCCTAGCCTAATTTCTCACCACTTTTCCATATGTATCCCAGGTTCTGGCCACACAGTAAGTGTTTTCAACTCATTATGACTTGCTGATTTCTACTTCTGTGCCTTTGAACATACAGTTCCCACTGCCTGAGATGTTACCCACACCCAAGCGTCAAATTCATCTTTGAAGGTCTATCTTGAAGATCTATCTGAAGCTGTTTGTGACTCATTTCAACAGAGTTGACTTCTAACTGTAGCTCAATCATTTGTTTTCCTGTAATTTGTGCTCAGTAAATTGTGAGCCGCCCCTTGAGAATCTAAGTGCCATTTGATTAAAATCCCACAGCATTTATCATAGTGTCTGGCACATAGAAGGTACTAAATAAATCATCATTAAAGTGTATTTAGCTGACACTGCCTTCTACTTATCTGAGATAGCTTCCCCTGAAAACATTTTTGTCCATTCAGAGAATGTGTCATATATTTTTCACACACATTTAGAAGAATGCTAAGATGGTCCTGCATTAATGCTGAACACTGGAAAAAGAAACCCCAGAAAAAAGACAGGATAGCCAGAAGTCAAATGGGACTGAGAAATCCTTTAAAAATGTTTCGAGAATTCTGTGGTCACTGTATCACCAGCAGGGCCAGTTTGCATGGTTTTATGAAATAAAGTTGAGACTTACTGCACTCGCTCAGAACAGTAATATATTATTGCTTTAGGAATATAATTTTCAAATGGGGGTTGTATTAACCATGCCTTTTTATTTTCTACTTTTTCTGATGTTTGACACCTCCTCAGGCCTTGATGACATTGAAGGGAGTGCCCCTTCCAGGGCTAACTTCCCAGCCTAACTTCCTGGTCCCTTCCAGGCCTAGAAGAGTAAACAGTTCATGCTGAAGGTTCATATACAAACCAACCAATTCAGAGTCACACCCCCCAGCCCACCCCACTGCCTCTGTTGGGCCCTTCTACCCCCTGCCCTGATCACCCAGGGTTAAAGCTTACACCCCAGATCCCACTGAAATTATTCAAACCAACCAGTCCTTGGCCTGCTGACCCCACTTTGCCCATTCCTTCCAGCAGAAGCCACAGTAACGGTTCTTGTCTACATTTTCCCTTTTCTGCCTTCTCCTCCTGACTGACCCTGCTGCTTCTCCAAAGGCCCACCGTGCCAGGGTGTATGCCCTCTTTTTGGGCACTATGAGTAGCAAACTCTTTCCAGTGGCAGTTGTCTTCTGATCTGTTGGTCTCACCATAACTAATAATAGTAAAACCTACATTGTAAAACAGGGCTGGGATCATCTTCCATGGGCCAGAATGTAGGAAGGAGTTGCAGGTATGTAGGGCATGTAGGGTTCTAGTCCCCCATCAAGAAGATACAGGTGTGATACAAGAAGTAGATTATTATCCTCCACTGTGGACTCAGTAGCAGGGAGATGAAGAGGAACATGACTGAGAGACGACACGTTTGGCCCTGGCCCCCCTCCTGAGGGTCTTCTGACCCACCTCCTTGCTCTCTCACACCTCGTTCCAGCCTTTAGGAGCATTCCCTTGGGCCTGTTGGCTCCCGCCTCGTCCTGTCATAACAGGCTTCAGGAGGATCCAAAGACACTAGGGACCCTAAGCCCCAGACCCCAGTTGTCTTCTGTCACCTTTGGAGGCAAAGCATAAGGGACTCCTGCCTTTTTGTGCCACAAAAGGGGGCACAAAGATACGCTTGCTCTCCAGCTCCCCTCTTTGGGGGACTCACTGGGTCACTACTTAGGAGGAGGTCTCTGGGCCTTGCTGACCTTTCTGTCTTTCCTCTCGACCCCCGCAGCCAGCTTGTGGTTCTTTCTCCCGCTCTCCTGAGAGCGTAAAATTAGGATGATTTCTGCTGCTGTCTGTCGAGAATCTGTCCTTCTGGGGAAGAGCCTTGCTTCCTCCTCTGGAATGAGAGCCTGAAGCGTGACACAGGCTTGCTCTCGGATATGCATGCTGTCCTCCTGACTGTGCCCTTTGCCCAGCAGAAAAAAAAAAAAATTAAAAAAAAAAAAAAAGAAGAAGTAGATTATCTGCAAAATGGCTGTCATGATTCTGCTCTCTGTAACAATGACCTTACAAGGTTCCCTTCCCTCATGCCATACTCTCCTGCCCCAACGACTAACTTTGGGTTTGGCCAACGGGACAACACTGAACGTGGTGCTAAAAGAGGTTTTAAAAGTTTCTGCCTATTAGTCATACCCTTCCTTGGTCCTGGAACACTTCTGCTACGACCTGAACAAACTCAAGTTGGCCCACTGGAAGATAAAAGATTTCTTGGAAAGCGGTCTCAGCTATCCTAGCCTAGACATGTGAGTGAGGTCATTGTTGACTGGCAAGATGCTACCTCAGATTAGATCTGCCTAGTCAACCTGTAGAATAGTGCGAAATAATAGGCATTGATTGTCCCATTCTATTCCATGCAGCTGAGGAGAATGCCTTTCAGAGCATTACTAAAGTCTACTGTCATACTAGCAATTGGAAAAACTTCATATAATTCTAGAGAATTCAAGAGGCAGGCCAGGTTTATTTCTCTGTAGTTGCTCAATTCTTGTTATGGAAAAAAAAAATGAAAAGATCATAGTTTGAACATTCTCAGAACTTAAAGAAAATCTATTGCATTTTTTACTTTAATTTGATGCCATATCCTTAAAACAGAATCATAGGCATATTTCAAGAATCTCTGTTCCTTTCCCAGGTGCTCTTATACTTATAATGAACAAGTGACAATTAATTATATATTTGCATATTGAGAAATCAAATTGCATCAGGTAGGAATTATCATATTAATGCCATGGAACAGACTGCCCCAACAAATAACAGCTTAAAACAATAGGCAGCTCTTAGGCTCTCACTTCTGTGGGTGGGCTGTGTGGTTCTGCTAGCCCTGACCTGGCATGCTCACGTGCCTGCAGGTAGAAGTGCTGTCAGCTGCCTGAGGCTGGTCTTGGCTGAGACAGCTGTGGGCACCAGCTCTGCTCCATGTGTTTCCTCTTCGAGCAGGTCAGCCTGGGCAAGTTCTTCTCATGGCATCCAAGGGCAACTCTAAGAGCAAGCCTGACTGCACTGTGAATTCATGTCTGTGAATTTCACATTAGCCAGCATTTCACTTGCCACTGTGAATCACAATGGTTGAGCTTGAAGTCAGAGCAGAAGGCAATTATAAAGTTACATGTCTAAGGGCATGGCTGTAGGGGGAGGGAGGGCATGACAATGAAGAGCTGGGGCCAGGAAAGCAATCAATCTCCCAACAAAGCAAACAGCAGCACGAATATCTAAAGGAAAATAGGTGCTCTGAAAACAAACTAGATATATATTCTACCATCTGTCATGAATGCTTGGGAATGCAGACATATGTTTATCAAATTATTTCTACTGAACTAATATTTATTCCTATCAAGATGTTATGACTGCTCCATCTTATTATTGATTTACTCACTTGTGATTATATATGAGAGGCTTAAAGAGAGCTTGAATCATTGCTTAAAGAACAGTTTGAATCAAGAGCTTCATTGCATGAAATTGTGATTTATTTCTCAGGAATCCAGGTTACAGTTGAGTTCTTTTTTTGATGACCCTGACTGATAATGGACATAGAAGAAAAGTGTAGTGTTAAAAACCTAGAGAAAACTGAAGAGTAAGAAAGGACTATTTTACCTAAGAATTTAATCTCATTTCTACACTCTGGATAGTCCTTTAAACAATACTGGGTGAAACAAATTTGCATAGAGCTTTGTAATATATTTACTCCTCTTACAAATAACTTAGATATGTTCTGTATCATAACTTCTAATCAAGGTCCTTTTGACCAGTCAACACATCCTTTGTGTTCCATTGCTTATTTAGGAGAAGTTATTTCTTGTTAATTAACTTTTATGGGTCAATATCTTTGTTCCCTTCACTCCCTGTGCTTCAACAGACTGAAGACTGTTCAGTTCTGATCATGTATAACCTTCACTGAAATATTGCTCTAATCATCCTGGGGAGAAAAAGGTGTTATATAGAAGTGACTGTCTCAAGTCCATCCAAAGAGAGTTGGTTCATTCAGCAAAAATATTAATGGCAGATACAATACATACCCAGCACTGGGCTGGCCTAGGAAAACACAGCACACACATGCACAACGTTGGCCTTGTCCTTGCCCTGACTAAGCTGCTCATCAGTGAAGACAAAGAAATGAGTACACCAAAGCAAACTACAAAGGCTTATGAAGGTCAAGATTATAGTTCTTAGTCAGTTTTATTAGAATAAAGAGATGAAAGAGATCTCTATGGCCTAAAGGACCAGGCTTATTATTTGCTGAAGCAAACTTTTAAGAAGTGATCACAAAGGCAGGGGCCCCACAGCCCATACTGCATGGACCCAGTTGTAATGAGAATCTGGTATATATAAAAGCGCAAGTGGTTTTCGCAGGGCAGTTAAATACAGTTAACAGTGATGAGCTCCTTGGCATTTTAACTTTGAAAACAAAATCAAACAGGACGACACAGGGAAAAAGCCAAAAGTAATTAATAACCTATAAGTTTAGAGAAGAGAATTAGTATGGCTTTCTGTATATGCATTTACTTTTAGTCTTTTAAATTTATTTTTCAAGTTTTTTTTTTTTTTAATACCAGCTCTCATCAGACTCTTTAGATACTAAACACTATATCATAAGATAATTTTAATTAATTTTTTCTTTTGCTAGAAGGTCATCATAAAATATGTGGAACTATCTTATGACTGAATGTGTTGCCTTCAAGACTGAAAAATATTTATCTGTGATACATTTACAGATAATACATGATTTGATTGCTGGTATTTCCTTAACAGAATTTATTTTACCATTCATTGTTTATCCCCATCTCCTCTGTTAGGGTTCTCTACTTTCTTCCCATGACTTGGTTTTATAGAATTAAGATCAATTCCGCAATATTATTTACTTCCTATAGTGACCTCTGTTTGGTCCTCACCTCAACTAGAGCTATCATTCACCATCACACATAGCTTTTAAAATCTCAGAAATTTAGGAGATGTATAGAATATTATGTAGTTATATTATGTAGATGACTACCACTTAAAAAATTAAAACAAGAAATGGAAGGAAACATGATCCCACATTCAATTTTAGTTTGGCTAGATAAAGTGAAAAATGAATGAATGCCTAAAAATATTACTATGAAAAATGAGTAATGAATTCTTTCTGAGCCTTATAGATCCATGTTATACAAATATTTCTAAAATGAGTTTCCATTATTTAAGTGTATGTATATACATGTATATACATATATGTGTCTATGTGTATACCTTTATACTTATGAAAGTAAATATACATGTACTTACATGAAAAACTGGAAAATCATAAATTTAAATTACTGTCTGGAAATACCATTTGAAAGTATGTCAGTGTTGTTTCCAAACCTTTTGCTAAAACTGAGAAAAGACATTCTTAATCTCTGTTTTAAAATTAAGAAAGGAGAAAAGGAAAGATATACCCATTTGAATGCAGAGTTCCAAATACTAGCAAGGAGAGATAAGAAAGCCTTCCTCAGTGATCAATGCAAAGAAATAGAGGAAAACAATAGAATGGGAGAGACTAGAGATCTCTTCAAGAAAATTAGAGATACCAAGGGAACATTTCATGCAAAGATGGGCTCAATAAAGGACAGAAATGGTATGGACCTAACAGAAGCAGAAGATATTAAGAAGAGGTTGGCAAGAATATACAAAAGAACTGTACAAAAAAGATCTTCATGACCCAGATAATCATGAAGGTGTGATCACTCAGACTCACCTAGAGCTGGACATCCTGGAATGTGAAGTCAGGTGGGCCTTAGGAAGCATCACTACGAACAAAGCTAGTGGAGGTGATGGAATTCCAGTTGAGCTATTTCAAACCCTAAAATATGATGCTGTGAAAATGTTGCACTCAATATGTCAGCAAATTTGGAAAACTCAGCAGTGGCCACAGGACTGGAAAAGGTCAGTTCTCATTCCAATCCCAAAGAAAAGTAATGCCAAAGGATGCTCAAACTACCACACAATTGCACTGATCTCACACGCTAGCAAAGTAATGCTCAAAATTCTCCAAGCCAGGCTTCAGCAATACGTGAACCGTGAACTTCCAGATGTTCACGCTGGTTTTAGAAAAGGCAGAGGAACCAGAGATCAAATTGTCAACATCCATTGGATCACTGAAAAAGCAAGAGAGTTCCAGAAAAACATCTATTTCTGCTTTATTGACTATGCCAAAGCCTTTGACTGTGTGGATCACAATAAACTGTGGAAAATTCTGAAAGAGATGGGAATACCAGACCACCTCACCTGCCTCTGGAGAAACCTGTATGCAGGTCAGGAAGCAACAGTTAGAACTGGACACGGAACAACAGACTGGTTCCAAATAGGAAAAGGAGCACATCAAGGCTGTATATTGTCACCTTGATTATTTAACTTATATGCAGTGTACATCATGAGAAATGCTGCGCTGGATGAAACACAAGCTGGAATCAAGATTGCCGGGAGAAATATCAATAACCTCAGATATGCAGATAACACCACCTTTGTGGCAGAAAGTGAAGAAAAACTAAAGAGCCTCTTGACGAAAGTGAAAGAGGAGAGTGAAAAAGGTGGCTTAAAACTCAATATTCAGAAAACTAAGATCATGGCATCTGGTCCCATCACTTCATTGGCAAATAGATGGGGAAACAGTGGCAGACTTTATTTTTCTGGGCTCCAAAATCACTGCAGATGGTGACTGCAGCCATGAAATTAAAAGACACTTGCTCCTTGGAAGAAAAATTATGACCACCCTAGACAGCATATTAAAAAGCAGAGACATTACTTTGCCAACAAAGGTCCTTCTAATCAAGGCTATGGTTTTTCCAGTAGTCATGTATGTATGTAAGAGTTGGACGGTGAAGAAAGCTGAGCGCCGAAGAATTGATGCTTTTGATTTGTGGTGTTGGAGAAGACTCTTGAGAGTCCCTTGGACTGCAAGGAGATCCAACCAGTCCATCCTAAAGGAAATGAATCCTGAATATTCATTGGAAGGACTGATGTTGAAGCTGAAACTCCAATACTTTGGCTACCTGATATGAAGAGCTAGCTCATTGGAAAAGACCCTGATGCTGGGAAAGTTTGAGGGCAGGAGGAGAAGGGGATGACAGAGGATGAGATGGCTGGATGGCATCACCGACACAATGGACATGGGTTTGGGTGGACTCCAGGAGTTGGTGATGGACAGGGAGGCCTGGCGTGCTGCACTTCATGGAGTTGCAAAGAGTCGGACACAACTGAGCGATTGAACTGAACCGAGTCAGAGAGAGTTCTTTTATTCTCCTTGGTGTTTTATTTATTGCTTTATACTCTGCTCATCTCAGACTGGAAGAATTGCATCAATAATGAAGGTAGGCTCATAGGAATGCCTTTAACAGTCTGGCACAGTCTTTGAACTCCTAAATAGCATTTTTAAAAATTAAGACATGAAATCAGGTTAAGTGCTTCAGGAGGACAAGCTAAGCTACTTGCCTTTCATGAAAATTAAGATAGAAATCCCCACCAACAACCAGGTGCTTTTCAAATATTACAATTGTGAAGTCATTTATAAAATTAAAGAAATTATATTTCCTAAACAATTTTTTTAACAAAAACATCCTGCCCTTGAATATATGTGAGCATGTGTGATTTTAACTGGGATGATATTTGTATTGTATTGTCTAAATTAGTCCAGTTTGTTAATGATCTAGTTGATATGCATATTTTTAAAGTATGGGTGTCCCCCATGAAGCAGGAAGATTTGGTCCCCACTCAATTTGATCAGTCAGTTTCAAATGGTGTTTGATGTACATCTCTAAACTTGTTACTGGTGTAAAATAAAGAGATAAAACAAATAGCACGGACCATTTCTGAAGGTGGGTTGAATATCAACTCTTATACAATGTTGGGGGAAAGACAAATCAAACCAAGATGATTACGGGTCAGAATTCCACCTGTATCCAGCCTTACTTTGTAATTTCAAAATTTCAAACTGAAATCCTCACTTTCAGATGAATATGAGCCCCTCTGTGAGCACTAAGGTGAGTTGAGAAACAACCAAGAGTTTCCCCACTTATGGTGAATCAGTTCCATCCACCAAAGTGATGACCAAAACACAAATCCAGGAGAATTTATTTCCAGATAAAGTGCTAAGATGGGGTCACCACTTGGTCCAGGTCTAGTTCAAAGGACAAAAGGAATGTTAGCCCCGCTTCTTATAATTTTTCTTTGCCCAATTTATGTCAGAGTCAAGAATAAAACCACGGCAGTCACAGGAACTCTATCTATACCCAGATACATTCTGTGGGCACAATAGTCAGCTTCTACGGTCAGAGGAGAACTGAGAACTGCCCGGGGGTCCTGGTGCTGTCTACTCAGTTCTCTGTGTCTGCTTCTGACTCTGGCTGGGACTAAACATAAGTTAAGCAGTTCCCACGTTGAATGCTTCACTTGAAAGTCCAAAACAGCTAATTTCTTCCTCTCTAAATATTTGAAGACACACAATTCAGTGATTTTCATAAGACTCATACAGTAAAAATCATGATGTCTGGTTTCTCCGTCATTCTCTGAATCTTGGAGCAAGTCACTGTGTCGCTCTGGCCTTCTGTTTGTAGTGCACAGGCCTGGTTGCCTTGTGGCATGAGGGATCGCGGTTCCGTGACCAAGGATTGAACCTGCGGCCCCTACACTGGCAGGTGGATTCTCAGCCACTGCACCGCCAAGGAAGTCCGTCAGTGGCTGATTTCCAGTGGGGCCGTGGGAGGCCTCATCTAGACTATTAGCAACAAGCACTGGAGGAACTCTGTTTTAACTTCCACGTGTCTCCTTCCACCAAACCTCTGCTGGCATCCTGATCATTCCCCCGTTACCATTTTATTGTGTTTCTAGACTTGACCTCAACTGCCAGCCTTTCTATCTTTTTGGCTGGAGTGATTTTTCTGTGTCCAGAGACTGCTTAGTTTCTAGCAGCCTGGAAGTGCCACAGAATTAATACCCCCTAGAAAGGCCCTCAACCAGTGACTGAAGGAAGCTGGTGGATAAATACTCTAGCTCCCTCGCATCTCAGGTGGGAAACCTGAGCTTTGTGCTCAATCCCAGTTCCCAGTTTCCAGTGGGATTGACTTTGGTTGCCCATGGTGGTAACTAGCTCAATAACATATCCTTTATTGACTATATTCCTTCTCTGTCTCACTTCCCCAAACCTCCAGTGTTATTTCTTGAGAATTCCTTCAGAATAAACTATTATAGTGGTTTTCCCATACATTCACATGAATCAGCCATGGGTGTACATATGTCCCCCATCCTGAACCCCCCTCCCACCTCCCTCCCCATCCCATCCCTCAGGGTCATCCCAGTGCACCAGCCCTAAGCACCCTGTCTCATGCATCGAACCTGGACTGGCGATCTGTTTCACATATGATAATATACATGTTTCAATGCTATTCTCTCAAATCATCCCACCCTCACCTTCTCCCACCGAGTCCAAAAGACTGTTCTATACATCTGTGTCTCTTCTGCACTTTTAGATAAGAGATCAGATAAGATATAGTCTCTCAGTTATGTTCAACACTGCATCTCCATGGACTGCAGCTTGCCAGGCTCCTCTCTCCATGGAATTCTCCATGCAAGAAAACTGGAATGAGTAGCCATCCCCTTCTCCAGGGGATCCCTTCCCAAACCTGGGATCAAACTCAGGGTCTCTTGCATTGCAGACAGATTCTCTACCGCAGCCATCTGAGCCAGCAGGGAAGGCCTCTTATGCTAATGGACCTTCTTACACCGCTATATTTAAAATGGATAACCAACAAGGTCCCTTGCACAGGGAACTTGGCTGAATGTTAGGTGGCAGCCTGGATGGGTGGGGAGTTTGGGGGAGGATGAATACATGTATATGTATGGCTGAGTGGCTTTGCTGTGCACCTGAATCTATTGCAACATCGTTAATCATCCATCTATACCCCAGTACAAATAAAAAGTTAAAAAAAAATACTAATGGACCTTCTTGATCTATACCATGACCTTTGTTTGCCTGGGAAGTTCTTCTCTTCATGCAGATCTCAACTTAAATGTTTTCTCCTCAAGAGTCCTTTAACCAACCTCTCCAAACAAAAAATATTCATCTTGTTACTCCAACAGGCATCTTTCTTTATTCCTTCACATCGTGTGTCTTGTTTATTCATTTATTTGTTTATTGTCAGTTTTCTCCCATGGAGATATCAGCTCCATGAGATCAGGGACCTTACTTGTCTCATCTAATGCTGTGCATGTAGTATCTAGAATAGTATCTGGAATCAGTATATACTAAATGTGTATGAACAAATGAATCAGCTTGGTGGCTCAGTTGTGCTTCCTCTGGAGATGGGTGTGTATGTGTGTCTATATCTGTGCATATATGTACCTACATGTATACATGTATATTTGCATACCATAGTAGGTATTGGCATTGATTCCTCAGTGCTTATGCTCACTGTGTAATAGCCACCAATTTAGAATGTAATCAGCCCATCTACATTTGTAGAGAAGTGCTGATCGCCTTAAAGTCAGTCTTATCATCTGGCCATACTTTTGATTCAGTGATGGCCATGTTGTTGTTCAGTCACTCAGTCCTGTCTGACTCTTTGAGACCCCATGGACTGCAGCACGGTAGGCTTCCCTGTCCTTCACCATCTCCCAGAGTTTGCTGAAACTCATGTCCATTTGAGTCGCTGATGCCATCCAACCATCTCATCCTCTCTCGTCCCCTTCTCCTCCTGCACTCAGTCTTTCCCAGCATCAGGGTCTTTTCCAATGAGTTGACTCTTTGCATCAGATGGCCAAAGTCTTGGTTTCAGGTTTAGCATCAGTCCTTCCAATGAATATTCAGGATTCATTTCCTTTAAGATGGACTGATTGGGCCTCCTTGTAGTCCAAGAGACTCTCATGAGTATTCTCCAACATCACAGTTCAAAAGCATCAATTCTTTGATGCTCAGCCTTCTTTATGGTCCAGCTTTCACATATAACTCAGTGGTGGGCATATAACTCAGAACTTCGGGATTTTGTTCAATGTTTGAGGAATAGAAGTCCTATTCTGAGCCTCAGTAAGACCAAAGCAGCATCTAGTTCTAGTTTCTGCTGGTGTCAGAGTGACAACCAAGAGAAGAGCCTGCTTGCATGTGAAGCAGACATTCCGGAAGGCAGAGTGAAGAGAAAGTAACCAACTAGATTCAACAACCTGACTGAGGTACTGGATCAAGCCTGAAGCCCAACCATGGGCTTTCCAGCTACACAGGGCATTGGATTCATTCATTCACTGCTTAAGCAAGTACAAATTGGATTTTCTATCACTTGCAAATAAAACACTGTACTTGACAATGGCACTAAATTCTAGTTACCATTCAAATTTTAAAGCTGTTAAAAGGTAAGATAGTTGTAACCAGAATGCACACATAGCTTTGTATAATTTTCTTCTAATTATTGTTATAGCATAAGTATTGATTTTCATGCTAATTCTTATCTTCACAACCATAATCTTGTTGGCTATATAAATATCCACTGATTGCATATACTATAACTTAACCATATGCCCATTTTTCAGACACAAAGGGTATTATCACTTATACTTTAATTTCTTCTCAAAATTCTCCAAGCCAGGCTTCAGTAGTGCATGAACCATGAATTTCCAGATGTTCAAGCTGGATTTATAAAAGGCAGAGGAACTAGAGATCAAATCACCAACATCTGTTGGATCATCGAAAAAACAAGAGAGCTCCAGAAAAAAACATCTACTTCTGCTTTACTGACTATGCCAAAGACTTTGTGTGGATCACAACAAACTGTGAAAAACTCTTAAAAAGATGGGAACACCAGACCACCTGAACTGCCTCCTGAGAAACCTGTATGCAGGTCAAGAAGCAATAATTAGAACTGGACATGGAACAACAGACTGGTTCCAAATCAGGAAAGGGGTACATCAAGGCTGTATACTGTCACCCTGCTTATTTAACTTATATGTAGAGTACATCATGTGAAATACTGGGCTGGATGGAGCACAAGCTGGAATCAAGATTGCTGGGAGTAATATCAATAACCTCAGATAGGCAGATGACACCACCATTATGGCAGAAAGTGAAGAAGAACTAAAGAGCCTCTTGATGAAAGTGAAAGAGGAGAGTGAAAAAGTTGGCCTAAAACTCAACATTCAGAAAACTAAGATCACAGCATCCGGTCCCATCACTTCATAGCAAATAGATGGGGAAACAATGGAAACAGTGAGAGACTACTTTTTTTGAGCTCCAAAATCACTGCAGATGGTAACTGCAGCCATGAAATTAAAGGATGCTTGCTCTTTGGAAGGAAAGTTATGACCAACCTAGACAGCATATTGAGAAATAGAGACATTACTTTGTCAACAAAGGTCCATCTAGTCAAGGCTATGGTTTTTCCAGTGGTCATGTATGGATGTGAGAGTTGAACTATAAAGAAAGCTGAGCGCTGAAGAATTGATGCTTTTTAACTGTGGTGTTGGAGAAGACTCTTGAGAGTCCCTTGGACAGCAAGGAGATCCAACCAGTCCATCCTAAAGGAGAGTCCATCCTAAAGGAAATCAGTCCTGAATATTCACTGGCAGGACTGATGCTGAAGCTGAAACTCCAATACTTTGGCCACCTGATGCGAAAAGTTGACTCATTGGAAAAGACTCTGATGCTGGGAAGGATTTCAGGTGGGAGGAAAAGGGGACGACAGAGGATGAGGTGGTTGGATGGCATCTCTGATTCAATGGACATGGGTTTGAGTAAGCTCCAGGAGTTGGTGATGGACAGGGAAGCCTGGTATACTGCAGTCCATGGGGTCACAGAGTCGGACACAAATGAGCGACTGAGTGACTGAACTGAATTTAATTTCTTTACTGCTTTCTTCTCAGAAATTTAATTATTAGGTCACAATGTATGGAAATTGCTTTTCCTCTTAAAAGACAATGCCAAATTGCTTTTTTAAATGATTTAAATATTTAATACCATTAGCATTCTGCTTGTATTGGACTTTGTCACAATTTTACTTTTTACAAAAAATTAAATGCATTTAACAGTTGATTTCTTGTACATTTAAATTTGCATTTTCTCTGACTATTAGTGTTTGGATAATTTCTCATATATATTTTATCATTGATATTTATTCTTTTGGGAAACATTTGTCACTTTGTAGTTGGAATTTATAGTCAGCTTTTCAGACTCACTGTGGCCAATGCTATCAGTATCCTAGTGATATCTTTTGAGTTCTCATCACGCCCATGTACCCAGATAAATGACTTTCACAGAAAACAACAGAAGCTCTCTGCTTAAGAGGTTTGTTGCTTGTTCTCACTTGATCCAAGAATGGGACTGGCATGAAGTGCTTGACTCAAGTGCCCTTACACAAAGCAGAAGCATCCATCATTCACAATCTGATAGGAGTTGGCATATAACTACCCCAGCTTCCTCTCCCTCACGTGGAAATCAGTGAGGCCAAGTCTTTATATTCTCGCTCAGAGCACCCCAGTGGGATTAAGTCCCAGTTGTCTGTATTGTTAGTTTCTTGACGATTCCCATTATGCTAGCTGCCTTCCCTTTCCTGTGTCATTTATCACTCCTATGTTGGTGCTTATCGACATCACCTTCCAAATAAATTCTGTGTTCAAAACCTGACCCCAGTCTGTCTCTCTCTAGGGTATCTGACTTAAGACACACATCAGGTGAGATTTACTATGGTATAATAACTTAATACTTACAGAGAATATGAAATCTTCCCTACTCTACATTAGAACTCCACAAGTTCAAAATGAAGTAGTTCACTTTTCTTTAGAAATAAACAGAAGTACTTGTACAATGTGCATTGGTTATTTAAAATTCCTAAAACACATTCAAGAAAAAGAAGTAAAAATAGCTAATAATTTGCTATGATTTTTAATCCAAAAGGAATATTTATTTGTTATATCGTAGCTTTGGGATTTAGTTGTTTGTTTGTTTTTCTCCTCTGGGGGAATTCTTAGAGTATTTGATAAGTACAAATTTCTTTCTCCCTAGACTTTAATCATTATGCTTTAAGGAAATCTTTTGAAATGAAGGCAGCATCTGTTGCAACAACTAGGCCCTTTCATTAAATTTATCCTGTAAGAAAAGCCCACATAGTAACTGATTTCTGACCTCAGTTTAAATAGAGCTTTGGCTAGGAAATTCTCAGAAGGAAAATAGCAAGAGTAATGGGAACTTTTCATATTTTAAAGTTTTCCAACAATCACAATACACTTTTTTCCAGAATATGTTTGGTTTGTGCTATTTGAAGTTTATCTGGAATTTAGATGGTGTTTTACAGATTTTATGAAGAATCTGTTATCCAAGTATATATGATCTAAGGATTCATAACATAAAAAGAAATTCTTCTTTCAAAAGATAGTTAGTTGCTAAAACAATATCACAGCTGTGCATGCGTATCCTTTCCAAATACTGCATTTTAGAACTTCTAACTTCTTCAGATATTTCAGTATGAGATCCATAATACAACTGATCGTAAATTCCCTTTAAAGTACACATTTACTTCAAAGTCATGTCTTTGATTGCTAAGCCACAACTTCTAAATAATATTTTTAAAGAAACTTTTACAACTTCAATGGGCATTTCAGCACTTGTTGCTTTTGAGGCGAAGAGGAGCGTGTACCACCTACTAATAATGATTATTGACGAACTTATTTCAAAGCATAATGAAATTGTTTCTGATGTATACTAGTGAAGTTACAGGTTTATAGACATCACAATACTCACTCAAAATGTATGAAACCTGTAAGGAAGATTTTGCCATTATAATTTAGAGAGATATTCCATCCAGATCTTAACATTGTTGTAGAATATTGCACTTATGAACATCATGTGCTCAGGACTCGGGCTTTCTACAAGGCCAAAGTGAGGTGTAAAGATTGGGATGTTTGGATAACTTAAGCTAAACGTTGTTAGTATAATTGAGTGAAAGGGTTCAAGAGAGAGGGGGAGACTGAATGAAATCACCACAGACCTCCACCAGAGTCGCTGTTTTAAGTCCTTCTCTTAATATTGTAACTGCAATACTTGATCCCAGGTTTGGCCCATCCTAATGGGAGCTCAAGATTAAGAACACATCAATCAGGAGGCTTCCTGGAAACCTATAGCAGCTTAGCTGGCTGAAAAGTCTACTCCTTTCCAATGTTTGTGAGGCAAATTCCTAAGTCCATATCACATAATGGCTCCAAATACCAATAATACCCTCACTGTGAAAAACTAGATGTGGTCTGATCAAGTTACCCGATGCAGAGCCAGAGTCACAAGTGCTGTTGTTCCTGCTCCAGCTCTCCCGGCAAATCTAAACTGTCTGTTGCAGAGTAATCTGAGGCATCCCCAAGTACAGATGACACTATCAAAACTGGAGTATCAGTGTATTCTGACTGGATCACAGAAAGGATCTTGTATATTGATGCTATGTTTCCTGAATGTGTGGTTTTTAAAAATCAGAAGTGAGTTATACTCTCAAGATAGCTCAAGCTAGGTACCTGAGGTTCAGAAACTCTAAAACAGACTCCAGCACCCTTAAGTACTATATAGTCATGTATCATAGCTAATCATGCACTAAATTTATGTTACATCACTGGGAATAGTCCAAGGAAACTCAATAATGCCTGTTTATTAAATTTTGTGCTATGATATCAAGCAAGCACAACAAAGCTAAAATATATTCTACGGGAACTTCAACTGCTTAAAAGTTGTCCAACGGAAATGTTGTATTTATTTGGTGATATTTAAATAATGATCATCATTTTACTCATAGTCACTTGATTCTGGAGAAACGTTATGTTTCACATTTCCAAGGATAAACCACACATTATTTCATTATTTCTCAGCCCTGTTTGACTTTGAAAGTGCTGGGATATCTGTTGTCCTGTTTATTAGTAAAAAAGCAAGTTTCAGGTGAAGTATGCACTTGATTCATTGACTAAAAATCAGTGTAAGTGTGGGTTCACCCATTCACTTGGTATATATATTTTCACTTACTTATTTTAATTGGAGGATAATTTACAATATTGTGATGGTTTTTGCCATAGAGCAACATGAATTGGCCATAGGTATACATGTGTCCTGAACCTCCCTCCTTCCCACCCTATCCCTCTACGTCGTCCCAGAGCACCAGCTTCATGCAGGAAACTCACACTGGTCATCTATTTTATATATGGTAATGTATATATTTCAATGCTATTCTCTCAAATCACCCCACCCTCGCCTTCTCCTGCTGAGTCCAAATGTTCTTTATATATAAAGATGTCTCCATCTATTAATGAGGTAGAGGCTTCATCTCAAAGAAATATAGCTCACGAGTAGACAGTGGCCACTGTAAGGCTGTCAAATATACTATGTAAAATTAGAAACAATTTGGCAGTTTAAAACTAATATAAAAATTAAAATGGAATTATTTAAAAATATCTACATCATATTTAAATTATGTGTGTGTGTGCTAAGTCACTTCAATTGTGTCCGAATCTTTTGCAACCCCATGGACTGTAACCCGCCAGGCTCTTCTGTCTGAGGGATTTTCCCAGCAAGAATACTAGAATGGGTTCCTGTAACCTTCTCTAGGGGATCTTCCCAACCCAGGGATTGAACGCATGTCTCTGGCGTCTCCTGCCTTGCAGGCTGATTCTTTACTTAAGTTATGTAGTTGATAGCAAAAAATGAGGTGACACTTTGGAACTGTTGAGTTTGTTTTCTTTCAATATATAAGCATTAATTTTCCTTCTTATGAAGCAAACCCAGAGTTGGGATCCAGGCTGATGTAGTGGCTTCACTCACTAGGCACACAAATCCCTTGTAAATTTCTGCTCTACCGTCCTTAGCAATCACTTCTGACTGCAAAGTTGCTTCATGGTCCAAAATGGCAGTTGGAGCTTCAACCTTTACCTCTGTATTATGGGCATCAGGAGAAACAAAGGGAGGGAGGACAAAAGGCAAAACCTGGCCTTTGTATACATACCCTCTTGGAAAAAAACTTTAAAGTCCTACCTTATGCTTTTGCCTATATCACGTTGATCATAAATTAGTCACACAACCAAACCCAGTCTTTCAGTTGATTACATTGCCACCATGAATATTACTGAAAGAAAAGGAGGGAAAGGATATTGGCTGAGCAAATACATGGTATAATTGTGTATATCTGTGTGCCATCCAGACCTACTTTCCAGTCTTCTTCACCCTGCTATGGGCTCCAGGAGAGAGACCTTAATGAAGTATACCCACCAGCCTTCAATTGCTGGCTTCCCTTTGAGTTTGGACAATGAGACACCCCAATGGGAGACTGAAAGTGGGGGGAGGGAAGTGAAAGAGCTTTTATTCCTCCTGCTCAAGCTAAGTCCAAACCCTTATAGATGGAAACTCGTTATTCTTCAAATGAGATCTTTTAACTCGATCTGTCTTCTTCCTTTGATAAAGTTATACTCCCCCTCCCCACACTATTTTAAGAAAATCAAGTAGTTGCTTTCTAAT
Source organism: Cervus elaphus (assembly GCF_910594005.1). Lineage (NCBI taxonomy): Eukaryota > Metazoa > Chordata > Mammalia > Artiodactyla > Cervidae > Cervus > Cervus elaphus. The sequence goes on along the minus strand of NC_057837.1, from coordinate 1,618,013 downwards.
TCTTAAGCAAACTTTCAATTCATTGTGTGAATGCAAGTCTTATTTTCCAATTCCCAGAAGGACTGTTACAACTGAAAATCATTTACAAATTATCTACTTTCCTACCTTGTGGTTTAATATATTATGTACACTCCTTTATTTTTGGCTGTCAGCCTCAGAGGTCTACATTATAAGCCAGCATGAAGGTTCAGTTTCAGGCAAGTGGGAGAGGTAATGTCATTAATGGTCCACAGATTGGCCAGCAATGTGTCTCTCATAAAGGTGAGAGGATGTTTACTTTAACAATCCAGATCTCCATGACGTACTTTTCCTGATTTAGAATTTATTCTAGTTAGTGAAAATAGAGTGCCACCCAAACTTAGTAATTTGAGATTAGAAATATTTTAGAAATGACTTCATCTCAGGAATTTCTAATATTAAGATTACCCCCAATGTTGCCTAATTTAAATCCATGTTATGCTTATTAAAAATGCCACCCATTTCTTTGAAGAGCTATTTCCTGTCCACAGAGGAGTCAGTGTACCATTTGGCTAAAAGACCGCATACCATTCTGTTGGGAGAGTTGGTTTCATACAAATTAATGCAGCCAGAGCAAACGAGATTGCTTTGGCATGGTCTACTTAAATATGCAGCAAAAGCGAAAACTATTTCAATGAGCAGGGACACTTAGTCTGCCTCTTTGCTCTTATTGAAACAACTGCCTTTCCTTTCCCAAATTCTCAGGTACACTCTTGCTTTACCAGGTCACAGATAAAGCACTGCTTTCTATAAAGCAGAAGTTCTCAAACACGACCATACATTTAGATCACTGAATAGCTTTTCAGACTCCTAGTCCCTGAATTTCACTCCATCCCAAGTACATCAAGATCCTGGAGTGGGGCTGGACATTAAAATTTTTAAGGCACTCAAGGTGATTCCAATGTGCAGCCATGGTTGAGCACCACTGCTATAAAAGGGCAAGGTTCAAGATGTACGTAGAATGTGGGTTTAAATTGTTTCCCACTCAGGCAGCCCTTCCTTACTTAGCTATGATGGAGTGTGGTTAAACAGGCTAAGAGCTAAGTGAGCAAAGATCTCTCCCTCCTCTCCATCTTTCTTCACCCAGGGGAAAATCTGCTAAAAGAAATCAGAAAGCTTGCTGAAGACTTTGTTTTATCTTGTACCAGGGAGAATCTCTTGCTGCAAGAATATAAAATTGACCTAGCTCTATAATTTCAAGTGATGCAGTATGTGTGTGGGGGGTGTGGGGTGGGGGGTGACATATTAGTCCATGTATGTTGATTGTAGTGAATGTTCTTCATTTTATAGAAAAAATTCCATTAACTGTACACTTGACTTTCTTTAAGGGATTTCTGATCAATTGCATTGATGATCTTGATGTCAATTTGGTTACAATATAAAGCATGTTTATTCTATAAATTACACTCTCTAATTGCATCTGTTAATGAAAGTTAATCTTTGTGCAAATTGAGGCACTGAAACAAGTTTATGAACACAAATGATGAAAGGTAATGAGGAGAGGAAAAAAGTTAAAAAAAAACCCAAAACACTTTACTTTTATTGACAGAATTAAGCCTTAGCATTTATTTCAACATGACAGTACAGAAAGTGGTTTTGGACATCTTCCTGAAATGTCAAACTTATTAGATTTCAAGTCTCCAGTGTTTTGGGGGCTTGGTGCAAACTTGAGCTAACTAATAAACATATTTTCAAACTGCTTATGTCCCAACTGTCTTAGAAGTACAGACTAAGAATGAGGGTCCTAGAATTATACATCATTCCACTGCTCAATACAAATCTTATTTACATGAGTCATAATTATATTATGTTCTAAGTTAAAGATGCCAAATTTTACAATAGAAAATGTAAATCTAGTTCCATTACTTTAGGCTATAAGATATAGTCACACCACAACAAGATGGCAAAGTATACACAGAAGGCTATCTAACTAAAAGATATATGAATAGGCAAATAATTTCTACCCATAGTGTTCAACACTCTACCTGAAACCATCCTTGACAACTCCCAGGTCACCTCCCCATGGCAATTTCTCCATCACTTGGCCTCTTAGACTGGACTCTGCTCGTGTCTTCCATAACTCGATTAATCAGCACTTCGTCTCTTGGACAGCTTAACTCTACTGACCATTAAGCTCTTTCCAGTGAAAAACCCTAATTATCCTGCTGATACGAGAGTTTATTCTTAATGTCATTCCTCAACGAACATGGTGAAAAGAAGATCATCCTGTGGCTTACTTAAAGATATTCTTGTAGAAGTTGAAACTGCAACATGTATGATCTGGATAAAACATGCCCATATGGCCAAAGATGGGATAGGAAAAAGTATATGATTAGTTAGCTCTTTTTTTGACCATGATTACTTTTATATTTTTGAGCATATTTAAGCATTGATTTAAAGTCTTTTTCTAATAAGTTCAATATCTGCTCTTCCTCGGGAAGAATTTCAGGTAATTTCTTTTTTTCCTGTGAATGGTCAGATGTTCTCAGTTCTTTGCATGCCTCCCTCATAACTCTCTGTTGAAAACTAAACATTTTGAATATTATTATGTGATGACTCTGAACATCAGATTCTCTCCCCTTCTCAGTGTTCATTGCTGCTGCTTGTCATGGGTTGGAATTGTTTCTTTGTTTAGTGAATTTTATAAACTATTTGTATTGTGGTAAAATATACATATTAAAATACCACATTTTAAAGTATATAGTCCAGTGGCATTAAGTGAACTCATATTGTTGTGTTGTGCTATCATTACCATCATCATCTCCAGAACTTTTTTATTTTCGCAAACCAAAACTCTGTCCTCATTAAGCAATAACTCCTCATTGTCCTCAACAGCCCATGGAAACTACCACTCTACTTTTTGCCTTGAGAAATGGAATACTGCCTGCCCTATCAGTAAACCAAAGATGGCACAGTCATCCGCAACTGCATCCATTGCAGATGGTGAGCTGGTGAGCCCTGAGGGAACTCGGGAAGGAAAGGCTACCTGCTACCCAGCAGCCATCAGACTGCAGCCATCAGACTGCAGCCACTCCCTACGGTGAGCCCCGAGGAAACTCGGGATGTGAAAACACAGGATACTGGAACCAGGTAGCTGAGGTACCTATGAAAAGAGTGATTTCAGTGAGCCCAGACTCTTATATCTTCATATACATAGGAAAATGCTAAATTCCCTAATTTGGGATACCTAGTTTTCTTAAATTAACAATAACCTTTTGAAGTTCGGACTACCTGTCCTTTGTTGTAAAAGTTCCATAAAATCTGGCTTCCCCCCTTGCCTCCATGGAGCAGTTCTTTCAGGGTTACTTGAGATGCTGTCTCCTAGGCTTGAAGTCCTAAAAATTTCCACTGAATAAAACATAATTCCCAACTTCTGGGTTGTGAATATTTTTAAGTTCATAGCCTCTATGAATTTGACTACAGTTGCTCATATAAGTGGAATTTGTGTCCGGCTAATTTCACATAGCATAATGATCTATGTTGTAGCAAGTCAAAATTTCATTTCTTTTTATATTGAATAATATTCCATTGTATTTACACACTATATTTTGTTTATCCATTCATCCATCAGGGGACACGGGTTACTTCCACTTTTTGACTATTGTGAATAATGCTGCTATAAACACGACTGTACAAATACCTGTTATATTTCCAACTTTCAACACTTTGGGGTATATGCCAGAAGGTGAAATTTTGGATCATATGGTGATTCTATGTTTATCTTTTTCTGAAACAGCTATGCTATTTCTATAGTGACTGCAACATTTTACATTCTCACCAGCAATGTGCAAGGGTTTCCATTTCTCTACATCCTTACCACACTTGTTATTTTCTGTTTCTGTTTGATTATAGTAGTCATTCTTATGGGTGTAAAGTGCTACCTCACATAAGTGAGGTACCATCACATAAGTGATGTTGAACATCTTTTTATGTGCTTATGGGCCATTCATATATTTTCTCCTTGAGAAAGTTCTGTTCAAGTCCTTTGAGACACTTTTTCAATATTTGGATAGGTAAATACAACTCTAGATCAGTTATGATTTCCTGCTGGCATGGAACCTAAAGATCAGTTGGAGGTGAAAGTTATGGAAACTCTCGAATCTTTTCTGAGCATACAACCTACCCTGGGTATCTTCATGGCTTTTTAGATTTCTTGTTATATTGGGGTATTTTAAAAACTATTATTTCTCAGAGTAACTCTCTCTGCAGGGTTTCCTCCCAGGCTTTAGGCATGACTACGGTTTTCCCCAACTGAATCTTCTGCCCCTGGGGGCAGCAGCTTGCTAATTTGCCTTTCAGTATTTTTGAGGAATGTTCCCTGCATAACTTCTTTTCTGTCCTGAGAGAACCCCAAGTTAAGCAAAAAAAGGCAGGCACCTTGTGTCATTCCTTTCAAAATAGACAAGCATAACTCCCTGGTAACAAAATTCACTTGTTCCTTCTAGAACCAGAAACCCATATTGAGAACACGGGCTGCTATCTTTACCACTGCCACCTTGCTGAGGAGGGGTATGGGGCAAGGCTAGGTTAAATGTCACAGAGCTCTCATATAGTATTTAAGTGGCCTTTGCCTTGATTTACCTTTTGCTTGGTTCCTTTAAATCTTTGACCATTTTTCAGATTTGGTTATGATAAGTTTTACTAGTTTTATTGGTGTTTTTGTGGAGGAATGGACCCTCGGAGTTTCCAATCTGCTATTTTTGCTGACTTTACCACTAAACCTCACATTCATAACTTTATACTTTTAATAGGGATATTCAGCTCAGATCAGTCTCTCAGTCGTGTCCGACTTTGTGACCCCATGGACTGCACCATGCCCGGCCTCCCTGTCCATCACCAACTCCTGGAGTTTACTCAGACTCATGTCCATTGAGTCAGTGGTGCCATCCAGCCATCTCATCCTCTGTCATCCCCTTCTCCTCCTGCCTTCAATCTTTCCCAGCATCAGGGTCCTTTCCAATGGCTCAGTTCTTCACTTCAGGTGGTCAAAGTATTGGAGTTTCAGCTTCAGGATCAATCCTTTCAATGAACACTCAGGATTCATCTCCATTAGGATGGACTGGTTGGATCTCCTTGCAGTTCAAGGGACTCTCAAGAGCCTTCCCCAACACCACAGTTCAAAAGCATCAATGCTTTGGTACTCAGCTTTCTTCATAGTCCATACGTGACTACTGGAAAAATCATAGCTTTGACTAGATGGACCTTTGCTGGCAAAGTAATGCCTCTGCTTCTTAATACTCTATCTAGGTTGTTCATAGCTTTTCTTCCAAGGAGCAAATGTCTTTTAATTTCATGGCTGCAGTCACGATCTGCAGTGAATTTGGAGCCTAAGAAAAGAAAGTCTGTCACTGTTTCCACTGTTTCCCCATCTATTTGCCATGAAGTGATGGGACCAGATGCCAAGACCTTAGTTTTCTGAATGTTGAGTTTTAAGCCAGCTTTTTCACTCTCCTCTTTCACTTTGATCAAAAGGCTCTTTAGTTTTTCTTCACTTTCTGCCAGAAGGGTGGTGTCATCTGCATATCTGAGGTTATTGATATTTCTCCCAGCAATCTTGATTCCAGCTTGTGCTTCTTCCAGCCCAGCATTTCTCATGATGTACTCTGCATACAAGTTAAATAAGCAGGGTGACAATATATAGCCTTGACATACTCCTTTCCCAATTTGGAACCAGTCTGTTGTTCCATGTCCAGTTCTAACTGTTGCTTCCTGACCTGCAAACAGGTTTCTCAAGAGGCCGGTCAAGTGGTCTGGTATTCCCATGTCTTTCAGAATTTTCCACAGTTTATTGTGACCCAGTCAAAGGCTTTGGCATAGTCAATAAAGCAGAAATAGATTTTTTTCTGAAACTCTCTTGCTTTTTCGATGATCCAACAGATGTTGGCAATTTGACCTCTGGCTCCTTTGCCTTTTCTAAATGCAGCTTGAACATCTGGAAGTTCATGGTTCATGTACTGTTTAAGCCTGGCTTGGGGAATTTTGAGCATTACTTTGCTAGCATGTGAGATGAATGCAGTTGTGTGGTAGTCTGAGCATTTTTTGGCATTGCCTTTCTTTAGGATTGAAATGAAAACTGACCTTTTCCAGTCAGTTTTAACCTTTTTAATAGGGTTGAATCGGATTCAAACGGCATGTCAGGCAAAGGATCATGATGTCAAGCCAGTGGTATGAGCTTTGAAGTAAAAGAGGCAGTTCTGATACAATCTGGACACACATCCCCTCCTTTTTTCCCTTCCTCCCAACTTACATCACATAATTCAGAAGCATGAGGTAAATACCAGCTCACAGTCTAAGACCATCCACCACCACCTGGTGGGTGGCACCTTACTGGATGTAAGAACTTAGCTTGAGCTATCTGAGGCAGCTTTATGATGTAAGTACTTCTAAGACATACTTTCTCCCTCCTAGTTGGTCTTCAGACTTCTCTGGAAAGGTCACACACTTGCATTTTCTATAAATTTCTGGCTGTATTTTAATTCTTAAGTATTTCTCTCAAATGTGATAAGTAAAAAGCAAGTGGAAACAATTTGCTTTAATGGTAAGTTTGGATCCAGTGTGTATATAGGTTATAGCATGTGCTGTCATCATAAATGCTACAGGAGCTATTGGTTGTCAGGGCTTCATTATAAGCATCAGAAAATTGCTTAAGTTAGAGGGGAATAGACTATAATTTCCAGGTCTGCCCCAAACAATCAGTTACTGACAACTTAGACAATGCTTACCAATAAAGATAAATCCAACTTTCTCTATTCCATCAAAAATTAGCATATTATTTTCAGAAAGAATTATTTGAGTAATTTCTAGACCTGACTAAAATTACATGAAAGAACAGTAAGTCAGTCATAAGAATGAATTTTAAATAAAGAGAAATTTAATCAGTGACCATGAGTGTCTGTGGATATGCTGAGCAGCCCATCTTTGCATGATCAAAGGTCTATCTGATAATAACCAAAACATCTAGGTTAATGTTATGATTGAAAAATTCTTTGAATTAAAGATCTTGCTGTGATTTATGTCAAAGACTGTTCTGCCTATGTTTTCCTCTAAGAGTTTTATAGTGTCTGGCCTCACATTTAGGTCTTTGATCTATTTTGAGATTTTTTGCGTGTGTGTGGTATTAGGGAGTAAATTTCATTCTTTTACATGTAGCTGTCTAGTGTACCCAGCACCACGTGTTGAAGAGACTGTTAATGAAAATAAAAATAAAAATAAACAAATGGGACCTAATTAAACATGGAAGCTTTTGCACAGCAAAGGAAACCACAAAATGAAAAGACAACCCTCTGAATGGAAGAAAATATTTTCAAACAAAGCAACCAAAAAGGGATTAATTTCCAATACATATAAAGAGCTCATGCAGCTCAATATTAAAAAGCAAACAAACCAGTCAAAACTGGGCAGAAGATCTAAATAGACATTTATCCAAAGAAGACATACAGATGGCTAAAAAACACAAGAAAAGATGTTATTAGAGAAATGCAAATCTAAAGTACATGAGGGACCACCTGACACGGGTCAGAATGGCCATCATCAAAAAAATCTGCAAACAATAAATGCTGGAGAGGGTGTAGAGAAAAGGGACCCTTCCTTCATTGTTGCTCGGAATGTAAACTGGTACAGTCACTATGGAGAACAGTATAGAAGTTACTTAAAAAACCAAAAGTAGAGCTACCATATGATCCAGCAATTCAATCCTGGAGAAAAGTATAATTGGAAAAGGTACATGCACCCCAATGTTCATTGCAGCAGTATTTACAATAGCCAGGACATGGAAGCAACCCAACTGTCCACCAACTGAGGGATGGATAAAGAAGATTTGGTACACACATACTCAGCCATAAAAAAGAACAAAGTAATGCCATTTGTAGTAGTAACATGGATGGTCCTAGAGATTGTCATGCTGAGTGAAGTATGTCAGACAGAGAAAGATAAATATCATATAATATTGCTTATATGTGGAATCTAAGAAAAGGGTACAAATGAACATATCTGCAAAACAGAAATAGAGTTACAGATGTAGAAAACAAACTTATGGTTACAGGAGGTAGACAGAAGAGGGGAAAACTGGAAGACTGGGATTGACGTATACACTACCATATATGCAAGGATCTGCTGGGCTTCCCTGAAGGCTCAGGAATCTGCCTGCAATGCAGGAATTGCAGGAGGCTCAGGTTCGATCCTGAGTCTGGAAAAATCCTCTGGAGGAGCATGGAAACCCACTTCAGTATTCTTGCCTGAGACTCCCATGGGCAGAAGAGCCTGGTGGGCTACAGTCCGTAGGGTAACAAAGAGTGGGGCACTACTGAAGGATGCATGCAAGGATCTAAGTATAGCACAGGGAACTCTACTCAACACTCTGTAAAGGCCTATATGGGAGAAGAGTCTAAAAATGAGTGGATATATGTATATAAATAAGTGAATCATTTTGCTGTACACTTGAAATTAACACCACATTATAAATCAACCATACTTCAATAAGGTTTATTTTTTTTAAAGAAAAAATAAAAATTCTTTTAGTTAATGTGTCTAATCTCTTGGGTATCTGTCAGCTTCCTTCAACCTGACCCTGTGATCACATCCATCTCTCTTCTCCTGGTTTAATCATTTTGCTTTTTTCAAATCACAAACAATTCTGCCTACTCATTAATGTCAAGCAATAGGACAAGAGGACTAGAGAAAGACACAAGGGAATTGTGGTATATTCCACATTTGAAAATCTTCCTGATGTATGAAATGTTTCAGTGTGTAGAACTTACTTGTCTGGCTACTTTGAAGGATATTAAAGTGTGGGAAATTTTTTCTCACTGCAACTTTAGATATTCAATATGAGGCCCTACTTTAAAAGGGAACAAAACAAAAGCAATCACAGATTTTACCAAGAAACTGATTAACTTTTTTTTAAAACTTGGCCATTGACAGGGGAACTTTCAATTTTGTGGAGAGTTTCCTTAAATGGAACAGTACTGATCCCAGTAATTTCACATAAATTAGATCATACCAAAAAAAAAAAAAAAATTAGATCATACCATAGGCTGAATTTGAATTTAGCCTCCAAGCTAAAGTAGGGAAACAAACAAAACAAAACAGATAATATCAGTATTGTCAATCAGGAACTCAGAGCTGGGCAATATCTTTAGTTGATGTTAGCAGTCCTTTATTAAGATGTGATTGATATACAGATAATGTACTGTGTAGATCACAACAAACTGTGAAAATTTCTTCAAGAGATGGGGATACCAGACCACCTTACCTGCCTCCTGAGAATTCTGTAGGCAGGTCAAGAAGCAACAGTTAGAACTGGACATGGAAAAACAGACTGGTTCTAAATTGGGAAAGGAGTACTTCAAGGTTGTATACTGTCACCCTGCTTATTTAACTTATATGCAGAGTACATCATGAGAAATGCTGGGCTGGAAGAAGCACAGGCTGGAATCAAGATTGCCGGGAGAATAGCAATAACCTCAGATATGCAGATGACACCACCCTTCTGGCAGAAAGCATAGAAGAACTAAAGAGCCTTTTGATGAAAGTGAAAGAGGAGAATGAAAGAACTGGCTTAAAATTCAACATTCAAAAAATGAAGATCATGGCATCCGGTCCCATCACTTCATGGTAAATAGACGGGGAAACAGTGGAAACAGTGACAGACTTTATTTTGGGGGGCTCCAAAATCACTGCAGATGGTGACTGCAGCCATGAAATTAAAAGACACTTGCTTCTTGGAAGAAAAGTTATGACCAACCTAGACAGCATATTAAAAAGCAGAGACAAAGGTCTCTGACAAAGGTCTCTTACTTTGCTGACAAAGGTCTGTCTAGTCAAAGCGATGGTTTTTCCAGTAGTCATGTATGGATGTGACAGTTGGACTATAAAGAAAGCTGAGCGCTGAAGAATTGATACTTTTGAACTGTGGTGTTAGACAAAACTCTTGAGAGTCCTTTGGACTGTAAGGAGATCCAACCAATCCATCCTAAAGGAAATCAGTCCCGAATAGTCATTGGAAGGACTGATGGTAAAACTGAAACTCCAAAACTCTGGCCACCTGATGAGAAGAAATGACTCATTGGCAAAGACCCTGATTCCGGGAAGGATTGAAGGCAGGAGGAGAAGGGAACGATAGAGGATGAGATGGTTGGATGGCATCATTGACTCAGTGGACCTGAGTTTGAGTAAACTCTGGGAGTTGGTGTTGGACAGGGAGGCCTGGCGTGCTGCAGTCCATGGGGTCGCAAAGAGTAAGACACGACTGAGTGACTGAACTGAATTCACATCTTAAGCTTACAGATCAGTAATTTGGCAATTGTAGAGGACATGTAATCATAATCTGGATGAAGATATAAAACATTTCATTTCTCCAGAAAATTTTCCTAATGCTCTTTTCCAATCAACTGCCTTGTACTTAAGAGTCAATTATGCTATCACTAAAGAGTATTTGCCTGTCTTTGAATGTAATATAAATGGAATTCTGGAAAATGTTGTCATTTGTATCTCTTTAGCTCTACTGAAAAATAAATTTTTCAGATTCAATCATTTTTTATCAGTAATTCATTCCTATTTATAGCTGGGTAATGTTCTGTTATATGATACACTAATATACTACAATTTATTTATTATTTCACCAGGTGAGGGACATTTGAGTCTTTCCCTTTTGGAGGTTATTTTGAATAATGGTGCTGTGAACATTCTTTTACAGGTCAGTAAGTAGGTATGTTTTATCTTGTTGGGTAAATACCTAGGAGTGGAATTGCTTGGTCAAAGGGTAGGTAGGTATACACTGAACTTTATTAGAAACTGTCAAAAGTTTTCCAAAGTAGCTGAACCGTTTTATATCACCATTGCCTAAAAATTCAGTTAGCCTACATTTTTATTAACTCTTAATCTTGAAGGAGATGGTAATACCAGACCACCTGACCTTCCTCTTGAGAAACCTGTATGGAGGTCAGGAAGCAACAGAACTGGACATGGAACAACAGACTGGTTCCAAATAGGAAATGGAGTACATCAAGGCTGTATATTGTCACCCTGCTTATTTAACTTGTATGCAGAGTACATCATGAGAAACGCTGGGCTGAAGGAAGCACAGGCTGAAATCAAGATTGCTGGGAGAAATATCAATAACCTCAGATATGCAGATGACACCACCCTTCTGGCAGAAAGTGAAGAGGAACTAAAGAGCCTTTTGATCAAAGTGAAGGATGAGAGTGAAAAAGCTGGCTTAAAACTCAACATTCAGAAAACTAAGATCATGGCATCTGGTCCCATCACTTCATGGGAAATAGATGGGGAAACAGTGGAAACAGTGACAGACTTTGTTTTTCTGGGCTCCAAAATCACTGCAGATGGTGATTGCAGCCATGAAATTAAAAGACACTTACTCTTTGGAAGGAAAGTTATGATCAAACTTGACAGCATATTAAAAAGCAGAGACATTACTTTGTCAGCAAAGGTCCATCTAGTCAAGGCTATGGTTTTTCCAGTAGTCATGTATGGATGTGAGAGTTGGACTATAAAGAAAGCTGAGTGCCAAAGAATTGGTGCTTTTGAACTGTGGTGTTGGAGAAGGCTCTTGAGAGTCCCTTGGACTGCAAGGAGATCCAACCAGTCCATCCTAAAGGAGATCAGTCCTGGGTGTTCATTGGAAGGACTGATGTTGAAGCTGAAACTCCAATACTTTGGCCACCTGATGCGAAGAGCTGACTCATTTGAAAAGACCTTGATGCTGCAAAAGATTGAGGGCAGGAGAAGAAGGGGATGACAGAGGATGAGATGGCTGGATGGCATCACCGACTCAATGGACATGGGTTTGGGTAGACTCCCGCAGTTGGTGATGGACAGGGAGGCCTGGCATGCTGCGGTTCATGGGGTCGCAAAGAGTTGGACACGACTGAGTGACTGAAATGAATCTTGGTTGTATCTTTAAAAATTTAAGCCACTTTAGTGAATATATAGTTGTAGAATAGTTTTTTTGGGGGGGTTAATAAATGAATTTATTCAGTCTCCTATTTTTCTCTAGATTCATTTGCTTATTTTTTAAAAAATATTTCCACATTCCCAAATGCTACCAATAGTTGCACACAAGAATAAGAAAAACATTATGTGCACAACATTAGAAAAACTAACATTTCATTGTTTATGTGTGCAAATATCAGAAACAGTACATGGCAGAAAGTACACCTGTACACGTATAAGAATCTGAGTTTGTTTTCTGGGGGGGGGGGGATTGATCTTTTTTTTCCTCTATTGTCTGCACCTCCAGGCATGCAAGATCCTACTTCCCAGACCAGGGATTGAACCTGCACCACCTGCAGTGGGAAAGCAGAGTCACTAGGGAAGTCTGGTTGTTTTGTTATTTTAATAAAAAGCATTCAAAGATTGAGAACTTTGTGGCTCTTAAAACAAGATTTCTAGGCATCAAATTCTTGTTTTATTTCAAGAAGTTATTTCGCTTTGAAGTTGCAGTTGTGTTGCCATCATTTACCAACATTTGCTAACTGAGATTTTTGGCATTCCACTAAAACTTCAGTGGCAGATCTAAACAGTGAGAAACTGTCCACATTCTGCCTTATAAAAGCAAAAACCCAAAGGAACCCTGAAATTGCCTTTCTTGTACTCGTGACGTGTGTGCCTTTTGAGTTTCATGATTACTCTGTGTATCATGAGAAACTATTAGATGCACACAGTTTATAGAATCAGCCTGGTCCTGATATCTGACATAACTGTGGCCTACACTTGGGAGTTTGGAACAAAGCTCAGCTTCTGAAGCTTCAGCCCCACACCACAGAAGGCACTTATGGATGCAAATAGGACTTTTTCTTGGCGTCATCGCATCTATGAGTGTGCAGTTCAGGAGGAGGTATCTTTAGACACATGCTCCTTGCTTACCAACCCAAGATTATCCTGGATTCTTAGTAACTCCCCAAGGTGATTAACACATAATCACTATGAAATCAGCTTGAAAATGCTTTTCCAGCTATAAAACTTACAACCTGGATGGGGAACTGGTAGTGCTGGGCCAGATGTGAAATGTCTGCTGCCTGGGGGTGGCGATGCGGGGAGTGGCTCTGGCATCTGGCTATGCACCTGAAATTTAGTCTACCACACTCACCTGGTCAAAGAGCAAGTATTCACTATGGAATTGCGCATGTATGTGTGTGGTGGTGGGGGAGTTGGCCTTAACATTTCTTTCCTCATGAACTTTTTTAATTTAGAAAACAGCAGAGGCAGAAATGTAATCCCAGCAAAGCCCAGTCCATTGTATTCTAGTCGGCATCCTATTTTTTGTAAGGGTAGTTCAACCTGAAATGCTGACACAATTTCCCAGAAGTTAATCAAGTATTGATTGTTTTCCCCATTCTTTATTCTCCTATTTCTCTCCTCTATCCACATCCCTAAAAATCTAGCAAATATGGTGGAATGCCAAGAGGGTGTCTATTCAAAGAAGTAATAAATAGTGAGTTAGGGAAATAGAACTTCAAAGTCTTTTCTACACAGTAAGCAAAGGAAGAAATCTACTTTTATTTTTTTTAACTGTATTTACATTTTTAATAGTTATTTTATTGATTATTTACTTATTTGGTTGCACCAGGTCTCTGGTGTGGCACACAGGATCTTCCCTGTGGTGTGTGGGATTTTATTTCTGTATTTATTTTTTAGTCGCAGCATGAGGACTCTTAGTTGTGACAGGTGGGGATTGAGTTCCTGGGACTCCTGCATTGGCACCACGGAGTCTGAGCCACTGTACCATGAGGGAAGTCCTCAGAAGAAACGTACTTTGAATCTGGGTTGGGCAGGTGCCAAATTAATCACAAATAATATTAAAATATTTGGTAACCCACACGGCAGGCACACAGATCCCCTAGAACAGTTGGTGTCTGTAACACCAGATGAAGGTCTTGGAATCTCCTGTCGTGGCCTTTGTTGACCCTCATTTGTGGAATCATGGGTAGGAACTGGTACCAGGGCAGTGGCCAAGTCCTCTAGAGAGTTTGGAGAAGCAGCTCTTTACTAACTGATATAAAAGTACTTCAATATTTTAATACTTAGTTGAGCATAATAGTCTGATAAGCCTGACCTTAAGCCTCAAATCTCAATTTAATCTCAGCTTTTCAAGAATACCAAGCCCCCTCTATCAGTTTGGATTGTTCTTTTAGAGGTAGACCTTCTTACAGAAATCCAAAGTCATTCCCTTTCACAGAAAAATCTAAAGCCCAAGACAAGGAGTATAGCACAAGTAATTTATTCAGAAAATACTGGTGGGAAACGGGAAATGAGAAGGGAAGGGGGGCAGTGAGGCGGTGGTGTGAGGCGGTGGTGCGCTGCAGTGAGCACTTGGACAAGGGGCCTTCGTCACTGGGGCCCTGAGTGGACGCCGTGGCCAGCTGGGGCTGAGAAACCCAGTGTCAACTCCCGGACAGCACAGCCTGCAGGCTGCTTCTGGGAGTGCTCATCCCCAGCGCCCAAACGGACTGCCCATCAGAGAAAGCCCTTGGCAAAAACATCCAGTTACGGGGTGGGAGACAGCAGGGAGCCCAGGACAGACAGGAAAGGTCGCCGCCCAGAACACCTCCCTCAGGCCTTTAGAAGACTTGAGGGCCATGAAAGAGGAAAGCTGAGTGCACATTTTAGCTGGAACTAAGAAAAGTGACCAAGTGTTTAGAAATTAAAAAAAAAAAAATGTTTCTCATGAATTAGAATAAAAGTCTGAGGATATTTACTCTCTTTAAAGCAGATATTTACTGCTCTGATCTACTCATGAAAAAATATTATAGTAGATCTCTTCTCATATAAAGTTTTTTTGTAGTGTTTGTTATAGCCAACTTAAAGGCAAAATTTCTAACCTTCAGTAGTACAAAACTAAAAAAATCTCAATTTAGCAAGAAAGGAATTCATGAGTGATTTGTGGTGAAATGCAGTCATTAATATTTTATACTCAAGATAATTTTGATATTACACTCAATTCATATTATTCCTGTTAATCAGCCCAGATCTTAATTAATGCAAAGTCTTAATGTCTGTTCTTTGTCCACCCCACTTCTCTGTTATAGAATCTAAATTGGTATAGCTCTTAGTCTGATCCTGGTAAAAATTTCATCATTCAGAGAAAGAAAGAGAGAGAGAGAGAATGGATAAGCTGTAAGCTGGGATTCTCCAACATCTTAACTGCTCAGGGTTATTCTTTTAATTCATTATACATCATGAATTTCATGTAAGGTGCGCAAGAAACCATAGAAAACACTTAAAAGCAAAGAATTGGTTTAAAGTTTGACACTAACAATAATAACTCAAGGCACTGTGATGGTCCAGAGAACGAAGGGAGGTTTGGGAAGAGTATGAGCGAGGGCTTACTTTAGTAATCAGAGCCAAAGAGTATGTATAATGGAATCACTTTGCTTTACACATATTACACAATTAACACAACATTGTAAATCAACTATACTTAAATAAATTTAAAAAATCAAATGTCACTTTGCCATCTGGACTTTCCAGTGGGTCCTGAACTGCTCCTAAGCTGTTTTTAATTACTAATTGGCTTAAAACAAGTAAAAATACATAAAAGCAACCACTGACAACTGGGTCTAGATTTGCTTTTTCAATTCCACTTTCTCTCAAATGTAACAGTAGCTAAAGGAAGGGTTTCATTTTTATGTGCTTAATTTATCTCCTCATATCCCTTTTAATTTCTTTTGATCTTCAAGAAATATGTCTTCCTTTTCCTCTCTGCATCACTGAAGACTATTTGCTGAGAAATGGTGAAATACTTCAGTTTCTTGGAATCCAATATTTTTCCAGTCATTAAGTCTTCTTGATCAACATTCAAAGCACAGCTAAACACTTTAACTTATTCTACCAACATGCATGAGAACCCACCTGGGCCAGATATTGAATATATAAAGTTAAATAGATACAACCAGTGTTCTTATGTAATTTACAGTCTAGTGGTGGAGACTGTGGACACAAATAAACATAAATTTACAAATGGAAATAAAGGCTCTGAAGTACAGTGAGTCACTCCACTGAATATGCACATATAGGATGAATAGGTGATAGATAAATAGACAGACAGACAGACACACAGATAAAGACTGATCCTAGAGGCAGTTCTACTGAACATGCGCATTCAGGATAAATAGGGGATAGATAAATAGACAGACACACAGATAAAGATTGATCCTAGAGGTAGAGTCTGGGTGGTTAAGCAGACTTCTCTGAGGAACAGGCAAAGGTGAAGGAAAAGAATGACCCAAGGGAAGAGATGGGAGAGAAAATGCAGTCTTGATAGGGGGGCTCTCCTCCTCTCAGAGAATAGTAACAGATTTTCTGGAGAAGTAAGTGGGTCTAGAACACACAAGACTTTCAAGGTCTTTGGTCTTTGGTACTTAGAGCAATGAAAGCTATTGAAGGGGTTTAAATCTGGGGCTCACTTGATATACTAGTTAATCTTGATATACTAGTTAATCTGAAAATATCATTTTGACTATAATGTGGAGAGAATGCTAGACAAGAGCACAAGTGAATGGTGGGGAGACCAGTTCGGAAGTCACTGTGAAACAGTCACTGAGAAAGCGGGGACGGTTGGAAAAGAGAAACGTGAGTGCATCCAGGACGTGCCAGAGTAGATTTCAGAGGTTATATTCAAGAACACAGAATGGTCTGGAAATGGACTGGAAGGACAAAGTATACAAGATGATGCTTAAATCCCCAGCCAACAAAACTGGATGGAAGGAGGGGACACCACATAAACCAAGGAGGCAGCGTTGTTATAATGCACTTGACACATGTCCCCATGCAGGAGTAATTTCCTTTGAATCAGCCTTGGGTTTCATAAGGAATAACTGTCTGGTCCAAATCTGTGATGGATCCTCTTTTGGGTAAAACCCAAAATGCGAAAGTACTGTAATGATTTATTTTTAAAAAGTGATCCTGAAATCAGCTATAGAGCTTCAGTAAACAGAAGAGCAAGACTAGACATGGAGTGAGCACAGAACACAAACCGCTGGATGCTGAGTAGCCTGAAGAGATGATGAGCTGGCTTTATTGCAAGTTTAGGGAAATGAGAAAGTTCTGCGAAGTGACAGCCTGCCACTTCCAATTCTTCAGAGAAGAAATGGGTACATTTGTTTTATCAGTGGGGCATTACATCAGTAACTGTTAATTAATGCCAACTCTTGATTTACAACCAGGAGGTGTGATTATACAGCTTCAGATACATATAGCAAAATATGTTCTGTGGAAACAGTGAAGTGTGCGAAGCCACTGCCAGCAGATAATATTAAGAAAAGCACAGCCAAATTCCAAAGAAGAACTCATTTGCTGAGGCATTAAAAAAATAAAAACCTCTTATTTGCAAAATAGAAATGTGATTTTTGTCAGGAAGCTTTATGGTACTAGTTATTTCCTACAAACACACAACTTGAATAAGAAGCAGCCAGCCCACAACAATGGTAATGATGTTTATTAAAATATCATCAACTGCTAATTTCAGCCACAGATCTGAGACTTGTCATCCGTGTTTTGAATATACTTATTTTTGTAGTAAGTTCTGCTTAGGGGGTGATTTGAGCTTTGATACATAGGTTGCATTATATTCTCTTTCCCCCACATCTTAAGTGTATGATATGAGTTTGTGTGTAGAATCAGAGTGGCATTCTTGGCATTATAAGAATGTTCTGAATCACAGTGTTCTCTCAAAACACAGTTTAGGAACTAATTTGTGAATGTATCATACGTTAATAAAATACAACTGAGAAATTCACTGATCTTTGCTATCCATCCGAAGTGATCACAGGACCAGGAAATCATCTCTATGTTCTAGATTGTGTAAGACTATGCAAATGTATTGAATAGATTTTCTAGTGTTCTGCACTGTGTCAGGAAGGAGAAAACTGCATTTTGTCAATAATTTCCAGTAAAGCCACCTGCAATGGTGATATACAAAGAATGCAACATTTAGATTTCTTTTTTTGATAATTTTGCCACCTTAGGTAGGTTACTCTAACTCTTGAGGTTAAATCCCTCTATCTCTAAAACCGATATGAACTTACTCTTCTCACAAAGCCATCTTGAAGATTAAATAGGATAACAGATGCATATGTATTCAGTATAGAAAAAATACCCAATAATATTAGCTGTCCCACTGGCACAACTAACTTGGTATGTGTTAAAAATAAATATACTATCTTTCATCCAATGCATTCTTCCAAGGATTTTCATTTTGGCTGGAAATCTGAGCATCTTCTTTGATACTTCTTATTTGCCTCCCACACCCAGGAAGTTTTAAAGTCCAGCCCCTTTTTAATATCAATATTACTTGTATTTGTGCTTATGAGACAGGAAATGGGCAGGGCACAACCATTAAAAAATATTACACAACCACTAAGAAAAACAGAATACCACAAAAACCAGTTAGAACCTACGAGGCCCAAGATGGCAGAAGATTTGATTTCCAGGAGACCTTTTCCTCATTATATACTCACTGTAATACGTTATAATCTAAATGATACACCCACAGGAGCCATGATTATTCCAAGGCTAATCATAAAGGCCAAAAAAGTGGATGGTGGTCCAACTCCTGGAAATCCCCACCCCTTCCGCATAGCAGTTGGAATATTCCTCCCACTCTTTAGCCTATGAAACAACCCAGCCCATACACTCCAACTACCCTTCACCTTGGGACCATTCTCTCCTGCTGAGATGGCCCGCACTGTCTGTGGAGTATGTATCTCCCTGAATAAACTTGCTTTCACTTTCTTATGACTCACTCTTGAATCCTTTCCTGCATGAGACCAAGGCCCCTCATGTGGTGGCCCATCCCAGGGACTCACCTGCGACCTGGGATTTGACCTTCCTCTGGCACCTCAGTTTCCTACAGCACTTACCTTCCTCTTCCTACCTGCTATACCAGTTCAAAGCTTCACTTTCTCTCCCCTTGATCATTGCATTAGTTTCCTAGTTGGCCTCCCTAGCACTGGTCTCTCCCAGCACGAGTGCACACACAGTGACGTTGCCAAATTCATTTTCCACTGGCACACTTCAGGTCATACTTCTGCTCAGAAATCTCCAGTGGTTTCTCATTTCCAGCCAAGAAAGGCTGGCGCATAAAGCCTTCCAGGGTCCTGTCCTCAATTCCCGTTCTTCAGCCTGGTCTCCCACACCCCAGTGCCCTGAACACCATTCTAAAACGCCCTGTGTTTTGGGGACTCCATGACCCAGCTCAATCCACTCTTTCACCAGAGCTTCCTTTCCTGTTCTCAGGGGATCCCTACCTACTCCTGAATGCTCACCTCAAACACCACCTCTCTCATGAAGTCTTCCAAGACACAAGTGTTTATCCCTTTTCCAACTCCACTGCACTACGTTTTGTTCTTATGATATTTTCCACATATGGTTTTGCTTTCAAATTACTTTTAGACATGTACCATCCATCCTTCCAGAGGACACTGAATCTGTGTTTTATTTATCTTTTCCTTGACTGTGTTTTATTCATCTTTGTATATAATTCCGGGCCTTGCTCATGCTAGATGCTCAAAAAAGTCATTGAATACTTGAATGTAAATATTTACTTCAAATCTACTTTGTGACTTTCAAATTTGTTACCTGTGTCCTTTCTTTACTAAATACCTTTTGCCTTTCACCACTTTTTTCCTGTTATTGAGAAGAATCTACCTAAAATACGTATCAGAAATGGGTATGCTGGACCTAGTATGGGAACACTGCCGCACATGTGCGTGAGCATCAGTAAAAGCTGACCATAGCCTGAAATCGTGTCCGTGTCACTACTACCCTATATTTGGAGTCACCTCCAGCTTCTTGGTCTCATTGACATGAATGTACACGGGGATGGAAATGTTGGTAATCACTCATGCGTATACGGTCACTTTGAACTTTCAAAGCACTTTCCTAGCTCTAATGCTGCACTTGATCCTTAAGCAGCAAAGTGGGAACAGGGTTTCTGATCACTACTTGAGAGAGAAGAAAGTGCCTTTCTAAGGAGAGGTGACTCATCCAAGGTCACAAAGCTGGGAAATAGTAGAAGTGGGAACAGAAACAGAATCTGTCTTCTAGACACTGATTAGGTGTTTCTTCATTTCAGTATCTCATTGGATTCTCTCTGCTTTTATTCTGCCAACTCTTAAGCTCTTGGAGATCCAGGAATGATATTTTTGTAGCATACAATCTTATACATGCCACATATGCTGCTTCTCTCCAAGTTTGGAGGGAAGTGTGGCTTCAACTGTAACACTTCATAAAAGGTTTTATCTCACTGCTTTATTTTACATTATTTAAATTTATCCTTGGTAGGATGTGCCTGACATTTTTTTATTTTTAACTTTTGGGGATAATTTTCATAGAATGCATTCATTCTATGGATGCATAGATGGGTTTTGACAAATGGATATGTGTGTTTCTACCACAGTCAAGATCCAGACTATTTCCATCACCCTTTGCAGCCTGTGCCCCATTTCCAGGCCACTACTGATCCGCTCTCTGTCTGCCTAACAGCTGAAGCTGTGCTTTGCATTTGCAAGTGTAGGGCAGGTCAATTAGCTTTGGGTCTCAGTGTTCCGATCTGTACAAAAGGCACTGAACATCACCTCTAAGGACCTTTTTGGTTCAAAGTATGTTATTATATGAAGTATATGAGAACAATAACTCCCTAGAATCTGAAAAAATAAATTTCCAATCAAATCAGAAAGAAAGGCAATTTTGCTCATGTCACTGAAGTCCTTCTATTCTGTTGTTCTATCCCCTGCATGCCACCATTTCTGGTCAAAAGCTTCCATCATGTGATTTCAGAACAGGTGCCTGCTGAAGATTATAAAAAGAAAAAGGTCCCAGACCATATTCACAGCCACAAGGATACTTAGGCAAACCTGCATAATACCCAGTGAGACATTTGACAAGAGCGATCCATTAATGTGGAGAATGTGGGAAGAAGACATCTATTGTGTTCAAAACGATCAAAAGTGGCTGCCAGTTTCACCAGCTCATTGTCAGTATTCCTACTGACGCTTGCTTTTGTGTTTTACTTGCTGGGGTTTAAGAAATATACCCCTTCCATTTAGGCAAAGATTAGGTGAATACCTGAGGCACAAATGGATTGTCACATGGTCAAATGCTTGTCTCTGAAAGAGAATGTCATGCAAACATAGAAGCCTGGAGACCATTCACTTCTGAAATGTTGACCTGGCCATTCATATGCATGTTCAGCATGGCAGAAAGCAGAGGAAGGGGGGCCATCTGAGACTACTGTATGAGTTAAATAAATGAGAGCCTGCATTGACAGGGCATCTTGCGTGCAGTGCTCCTGCTACAGAACGTGCTTTCAGTCTATTTAAAATTCTACCTCTGATTGGGAGGAAAATTACTCCCAGCTGGGTAACAAAGTCACATCTGTGTTCAGTAGCTAGCCGAAGCCACCTCATTCCTATTTATCTGATCTGAACTGTACTGCTATTTCAAAATCTTATGCAAATATAAAGGGAGGGAAATTTGAAGGGAAAATTACATCTCAGAAGTCTTTGTGGCTTCTGAATTTGAGACACTGCTTAAAGGTCAGTGTTGATTCAGTACTGGATTATTAAACCATTACATGAGGCATGGAGCAAATTGTTTTTACTCAGCTACTTCTCAAAAATGAATATAAATCATCCAAAAGAACAGTAGATTATAGACCTTATCCTGAATGCTCATCAGTGAATACCCCCATTTCATCATCTTTCTTTCTTCACTTGGATTTGTTGATTAATTATTCAATCATCATAATCATTTACAGCACTTTTTATTTGTTTGTTTATAAAATGAGGAGAATCAACAGTGCCAGACATAGAGCATGCTTGTGTGTCCAGAAGAACGGGGCTTAGTGACCCCTGGCATTGACATCTCCCCTTTGCAACTCTTCCCTCCTAGCATGTTACTCTTCTGTCCCATGACCACCAAAGGCTCAGCTCTCAAGAAAGTCTAAACATCTTGGAATCACCTTCAAAACCTCCCTCTAGGTTTGAACAGAGTTAGCAGCTTGCCAGAAGTCACATCACTACTAAATGACAGCGCCCAGATACCATCCCTCATGGGGTTGGTTCTAAAGCCTTAACAACTAATTTCTAATCATACAGCTTATCACATAATCTATGTTTAATCTAGACGTGCTTAACTGAGATAAGGAATCCATTAAAGTGGCTCAGATGGTAAAGAATCTGCCCGGCATGCGGGAGACCTGGGTTTGATTGCTGGGTCAGGAAGATCCCCTGGAGAAGGGAATGGCAACCCACTCCTACATTCTTGCCTGAAGAAATCCACAGACAGAGACAGACAGCCTGGTAGGCTACAGTCCCTGGGGTCAGAAAGGGTCAAACACGACTGAGGGACTACACAATGAGGCAAGAACCTCATTACTTAAAATAGAAGAGCTGGAACAAAAACAATGCCGGTGTACTTTCCAGTTTGAAAGCAGGGTCTGTGATGCCTTTTCTTGTCGTGTGTTTGTGCATAAGACACATGTGCACTGTCCAAGGCCAGGCAGTCCTAATAATAATAGCATGCCTCACTGCATGAGCAGTAGAAGAATTATTAAAAAAACAAATAAATATAAGGAATCGGGGTTCTAAATCATTGGCTTGTAACAGCCCTGGAAAAAAGTGGTCTTTTCATGAGCCAAAAACAAGTACTAACTTCAATAGCTCAGTTGAAGGTGTGACAAAGCTGCCTTTATTCACTGTCTGTCAACAATGTGGAGAAGGTGGGAATAATTCCAGTCATTAGTGTATCTGACACAACCTCCATTCCACTTTTCATCAATGGGGGTTTATGACCAGGTGCGCTCCAGTGGTTTGGAAACACTTTAAAGGAAAACAGACTTGTGGGGTCATTAAGACTTGAGGGGTAACTTGAGAGAGGAGAGGGAGGGAGTTGTCTGGAGGTTCCAAATGAGTCAGGAGGAAGGTTTGTGTGAAAGGAGCCATTTAGCCTGACAGGAACAAGCCACAGGCTTTCTGAGACACAATGTGCTTCTAATTGCTGGCTGGAAAGTTATTTCCTTTTCTGTCTTCTAAAATATGCAAGACTTTTTCCATGTTGTGATTTACAACCGGGTTAGGTTTCAACCACCTGTGGGCCTCTGCAAACTGTGGCGTGTGTTCCCAGTGAGATAACATGTTTTGACAGAAGCTTCACCACATCAAGAAAGTTAGAGAGATGAAAAATCCCACCCTGCTCTCTGGATGAGATGGTTATTGACAAAGAAAGAGAATATCAAGGAATCACTCATTCATTGGACCCCAAAGTTAAATAAGGACTTCAGTAATTTTCAGAGGAATGAAAAAATCTGTAAACCTTTTTCTTTTCTGCCTTGAATAGAGTATAAAGAGCACTTAACATTTAAAAAAAAAATAAACTAGTATCATTCTATGAGCATCCATGAGTATGCTGTCCTAGGTGGAAAATATATTGAATCAGTCCTTTTACTATCAATTATTAATTGATTACTTCTTGATAAGCTTGTTACATTCTTATCTCTATGTATTTCCATTGGTGTTTGTGCTTTTAAAATGTCACTCAATTAAACAACAAAAAGAAAAACGGACAAACAGAAGGAAAGAGAGAAAGATGGAAAAGAAGAGAGAGAGGAAGGAAAGACCATTGTGAGCATCTGCTATCTCAGGCACTGGGAATATAAGAGCAAACAAGACAGGTGAGTCTTCTCCTGTTCTCCAAGGGAGAGACTGTAATTTATTCTCTTTAGTTCTGTTTATCCTCACCATCAGCATTGCACCTAAGATAGTTACTAAATATGTGTTCATTGGGTCCCTGAATAAATGAACATGAACTGGTATGGTACAGGCTGGGAAAACATATTTCACAAGTTTATTTGAAATGCATCAAAAATCAGAGAAATATGATTTCAAATTATTTTCCCAGAAGCATTTTTTTAGAGTCTTCATGACATCAAACCTAGCACTTTACTAAATGGTTTCTTTTGCCATAAAATTGACTAAAGAAATGGTTGTCTGTTCTTTGTAAATGGCATTTCTGCTTCATCTGTGAGAATTAAGAGTATGGTGAAAATATTTGATGACTTTTGTTAGGGTGAGGCAGTTAAGAAGTTAGCCATGAAATGAAATGGGGGACTGGTAAGGGTAAGATATTTTAAATTTATTCTCTTATAGTCCCAGAATTGAGGCACTGTCCTTTGATATCAAGAAATATGACTGTTAGAGAGCTTTGACAAAATGTCAGATGTAGCATGAAATATGGTACAAAGAAAGGAAAATACCGCTCAGTGCTGGTTAATTTGTGGTGTACTAGCATGCTTCTAATAAGTGGATTGAGTTTGTCCTTCTGTGTTGATACTTGCAAATTGTCTGTTTCAACACATGTACATATTTTAATTGACTATTTGCTCATTAATTACAAGTAAGACTAACTGAATTCACTGGAATATCAATCCCCAATGCAAACAAAATACCATTTACTCATACATTTAGAAACATAATACGGATTTCCAGTGATCCAGCAAAGAGGAACACTAGTCACTACTCATGATTGATTCAGTGCTGACGCAGGTGGCCTTTAGTGAACTCTCCTTCCTCACTTACTCTACCAGGCACTCCACAATCATGGAAAGACGGTGTCTTTAAGGTTGAGAAACTTATCTTCAGTAGAAAATAATTTATATCTTCTCTTTCAAAAATTTTCAATCCAAATATTAGTTTGCTATCCATTTAACTATATGCGTGTGTTATTATAAGTAAATATTTTAAAATTTCAGCTGAATGCTATTGCTCCATTGTGATTAACTTCCATAATATAAAATTATACTGAAGGATTTCAGGAAGGTCCTTTTATAAGAGCATTCTACTTGGCAAAATCCTGCTTAAGAGTTTTCACTTTCTATAGTTGATGGTCAAATATTCTGCGTGTTTTAAGTATGGATGTTTTAAGTATACTTTAAGTCATCCTGCTTATTTAACTTATATACAGAGTACCTCATGTGAAATGCCGGGCTGGATGAAGCACAAGCTGGAATCAAGATTGCAGGGAGAAATATCAATAACCTCAGATATGCAGATAACACCACCCTTACGGCAGAAAGAGAAGAGGAACCAAAGAGCTTCTTGATGAAAGTGAAAGAGGGGAGTGAAAAAGTTGGCTTCAAACTCAATATTCAGAAAACAAAGATCATGGCATCTGGTTCCATCACTTCATGGCAAATAGATGGGGAAACAATGGAAATAGTGAGAGGCTTTATTTTCTTGGGCTCCAAACTCACTGCAGATGGTGACTGCAGTCATGAAGTTAAAAGATGCTTGCTCCTTGGAAGAAAAGCTATGATCAACCTACATAGAATGTTAAAAAGCAGAGACATTAGTTTGCTCACAAAGGTCTGTCTAGTCAAAGTGATGGTTTTCCAGTAGTCATGTATGGATGTGAGAGTTGGACTATAAAGAAAGCTCAGTGCTGAAGAATTGATGCTTTTGAACTGTGGTGTTGGAGAAGACTCTTGAGAGTCCCTTGGTCTGCAAGGAGATCCAACCAGTCCATCCTAAAGGAAATTAGTCCTGAATATTCATTGGAAGGACTGATGCTGAAGCTGAAACTCCAAAACTTTTGCCACCTGATGAGAAGAACTAATTCATTGCAAAAGACCCTGATGCTGGGAAAGATTGAAGGTGGGAAGAGAAGGGGATGACAGAGGATGAGATGGTTCGATGACATCTCTGACTTGATGTACATGAGTTTGAGTAAGCTCTGGGAGTTGCTGATGGACAGGGAAGTCTGGTGTGCTGTAGTCCATGGAGTTGCAAAGAGTCAAACATGACTGAGCAACTGAATGGAATGGAACTGAAGTATGGATATGTCTTTTTTAAAACTTTTTATTTTGTATAGGAGTATAGCCAGTTAGTAATGCTGTGATAGTTTCAGGTGAACAATGAAGGGATTCAGCCATGCCAGGAGCTGCTATGTGTGTGTCCAGTCACTCAGTCCTGTCTGGCTCTTTGGGACCCCATGGACTGCAGCCCACCAGACTATTCTGTCAATGGGGTTTTCCAGGCAAGAGTACTGGACTCAGTTGTTATTTCCTTCTCCAGGGCATCTTCCCAACCCAGGGATCAAAACTGGGTCTCTTGAATTGCAGGCAGACTCTTTACCATCTGAAAGAACAGGAGGAGACAGAAGAGATGTGCATTTGATCCCTTGGTCGAGAAGATCCCCTGGAAGAGCACGTGGCAACCCACTCTAGTATTCTTGCCTGGAGAATCTCAACAGAGGAGCCTGGCAGGCTACCTGGAAGGCTCCAGTCCATAGGGCTGCAAGGAGTTGGACATGACCGAAGCAAATTAGCACACATGCACATAAATGTATCCATTCTCCCACAGACTCCCCTCCCATGCACACCTTGATACTACTTTTTTTTTTCTTTTGAGAATGCAATCCAGTTCTACATATAATTCATTATTCACTCTGAATGCCCAGGAGGATTTGCAATACCCATCAATGAAAATTCCTCCCACGGTTGTACACAAACACTTGAGGAAGAAGGGAACTGTGAACTTCAGTGTAAGGCTCTCATTTTTTCTCCTAATAAATCCATTGACTTTTAAAGATATTCTCATATTTGATGACAGTATAACACAGGCTTAAGAACAGAATCTTTAGGACTGGCATGAAAAATGAAAGTTGCTCAGTCGTGTCTAACTCTTTGTGAGTCCATGGGATTCTCCAGGCGAGTATACTGGTGTGGGTAGCCTTTCCATTCTTCAGGGGATATTCCCAACCCAGATATCGAACCCAAGTGTCCTGCATTGCAGAATTCTTTACCAGCTGAGCCACCAGGGACCGGCATGAATACAAGGGGAAATAGTACCCAGCTGTGGAAGTCATTTCCTGATAATGGATGCCTGACTTTGAGAAAGAAGTGGATATGCTTAGGACTGCTATGACTCCCTCGTGGTTCAGACAAGAGAGGTATTTCAAGTAAATGAAATTTTAAATAAATACACCCAAATTTATTGAGAAATAAGGGAATCTGACATCTGTTGAGGTTATTGCCAATCCTAAATATTTTTCTTAAGCAAAGTTTCTGGATGTAGGAAGAAAAGTTTTGAACTTCATGGGCATGAGGATTTCACTGAATGGTAATAAGCATTTTTATCACATCCTTATTGTAAGGAAGATGCTTGCAGACCCGTCTAATTTGTGACAATTCCAGAAAGTGGCAGCTGATGTTCAAAGATGGGTTGCCAGTCCCTTCTCCAGGGGATCTTCCAGACCCAGGGATTGAACCTGGGTCTTGTGCTTTGCAGGCAGATTCATTACTGTCTGAGTCACCAAGGAAGCTCAAAGCAGTCAAACGTGATAGACTGTGGGGAGCTTTGCCATATAGCACTAGGTAACTTGGACCACATGCCTTTTTAGGGAAATAGTTGAGCACTAGTATGACTGACATGACTGAGCGACTTCTCTTTCACTTTTCACTTTCATGCATTGGAGAAGGAGATGGCAACCCACTCCAGTGTTCTTGCCTGGAGAATCCCAGGATGGCAGAGCCTGGTGGGCTGCTGTCTATGGGGTCGCACAGAGTCGGACACGACTGAAGTGACTTAGCAGCAGCAGCAGCATCAGTATGACTGATGAAGACCAAGGTAAATTATAAACCAGACAGGGTAGCATGAGAAGCTCATAATTTAAACCTTAAAAAATTTATAAGGGGCTTAAAATGGTGATTTTCCTCCACATATTTCTTTTTATCTATGTATACATTTTCTTTCTTTTAAAAAAAAATTTATTCCATTATAAACTAACACAACAGTTTAGCAAAACACTTGGAAACTGGAGAAGAAAAAAGCATTCTCCTAACCCTACCAGGCTTACATCATTGCAGTTAGCTATTTTGGGAAATTACCATCAGTATTTTTTTTTTCCCTTGATCATGTGCATTTTGTGATATTAGCATTATAACCAAGGGTGGATCTAGGTTAGTGGTACCTGAAACTTATATAATGTAATCTGGGTGGGGGGAAGGAAAAATCTTAGTTCGAGAGGAAATTTAAATACTTTTACTTGAAACTTTTCTTTCCAAAAATATATAACCATATGAAACACATTGCTACAAAGTCTCTAGGAGCTTTTGGAGGGGCTTGTGTTACACTAGCGCCACATGCTCAGCCGCTCAGTCGTGTCTGACCATTTGTAACTTCAGGAATGGTAGCCCAGCAGGCTCCTCTGTCCATGGAATTACCCAGCACGAATACTGCAGTAGGTGGCCATTTCCTTCTCCAGAGGATCTTCCTGACCCAGGGATAGAACCCGCCTCTTCTATGGCTCCTGCACTGACAGGTGGATTCTTACCAACACATTCCACTATTCTTGCCTGGAGAAGCCTGTGGGCAGAGAAGCCTGGGGCCACAGGCACGACAGGACTGAAGCGACTTAGCATGCATGTATACATATATTTTGGAGAAGGAAATGGCAACCCACTCCAGTGTTCTTGCCTGGAGAACCCCAGGGACGGGGGAGCCTGGTGGGCTGCCGTCTTTGGGGTCGCACAGAGTCGGACATGACTGAAGTGACTTAGCAGCAGCGGCAGCAGCATATATATATTTATATTTTATTTTCTCTCATAGTATATATCAAAATAATTTTCCATGTCAAAGCCTAGCCTTTATGATATGAGCTTTAAAGACTGCATATTTTCCTTTTGAGTTCGTGTCCTCTACTTGCCCTGAGGCAGTTTTTGAACCTTGTAACTACTGATATTTACATTTGGGAGTGGATAATTCTTTGTTGAGGTGGACCATTCTGTGCATTACTAAATGTCTCCTCAGGGGCAAAACTGCCCCTCCCTTTCAGAGCCACTGCCCTAATAAAACTCCTACTCTGGTTACTTATATTATTTGCTTTCTTCCATTATAATTGAAGCATTTTCATGAATATAATTTTGTTCAAGTTTTACCTTTTCAAGTTAAACTCATAGAAATGGAATTATTATGTTAAGAGAATGGCACTAATATGACTTTTGATATATAGTGTCAAATTCCCTTCCCATTATCTTAATTATAGGTCAAGTTAGTATATATGTAGTTTCATCATATAATTATAGATTATAATGAATAACAAAATACTGTGTTTAAGCTATACAATATAGTTATATGATTACATTTAACTCATTTATCTTGCTAATCAATTCTAACTATTGTCTGAGAATCTACCCTGCTATAGAATGCTCAGCAAAGAAATTCTGAATTGACTCTTCCCCTTTTTCTTACTTTAAAAGTCAAAAAATTATATTTTGGATCAGAACTGTGCTATTTCTGTCAACCAGGAGAAGGGACTTGAAAATGCCATTCTAGTTTCTTTCTTTCCTCACTATCTGCCCAGTTTAGCCCTTCGCAAGGAGAGTCCATGTGCGAGTTCAGAAAGCGGGTGGGAAAGCTGTTTCAGTGTGACGGGCCTGCTGGTCTGGGGACACCGTGGGCTTCTTGCTCCCTGTAGGCTCACAGGCCTGGGTCTCCTCCTCATGGTGGAGGTTAACTGCAGCTCTGGGGCCCTCCTGCACCACTAAAGCCTGGCTCTCCCCTTCCTGATCCCCAACCCCACAGATCAACAAAGACTTCACTCTTTATGTGTCAGGAAGAGAATCTGAAACACGGCTTTTCACTCTTTCTGAAGGCTGCTGTGAACACCTGTCTCTGACAGAAAGCTCTCGAGGATGACGCTTTCCCACATGTTGGAAACATCACCTCCTGTTGCCCAACGTGTAAGGAGCGGGGCACACCTCTCTCGGCGGCCCGCCCCAGCGGGGTTTGTTTCTGAGGCCAGAAGCCACTCCCACAGGCCTGCCTCCCCCTCCACTCCTGCTCAGGGATGACGGCCAAAGCCCTCAGCCCTTGGGTAGGTGGGGTTGTCAGGTGAAAAGCTAAGTGGAGATGATGTCTGTGATTGATCTAAAACTCACAGGAATGATTCTGTTCCTATAGGTGAATATTAGGTAAGAGTTCAGGGAATCAGTCTCTGTATTAAAGTAAAGCCGTGCATGTGTGCTAAGTCACCAGCTGTGTCCGACTCTGTGTGACCCCATGGACTGCAGCCTGCACGCAGAGGATCTGTTTAAATATTGAAAGAGTGTGCCATTTACTTTTTAAGATGAAAAGATGACTGTTCATCAAATTTCTGACAAGGACTCATAGAAGCAATAGAAGTGAAGTCGCTCAGTCGTGTCCGACTCTTTGCCACCCCATGGACTGTAGCCTACCAGGCTCCTCCCATGGGATTTTCCAGGCAAGAGTACTGAAGTGGGTTGCCATTTCCTTCTCCAGAGGATCGTCCCCACCCAGGGATCGAACCATGGTCTCCCGCATGTAGGCAGACGCTTTACCGTCTGAGCCACCAGGGAAGTCTTAGAAGCAATAGATAGAAGTCGTAAATATTAAATAACATTGTTGAAAGAAAGACATATTCACAGATATTCAAGAAAAGTATAGGTAATCCTTCCCTAAGAGATCACAAAACTACACTTCCAAATTTACTTAATGATTAGCCTCTGCTATGTAAACCATAAAATTCATAATTCTCAGATTATTGTATCAGAAGAACAAGAATGATTCTGAATTCCTGTGATCTGAATTTTGATTGAGGATCATACAGTGGATTGTGAAAGACTTTATTTAGACTATATGTGAAATTAATATATGTTTATTAATAAAACTGAATGACTTTTAATGTGTTTTGAAGAAAGGAATTGACATAGTACAGGTAGACAAACAGCATAAAAAGTCTGCACGTGAGAACGTTCCACGGCAGTTCTCGTTCACATACAGGACTTATCAGGGTGCGTTTTTGTCCTTCCATCTCCCCTGCCTTCCTCCCTCCCACATCTCCTTTCCTCTTTCCCCAAATCTCTCTTTTCTTTTTTTTCTGCTTTCCCCTTCACTGTCCCATTTTTTCCTTTTCTTCTGAAGACCTTTTGCCAAATTTCATGAAAATAGAAGTGAAATATAGATTGTCTTTAAATCTTAATATATTCTCATCTATACTCTCAAATTCCACAAATGGCTTTATGGCTTTATTCTATTTCTGTTCACTGTGAGTCTTTATAATCAGTTAATATAAATTTACCACATAAGTTCACCCAGGAATGTCCCTGACAAAAGCTGACACAGAAATGGTGTGTCTGTGCCAGGGAAATGACAGACAAAGGAAGACACACCAGGACCTCAGCCACTCTCTGGCCGGTTTGGGAACCCTGGTGTGAAGGGCGGGCCTGTGGGCCACGGGTCTGGGAGGACCTGCTTTTCCCACTGACGCCTGGCAGCCAAAATGTGTACCTTGCCCGCATTTTAATGGGCGAGATTATACAGTGTCTGTGTATTTATAACTGATAAAACAGCTTTCTTGCTGAAGAATCTAATATTACCAATAGCTCAGAAGAACTCACTAAGTTTCCAGTTTAGATGCTCACTTTGTTTTATTTAAATAGAAATAAATGAAGGCAACGTAAAGTTGGTTGACAAAACATATTAGGTTGGCAAATAAGGCACTTTCTAGAGTAAGAAAGGAAACAAAATAATAATGTCTCAGAAAAGGTAATGGGTCTCTCCATACCCCAACTTACAGGTTAAGCAGAGCCCAGTAGATCAGACTTTACCATTAAATCCACTATTATTTGAACATTGTTATATATATATAATTTTTAATTTCTAGTTCTTAAAAATATAGTCAAATAAAATTAAAACTTTTTAAAAAATGACTTATGCTTTAACAGTTTCATGGGTCCTAAAATCTTGGATAAGTGGTAATGATTTTGTTTTTGATATAACATCATCACAACACTTTCAAGATATGTATTTTTTAGTCTAGAAAACGTTATGCCATCTTGGTGAACCGGCTTTTCTGTCCACAGTCTGCTCGGGTGCTGTGGAGGGATTCGGCCATGCCCAGGTGCTGTGTGTGTGCTCAGTCGCTCAGTCCTGTCCGGCTCTTTGCAGCCCAGGGACTGGAGCCCGCCAGGCTCCTCTGTCCATGGGATTCTCCAGGCAGGAATACTGGAGTGGGTTGCCATGCCCTCCCCCAGGGACTCTTCCCAGCCCAGGGACTGAAGCCAGGTCTCCTTCATTGCAGGTGGATTCTTTACCACTGAGCCTCCAGGGAAGCCCCTACTGGGGTGGTCAGGATGAATTGTTTAATGCATGAGGGGAGAAACAGAGGTATAAGAAGCATTGATGAAATCACATAAGTGAGCGTTAATTTTACATGAGCTCCATACATTCTAGAGAGTAGATTATAAATACAAACGTGGAATGTCGGCCTCATTTACTAAGAGGGTGTGTTCTAGGAATGAGGAATATAGGTACTAGCTTCAACATCACATTCTAATTGCAGCTACTATGTCTTGCCATTTTTGTTCATAAAGTAAATTTCTTTAATCTAATTGGTTTAGACTAGAGTCAAAACAGCATAAAACATGCATTAACCATATTCACCGTTTCTCTGGAGACATAAATATGTGCTGCAAGTGTAATTTAGTATGATGTTTATCTCCCTGACATCACGCTTTTTAAAGAGGAAAGCATTGCAGGGTTCTTTTTATACAGTTTAAATAAACTGCTAACAGTGTGTACTTTCCTCTGATGAAACTTGCATTTTCAACCATTCTAGGTTCATTCTTCTTTAGGCAAAAAGATTTCTAAAGTCTCTACTTCACTTGTCCATCCTTAGCCCTTCAGTGTATCATTCCATCAAAGCTCAGTTTTAATTTTTACTGCTGACTGTCATCTAATAAAAAAGATTCATAGTTATATTAATAGATCACTAGAATATATATATATTCTAATAATTATAAATATTCTAATAATATATTTATTATATTAGATACATATACTATTTATACATAAATATATTAAATAACTATATATTTACATACATTTATATTTTCTATGGTATAAATATATATATTATAAAAGTTACTATCATTATTATGGTCTGGGAAAAAAGTTGGATCTCAAACTCACACTTTATATCACAATAAACCCAGAACAACCAAATGTGTTTGTATATAAAACCTGAAAGCAGTAGTTACGCTAATAACGGACAGATAAGACTTTTTAATAATTGGTCTAACAGTCAAGATGTAGAATAGTTTAAAAGTACGATCTTGAATTTTGATTTAGAGGAAAATATACATTGTGTTTAAAAAAGGTGAAAGTGTGAGTCGCTCAGTCATGTCTAACTCTTTGTGACCCCGTTGACTATAGCCCACCAGGCTCCTCTGTGGTGGTATTCTTCAGGCAAGAGGACTGGAGTGGGTTGCCATTTCCTTCTCCAGGGGATCTTCCCGACCCAGGGATTGAACCTGAGTCTCCCGCATTGCAGGCAGATTCTTTACCATCTGAAGATTCTTTACATCTTTGTAAAGAATGTAAAATTCTTTACATGTAAAGATTCTTTACATCTTTACCACTAGGGAAGCCCTTTTCATACACTGTGTTCAAGCATATGTGGGCATTTTTGTAAAATGATCACATATTAGCAATAAAGCTGCTGCTGCTGCTACTGCTAAGTCACTTCAGTGATGTCCGACTCTGTGCGACCCCATAGACGGCAGCCCACCAGGCTCCCCCATCCCTGGGATTCTTCAGGCAAGAACACTGGAGTGGGTTGCCATTTCCTTCTCCAATGCATGAAAGTGAAAAGTGAAAGCGAAGTCGCTCAGTCGTGTCTGACTCTGTGTGACCCCATGGACTGCGGCCTACTAGGTTCCTCGTCCATGGGATTTTCCAGGCAAGAGTACTGGAGTGGGGTGCCATTGCCTTCTCTGAGCAATAAAGCTAATGTTATCAAATTTCAAAGTATCAGTATCATATTGAACATATTCTGACCACATGCAATTTAATGTAAATAAATGACAAGAAATGCCCCACTTTTTTATAGGTACAAAAACACACTTCTAAATAGTTCATGAGTCAAAGTGTAAATATTAATGGAAACTAGACTATATGTATTAAGAGATGAATTACAGACAAGCACTATGCATTAAGGTTTGTAAGACTGAGACAAAACAATAGTTCAAGAAACATTAACTAGTCATATATTTACATTAGAGAATAAAATAGGCTTGAAATAAAGAAGTGCTACATCCAATTAGGAGATTTAAAAAATAAAACTGACAAAGGATATGATTTCATTCACTCAACTGAAAAGCTTAACCTTTAAGTACTAGCAAGGATATGGTTCCACAACAACCCTCACCCACTCCTGATGGTAAGATAAATTAGACCACCTGTTTGGAAAAGTTAATGATAACATAGTTGGGTTGAAAATGCTGACAGTACATAATGCCGAAATTTCACTCTTAGTTATACTCCAAGAGTTACAGAATTTTTGAAAACATGTACAATGGAAGACGTTGACAAGAAGATTCATAGCAACACAGAAACAGTAAAAATGTTGATTGGTACAAAAACGTCTACTACTAGAATGGATAAACAAATTGTTCTTACAATGGAACATCGTATAAGCAAAGACGAAAGAACTACTGTTATATGGATCAATATGAATGACCTCAAAAATATAATGTTCTGGGGAAGAAGCAAATTGCAGAAAAATTTATACTGAATGGTTCCATTTAGGTGCCTATATTTTAAAATAAAACATTATTTAGGAACCTATATATGTGTATATATATGAATGCATATATATATGTATACCTACTCTACTTATTCTGGAGAAGGGAATGGCAACCCACTCCAGTGTTCCTGCGTGGAGAATTCCATGGACAGAGCAGCCTGGTGGGCTTCGGTCCATGGGGTCACACAGAGTCAGACATGACTGAGTAACTAACACTACACCATGCTACTTATAAACATACACATATATAGAAGTGGTAAAAATATACAGAAAAAGCAAGGGATCAAAAATAAACATTCAGGATAGTGCCTCTGTCTCCTGAGGTAGGAGGAGCATCGGGATGGTTTGGAGGGGTCTGTGGGGAGTGTCCAGGGTGCCAGGGACATTCTCTGAGAGCACAGAATCGCCCTACAGAGAGCACTCAGTCGTGTCCGACCCTTTGTGACCCATGGACTGGAGCCCACCAGTTTCTGCCGTCCATGGAATTTCCTGGGCAAGAATACTGGAGTGGGTTGCCATTTCCTCCTCCAGGAGAACTTTTCGCTCACAGAGCAAGCTAACATCTACTAAAATTGCCAAAGCACATACTCTTATAAAAATAAGTACTGCAAAAATAACCCCATACATACATAATAATGTGCATCTAAGGTAATTCACTGTAGTACTATTTGTAATAGTAAAATACTGGAAACATAATAAATTGTATCATAGAGGGCTGGCTGACTTAGCTACGGTTCATCCATGCAATGAAATACGACGGAGCCAAAGAAAAGATCATTCAAGCACCTTATGACTTAGTGCATGAAGACTTTAAAGGCACTGTTAACAAAAGATATGAAGCATTGTATATAATATGTCAACAACATATGCATAAAATAGGATGGAAAATATATATATTTGTAAATTCAAAATTATTTTAAAGTATGTGAAAAGTCAAGATCATTGTTTGAAGGGAAAGTAATAGGGTGGATGGGAAACAGGTAAGAGTGGACTTTTTATTCTCCATCATTTTATACATTTTTCCTTTTGTAAAAAACATTTTATTTTATAGTGGAATATAGCCTATTAACAGTGTTGTGATAGCTTCAGGTAGAAAACAAAGGGATGTTGAACTATTTAAAAATGTTATTTCTGGAGAAGAAGACAGAATGGACTGGAGAAGGGTGTGAGAGAGACTCACTCCTTTTATCATTCATCATTTATTTGTTCCTTTTGAATTTGGTGACTACAACACTAATATAAATAAAATACCACGAAAAAATAAAAATAAAGCCATCCAGTTCTCAATCACTAGGACTCTGTTAAGAGACTGAACCCAAAACTCTGTCAACAATTAGCCAAATACCATAAAAATGGCACCTCCTTAAAAGATGGAACTTTTCCTGATCTATAAAAACATATCACAAGAAGCCACAGGGTTACTGAAAACCCCTACAAATGTTCCTTGGGCATGTGTGAGAAGTTTTGCGGGAAGTGTTGTTCATAGTGTCCTGGAGGAGGAGTAAAATATATTTAAAATAACAGGAGAGAAAATTGAAATTATCTTTTTCTCGAAGATACAAGAAACTGTTAATAATGCCATAAAGAACACAGAGGGGCACATTTGTGTATATTTTAGTCTTTTGGAAAATGATAAATAATTAAATACAATCATGAAATTACTACAGATTTTCATAAATTTCTTGATGAGAATACAATTTAAAATTTATCAACATTTCTTAAAATAGGACAAGAACAAATAGGCAAAATAAATCAGTGAAAAGTAAAAATATCAAGTATGTGAGTTTGTTCCTGGGGTTCTCAAGGCAAGAATACTGAAGTAGTTTGCCATCCTCTTCTGCAGTGGACCATGTTTTGTCAGAACTCTCCACCATGACCCATCCGTCGTGGGTGGCCCTGCACAGCATGACTCATAGTTTCACTGAGCTAGTCAAGGCTGTGGTCCACGTGATGAGTTTGGTGAGTTTTCTGTGACTGTGGTTTCCATTCTGTCTTTCTTCTGATGGAGAAGGGTAAGAGGCTCATGGAAACTTCCTCATGGGAGAGACTGAACTGAACATTCATCGGAAGGACTGATGCTGAAGCTGAAACTCCAATACTTTGGCACCTGATGCAAAGAACTGACTCGTCTGAAAAGACCCTGATGCTAGGAAAGATTGAGGGCAGGAGGAGAAGGGGATGACAGAGGATGAGATGGCTGGATGACATCACTGACTCAACGGACATGAGTTTTAGTAAGCTCCAGGAGTTGGTGATGGACAGGGAAGCCTGGTGTGCTGTGGTCCATGGGGTCACAAAGAGTCAGACACGACTGAGTGACTGAACTGAACTGATGTGCACTTGAGATATGATAAAAATCTATTATTTAAGAGACTGGACATGCAAATATCCACACGTGGACCTACCTGTGCCTCCACAACGAGAAATCATTAAGAGGTTGGTGTGTGGAGCTCTATTTTCACTGTCAAACCATCACAACTTTAGCAGAATCTCCTCAAACTTTTTTTATCTTGTCTGTTGTGATCTTTTAGAGTTATATAGGAAATACCCTTTCAGTTTCTATAGGAATTGTCACATTTTTTAATCTCCTTTTTTCTCATTAGGGAGATTGAGAATTGAATACTATCTGATCTAATCTTGTCCACGAGGAAGACACATAACCGCTCTGGGTTTTCGTGTCATTTTCTGTAAATGATAATGTCCCTTCTATGCCTATCATTCTATAATGCCAGAGTGACCGCTAGAGGCTTCTAGAATTCCTGCAACTCTCATTAATAACTGCTTTTTACACTGACATAAATCAAAACAGCATTTCCTTGAGTCTTCTTTTAGAGGATGTTATCAGCTACAATGATTAAACAAATAGAACTTTATCTTCTTTTACACGAGAAGTACGAAAGTATACGGATTCTGTCACTGGTTTACCAGCTTAACGATTTCAGGACTGGTATCTTTACAGTTCTAGTAGGCAGACCCTCAAGGTCACAATATGGCTGCTGCAGATCCTGCCAAACAAGATAAAGACTATCTGCATCATGAGGCAATTCCACGCTCTCCAATTACTGGCAACCACTCTTCTAGTATCTATTACTATAGACTAACTTTGCCTCTTCTGGATCTCATATAAATGGAATCACAAAGTATGTAATCTTTTATATTTGGCTTTAACTTTTTTTGGAGATTCATTCATTTTACAGTAATTGTTGAATAGTGTTGCATGGTATGAATATACTAGAATTTCTTTATCCATTCTCCTATGGATGGGCATTTCGATTGTGTCCAGCTTTGTGCTACTGTGAATAAGATTCCTATAAACATTCAGGCACAAGTCTTTGTGTGCACTCATACATCTACTGGGTGAAAATCCAGAAGTGGAATTGCTGGGTCATAGGGCCAATATATGTTTAGGTTTACAAAATACTGCTAAGGAGTCCTCTGAAATGGCCACAGCACTATTTTGCAGTTATTTTTGATGACTGCATAATTCTGGAATTGTGCATCATCAAATATGTAATTTTTCTTTACTGTTGGACAATTAATTTATATTGTTTTCAATATTATTTTCTTAAAACAAATAGAAAATGTTGCAAATGCCTTCATGCAACTAATTTTTATCTCTTGCTGAAATATTTCTGCTGTTGGGATATTTATTTGAAACAACAGAGGAAGAGTTAGTGTATTATCATGACTTTTTACTTTACAAAAATCTGCAGTAATTTACACTGCCTCAAAACTTGAGGAATCTATTGTTTTTAAGTCACTTCTTTCTACTTTAATGAGTTTTAACAAGGATAGAGCTTAAGTATACAGCTTGATGAATTTTTTAGAAATATGAAATTCACTAGCTATGGCCTAGATCAAGAAAGAATATTTTTAGCACCTTAGAAACTACATCTCTCCTAGACTATACCAGGGTGCACAGAGGCAGCTGCTACTCTGACACTGACCCCGTAAAATGACTGTGCTTCTGTTCAAATTTCGTATAAGTTAAATCATACCGTTTATACATATTTATGCTCATATGCAAGGTTTAAAAGACAAAGTAGAGCTTAATTTTTAATGTGATTGGAATGAGCTGCATAGTATTTCATAAAAATAATGGTCACCATTTGTGGAGCTCAGGGCTGCTATGCATACCAGGTGCTATCCAAGAGATTTACATCCATAATCTCATTTGATCTTTTCAATAACCCAATAAGAAAGGGACAGTTATGCCCATTTTCTGATAATAAATCTGAGGCTGAGTGGAAACTAGATTGCACATCTCACAAGGCTAGTATGTGACTCAGCAAGAATGCATACCCGGGTGTGTCTGACATCATCTAGCTCTTTCTGATATCCCTGTCCATGCCTTAACAGTTACCTGAAACCAGCCCTTTAGAACTGCAAATGCTTGAGCACCAGGTAAAAATCTAGACCATTATCAGAGTATGCTTGCACTAGCCCTGGTTTTCTCCACTCTTCAATAAAAGCTAAAGCCAAGGTCCAGAGATGAAGGATCAGAAGCCAATTTAATGACAGATGTAATTGCCAAGCATGATTTTCAGAATCAACCATTTTCTTCAGTCACTACAAGCTTTACTAGAAAACTGAAACAGTGGGTGAATGTTAACACAGCTTATCATATTACTGTTAATTAGGGCCATTTTTCATTAAAATGTATTGTCCCCAAGACATCAGTATACAAAATTATACAGAATGTAATGAATTGAGTATCCAACCCTGAAAGAGCAGCATGGATTCAAAAGTATACTTTTAGTAAAGACAACTCTCACACTGTTTTACCATACTGGAGGACAATAAAGATGTTCATTGCCCAAGAATGGATGATACAAAAATAAATCAGAGCTAAGGCTTAGAGGTGAAAGTAGCTGGAAGCGTGGGGCACCATTTAAACCAAGAGATTTTCTAATCTCAACTGGTAAGATGATATTAATTTGTATAATATATTGGAAATTGCAAATAGGTTTTGCATTACAGAAACAAGGCACCAGTTAAAAAAACAATGGAGAAAATGTTAGAATACATCTGATAAAAATACATGCACCTAGAGAACATGACATCATCAATTAAAATGAAGCAGCCAATACTTAAATAAAATTTCAGGTCTGTGTAAAACTGCATTTATATGAATGAATACAGGAGCCCAACTGGTTTTTCTAATAATTCCTTTAATTGACAGATGAATGGACAAAGAAAATGAGGTATACACAGACGCACACACACACAATGGAATACTACTTAGAAACAAAAAGGAATGAAATAACGACATTTGCGGCAGTATGAATGAACCTAGACATTATCATACTAAATAAAAGACAAATATTGTGTGCTATCACTTATATGTGGAATCTAAAAGAAAAAAATTATACAAGTGAACTTATTTGCAAAACAGACTCGCAGACGGAGAAAACAAACATGAGTACCAAAGGGGAAAGAGGGAGGGATAAATCAGTTGTCTGAGATTAACCATGATGTGTGATTACTAATCCAGAGCCAAACATCCTACAGTGTGAAGTCAGTAGGCCATAGGAAGCATCACTACAAACAAAACTAGCAGAGGTGATGGAATTCTAGCTGAGCTATTTCAAACCCTAAACAATGATGTTGTGAAAGTGCTACATTCAATATGCCAGAAAATTTGGAAAACTCAGCAGTGGCCACAGGACTGGAAAAGGCCAGTTATCATTCCAATCCCAAAGAAAGGCAATGCCAAAGAATGCTCAAACTAACACACAATTGCACTCATCTCACATGCTAGCAAAGTAATGCTCAAAATTCTCCAAGCCAGGCTTCAACAGTACACAAAACGAGAACTTCCAGATGTTCAAGCTATATTTAGAAAAGGCAGAGGAACCAGAGATCATATTGTCAACATCTGTTGGATCATAGACAAAGCAAGAGAGTTCCAGAAAAACATATACTTCTGCTTCATTGACTACGCTAAAGCCTTTGAATGTGTGGATCACAACAAAACTGGAAAATTCTTAAAGAGATGGGAATACCAGACCACCTGACCTGCCTCCTGAGAAATCTGTATGCAGGACAAGAAGCAGCAGTTAGAACTGGACATGGAACAACAGACTGGTTCCAAATAGGAAAAGGAGTACGTCAAAGCTGTATATTGTCACCCTGCTTAAACTTATCTGCAGAGTTCATCATGAGAAACACTGGGCTGGATTAGGCACAAGGTGGAATCAAGATTGCCAGGAGAAATATCAGTAACCTCAGATATGCAGATGACACCACCCTTCTGGCAGAGAGCAAAGAGGAACTGAAGAGCCTCTTGATGAAAGTGAAAGAAGAGAGTGAAAAAGTTGCCTTAAAACAGAACGTTCAAGAAACAAAGATCATGGCATCCGGTCCCATCACTCCATGGCAAAATAGATGGAGAAACAATGGGAAACAGTGACAGACTTTATTTTGGGGGGCTCCAAAATCACTGCAGATGGTGCCTGCAGCCATGAAATTGAAAGATTCTTGCTCCTTGGAATAAAAGCTACTAACCTAGACAACATATTAAAAAGCAGAGACATGACTTTGCCGACAAAGGTCCATCTAGTCAATGCTATGGTTTTTCCAGTAGTCATGTATGGACTCTCACAGTTGCCCACAAAGAAAGCTGAACTGAGAATTGATGCTTTTGAACTGTGGTGTTGGAGAAGACTCTTAAGAGTCCCTTCAACAACAAGGAGATCAAACCAGTCCATCCTAAAGGAAACCAGCTGTGAATATTCATTGGAAGGACTGATGCTGAAGCTGAAGCTCCAATACTTCAGCCTCCTGATGTAAAGGGCTGACTCTTTGTAAAAAAAAAACAAAAAAAACAAAAAACCCTTATGCAGGGAAAGATTGAGGGCAGGAAGAGAAGGGGGTGACAGAGGATGAGATGTTTGGATGGCATCTCCAACTCCATGGACATGAGTTTGAACAAACTCTGGGAGATAGTGAAGGGCAGGGAAGCCTGGTGTGCTGCAGTCCATGGGGTCGCAAAAAGATACGACATAGTGACTGAACAACAACCATAACTACTTGGCAGGCCTGAAATGCAGCCTAATGTGTGCCTAGGAAGAGGAGGGAAGGATGTGAGTGTTTTTGGAGCTGCTGAAACTATGTCTGCAACACAGGAGACACTGGATCTCCATCCTGAACTGGACTAACACCACTCAGAGAGGTGAGCTCTCACCGGTTGTCAGACCCCGTGGCTCTGACTGGTGACCCAGCGGCCTCATCCGCCTGGCACTGGTTTCAGTTCCAAACGGAAACAGTGCCTCTGAGAGGATCTACCTCTGTTTCAAGTCTTCCCATGTTCTGGCCATCCTGCCTTATCTTCACTAGGCTGCAGGCTTACAACACAGGTCCCTTCAGGGTCTGACACCCTCGGGACAAGAGGCCAGGGAGAAGGTATCGCGGGGGTCCCCAGCCCCGGTACAGGTGCGTGACCTGTTAGGAACCCGGCCGCACAGCAAGTGGTGAGGGGTGACCCAGGGAGAGATGCTTTATCTGCATTTACAGCCACTTTATCACTCACATCACCGCCTGAGCTCAGCGGGTTCACAAGATTCTCTTAGAAGCCTGAACCCTAAGGTGAACCGAGGATGCGACTGATCTAGGCTGTGTTCTCCTTGTAAGAATCATCTGGAAACACTCTTCCCACTCCACCCTAGCCCATGGGAAAATCGTCTTCCATGAAACCTGTCCCTGGTGCCAAAAAGTCTGGGGACTGTAAGTCCTAACAAAATACTCCTGATCCACTCCTTGCAGTTTCCTGAATGGAGTGTGATGCTATCTCTCTATGCAAATTGCCTAACTCCTCTAACCTCCTGTTGGATTTTTTTCTTTCTCTTCAAGATTTGGATCCAGTCTCCACCCTCTCAGGTGGTTAAACTCACTCTCTGTGAGAAGTGGAATACACACAGTATAAGGACCTGTCACCTTTTACTGAACGTGTTATTCATTCGTCTGTAAGAATTGTGAAGCCTGGAACTGTGTTGAATTCCTCTCTGTGGCCATAATAAAGGGGACGTGGAAAAGCTTTGAGGAATGGTTTCTTGGTTGAACGAATGACCTGCCACCTTGACTATGACTTGACTATTACATCCATCTTGCCTGAGATTTTAGTCGCCAGTGTTTTGAAATTTAAAACCCTTATTTGTAACCAGTAATATGGAAAATTAAACTAAAAAATAATGCATAAATGGGTGTTAGAACCTTAATTTCTTTCTGCCTATACAAACCTGAGATTCTTAAAGAAACAAGACAATCCTAGTGTTTCTAGTTGCCTAAATATAGCTATGGCTATTTGGCATATTATAAAATTAACTGACTCACAGACTTTAGACATGACTTGTAGTTACACGTGTAAAAGGAAAACTGCCTCTGGTGGGTTAGGTTGTTGTCCTGAAAGGATAACTCATTATCCTTCAACCACATGAAAGGATGACATCTGTCTACTCCATATAATCTGGGTTTGGCCATGTGACTTGGTTTAACCTCATCAGGAGCAGAGGGATTAGACATTGGGCTGAACCGCAAGCCTGGCTTTGACCAATGTAATACCACTAGCAGATGCAGAGGAGGCTTGCAATGTGCCTCTGGGGTTGGAAGTGCTCTTCTTTGCATCTACCATCGCTAGAGCAAGGCTCAGAGGAGGCGCATGAGGAGCAGACCACCCCCAATCTCCCTACCGAGCTGCCCAACTGACCTGGCGGAAGTGAGAATAAATGTTTCTGGTTTACACCTCTGCACTTAGGGGCGTTTGTTACACATTAACACTTAATATGTGCATTTTCTATAAAGACATTTCTTTATATGCGCCTCCCTCAAAGCCAAAGTCATTCCCAGCTAGACAGCAAATTATTTCTGATTGAGGCCCTAAAAACTGATCTGATCCACACTGGGGGAAGTAGAAATTGGGAAGGAAGTT
Organism: Cervus elaphus; assembly: GCF_910594005.1. Taxonomy (NCBI): domain Eukaryota; kingdom Metazoa; phylum Chordata; class Mammalia; order Artiodactyla; family Cervidae; genus Cervus; species Cervus elaphus. The sequence goes on along the minus strand of NC_057837.1, from coordinate 1,574,452 downwards.
CTAATTACCTACTCTTTAAAGGGGTGATATAAGTTTCTGGACAGAGCATGCATCAATGTGCATGACTCTATGGGACACAGGAAAACAGCTACATTTGAAAGCTGGCCAACACTGACACAAATTCAGAGTGTATGACAGGAAGAATGTTGTGGGAGAGGTAAATGATTAGGGTAACATTTCTAATAATTATATACGACCTGAGTATATTTACTGTAATAATTACAAACACAATTACAGTAATGGTGTCTTCACGCTAATAGTTATTAGTCTAATAAAATCACTGCTCTAATAAAGCAGATGCTAGGACTGAAACAGTTTTTTAATTGAAGGGCTATTATTACAATCACCTTAAAACAGGAACATTAAAGAAGTTGTAGTACTATTAAAAGTGGGGGACTGTTTCTCCAGGGCGGAATATATTTAAACATATACCATTTTTTACACAGCGATACAGTTAACTCCTGACCAATGTGGGGGTTAGTGGCACCCATTTGTGTTTCTGCATTCACAGATCCAAGGAACCAAGGATGTGAAGTTGTAGTGGCTATTCATTCATTGAAAAAAAGTCTGCACATAAGTGGACCACAAGCAGTTCAAACTCATGTTATTCAAAGGTCAACTGCATTTTCTGTCTTGACTAACATTTGCCTTTGGTTCTCCCTCACCGCCACCCCTGACTTTTATAAGTTAATTCATGTCAGCAAGTCAAAATATCTTTTGACCTAAGACCTAGCTTTGGGACCTAGAGATCACAAGGTCTCCAGAATTGCAGAACCAGAGTCTGACCACAGCAAGATTCATATGCACATTAAAATATGCAAAACTGCTGTAAAAATAGCTCCTTCTTATCACAAAAAGGTATTAAAATCTAGTATCCAAAATTACATGGTAAAATCCAGGGTTTATTTCTATATAATTGAATCAAAGTCAATAGTAACAATGTGGTCTATGCAACAGTTTTAGCATCATCTGGGAATTGTCGGGAGCCCAGCACTTCAGCCCGTCCCTGCAGGACTGTAATCTCGGTTTAACAAGACATTCAGGTGACTTGTGTGATCATTACAGCTCGATAGCTGAGCTCTGTGCTTCCTTCCTAAAGAATTTCTTTACATCTGAAGCAAAATATAATACTATAGGAATATTCATTCATCCATACTATATAGGCTATATCATGAACAAACTAAGATTTACTGTTTTAATGCTTAACCATAGTTTTCTTTGTTAGGGCAGAAACAACATTATGGGAAAATAGGCACAATATTGCTTAGGGATAGGATTTCTTATTTTTATCTTTTTTTTTTAATAATGAAATTATCTTTCTTTTTAATAATGAAATTTAAAATGATTTTGCTTCTTCACCTCTTGTATCCTTTATATTCATCTGAAACTATTAATTTGGCCCTATCCTCACCCAGTAAGTTTTAGGAAACGCTATCCTATTTAATGACAGCAACTGGCAGTAGAGGGAATAGAATTTTTACAAGACTTTAATGGGGATGTAACTCTTGTTTTCAGCACTTGCTATAAGTATAGTTCAATTCAAACATTTTGAATTGTTCAGGATATTCTAACACATTTAGTGCATTAAAACAAAGATAACTGTTTATATTTATAAAATGTAACTTGTCTTACTGAAACAACATGAAATGCATTCTGCACTCTACTGTCATTTAATAGATTACTTTTCCCTAAGTAAATGAGTGAGTATACGTGTATGCCCTTCATTACCGCCAGGGGCTCTAATACTGAGTTCACGGCTTAAGAAATTTGTCCCATCTATAGATCATGTGACTTTCTCTTAGATGAAAAAATATCTCCACCACTCCTTAAGTTTTCCTCTGGTCTCTTCTCTTTGACTAATTTTGCCTGTTCTTGTCCATCACATACATAGAATAATACAGTTCAGTTCATTTCAGTCACTCAGTCATGTTTGGCTCTGAGACCTCATGCACTGCAGCAAGCCAGGCTTCTATGTCCTTCACCATATCCCGGAGCTCGCTCAAACTCATGTCCCTTGAATTGGTGATGCCATCCGACCATTTTACCCTCTGTTGTCCCCTTCTCTTCCTGACTTCAACCTTTCCTAGCATCAGGGTCTTTTCCAATGATTTGGCTCTTCTCATCAGGTGGCCAAAGTATTGGAGCTTCAGCTTCAGCATCAGTTTTTCCAATGAATATTCAGGACTGATTTCCTTTAGGATGGACTGGTTGGATCTCCTTGCAGTCCAAGGGACTCTCAAAGGTCTTCTCCAACACCACAGTTCAAAAGCATCCATTCTTCAGTGCTCAGCCTTCTTTATGGTCCGACTCTCACATCCATCCGTGATTACTGGAAAAACCATAGCTGTGACTATATGGATTTGTTTATGTCATATTTATATATTGAACCTTTTTGTTTCAACATTTAAAGAAAGAAGTCACAAAATAAAAAAAGGGGAGAAAAGTTGATATAAATCCTTCAAAAATCTAAAACAATTCATTTAAAGACTATTTTGGAGAAGCTGTGGTAGGCTTATATTTACACAGCTTCAATACTTTCCCCAAACACAACCACAGTGAAGAAGAGAAAATATTTAGTAATACTAACTTCTATGAAATGATTAAAATAACTTAAAAAGACCCTGTTGCTGGGAGATTGAAGGCAGAAGAAGAAGGCGACAGAGGATGAGATCATTGGATTGCTTCACTGATGTAATGTATATGAACTTGGGCATATTCCAAGAGGTTGTGAGGGACAGGGAGGCCCGGCTACAGTCCGTGGAGTTGCAAAGAGTTGGACGTGACTCGGCAACTGAATAAACAACAAATTGCAACTATAGCACCCATGTCTAAATCATGATTTTTGTTATCAAACAGTAGCTTATTTATAGTTTATTTACATATTTTTCTGTAAATGCTCACACTATCTCAATGAATAAGAAATATTTTAAAAATGATGATTGCACACTTTAGTTTTATGATTAGAACTTCATCATTCTTTTAATTCCAAAATAATAGATCACTTAACCACAAATCCAATAAAATTTAAATCATATAGACTGAAATTTTAGAATACAAAACATTTTTTCTGCTTCTACTTAAAATAATGGTTGTCCTATCTAAAACAAATTAGGTGCAAACATGTTAAAAATCCTCTCCTTTAGAAGTAGTCCAGCTGAAGTTTAATTAACTTCTGCAGAAGAGTAGTTAAAATTTAATTCGCTTCTTCTGTGAGAAGAGTAAATTTAAAAATTACAGATTAAAAAAGATCAGTATTATCCCCCAAAATATAATTCAGACAATTAATTTTGTTATGAATATAGAGGATTCATTTGGCTAGTGGAAATTTCTCACTTGGAAGCAACCTGTCCCAGTTCTGAAGTCGTTTGGTTACTAGAACAAACAAGATCCTCATTATACTCGACACTAAACTCCCTCTGATATCACCAAATCTTTAGGGCTTAGACGTAGTAGACAAAATGATGACTTCTACATACCCAGAAAATCTTCTCAGACTCTTTGTTCCTTGTTATCCACAAAATCTGTATTAATCAATTAGTCAAACATTATTCAGTCCTGCACTGTGGATCATAAAATTATAGTCACTGCCAGAAATGATGGTGAGTAAGTGTTCCCTAATGTAGTTCCTCAAAAGAGAGCAGATATATAAACAAGGAGATGAGCAACAAAGCAGATGGTAATGCTTCTCCATGCCTCCACCAGCCCTTAAGGGGCTTAACGGAGCAGTGGTGTACCAAGCATTCACCTGAAAATGTACATTTACTCCTGGGTCTTCAGAAGCAAAGCCAAACTGAAGTCACCTCAACAGTCTAAATACTGACAAAACAAACTTTTTCTTTTTTTACTGACTTCTAATATTTTTAATGGTTTTCTCATGCCAGTGTCTTTAGTAGAGAGTGCCACTGTCTAAAAACTAAACCAACTTAATGTTAATTAACTCTATAGCCACTCTCACTTTTTCTTCATTATATTTTATAAGCAGAAAGAATAATTAACTAGCTTTCTGTTAGAATATAAGCAAAATGGTAACCATCAACTGCCATTGATTAGACCTCACTGAAGGATTTTTCATTTGAATTTGTGTTTATTTCCAAAGTACATGGAAAATGTGTTCAATAACCTCCCTGCTTTCAGCTCAAAGTGCTGACTTCATTTCCAGTTGTCTTACAAGGATTAGTGCTCGTTCTTGTAACATGTGTTTGGAGGCACTCTAAAGCAAGGTACCATTGTCATTGTCTACCCAGACCCAGGCAGAGGATTCACATGATGCTTCTGCTACAGGACAGCATGAAGACCCCAAACACTGAATTACTACTACTGAAAAAGTGCAAAACTTTGGTAGTCAATTAATTATAAATTTTAATTGACATTAAAAGAAAATACTAAAATATAAATATTTAGGCAACAGTGGATTGGAGGAAGTTATCTTCCCCCGGAGCAGATAATGGAGGAATGGATTATCTGAAAGAACTTCTAAACATCTACAAGTTTTTTTATTATTACTGTCATCCTTTCCTGGCAATTCCTAACAAAGTCAGTGATAAAATACTTCCCTCTCACCTCCTCCCTTCTCCCACAAAATAAAACTGTTGGCTCAAACAATTGCTGAGCATACTTCTGAATTTTCATAACACACATATGAAATACAATTCTGTGTCTATATATAACTGTATTTATTTATTTGGGTCTCAACACAGTGACAAAATGATGACTTTTACATTCATTCCTAGATAATCTTCTCAGACTCTTTGCCCCTTGTTAGCCATGAGATCTACATTAATTAGTCAATCAAACAAAGCATTATGCAGTCCTCAACTGTGGGTTGGAATTTATAATCATAGTCACAAATGATGGTGAGTAGTGTTCCATAATGTGGTCATAATATTTATTTAACTATATATTCTCATTCTACCTTCACTTTAATAATTATTTACTGTGGATTGCAGTATGTGGGAAAACATATTCCCTAACATTTTCACTATCCCAAATGGTTTGCAACATATTACTTACTATGATTTTGACAATTGTTACTTCCTCAGATCAGCCATGAAGTAACCTCAGATTTACTGAGGTCAACAAATTTCTACCAAGTATGACCATGATCTTATAATTTATTGTTCAAACCATGACACTTGTGAGACTAAAAGGATTTTGACTAAGGAGTAGGATTTATTATATTAATAGCCATATATAACAGATGTATTGAAGATATTTTAAAGACACTATCTCAATAATAACATCCTATTTGAAATGATGCTGTTAAAGTGCTACACTCAACATGTCAGCAAATTTGGAAAACTCAGCAGTGACCACAGTGTTGGAAAAGGTCAGTTTTTATTCCAATACCAAAGAAGGGCAATGACAAAGAATGTTCAACTACCTTACTAGCTCATTTCACAGGCTAGTAAGGTTATGCTGAAAATCCTTCAAACTAGGCTTCAGCAGTACATGAACTGGGAACTTCCAGATATACAAGCTGGATTCAGAAGAGGCAGAGGAACCAGAGGTCAAATTGCCAATGTTTGTTGGATCATAGAGAAAGCAAGGGAATTCCAGTAAAACATCTGCTTCATTGACTATGTGAAAGCCTTTGACTGGGTACATCACAATAAACTGTGGAAAATTCTTAGAGATGGGAATACCAGATCACCTCACCTGTCTTCTGAGAAACCATAACTAGGTCAAAAAAGAACAGTTAAAAACCTTCATGGAACAACCGACTGGTTCAAAATTGGGAAAGGATTACGACAAGGCTGTATATTGTTATCCTGTTCATTTAGCTTACATGTAGAGTACATCATGTGAAATGCCAGGCTGGATGAAATATTAACTGGAATCAAGATTTCCAGGAGAAATATTAACAGCATCAGATATGCAGTTGATATCCATCCACACACCAGAGTTAAAACTTACATCCAGAAAAGCAAGTTAAATTCTCCTGCTGTGTCGTTATTCCCTCAAGAAAAATGAAAAACAGTGCTTTCCCAGTTGTCTGTTTTAACAGATTTCTCCAGTAATAATAGCAAGTAATTTGCATGTAATCTAACCCATCTTTAATTAAGTTGTTATCCCATTCACTCCCTTAAAGGCCAACTTGTATCTCCAAACAGATGTGACATAATTACCAGCTCCAAAAGATTGCTCCTCAACTGAGCCCACTGTATTTCCCTTCCTCTCTTTTTTAGATGCTAAAATTTCCACAGTTTCTTGAAGAGGAGTTAGTCTCACTGAGAAATTTGACAGTTTCAGAAAACTGTCTCCATCAAATCTAGCAAAACAGGATATATTTTACAGAGCATTTCACTTGATATCCCAGCAATGAGAAATTCGTCATTGTAAAGACTTTACAGGCTTTTAAATTTATATCTGAAACACACCAAACAGACACCAAAGTTCTATTTCTTTATTCTTTCTACTCCTTTCTTCCACTAATTGGAAAAGGACATAAACATTTAATTGCTATTTTATTCACCAACTGCATTAATTCAAAATGTCTCTGGTGGGATAACTAAAACCAATATCCATTCCATACATCCCAGCCCATGTTTCCCTCATCGTCACAGGGGGTTGACACAGAGCAAGTTACTAGTCTCAAGAGTGTCTTCGCCTCACTTCGGGAAGAGGCAACAGACACAAGAAAAAGAAATGACCCTGGAAGAAAGCATAGGGAAAAAAATAATTGCCACCGGTCCTCCGTGAGTGAGAGCTTGTAGTTCCACCTTCGTAGTAAGAACTGCCCTGTACGCTCCTTCTGGAGAGAAAAGCTACGAAAGAGCAGAGCTGCTCAGGTCTTAATGTTGTTCTCGCAATATTGGACAATTCAGACTTTAGAGGGCCTCCAGGTAGAATCATTTCATGTTGTTTTTTGTTTTCCTAGTGACTTCTGGGAAAAAACTGTTTTTAGGGTGAGGTCAAAGGAAAAGATAAGAGAAACTCAAAAGAAGGAGAACAAGAAGAGAGGCCCAGGAGAAAGTCTGGGGCAGGGGCTGAGGCACAGGCATATTATTTTTTAGTTATGTGAATTTCATATGAAGCCCCCAAAATGTTGGGGTTCAGGAAACAACTAAATTAAAACTTAAAAGGACTTCTACTTTTGATTGATATTTCTCAGAAAATATTTATCAGTGAGCTTGCCATCAATTTGATATTTCTGGACATGTGGAAGAACTGCAAGTCTCCACCCACTTGGATCAAGGCACGTCTACTGGAGTGGCCGGGGTCACTTCTGAGTGGACACTCTGAAGAACTATGACATGATTTGTCACTGGTCCTTGCCTTCTGCTACAGTAACTGGCAGGGTGATTTGATGCAACAGGTGGTGGCCGCTCCGTCCAGGGTCCTCAGAGCGCAGATGACAGAGCACAGTGCCTGCCCGTCCACAGGCAGAAGCTGACTGCACTGCAATGCAGGGAAATATGCCCTGCATTAAACTCTTCTGCCAAACACGCAATTAAAACCATGCCTTTGAAGTAAAGCTTCATGCCCCTTATTTCTCTCCTTGTTCCAGCTCCAGCCCTTTAGAAATGCCAGAGTGTCATCCTGCGTAATGTAGGAAAAATAGACAAGGGTGGAAATAGGAACAAAACCGGCAACATTGTTTTCTCTCCTGCAAACTTATGAGTTTCCAGTCTTTTTGAATGAATGAGTTTCATATTAGACTCCCCTGGACTTTTAAAATTTTATGTTAAATGTTTGTTATTTAATATTTAAATGAGAAATATACTCCCATGATTCAAAATTTTAAAAATGTAAACAATGAAGTCTTTCTCCAAGCCTTGATTCTATCAGCCCAATCCTAACCCTCAATTCCTTCTTATTTGTTTTTAAAATCTTTATTGAATTTGTTACAATATTGCTTCTGTTTTATGTTTTGGTTTTTTGGTCAGGAGGCATGTGGGATCTTAGTTTCCCAGTTAGGGATCAAATCTATGCCTCCTGCCTTGGAAAGTGAAGTCTTAACCATCAGGAAATTCCTTGTTCATTTGTTGTTTTAAATATACACATTATCCTTCCAGAGACTTTTACTTTTTATGTCTGTGGCAGTATCAGGGCTTCCCTGAGAGCTCAGAAGGTAAAGAATCAGCCTGCAATGCAGGAAACCCCACACACTGTCATATTAAATATCTTTTTTAAGACAGACGATTTGTAAATATGTATTTGTAAATAAGCAATCTAAATCATTGTAATTTATGAAGAAAAAAGGAAAATAAACCAACAGAGTTTGATTAAAAGTTTATGAGATAAGAAATGAAGTAACTTTCTTTTCTCTCAATATTCATCCAAAAAGTTGTCCATTAGGTAAGAAAAGAGAAGGGACAAAAACTGATATTCTTAAGGTTTGGTCTGTGGAGTATTTTTCATCTACATTGATGTAGCAGACAGAGTGTCTACTGACCCTTCAGGTAAGACAGAAATTAACGGAGTTGGAGGGAAGAAGTGATGCCAAGGAGGGGATGGGATTGAACTACATGTAGGAGTTGGACAGAAGCTTCTTGCCAGGAATCCCAGGAAAAGGAAGAAGCTTTAGTTTTACTAAAAACTAAAGCTTTACTTCAAAGGCATAGTTTTAATTGCATGTTTCCCAGGGAAAGGTAGCATCTCTTAGAAATAAAAGAAATAGCTGATATGAGCAGCTACCACCGAGAGCTGGACGTTGTTCCAAGAGTCTGGACACATAGTATTGTTGGAGGCGTGTTAGAGGAAACATTTCATCAATTGGAGGCTGGAAAGATTACTTCTTAGTATTCCTTTACTATGGTGGCTTTCATGGTTAAGTGTCCAATGTATCCTCTTCTCTATTAACTAACTGGATCTTCATATTAAGCTCTAAGGTGGATCTCATTTTGTCAATGTTCAGATAATGGTCAACTCAGGTACCAAGATTTCCCAGCACATAGTTGGTTAGCAGAGGGTCACACACGCTTTCCTGTTTAGCCCTGCCCAGGACTGTGGAAGTGTAGCGACTGATTGAAATTGAGTAGTAGAGGACATTGAATATGCCCAAGGTTTATGGATTTTCTATAACTTGGAAAAAGGAAATAGGAAAACAAGAGACATGGTAATAAAATAAAATTAAATAGTTTTGTGAATGTATTCTAAGAATTACCAACAAAATGGCAAAATATTGTCTTGGATTGGGATCTATACACATTCACCAGGAAATAGTCCAAGAATTTTGCAAAATGTACACAGAACAAAATATTTTCTCCAAGGTCTGAAGACCAGCACTTGAAAAACTACTCACAACAAACAATAGAGTTAGTATTAACCAAAACTTTGCAAATTTTATAATGTATGAGAATGCAGTTGTTCAAAGAATAACAAGAACTTGAAAATGTTCAATGGATAAATGCACTTAGATATGGAAAAACTAACTTAAATGCAAATCAGTGGGCCAAAAAATAAATAAACATTTTATTTCCTCTAAATAAGGACACATATGCATGTAAAATATGATATATAACTGTAAATTAAAGATTTTCAAAGTATAAACATATACATCTGCCTTGTCAATGTTAGAAAATTAGAAATGTTAGAAATATGTTAGGAAATTAATTTTCAGAAAAATGTATAGCTATTAATACTATCTTTGTCATTCACTGTGACAGAGCTGACAGGAGTAAGAAAAGATTTAAATGTCAGAACAGTTCATGTCAAGTATTTTTCCTTTTTGGAATACTTTAAATATATACATATATTCATAGTTATGCTATCTTTAGCATAAGCATTGTTAACTTTAGTTTATACAGTGGTATTTTTATGCAGTAGTCATTATATATATTAAAAATAGAGAGCAATCAGTAATAAAGAAGATAAATGTTAAATTCATTCAACAAAGGAAGGGAAGTCATTGACTATAAATTTTATATCCTTTTATGTTTGATTATTTGTTTATTTTTGAATTGTATTCTTCATGCTTTAGAAGAAAGCATCAACCTTAGAAGAGGTAAAAACAGGCATTATAGAAGTAAGAGAAACCCGAAGGATATACATATATAACTTGTCCCGCAAATAGGCGCATATAATAAACACTGCTGTACTTTTTAATATCTTTTAGAAAGGAGGCTGTCTGGAAATACTTGTTAAGACTGTAAGCATGTCCACTACCAAGCAAAAAGCACCTGCTGTGTGCAAGACGCCTTCACTGTCTCTCCCAGGCTGCCGAGAAGGGAGTTCCCGAGCAAATCGGTGAAGAAGTGAATTTTAAGCTGGAAATTGTGCCAAGTGATTTGGTTTGGCAGAGGTTGGTCTTTGCCATGGAAAAGGCATCATCTGTCCCAGGCCCTGAAAGGAATATGCCCTCCGTCTGGTTGGTCCACGTTACATTTCTCTCAGAGCAGCTGGCAGCATAGAGGGGGAGGGCCTGGGATCAGCCTCGGGTATCAGTGCGTTGTCTGGACCTGAAGGTTAGGATCCCTTGGAACTTTTAAAATTGAGGTACAGTTAATTTACAATGTTGTGTTAGTTTCAGTTTGTGATGCTCCCGTCAATGTTGTAAACTATTTCAGGCATGATCTCTTTTAAGCCTCATACTCACTCTACCAGCAAGCTAGAGTCAACCCTATGAATTCCATGTTACAGAGGAGGAAGCTAAGTCTTGGGGAGGTTAAACCACTTGCCCAAGGTGGTAATAATAGTAAAAGTGACTCCAAGACTGGGATTCAGGCAAAAAATATATATATATATCTGATCTGCACAAGGGCTTGTAAGCACTTAATAAGAGATCCATAATAAAGGAATAAAGGATTTGGTGAAAGTTTACTTTACTAAATTGCTAGAAAAAAACAGTACTTAAAGACTATGAACTCTTTGTGCACACAGTGAATTCTAAGTATGACTTCCATGATCCCTGTTATTTTGTGATTTCTACCATCATTCCTCGGGCTTCCCTGGTGGGGCTACTGGTAAAGAACCCGCCTGCCAATGCAAGACACATAAGATGTGGGTTCAATCCTTGGGTCCAGAAGATCCCCCTAGAGGAGGGCACGGCAACCCGCTCCAGTATTCTTGCCTGGAAAACCCCATGGACAGAGGAGCCTGGCGGGCTACAGTGCATGGGGCGGCAAAGAGTCGGACTCGACTGAGTGACTTTGCACGCAGCTACAATTACTACTCATGGGACAAGGGATTGTGCAAAGCTCTAGATGTCAGCAAGCACTGGTCTTTCATATATCTTAAATGTCTTTAAATCCTAAAGCCTAGAAGAGTATATAGAACCCATACCCAAACATTTGCTGTATTGGTGGTTAAAATACCTGAATTTTAAAACTCTGGAGAGAACAATTTGTATGGTAAGAAAGAAAATTGAACAATCTCTAACATGTTCTGTGTAAATGCTTAGACTCTGCTTCATTTTCTTTAGCTTCTGTATAGCTCATGGACTGACTTTAACAGATGTTTCCGATCAAAGTGACCTTTTCCTAAATGAATAAACTACTTAAAAAAAAAAAAGCACCAGAATACTTGATCCACCTCAACTGCATGCAATTCCTTGGTAAATTTCTTATATGGTGATTTTAGTTAAAAAAAATCAGTATCTTGTTTTTAAAAAGTAGAAAATCTGAGTCATCCACTTAATATACAACTAACTGTAAACTAAGGGGAGCAGGAACATCTTCCTGCCTGATTTATCAATGTGTCCCTAGCACCTAAAACAATGCTAAGCATATAATAAACATTTACCACATATTTGTTGAGAGAATCAATGAAAAATATCAGTAAAGAGAAAATCTTTGTGAATCACATAAAAATCTCCACAAATGTTTACTTTTATGTGCATTTCTATTTTTGTTAAAACACAGCAAATTTATATAACTATTCAGTTATTACAAGTATAGGATAGTTGCATATATTCTTTGAAATATTTTAATATAGTAGACTCTAAAGGTGAGATCTTGGAACACATACCAAGAATACAAGATGATACGAATTTATTAGTTTTTGATTAAGCACTTCATGGTATTTAATAAAAGAAATATATTCAAAATTTATTTTAGATAGACTTTAGACTTGTACATGAAAGAAAAACTATAAAGCTTTTAGAAGAAAACATAAAAAGAATATCTGTCGCTTACTGGTAGGCAAAGATTTTTGTGCAGAATACAGAAAGGCAATAACTATAAAAGGACACCCCTTCATGGATTACAGCCTTGTCATGGCAAAGGTGCATTCATAACTCAATGAAGTTATGAGGCATGCCATGCAGGGCTACCCAAGATGGATGGGTCATGGTGGAGGTCATGGTTCTGACAAAATATAGTCGCCTGGAGGAGGAAATGGCAAACCACCCCAGTATTCTCGCCTCGAGAACTCCCACCACGAAAGCCGAAGAAGCTGATGTTGACCAGTTCTGTGAAGACCTACAAGACTTTCTAGAACTAACACCTAAAAAATGTCTTTTTCATCATGGGGGTTGGAATGCAAAAGTAGGAAGTCAAGAGATACCTGGAGTAACCAGGCAAGTTTGGCCTTGGAGTAGAGAATGAAGCAGGGCAAAGGCTAACAGAGTTTTGCCAAGAGAACACCCTGGTCACAGCAAATATCCTCTTCCAACAACACAAGAGAAGACTCTACATATGGACATCACCAGATGGTCAATATCGAAATCAGCTGAAGATGGAGAAGCTCTATACAGTCAGCAAAAACAAGGCCTGGAACTGACTATGGCTCAGATGATGAACTCCTTATTGCCAAATTCAGGCTTAAATTGAAGAAAGTAGGGAAAACCAGTAGACCATACAGGTATGACCTAAATCAAATCCCTATGATTATACAGTGGAGGTGACAAATAGATTCAAGGGATTACATCTGATAGACTGAGTGCCTGAAGAACTATGGCCTAAAGTTCATAATACTATACAAGAGACAGTGACCAAAATAAAGCCAAAGAAAAAGAAATGCCAGAAGGCAAAGTGGTTATCTGAAGAGACTTTACAAACAGCTGCAAAAAGAAGAGCTGCGAAAGGCAAGTGAGAAAGGGAAAGATATACTCGACTAAATGCAGAGTGTCAGAGAATAGCAAGGAGGGATAAGAAGGCCTTTTTAAATGAAAAATGGAAAGAAATAGAGAAAAAGAGTGGGAAAGACTAGAGATCTCCTCAGAAAAACTGGAGATATGAAAGGTACAACTCATGCAAGGATGGGCATGATAAAGGACAGAAACGGTAAGGACCTAACAGGAACAGAAGAGAATAAGAAGAGGTGCCAAGAATACACAGAAGAACTGTACAACATAGGTCTTAATGACCCAGAGAACCATGATAGTGTGGTCACTCACCAAAAGCCAGACATCCTGGAATGTGAAGTCAAGTGTGCTTTAGGAAGCGTCAGGACAAACAAAGCCAGTGGAGGTGATGGCATCCAAGGTGATCTATTTCAAATCCTAAAAGATGATGCTGTGAAAGTGCTGAACTCAATATGCCAGAAAATTTGGAAAACTCAGCAGTGGCCACAGGACTGGAAAAGGCCAGTTATCATTCCAATTCCAAAGAAAGGCAATGACAAAGAATTTTCAAATTATGGTACAACTGCACTTGCTTCACATTGAGCAAGGCAATGGTCAAAATCCTCCAAGCTAGACATCAGCAGTAGTGAACCAAGAACTTCCAGATATACAAGCTGGGTTTAGAAAGGCAGAGAAACCAGAAATCAAATGGCCAACATTTATCAGTCATAGAAAATGTGAGGGGATCCCAGAAAAAATATCTACTTCTGCTTCATTGACTATGCTAAAGCCTCTGACTGTGTGGATCACAACAAACTACGGAAAATTCTTTAAAAGATGTTGATACCAGACCTTACCTGTCTCCTGAGAAACCTGTATGGAGGTCAAGAAGCAACAGTTAGAAATAGACCAATAAAAATGGACTGGTTCAAAACTGGGAAAAGAGTACACCAGGCCTGTATATTGTCATCCTGCTTATTTAACTTATATGCAGAGTACATCATGCATAATGCCAGGCTGAATGAATCACAAGCTGGAATCAAGACTGCTGGGAGAATTATCAACAGACACAGATATGCAAATGATACCACTCTCATCACAGAAAATGAAGAGGAACTAAAGAGCCTCTTGATGAGGATGAAAGAAGAAAGTGAAAAGCCTGGCTTAAAACTCAGCATTCAGAAAACTAAGATCATGGCATCCAGTCCCATCACTTCATGGCAAATAGAAGGGGAAAAAGTAGAAGTAGTGACAGATTTTATTTTCTAGAGTTCCAAAATCACTGTGGTGGTGACTGTAGCCACGAAATTAAAAGACACTTGCTCCTTGTAAGAAAAGCTATGACAAACTTAGACAGCAAATTAAAAAGCAGAGGCATTATTTTGCTGCCTGACAAAGGTTCATATAGTCAAAGCCATGGTTTTTCCAGTAGTCATGTACAAATGTGAGTGTTAAACCATAAAGGAGTCTGAATGCCAAAGAACTAATGCTTTTGAACTGTGGTGCTGGAGAAGACTCTTGAGAGTCTCTTGGACTGCAAGGAGGTCAAACCAGTCAATCCTAAAGGAAATCAACCCTGAATATTCATTGCAGGAGTGATGCTGAAGCTGAAGCTCCAATACTTTGACCACCTTATGTGAAGAGCCAGCTCACTGGAAAAGACTCTGATTCTGGGAAAGATGGAGGGCAAGAGGGGAAGAGGGCAACAGAGTATGAGATGGCTGGATAGTATCACTGACTCAATGGACATGAGTTTGAGCAAGCTCCTGGAGATTGTGAAGGACAGGGAAGCTTGGGTGCTGCAGTTCATGGGGTCTGCAAGAGTCGGACATTACTTAGTAACTGAACAACAAATAAAATTTTTAAAAAGTGCATTGGACTTCATCATAATTACGAAGTGTTCATCAAGAAAATATTCCCCAAACATAAATGTGATAATGAACCCATACCTAGAATACAGAAAGAAGTCCTTAAACTCCCTCACAAGAAACAGGAACAATCTAATAAAAACAGGGAAAAGATTTGAGCAGATGGAAGATTTCCAAGTGGCTAATATGAGAAACCATGATCTGGGTGCTAGGCATGATGCTGCTGCTGGAATACAATGATAATTTGACAGAACAAAGTAATTTTGTTGTACATGTGTGAATATTGATACTTCCAATTCCAATGTAACAGTATAGTATTTTCCACATTATAGCATTTCCACACAATAAAATAAAGTATTTTATTTTACATGTATTATATGAATTCAAATAAGGACCAAAATAACTCTAAATTTTCTAGAGTGCATATATGATTCTTCCCTATATGATGATCTTCTGTACCTTCTCTTCACTGAACACCTGATATGAAGTGTCTGGCACTGATAGTGTATAGGCATACCTCCTTGTATCTCAATTTACTGCTTTTTTACACATTGAAGGTTTGTGATGGCCGTCTGTCAAGCAATTTCTGTCAGTACTATCTTTCAACAGCATTTGTTCACCTGATGTCTCTGTGTTGCACTTTGGTAATTCTCACCATTATTTTGGATTTTTCATTTTGATTATATTTGTTATAATGATTTGTGATCAGTGATCTCTGATGTTACCATTGCAAAAAAATTATGACTCACTGAAAGCTCAGGAAGACAGTTATCATATTTTGGCATAGAATATTTTAAAATTAAGTTATGTAGATTATTTTTTGGATATAATGATATTGCACACTTAATAGACTATAGTATAGTCTAAGCATAACTTTCACATGCACTGGGAAACCAAAATTTTTGTGTGATTCACTTTATTTTGAATTTGCTTTATTGTGGTGGTATGGAAGCAAATCTGTAATACCTCTAAGGATATCTGTATATCTTTCTTGCTTCCCTATGATAATAAAAGTTGCATAGTTTGTTGACTTCTCCCAATGTAACTCCTGCTCAATGTTGTGTTTTTAATATTGCATTAGTGTTTGACAGGCCAGGTGGATAGATGAGAAAGCACCTCACTGAGACAAGTGTAAGAGAAATACGTAGGAGAATATTATAAAAAAGCAGTATCTGTATTTTCCCCCAAATTATTTTTTTTACCCTTACCTGGAATTTCACATAAGTCCCTGTTATTATAGACTTGAGTCATTAGAGTGGTCATGGTAAAATAGTTTTTCTCTAAATGAAAATCACATAACTGGTTTGAAGTTCAACAAATATACATCTTGGCACAAGCGTAGATTTCAAAAGTTCACTTCTACCACTCCATCAGCAGAATGAGTCTTATTTTTCTCATGGGTTTTCAACCCTGACAAATGAAACAGGAAGATTTGTGGATAATCTGATCACTTTTATTTAGCATACACTCAGAAGAATGAAACCAAGGCAAGAATGTTATCTTTCCCAAGGATCTCTACTGCACCTGAAATCCCTTTAACCACCATTATTTGAAAAATCTAACAGGAGAGACCATTAGAAGCAGACATGAACCATTTCAGTTGAAGATACAATTGGCCAGTATCCAGCTGATCTGGAAGCTGAGAGCACTTTCAGAAGTTGTTCCAACTGAGATCAACTTAGCCCAGCCTCAATCAGCAGAGCCAGACAGCTAAGCCTAGCCACACCGCAACCAGCTGAAAATGAGTCTAAATAAAGAGTTGTCCTAAGTCACTAAATTTTGAGACAGCTTGTGATGCAGTAAAGCATGCTGCATTGGTCACTATTACAGGGTCACATGTCCTAACTATCCTCCTTCTCGGTGTTTCTTCCCTTCAGAACATAATTTCTATAAGGGCAGGGGCCTTTGGCAACCTTATTTTACCATGTGCCCCAAAGTCTTAAAAGGGTTCACAAATTATTATTATTTGTGGAGTGAAAAAAATGAATCTGTTTCATAGAATTATTTTGAAGGTTAAATGAAATAACCTATGAATAGAACATTGCAATTCTTGGCATTTAGCTTACTATAAGAATAGATTTTTGTTATAGACTTCGTGATCTTCCTAAAAGATAACTAGTGACGAAGGGGAAAACACACACAAGCACACAAGACAGTCACTATCACACAAAAAGACAAACGCAAACAGAACTTACACATTTGTGAAAAATACAATGCCCTAGATAAACAAATGAATGCAGTGATTAAAGAGAAACACTCCCTAAGAAATAAGACTAAATGTCTGTAGTTAATGATCTTCTCGCCTGTTTACTATTTATTAACTAATTTTAAAAATTCATAAGGAGCTTAGATATTTTCCATGCCTTATTTACTTAACTTTATTTATTCAAACATAGTTTGTTTACCAAGAAAAATATCTTATTAATCTTACTGGGTTTTTTTGATCATTCATACAGATAATTGGGCTTCCCAGGTGGCTCAGTGGTAAGGAATTTGCCTGCCAATGCAGGAGACACAGGTTTGATCCTTCTGTTAGGAAGATCCCCTGGAGAAGGAAACAGCAGCCCACTCATGTATTCTTGCCTGAAAAATCCCACAGACAGAGGAGCTTCAGGGGCTACAGTCCATGGGGTCACAAAGAGTTGGATACAACTTAGCGACTGAGTAGGCACACACAGATAATCATTGTAATCATCAGGAAGTCAAAGTAATGCTTGGATCTTCATAAAATCATCTAAAAGTATAATCCAGCAGTCACAACCAATCCATTTTATGGTCAAGTGCATGGTTGAATCATTTATAATTAATTGGCTTGTTACTGCTGTGAGCAGCCTTCCAAAATGGGAAAAAAAAAAAATTGCCTTGCTTTTCAGAAAAGGCCAAGGATAAGATGGGTAATTTGGATAGTAATTTTATCCTCAAAACATATTTAGTAACTGTTGCCAGAACTGTATACAAAATATTATCTTCTAAATTACTTTTGGACAGACAGTATTTACATTAATCCTTAAATATCATTTTTAAATTCAGTAACAAATACATGGGTATTTCAAATATCTGATAATGCATTTAATAAATTAAAATATTTTGCCATTAACATATGAGCAGCAGGTATATACAAAGTAATATGCAGATTTTCTATTTGCTTCCAAAATTAAATGCTTTTTCTACATAAAATGCATGAGCTTAAATAAAAATTTTGTAGATCTTTTTCTTCATTTCCAAGCAATTACATTCATTAGTATATCTAATGTATAATGAGGTATCAGATTCCTCAGAGACATATATATTACATATATATAATATCCCTGGAAACAGAATGGTCCTTTATAACCTTATATCAAGCAAGCTTCTAATATTTTCAAAATAGTTCAGACCAAGTACACAGAGATCTCATACAGGCTAGTATTTTTTTTTTATTTTAAAGAGCTAACATTTATGTACCTTTTGCTTTGGGCCAGGCACTGTTCTTTTTCCAATTGGGGTATGGCTGCTTTAAAATATTGTATGAGTTTCTGCTGCACAATAAAGTCAATCAGCTATATGTATCCATATATCCCCTCCCTCATGAACCTCCCTCCCCAAACCCTGATCCCAACCATCCAGGTCATCACAGAGCACTCAGCTGAGCGTCTTGCACTCTATAGCAGGTCCCACTAGCTGTATATTGTTCTACACCTGGCAGAGAGCATACGTCCATCTCAGTCTCTCAATTCACCACCCCCCACCCTGCCCGTGTCCACACTTCTGTTCTCTACATTGTGTCTCTATCGTTGTTGTTTCATCGCTAAGTTGTGCCTGACTCTTTGCAGCCCCGTGGACTGCAGCACACCAGGCTCCTCTGTTCTCCACTATCTCCAGGAGTGTTTTCAAATTCATGTCCACTGGGTCAGTGATTCTATCTAACCGTCGCATCCTCTGCTGCCCCATTCCCCTTTTGCCTTCAATCTCTTCAATCTCTAGCCTAACCTTCAGCATTATTCTCAAAAATGAAGGATAATTTTTGAGGCACCCATTTGATTATGAAAGTTTGGTATGAAAAAAAGACTATAGGTTGTGGGGTTCATTCTTTTACTTAGGGTCCACTCTACCACAGGCTGTCATTGACCAGTTTCCAAGTTATATCAACGTAGATAGCATTTAAAAATGTCGCTAGCCAACTCTGTGCCAAAAATTAACCCTGGAAGACAATCTACTTCTATAAGTGGCCTTAAGGTATCTGTTGACACTGTTCATCAGCTTCTCTTTAAAAGGCCCAGAAGATAGACAGAACTGAGGATATCTCTAGTTATTAATTATGGCAAAGTTGTGATACATACCAATGACCCCATATTTTTAAGAGTAAATTCTCCTTAAATGCTTTAAGTCTAGGACAAATCATCACTGCAGTGTAAAATACAAGCTTCTCAGTTATTCATTCACAGTAGACATTTATTTGGAGAAGGAAATGGCAACCCACTCCAGTATTCTTGTCTCGAAAATCCTGTGGACAGAGGAGCCTGGTGGGGTGCCGTCCATAGGGTAGCACAGAGTCGGGCACGACTAAAGTGACTTAGCATGCATGCATGCATTGGAGAAGGAAATGGCAACCCACCCCAGTGTTCTTGCCTGGAGAATCCCAGGGATGGGGGAGCCTCGTGGGCTGCCGTCTATGGGGCAGCACAGAGTTGGACATGACTGAAGTGACTTAGCAGCAGCAGCAGACATTTATTATATGCCAGGGATAACACTTGCCACTGAAAATAAAACAGGAAGCAAAAAAGCAATGTCCATACTCTGTTACACCCTCCTTCAGACGGC
This sequence comes from Cervus elaphus, assembly GCF_910594005.1. Lineage (NCBI taxonomy): Eukaryota > Metazoa > Chordata > Mammalia > Artiodactyla > Cervidae > Cervus > Cervus elaphus. The sequence continues at coordinate 1,554,841 of NC_057837.1, read as the reverse complement.
GGACAGAAGACAGGGAAGAAAATCTAGTAAATACAGACGATAATATCTTACTGCAATAAGTATTCTAAATAAAGCAAACCATGGAAACATAAGAGTGGTTGGTGGGAAGAGACTCTGTTACTTTGAAGACAGTGATCACAGAAGGCTTTTTGGGAAAATAATATTTTGCTGAGTTGCGAAGATCTGGAAAGTTTGTGGTGAGAATCAAATATATACCAAAGCTCTGAAGTAGGGAAGAAGTTGGATTTTGAGGCCAGTGCAGGTCAGTGGCATGACTGATAAGAAAGGCAGGTAAGGCCTGACCGAGTAGGGCATGAACACATTGTAGAGAGATCAGCTCTACCCAAGCTCAGCTGAACTGAGACTGTAAGGTCTGAAATCAAAATGTCACATCTGACTCCACTAATTACTGGTTTATCCTCGCTAAGATCTTGTTTCCTTCAGTATAAAACAGACAATGATAAAACGAATTTATGCAAGTGAAGGGCTTAAAATGGTGAGTCAGTGTTCAATTCTCAGTGGCTGGTACTATTTTTTTCCTTCTGTTCATGGTTTCATACCTCTTCTCCTCCATAACATTTTTTTAAAGATTTTGAACTAAATCTGAGATGAGGGGAAAAAATATCACAAAGTAGAGTTTAAAAAAAAAGAGAGAGAGAAAGGAAAAGGAAAAATAACATTTTTTCAGTGAAGTGAAGTCGCTCAGTCATGTCTGACTCTTTGCAACCCCATGAACTATAGCCTACCAGGATCCTCCATCTGTGGGATTTTCCAGGCAAGAATACTGGAGTGGGCTGCCATTTCCTTCTCCAGGGGATCTTCCTGACCCAGGGATCGAACCCCGGGTCTCCCGCATTGTAGGCAGATGCTTTACTGTCTATTTATTGAGTATTAGGTACTAAATATCATGTTGGGCTTTCTCACTTATTGTGGCTCAATCATTATCATAAGACATTTCTGACATAGAAAAGTATCATCTGCATTTTACAGATCAGGAGGCTGAAAGTGAAAAGCTAAGTTACTGTTCAAGCTCCAAAAGAATCTAGTAGTAGAGCTGGGCTGTAAACCACAGCAGGTAGGGAAGGAAGGAAGGAAGACATGAAGGAAGGAAAGAGAAAGAATGAAAGAAATGAGGGAGGGAAGGGAGGGAAGAGAGAAAGAAAGAGAGAGAGACGGAAGGAGATGGGAGGGAGGGAGGGCCAGAAAGTCAAACGGGTAGAAGCCACTTGTCCTGGGGGAAACGCATTATTGAACGCTGCCTAATAAAGAAAGAAGTAGAAACTTACGTAAAAAGTCAGCAAGGGGAGCATTGTGACACATTGAAACAACACCTGGAATCACAGCCTGAGAACGGTCTATTTTACCTCCTCTCTTAGTTCCTGAAATACTTCCTTCACTCTGGCAGCTGGCCTTTGTTTTCTGATGTAACAGCAAGCTAGCTTCTGAGAGGAAAGAAACTATTCAAGTGCCTAAAATACATTACTAATTTTAAAATGTTATGATGGATCCTGGCATTTTCCCCACTACAACAATACAAGACCTATCTTGTCTCAAATGCATTCTTATATAATTTGAGTTAATTTCCTGATAATTATCATCTTAGAATTCCTTAAACATATAATAATTCAAACCAAAATACTTCTGAACATATACTGAAAAATCTAGAGAAAACAGAAAAATTTATAAAGTAGAAGGAAAACAGTTTTCCAAAATGCTACTAATTTTCCAGTGTATCAAATGCTTAAGATATAGTTAATTCATTTTCAGAATCTTCTAAAAATGGGAAGGCAGATCAAGGTAAGGACTACCTGATGTTCATCTTTTAATCATGCCAAAACATGCAGCACTCTGAAAACTGTACGAGAAATGAACTATCAAAAGCTTCTTATTTGCTAGGTCCTGAAAATCATACAGAGATTTAAGAACTTATCTGGACACCCAGAATAAACCAGATTCCTTCATCTATCCTAAATTGTGCCACAATTGGAAACTGCCAGAAAGTCAAAACATTAATTAAACTTTAATGATGCATAATCTTTGGATTAGATAAAAATTAAATTCATTGTACAACTTAAAGAGAAGATTTAATCAATGATATATTTACTTTCACTCTAAATTCAAAACTTGCTTTTGTAATAATCCAAGTTTGTGTTCCTTTTTTGCCACTTTCTCTTCCAAGTAATACAACATGTAGGGCCCTTGATGACCAGAAACATCAAGAAATCAGTGAAAGATGAATGACATATAGAACTGATTGAAACAAAAAATCATAATGCAGAAACAGACTTTTTCAAAAGAAGAGAGCTGCCCATGAGAATTCACGCCTCAAAGGTGGCAGGTATGGATGACGAATGGGATCTGGGGACAAGCACTGGGAGTCATTCACATGAGACTCATTTCAACGATGCCTTCCTGGGAAAGAAAGATATTGGAGACAAGAAAATACAAGGGAATTTTATTTTATCTGAATTTTTTTACTTTTTTACAATGAGAATGCTATTATTACTAATGTACTCATGTAGTCAAAAATGTAATCCAAGAAATGAACAGAAAAATGAGCACATATAAAATAACCTTTGTATTATGGACATTAAGTCATGAAAACAAAGTCCCAACTTAAGACTAAGTCATTACATGAAAAAAATCTACCTCTGGGAATATCTGTGCTTAAATTTAATCCTATTATGTATTCCAAAACAGATATTCTTAGATCCTGACTTATGTCTATGTTATAATTTGAGCCCAGAGGAAATGCATCATTTTCCTCCTTTTTATCACACTGAAACTATACACTGCTAAAATTATTCCTTAACATTGGTACAGGAGGAAATCTGACTAAAAAAAAAAATTTCCTGCTTAAATTATTTACAATTATGCCATGCTATTTTTTAAAAGGCAAGAAGAGAGTTATGCCAAACATGTCCATAAAACTTTCTTTGATGCAAACTTTAAAAAGATTTATTTGAACAGTTTATCAACATCACCAGAATTCCATTTGGAATCACCATTTGGAAGAGGCAGTTGGCTATCCAAACTACACAAAAGTGAGTAACTCACACATACAGTCAAATACGTTCTTTACATGACAGAAAGGCTATTTTCAGAATTCTAAATAATGGAGCTCTATGTAAGTCAGCAGGAAATGGGCAACGCGTTTTTAAAAGAAAAACAAATCGAGAGGTGCTGGTTGGATAAAAATGGTTGGCAAAGCAATTATTCATTAAAAATGAGAAGGTTTGCTAGTAAATGGTGTGGCTAAGATAAATAATACACTTTGGCCCTATTTTTTGCCCACCATACATGTATATGTATGGCTGAGTCCCTTCGCTGTTCATCTGAAACTATCACAACATTGTTAATTGTCTATACACCAATACAAAATATTTTTGGTGTAAAAAAAATAAAATAAAAGACTATGTACTGATTTCTAAATCAATCTAGTTATTTCTACTTCTAAGCAGAATGGAGTAACAGAGATCAGAAAAACCCCCCTACCTGAAACAACAACAGTCAAAATGCATGAAGCCACTCTTTTTAAGATGCAGAAAATCAAATAAAGAACAGTGGTATCTGGGTGATGGTAAACAAATGAGGTGAGTCTTACTATAACCCAGCTATTGTCTAGAGAGAGCTGGCAGTCTGTGGTGCAAGGAGAAGGGACCTACGCAGATTCCAGGAATTCTCTAATTGAGGACGTAGAGCTGAGTAACTAGGCAGACTAAGTCAAAAGGACTGGAGAAAGGAGAGCTGCAGAGAGAAGCAAAGCAAAAAGGGTTTTGTGTTGATAATAAGAAATATCTAACAGTAGGTTGACTGAATACTCCTGTGGTCTAAAAAATCTTGAATGCAAGACCAGCAAGGACTAAATAGTTTCTTAGTAACTTAATTGTGTCTAGAACAAAGCCATAGCCATTGGAATAGAAAAATTTCCAGCACTTAACAATGTAAAATTCACAATGTCTGAAATCCAATTAAACCTTGCCAGATTTTCAAATAAGTAGAAATATAAAATCAAGCAATTGAAACTGACCCAGACCACATACAAATGTTAGAATTAGCACACAAGGACATATTACACAGTGTTAATGACTATATTACACATGTGCAAAATGTTAAGTAGAGACATATTGTTGAGTCACTAAGTTGTGTCCAACGCTTTTGAGACCCCATGAACTGTAGCCTGCCAGGTTCCTCTCTGTGGGATTTCCCAGGCTAAAATAATACTGGAGTGGGTTGCCATTTCCTTCTCCAGGGAATCTTTCTGACCCAGCAATTGAACCTGTGTCTCCTGCTTTGCAGGTAGATTCCTACCACTGAGCCACTCAAGTAGAGACACGGAAGATATAAAAAAGACCCATACACAACACCATACACAAAGATAAACTCAAAATGGGTTAAAGACATAAATGTAAGACCAGAAACTGTAAAACTCTTAGAGGAAAACACAGGCAGAATACTCGATGACATAAATCAAAGCAATATCTTCTATGACCCACCTCCTAGAGTAATGGAAATAAAAGCAAAAGTCAACAAGTGGGACCTGATTAAACTTAAAAGCTTTTGCACAGCAAAGGAAACTATAAGCAAGATGAGAAAAAGACAACCCTTAGAATGGGAGAAAATAATAGCAAATGAAACAACTGACAAAGTATTAATTTCCAAAATATACAAATAGCTCATACAACTCAATACCAGAAAAACAAACAACTCAATCAAAAAGTGGGAGAAAGACCTAAACAGACATTTCTTCAAAGAAGACATACAGATTAAAGGGTGTTCAACATCACTCATTATTAGAGAAATACAAATTAAAACTACAATGAAATATCACCTCACACCAGTCAGAATGGTCATCATCAAAAAGTCTACAAACAATAAATGCTGGAGAAGGTGTGGAGAAAAGGGAATACTCTTGCACTCTTGGTGGGAATGTAAATTAATACAGCAACTATGGAAGATGGCATGGAGATTCCTTAAAAAACTAGGAATAAAACCACCATATGACCCAGCACAATCCCACTCCTAGGCATATACCCCAAGGAAACCAAAACTGAAAAAGACACATGTACCCCATTGTTCACTGCAGCAGTATTTACAATAGCTAGAACATGGAAGCAACCTAGATGTCTATCGACAGATGAATGGATAAAGAAGTGGTACATACACACAATGGAATTTTACTCAACCATAAAAAATAATGCATTTGAGTCAGTCATAATAAGGTGCATGAACCTAGAGCCTATTATACAGACTGAAATAAGCCAGAAAGAGAAAGATAAATATTGTACACTAATGCATATATATGGATTTAGAAAAGTGGTACTGAAGAATTTATTTGCAGGGCAGCAATGGAGAAACAGACATAGAGAACAGACTTACGGACATGGGGAGAGGGGAGGAGAGGCTGAATGTTTGGAGAGAGTAACATGGACACTTACATTACCATATGTAAAATAGATAGCCAACGGGAATTTGCTGTAGGCTCAGGAAACTCAGACAGGGGCTCCTATCAACCTAGAGGGGTGGGATGGGGAGGGGGATGGGAGGGAGGGTCAAAAGGGAGGGGATATATGTATACCTATGCCTGATTCATGCTGAGGTTTGACAGAAAACAACAAAATTATGTAAAGCAATTATCCTTCAATTTAAAAATATATAAATTTTTTTTTAAAAAAAGACCCAGTCAAACTTCTAGAAACAAAATTACACTATGTGAGATGAAAAATCTTCTTACAAATGACACTTGAAGCCCAGATGGCTTTACTGGGGAATTCTATCAAGCATTCAAAAAATGAATAATACTTATTATTTACAAATTCTTATGGAATATTAAAAGAAAATTGAATGCCCCAACTCATTTCATGAGATCAGCTTTACCACAGTGCCAAAATCAGACAAAATCATGAGAAAAGAAAATCATAGTTCAATATGTTTTTTCAGTACAGATGCCAATTTGGAAGCAAAATATTAGCAAATTGAATCTAATAATATATGCAAAAAATAATACTGAATGATCAAATGAGGGCTTTATTCTAGGAATGCAAAGGTGGACTTATTGATCAATGTAATTAATCATAATAACAAACTAAAAAGAAAAATCATATGCTCACCTCAATGGATGCAAAAAATTTGATAAAATCCAATGTACATTCTTGATAAAAAAAAAATCCTCAGCAAAATAGGGATTTTTATCTCTTAAATAAAGGGCATCTACAGGTAATATCAGTATTTAATCATGAAAATCTAAATACTCTCCCTTTAAGATCAAGAACAAGATAAACATCACCATTCTTGCCACTACTGTTTAGCATTGTCCTGGACATTCTAGCTAATGCAATAAGGCAAGGCAATTGGATTAGAAAGAAAGAATGACAAGATTATAGAAAATTTACTGGAATCTATTAAAAACTATTATAACAAATAAATAAGTTTAGCATAATTGGAGTACTCACAACCAATATAAAAATCAATTTTATTTCTATAATTTTTTTTTCTGTATATGGAACATATAATTGAAATGAAAAAAGCAAAAGCATAAAAGCATGGAATTTTCAGCGATAACTTTGAAAAAAAGGGTGCAAAAAATGTGTATACTGAGAACTAAAAAAATCATTGAAAGAAATTAAAGAAAAACTAAATAGGGACTTCTCTAGTGATTCAATGGCAGAGAATCATCCACCTGCCAATGCAAGAGATCAGCTTTTGATCCCTCATCTGGGAAGATCCCACATGCCAGGGAGCAACCAAGCCAGTGTGCCACAAGTACTGAGCCTCTGTCTGGAGCCTGTGAGATGCAACTCCTGAGCCCACACGCCATCACTGCTGAGGCCTGAGAGCCGTACAGTATCAGTGCCCTTCAGAGAGAAAGGCCACCGCAACAAGAAGCCTGCACACCGCAACCACAGGCTACCCTCTGCTTTCTGCAACTGGAAAAAAGCTTGTGCAGCACCAAACCCAGCACAGCCAAAAATAAATAAATCATTTTTGAAAAAGAAAAACTAAATAAATGGAAAGACAGACCATGCTCATGGATCAGGTAACTCAATATTTTTTAGATTGTAAATTTTCTCTAAATTCATCTACATAGTTAGCACAACCCCAATCAAAATTCATGACCAATGGAATTGCACAGCTGAATCACTAATTGTCTCTAAAATTTTTGTGAGAAAATGGTTTACGCTGCTTCTCCTACATATCAGACGTCAAAGCAAGACATGCATCCCATCCTTACAGCAATGGGGCGTGAAGAATAGTCCTTTAGAATGGAGGGACTCAGCAGGGAAGACAGTTGGAAGAAGCAGCAAATATCTGACAATAATTTAACTCACCACAGTACTGGAATCCTCTCTTGCCTGGTTCAAGGCATTTTCTATAGTGTTCTCCCCGGATTCCTTCTATTTTACCTCTAGAGGTGACTGGATCACTGTGAATGAGTCCTTGGATGCCAGCAAGGAGGCAAGACTCTTAATCAAATAAGCCAAATATCTACCCCAATGGTAGCATCACCACTGGGGTAGATTCATTTGAGCTGACTCATTTGACTCAAAAGAGCTGACTCATTTGAAAAGACCCTGATGCTGGGAAAGATTGAGGGCAGGAGAAGGGGATGACAGAGGATGAGATGGTTGGATGGCATCACCAACTCAATAGACATGAGTTTGGGTAAACTCCAGGAGTTGGTGATGGACAGGGAGGCCTGGCATGCTGCGGTTCATGGGGTTGCAAAGAGTCGGACGTGACTGAGTGACTGAACTGAACTGAACTGAATTATCCCAGTGGAACTCCTGCAGCCCCATCTGAGAGTCCCAAATCTGCAGAGAAGAAAGGGTTCCTCTTTAGATTCAGATATGGAAGGTTCCAGGGTGAACATGATAACCCTACAAAATTCTCTTTCAAACCAGTACTTCCCCAAAGCGAGAGCTTTTTGGAGCTACCCTATGCTGTTAACATGATCCGCTGCCTTGCATCCATGGCTCTGGCCAACCTCAGTTCACCCAGAACCCCACCAGTTCACGGCTTGGGCCCACCTGATTTCTGGAGGCGGTTATGGTTTTTACCACCTCCCTGATCCAACCCATAACTTGATACAATATAAACATTTTGAAAAACCTACTTAAATCAAAGATAGCTTTTGAGCTCCAAGAATTTACGGGAGGAAGAGGGTTAGTAGAAAAGGTGTGCCTAACTTGGCACATTATGTGTTTTACAAAATGAACAGCTATATAAAGATATGGAGACATTTTCATTTCCCATGACTATTTATCTTTCTAGGTCATTCATCTGAAATATTTTAGTTATGTAATACTGATCTTGAGAAAAATACTACTCAGTTCCTAGCAGAACTTTCCTCTGAGTTCCTTTTGTACTTTGCTCAGATTCTCTGTTTTGCCATGCTATAGACAGGTCTGATGTACAGATGTTTACTTATAAATTATTTACAGATCTGAGATGACCCTCAACCAACCCCCTCCTCTCCCCCAACAGACTGTGCATTTCTTCCTGGAAGTAAGATACATATTCTACTTCTTCTGGTTTCCCCCAGCCCTTACCAGAGTGTACATACTTTTAAGGTATTCAATAAATATACGAGCACTAAATTATTTAATGTTGTAAACACTGCTTATCAGAACCATGTAAAATGAGGTATTTTATTTAGGAAATGTTTCCTAATCTCCATCTGTCTTCTTAACATGCCACTGCTGATATTAAACAGAACTATGAGTCTTCACCGTGTTGCATTTTTCATTACATGAGCTATCAATTAAACGTTCATCTCAATGACAACACTGTTTAAAACAGAGTCATTAAATCTAAGAAATTTACATAGATTCACTGAATTCCTTTATTTGGAGGTTTACTGTGTTTAACACCAAAAATATAGTTACCAAGTGCAGTTCAATAAATTTTGACACTATGTTATGATGAGAAGACAAAAACTGTAAAAATGTCCACTGCTTACTTACAGAACCATGAAGTTTTAAAAGATCTGAGGAGTCTAACTGAGAGCTGGGAGCACCAGCCTAGTGAAAGGGATGTGGGCTGGACACTAACACATTTGCTGCTTTTTAAAAAACATGGCTAAGTAAGGTGAAAAGACAGCCCTCAGATTGGGAGAAAATAATAGCAAATGAAGAAACAGACAAAGGATTAATCTCAAAAATATACAAGCAACTCCTGCAGCTCAATTCCAGAAAAATAAATGACCCAATCAAAAAATGGGCCAAAGAACTAAACAGACATTTCTCCAAACAAGACATACAGATGGCTAACAAACACATGAAAAGATGCTCAACATCACTCATTATTAGAGAAATGCAAATCAAAACCACAATGAGGTACCATTACACGCCAGTCAGGATGGCTGCTATCCAAAAGTCTACAAGCAATAAACGCTGGAGAGGGTGTGGAGAAAAGGGAACCCTCTTACACTGTTGGTGGGAATGCAAACTAGTATAGCCGCTATGGAAAACAGTGTGGAGATTTCTTAAAAAACTGGAAATAGAACTGCCATATGACCCAGCAATCCCACTTCTGGGTATACACACCGAGGAAACCAGATCTGAAAGACACACGTGCACCCCAATGTTCATCGCAGCACTGTTTATAATAGCCAGGACATGGAAGCAACCTAGATGCCCATCAGCAGATGGATGGATAAGGAAGCTGTGGTACATATACACCATGGAATATTACTCAGCCATTAAAAAGAATTCATTTGAACCAGTCCTAATGAGATGGATGAAGCTGGAGCCCCTTATACAGAGTGAAGTAAGCCAGAAAGATAAAGAACATTAGAGCATACTAACACATATATATGGAATTTAGAAAGAGGGTAACGATAACCCTATATGCAAAACAGAAAAAGAGACACAGAAATACAGAACAGACTTTTGAACTCTGTGGGAGAATGTGAGGGTGGGATATTTCAAAAGAACAGCATGTATACTATCTATGGTGAAACAGATCACCAGCCCAGGTGGGATGCATGAGACAAGTGCTCGGGCCTGGTGCACTGGGAAGACCCAGAGGAATCGGGGGGAGAGGGAGGTGGGAGCGGGGATCGGGATGGGGAATACATGTAAATCCATGGCTGATTCATATCAATGTATGACAAAACCCACTGAAATGTTGTGAAGTAATTAGCCTCCAACTAATAAAAAATAAAAAAAAATAAAAAAAATAAAAAACATGGCTGTTTATGATAGTGATGTTTTCAATAGTAAGGAAATATCAACAATCTAAATCTCTAATAAACATCCAAATTGAAGTATAGCATAGCTACTCAAAACAAGGCTTTACATTGTTTTATTATAGAAAATATCAAACTCATGCAAGTGAACAGAAAGGTGAAAGTGTTAGTTACTCAGTCTTGTCTGACTCTTGGCAGCCTCATGGACCATAGCCCACCAGGCTCCTCTGTCCATGGGATTCTCCAGGCAAGAATCCCTTCTCCAGGGGATCTTCCCAACCCATGAGTTGAAACCAGGTCTCCTGCATTGCAGGTAGATTCTTTGCCATCTGAGGCACCAGAGAAGCTCACATAGAAGGGCTTCTTCTTAGAAGAAGCACATAAAGATCCCACGAGTACTTACACTCAACAAATATCAACCAAGTGCCAGCCTGCTCTCTCTAGACCTGTTTCATTGGCCTCGCTCCCCTTCTCTGATTATTCTGAAGAAAACGTCAAGCCGAACGTTTTCATCATAAACGTTAACACAAGATTTTTGAAGAATTTATGATGAACTGTTAAACTTTTAATGTTTTAAATGAAAACTTGGATTATAAAAATCTGTATAAAAAGCTATCCCAATAACTTTTAATGTGTGTGTGTGTGTATACACACAGACACATAGTTTGATAGAAAAAAAACTGGTGTTAATAAACAAAATTTTTAAGAGGGTATTATCTGAGAATTGTGAGTTTATATTTGTTTGTACTTTTCAAATTTTTTATAATGAATAGGTCCTTCATCTTCAGTCCTCAAATGTTTTTACAAAAATGTGTCTAAATTATACCTTAAGAAAGCTGATAAATGGTTATCTTTAAAAACTACTCCACCTTTCCAGGCCAACCTCTGAAATGGGTCATCTATTGAAACAGCTAATTTCATCAATGTGTCTCCTTTGTCCAAAGAGATGGGCCACAGGTTGCTGTAGAAATTCTCTACAGAACGTAAGAAGAGCTCCGGCTTGGAAGTTTCATATGTCTGCTCAACCCCCCTGCATCTGATCAAACCCATGAAGAAAGATTTGGTGCCTGTCCTATATTGAAAAATGCTAGTCACCCCAGGGGAAGTAGAAGACAGCCAATCTCATCTTACAAAGTAGTTCTTCAAACCCTTCTGAATCTGGGTCATCACCACAGACGAGGCAGGGAAAGTGCTGATCTCCTGGAGAAGTCCAGGACGAGAGTATCTGGAGTCTTTGCTACGTCTTCTGGAAGCACTGATAAAGGTGTAGCTGGAAATCCTTCACTCCTTTCTTCCAGAAATTCAATCGGATATGGCCAACCCAGTACCCAAAGGGGAAAAAATGTCGTGCTGGACCTATTTTGCAATTTTGAGGATTTATTCACAAAACATCTCTAACGTGTTGCATAAGTATTTCTACTTAAATTTAAAAAATATATGTGAACAAAGAAAGAAAAATAACCTGAGAATAGCAAGGACTCCATCTTCTGATTCTATTAATATCTTGTAACTGGATAAGATTTTGAATTCACACACACACAGACATGTGCACACGCAAATGTATCCACATGCACACAAAGTCACGTGGCTCATTTTTTAATATGAAAGAGAAGTGTTAGGAAGGACTTGTGAACATAAAGCAGTTGAAGTGCTCACATTTCTGCAAAGATGTCTACTGCTGCACATGCAACAAGATTTCTCTCCATGTAGAGTTTAGAGGGCAAGGATTATATGAAATAGCAAACCCAATGTCACTTGCATCCAGTCCTGACTAGGATGCAATGATCTATTTCTACTGTTCATATCACAATTACAAAGGTGCTCTAGACGGCACTTTGAAAGAGAATGTTCATAAACAGACACCATTCTCTTTTATTAACATATACCTTCACAGGTGTCAGCAACTCTGGAGATTTTAGAATAGAAACAGTTGGGAGGAAAAAAATGAAAAATGCATTTGCTATCTGGCTATTTTATCTTCTGAATCTCATTTTTTTTTCACCTTGAAAGTCTAAACTAGGAAAGTAACTATTGCATTGAACAAAGATATAGATTTGGATGGATTAGAATCACAGATATTTGAGATACTTGGTTGGAGTTTGCGTTTTCTCTACTTTATCTTTCCTGAATAGATTAAGATTCTTTCAAATTAGTGGACAAGAACAGCTTGATCAACTAATGAGCTTCTTCATATCATAGCTAAATTATAGAGTTAGAATAGCAACATCCAGATTTTGCCACTGCCAGGACATTAAGTGTCATTCATCAAACAGAGAGAGGGCACTTACATGCTAGGCATTTGTTTAGACTCTGGAGACGCCACAGTGGAAACCCACCACTCCCCGCCATCTTGCTTTTCTGGAATATATGTGCAATGGCTTGTTCAAAACAGGTTTGACTATTTATTTAATTTCACAACAAATTTCTGTGTTCCCAGAAAATATTCAGAAACTCAAAGTAATGGGTTTACAGACAACATCAAGCTACTTCTCTTTTATTGATTTCTATGGAAATTAATCTTTTATTATTCATCAACAGAAAGATCCTTCTAAATATGCCACTAATAACAAACTCCAGAACTAAAAGCCTATAGTTCTTTTAGTGTTTTAGAGGGAAGGTCTGAATCATAATCATAGTCTGATTGCCTATTAAGTGCTCATGGTATGGTTTGATCAGCAAATTATATGTGATCTCCGTCTGTTACCATCTGGGAAAATAGTACATCTTTCAAGAACATGTTTCAGTTCAGTTCAGTTCAGTCGCTCAGTTGTGTCCGACTCTTTGCGACCCCATGAATCGCAGCACCCCAGGCCTCCCTGTCCATCACCAACTCCCAGAGCTTACTCAAACTCATGCCCATCGAGTCGGTGATGCCATCTCATCCTCTCTCGTCCCCTTCTCCTCCTGCCCCCAATCCCTCCCAGCATCAGGGTCTTTTCCAATGAATCAACTCTTCACATGAGGTGGCCAAAGTACTGGAGTTTCAGCTTCACCATCAGTCCTTCCAATGAACACCCAGGACTGATTGCCTTTAGGATGGACTGGTTGGATCTCCTTGCAGTCCAAGGGACTCTCAAGAGTCTTCTCCAACACCACATTCAAAAGCATCAATTTTTTGGTGCTCAGCTTTCTTCACAGTCCAACTCCCACATCCATACATGACCACTGGAAAAACCATAGCCTTGACCAGATGGACCTTTGTTGGCAAAGCAATGTCACTGCTTTTTAATATGCTATCCAGGTTGGCCATAACTTTCCTTCCAAGGAGTAAACATCTTTTAATTTCATGGCTACAATCACCATCTGCAGTGATTTTGGAGCCCAAAAAAATAAAGTCTGACACTGTTTCCACTGTCTCCCCATCTATTTCCCATGAGGTGATGGGACCAGATGCCATGATCTTAGTTTTCTGAATGTTAAGCTTTAAGCCAACTTTTTCACTCTCCTCTTTCACTTTTATCAAGAGGCTTTTTAGTTCCTCTTCATTTTCTGCCATAAGGGTGGTGTCATCTGCATATCTGAGGTTGTTGATATTTCTCCCGGCATTCTTGATTCCAGCTTGTGCTTCTTCCAGCCCAGCGTTTCTCATTATGTACTCTGCATATAAGTTAAATAAGCAGGGTGACAATATATAGCCTTGATGTACTCCTTTTCCTATTTGGAACCAGTCTGTTGTTCCATGTTTAGTTTATGCCATAAGGGTGAATAATAAATGTTTACTTGGTTATTACAAAGTAACTGATGGAGAAATATATGATGCAAAAGATTTTGGATAAAATGGGGAAGCCAGTTAGAGAAAATGAATGTGTTACAGATAATAGCAATAATTTGAGCTCCAATATGGAACAATCAAGATCTTACTGTATTTGGCATCTATTGCACAGTGAGTCAGTTCACACTGACTCTTCCTAAATCCAAGTCATATGTCCTCATTTAAAAAGCCATCTGTATTACCAAGTAGCACGTCATTTATTTCCAAATGATGAGAACTTGGAAATAGTGTGTAGCCACTTTTAAACAGTACACAGAAACTTCTCATAAAAGTCTATAACTATTGCATTTCCAGTGGAAGGAATGATTGTTTTTGTCTTAACTCATATAAATAATCTACTTCAGAGTTTTTTTAAATCTCATTTCTAATCTCAAAACCACACAGGGAGCCATGCCAGTTACACAACCATCATTATTCAAAACAAAACAACCATGCACCATACCAGTCACCTACAGTTAAAGACAGGAGAGATATGAAAGCAGTGAGCCAAGCACTTAATTGGGAATTTAAGGGAACATGCTCTAAAATATGTTCTAAATGAAAGAAATGAAATATCATCACCAAAAATTAAAACAAAATCTCCCCACTATAGATGACTAATCTGATAAGAGATTAAAGTGTGAGAAAACGGACTAATTTTTGGTTACCTAAAGTGCAATGGCCAGGGAAACCACCCCTACTAAAACATCTTGCTGAGTTAAAAGCATCCTGCAAGTTTAAGACAATAACTGATTATTCACACCTGTGAAAATTCTGAGCATATAGGTTTAAGGTGCAGGAGGGGACTGGGTAGGACAGAAAACACAGGCAAGCAACAATAACGTTCTCCCTGGCCTGCAAGTGTTCTGGCATTTTATTTTGAGCATAAAACACTCCAGAGTTTTTATGCCTACACTGAAATTAAATTTTCTAACTCCACCCAGATTATTTTTCCACTTGACACTTATACTATAAACACTGAATGTGTTTACATTTGCATTCAATTCAGTAAAGTTTAATTTCTATATTTTCTTTCCTCATAACAATGTAACATTTTTTGAGCTTGAACAACAACTGAAAAAAAACTCCTAAAATAGCTACTTTAACAAAACCTCTATTTCCTGACACAACACTGAAACATTTTATCTATCATTTAAACATTTCTTTCTGTGTTACCAAGTCAAATAAAAAACTAATCCATAATAAATGAAAACAGGACTAATCATTCTACTAATCCTATATTATATACATTCCAAAAAAAATTTAACAAACGTTTTAAGTCTAATTTTAAAAGTGTTTGCAGTCCCATGTATTTCAAGGTTTATGGTGTAAAAGTGATATTTTGTATTGTTAGAAACCTTTTCAACTCCTGCTTTTGATTCACTGAGGTGGAAAAACAAATGTACTGTTTAAAGTGTGAAGTGGAACTAAGGTTTCCCAAAGTTGTACTTGCTTAAGATATCTGTGGAAGACCGAAGGTCAGGACATCTTTGACACCTCCCCCAAGGAGAGGAGATGCTTCTGTTTCTCTCTCCCAACCAGGGTCAGCAGGCCCTGCTGTGAGCAACAGAATGCAGTGGAAGTGATATGGTGCTAGTTCCTGAGACCAAGCTTTAGGAGACTGACAGCTTCCTCTTCCTGTCTCAGAGCACCCTGGGCCAAGCGAGGTCAGACTACCTGAAGCTGCCATGCTGGGAGGGAGTGTCAACTGGGAAACATCTAGAGAGGAATTGCTGCTGATGCTAAGTCCCATCAGTCGTGTCCAACTCTGTGTGACCCCATGGATGGCAGCCCACCAGGCTCCCCTATCCACAGGATTCTCCAGCAAGAGTACTGGAGTGGGTTGCCATTTCCTTCTCCAGGAAAACAGTGATGCTAAACATTCCCAGCTGTTTCTACTCTCTGTCTCAGAATGGAACAGACACTGTAGAGCTATGACAAGTCTCTGCCCACAGCCATGGCAATAACAATAATAAAACAGTTGTTTCAAGTCTTTAAGTATTGGGGTAGTTTTTTATGTGCAGTAGCTAATTAGATCCTTCTATCTAAGTTTCTCTACTTTTCCCAGGTACTTTATCTATTTTCCTTGAATTGCAGTGTATTCCTCCAAGATCTAGAGAGAATTTAAAGGCTATGTCCGTACATCCTGCATCTGTGAATATGGAGTAGAGTCCAGACATCTACATTTTTAATGCTTTCCTTCTGTAACTTAGATGTACATTAACTTTGAAGAATCACTGGTATTAAGTGAATTAAACAATAAGGCTATTAGATTGAAGTGACCTAAATGCCTCAGCAGCAAACCAAAAACCTAAGCCTGTAATGCCTCCAAGTTAGGAAACTGAAACCTAATTACAACCCACAACAAACACCACATAGACTTTCCCAAATAAGGCAACCACTCACACTACAGCCAATCAACTAATTTCCTCGCTTTGCTTCCATGTCTTCTCTATAAAAGTCTTTGCCCCAGCTCCTGTTAGTAGAGTACTCCTAACCATTTCCAACTGATGCTGCTGATTCAAATTGATTTTTGCTCACAAAATCTTAACTTTTTAAATATGTTCCAGCTTGTCTTTTTACACTGGCATAGCAGAACGAGCCTCTGTCAATAATTAGTTGTGTTTGTTCAGGTCCAAATTCATTGGCTGAAGCCCTCGGCTCTGAAGTTCTGTGCCCCACTCTGGTTCACATTGTTTCTTAGAACTGGGCTTGAAAAAGTACAGATAATAAAATTTGCTTATGCACATAATGGATGTCTATGTGACTGATGGGTTTCCCTTGTGGCTCAGCTGGTAAAGAATCCGCCTGCAATTGGAGAGACCCAGGTTCGATCCCTGGGTTGGGAAGATCCCTGGAGAAGGGAAGGCTACCCACTCCAGTATTCTGGCTGGAGAATTCCGTGGACTAGTCCACGGGTCGCAAAGAGTCGGACACGACTAAGAGACTTTCACTTCACAATGAATCCATATAATAGCTAAAGCAAACCTTGATTCTTAATTAATACCGGTCAAGTATAGGGATATTTTATGTTGTAGGAATAAGAAGAAATATAAAATATGCTATAGTTTCTGCCCTTAATCAGCTTAAAATTTATTTGAGGCATTAAAATGAATCATGAAAAAAAATTAAAAAAAAATGAATCATGAATGCAAGAAGAAAAGGAAACTTCAAAAAGTTAAATATTGAATAGCTTTTCTTTCATTTCAGTTGTTATTGTTTTTTTTTTTCTCTAGCTCCTGTCACAATTGCAGTAGTGAGAAATGAGATTTGTGGAGGGTTAGCTGAGGAATATGCATTTACTCCTTTAATCCAAGTTCTATGTTCAGACAAAGCCAACCTAGCATAAAGTTTCAGATGCAGATACGTAAATTTGTCTCCAAGGCAACATTCTATGTGACAGTTATGCCTTTCACATTCCTTTTATTTTATTTTTTATTTGAAGAAACCTTAAGAAATGCTGGGAGGCTTCTGTTTCCATGTTTACTGTAGTAATCTAACTGTCTCAGTCAGTTCCCCCTGAATGGGGTCACATGCAATAGGAGCTCTGGGAAGCATCCTTCTCTCAGTTTTGACTTCCAGAAAGCTTAGGGCCACACGACAGCTTCATAAGAACGTTGCTTCACTTAACATTATTTATAAAGTGTCCTCTTGCCCTGGGCACATTTTTCAAAGTCGGATTATATAGTAGTGAGCAAGGCCCTTGCTCTCCTGGAGTTGGTATTTCAATGGGGGAAGAATGATAACAACACATAAACACATATGTGAACAACAAATTACTTGCTTTCGATGACTGCTCCAAAGAACTTAAAGCAAAGGGAGGTGACAAAGGTGACCGAAAAGCTCATGCAGACAAGTTGGTCAGTGAGACCATCTCTGAGAAACTGATATCTCAAAAGAGACCCAAAGCACATAAAGGAGCCATCAAAAGATCTGGGAAGCTGATTGGTCCAAGAATAGGAAAGAGCAAAGGCTCTGAGAGGTTAGCCAGTGTGGCTGTTAGGTCTGTGTGTCTGGGTTTTGTTTGCCTTGCTTTTGGTTTCCTAATTTATTTTTTGGAGGGGCTCTAATTCTTGTTTTATAGTTATTTTATTGAATATACTTTGCCTCAGTTGTCTTTGATCCTTTATAGAATGAAGAAAGATTGCTAAAGGAGTTAAATGGTTTTAGCAAGACATAATTCTTTGTTCAAAGTCCTAGTACATTCTCTGCAACATTGTTTGCCTAGAATATTTTAAATTGCGTGTGTGGTTGGCACTGAATTTCTATTGGACAGTGTTATTCTAACCTTACTCAAATCAAATGGCTCAAAGTTGCTTATAAATTTAAGGTACTAACTCAATAATTTTAATCAGAAAGACCTCAAAGAATTATTTGTTCAAGTGCTTTGATCAGGAGCAGAGAAGGGTTGATCAGGTGAATCACTTGGCAGGAATTTAGAAGGATAATCTTCAACAGTAAATCACTGGAAAAAATGTGTTTCATATTTTTGAGGACCAACTTCATATCACTAATGTTAACTTTAACAATTTGATGAAACAATTTAAGCTGGTATATTAGCATGTGGCATGTAATTAATGAAACTATGAAAATATATGTGTATGATATCACTCATGTAGATTCTAAAATATGACACAAGCGAATTTATCTTGGAAACAGAAACAGACTCAGAGATATGGAAAACAAACTTATGGTCACCAAAGGGAAAAGGTTGGGGGAATGGATGGATTGGGAGTTTGGGATTAGCAGGTACAAATTATTATATATAGGATGGATAAACAAGGTCCTACTGTATAGCACAGGGAATTACACTCAATATCCCATTATAATCTATAAAGGTAAAGAATATGGAAAAGAATGTGTGTGTGTATATATATATTATATATATAATATATGTATATAACTGAATCACTTTGTGTAATAAAGCATCAAATAACAACATTGCTGTATAGTAGAAATCAACACATTGTAAATCAACTATACTTTGATACAATAAAACTTAAAAAATAAATTATATGTGCATTTATATAATGTTTGTGTGAGTGCCACATCATGGAGCAGGGAAGATGAAACAGTGGGAAAGGATGGAACAAGAATAATCAGGAAACTTTATGCTGAGACAGAGGGTCCATCAGTCATGGAGCCCTACTACACACCAGGTACTTTGCACCCATTATCTGCAGTGCTAACTGCAGATGAAATTTATTATCCTCATTGTACAGTTGAACAGACTGAGGTGTGAGGCTGGTTAAACGCTCAGAGCTACACATTTAGGAAGAGTAACATGAATAATCTCAGCAGAAAGTATTTCTGGAGGATCTTCTGTGGATAAAATATTGTATCAGCTGTTGGTCAAGAGGACAAAGGAGACTTTTTATCTTGAGCTTACAGCAGAATTAGAAAGAGAGTAAATATGTTTTTATGTGCTTGAATTTAATGTATATTAGATGAAAGAAGAGGGCTGGTGCAGAAAATTGTGCTCTCAAAGAACACTGGTCTGGTTAATCAACTAAGGTTTGATTTAGCCAGTCTCACTTCTCTTTGTTTGTGTAGATGAAAGTGTGATTATAGGCTTCAGACAAGTGGAGAGAAAGCTTCTCCCACACTGTCTCCACCACCATTTTCTCAGCCCTAGATAACTCCACTCAGTTCAATAGAGAACCTTTAGAAAAAGAGGTAAAAAATAAAGTTAAACTTCCTGCTCTGCTTACATCGGCCAAATATCTATTTGCCATTTATAACAGTTTGACACTCTGTGACTTTATGATTATGTTTGAACGTAAGTTTTTAAAACCCACTTTATTATGTACAGTCCCATTTGGCAAGCAGTCATACACACACACACACACACACATACACACACACACACACACACACACACACATATAGAAATATATATATTCCCATCAATATATATATATATATATATCCCAATATGTAAAATCAAGTCCTTTGAAATTAAATTGCTTTCTGGTTTTCTGAGTGTAAATGAGATCTGCAGGCAGTATTCTCAAATGTTTTACAATCAAGACTATATGTGGTTGACTGGAGAACTGAATAATTTTGAAAATATTGCTCTTATCACTTTCAATTAGGGGGATTTACAGAATGTTATACAAACATATTGAGAAATAACCTTTTAAAATTCACTGCTATAGGTTAATGGGCATACTGCTTTGTGAAGCTTGACAAGACACACATTTCACCCTAGGCTTACAGAATCACAGTTTGAAAATCATTTCCTTCAAGCACAAAATAAATTGAGCTGCAGAAAAACATAGCTTTTATTGAACTGTGAATAAATGACATACTTAAATAATTTCTTGGCTGTGGCCGTTCATGAAAATTCATATCACTATTAAGCTTCATTTTTTTTTCTTTTAATTCTAAGGCAGAAAGATTTCCTGATATTTAATTTTTCCTCTTTAATAAGAGAAGGGTATATAAGTAGACACCAACTCTTACTTTACTAAAGTAAAATATTATTCACAAAAGCACTGGCTTTCAGTTGCTTTTATTATCTGTGAATTTCAGATCAAGGAACCAATTCAAATTATTTGTTTAGTGCCTACTACATTCAAAGTAATATTATCAAAATAAAGGATGAAAAAGGACAAATAAGGCACAATCTAGTGGGAGAAAAAACAAATAGAATAAAGAAATAGTTCCATCCAAAATAGCAATTAAGGACTATTACATATAAGGTGGGCTTCCAGTGTTGCTAGTGGTAAAGAATGTGTCTGCTAATGCAGGAGAAGTAAGAGACATGGGTTCAATCCCTGGAGGAGGGCATGGCAAACCACTCCGGTATTCTTGCTTGGAGAATCCCCTGGACAGGGGAACCTGGAAGGCTACAGTTCACAGGGTTGCAAAGAGTCAGACACGACTGAAGAGACTTAGCATGCATGCACATATAAGGCAGTCTATGATTCCATTTGAGAAAGTTAACAAAAATGAACTAAATTCATTGCACAGCCAAGAAAGAACAATGTAAAATGCTTACTAAGGATTCAGTTTGGTCAGACTAAATGCAACCCCTGTTAGCAGCAACTAATTAGAGCTTCCTAAACCATTTCCTTCTCCACGGGATGTTCCCGACCCAGGGATTGAACCTGGGTCTCCTGCATTGCACACAGACGCTTTACCATCTTGAGCTACCAGGGAAGTCCAAAGCATTACCTTTTAAGTACAAGGCAAACAGCATGCAGTAATTAGCGGCAAATGAGAGATAAGATGAATACTGAGTGTTAGTATTATTAACACTAACAAAGGAAAGAAAACAATACTTTAGAAGTCATCCAAAAATCCGCAGTGTTTAGTATTTTCAAATTAATTCACTTTCACTAGGAATTTGTTAGCAGTTAATATCAGAAGATGCCACAAGACTCTTTGAAAGTAATATGTGTGGATATTTTTGTTGTCTGCCTGGTGATAACATATACAAAACCTTAATATATTACAATTTAATTTTTTTAAATAACAAATGCATTTAAAATTCTACTGTATGTAAAAGCAAACTTTCCATTTCAATTCCCCAAATGAAGACAGTTTGATAAGTCTCCTATTGTTTTCTCGCAGATTACTTTTTTTTTTAACTTTTTATTTTATATTGGGATATAGCTGATTATCAATGTTATGTTAGTTTCAGGCATACAGCAAAGTGATCCAGTTATACATACATAAGTATCTAATCTCTTTCAAATTCTTTTCCCATTTAGATTGTTACATGGTATTGAGCAGAGTTCCCTGGTTTTACTTTGTAAAGCCAGCCTTAACACAGTTCCTGTTGTGGTTCTCAGCTATCTTCAGAAGCTTCGCTCCACCCAGCCACTGATTCCCAGGATCATTGTCTGGTTAGAACTTGGAGGACCCCTCTTCCATAGTGTTTATCAGCAGATACGGAACCTTCCCCTTTCCATTTGTGACAGAGGTTCTACGCAAAGACTGTAATCTGTCCACACCAAAACTGCTATAAAATCGCAGGCAGGCCCCAGAGGACTCCCAGAGGATAAACACATTTCTCAGTAATCTCCTGAGGAACAGCTCCTCTCCACCTCCTCCATCTCCAGTTTCTGGACTAACCTTTTCCCAGTGCTTAAAGTTTGTTCCTTATCCCGTGAACTACCAATTGTCAGCTAAACTTATATTGGTATTTTTCTGTTCATTTTGTACTGCTGAATATGAGCTTGATCTCATCCCTGAGTTTTTACCCTTGACCCAACTTGGGCATTGGGCAGGAACTCTGACTTGCCACCCACTCACAGCTTGTGGAATCTTCCGGTAGCAAGTGCTTGACCCCAATGTTTTCCCTTTGTATCAATGAGCTACTTAGGAGCCCCAGAGATAGGGAAGGCTGCTGGCCTGGCCTATCTCTCCTCTTTCTTGGCGACTGTCTCACTACTCATAAAACCTTTAGAAACCAGTATTTAGCTATTTCCCTGCCAGCATCACATGCTAGAGCTCAGCTTAGGGGATGCCTGTTCACAGAAATCCCAGAACTATGACAGCATGCAGCTGCTTTCTGGGTACAGACCGGTGTCTGCAGGACCTATACTATGGTGGGATCTGCTACTATTTATTCCACCCACCCAACCACAGCAAAGTTGGGGAGCAAAAGAGTTGCGAACTCATGGCGCTGTTTACATGGGTGCTCATGTTGTGAGAGTAAGAAGCGTATAAACAAGTCTGTTCTAAACAAGCCTGCAGTCTAGGGAGCCACTGTGAGTGCTCTGTAGCATCTGCTGTTAGCGGAGGCAGAGATACAACACACAACCATTTTCCTCCCACAGCTTTCCACTGCCAGTTTACAGTCACAGAATTTATAAGATCAAAGCTGTTTGATCAAAGATCAAACATAGGAATTATTTCATGTAAGCCAGTATTTTACAAGTTCTTGTGTCTTAGTAATCCTGTATCTTCTGAAATGCGTTTCAGCACTCTTCTTGTTGAGAATACACTGCATTTGCATGAGTGCTGAGTCGTTTGTCACGTTTGACCCTGTGCAACCCTACAGACTACAGCCTGCCAGGCTCCTCTGTCCGTGGGATTCTCCAGGCAAGAATACTGGAGTGGGCTGACATTTGCTTCTCCACACTTCATTTTTCTACAGCCTAAATAAAAGTGTTTGCATATAAATACAGAATTTGGTGGCCTACATCTATTCTATAAACAGTATACTTTGTTACTGTTAGCACTCTAAAGTAGATAAGGTAAAATAAGTACAGTTGATAATAAAAAAAAGTAAAGATATGAAATAAACCTGTGAACTTATTGGGCATATCATTCTGTATGATTTTGAATACATGCACTTCTTATTAACACATTATTACCCCAAAATAGAGAACATTTATTTATATTGGAATTATAAATCCCATTTTCTACATGGGAGGGTTGATGACAACAGAGATTCCAAATAGCATTTATCTAAAGAATTAGGCGTAACTGCCAGACTGCAAAATTGCCTCTATAAACCACATAGTGAAGATTTTACAAGTATAATAGAATGAAGTTCATGAAACATCAGTCCATAACATCCAAGCAATCTTGAGCAATTTTAATTTATATAAAGAACTTTTACAGTTTTTTAGGTCATTGCTAGAGGAAAACTTTTTTAAAAAATTAATAATCTTTATACTTTCCATTTTGAAGTTAGCAAAAATTACTAGGAAACACCATAATCCATACCCTTGAGGAAAAAATAATGAAAGTGATAACTATTGAAAATATGTTTAATTTCAGAACTAACTCCCTTCCTTAATAAGAATTAGAAAAACAGTCACAATTTTCCCAATATGTGTACAATTCTGCACCACAATTAAAAATGTTAGCTATAAAATAATGTTACGTGTTTAAGAGCAACTTTTTATACTATTTGTTCCCTACCATCAAGTGCTGCTTAACTCTTTTGCCTTTGTTAAAACTGTTGCCCTTAAATGGAAAGTCCTCCACCCTGTATCTACTCAAGTCAAGGCCCATCAGCTCAGCTCAAACTGACATTGCCCTGGACTTCCCTGGTGGTCCAGTGGTTAAGAATCCGTCTGCCAATACAGGGGGCACGGGTTTGATCTGGGGCCCCTGGAAGATTACACACACCATGGGCAGTTGAGCCCCAACTGCTGAGCCCATGAGCCCTGGAGCCTGTACTCGGCAACAAGAGAGAAGTCAGTGCAATGAGCAGACCCAAAGCAGACAAAAAATTTAAAATAAAAACAAGAAAACCCAACATTGCCTTCCTCTAATTTATTTATTTATTTATGTTTGCTCAGACTATCTATACTCTGTGTTAAGCCTTTCCTTGATGCTTTCCCACTACTTCAGACCTTAATAGTGCACTATTTACATATTATTTGTTAAATACTCATGACTTCAACAAGTTTCAAACAGGTGACTATTCCCATTTGTCTCCATCATCTTTAGCATGATGCCAGGCATAAAGTAGTTCCTCAGCAAATGCTCAGCAAATCACTCCTTGCCTCTCCTGGGTTTTAGCCCAGTGACCGGAACTGCCTCCCTGCAAAGTAGCAAGGATATGAGCAAAGCTGTCTTTATGGCTAAGAAATTCCAGACTTCAACTGTCTATTCAGTTTCCTTCAGAACACCTTCTCCTCAGTAGATTTGAAGCTGAAAGCAAGTGATGAAAATGTCTGTGAAAAAGTTGAGGAAAAGCCGTGAAAAACAAGAGCTAAAAAGAGATGGATTGCTGATATAAAGCACTAGTTACAGTGACCTGGGTACACTTGCCGTATCTTCTCCCTATTATTTTACACCACCCCAGAAGCTTCAGGTTCAGTCAAAGTAGCATTACGTCTGTCTGTCTTCTTTTAGTGTTAGTATCAGGCAGAGGCCAAAACTATCAGACAGGAAAGGAGGCATTTCACACCTTACAATTATGTTGCTGTGGCAACTATCCAGGTTTGCTTCCCACTCAGTAGCCTCTCTGGAAATTGAACATGGGTTAGAATGTTTGGGGGACTATTTGAACTATAGATTCATGTTCAGTAGATCTGGATGGGGTATGAGAGTGTCTATGCATAATAAGCTTGCGGGTGTCACTGCTGAGGGTCTAGAGATGACTTCTTAGATCCAGGCCTGGAGATTCTGAGTCAGAGGTCTCAGGGGAGGGGGTGGGGGTGCTGAGTATCTATGCTCTTAGAACATGCTAAGTGATCTAAAGAAGGTCTTGAACTGAGAAAAACTGGAACACACTCTATCTTACTAACAAAAATCTTTTTTTGTAACACTGGTATTTGAACAGTCCTTCATGGTAAGAAAATAATGTGATTGTGGAACTTTTGATCACTGCTCTGTGTGGTAAGGAGGATGCCTCTCTTCCAACATTTCAAACTATTTGTCAGTATATAATGTCCTCACCACTTTGAATACCTCACACACACACATATGTAGATACATGAGCCATTTTAATGCAAGACAAGGTCAAGTAAGGCCTCTCTACTCATAGTGACCCAAGGATCTATGGTGTTAGCCTTACCTAGGAGCTTCTAAGAAATGCAAGATTTCAGTCTCCACCTCAAACCCAATGAATCAAAATTTATATTTTTAGTAAAATTCTAAGGTGATAGGTTTGCTCGTTAAAATTTCAGAAACAGTGCTCAAATGAAGAAATTCTCTTGCATGTTTTCAAATGATTCACATTAATCTATTTCACAAATGGGATGATTTTAATATAGGGACCAAAGCACTTAAGAAAATTAACTTTAGCATCCAGCCAGAATGAGTAATATGAGGGAATGCACTGTTGGCTTCTTCTTGTCTTGCTTCAGCAAAATAAAACTGAGGTGACAGAGAAGAGCAGAATATTCATTCCTCAAGGTTACACACAGCTTTACTGCCGAAGGGCATATGTCTTCAGATCGGCTGTGCTGACTCCTAACAAGGAGTAAATGATTGGGGTGTGGTTGCTTCAGGAGTGAGGTCCAGCTTCCTTTTGTACACTTTCTTTCATCCCTTTCCCATTACTCTATACTCTCTTCAAATTTCAGAAGTTGTTCTCCTGGACAGTCTGCCCAGTAAACACTCTTGCAAAAGTAACCAGTGGAGGAGATGGGGCCCCAGATAGAGCTTCCGGCTGGTGCCAGAAATGACTGTAACACCTTAAGCTCAAAGTGCCCAGACCGTTGTGTCTGTGTCACCTGGGAGCTTGTTAGAAATTCAGAATCTCAGGCCCTAGTCGAGTCCTATGAATCAGAATCTGCAATTTAACAAGATCCCTAAGAGAGTCACAAATATCTTAAAATTTGAGAAGCAGTGGTACATGATACAGTGTTAGATATTGTCCAGGTAGAGGTGCGGTGAAGCAGCCATATGTATGTTTAATTTGAGTCACAGAATTAATAGAAGGTATCACAGGGGGATGAAGACTTGTTCTTAAAGAAAACATCATGTATGTTTTCCCATACATCCCAGTATTAATTAATTCTGTGTGAGCTGATTCTACTTGTATTGGATTATCCTATATGTTTTTATACTGCATATAAACAATGCTCCCAAACGGATGTTAATTATATCTTCTTAGATGTTAAACACCTATCCAAATATACACCCATTTCATATGGATAGTGATATTTCACAATGCCCATTATCTCAAAAAATTAAAATTAGTGCAAGTATCTGAACTTTCTTCTTTTGTTTCTTTCAGAAGAAAACATGTAGAAAAAATGGCATTTGAGTACCAACTCTATTATCAGCTCTGTGGATTGAGTACAGATTGAAATCCTCCAAATCTGTTTTCTCGTTTGTAAAATTGGAATAGTCAAGCCACACTTCGTGGTGTGATACAAGCATTTGGCTTTTGTTCTTTATTTCTTCAGAAACTCAGGTAAGTTCCACAAAATGGTTTGTTTTTTCACCACTTTAGTTTTTTAATTGAAGAATAATTGCTTTACAGAATTGTGTGGTTTTCAGTCAAACATCAGGAAGAATCCGCCATAGGTACACCCATGTCCCCTCCCTCCCAGACCTCCCTCCCTGGCCCGTCTTCTGGATGGTCACAGAGGCCCTGTGTGTGTTCCCTGAGCTATAGGGCGAGTTCCCGCCGGCTGTCTATTTCAGATTCAGGATGGCAAGTTTTCACTCTACTCTCTATACATCGCACCCTCTCCCTCCTCCCCTCTCCCCGTGTCCACAGGTCACAAAACGGTTCTTGAACAAATCAAAATGTAAGGAAAAAGCCCGCCTAGCACATCCTAGGTACTGAGTAAATATTAGTTTATCTTAATAATTTCACATTTTCCATGTAAGGTCTTTTGATTCCAAATATTTTAAATTTCATTTAAAATTTCTATATTAACATTTCATGATTTGACCTTGCTACATATGCTAAAGAATATATATGTATGTGTTTGTGTGTGTATGTGTGTGTGCATATAGTCTTCTTTTTTTAAACAACTATATACTGTTACACGATGTCTGGAGGCTTTTGTTTAGTCAATGTTTAGTTATGACAGGGAATCTTCAGGAGAAAGTAGTGATATGTAGTGATATCCCAAAGGATGCGGGGAGATGACAGTGGTCTGGCCCTGAGTGGAAGAGTATTTTATCCCTGAAATTGTTCAAGCATTATGATAATAAAGAGCAGACCAACTTTAAGACCACTTATAGTTGTTTTAAATTCTTCATGGACGATGTATGTCCTCATTGCCTGAACCCAAGCCCACTCCACCTTCTCCAATCATCAAAGGCCCAGAAATAACAAACTGTAGTCCTCAGCCAAGTCCTCAGCATGGTCAGCACAAAGTATCATCACTCCTGGTACTCCCTCATGAAAGAGAAGCCTCAGTGGGGCAGCACTGGGGGTCTTTACGGTGGTCAGCAGCAGTACCTACAGGCTTTTTCATGTCCCACCTCACCCAAGCAGGCTCCCGACCCCTCTCTCTCTCCTTCCCTTGTGCTGATTTATCAACTTGTCAAGCACACTGACAGCCCACGGACTTGTCTTCCAGCTGTTCCCACCACCTGCAACCTTCTCCCCCTAGATTTCCACATACCTTTCCCCTCACTTCCTTGGGTCTCTCTCTGCTACAATGTCATACTCTCAGACCACTTTTTGCATGCCACACTAGTTCTAGAGAGCACTCCACTGATCTCTCTTCCTGTCATGCACCTCTGACCTGGCATTAGACAACAGCTTTATTTGCTTATTATCCATGAAGAGAGATTTTATTTTATTCACTGCTAAATCTCCAGCACTTGGGTTACTATCAGACACATAGTAGATGGTCAGTATTGCTAAATATGTAACTAAAAACCATCTCTATATTCCGTCCTTCTTTGCCACTTGGGATTGGAATGAGATGAAGGCTGTCATGATAGGCCTACTTAGTCTCCAGTATGTGCTCAGGTGAGACACTGACCAGAGTCAGCATCATAACAGATAATTTTTCAATCCAACAAATTCTCTTAGAGGCATCAGTGGTGCTCTGGAGCACATTTCCTGTGTTTAAAAATAACCCACCATGTTTCTGTAATAGGGAGGAACAAAATCTGACTACATGTTGGATGTTTCCTTTACTTTAACCTTTGCTTTTCATTGCTTTTGTTAATACAGTCACCAAAAGGATTCTGTCTATAGCTGTAAGCATATAATGGCATGCCTCAGGAACCCTGCCCCTCTGCCTGAATGTTAAGCTAAAGTGCCTCTGTCCAGCTTACAGGGACACATTCTGACCCTGTTCACAGTGAATGGCCACAGAAAAGAAGAACTCAGCATACCCCCTCACCCAATGTTAGCCAAGCCAGGAGATGTTTTGCAAGATTTATGGCCTTTCTACTTTACAGTCTTACCTCCTCATCCTCTCTGTCTATGAAGCAAACTGTCATCCAGAGCCCAGAAAGATGGTGCCCTAGGACACTAGTCCATCATCTTCTGGGATATCTGACTTTCTGAACAAAGTTACTATTCCTTGCCTCAACATCTCATCTGATTATTGACCAGTCGTGTGGTGAGCAGACAAAATGTGTATTCGGTAACATTTCTGCTTGAGAAAAAAGTCACTACGCTGTACAAAAGAGATTAAAGTTCTTCACCAGTTTATGTACTGCTTCTGGCTCCATGAATCAGGCTGCTGAGTGCCCAGCCTCCCTGAGAATCTGCTTTGGGAATAATGACATCATGCTTTAACTCCTCAGAATCACATTTTCAGCCACTGGGCAGTTCAGACAAAACCAATTACATGACATCATTTTCTATTTCAGAAAGGAGGCCAGGGTGCTTGGATAGGTCTTTACTTCCATCATGGTGGCGTGATCTTCCTGCTAATGGTACCTGTTTGAATGATCATAACAAGGCCAGGCTGTCAAAATCCATTCTCTAGCCAGGTGTGATGCTCAGCTACTCAGTCTGATCTTATAAGGAATTTCAGAGATATAAAAATAAGCTGGTTATTTGTTTGTAAATTGAAACTAGATCCTTTTCTCAATAAAATTTGCCTTAACAGGAATGCCCCCCCCCCCAAAAAAAAAACTTTGAAGCAATTTGGAAAGAACTTATTTAGGAAATTACTTAAAATGGTATATATTAATTATTAGGCTTATTAAATGTGTAATTAATGTGTATGTTTTATTCCCTTTGTAGATAACTAACTCCTTTTCATGACTCAAATTAATTTCAACACCATGAAAAAATACAAAAAAGCAAACATCGAGAGAGTTGTGGCAAACACAGTTGCATTTACTCTTTTAGGAATCCCCATGGGGTACATATTCCAGAGGGAAGATGTGGTCAAGTGACCGACCTCTAGCTAGTGGAATAAGAGCTAAAGTGTGTGCTCACAACCAACTTCTACTGGTGATCCACCATGTTCCTTTCCCTTTTGGCCTGCTGCAGCTTAGCAGGGTAAACTGGAAGTCTCTATTTGAAGATGATGAGCTACAAAATGTAAGAATCCTGGGTCTGTATGTCATGGCCTGAAAAGAACAATCCACCATCTGGAGCATTTTGTAAATAACACATGTAGAGTCAAGTTCCTGAGATTTGGAGGTTCATGTTTTCTAGTATCTGGCATCAGAGAGGACAGTGGACTCCCTCCTTACCCTTCTTCTACCTACATCCTGTCTTTATAATCTAGTGCTTTGATGTCATTCTTTAATCATCCAGAATAATTGAGTGATCACTATAAGATCTGTAAATGAAAACTGTTGCCTGCCATATCAGTAAATGAAGAATGCCACCACCATCAAGTCACTACAGTGTCCCCCACAGTGAGCCCTGAGGGGACTCAGAATGGAGACAAATGGGCTGCCCACTACCAAGCCCTCAGCCAGGGCACCTGCCCCAAGTGGTACACCCTGGGGGATTCAGAAAGAGAAAGAACAAGATCCTAGCCCCAGACCGCTGAGGTGCAGATCAAAGGAACGATTTCAAGGAGCCCAGACTCTTGCATCCTCCCAGACGCAGAAAAGTGCTAAATTCATCAACTTGAGATTTCTGGTTTTCTTTAATCTTAATGTTTTGATGTTCCAGCTACCTGGTATTTGTTGCAAAGCCCCCTACATATTCAGGTTCCTCTCTTACATCTTTGGGGCAGTCTCTCAGAGCTATTCTGAGACGCTGTCTCCGGGGCTTATAGTACTCAGAAAGTCCACCAAATAAAACATGATTCTCAAATTTCAGGTTGTGCATTTTTTTTCAATCAACAAATCTCAATGATTAAGATAACTTTTTTATTCCAGAGAGAGTCATTCTACAAAATGATGGTATACCTGGGATCAGTGTAGCTGGTTGAGATGGCTTTAACTATTATATCAGAGCTTGGTTTACACAACATCTATCTTCTACCTAATAATAAAACTAATCACCAGAACACCGTCACTAGTACCATGGGCACAAAAATAAAATGAATAGTACATGAAATAAGGAAATGTTAAAGTTAAATGAAATAAAACAACAACTAGAGGGGAAAAAAAACTTTTCTGAATTATATGTAGTGGTTTATTTTGGCCAAAAATAAATTCCACAGAGGTTTGCAAACAATAATATCATTAGAATCAAGTTATCTATGGTTAATTTGCCTTGAAACAAAAATTCAACTACTTTGCCAAAAATAAAACAAAAAATAAAAGCCAAATTTCCTAAGGAGCACATCACTAGTATCCTTAGGGGAAATCTGCTAAATGATCATTTTTGCATGCATTATGAACATGGGATCATTTAAAAATCTTTTATATCTTCAACCCAAAGCAACAGTAACTGGCAAAAGCTATTTTTTGTGATTTGGGTGAGGGCAATAAGAGAGTCAGGAACAAATAAACTCTCAATTCCTATTTCCAGAAATAGCTCTATTCCCTACACATTTATGAGAAAATTTCAGGTTCACCAAAATATTATGCAAATGATATTTCCCAGAATTACACTGGCTTCATTAAAAAGAAGTTTTTGGCCTAATTTAATAAGGACATAGAAACTTTCCCAGCTAGACTACAGCCCATAAGTGGAAGGCTGGTCAAAGCTCACACCTTGAAAATCAGCATGTGTTGAATTTCAAGCTCTTTGAAATACCTAACAAAGAAGGCCTGCAAATTCCAATTCACTTACCAGGAGGTCAATCACGAACTTTAGTGAAAAATCAACATGGCAGCTAGCAGAGAGGAATCATAAACTATTTGTCTAAAAAATTCCCAGTTGTTTCCCTTTCTGCTTAATTAATATTAACTTTCATTTGGTAAAATCTCAGGCTCCTTCCAATATTAATTATGATAATGTAATAGGCAACTTATCAGTTGCTGCTTCTCCACCTGGCAGTCATCCCTGTCCTATGATCACATCCCAGTAGCAAGTCCCTTTCTTTCACGGGATCTAGCATCTTTAAGAGCTGCCCTGGTGGCTCAGCTGGTAAAGAATCTGCCTACAATGTAGGAGACCTGGGTTTTGTCCCTGGGTTGGGAAGATCCCCTTGAGAAGGAAATGTCAACCCACTCCAGTATTCTTGCCTGGGAAATCTCATGGACAGAGGAGCCTGGTAGGCTACAGATTATGGGGTCACAAAGAGTCGGACACGACTGAGCAACTAACAGTTTCAGGTTTCAGGAAGATATCTGCTACCTGTGAAATTGTGAAGAGGGAAAAATGAATCTGTGCTAATTTTGCTGTAACAATGCAAAAATAATAGCCACAGTGCTTGGTTAGTGCATAGTTAAACGAGAAAAGGGATTAAATTTGGACAATGAGATATTTTGTGAGAAAGACCACATTCTCATAACTTTAATTACAATAATTGTTTTACAATATATTGCTTTGTCATATTTTATTATTAGTTACTCTTGTTAGTTTCTTATAATGCATTATTTATAAATTACACCATAGGTATATTTTTATTTGTGGTATAATTTATATATAAATTATATGGTAAAGTGCTTCCTTTACATGCAAAGGTATTAATAAAAATTCTTGACTTCCTAAAGAAAGGGAAAAAAATGTATGGTGACGTTGCTAAGATCTACAGTAGGAAATTATACCTATGGTATAATTTATAAATAAGATATCATAAGAGACTAACAACTATAATGTGTATATATAGGGGAAAAGAATATATATAACTTTCAGGTATCTCTGGGGTTTTTGGAACATATTCCCCAAGAATAAGGGAAGACTATTGTAGACTCAAGCCCAACCCCCACCCAAAACACTTATGATGCTCATTTACATATTAAGGTTTCTAGGAAGCTTTTTAGCTAAGACACTGCGTTCTTTATTGAATCTAAGGTTCTACAGACTTTCAAGCTACAGAATTGCTATTAACACCTAGTAACATTCATTCGGATATACCGATCTGAATGCAGAGTTCCAAAGAATAGCAAGGAGAGATATGAAAGCCTTCCTAAGTGAACAATACAAAGAAATAAAGGAAACCAATAGAATGGGAAAGACTAGAGATCTCTTCAAGAAAATTAGAGATGACAAGGAAATATTTCATGCAGGATGAGCACAAAAAAGGACAGAAAAGGTATGGACCTAACAGAAGCAGATGATTTTAAGAAGAGGTGACAAGAATACACAAGGAACTATTTAAAAAAAAATCATAATGACCCAGATAACCACGATGGTGTGATCACTCACCTAGAGCCAGACATCTTCCAGTGTGAAGTCAAGTGGGTCACAGGAATCATCACTATGAACAAAGCTAGTGGAGGTGATGGAATTCCAGTTGAGCTATTTCAAATCCTAAAAGATGATGCTATGAAACTGCTACACTCAATATGCCAGCAAATTTGGAAACTCAGCAATGGCCACAGGCCTAGAAAAGGTCAGTTTTCATTCCAATCCCAAAGAAAGGCAATGCCAAAGAATGTTCAGACTACCAAACAATTGCACTCATCTTCACGCTAGTAAAGAAATGCTCAAAATTCTCAAGTTCAGGCTTCAAGAGTGTGTGAAACAAGAACTTTCAAATGTACAACTTGCATTTAGAAAAAGCAGAGGAACCGGAGGTCAAATTACCAATATCCGTTGGATCACAGAAAAGAAAGAGAATTCCAGAAAAACGTCTCAGTTCAGTTCAGTTGCTCAGTCGTGTCTGACTTTTTGTGACCCCATGAACCGTAGCACGCCAGGCCACCTTGTCCATCACCAACTCCCAGAGTCCACCCAAACCCATGTCCACTGTGTCCGTGATGCCATCCAACCATCTCATCCTCTGTCATCCCCTTCTCCTCCTGCCCTCAATCTTTCCCAGCATCAGGGTCTTTTCAAATGAGTCAGCCCTTCGCATGAGGTGGCCAAAGTATTGGAGTTTCAGCTTCAGCATCCGTCCTTCCAATGAACACCCAGGACTGATCTCCTTTAGGATGGACTGGTTGGATCTCCTTGCAGTCAAAGGGACTCTTGAGAGTCTTCTCCAACACTACAGTTCAAAAGCATCAATTTTTTGTGCTCAGCTTTTTTCACAGTCCAACTCTCACATCCAGACATGACTACTGGAAGAACCTTAGCCTTCACTAGATGGACCTTTGCTGGGAAAGTAATGCCTCTGCTTTTTAATATGCTGTCTAGGTTGGTCATAACTTTCCTGCCAAGGAGTAAGCGTCTTTTAATTTCATGGATGCAATCCCCATCTGCAGTGATTCGGGATCCCAGAAAAATAAAGTCAGCCACTGTTTCCAAGTTTCCCCATCTATTTGCCATGACGTGATGGAACCGGATGCCATAAGATTTCTGAATGTTGAGCTTTAAGCCAACTTTTTCACTCTCCTCTTTCACTTTCATCAAGAGGCTCTTTAGTTCTTCTTCGCTTTCTGCCATAAGGGTCGTGTCATCTGCAAATCTGAGGTTATTGATATTTCTCCCAGCAATCTTGACTCCAGCTTGTGCTTCCTCCAGCCTAGCATTTCTCATGATGTACACTGCGTATAAGTTAAATAAGCAGGGTGACAATATACAGCCTTGACATACTCCTTTTCCTATTTGGAACCAGTCTGTTGTTCTATGTACAGTTCTAACTGTTGCTTCCTGACCTGTATACAGGTATCTCAAGAGGCATGTCAGGTGGTCTGTTATTCCCATCTCTTTCAGAATTTTCCACAGTTTATTGTGAGCCACACAGTCGAAGGCTTTGGTATAGTAAATAAAGCAGAAATAGATGTTTTTCTGTAACTCCATTGCTTTTCAATCCAGTGGATGCTGGGAACTTGATCTCTGGTTCCTCTGCCTTCTCTAACCAGGTTGAACATCTGGAAGTTCACGGTTCACGTATTGCTGAAGCCTGGCTTGGAGAATTTGAGCATTACTTTACTAGTGTGTTGCTGCTGCTGCTGCTAAGTCGCTTCAGTCATGTCCAACTCTGTGTGACCTCATAGACGGCAGCCCACCAGGCTCCCCCATTCCTGGGATTCTCCAGGCACGAATACTGGAGTGGACTGCCATTTGCTTCTCCAATGCATGAAAGTGAAAGTGAAGTCACTCAGTTGTGTCCAACTCCTAATGAACCCATGAACTGCAGCCCACCAGGTTCCTCTGTCCATGGGATTTTCCAGGCAAGAGCACTGGAGTGGGTTACTAGCGTGTTCAGTTCAATTCAGTTGCTCAGTCGCTCAGTCCTGTCAGACTCTTTGTGCCCCATGAATCGCAGCACGCCAGGTGTCCCTGTCCATCACCAACTCCTAGAGTTTACTCAAACTCATGCCCATCGAGGCGGTGATGCCATCCAGCCATCTCATCCTCTGTTGTCCCTTTCTCCTCCTGCCCCCAACCCCTCCCAGCATCAGGGTCTTTTCCAATGAGTCAACTCTTTGCATGAGGTGGCCAAAGTACTGGAGTTTCAGCTTCAGCATCAGTCCTTCCAATGAACACCCAGGACTGATCTCCTTTAGGATGGATTGTTTGGATCTCCTTTCAGTTCAAGGGACTCTAAAGAGTCTTCTCCAACACCACAGTTCAAAAGCATCAATTTTTCGGTGCTCAGCTTTCTTCACAGTCCAACTCCCACATCCATACATGACCACTGGAAAACCATAGCCTTGACCAGATGGACCTTTGTTGGCAAAGTAATGTCTCTGCTTTTTAATATGCTATCCAGGTTGGTCATAACTTTCCTTCCAAGGAGTAAGCGTCTTTTAATTTCATGGCTGCAATCACCATCTGCAGTGATTTTGGAGCCCAAAAAAATAAAGCCTGACACTGTTTCCACTGTCTCCCCATCTATTTCCCATGAGGTGATGGGACCAGATGCCATGATCTTAGTTTTCTGAAAGTTTAGTTTTAAGCCAACTTTTTCACACTCATCTTTCACTTTCATCAAGAGGCTTTTCAGTTCCTCTTTACTCTCTGCCATAAGGGTGGTGTCATCTGCATATCTGAGGTTATTGATATTTCTCCCAATAATCTTGATTCCAGCTTGCACTTCTTCCAGCCCAGTGTTTCTCATGATGTACTCTGCATATAAGTTAAATAAGCAGGGTGACAATGTACAGCCTTGACGTACTCCTTTTCCTATTTGGAACCAGTCTGTTGTTCCATGTCTAACTGTTGCTTCCTGACCTGCATACAGGTTTCTTGAGAGGCAGATCAGGTGGTTTGGTATTCCCTTCTCTTTCAGAATTTTCCACAGTTTATTGTGATCCACATAGTCGAAGCGTGTTAGATGAGTGCAATTGTGCAGTAGTTTGAGCATTCTTTGGCATTGCCTTTCTTCGGGACTGGAATGAAAACTAACCTTTTCCAGTCCTGTGGCCACTACTGAGTTTTCCAAATTTGCTGACATATTGAGTACAGCACTTTCGAAGCATCATCTCTTAGGATTTGAAATAGCTCAACTGTAATTCCATCACCTCCACTAGCTTTGTTCATAGTGATGCTTCCTAAGGCCCACCTGACTTCACATTCCATGATGTCCAGCTCTAGGTGAGTGTGAATGAGCACACTTTTGTGATTATATCATGAAGCTCTTTATTGTACAGTTCTTCTGTTTATTCTTGTGACCTCTTCTTAATATCTTCTGCTTCTTTAGGTCCATACCATTTCTGTCCATTATTGAGCCCATCGTTGCATGAAATATTACCTTGGTATCTCTAATTTTCTTGAAGAGATCTCTAGTCTTTCCCATCTATTGCTTTCCTCTATTTTTTTGTACTGATCACTGAGGAAGGCTTTCTTATCTCTCCTTGCTGTTCTTTGGAACTCTGCAGTCAAATGGGTATATCTTTCCTTTTCTCCTTTGCCTTCCGCCTTTCTTTACACAGCTATTTGTAAGGCCTCCTCAGACAGCCATTTTGCTTTTCTGCATTTCTTTTTCTTGGGGGTGGTCTTGATCCCTGTCTCCTGTGCAATGTCACAAACCTCTGTCCGTAGTTCATCAGGCACTCTGTCTATCAGATATAGTTCCTTAAATCTATTTCCCACTTCCACTGTATAGTCATAAGGGATTTGATTTAGGTCATACCTGAATGGTCTAGTGGTTTTCCCCACTTTCTTAAATTTAAGTCTGAATTTGGCAATAAGGAGTTCATGATCTGAGCCACAGTCAGCTCCCGGTCTTGTTTCTGCTGACTGCCATTTTTGGCTGCAAAGGATATAATCAATCTGATTTCAGTGTTGACCATCTGGTGATGTCCATGTGTAGAGTCTTCTCTTGTGTTGTTGTTGGTACAGGGTGTTTGCTATGACCAGTGCGTTCTCTTGGCAGAACTCTGTTAGCCTTTGCCCTGCTTCATTCTGTACTCCAAGGCTAAATTTGCCTGTTACTCCAGGTCTTTCTTGACTTCCTACTTTTGCATACCAGTCCCCTGTAATGAAAAGGACATCTTTTTTGGGTGTTAGTTCTAGAAGGTCTTTTAGGTCCTCATAGAACTTCAGCTTCTTCAGCATTACTGGTAGAGGCATAGACTTGGATTACTGTGATATTGAATGGTTTGCCTTGGAAATGAACAGAGATCATTCTGTCATTTTTGAGATTGCATCCAAGTACTGCATTTCAGACTCTTTTGTTCACTATGATGGCTACTCCATTTCTTCTAAAAAATAGTCAACTTCTGTGTTATTGACTACTTTAAAGTCTTTCACTATGTGAATCACAACAAACTGTGGAAAATTCTTAAAGAGAAGGGAACAGCAGACCACCTTACCTGCCTTCTGAGAAACCTGTATGCAGGTCAAGAAGCAACAGTTAGAACAGGACATGGAACAATGAACTGGTACCAATTTGGGAAAGGAGTATTTCAAGGCTGTATATTGTCACCCTGTACAGACTACATCATGCAAATGCGGGCTGGATGAAGCACAAGCTGGAATCAAGATTGCCGGGAGAAATATTAATAAACTCAGATATGCAGATGATACCATTTGAATCACAGAAATTGAAGAGGAACTAAAGAGACTCTTGCTGAAAGTGAAAGAAGAGAGTGATAAAGCTGGCTTAAAATACAACATTCAGAAAACTAAGATCATGCAATCAGGTCCCATCACTTCATGGCAAATAGATGGGGAAACAATGAAATAGTGAGAGATTTTATTTTCTTGGGCTCCAAAATCACTGTAGTTGGTGACTGCAGCCATTAAATTAAAAGATGCTTCCTCCTTGGAAGAAAAGCTATGACCAACCTAGACAGTATATTAAAAAGCAGAGACATTACTTTGCCCAGAAGTTCCACCTAGTGAAAGCTATGGTGTTTCCAGTAGTCATGTATGGATGTGAGAGTTGGACTGTGAAGAAAGCTGAGAGCTGAAGAATTGATGCTTTTGAACTGTGTTGTTGGAGAAGACTCTTGAGAGTCCCCTGGACTGCAAGGAGATCCAACCAGCCAATCCTATGGAAATCAGTCCTGAGTGCTCATTGGAAGGACTGATGCTGAAGCTGAAACTCCAATACTCTATCCACCTGATACAAAGAGCTGGCTCATTAGACAAGACCCTGATGCTGGGAATGACTGACAATAGCTATTTCCATACAATTATCAATCTTATAATCGATGATTTTGAACTATGAATTGGCACTGTAGAATTGATGCTGTTGAGCTATGGTATTGGAAAAGACTCTTGAGAGTCCCTTGGACTGCAAGGAGATCAAACCAGTCCATCCTAAAGAAGATCAGTCCTGAATATTCATTGGAAGTTCACTGGATGGTGAAGCTGAAGTTCCAATACTTTGGCCACCTGATGAGAAGAACTGACTCATTGGAAAAGACCTTGATGCTGGGAATGATTGAAAGCAGGAGAAGGGGACAGCAGAGGACAAGATGGTTGGATGGCATCACTGACCCAGGGGATGTGAGTTTGAGCAAGCTGTGGGAGATGGTGAAGGACAGGGAAGCCTGGTGTGCTGCGGTCCATGGGGCCACATAGAATTAGATACGACTGAGTGACTGAAATAACAACACAATCAATCCCATTGGCTCCAGAATCATTACCAAGTGTTTTAGGGAATCGGTAGAAATTATCAAAATCTAAACTATTTATATTACGGAATTTTTCTACCTATTTTGTCCCTTTATTTAAATTCTTGCAGAAGTTCTAAAGACTCATGAAGGAAGTTCTGGACAAAAATCACAAGCTGCTTATTTGGAGGTGATTAAAAATAAGATCTATGGAATATTTATTTCCCCTTCCAGATAATGACATTAAGTAAAACCAGCTTCTTTGCAACTGATGCTGTGATATTACCTAAGTGGAAGTTTAAATACTGCAAGAGTAACCATACTAAAAGTTCCCAGTTTAAACATTCCAAGACTACACCTAAGAAAATGAAAAACCTGTCATGTGTTAAGCCATAGGTCGTATTAATGTTGTCCTGAATATAGCATAGAAGTGAAAAAAAAAATAAATAAAAGATTGAGGGCAGGAGGAGAAGGGGTTGACAGAGGACAAGATGGTTGGATGGCATCAGTAACTCAATGGACATGGGGTTGATCAGGCTCCAGGAATAGGTGAAGGACAGGGAAGCCTGGTTTGCTGCAGTCCATGGGGTAGCAAAGAGTCAGACAAACTGAGCGACTGAACAGTTGGGAAATGTTGATATCAAATATATGATAGAAGATATGTATTAATTATTATATTAAAACTAATATGGAGGTTGCACATGATATCTAATTAATACTGGGGCTCAGGACACACCACCCCAAAATATGGGACCATGACATACTAAATATTTTAAATGAAAGGAGTTTGTAAAGTAGCATAAAGAGGAAGGTAACTGTGACTTCTCCTCTTCTCTTCTTCCCTGAAACAGGTTATAGAACCCTCCAGAGGGAAGTGCCCTCCTCCTGGAGGAAAGGAGCATCCTTACATCCAAAGATAAGGAGATGTCCAGAAGATTCGGAACAAACAGGCCTTCCTAAGTTTGCCCCAATTTGTAACACTTACCTGTACCCCTGGATCTATCATATATCTCTACACCTGTCACTCTTCAGCAAATATAGCATAAAATACTAATCAGCTATTTCTTTGGGTCTTGTTTTTTTCCTATGCTGGTTCTTGTGTCATGTAAAACTTACATTAATGTGTATGCTTTCCTCCTGTTAATCTGTCTCTATCACTTTAATTTTCAGATCTAGCCAGGGACTCTAAGCGGGTCAAAGAAAATGCTTTCCACTCCTACTCTAGCAAACCAAATATTGACCTGTTGTTACTAATTGGCAAATCTTAGTTATCATGATCAAGAAGAGGTGACAAGAATACACAGAAGACAGAAGACTATACGAAAAAGATCTTAATCACCTGGATAACCACAATGGTATGGTCATTCACCGAGATCCTGACATCCTGAAGTCTGAAGTCAAGTGGGCCTTAGGAAACATTACTACAAGTGAAGCTGGTGGAAGTGAGAGCATCCCAGGTGAACTATTTAAAACCCTAAAAGAGGATGCTGTTAAAATGCTGCACTCAGAGTGTCAGCAAATTTGGAAAACTCAGCAGTGGCAACAAGACATGCAAAGTCAGTTTTCAGTCCAGTCCCAAAGAAAAGCAATGCCAAAAATGTTCAAACTACCATACAACTGTGCTCATTTCACATGCTAGCAAGGTTATGTCCCAAAATCCTTCAAGCTATGCTCAACAGTACAGGACCTAAGGACTTCTAAATTTACAAGCTGGGTTTAGAAATGGCAGAGGAACCAGAGATCAAATTGCCTACATTGGCTGGATCATGGAAAAAGCAAGGGCATTTCAGAAAAAACATCTACTTCTGCCTCATTGACTACACTAAAGTTTTTGCGGGAGAAATATCAACAACCTCAGATAAGCAGATGACACCACCATTATGGCAGAAAGTGAAGAAGAACTAAAGAGCCTCTTGATGAAAGTGAAAGAGGAGAGTGCAAAAATTGGTTTAAAGCTCAACATTCAGAAAACTAAGATCATGGCATCTGGTCCCATAACTTCGTGGCAAATAGATGGAGAAGCAATGGAAACAATGACAGATTTTATTTTGGGGGGCTCCAAAATCACTTTAGATGGTGACTACAGCCATGAAATTAAAAGATGCTTGTTTCTTGGAAGAAAAGCTATGATCAACCTAGATACCATATTAAAAAGCAGAGACATTACTTTGCCAACAAAGGTCCATCTAGTCAAACCGATGGTTTTTCCAGTAGTCATGTATGGGTGTGAGAGTTGGACTATAAGGAAAGCTGGGTGCTGAAGAATGATGCTTTTGAACTTTAGTGTTGGAGAAGACTCTTGAGAGTCTCTTGGATTGCAAGGCGATCAAATCGGTAAATACTAAAGGAAATCAGTCCTGAATATTCATTGGAAGGACTGATGCTGAAGCTGAAACTCCAATACTTTGGCCATCTGATGTGAAGAAGTGACTCATTGGAAAAGACCCTGATACCGGGAAAGATTGAGGGCAGGAGGAGAAGGGGACAACAGAGGATGAGATGGTTGGATGGCATCACTGACTCAATAGACCTGAGTTTGAGCAAGCTCCAGGAGTTGGTGATGGACAGGGAGAGCTGGTGTGCTGTAGTCCATGAGTTAGCAAAGGGTAGGACATGACTGAGCAACTGAACTGAACTGAACTGAAAGTCTTTGTGTGGAACACAACAAATGGTGGAAAATTCTTAAAGAGACAGAAGTATCAGACTATCCAACCTGTCTCCTGAGAAACCTGTATGTGGGTCAAGAAGCAGCTGTTAGAACTGAACATGGAACAGTTTACTGGCTCAAAATCAGGAGAGTAGTATAACAAGTCTGTATATTGTCACCCTACTTATTTAACTTACATGCAGACTATATGAGGTGAACTGCCAGGCTGGATGAATCACAAGCTGGAATCTAGACTGATGGGAGAAATATCAACAAGTTCAGGTATGTAGACGATGCCACTCATATGGTAGAAAATGAGGAGAAACTAAAGAGCCTCTTGATGAGGGTGAAAGAGA
Organism: Cervus elaphus; assembly: GCF_910594005.1. Taxonomy (NCBI): domain Eukaryota; kingdom Metazoa; phylum Chordata; class Mammalia; order Artiodactyla; family Cervidae; genus Cervus; species Cervus elaphus. Next base: position 1,513,082 of record NC_057837.1, on the reverse strand, counting down.
AGAGTGAAAAAGCTGGCTTGAACTCAACATTCAAAAAGCTAAGATCATGGTACCCAGTTCCATCTTTTGATGGAAATTGAAGGGGAAACAGTAGAAGTAGTGACAGATTTTATTTTCTTGAGCTCCAAAATCATTGTAGACTGTACCCATGAAATTAAAAGATTACAGTCCTTGGAAGGAAAGCTATGACAAACCTGTGTATGCTAAGTCACTCCAGTCATATCTGACTCTTTGCAACCTTGGACCGTAGCCCACCAGGCTCCTCTGTCCATGGGATTCTCCAGGCAAGAATATTGGAGTGGGTTACCATTTCCTTCTCCAGGGGATCTTCCCAACCCAGGAATCAAACCCAAGTCTCCTGCCTTGCAGGCAGAGTCTTTACTGGCTGAGCTACAAGGGAAAACTCTCCCTTCCCCTTACCCCTTCCTTTATTCTTTCACTGTGGTCACTTCATTAATTACTCACTTTCAAACAAAAGCAAATGGTTAACAAGAGCAAAGTAAACAAACCTACAAAAATCATGACTCAATTTTTCCAACTCAATTATAAAGATACATAATCCAGTTCTAAAAAAAAAAAAAAAGAGAGAGAGAAAAGGATCTGAATAAATATTCTCCAAAATGAGAAACAGAAATGACCAATAAGCACATGTAAAGATGCTCAACATCTCTAAGATTAGGTAAATGCAAACGAGACATCAACTCATATCTAGTATAATGGTTATAAACAAAAAGACAAATAATCACAGATGTTGCTGAGGATAGGGAGAAACTGGAATTGTAATGCTCTGCTGATGTGTGTGTGTTAGTCACTCAGTCGTGTCTGACTCTTTGTGACCCCATTGACTGCTGATAAGAATGTAAAAAATGCAACTCTTTGTGTACACAATCTGGAGCTCCCTTAAAATTTAAACACAGAGTTACCATATAACACTTTCCTTGGTATATAGCAGGGAAATGACATGGGAGAGAGGCAGCAAAGACACCACAGATGTAAATGCTTTGGGACTGATTGATCCATCCTCATTTTAGGAAGGTGAACAAATCCTGAGGGATACCTAAAAGAAAACCCACATCTGGAGACATAACAGTGAAACTGCAGAACAACCAAGATACCATGAAAATGTTGTTTTTCAGTCACTAAGTTGTGTCCAGCTCTTTGTGATCCCATGGACTGCAGCACAGCAGGCTTCCCTGTCCTTTGCTATCTCCCGGAGTTTGCTCAAACTCATGTCCATTGGATTGATGATTCCATCCAACCAACTGTCGCCCCCTTCTCACCCTGCCCTCAATCTTTCCCAGAACCAGTGTTTTTGCCAATGAGTTGGCTCACTGCATCAGGTGGCCAAAGCATTGGAGCTTCAGCTTCAGCATCAGTTCTTCCAAGGAATGTTCAGGATAGATTTCCTTTAGGACTGACTGGTTTGATGTCCTTTCTGTCCAAGGGAGTCTTCTCCATCAGCACAGTTCAAAAGCATAAATTCTTCAGTGCTCAGCCTTCTTTATGGTCCAACCCTCACATCTATTTATGACTATTGGAAAAACCATAGCTTTGACTATACAGACCTTTGTCAGTAAGTGATGTCTCTACTTTTTTTTAAAATTTATTTTTATTAGTTGGAGGCTAATTACTTTACAATATTGTAGTGGTTTTTGTCATACATTGACATGAATCAGCCCATTATACAGAGTGAAGTAAGCCAGAAAGATAAAGGCCAATACAGTATACTAACGCATATATATGGAATTTAGAAAGATGGTAACAATAACCCTATATGCAAAACAGAAAAAGAGACACAGATGTACAAAACAGACTTTTGGACTCTGTGGGAGAAGGCGAGGGTGGGATGTTTCGAGAGAACAGCATCGAAACATGTATATAACCTAGGGTGAAACAGATCACCAGCCCAGGCTGGATGCATGAGACAAGTGCTCAGGCCTGGTGCACTGGGAAGACCCAGAGGTCTCTGCTTTTTAATATGTTGCCTAGGTTTGTCATAGCTTTTCTCCTACAGAGCAGCCAGAAGAAAAGGTAACTTCAGGTAGAGCAACTGGACTGACAGCCAACTTGCCAACAGCTTCAGTGGGTCCTAGACTGTGGGAGATCCTTGTCACTGTGCCAAGAGGTAACCAGTGTCAACCCAGAACCAAAGCCTAGTGAGTCTTTCAGTATAAAGTATAAAATTAAGTTATTTTCATTAAAAAAAAAAAGGTAAATGTTTAACAACAGATCCTAACTAGAGAAGTTTGTACAGAATGCTCCAGGCAGAAGGAAAATAATTCCAAATGCAAATACAAAGTCAGAGACACATAGAGAGGCAAACTAAGAAACTAGTAAACATATGAGTGAGTTTAAATAAGCATTGATTATATTAAACTATCTGTGTGGCAAAAGAAGATAAGAAATAAATATTGGATAATAGCTGAAATTTGAATGCTTAACATTTTTATTATTTAAGACAAATATAAAGATGTTGATTAAATAAGAATTAAGTATTAGGTTAAAATTTCTAGGATAACCACGAGATTAGAGAAAAGAATACAATATGCAAATTCAAACTAACTCAACAAGGAAAAGAAAAAGATTAGACCTGGAAAAACTGAGACAAATATAGAGCAGTGAAACATGAATGATTGTAGCTAATTGCATCAACATAAATAAATTGCAAGTAGCGATACTGAATGAAAAATCAAGTTTCACAGGAATGTATACACTATGATTTCGTTTATATTCAGTGTGATTTTTTTGTCAAAGGCTCCTAAAACATGTAAAATTAAACAACATATTTTTAGAGCTTTTTTGGTGTGTAGTACAACTATAAAGAGAAGGATGGGAAAAATAAGCATGGAATTCATCACAGCAGTTATTGCTAGGGAAGAAAAGCTGGAGATGGGGTGGGATACACAGACAGCTTCCAAGATAGGGCAAGTTGCTGGTGTTCATGTGTGTGCTTAGCTGCTCAGTCGTTTCCAACTCTATGACCACACAGACTGTAGCCTGCCAGGCTCCTCTGTCCATGGAATTTTCCAGACAAATATACTGTAGTGGATTGCCACTTCCTTCTTCATGGGATCTTCCTGACCCAGGGATTGAACCCACGTCTCCTGCATCTCCTGCACTGAATGTGGATTCTTTACCACTGCATCACTTGGGAAGCCCCATTTTATTATTATTTTATTATTCTTTGAATATTTTATATGTATTATAAACATTTCAGTATATATTCAATACACAATTAAAAGCATGTGTGTGCACGTACAAACACACAGACACCCCCCCCACCCCCTCCCCGGCACACACACACACACACTAATATGCTGCTCTGTGCCAGGTCAGATTGCTCCTGGAAAAATGCCTTTATTTGTAGAAACCTTAGTTTAAGGAGACAAATGAACATGATCTGAAAAAATAAAAGTCATCATGACAGGCAGGTGTCTAGAAATCAGAGGGCATTGGAAATATCATCACATTAACTAATGGCAGTTTTTCCATCAAAGAATGGAGAAGTTAAATGCCTTTAGGATGCTTATTATAGCATTTGGGTGCTTTTTTTTTTCATTTATTTTTATTAGTTGGAGGCTAATTACTTTACAATATTGTGGTGGTTTTTGCCATACATTGACATGAATCAGCCATGGATTTACATGTGTTCCCCATCCCGATCCCCTCTTCTGCCTCCCTCCCCATCCCATCCCTCTGGGTCTTCTCAGTGCACCAGCCCTGAGCACTTGTCTCATGCATCCAACCTGGGCTGGTGGTCTGTTTCATCCTTGATAGTATACTTGTTTCAATGCTATTCTCTCAGAACAGCTTTTTATAGTCAACTGGTTAGACGGATCCAAGGAAAAAGTTAGTATTGATCCACGGCAATTTATGAAGTCATATAGATTCAATTTTATTAAAGGGCAGACATTCTGCTCTCTATCTCAGACATGGTCCAGAGCTGAAATTTGGCAACTCAGGAAGAATTAAAATATTTGCATAAGGACAGATTTAGCCTTCTTATGGTATTTTTGGTGTTAGATAACTTTTGAAACATCTTATAGTCAGTCTTTGGAGAAGGAAATGGCAATCCACTCCAGTATTCTTGCCTGGAGAATTCCATGAAGAGAGGAACCTGGCAGGCTACAGTCCATGGGGTCGCAAAGAGTCAGCCATGACTGAGAGACTGAGCATATAATCAACATTGGGGCTTACCAAGTGGCACTAGTGGTAAAGAACCTGCCTGCAAATGCATGGGATGTAAGAAATGTGGGTCTGATCCCTGGGTCAGGAAGATCTCCTGGAGGAGGGCATGGAAACCCATTTCAGTATTCTTGCCTGGAGAATGCCATGGACAGAGGAGTCTGCAGTGCTATAGTCCATGGGGTTGCAAAGATTGGAAACAACTGAAGCGACTTAGCATGCATGCATGCATGCATAGCCAATCTTCAGATATGAAAATTTCCCTTTGGGTCACTTTATACTTCATGGAAACATCTCTCTTGCTTTACAGATATCAGGCTTTCAGAGGCTCTCCAGAACTATGTTTTACATTTTTATGGTCATGTTTTACACCCATAGGGTCATTTTTCACATGATATTTCTACAATAGCCTGCAATTCTCTGGTTTCCTCTTTGATAGTGGAACTCCTAATTATGGATTTTTGGCACAGAAAAAACAGCAAACATATAGGGTTGTCTTTTTCTTACATAACAATGTCTGCAGGTTTGTAGGGCTGTTACAGCTGTTTAGGGTTCTGGGTTCTTTAGGTTTTTCTGCTCTGATATTTTCATAGTGTGTATTTTGTCTCCATGATCACAAGATGGTTACCAGACCTCCACTTTTCATTTGAATGAGATTGGAATAACACAGAAAGGTATTCTCAGAATTCTTTGTTTTTCATTCATGGAAGGAGGTTCTCCATAATGTTTTCTGCTTATCGACCAGTGGTAGTTCATGGTCTATCACATTTGAGACATGATTAGGAAAATAAAGTATTTTTCATCCAAGTCTTACTGTGGAGGGAGGTGGGAAGAAAACACACTGCAATGACGAGAGAGTCAGAGTTTAAGTCCTTTTTCCTGCCATGAAAACTCAGACCAAAGTCAGCATTGATTCAGTCTTGAGAAATTGTTAACAGTTAACACACCATGTTGGTTTTTACTTTATCCAGACTGGCTGATTTACTTTAAAATATAATTTATAGTGAAGGTAAAATGTCTATAAAGACACATTGATGAATGCAAAGAGGAAGATGAATTTTTCAATATCAAGTTTTAAACAAAACACTTAAATTATTTAATAAGGTCTATGGGGTTCCCTTGTAGCTCAGCTGATAAAGAATCTGCCTGCAATGTGGGAGGCCTGGGTTTGATCCCTGCATTGGGAAGAACCCCTGGAGAAGGGAAGGGCTACCCACTCCAGTTTTCTGGCCTAGAAAATTCCATGGACTTTATAGTCCCATGGGGTCACAAAGAGCAACTTTCATGTCCATGGAACTTGTTTAAGAATATATAAAATCAGACAGCTGCATTATAAGCTATAAACACTTTAACTGAGAAACATAAAATCAATCCATCCTATTTCAGAAATGGCTTGATTTGTCTTAATCAATCATTCTTAAATCATTCTGATGAAGCTCTCAGTTCAACGCATTTATAAATCATGATTGTACAAAGGTCACTGGATGGCTGCTCCAGGCCACCACCAGTAATAAGAAGGCCATCAATATTTTCAGAACTCAACACATTTGCAAACAAAAAAAAAAAGAGTTTAAAAAGTTTATTCAGTCTCAATGGCAACTAATATGTTTATACATGTAAAGTGTTTAGAATAGTCTGTACACTTGCTAAATGTTAGCTATTGTGATTTTTCTTATGCTCACGAAGCAAACAATGCTTTATCAAAAAAGGATGTGGGAAAAAAAGGCTATTCCAAAGCCAATCTGCTCAAGAAAATATGTCTGTTGTTCATTTCATCACTATAAACAAGTGGGACATTAGGTTTTTAGCAAGTTAGAGTAGGGTATATTTAAGATGAAATGGATTCATACAATTCCAATTACACTTAGCAAGACATTTATGGCCCATATTTATTAGCGAACTAAATCAAAGAGCACACAATTCCCAAGCAAAAATACTACATCTATTTCCACACAAAAAAAGCAATGCAATGCCATACAGTGAGAGAAACGTGTAAAAGCCTTCCTCCTTGACCATCTGAACTGTTTTCTCCACATGAAGAAATATACAAACTGCACATGAGTTTGTGGTATCATTTCACTTCCCAATTAAGACTGCCATCCTGTCCACATAACGCATCTTTCTCTATTGGTTCACCAGAAATAAAAATATTTAGGGGAAGGAAAGAACACATGCTAATATAACAGCAAAAACTAGCATTTCCAGAACAAATATCACTTGAAAAAGTGATTTGGCAAAAATTCCATGTGAATAAGACCTGTGAATAGTAACCCTATGTGATAGGTATTACCATAATCATGATTACTATTTTGAGATGAGGAAACTGATGCTTAGAGGGATTAAGTGACTTTTCAGAAATTATCCTGTAATTGGTGGAGGCAGAACTACCTACATGCTATGCCTTGTAGCTTTAAAGTAAAATAATTTTTGTTGTATGACAGTTCTATGAATCTGCTATCATAACTGGAGACTAGATCTCTCACTAGGGATGCTGTTTATATGGACACATAATGTTCTTAGCCCTATGCAAGATTCTGGAAGTTCAGAGATAAACATTAATAAAAAGCCCTCAATCTTGAGATCACCCTTCTCGAGATTGGGGAAAACCAATGAACTATAAAGACCTTATTGTAAGTCCTCAGATGTAGTCAAATATTGTGGGCAGCTATTAAAATAGAGACTAGTTAAAATTCAGTAAAATAAAATTTCAGTTTCCCAGTTACACTAGCCACATTTCAAGTGCTCCGTACTCACACGGGGCAGCCGTCATGCTTTGGACAATGTCGATATGGAATATTTTAACTGCTGCAGAAAGTTCCATGAAAAGGCACTACTCGAGGGCCCTGGGACTCACCGTTGCTCTCAGCATCATCTCGTCACCTGGGAGCTGGTTAGTCATGAAGAATCTCAGGCCCCAAACCAAACCTACCGAACCAGAACAACTGCAAAAGCCCCCAGTGATTCCTATGAACAGTCAAATCTTAAATGGGGTGTTTTATAGAAAAGCTTAAAGTTTTTCCCACTGAAACCAAGTAAAATATGTGAGATGGTGAGTGGGTGGAAGAGGGCAACAGTGAGGAATATTTAGAAGACTATAGAGGATTTTATATCCAGAACAAACACTAGAAGATCAATAATAACAGACTTCCCTGGTGGTCCAGTGGCTGATAATCCACCTGCCAGTGCAGGGGACGTGGGTTTGACCCATGGTCCAGGAGGATCCCACCTGCTGCAGAGCAACTGGGCCTGTGTGCAAAAATTACTGAGCCTATGCTCTGGGGCCTGTGAGCCACAATAACTGAGTCCATACGCCTAAAGCCTGTGCTCTGCAACAGGAGAGGCCACCGCAGCGAGAAGCCTGAGCACCTCAGTTAGAGAGCAGCCCCCTCTCACTGCAGCTGGAGGGGTCCGTGCACAGCAGTGAAGATCGAGCTCAGCTAAATAAATAAACAAATTTTTTAAAAGGTCAATAATAAAAATAATGGTCATCAAATATGGATAACCTACATACCAAGCAGCAGAGACTTTGCACATGTTAAAAACAATCACTTCTTGTGGACAGAATTTTGAACAGTGCTTGATGCAAACAGTACATTCACCTTGTGTTCTGATAAATGTTTGAGAAGAGGGAATGTTTTCAATGAAACTTGAGCAATTAGAATATTCTCTAGAAGGAGTTCACAGAGCTCTGAGCATCTGTACTTGAGGCAGATGCACTGAGGGTCAGCAGGCATGTACCTAAAATTTATGCTCTAAGCCATGAGTAAGAAGAGGATCACCTCCCAGCTCTGAAGGAAGGCCAGGAAAGTAGTTGCAGGGTCCCTTCTGATTGCTCTTGGATGATGTCAACGTGTGACAACAGCCAAGAAGTCTAGAAAATGCTGTGAATGCTATGACTAAGAAGGATGTACTGGAAATCAGAACCCATCCTGATAATATCTCTGCTATTGCCTTATTCTAACCTTGAGTATGGAAGAAAATCTCTACCACTTTTCTATTAATAAAGAAGATCTGCACAAATAAGTCTTTTCTATGCATAGAGACCAAACTGGTTTAGGAACACAATACATTAGTTCACAAACATCTCCTAAACTAAGAATTCACTGAAATTGGCATAATATGAATGTAATTCAGTCATCTCATATTTACACTCATCAAATTTGAGGAAGATATTGCATACCAACTTGATTATACATCTTTCACTAATCCTAGTCAATCCTACTGGTGAATATACTTTCATTCATCACTCCAAGGTAATTTTTAGAAACCCTCATTAAGAGTTGTACCATTCAAAGTAGTGGTTTGTGAAATAACCTTGAACATACTGGGGGCATGTAGAAATGTTGTGACCTCCAGGGAATATCATAGCATGCAATGGTTTCAATGATCTGAGGTCATCTGAAGTTCCTGTAACAATCTCAACAGATAATTTACATGGTCACACTTTTCATGAGCATCATGGTAGTCACATTAAAAATGTTAGTTTAAACAATATCACACACCTATTTCATAAAAGCATACTTAACTATCATTCTCTTAATACTTGAAACCTTGTACTATATGACAGCATTTATTAGTGACCCTAAATCAAGTCTACACACAAAATTCAAGTGACCAGAACCTGGTAACAACAATAAAGGCAGCTGCAACACATAACAGACTACAGTCTCAAGCATCAAGTTATAAAGGACCAAACCACAAAAGTAAATAAGTACTCAATGTCAACAATTTACTATATAACGATTCTCTCAGTTCAGTTCAGTTGCTCAGTAATGTCCAACTCTTTGCAACCCCATGAATTGCAGCATGCCAGGGCTCCCTGTCCGTCACCAACTCCCGGAGTTTACTCAAACTCATGTCCATTGAGTCGGTGATGCCATCCAGCCATTTCATCCTCTGACATCCCCTTCTCCTCCTGCCCCCAATCTCTCCCAGCATCAGGGTCTTTTCCAATGAGTCAACTCTTCGCATGAGGTAGCGAAAGTATTGGAGTTTCAGCTTCAGCATCTGTCCTTCCAATAAACACCCTGGACTGATTGCCTTTAGGATGGACTGGTTGGATATCCTTGCAGTCCAAGGGCCTCTCAAGAGTCTTCTCCAAAACTACAGTTCAAAAGCATCAGTTCTTCGGTGCTCAGCTTTCTTCACAGTCCAACTCTCACATCCATATGTGACCACTGGAAAAACAATAGCCTTGACTAGATGCACCTTTGTTGGCAAAGTAATGTCTCTGCTTTTTAATATGCTATCTAGGTTGGTCATAACTTTCCTTACAAGGAGTAAGCATCTTTTAATTTTATGGCTGCAATCACCATCTGCAGTGATTGGGGAGCCCCCGAAAATAAAGTCTGACACTGTTTGCACTGTTTTCCCATCTGTTTCCCATGAAGTGATGGGACCGGATGCCATGATCTTAGTTTTCTGAATGTTAAGCTTTAAGCCAACTTTTTCACTCTCCTCTTTCACCTTCGTCAAGAGGCTTTTTAGTTCCTCTTCACTCTCTGCCATAAGGGTGGTGTCATCTGCATATTTGAGGTTATTGATATTTCTCCAGGCAATCTTGATTCCAGCTTGTGCTTCCTCCAGCCCAGCATTTCTCATGATGTACTCAGGATATAAGTTAAATAATCAGGGTGACAATATACAGCCTTGACAAACTCCTTTTCCTATTTGGAACCAGTCTGTTGTTCCATGTGTAGTTCTAACTGTTGCTTCCTGACCTGCATATAGGTTTCTCAAGAGGCAGGTCAGGTGGTCTGGTATTCCCATCTCTTGAAGAATTTTCCACAGTTTATTGTGATCCACACAGTCAAAGGTTTTGGCATAGTCAATAAAGCAGAAATAGATGTTTCTCTGGAACTCTCTTGCTTTTTCAATGATCCAGGGTATGTTGGCAATTTGATCTCTGATTCCTCTGCCTTTTCTAAAACCAGCTTGAATGCCTGGAAGTTCATGGTTCATGTATTGCTGAAGCCTGGCTTGGAGAATTTTGAGCATTACTTTACTAGCGTGTGAGATGAGTGCAATTGTGCGGTAGTCTGAGTATTCTTTGGGATTGCCTTTCTTTGGGATTGCAATGAAAACTGACCTTTTCCAGTCCTGTGGCCACTGCTGAGTTTTCCAAATTTTCTGGCATATTGAGTGCAGCACTTTCACAGCATCATCTTTCAGGATTTGAAATAGCTCAACTGGAATTCCATCAGCTTCACTACCTTTGTTCATAGTGATGCTTTCTAAGGCCCACCTGACTTCACATTCCAGGATGTCTGGCTCTAGATGAATGATCACAGCCTCGTGATTATCTGGGTCATGAACATCTTTTTTGTACAGTTCTTCTGTGTATTTTTGCCACCTCTTCTTAATATCATCTGCTTCTGTTAGGTCCATACCATTTCTGTCCTTTATCAAGCCCATCTTGGCATGAAATGTTCCCTTGGTATCTCTAATTTTCTTGAGGAGATCTCTAGTCTTTCCCATTCTGTTGCTTTCCTCTATTTCTTTGCATTGATCGCTGAGAAAGGCTTTCTTATCTCTCCTTGCTGTTCTTTGGTACTCTGCATTCAAATGGGAATATCTTTCCTTTTCTCCTTTGCTTTTCGCTTCTCTTCTTTTCACAGCTATTTGTAAGGCCTCCTCAGACAGCCATTTTGTGTTTTTGCATTTCTTTTCCATGGGGATGGTTTTGATCCCTGTCTCCAAAAATACCCAGTTGTGGATGTGACTGGTGATAGAAGCAAGCTCCAATGCCATAAAGAGCAATACTGCATAGGAACCTGGAATGTTAGGTCCATGAATCAAGGCAAATTGGAGGTGGTCAAACAGGAGATGGCAAGAGTGAACGTTGACATTCTAGGAATCAGCAAACTAAAATGGACTGGAATGGGGTGAATTTAACTCAGGTAACCATTATATCTACTACTGTGGGCAGGAATCCCTTAGAAGAAATGGAGTAGCCATCATGGTCAACAAAAGAGTCTGAAATGCAGTACTTGGATGCAATCTCAAAAACGACAGAATCATCTCTGTTTGTCTCCAAGGCAAACCATTCAATATCATGGTAATCCAAGCCTATGTCCCAACTAGTAATGCTGAAGAAGCTGAAGTTGAATGGTTCTATGAAGACCTACAAGACCTTTTCGAACTAACACCCCAAAAAGATGTCCTTTTCATTATAGGGGACTGGAATGCAAAAGTAGGAAGTCAAGAAACACCTGAGTAACAGGCAAATTTGGCCTTGGAGTACGGAATGAACCAGGACAAAGGCTAACAGAGTTCTGCCAAGAGCAAAGAGTTCTGCCATAGCAAACACCCTCTTCCAACAACACAAGAGAAGACCCTACACATGGACATCACCAGATGGTCAACACCAAAATCAGATTGATTATATTCTTTTCAGCCAAAGATGGAGAAGCTCTATACAGACAGCAACAACAAGCCCGGGAGCTGACTATGGCTCAGATCATGAGCTCCTTATTGCCAAATTCAGACTTAAATTGAAGAAAGTGGGGGAAACCACTAGACCATTCAGGTATGACCTAAATCAAATCCCTTACGATAATATAGTGGAAGTTAGAAATAGATTTGAGGGACTAGATCTGATAGACAGAGTGCATGATGGATGATTCTCTAGGAACTTTATTAATCCCTGTCCAAAGAATATGATTGAAAAGCAAAGGATGACTTCCATACAAATGCACATTCAGATCCAATACAATTACTATGCAAATTCCTTATGATAAAATTAACTTGCTTAGCCAAAACTTTTCTTTGGAGATAAGTAGACAGATTTCCATGATTTAGCTGCATAAGGGTTTTTTTGGTTCACATTGTAGCCCATTGTTTTCCTACAAAGATGGATATGAATAAATACCACTGTCACCTCCTTCCCTTCAAACCAATCACATTTTTCAGAGATACTGCTGGACTTCAGCTTTGACACTGTCTAATGCTGAAGCTCCAGTACTTTGGCCACCTCACACGAAGAGTTGACTCATTGGAAAAGACCCTGATGCTGGGAGGGATTGGGGGCAGGAGGAGAAGGGGGCGGCAGAGGATGAGATGGCTGGATGGCATCACCGACTCGATGGGCATGAGTTTGAGTAAACTCCGGGAGTTGGTGATGGACAGAGAGGCCTGGCGTGCTGCGATTCATGGGGTCACAAAGAGTCGGACACGACTGAGTGACTGAACTGAACTGAACTGAATGCTGAAGCTGAGGGCTTCCCTGGTAGCTCAGATGGTAAAGCATCTGCCTACAATGCAGGAGACCCGGGTTCAATCCCTGGGTTGGGAAGATCCCCTGGAGAAGGAAATGGCAACCCACTCCAGTATTCTTGCCTGGAAAATCCCATGGACTGAGGATCCTGGTAGGCTACAGTACATGGGGTTGCAAAGAGTCAGACACAACTGAGCGACTTCACTCACTCAGTGCTGAAGCTGAAGCTCCAATACTTTGGCCACTTGATGCCCAGAGCTGACTATTGGGAAAGACCCTGATGCTGGGAAAAATTGAGGGCAAGAGGAGAAGGGGGCGACAGAAGATGAGATGGTTGGGTGACATGATTCAATGGACATGAATTTAAGCAAACTCATGGAAATAGTGATGGACTATCTCTATCTGGTGTGCTGCAGTTCATGGAGTCACAAAGAGTCAGACATGACTTAGCAACTTAACACCAACAACATCAATGTAATCTTATGCCTCCATGTAAAATCTTGACAAGCAATTTACATTTTGTCCTACATTGACTTTTAATTCTGTTGAAATAGAATCTAAACATTTCATAAAGTGAACACCATGTCATTAGAATATTTGGTAGAGTGTCAAGCTCTACACAAACATTTCATGCATCTGAGTGATCTCCTTTCTGGAGTGGATGGCCCATTAATATCACTGTTTTTAAGTAAGAAAAGTTATCTTTGAAGGTCAGATTCTTTATCTGTAAAGGAGGAAGTTACATAAGAATCGAGAACTACAATCTTACACGTCTTTCATCTCAGGCAGTTGATGTCAGTGAGGTCATCACTGACCAAACAGGACAAGCGGCAGTAATGGACTGTGGAACTCGAGTACCTGTTTTATCTGAGAATGGTGGGGTCACCTAGTGTTTAAGGGTAAAAGCTTTGGACATTTCTTTGGGCAAGGAAATCTATTTCCCCTTGGAACCAGCATGTCCAGACCTATGTGGAAGGTTCCCTTTCTATACATTAAGCAAAGGACTTATAATTGTTGACAGATAAAGAAGCTAGGACATTGGAATTTATCATTAAGTTGGAAGTGGAGGGAATGAACACTTAATAAGCTAAAATGCTCATCTGCTCATTCAACAAATATGGATTTACCAGGAGAAATTGAACATACAAAATCAGACAACAGCCAGACCATATATGACAAGACAACTCTGACCACAACCTCAGTGGTAACCAGACCATGAAACAAAACCAAAAGCTCTGCAACAACTGGCTACAAACAATCATTTGGTCAATGACTTTCATCTTTCCTACTTACATCCCACCATCCTTCCAACTCAGGACCAGCCAGAGGAAGCCAATTATGCTTCCTCAAGCACATCAGATGCCCACTTCTAGCCAGCTGAACTCCAGCTTCCCCCAAATCCTTCCAGAAAACCCTACCTGAAAACTTCTTTGTTTTACTGTAAAGGCTTCCTATTCTTCTGCCTGCCTTTGAGTCTCTGCCAAATACAAGTAAGTGTTGCTGACACCCTTGCAAGGTCTAAGTGAATAGTTTTGTTTATTTGCATTTGCATGGTCTTCATTTATTTCCACAAACACATATTTAAAACAATTTCATAAAGTGATCCTGAAAGTGAATGAGGAGAGTGATTTTACGAAGAGGGAAGGCACTCAGAGTGACACGCAGGATGGCCTGCTAAGCACAGTACTGATAGCTGAGTGTATCTGGAGGGTAAAGAGGTGTGTAGGGGTGCGTGTGTGTGTGCTTGAGAGTATAAGCACGAGATGACTGTGAACAAAGAAGCCAGGAAGATCATGAAGGGCTCTAATGACAAACTTGCAAGTCTATACATTGATCCTCTAATTACAGGAACAGTGAAAACATTTAAATAGGAACTACTGGGATTTAACTTGAATTTATAAAATGTTACTCTAGCAACAGGATGGAGGATGGATGGATGGTAGGGAATTCACAGGGTGAATATGCCTAGGAAATCATCACTGTGGTCCAGAGACAGATGCTAAAGACCTAAACATTGGCAGCAGCGATAGAAATGATACTTACGTTGCTGCTGCTGCTGCTGCTAAGTCGCTTCAGTCGTGTCCAACTCTGTGCGACCCCATAGACGGCAGCCCACCAGGCTCCCCCATCCCTGGGATTCTCTAGGCAAGAACACTGGAGTGGGTTGCCATTTCCTTCTCAAAAGCTTGAATGTGAAAGTGAAAGTGAAGTCGCTCAGTCGTGTCCGACTCTTAGTGACCCCATGGACTGCAGCCTACCACGCTCCTCCATCCATGGGATTTTCCAGGCAAGAGTACTGGAGTGGGTTGCCATTGCCTTCTCCAGATACTTATGTTACAGACACACAACTGCCATGGTGTAGAGTAAACTAGAGAAAACCGAGAATTACTCCAGGTTTCTAGGCCACGTGCTCATGGAGAATAAAAGCTTAGGAAGTAAATTCCAACAATAACTAAGAACATCTGCTAAGTGGTGGAGGTGGGGCACAAGGTCAAGATGATGGAAGCCTGGAACGCTCACATCACCCCTGAACATGCTACATCCCAGGTAGACTTAGATACTGAATGACAGTGGACAGTGCTCTACACTTGAACTCTCTTTCCCTTTGCTGGTGGAGGTAATAAATACATAAATACAGGTTCTTGTATAAAAAATAATTGGTTAAGAAATCTAATGACCTCTACCAAGTCCAAGGAAGATAATTCTGGATAAAATGCAGCATATGTAAAGATAGTAAGATGTTTTTCTTTCCTTTCTATGCATGTTAATTCTTTTCTTTCATATTAGAATTTATTTAATTTTCCCTGTGTGAAGTACATGTTTTTAAAAGCAGAAAAGCATATTCCTTAACTGCTACTGCAAAGTGGGTGATCAGGTAAAAAGAAAATCAACAATGCAACTTGTGATGATAAGGCACCGGCACCAAACTAGCAACACTCTCACTTACCAGAAAGAAGCAAAAATTACCTCAAATCTTTGGCTCGAAAAGCACAGCAAAGACAGGAATCTACTTAACACTGTGAATAAGCATATTAGCCATTTTTATCTCATGCCTATATCATTTCACTTGTAAAGAACATTTTCTGCCCCGGGGGTGCAGGTCATTCTGTAAGACACTGAGTAAAGGCAGATACTAAAAGTTTTTTGTTTTATGGATTTTTTGGGGGGTCCCCATGTTTCAACGGAGAAGGGCAGTATGGTAAGACATACAGCAACATCTTTCTTTCTTAAAAACAAATCTTAATAAGCTAAGATTATGAGATAAATTTTTAATACTTTCCTCTTGGACACTATTAAACCTAATCTTTGGTTCCTTCTGCATCAATCATGAAAGCAAGATCAGAGTCATTGATTAAACCATAATATGTATTCCTCTAATTTACCATGCAGTTTTGATTTTGATGTAAAAAGCCTTGATTTTGCTGTACACATCATTTTGATTACTGTCCTGGCTTGATTACAATCCTTGAACACAGATGAGAATTAATACTCAGCACAAGGATGAGCGCCTATGAAGGAAGCAGGCAATCTGCATAAGCGTCCATCTGCGTGACGGTGGTGAGTGGGGGCTGCCCAAGGACAAAGACCATCCACAGCCACTTCCCTCACCACTTGCTTCCCCACCACAGAGCCACAGAGCCACAGAACCAAGAATTAGAGGTCTGAGATAATTTCAACCAGAGTGCAGTCAGAGGCGGACACTGCGGGCTTAGAAATATTTATTCTCTTCGATTTTTCTGCCTCTTCATCTTTGTACAGAAACAACTGCTACTCTTCCAGGATTCACTGAACTGTGTTAACAGAGCTTCCCGCTGTAGAAGCTGGCTCTGTGCTGGCACATAAACCATTATTTGTTTTATCTCAGACTCTCTTCTGTGATATTCCTGAAATACACCACCTATATGTTAATTCAACTCACATCTTCAGGATGCCAACATATGCTTAGCACTTTTGAGAAACACCATAAATGTTTGGAAATTGAACTTCAATTTTCAAATGAGAATCTTGATACTTGCCCAAGATAATTAACTAATAGCAGAGCTGGGAAATGAATCTAATTCCTCTCCCTAAAATTTCAATGTTTTTCCAATGGGCTATATTGCATCTTTTTAAGTCATTTTAGCACATGCTCTCACAGGGCTAACAAATTCCCAGAAGGGCCCTACTCACCTTTCACCTTGAACTTCCGGCTCTGGCAAAGAAGGTTAAGAGTTGAGTGAAAATCATCTTTAGAAAAGAAAACTTAAAAAAGAATAATCTCTTTCTACCAGAGAATATTTATTTACTAGCAGAGGCATAAGAAAAGAGAGTTAAAATTTGCAAATTAATAACCATCTGAAGTACAGTTGTTTCATGAATATTACCATTTAAGCAAAGATTCACCATTGAAATGGTCTCGAATTTTCCTAGTAGATCTCATTATACTTGGTAGAAATTTTAAAAATACGACAGAACTCTAAAACTGAGTTGCAAGGAACTTTGCAGAGGATATCAATCCCCCCAAACATCTATGTCACTGGATTTTTTTTTAGAAGAGGGAAAGAAATAAGGAAAGAAGAAAGGAAAGAAATTGCTCATAGAAGTATATGCTTTTTTTTTTTTTAAAGAAGGCAAGCTCTTGCAGCTTTACAGGATGAATCAGAAATAAGCAAGTCCACTTAAAATTTGTATCTAAATACAAATTGCAATTGTTTCTTGTAACGAACTCTTTTATTTCTTATCAAAAGTTTAGAGTGCATTATTAAAAGGAAAATAATGTTTGATATGAGCACAAAAAGATATAGCTGAATAGAGCATCCAGGAAAGAATACCATGTTTCAAAAATGACTGTGTTACCATTGGTGAGAAGCAAGCTTACGGTTTCTGTATTATTGCAGAGTTTAGCATTCATCCAACTGCTGGGATAGGTCTAGAGCACGGTGGTATGAGGACCTTATTTCACCTTGCCCTTTGGTACACATCTCCCATGGGCATTGTGTCCAAATCTGTAAAGTATTTCCTTTAGGTACAAACTCTTTACAACTTAGCAGCGAAGTGATGAAGTCTAGTGTGGGGGTTTCTACTAGTTGGGGTTTATTCTAGTACCACAGTTCCTTCACAAAATGTTTGTCAACTGTCTGAGGTAGCACAGATACCAGGAACCAGTTCTTATTTTTACCCACTCCAGTATTCTTGCCGGGAGAATCCCATGGACAGAGGAGCCTGACAGCCTACAGTCCATGGGGTCGCAAAAAGTAGGACATGACAAAGTGTTAGTCGCTTTCACTTTCACTTTCACTGAGTCATTAGTGGAGGATTAGTGGAGGATGGTAGAATTTCTCAAAGAAAATCTTCCAGGTAGATTCATTGTTGGCACAAAATGTAGAATCTCTGGTGGCTGCTTTACTAAAAACAGAGTCCTTAAAAAGAAGCCTGCTTTCTAAAGGCTAAGGGAAAAAGGTATGCATAATCCAGTACTCTTCTTCAAGCATAAAGCAAAGTCACCAGATACCAGAGGAACAGAGACTAAAGAAAGAAAAGATGAAAATAGTGGTACATTTGTAGAATTTTGATGTGACAACTGTGGACAAGTTTTATCACTCCAGAACTGTACTTTTTTCATGTAAGGAAAAAAAAAATCCAAAAATGGTCCCAATGCAATGGAAGATAACACAGAGCCCAGAAATTTCAAAGAAAATAAATGGTCCCAATGGATGTTTCTACCTGTCCATTAATTTCAGAGATTGACAAGAAATTGAAAGAAAAACATATGTGATTATTTTGTTCACTACTTTCAATAAAACTTTTTGTAGCTATTTTAATCCATTAGATCTAAATATTAGGTTTGAAGTATGTGGAAAGAGATTTGGCATGCAATTTTTCAAAAGAAATGAGAAGACAATCATTTCACTTACAATCTCTGACTCATCTAAGACCACAAAGGAAATAAACAGCAGACACTTTCAGGAAGGGGCTGGTAGGAAGCCTAGAAAAATGATCTTGAAATATTCCTGCTAAATCATTAGGCTTTTTGAAGATTTCAAAGGGTAAATATTCTCTTTTATTTTATTGAATAATTGAATTTCAAAGAGCAAAGTTCAATATATTAATTTTTATATAATTAGAGGTTTGATGCCATAGACATAATCCCCCATTAACTTAGGTTTTGTGAAGTCGACGCCACGGTGCAACGGACGTTGTAGTCCCTTAGTGGGGTTATGGCTGTGACAAAAGAGCAATTACATGTAATTAGGGTATGTCTTAGTTTCTCACAGAATAGGATCTTCACAAGGATGTGAGTGCAGGAAGTTTATTTTGGAGGTGATCTCAGAAGTAGAAAAGAGGGCTGCGGACAATGAGATAGGGAAGGAAAAATTATTGATGAAGGATATGAGACTGAGTTTATTACCACTGTGCATTGAGTGGTGGCTCAGTCCTACTGGTAACATTCTCAGAAACTGTGCCTAAGAAGTATTCTCTTAGGGGATAGACCGCCTGTAAGTTTACCCAAAAAATATCTCCTATCATTCCACTGGTTGAAGGCTGTCCTTCGAGGATGTTAACTTCCCTGTATTCTATGTTGCACCTCCCCACTGACTGGTCTCTAACCTCCCACATGCACTAGAAGTGAGGTGTTGGTGATATGCAATGAACTGTCTGTGACATTCGCTCCAATGTCTAGGGGCCAAGAATGAATGGTGAATCACTACCATCAGTTATAGAGATGAAGGACGAAATAGTAGCTGAAATAGTGTTTGTTTAGTGTCAGTTCCATGACACTGCTACGGATTATCTATAATCTGCAGTTTCCTCATCAATAAAATGGTGATAATAATAGAATCTACAATGCACATAAAGTGTCTGATAGAGGACCTGGCATGTAGGAAGCGTTCAAGGGAAATGAATTGCTTTCATTTCCCTAAAGAAATATTTCTAAACATCTTTTTTGATCACCAGAAATGCTCACCAAGCCGAGAAAATGTATCCAAATACTTTTAGTCTTTTTACTTTAATTTTCCCTGAAGTCTATTCTATGCTCCTTTTCCCTTTAGTTGGCATTTGAAATAGCCTATTGATGGGTTATGAAATGTCACACTCCCTGGAAGTTGCTATGCTATGGAATCAGAAAAGATTAGGAAAGAAAGGGAGCTCCAAGTCCAGCCTATCCAGAGGCTTGTGCCCTGCCTCTCCACAGATTAAAACTCCTTTCTTAACTAGAAGCCTGTTGACCTCAGTAGTTGAGACTGATTTGTGTTAGAGCCATCTCTTTACTTTTTTTTCCATCACCACTCATACATACAGCTAAAATCCAGACAGGGCAGAAAAGCTAAAAATGTTCCTCCAAAAAGAAATAGTCAGTAGAAAGGATGCTCATTTTTCACAAATGAATTACCCTTGAGATATTACATTGACATTTTCTCCAGATTTGACCAGAAATGGTAGACATGCTATTTCCACCTGGATGATGAAACAAGTTTATATAAGACAGGGTGTTCACGGTCTTGGGTGCATGTTTGTCTTCAGTGGTGCCCCAGCACAGCAATTACTCTGCCAGCTCAGATCTCTTCTGCTGCCTCCTAAACATAACACATCTACAGATTTACTTGAAAGTACATTAGCCACTTTTCCACACAAAAGCTCTGCTTTCACCAAAAATATGTCATGTGCTGAGTATCTTTGAAAAGCTGTAATTATCAATTCCTAATGGTACAAACAGAAATAGATGCAAGACTGATGTGTGCCACAGGTTTCCAGAGGCTGCTCCATCAGGGTAAAAATACCTGGTGAGGCCAAAAGGAAAACACAAACACTGTGAGCTGTTTTTCCCACTCAATACATTTTTCATTCTGGTCAAGAAGACAAATCCCTTTTCAAAGGGGTTTGTTCCAAGTCAGTGAGCTACTAGCACCAAATACAGTTTCTTGAAGAAGTCTGCAAAGATGGTGACACAGAAGTCATTGTGTGCCACCCAAAGGAAAATAGAGCAGGCAAAATCCCCTTCACAGGAAAATATAACTGGGATTGTCAGGCCTTGTTGGGACAACACGTCTCAGGACAACTGCCAAAGGGCTGATGTGAAGAAGGCAACATGAATACAAACAAAGGTTGCAGCCATTTTCCTGATATTCTCTCCAACACACTAGACTTGTAAATCACAGAGTCCCAAGAGGAAATAAAGGTCATCTTGTCACCTTTTCCTTCTGTCATGCCCCTCCCCCATGCCAGCCTTTATTACAGGTTCAGTTCAGTTCAGTCACTCAGTCATGTCCAACTCTTTGCAACCCCATGAACTGCAGCATGCCAGGCTTCCCTGTCCATCACCAACTCCGTGAGTTTACCCAAACTCATGTACATCAAGTCAGTGATGCCATCCAACCATCTGTCGTCCCCTTCTCCTCCTGCCTTCAATCTTTCCCAGCATCAGGATCTTTTCCAATGAGTCAGTTCTTCCCATCAGGTGGCCAAAGTATTAGAGTTTCAGCTTCAGCAACAGTCCTTCCAATGAATATTCAGGACTGATTCCTTTAGGATGGACTAGTTGGATCTCCCTGCAGTCCAAGGGACTCTCAAGAGTCTTTTCCAACACCACAGTTTAGAAGCATCAATTTTTTGGTGCTCGCCTTTCCTTATAGTCCAACTCTCACATCCATACATGACCACTGGAAAAACCATAGCCTTGACTATGTTGACCTTTGTTGGTAAAGTAATGTCACTGTTTTTTAATATGCTGTCTAGGTTGGTCATAGCTTTTCTTCCAAGGAGCAAGTGTCTTTTAATTTCATGGCTGCAAGCACCATCTGCACTGATTTTGGAGCCCCCCAAGAATAAAGTCTGTCACTGTTTGCATTGTTTCCCCATCTATTTGCCATGAGGTGATGGGACCAGATGCCATGATCTTAGTTTTCTGAATGTTGAGTTTTAAGTCAACTTTTTCACTCTCCTCTTTCATTTTCATCAAGAGGCTTTTTAGTTCTTATTTGCTTTCTACCATAAGGGTGGTGTCATCTGCATATCTGAGGTTATTGATATTTTTCCCAGAAATCTTGATTCCATCTGTGCTTCATCCAGCCCAGCATTTCTCATGATGTACTCTGCATATAAATAAAATAAGCAGGGTGACAATATACAGCCTTGATGTACTCCTTTCCTGATTTGGAACCAGTCTGTTGTTCTACATCCAGTTCTAACTGTTGCTTCTTGACCTGCCTACAGATTTCTCAGGAGGCAGGTAAGGTGGTATGGTATTCCCATCTCTTGAAGAATTTTCCACAGTTGTTGTGATCCACACAGCCAAAGACTTTGGCATAGTCAATAAAGCAGAAGTATATATTTTTCTGGAACTCTCTTGCTTTTTTGATGAACCAACAGATGTTGGCAATTTGATCTCTGGTTCCTCTGCCTTTTTAAAATACAGCTTGAACATCTGGAAGTGCACAGTTTACATACTGTTGAAGCCTGGCTTGGAGAATTTTGAGCATTACTTTGCTAGCACGTGCTGCTGCTGCTGCTGCTAAGTCACTTCAGTCGTGTCCGATGCTGTGCAGCCCCAGAGACGGCAGCCCACCAGGCTCCTCCGTCCTTGGGATGTTCCAGACAAGAGTACTGGAATGGGGTGCCATTGCCTTCTCTGGCTAGCATGTGAGATGAGTACAATTCTGTGGTAGTTTGAACATTCTTAGGCATTGCCTTTCTTTGGGATTGGAATGAAAACTGACCTTTCCTAGTCTTGTGGCCACTTCTGAGTTTCCCAAATTTTGCGGTATATTGAGTGCAGCACTTTCACAGCATCATCCTTTAGAATTTGAAATAGCCCTGCAGTAATTCCATCACCTCCACTAGCTTTGTTCCTAGTGATTCTTTCTAAGGCCCACTTGACTTCACATTCCAGGATGTCGGGCTGGGTGAGTGATCACACCATCATGGTTATCTGTTTCATGAAGATATTTTTTGTATAGTTCTTCTGTGTATTTGCAAAGAGTTGGACATGACTGGGTGACTGAACTGAACTGAGCTCTGTGTATTCTTGCCATCTCTTCTTAATATCTTCTGCTTCTATTAGGTCCATACCATTTCTGTCCTTTATTGTGCTAATCTTTGCATGAAATGTTCCCTATGTATAATTTTCTTAAAGAGGTCTCTAGTCTTTCCCATTCTATTGTTTTCCTCTATTTCTTTGCACTACTCACTGAGAAAGGCTTTCTTATTTCTCCTTGCTATTCTTTGGAACTCTGCATTCAAATGAGTATATCTTTCCTTTCCTCCTTTGCTTTTCATGTCTTTTCTTTTCTCAGCTATTTGTAAGGCCTCCTCAGAAAACCATTTTGCCTTTTTGCATTTTGTTTTCTTGGGGATGGTCTTGATCACTGCCTCCTGTACAATGTCACAAACCTCTGTCCATAGATATTCAGGCACTCTATCTATCAGATCTAATCCCTTGAATTCATTTTCCACTTCCACTGTATAATAATAAAGGATTTGATTTAGGTCATATCTAAATCAAAGTGATTTTCCCCACTTTCTTCAATTTAAGTCTGAATTTAGCAATAAGGAGTTCATGATCTGAGCCACAGTCAGCTCCTAGTCTTGTTTTTACTGACAGTATAGAGCTTTTCCATCTTTGGCTGCAAACAATATAATCAATCTGATTTCGGTATTGACCATCTGGTGATGTCCATGTGTAGAGTCTTCTCTTGTGTTGTTGAGAGAGGGTGTTTGCTATGACCATTGCATTCTCTTGGCAAAACTCTCTTAGCCTTTGTCCTGCTTCATTTTATACTCCAAGGCTAAATTTGCCTATTACTCCAGGTAGCTCTTGACTTCCTACTTTTGCATTCCAGTCCCCGATAATGAAAAGGACAAGTTTTTGCGGTGTTATTTCTAGAAGGTCTTGTAGGTCCACATAGAACTGTTCAACTTCAGCTTCTTCAGCATTACTGTTTGGGGCATAGACTTGGATTACTGAGAAATTGAATGGTTTGCCTTGGAAACAAACAGAGATCATTCTGTTGTTTTTGAGATTGCACCCGAGTACTGCAGTTTGCATTCTTTTGTTGATTAAGATGGCTACTCCATTTCTTCTAAGGGATTCTTGCCCACAGTAGTAGATATAATGGTCATCTGAGTTAAATTCATCCATTCTAGTCCATTTTAGTTAGCTGATTCTTAAAATATTTATGTTCACTCTTGCCATCTCCTGTTTGACCAGTTCCAATTCACCTTGATTCACGGACCTAACATTCCAGGTTCCTGTGCAATACTGCTCTTTACAGCATCAGATGTTCCTTCCATCACCCATGACATCCACAACTGGGTATTGATTTTGTTTTGGCTCCATCTCTTCATTCTTTCTGGAGTTATTTCTCCACTGATCTCAAGGAGCATATTGGGCACCTACCAATCTGCGGTGTTCATCTTTCTGTGTCCTATCTTTACTACAGGATTTCCTGCTAAAATCATATTCCAGATAGTAATTATCCAGTTTTACTGACAATGACAAAAAGACTTTCATTAGTCTGTTTCTTGCTGGACATCAGGAAACTAGAAAGGTATTTGTGATGATGGGCAAAATGACATTCCTGAAATTTTCAGTGTCTCCTTCTGACTCTCCAGAACATCTTTCCTATTGAACAATCTTTCACATTTTCATAAAGCCAACTTCACTCTTCAGTATGTCTTTTCAACCAGAAACAAAACTCTCCCCAATATCCTGGACTGTTTCTCATGTAACTTGGTTTGCAGACCATTCACACCTTAGTGATTATCAGTAGTATTCTAGGTAAAATTTGTAGAGTATTTATAGAGTATGTGGTCAGCACAGCTTTATGTAATTTTAATCATTATGTCTTGAGGTCTTCAGAGAAGAGGAATATGAGGTAGCCTTCTGTCCCAAATTTCACAGCCAGTAAGTAGGGGGGCTGAGAGTAAAACCTAGGCCACCAAAATCCAGCACTCAAATTCTCTGTCTGGAACCATTTGCTATACAGCCTTCTTGTTTGTTTACCTGTTCATGGGAGTAAGCCAAACTAGAAGTATGTCTCCAGCTGTGGTCTGGTTGGTACTGAGTATAGCCGGTTTTTTATTTCTTTTAATGATGCCTAGAATGTGATGAATACTTCTAAACAACCAAATCACAGTTACTCACACTAGATTTATGATCAAAACAATTCACTCAGTATGTTGACATGCATATATGCACATTGCAATTTGTGTCCAATTTCAATGCAACTCCAATTCTACATATCCAGGATTCTAGATCATTGAGACCTCTTTGAATATTCATTGAATTAACTGCATTTCCAAAATTGTGTATCATATAACATTTGAAAATGACATCTTCCAATGATGGCTTCATAGGCTTTCTTGGTAAAAATAATTGCTCAGAAGAAAAAGAAGGTTATAATCCTGAGATATAAGCCATCATAAACACCCATTCACTGGGGATGACTACACAAAGAGATACTAATTTACTTGGCTAAATGACCTACTCTTGCAGTTTCTTAATGTTCATTTTGTTCTTGTCTAAGTATTCCCAAACAAGGGACTTAAAAACCCCATATTAGTCAAGATCCCAGCCCCTCATGCACCCCTCCCGATTTTAATCAGAATATATATGAAGTGAAGAGACTTTAATGAAGGTATAGAACTCAGTGTTCTAGGCAGGTTAGGACAGCCAATAAGGAAAGCTGCTATAGGCGGGATGAGTCCCTGTGGGGAGCTGGGTCTGAACAGACGGGTGAAGTGGAAGGAGAGGTATGATGAGAAAAGAGGGACTGTATGTGGTTAGAGCTGCAGCCATAAAAGGCGGGCTGCCTTTGGGGAGATACAGGTGAGGAGATATTCCACCAGTGCGAGGAGAGGGTAGTAGCTGATAAACACCCGGCATTTCCCTCCCCCTGCCCTCCAATAGCCTGATGGGTTTCCTCCTGGTCAAACTCAAACTTTCCCCAAGAGTCATCATCCTAGGGCAAGTAGCCAAGAAGACAACAGTGGAGATTTGACTTCAGGGGAGGCAAAATGAGTGGGAAGCAGCAAAGAGTGAAAAATCAGCATCTGTCCCTTCTACAGTTTGGCTAACGGTCAAAAACTTTCTTGCCAATTTCTTTATCACATTGGTAAATGTGATTTTTAAATTGATATTGAATCACATACTCTTCCATTACCAGGTAAAAATCAGGGGTCTCATCCCATCGAGATGCAGGAACTGGCCTCTTCCACAACAGCCAACAATCCTAGAGAAAAATATAGGCCAAGGCCGGGACCCACCATCAAGTGCCATTTGCATTAAACTTCACAAAGCACTTTTAGAATCAAAATGTCAAATGCAATTTTTTCCTGTTCTCTGGAAAACAGCTTTACTGAGTCTTTTTGGGTTGTACTAATGTTCAAGAAAATAAAAATGACTCAGTAGCTATTTCATAATTAAATGGTATTATCCCAGCATGCTTGGTTTTTTATGTTTGGCGGTTTTACTAGTTTTTCTACAGCATGGCAGAAGTACTTGAATCTCCCAAGTTTCATCAATAAAACCAAGAAGAATTGAATAGATAATATTATATATCTTGATAACTGATGTCAAGAAAGATCTACTGAATTAGTTGCAAAAGAAGATACTTTTGATTTGGGTTTTCACTAAACTTTTAATATAGCTATTTGTTGAACTGGACTTAATTTTTTTTTAAATCAGGAATTTATTCTAAAAAATAAAGAGGCAAATTAAGTATTTAAGATACATACAGACTTCTTTAGGAAACTCTCAAAATAAAATTCAGTTATAATCAATGTGTCTTATCTTATTTTCTTCTATATGAAATCAGAACTAGAACAAAGTATACTTCTTAAAATCAAATCTTTATTTTTTCCCACATTCATTTATCTTGATACAGTGCTTCCTTATATTAATTATATAACAGGTAAACATAAGGTACCTTATTGTTACTGCTCAACTAATCCTCCTGTACTGATAATTAAATTGGTTTAAGAAAAATTTCCAATATAGACAGCTTCATAGCTAAGCAAGCCAACGGGAATGGTCCTGTCTTCAACCAGAATTTGAAGACAATTCCATCCCCTACCTCCCCTTTAGGAATTCTTACTCCTATTGGAAAAATGAACATTTTCAGAGCCATCTCCTGTCCTGTTTGGCCATTGCTCATGTTTCATATCTGCTTGGTTTATTAGTAACGAAACATACTTCCAAGTGTTCATGCATAACCATCTATATTTAGAGAAATGTTAAGTTACTCAGCAAACCTCCAGATTAAGGAGTGTTTACTTCCTATTGACATGAGTTGGAATTACCCTGATTAAATTCCTTACTCTGTGATCAGATTATCTTGCAACAACTACACTGCAAAGTATCAAAGGTGTTGGTTGGAAAATTCACTCAAAGCAATTCTCTCTTGTAGCCAATTTCTCTACCCTTTAGAAATTTATGTCATATCCAGGAAGTCTTCAGTTGATGACCTTTCTTGTCAGGCTCTTTTGTAAGTATCCTATTATGGTCTGTAAGCTTGAAATTGATACTTTCCTACAGATGTCGACTACTACCATCTAACTCTGAATTTATTCTTTTTATTAAAGAGAATCACATGGGTAAAAATTTTCATTCAAATTCGGCAGAACTAACCATGCTCAAAGTCAATGAAAAAATGGTGACACTGCCTTAATTGTATAATCAACAGTTAGAAACAATGACTTACCTTTGGCTTAAAATTCAACATTCAGAAAACTAAGATCATGGCATCCGGTCCCATCACTTCATGACAAATAGATGGGGAAACATTTTCTTGGGATCTACAATCACTGCAGATGATGACTGCAGCCATGAAATTAAAAGACACTTGCTCCTTGAAAGAAAAGCTATGACCAACCTAGACAGCATATTAAAATGCAGAGACATTATTTTGCCAACTAAATTCCGTCTAGCCAAAGCTACAGTTTTTCCAGTAGTCATGTTATGGATGTGAGAGTTGTAGTATAAAGAAAGCTGAGCACTGAAGAATTGATGTTTTGAACTATGGTGTTGGAGAACACTCTTGAGAGTCTCTTGGACTGCAAGGAGGTCCAACCAGTCAATCAGGAAGTCAGTCCTGAATATCCATTGGAAGGACTGATACTGAAGCTGAAACTCCAATACTTTGGCCACCCGATGCAAAGAACTGACTCACTAGAAAAGACCCTGATGCTGGGAAAGACTGAAAGCAGGAGGAGAAGGGGATGACAGAGGATGAGATGGTTGGATGGCATCACTGATTTGATGGACATGAGTTTGAGTAAACTTCAGTAGTTGGTGATTGACAGGGAAGCCTGGCATGCTGCAGTCCATGGGCTTGCAAGAGTTGAACACGACTGAGCAATTGAACTGAACTGTATACAATAATAACAATTGCAACATGGTAATCAAGAGATGTAGCTATTTATTTGCAGGGATACAATCAGATTTCTTGTATCAGATGCTTTTTTTGAAAGGACTATTGAATGACAGCAAAGACTTTTGAATTTGTCCTGTTTTAAAGTCTCTCTACTGTAAAACAGTGCAACTGTGTTAATTTTGTAGCTGTGTGCTAGCTGTAATACACAGACTTCCCATATATTAGGAAACATGAGTAAGCCCTGAAGAGAAAAGTAGTCTACTGGTTAAAAGGGTGAGAAGAAACAACTGTAGCAGTCAATTCCTGTGGAAAGTCCAGAAAACAAGGACTCCCTGGGGACACCTTTGCTCTGAGTTCTCCTTCTCTTTTCAGTGTACCAGCTATAACTGTTAAGCAGTTTTCTTGGACAATAAAATGTGAATAAAATAGTTCAAAGTTTTTTGAAGAATGAAAACAACAATAAAAATGATAAATCCTTATTTATCATCATCTATAATAATATTAACTATGGGATTCTCAAATGTTTAAGGCTTTTTTACCAGCAAAATCTTGGTCACCATTAAAATGATTTTCCAGCTTTAGAGATATGTTTTCCAGTCACTGATTGATTGCTGGCTTTCAAGTACAAGGCATTTCTGTCCAAATACAGCTAATTTAAATCATCCCATTTCATGGTGACCTTGATGTGATCAGCTTCTATTTCAAATGCTCTAATGAAAGCTCTGAATATGTGAAATGCTGTTTTTCAGGATCCCATCGGTTCTTTAGCACAACATGCTTTGAAACTAATATGATTCTTTATATGAATCAGTCCTGTACAATTAACAAAATAATATATATGTCCCCACAAATAAACTAGCAAATCTCTAAGATACTGTAAAATAAAATAGAAAGTAAAAGTCATGATAATTTCAAAAGTGAACAAGGGATGATTTAGTCAAAGTAAAATTTTTAAAACTGTAAGAACTTTGGTAGATAAGTATAAAAGAAAAGAAAAAAAAAATCTAGCCAGTCAAAAAAAGTGGGGAAAGATTTAAATAAAATTTAAGGCAGAATTTAGAAAACATAATGAAAGAGGATAATATCAGAAAAGATTCAAGTTTTATTTACAGATCTCCTATCCACATATCATCTACCTAAATATCTAAATGTCATACATCTAAATATCCAAATGGCTATTCGAGGTTTTTTGTATTTCCATAAAAATTGTGAAATTATTTGTTCTAGTTCTGTGTAAAATACTGTTGGTTGCTTCATAGGGGTTTCATTGAATCTATAAATTGCTTTGGGTGTTATACTCATTTTTGCAATATTGATTCTTCCAATCCATGGCCAAAGCAATCTTGAGAAAGAAGAATGGAACTGGAGGAATCAACCTGCCTGACTTCAGGCTATACTACAAAGCCACAGTCATCAAGATAGTATGGTACTGGCACAAAGACAGAAATATAGATCCATGGAACAGAATAGAAAGCCCAGAGATAAATCCACATACCTATGGACACCTTATCTTCGACAAAAGAGGCAAGGATATACAATGGAAAAAAGACAACCTCTTTAACAAGTGGTGCTGGGAAAACTGGTCAACCATTTGTAAAAGAATGAAACTAGAACACTTTCTAACACCATACACAAAAATAAACTCAAAATGGATTAAAGATCTAAATGTAAGACCACAAACTATAAAACTCCTAGAGGAGAACATAGGCAAAACACTCTCCAACATAAACCACAGCAGGATCCTCTATGACCCACCTCCCAGAATATTGGAAATAAAAGCAAAACTAAACAAATGGGACCTAATGAAACTTAAAAGCTTTTGCACAACAAAGGAAACTATAAGCAAGGTGAAAAGACAGCCCTCAGATTGGGAGAAAATAATAGCAAACGAAGCAACAAAGGATTAATCTCAAAAATAAACAAGCAACTCCTACAGCTCAATTCCAGAAAAATAAATGACCCAATCAAAAAATGGGCCAAAGAACTAAACAGACATTTCTCCAAAGAAGACTTACAGATGGCTAACAAACTTATGAAAAGATGCTCAACATCACTCATTATCAGAGAAATGCAAATCAAAACCACAAAGAGGTACCATTTCATGCCAGTCAGAATGACTGCTATCCAAATGTCTAAAAGCAATAAATGCTGGAGAGGGTGTGGAGAAAAGGGAACCCTCTTACACTGTTGGTGGGAATGCAAACTAGTACAGCCGCTATGGAGAACAGTGTGGAGATTTCTTAAAAAACTGGAAATAGAACTGCCATATGACCCAGCAATCCCACTCCTGGGCATACACCCCGAGGAAACCAGAACTGAAGGAGACACGTGCACCCCAATGTTCATCGCAGCACTGTTTATAATAGCCAGGACATGGAAGCAACCTAGATGCCCATCAGCAGATGAATGGATAAGGAAGCTATGGTACATATACACAATGTAATATTACTCAGTCATTAAAAAGAATACATTTGAATCAGTTCTAATGAGATGGGTGAAACTGGAGCCCATTATACAGAGTGAAGTAAGCCAGAAAGATAAAACACCAATACAGTATACTAACACATATATATGGAATTTAAATAGATTGTAACGATAACCCTATATGCAAGACAGAAAAGGAGATACAGATGTATAGAACAGACTTTTGGACTCTGTGGGAGAAGGCGAGGGTGGGATGATCTGAGAGAATAGCACTGAAACATGTTTATTATCAAGTGTGAAACAGACCACCAGCTCAGGTTGGATGCATGAGACAAGTGCTCAGGGCTGGTGCACTGGGAAGACCCAGAAGGATGGGATGGGGAGGGAGGTGAGAGGGGGCATCAGGATGGGGAACACATGTAAATCCATGGCTGATTCATGTCAATGTATGACAAAACCCACTACAATATTGTAAAGTAATTAGCCTCCAACTAATAAAAATAAATGAATAAATAAATAAATATCCAAATGCCAAGTTGTGACTTTAAAGAATAGTAAAGACCTGCTTGGGATGTGGTCTGAATAGTATGAGCCATATACACCTTTGAAAAAAATTTCTGACAGAAAATCCAGCTTCCTTGTTTAAGAATCTGAGTATTTATGTAGCACAGTTTTTCTTCTGAAATAGTAAACTTATGTTGATTGTATTTATGTATTTAGGAGAAAATTACATCCTGCTATCTCTTGAAGGCTTTAAAAGAAGAGCTTTCTGTTTTAGGTATTGTTTGGAAAGGGTCAGTAAAAGAATCCTTGGTCATAAGAAACACACCAGTGCGCCACTGTCCACCTCAAAGCCTGACATCTCTACCACAGCTACTTCAGCCACTGACTCTGAATCCTGTGGATGGAAAAGACAGAGGGTGCCGGCAATTTGCTGTCTGTTAAAGGTTAAATTGTTTGCTCAGTCTTGCCAAAATACTGACTGCATGTCAGCTCTATGCAAAGCACTGGGGATGCTAAGGTAGTTTAAGTGAACCTTACAGGCTCTCAAGAGATGCTCAGAAATTACTGTTGAGAGGGGGATCTGAAGAACCTGGTCTTCTGACAGTGTGTTCTGACCCTCTTTTCTCCCTAGTTTTCTTTCTGGAGTGAAGTCAACAACCAGAGAACAAACAGCCAGCGTCTGGAGGGCACATGTAAGGTCAGGAGTGCTGTGCCAAGTTCCTTAGGAAGAGCAGGGGATGTGGTTTCCTTCACCTCAGGGCCAGATGAGACAGCCAGTGGTCACTGCGTAACAGACACTCTCCTTGTGGTTTGGGGTGAGGACTGAGAATTTTGTGGCTGCTTAAGAAGCAAGGAGATGAGCTGGGTCCCAAGGATCCTCTGGGAAGGATTCCTGTACAGAAACCATAGAAAGGCAGATCTCAGAGCATCCAGCCAGAGGCAGAAGGAACTGATTCCTGAAAGACCTTGTGGCCAGGAGACAGTGAGGCTTGCACTGAGATGCCCAAGAACCTCCTTTCCTGTTGATTTGAGCCATATATATCTATATCTATCTATATATCTCATAAGGTTTTATTTCAATCTATAACCTGTCTTTTACCTTTGTCTGCTGCATCTTTGGGCTTCTCAGGTGGCTCAGTGGTAAACAACCTGCCTGTCAATGCAGGAGACGATCTCTGGGTTGGGATGTGGGTTTGATCTCTGGGTCAGGAAGATTCCTTGAAATAGGAAATGGCAATCCACTTCTGTATTTCTTGCCTGTTAAATTCCATGGACAGAGGAGTCTGGCAGGCTGCAGTCCACGGGGTCACAACGAGTCAGACACAACTGAACACACGACTGAGCATGACTGGCCAAACAAACATTCAATAATGCTAAGCAGACAACCTGTCTGTGTTTTCCTTTCTGATTTCTGAGTTTTATATTATGTCTAGAAATATCTTCTCCCCCTCCACAAATATAAACATATTTTCTATATATTCTAGTAATTTTGGATTTCCCTCAATGTTGTATACATTTATTCCTTCTGGAACTTATTTATTTATATAGTGTAAGGCAGGGTGCCGAAATTAATTGCATTACATATAAACATAATAAAATACAAAGATTTTGCCCAAAACTCTTACAGAAGATACAATTTCCCAATTAATTGGAAATGTCACTTATGTTGTTGTTGTTCAGTTGCTCAGTTATGTCCAACTCTTTGCAACCCCATGGACTATAGCACACCAGGCTTCCTGTCCTTCACTGTCTCCCAGAGTTTGCTCAAACTCGCATCTATTGAATCAGTGATGCCATCCAACCATCTCATGCTTAACTACCAAAACTAAACATATATGAAATTATGCATACACATGTTGTGTCTGACTCTTTGTGACCCCATGGAAAGTAGCCCACCAGGTTCCTCCATCCATGGGATTTTCTAGGCAAGAATGCTGGAGTGGGTTGCCATTTCCTTCTCAATGCATACATATATAAAATACTAATATATAAAAAATAAAATGTAATATAGACATATAAAATATATAAATAATTCTTTAAATAACAAATATATGAAATAGAAGATATTTATAAATATATAAAGTGCTAAAATTATTCATGTAATTTACTTATGTTTGAATGCACCACATTCAAACATTGCATGGTCTGTATAGTCTACAAAGAGATGCAATCTCAGTATCACCTATGGATAATTTCTTTTCCTCCAGCTGTCCATCCTCTAGGGTTGTAACAATGTGTATATGACCTACTAAGTTCTCAAAGATTTTCCCTAATACCTAATAACTATAAAATTGGTAATTTTACCTAGTATTTATTGATAATCATCTTGAGAGCACCCAAAGGCCCAGTAAAAGTGGTATTTAACATCAAATTGGATAATTTTCTTTTCCATTTTTGTGCACATTGCCACAGCTAACATATGCACATTTTTATTAGCCATCTTGGCTCAGAAATGTTCATGATAATACAAAATACTGCTAGAAATAGACACATCAGAGAGAATAAATTGATGTGAATTCAATAGGCTTTCACTCTACTAGATGACTGGCTATTTGATAAATATATATCAAATGCACTAAGGACAATAAGATGTGTGTTCATGTGTCTGTATATAGGTTATTAAAAACATTTCTGAAACAATAGTTTTATAACAAATTAGCATTCAGTGCAGGCATTCTAAATGAGTCATGCCTATCTGAATAGTTTCTAATCTCTTCTACTCAACTAATGGAGTTTTCTCTTCGTATACTAGTAAGTGATATTAATATTTTAGTAAATAGGCTCTTTGGAATGCTCTTTCTTCTAACCCTAACTCCAACAAAACCTTCAGATGATTCTAAATATGTTTTTCAACTTCCATCCCTTGAAAAAACTTCTGTTTTTTGGAAGTCTTTTCAGTTAAAGAAAATTTTCATTCATTTCCTTTTATTTGCAAACAGAACTCCAGTCCACATGATTTTGATTAACTTTGCTTCTGGCTACAAGGAAGGGATTGGATTTCAAGCCAGCCTACCAGATCATCAAAGCCCATGGACAGTGACTAGGTCAACGGTTGGCCCATGATATAAGATGGTCCAAGGAAAGGTACACCAGGGTTCTTGTTAGAGCAAAAGGAACCAGGGCTCTTTCTCGAATTTGGAGCTAGAAGTATGTAAGTCTAGAATTGGGGAGGACTGCATGGAAGGGAGCTAACAGATATTAAGATCTGAGAGATGATGGGGGAGGGGAGAGAGAAGAAGGAGAGAAGGAACAGAAACATATTAGATGATAACAGATTTTTTAAAAATTACAAACCTCTTCCAGTGTAGTAACAAAGCAAAAGCATTGCCTTGAAGTGCTTGCTTGCCTGTTTTTCTGAACACAAAGTGAGGTTTCTAGATTTAGTGAAGCAGAAATAGGCATTGATTAAAAAAAATTTAATGTATGTACTCACATAGAGGGAGCTTTCAAAAGAAGTAGAAAAACACATCATTATCTTTCTCATATGGAAATGAAACTTAACCCAACTCATCTAGGGATCATCTAGCATTTTTTCTAATGTATCCTTAGAGATACTTGAAATCTTATTATAGTTCATCTTTTCACCTGGAGTTAGTCAACCACAATAATGGTATTTCAAAATGCACAGCTTCAATCAGAGAAGAAAAAGAAATAAAAAGAATCCAGATTGGAAAAGAAGAAGCAAAACTCTCTCTGTTTACAGATGACACGATCCTCTACATAGAAAACCCTAAAGACACCACCAGAAGATTAGTAGAGCTAATCAATGAATATAGTAAAATTGAAGGATACAAAATTAATACACAGAAATCCCTAGCATTCCTATACACTAACAATGAGAAAACAGAAATTAAGGAAACAATCCCATTCACCATTGCAATGAAAAGAATAAAATACTTCAGAAAAAATTTAGCTAAAAAAATAAAAGACCTATATATAGAAAACTATAAAACACTGATGAAAGAAATAAAAAATGACACAAATAGATGGAGAAATATACTATGTTCATGGATTGGAAGAATCAATGTAGTGAAAATGAGGATATTACCCAAAGCAATCTATAGATTCAGTGCAATCCCTACCAAGCTACAACAGTATTTTTCACAGAACTAGAACAAATATTTCACAATTTGTACGAAAACACAAAAAACTTCGAATAGTCAAACAGATCTTGAGAAAGAAGAATGGAACTGGAGGAATCAACCTGCCTGACTTCAGACTATACTAAAAAGCTACAGTAATCAAGACAGTATGGTACAGCCACAAAGACAGAAATATAGATCGATGGAACAAAATAGAAAGCCCAGAGATAAATCCACGTACCTATGGACACCTTATCTTTGACAAAGGAGGCAAAAATAGACAATGGAGAGAAAAAATTCTCTTTAACAAATGGTGCTGGGAAAACTGGTCAACTGCTTGTAAAAGAATGAAATGAGAACACTTTCTAACAACATACACAAAAATAAACTCAAAATGGATTAAAGATCTAAATGTAAGACCAGAAATTATAAAACCCTTAGAGGAAAACATAGGTAGAACACTCTCTGACATAAATCACAGTGAGATCCTCCATGATCCACCTCTCAGAGTAATGGAAGTTAAAAAAAAAAAAAATAAACAAAGGGGACGTCAGTTCACCTCAGTTCAGTTGCTCAGAAATGTCCAACTCTTTGCAACCCCATGGACTGCAGCATGCCAGGGTTCCCTGTCCATCACCAACTCCCAGAGCTTGCTCAAACTCATTTCCATCGCGTGAGTGATGCCATCCAACCATCTCATCCTCTGTCCTCCCCTTCTCCTCCTGCTTTCAGTCTTTACCAGCATCAGGGTCTTTTCAATGAGTCAGTTCTTTGCATAAGGTGGCCAAAGTATTGGAGCTTCAGCATCAGTCCTACCAATGAATATTCAGGACTGATTTCCTTTAGGATGCACTGGTTGGATCTCCTTGCAGTCCAAGGGACTCTAAAGAGTCTTCTCTAACACCACAGTTCAAAAGCATCAATTATTCAGTGCTCAGCTTTCTTTATGAGCAACTCTTACATCCATATATGATTACTGGAAAAACCATAACTTTGACTAGATGGACCATTCTTGGCAAAGTAATGTCTCTGCTTTTTAATATGCTGTCTAGGTTGGTCATAGCTTTTCTTCCAAAGAGCAAGCATCTTTTAATTTTGTGACTGCAGTCACCATCTGCAGTGACTTTGTAGCCCAAGAAAATAAGACCTGCCACAAATAGATGTTTCCCCATCTATTTGCCATGAAGTGATGGGACCAGATGCCATGATCTTAGTTTTTTGAATGTTTAGTTTTAAGCCAGCTTTTCACTCTCCTCTTTCACTTTCATCAAGAGGCTCTTCAGTTGCTCTTCACTTTCTGCCATAAGGGTGGTGTCATCTGCATATCTGAGGTTATTGATATTTCTCCCTGCAATCTTGATTCCAGTTTATGTTTCATCCATCCTTCCATTCCACATGATGTACTCTGCATATAAGTTAAATAAGCAGGGTGACAATATATAGCCTTGACCTACTCCTTTCACAATTTGGAACCAGTCCATTGTTCCATGTCTGGTTCTAACTGTTGCTTCTTGACCCACATACAGGTTTCTCAGAAGGCAGGTAATATGTTCTAGTATTCCCATCTCATTAATAATTTTCCACAGTTTGTTGTGGTCCACACAGTCAAAGGCTTTGACATAGTCAGTGAAGCAGAAGCAGATGGTTTTCTGGGATCTCTTGCTTTTCCCATGATCCAATGGATGTTGGCAATTTGATCTCTTGTTCTAAATCCATCTTGAACATGTGGAAGTTCTCGGTTCACATACTGTTGAAGCCTGACTTGGAGAATTTTGAGCATTACTTTGCTAACATGTGAGATGAGTGCAATTGTGTGGTAGTTTGAGCATTCTTTGGCATTGCCTTTCTTTGGGATTGGAATGAAAACTCACCTTTTCCAGTCCTGTGGCCATGGCTGAGTTTTCCAAATTTGCTGGCATACTGAATGGGACCTATGGGACCTAATTAAACTTAAACGTTTTTGCACAACAAAGGAAACTATAAGCAAGGTGAAAAGGTAGCTTTCAGAATGGTAGAAAATAATAGCAAATGAAACAACTGACAAAGAATTAATCTCCAAAATATACAATTATCTCATGCATCTCAATACCAAAAAATAAATGCCCCAATCAAAAAATGTGCCAAAGAACTAAACAGACATTTGTCCAAAGAAGACATACAGATCACTGACAAACAAACACATGAAAAGATGCTCAACATCATGCATTATCAGTGAAATGAAATCAAAACCACAATGAGGTACCATCTCACATTGGTCAGAATGGCTGTCATCAAAAGGTCTACAAACAATAAATGCCGCAAAGGGTGTGGAGAAAAGGGAACCTTCTTACACTGTTAGTGGGAATGCAAACTAGTACAGCCATTATGGAGAGCAGTGTGGAGGTTCCTTAAAAAAAAGAATAGAACTACCATATGGGAATAGAACTGACATACGACCCAGCAATCTCACTGCTGTGCATACAGACAGAGGAAACCAGAATCAAAAGAGACAGATGTACCTCAATGTTCATTGCAGCACTGTTTACAATAGCTAGAACATGGAAGCAACCTAGATGTCCATCAGCAGACAAATGCTTAAGGAAGTTGTGGTACATACATACAATATTATTCAGCTATAAAAAATAACACGTTTGAGTCAGTTCTAATGAGGCAGATGAAACTGGAGCCTATTATACAAAGTGAAGTAAATCAGAAAGAGAAACACCAGTACAGTATATTAAAGCATATATATGGAATTTAGAAAGATGGTAATGACGACCCTATATGCAAGACAGCAAAAGAGACACAGATGTAAAGGACAGACTTTTGGACTCTGTGGGAGAAGGCGAGGATCAGATGATCTGAGAGAATAGCATTGAAACCTGTATTTTACCATAAGTAAAATAGATGACCAGTGGAAATTTGACACATGAAGCATGGCACTCAAAGCTTCTGGGACAACCCAGAGGGATGGGGTGGGGAGGGAGGTGGGAGGGGCATTCAGGATGGGGGACACATCGTGAATCAGGTGGCTGATTCACGTCCACATATGGCAAAAACCACCACAATATTGTAAGGCAATTAGCCTCCAATTAAAATAAATTAATTAATTAAAAAGAAAAACAGCTTCTTTGGAAAAAACTGTTTGAATTTTAGTCTATCTGATAGGGGGAAATGGGATATTAACTTCTTACTGAATCCAAAAGCTTACCTGTGAGAAATGGAACCATAGGAATAAAACCAGTGACATAATGGTGATATTGGCTAACCATAGTGGGTTACAACTGATGTGTCACTAAAGCACAAATATTAGCTTGCCATTGCTGTGTAAGAAATTACCACAAACGTTGCAGCTTACACCACCACAAGTTTTCTCTGTTTCCATGTCTGAGCATGAGCAAAAACTTTGCTGACTCCTCTGTCAGAGGCTCTGAAGGCTGCAACTAAGGTATCAGCCAGGCTGTATTATCAAGAAGAGACTTGACTAGGGGGTAATTCTGTTCATGATCATTCAGGTTGTTGGCCAGGTTCAATTTCATGACCTGTGTGCTTGAAGGCCCTGGACTTTTTCTGGCTTTCATCGATCCCAGAGGCTGCCCATGGTTCCTAGAATCTGCCATGTCCTCGCCATGTGGACCCCCTCCAACATGGCCACAATCTTCATCAAGTCTCTAAGGACAGTCTATGAACTTAGGGATGGCCCAGTCTCTTTCTTAAGGGCTTCCACTTAAGTCAAGCCCACCCAGTGTGAGCTCCATTTTAAATCACTCTAAGTCTGCTGATTTGGGACTTGAATTATGTCTTCAGAAACTCTTCACCTTTGTCATATTCTACAACCAAGTCCTTAATTCTGCCCACCCTCTGGGGGGCAGGGAGGAATTATGGAAGATTTGGAAACAGAGGGTGGGGGGCCAGGGGGCCATCTAGAATTCCACCTACCACATCTATGTTCTATAATTTTGTATAAGAATACAAACTGTCTTACTGTTTAGAGGATAACTATGCAAGAACTAAGCAGAGTAGCAAAGGGTGACCAATTCAAATCAGCAGGTAGCTTGTAAGTTTCACACCAAATTCCATCCCCGATGGGTTAACTGTGTAGCTTAATTCAAAAGGTATCCTACTGCAGACATGTCACATGTCACAGGATCAAGAGTTGTGACTACCTGACGAGGTCCCAGTGCAAATGTGTACAGAGTTTCACTAGAATGTGTGTATCTAGTGTCCCTGTGCTTAAGAGGCTAGGTAGGTAGAGTGGGAAGAGTGCACATCTGGAGTCCTGGCGTTGTCAGTATGACCATCCTTTCCACTAAACAGTCCTGCCTCAGGAAGTCTCAGCTGCATTACCCATAAAGGGGAGGCAACAGTCCCTCCACCTCTGTGCTGTTAGGGTAAGACACTGTGAAAGACGGCAGTACTGGTTAAGGCTACGGACTCTGGAGCCAGGCAGTGATCTCTGGCTCTTATGAGCTGTATGACCACGTGCGAACTATTCAACCTCTCAAGACCTTGATGCGCACTTCTGTCTTAAAACATTAATAATGGCTTCTGACTCATAGTATTGCTGAAATGCCAAGTACAGAGCATAGTGTATAGATATGAATTGCACAATAAATGTTAGATCTTATATTTTTAATATATGCAAAATACTTGGCATAGTAATTTATTAAAGAAATATTAACTGAGCATCTAATCTATTCAAGGCACTGTTTTAGGAGTAGAGGTAAAGCAGTTAATAATAAAGAAATGCCCACTCTCCTGATCCTACATGTTCATACAGAGAGTATAGATATTATTACTATTATTTTTTAACTGTGTCCTCTGCTATATGCTATACCATTAAAGATAGAGGCTTCGTACTTCATTACTATGCAACCTTAGTGTCTAGTGTTTTGGACACATTCATCCAAGTTTCATATGAATGAAAAAATGAAAAAAAACCAAAAAACAACAAGATAGAGACCATGCTTTCGAAATTGTTTAAATTTTAGAAGGAAGTGCAGACACTAACTAACTGGAATAAATTCAGGAATTAAACAACTGTCAACTAACTTTCTGTCTTTTCCAGGGACACACATTTTAGAATGTGTGTGCTTTTAAGTTTATGAATAAAAAATCAAATCCATAAGGAGGAAAAGAAATAGGCATGTTAATCACAGAAACTAATAGTCACTGTGATTGAAGATCATCCTGTAATTTTCTGGTAATAAGGGCAAGAACAAAAAACACAATGGGCTGACTAATACATCTTTTTCAATAGAAGGAAGTTTACTATTCTTCCAGAGAATCAGCTTATACCCTGGTGCCACCCACAATTACCCTAGATTCATAGTGTTAGAAATAAACACTTTTAGCATCTGTACACAGGCTTCTTTCACACTGTTTCCTGGGACAATTAGCAGTGGAACATTATAAGACGGATACAACCATTATCATCTGATAAAACCCACCCATGATAATAATGCTGATGATACAGAAGATGATGATGATGATGGTGTATTCATCATTTACTGAACACTCACTTAGTGCCAACTCCTCCTGTATGTTCTTTGTATATTTTCTCATTTAATCCTTGCAACAATCCTGGGAGACAGTTGCTTTTACTACTTGCACTTAAAAGTTAGGAAACTGAGGCACAGGTGATTAGAAAACTTACCAAAGTTCACACAGACAGAATATGACACCAGCAAAGTCACTCCACACCACCTGTGCTTGACTTTGAAATTCATAGGTCCTCTCTTTTCGAGAGACCTTCAGAAAGCATGGGCAAAAATGTCTTCCATGCTGCAAATCAAAATAACCATATCCTCCCTAAATTTAAAACCATCAGCACTTTAACAATTTCCAGGCAATTTTTCTAGAATCCATTCTTGCTCCACAGTTCTTAGAAAGTTAGATTTTCCTTTACAGTTACTAGAAAGTTTATAGTTAAAATGTTAGAGTTATTAGAAAGTTAAGTTCCTGGATGTTAACAATTGCACTCCTGATTCTGAGGCCTGAGGTTTTCTCTCTTGATAACTAACATTGTGTAAAAAAAGGAGAATATGTTGCAAGGAATTTACTTCCTTTGTAACTGTCCTCTAGAAAGTTAATTGTGTTAATAAACCTTTCTGGGTCTAATTAGAAGTCTGGTTAACCTCAGCTGACTGTACCCATGATGCTGAATCCATTCATTCCAGGAAACTGGCTCTAGCCAGGGCTGGTGGACGGATCCCACGTGTGACGAGAAAAGCCTGCGGATGGCACAGGCAAGGGCAGTCACACTGCACACCCCTGTGGATGCCCTGGAGAGAACTCAGTCAGAAATGGTGGGTTTCCATGCCAGCTGAAGGTCTCTGCCTCTGTGCTGTGAATTTAGGGGGCCGAGTGATATCTTTCCTCCTTTTTCTACTGAGAGCTAGATGCCATCCATCACAGGTTTAATGCTGGCAACTTCAAATGACACTTCTGGGTTCCTGTCTCTTTGATCATGCAGGAAAGAAATTCTTAGAAAAGAAGCAAACATGGAATGGAAAGAAAATAGGATTTTAAAAGACTACCATTAACCACAGCCCCTCATCATCTGACAAACAGTGAAAGCCACTTCTGAACTTTAGCATACGCTACAGACTGATTTGCGACTCCCCAAAATCACACATTGAAAGCCAACGTGACTATAAACAGGGAAGTAATGAAAATCAAACGGCTATAAGAGTACAGTATCGGGGCTGTCGCACTAGTGGTCCTACATGAGGAGACACAGAGAAGGCCCTCTTTCTCTCTCTGTACTCACAAGGGGCACACAGGCTATGGCGGCCATCTGCCAGTCAAGGAAAGGAGCCTGCAAATGAACTTTACCTTGTTGGCACCTTGAATTTGGATTTCCCAGCCTCCACAATATGAGAAATGAATCTGTTTTTAAATCGTCCATCCTCTGGTATTTTGTTATGGCAGCCCAAGCCGACTAATTACAGCATCCAAGACCCTTCAAATCAAACTGTTAAATTAAACTTCATCTAAGTATTTGTTCTTTGCAAAAACTTCACATGAAAATTTGAACTCCAAAGTAAACTTGACTGACACTAAGTTATCAGGAGATCTTCATACCATTGTGCAGAATATGACCACACAGAGAAAAATCCAGAAAGGGGACATCACAAAGAAGACTGGACCCTCCCCACACTGTGCACACCAAATACATGTCTAAAGTCCCCCACTTAAGATTTGGAAATTCTAAACTCCCTGGAAACCACAAATATGGCCATGAGTTTGCAATAAGTTCATTTGGTGGCAAAACTTATCAAGAAAGAATGAAAAACAATTTATGGTACTTAAAAATCACACTTGGATCTATACATCTGTTACATTTGGTTGGAAAGAATTTTTCTTTTTTCTCCTCCCTCTCCATCTGCTTTTCCACTGTTTCTTTTTCCAAAAGTAAAAAGCAGTAACACTCCCACTCAGGTAAACATTCTTCTAGTATAGCATTCTGATGATGATCATAACCCAGTGTTCATGTCTATCCGATGACAGTGAAAATAGCCTAATGATAAGAATCTTAGAGGTTTTGCTATTCACATTAAAGAGCTTAAACATTTGGAAGAGTGCTTCAAACTGAGTAGGTTTTTTGATTGGTTTCCTTTTCTACCTCATTTGGAAGATAGAATTAAGTAAATTAAAAAATATATAAGTTTAATATTGAATAAAAACAATACATATTAAATAAACATACAATTAAACAAACTGACTTAAAATTCAACATTCAAAAAACTAAGATCATGGCATCCAGTCCCATCACTTCATGACAAATAGATGAGGAAACAATGGAAACAGTGACAGACTTTATTTTCTTGGGCTCCAAATAACTGCAGATGGTAACTGAAGCAACGAAATTGAGACACTTGCTTCTTGGAATAAAAACTATGACAAACCTAGATATCACACTATAAAGCAGAGACCTTACTTTACTGACAAAAGTCTGTCTAGACAAAGATATAATTTTTCCAGTAGTCACATATGGATGTGAGAGCTGGACTATAAAGAAAGCTAAGCGCCAAAGAATTGATGCTTTTGAACTGTGGTGTTGGAGAAGACTCTTGAGAGTCCCTTGGACTGCAAGGAGATCCAACCAGTCCATCCTGAAGGAGATCAGTCCCGGGTATTCATTGGAAGGACTGATGCTGAAGCTGAAACTCCAATACTTTGGCCACCTGATGCTAACAGCCAACTCATTTTAAGAGTCTGATGCTAGAAAAGACTGAGGACAGGAGGAGAAGCGTGTGACAGAAGATGAGATGGTTGGATTGCATCACCAACTCAAAGGATGTGAGTTTGAGTAAACTCAGGGAAATAGTGAAGGGCAGGGAAGCCTGGTGTGCTGCAGTTCATGGGGTTGCAAAGAGTCAGACACAACTGAGCAACTAAACAAAAACAACAATCAATAAACAATGAGAAATTATGGGAAAATATTTTTCCCTAATTTCCACTTTCTCATCATTCTTTTGATGGAAAAGTAAAACAGAAATTTCCATCATCAGCACTGCTATAGTTCTGTTAGCTTAGTTTTTGAAAAGTAAATTCTTACATCAGTGTCAGTTTGAGGCCTAACATTCTTGGTGCCCTAATGCTCTCAGTTAGCTTCACCAAACATGCTACCTGCAACTTGCATTCTCAGCCCAGCTCTGTGTCCATTCTGTTCTTTGGCAAGGTGGTCCTGAGGTTACTGCCCACAGGTGAACCAGCTCAGCCTGCTCCAGCCATGTGCCCAGTTTTCCTGAGAAGTATAATCTCAGCCTTAAAAGCGACCTGGGAGAACCTCCTGTTTCCTTTGCCTCTAACTATGTCTGGTTTTCAATCACCTGCGGCCTCTCTCCAGTGAGCTAAACCTTTGCTGATAACCTTGACTC
Organism: Cervus elaphus; assembly: GCF_910594005.1. Taxonomy (NCBI): domain Eukaryota; kingdom Metazoa; phylum Chordata; class Mammalia; order Artiodactyla; family Cervidae; genus Cervus; species Cervus elaphus. The sequence goes on along the minus strand of NC_057837.1, from coordinate 1,469,458 downwards.
TCTCTACTTTAGAAATTCTTCCATCTTGAACCCAACTTTGCTCTTTTGCAAATTTAACTAAAAACACATTGCACGTTTTTCTGCTTCTCCCATGGACTAACCTTCTAGTTTAGACCTGTCTTCAGATTTACACTTTTAGTTGTGCAGTCACAAAGTAAATAACCCTTGGCTTTAGTAAAGCCAGGTTTCAGACTCTCAGCCCTCATCAAATGCTTCCAGTTTCTCAGCCTGCTCTGTGCTTCTATTGCCCAGTCTTGAACTCTAACAACCTATTTACTGTGGCTAATGCAGATCCATGTTCGAATTCAGGCTCTGACAAAAGCAGCAAAGAAGACTAAAGTTAACTTAGTTTTTTAAGCCACAGACGTTAATTCACCTTTATGAGCCATTAAGGTTCACCTATAAATGTAGTAAAACATAATACCTAATAAGTTCAGTTCAGTTCAGCGCTCAGTCTTGTCTGACTCTTTGTGACCCCATGGACTGCAGCACGCCAGGCCTCCCTGTCCATCACCAACTCCTGGAGCCTGCTCAAACTCATGTACATTGAGTCGGTGATCCCATCCAACCATCTCATCCTCTGCCGTCCCCTTCTCCTCCAGCCTTCAATCTTTCCCAGCATCAGGGTCTTTTCAAATGAGTCAGTTCTTCACATCAGGTGGCCAAAGTACTGGAGTTTCAGCTTCAGCATCAGTCCTCCCAATGAACATTCAGGACTGATTTCCTTTAGGATGGACTGGTTGGATCTCCTTGCTGTCCAAGGGACTCTCAAGAGTCTTCTCCAACACCATAGTTCAGAAGCATCAATTCTTCAGTGCTCAGATTTCTTATAGTCTAACTCACATCCATATACGACTACTGAAAAAACCATAGCCTTGACTATGTTGACCTTCGTTGGCAAAGCAATGTCTCTGCTTTTTAATATGCTGTCTAGGTTGGCTATAGCTTTCTTCCAAGGAGAAAGTGACTTTTAATTTCGTGGCTGCAGTCACAATCTGCAGTGATTTTGGAGCCCAAAAAATAAAGTCTGTCACTGTTTCCATCTATTTGCCATGAGGAGATGGGACCAGATGCCATGATCTTAGTTTGTTGAGTTTGAAGCCAATTTTTTCACTCTCCTCTTTCACTATCGTCAAGAGGCTCTTTAGTTCTTCTTCACTTTCTGCCATAATGGTGGCATCATCTGCATATCTGATATTATTGATATTTCTCCCGGCAATCTTGATTGCAGGTTCCAGCTTGTGCTTCATCCAGCCCAGTGTTTCTCATGATGTGCTCTGCATATAAGTTAAATAGCAGGGAGACAATATACAGCCTTGACGTACTCCTTTCCCAACTTGGAACCAGGCTGTTGTTCCATGTCCAGTTCTAGCTGTTGCTTCTCGACATGAATTCAGATTTCTCAGAAGGCAGGGAAGGTGGTCTGGTATTCCCATCACTTTAAGAATTTTCCACAGTTTGTTGTGAACCACACACTCAAAGGCTTTGGCATAGTCAATAAAGCAGAAGTTGATGCTTTTCTGAAATTCTCTTCCTTTTTTGATGATCCAACAGATGTTGGCAATTTGATCTCTGGTTCCTCTACCTTTACTAAATCCAGCTTGAACATCTTGAAGTTCACACTTTCACACTTTCAGCACTTTCACAGCATCATCTTTTAGGATTTGAAATAGCTTTGCTGAAATTCCATCACCTCCACTAGCTTTGTTCGTAGTGATGCTTCTTAAGGCCCACTTGACTTCGCATTCCAGGATGTCTGGCTCTAGGTGAGTGATCACACCATCGTGGTTATATGGGTCATGAGATCTTTTTTGTATAGTTCTTGTGTGTATTCTTGCCACCTATTCTTAATATCTTCTGCTTCTGTTAGGTCCATACCATTTCTGTCCTTTATTGTGCCCATCTTTGCGTGAAATGTTCCCTTGGTATCTCTAATTTTCTTGAACATAACTCTAGTCTTTCCTATTCTACTATTTTCCTCTATTTCTTTGCACTTATCATTGAGTAAGGCTTTCTTATCTCTCCTTGCTATTCTTTGGAACTCTGCATTCAGATGGGTATATCTTTCCTTTTCTCCTTTGCCTTTAGCTTCTCCTTTTCTCAGATATTTGTAAGGCCTCCTCAGACAACCATTTTGCCTTTTTCCATTTCTTCTTCTTGGGGATGGTCTTGATCACTGCCTCCTATAAAATGTTGAACCTCCATCCATTGTTCTTCAAGCACTCTGTCTATCAGATCTAAACCTTTGAATCTATTTGTCACTTCAACTATATAATCTTAGGGGATTTGATTAAGGTCATATCTGAATGGTCTAGTGATTTTCCCTACTTTTTTCAATTTAAGTCTAAATTTGGCAAAAAGCTGTTCAAGATCTGAGCCACAGTCAGCTCCTGGTCTTGTTTTTGCTAACTGCATAGAGCTTCTCCAACTTTGGCTGCAAAAAATATAATCAATTTGATTTTGGCACTGACCATCTGGTGATGTCCATGTGTAGAGTCACCTCTTGTGTTCTTGAGAGAGGGTGTTTTCTATGACCAGTGTGCTCTCTTGGCAAAACTCTGTTAGCCTTTGACCTGCTTCGTTTTGTACTCCAAGGTCAAACTTGTCTATCACTCCAGGTAGCTCTTGAGTTCCTACTTCTACATTCCAGTGCCCTATAATGGAAAGGATATCTTTTTTTAGGTGTTTGTTCTAGAAGGTCTTGTAGGTATTCATAGAACCATTCAAATTCAGCTTCTTCAGCATTATTGGTTGGGCCATAGACTTTGATGACTCTGGTATTGAACGGTTTGCCTTGGAAATGAACAGAGATCATTCTGTCGTTTTTGAGACTGCATCCAAACACTGCATTTAGGACTCTTCTGTTGAATATGATGGCTATTCCATTTCTTTTATGTGATTCTTGCCCACAGTAGTAGATATAATGGCTATCTATCATTCCAGTCCATTTAGCATTTATTAGGTATTATAATACCTAACAATCACAGGTTAAGAGGATTAGAGAGTAGAGGTTAAAAGGACTGTAGAAGAGATCCTCCCATTTTTAGTGTTCCTTCCTTTTACTCTAGAGAGCATCATTTAAAAATCTTCCTGACTGAGATACATGGATTTTGTCAGAGGTTTTACATTTTTCTGATCATCCCCCTCAGTCAAATGCACCTCAGCACTCAGCACACTTATATATAAAGATATATATGTACCTGAAACATACACAAACTAGCACCTAACCTTCTGAGCTGTGTTACACTGTGGTGTTTTCTACTATATTATACTCCATTGTATTCTATCTCATTGTTTAAAAGACAACTCTCACAACTGAATTCATAACCCACATGTAGGTCAGGATCTGAAAAGCACTGACAGATAACCTCATTGTATCATCTTAGAGATGGATGGCACTGAAATCTATGAGTGCTACTTCAGAAAAGCTATAGGAAGTCCCTTTGTCTTCACACCTTGAGCTATTTCATGTAGTTATTAAAGAGTTTAGAAAGTTTAAAAAAGTCCAAGACAGTAGTTCCTCCTCTGGAAATTAAAATTGAATGAGTAAGTAACTGGGTAGCTACTCAACGTTTCTAGCAAACTCCTAAAATGTTGAAGACAAGCGGGAAGGTATATCCAGACATCTACCTGAAGCATATTCCCAGGTCAGAGCAGGAAAGGACACAAATGAGTAAAGTTGTTTACAACTTTGATCCATAGACAATGCTCGTATAGACACGGAACTCCTCTTTTCTTACATGTCCTGGAGGCTTTTATGAACGTTTCTCTTTTAGGAGCCACTGATGGCTGAATCACAAATCTAACCCACAGTACACAAATTCTTTATCAACTGCCATGGCACAGAATGAAAACTTTTTCCACTTTAGTTCTAATATTTTTGAGAACTGTTTGACAAAGACGGCAAGCAAAATTCTAGATGGAAGTCAAAGGAGCTCCTAACTTCTGACACACTTGTATTCTCCATCATTTCTCAAAGACAGTGTGGACTGCCTGAGTCTACAGTTACCCCTTCACTAAGATTTCTGAACTCATCTTTAGTATTTAATGTGTCACACTTCCCTCTTCATAGTGCTTAGCATGTCTTTGCAATTTAAGTGTTTTGGGAGGATACAGAATACAAACCAGAGGTGAATAATCCCGCTGCCCATTCTACTGACATTACACATTTCTTTACTGTGCAATTTCTTTCTTTTTTAAAAAAAATTTAAACATAGTCATAAAAACCTTTACCATTGACCTCAGATTTTGAGACTTTTTGAGACTCGGGCCATGAAAGCTTCAGCTGAGTATGTCCATCTGGGCCCATCTCTGGTCTTATCACCCTGCCTCAGTTTTATTTCAAACAGTTTTTTTCATTTTTTTTGAACTTGTTGCTTTTTTTGCCATTATTTTTTTTTTAATTGAAGGATAATTGCTTTACAGAATTCTGTGATTTTCTGTCATACATCAACAAGAATCAGTATGTCTTCTTCAGAGAAATGTCTTTTTTTAGGTCTTTTTCCCACTTTTTGATTGGCCTGTTTTTGTTTTGTTTTTTTTTCCTTTCTGGTATTGAGTTGTATGAGCTGTTTGTATATTCTGGAAATTAATTCTTTGTAAGTTGCTTCATTTGCTATTATTTTCTCCCATTCTGAGGGTTGTCTTTTAACCTAGTTTGTAATTTTCTTTGCTGTGCAAAAGCTTTTAAGTTTAATTAGGTCCCACTTTTTTATTTTTGTTTTTGTTTCCACTATTTTAGGAGGTAGGCCATAGAAGATTTTGCTTTATGTTTATTTAGATTTATGTCATCAAGTTTTCTGCCTGTTCAAACAGTTTTTAAATGTCTCCCTCTTCAGACAGCTCTCTGCAAACCCCTCACTCCCACTCAAGCTCCATCTGACCCCTGTGCCCCTTTATTCTCTAACTCAGTGAAGGTCAATTATGACTAGCAAATCAAATTTCAAGGTACTCAGATACCAGGTTTCCTTTAAGACCCTCTAGTTGGGGGAACAGACAGGACTTTCATCTTTCATGAGTCTACACTGGGAATCTGGGTGTATCCAGGTTCTGGTCTTCATTATTCTCTTGTGATAATCTTTTTTTCCACTTTGGGCACTTTCTCATCCTCATTATTTGCCTCTGTGTTCTGAACATCTCAGCCTATAGGACAGTCTGAAGCTTATAGGTTAGACTGTAAATGGGCTTACATTTAAATTCCATTTTCCTCATCATTTCTTTTTTGAGCTTCAAATTTGGGGTGTGTGTGTGTGTGTGTGTGTGTACATATACAAGTATGCGTGTGTACAAAGGAAACTAGTTAACTTCTTTGGTTTTCATGAATGGAGTGAAAATCAAATTGCATAGATTTCCTATTTTCTTAAATACCACTGGAAAGAAATAGAACTCTTCCTTCCTTAGTATCATGATTCATTTTAAGCCTTGTCCAGAAACTACTGAAAGTTAAAGTAGCCCATAGCTCATGGCCTTGGTCCCCAGTGAAGAATGATGTCTGTGCTTCATTTTCTCCAATCATCCTTCCACACTTCAGGGAAAGAAATCACATTGTCACCAAGCCCCTTGCTTTTCCAGACAGAGAAGAAGCCGTGCTTCCCATGGTCTTTTCAACTTTGCATAAAAGCTGGATCTGCTGACAGTGGTGCCAGAAAAGTGTCACCATGAAATCCAAAGTGAAAGAGGGGTGAGCTTAAGCAGGCTTCCCCACTGCTTGCTGGAAAATTCCAGAAAAATGAGAAGGACGTTTTAAAAACAGCACAGAAGGGCTCTCTCTTGAAAACCTTGCAAAAACTTTTTTTTTTTCCTAAACTTGTGTAGTGTAGACATAACACACCAGCTCAGTGGAATGGAAAAGTCTAGAAATTAAGGGCTCAGCTCTTCTGGACATAGCTGCTGATGGTGTGTAAGACTTTTGCATACATTGCCTAGGAGCTTCATATCCTTCCATTTCAGTGTCAAAGGATATGCAATGATGTTTCAAGGATGAAGATGAGATTTCTTTTAAAAATGAAAAAGAAAAAGGGATCAGCTCTAGATGAGTGAGAGATGTATTTCCTTCTAGACCTTTGCATTCAGAGTGTGGTCCATGGCATCACCTGGGACCTTGTTAGAGATACAGAATCTCAAGTCTAGCCCAGACTTCTGGAAGCAGAAGGACCTTTTAAAAGGCTCTCCAGGGGATCTGGATGCACTTTGTAGCTTGAGTAGCTGGATACACTTTGTAGTTGTCCTAGCTGACTAGATTGGGTCTCTCTGAGTGTTGGTAAGTGTAGAGGTGGAAGAGTTCTGCTAAACTAAACCATCTTTGCTTAATTCAGGCTATTAAAAATGATATTGGTGAAGCTGGAAGACAGCCTAGAGGGTTAATGTATTCTTACCATAAAAATATTCAGAAATTCAGGTCAGAGGAGAGAGTCAAAAGGGAGAAACACTAATCTGGTCTCATATCAAATACTTTTTTTCCTAAAACATTCCGCAAATGCTAAAAAGAGTCCCCTTCCACCTCCTGTATTAAAATGATGCTGTCACAGTGAAAATCAGAGAAATTAACTTCATCTCAACAAGATAATAAATGTGTTATTGAACAAATATCTTGCTGTCTTTCAAACATAAGTGTGTTATCTGAGCTCTGTGGAAATAAATGTTTGAGTTCCTGTTCTTTGACTCAAACATAGATCTTCACAACATATGTTGCCGTGTTGTAAACTCCTGCCTCTAGCAGCTTATCTTATAACTCATACTTGTGGAAGCAAACCCATGCTCATTACTATGTTCGGCTGGTGTTTTGAGAGTAGGGGGATAAAGTGCAGGCCAAACAGGGTCAATAAGAAAATTGTAAGCTATAACGAGTGGGTCTAATTCCTGGATTGTGGGGTGACCCCTCTGTCCTCCCAGTAGGCCGAATCTTAGTAAAACACTAAACCTTTCTTTGTAAATCCTGGGTCTCAAGCTCTTGGGCCTGTGGTCTACATTTCAAATTCAATTCATATACATTCATTATATATTAATTGTGCTTATGATGTACAAAGTACTTTGGGAAGCTTCTAAAAGGTACACAGTGGAATGACCCTTGGAGTCTAAAGCCAGGTGGAGAGACTAATGAAAATATAGCACTTGCCAAATTTGAAGGTCAAAACTTTTCTGTTGTTAGTTTGGCTTTACTCCCAATCATAATATAAACCACCTAATCTTAGATGATGTATTATCCTAAAGGGAAAAAAGGTAAATCTAGCATAACTAGATGCTATAATAAATGTCTTAGCTAAGCTTTTATGTATTCTGAAAAGCAGAAGCTTTTGTTTCTCTGAGACAAATAAAATCATATTCTAAATATTGATGAACACAATTTCTTCAGATTCTGGGATGAGCTACTACCACTGGAGATTCAGGGCTTGGCAAGGGCATTTCCCTCTACCTGAAATGCTCATTTCTTGGCTTTTCCAAATGTTGCCTCTTTCATTAATGATGCTTTCTTAATCCCATCAAAACAGTCTCCTCAGCTTCAGGAAGCTATTATCACTAAGTACATGTGATAGGTCCATAATAATTTATTCAGCATTGAAGAAAATGAGATTACATCTTAGAATTAACTTCTTTAAGAACTGGTTTGGTTTAAACTTTATTCACATATTCATTCATTCAATATGTTATTTAGCATTTACTATGTATCAGGCACTGTTCTGTGCTGAGTTGTGGTGATAGGGGATGCGGGTGGTAGGTACAGCAATGAACATACAGATTGGTTCATTATATCTTGGAATACCTGGGTGCATACCTGACAGTAAACATGCAAAAAAATTCACAAAAGGATCATTTTAAATAGTGAAAAGTGCTGTTAAGAAAATAAAACTGGTGAAGATGAGAGAAATGGTGGTTATAGTAGCTACTTTATTCGAGCCATTTTACTTAGCTAATATATATAACCTTTGCTATGTGCTAGGATTACTCTTGCTCCTTGGAAGAAGAGCTATAACAAACCTAGAGAGTGTATTAAAAAGCAGAGATATCACTTTACCAACAAAGGTCCGTAGAGTCAAAGCTATAGTTTTTCCAGTAGTCATGCATGGATGTGAGAGTTGGACCATAAAGAAAGTTGAGCACCAAAGAATTGATGCTTGACAATTGTGGTGCTGGAGAAGGTTCCTGAGAGTCCCTTGGACAACAGGGAGATCAAACCACTCAGTTCTAAAGAAATTCAACCCTGAATTGGAACTCATTGGAAGGACTGATGCTGAAGCTGAAACTCCAATACTTTGGTCACCTCATGCAAAGAGCCAATTCACTGGAAAAGACCCTTATGATGGACAAGACTGAGGGCAAGAGGAGATGGGGTGACAGAGGATGAGATGGTTGGATGGCATCACTGATTCACTGGACATGAGTTTGAGCAAACTCAGGGAGATAGTGAAGGACACGGGAGCCTGACATACTAGAGTTCATGGGATCACAGACAGTCAGACACAACTTGGCCACTGAATAACAACAACAAGGACTACTCTAAAAATATTAAATCATTCATTCTTGAAAATATGACTACCAAAAGTACATTTATCACTGCCATTTTATACATGAACTCTAACCCCTAGGCATGGCTTCCCTGGAGATCTGGCACCCCACTTGGCCTGCCTATAACATTAACATAAATCAGCCTACACAATCCATGTGGCTATGACCTCCAATGAAATACTTTCCCTATACCGAATAAAGGGCATTTTCAAGGGAAAATGCATTGCTGCATCTAATATCAACTGTATTTAAATTTCATAAGACAAAATCTTTTACTTTTTTATTGAAGAGTAATTAAAATATAATAAAATATATAGGTCCTAAGTGAAAAAATTTACCACTCTGACAAATACATATACCCATGGACCATCTATCAAGATACCATTTCCACCATCCAAGAAAAGTCCATTCTGTCCCATCTCAATCAATTGTATCCATTTTAGTTGCTTCTGCTGATGTTTTGCATCCAAACAGTGTTTAGAGTTCTAATCAATGTTTCACCTGCCAGTACAAACCAATAGTCATATTAGAAAGTTACAATACCCACTGCAATTTTCAAAAGCAAGCTGAAATTCTATATTTCTTGCCCTTTTTTGTGCATATCAGTCAGATTAGTTGCTCAGTCATGTCTGACTCTTTGCAAGCCCATGAATTGCAACACGTCAGGCATCCCGGTCCATCACCAACTCCTGGAGCCTATTTAAACTCATGTCCATCCAACCATCTCATCCTCTATCGTCTCTTTCTCCTGCCTGCAATCTTTTCCAGCATCAGGGTCCTTTCCAATGAGTCAGTTCTTTGCATCAGGTGCCCAAGGTATTGGAGTTTCAGCTTCAGCATCATTCCTTCCAATAAATATTCAGGACTGATTTCCTTCAGGATGCACTGGTTGGATCTCCTTGCAGTCCAAGGGAGTCTCAAGAGCCTTCTATGACACCACAGTTCAAAAGCATCAGTTCTTCAACACTCAGCTTTCTTTTTGGTCCAACTCTCACATCCATACATAACGCCTGGAAAAACCATAGCTTTGACTAGATGGACCTTTGTTGGCAAAGTAATGTCTCTGCTTTTTAATATGCTGTCTAGGTTGGTCATAGCTTTTCTTCCAAGGGACAAGCGTCTTTTAATTTCATGGCTGCAGTCACCATCTGCAGTGATTTTGGAGCCCCCCAAAATAAAGTCTGTCACTGTTTCCACTGTTTCCCCTTCTATTTGCCATGAGGTGATGGGACCAGAGGCCATGATCTTAGTTTTCTGAATGGTGAGATTGAAGCCAAAATTTTCACTCTCCTTTCATCAAAAGACTCTTTAGTTCTTCACTTCCGGACATAAGGACATATCTGCATATCTGAGGTTATTGATATTTCTCCCAGCAGTCTTGATTCCAGCTTGTGCTTCATCCAGCCCAGCGTTTCTCATGATGTACTCTGCATAGAAGTTAAATAAGCAGGGTGACAATATACAGCCTCGACGTACTCCTTTTCCTATTTGGAGCCAGTCTGTTGTTCCATGTCCAGTTCTAACTGTTCGTGCCTGACCTGCATACAGATTTCTCAGAAGGCAGGGAAGGTGGTCTAGTATTCCCATCTCTTCAAGAATTTCCCACAGTTTGTTGTGATCCACACAATCAAAGGCTTTGGCGTAGTCAGTAAAGCAGAAGTAGATGTTCTACTGGAAGACTGTTGCTTTTACAATGATTCGATGGATGTTGGCAATTTGCTCTCTGGTTCCTCTGCCTTTTCTAAATCCAGCTTGAACATCTGGAATTTCATGGATCACATACTGTTGAAGCCTGGCTTGGAGAATTTTGAGCACTACTTTGCTAGCATATGAGATGAGTGTAATTGTGTGGTAATGTGAACATTCTTTGGCATTGCCTTTCTTTGGGAATGGAATGAAAACTGACCTTTTCCAGTCCTGTGGCCATTGCTGAGTTTTCCAAATTTGCTGGCATATTGAGTGCAGCATTTTCACAGCATCTTCTTTTAGGATTTGAAATAGCTCTGCTGGAATTCCATCACCTCCACTAGTTTTTTTCATAGTGATGCTTCCTAAGGCCCATTTGACTCGCATTCCAGGATGTCTGGCTCTAAGTGAGTCATCATACCATCATGGTTATCTGGGTCATGAAGATCTTTTTTGTATAGTTCTTCTGTGTATTCTTGCCACCTCTTCTTAATATCTTCTGCTTCTGTTAGGTCCATACTATTTCTGTCCTTTATTGTGCTCATCTTTGCATGAAATGTTCCCTTGGTGTCTCTAATTTTCTTGAAGACATCTCTAGCCTTTCCCATTCTATTGTTTTCCTCTATTTCTTTGTACTGATCACTGAGGAAGGCTTTCTTATCTCTCCTTGCTGTTCTTTGGAACTCTGTATTCAAATGGGCATATCTTTCCTTTTTTCCTTTGCCTTTCATGTCTTTTCTTTTCTCAGCTCTTTGTAAGGCCTCCTCAGACAGCCATTTTGCCTTTTTGAGTTCTTTTTCATGGGGATGGTCTTGATCACTGCCTTCTGTACAATGTCACAAACTTCTGTCCATAGTTCTTCAGGCACTCTATCAGATCTAAACCCTTGAATCTATTTGTCACTTCCACTATAAATTCGTAGGGGATTTGATTTAGGTCATAACTGAATGGTCAAGTAATTTTCCCTACTTTCTTCAATTTAAGTCTGGGTTTGGCAAAAAGGTGTTCATGATCTGAGCCACAGTCAGCTCCTGGTCTTATTTTTGCTGATGGTATAGAGCTTTTCCATCTTTGGGTGCAAAGAATATAGTCAGTCTGATTTTGGTATTGACCATCTGGTAATGTCCACATGAAGAGTCTTCTCTTGTGTTGGAAGAGGGTGTTTGCAGTGACCAGTGTGTTCTCTTGGCAAAACTCTGTTAGCCTTCGATTTGCTTAATTTTGTACTCCCAGGTCAAATGTGCCTGTTACTCCAGGTAGCTCTTGACTTCCTACTTTTGCATTCCAGTCCCCTATAATGAAAAGGACATCTTTTTTTGAGTGTTAGTTCTAAAAGGTCTTGTAGGTCTTTATAGAACCATTCAACTTCAGCTTCTTCCACATTTCTGGTTGGGGCATAAACTTGGATTACTGTGATATTGAATTGTTTGCCTTGAAAACGAACAGAGATGACTCTGTCATTTTTGAGATTGCACCCAAGTACTGCATTTTGGGCTATTTTCTTTACTGTGATGGCTACTCCATTTCTCTTGAGGGATTCTTGCCCATAGTAGTGGATATAATAGTCATCTGACTTAAATTCACCTGTTCCAGTCCATTTTATTTCACTGATTCCTAAAATGTCAGTGTTCAGCTTTGCCATCTCCTAAGGTGATTCATGGATCTAACTTTCCTGGTTCCTAGACAATATTGCTCTTTACAGCATCAGACTTTACTTCCCTCATGAGTCACATCCACAATTGGGCATTGTTTTTGCTTTGGCTCCATCTCTTCATTCTTTCTGGTGTTATTTCTCTACTCTTCTCCCATAACATGTTGGGCACCTACCAACCTGGGAAATTGATCTTTCAGTGTCATATCTTTTTGCCTTTTCATAATATTCATATGCATATCTTCTTTGGAAGTGTCAGTTGCGCTTTGATTTTAGTTCAGTACATCTGTTTCTATACACCCCCCTGCTGACACAGTGCTTGGGCAAAGGCTTGGGCTCCACTGTACACTGTGTGTAATCTAGAGACTCACATGCACAGACCACTGAACATGGAGCAGGTCTCTGAAGATATGTCCGACCACCCTAAAATCTAGACAGAAAGCACATGCAGATACTACTTGGGTTCGACACCTTCCCTGAAGTTCCCAAACTATTTAAAATCTGCACAGGAGGTATTTTCTCAGCAGAACTCTAACTCATGGAAGTTCAGTTCAGTTCAGTTCAGTCGCTCAGTCATGTCCGACTCTCTGCAACCCCATGAACTGCAGCACACCAGGCCTCCCTGTTCATTACCAACTGCCAGAGTCCACCCAAACCCATGTCTATCGAGTCAGTGATGCCATCCAACCATCTCATCCTCTGTCATACCCTTCTCCTCCTGCCCTCAATCTTTCCCAGCATCAGGGTCTTTTCAAACGAGTCAGCTCTTCACATCAGGTAACCAAAGTATTGAAGTTTCAGCTTCAACACCAGTCCTTCCAATGAATACCCAGGACTGATCTCCTTGAGGATGGACTGATGGACTGGTTGGATCTCCTTGCAGTCCAAGGGACTCTCAAGAGTCTTCTCCAACACCACAGTTCAAAAACATCAATTCTTCAGCACTCAGTTTTCTTTATGTTCCAACTCTCACATCCATACATGACTACTGGAAAAACCATAGCTTTGACTAGACAGACCTTTGTTGGCAAAGTAATGTCTCTGCTTTTTAATATGCTGTCTAGGGTGGTCATAACTTTCCTTCCAAGGAGTAAGAGTCTTTTAATTTCACGACTGCAATCACCATCTGCAGTGATTTTGGAGCCCCCCAAAATAAGGTCAGCCACTGTTTCCACTTTTTCCCCACCTATTTGCCATGAAGTGATGGGACCAGATGCCATGCTCATGGAAGTGAAGGTGGTAAATCAGAATGAAATTAGCCTGTGCTTCTCAAACTTGAACGTGCCTATGGACTATCTGCGGATCTTGTTAAAATGCAAATTATCATTCAGCAGGTATGGGGCTGGACCTATAACTGAGTTTCTAAAAAGTTCTGGGTGATGCTGATCCTGGTAGTTCAAAGACCACAAGTTGAGTAATGAGAACAAATTTAAGATCAGATTAACTAAACATTTACCAATGTTCCAAAGTTCTAGGGCATAAAAGGGATTCTGCTAAAATAAATTTAGGAGTTATTGGGTTAAATGTAAAATGTTTTCTTTAAGATAGGACTCATAGAACCTATAACACGCTAATGCAAATTGTTACTTATGGTATATGAAGTTTTCCATGTTTATTAGATCAAGGAGCACTTTTTTTTTGAAGAGCATCTGATGGGTCCACTGCCTACCCAGTAGGGTGAAGGGACCTTGTAGAGCCTTCTGAACCTAAACTTCTATTATTTCTAAGGAAACTCTCTCAAGTATTTGATTATCTTGACAAAGTAAATAAAACATAAAACTTCCCATTGTTTCATATTCCTTATTTCTGTTTCTGCCTTTATGAAATTATAGATTCCACAAACTTTCAGAGCCAGGAGGCTAAGATTCTACATTATTGGCAACTTAATGCCTAAAAACAAAGAAAAGTGGGTACCTAGAAAGCTGTGTAACATATAACCTATGAAAGTAAATTATTGGCATCAATGAGCTTCACAAATAATGGTTAGCTTATAGGACTCATTTTTCCCACATTGTAACAATGCTGTTCATTCCTCTTACTAGTTTAACTGGGAAACTGAGTCCTGTGTCACTTCTCTAAATAATGACTTTCCCTCAGTATGCCTCTTATGAGGGACATATTTGTCTGACAGCTGAGGTTTTAGATTTCTTTTAGAGTGTCAAACTGGTCTATTTTACTGAGGTATTGAAAACACAAACAGACTTTACAAATATGCACTTCTAGTAAGCTTAAGAAATTCAGAATGGTGGAGGGAGGAGCCAAGATGGCGGAGGAGTAGGACGGGGAGACCACTTTCTCTCCTACAAATTCATCAAAAGAATAACTGAATGCAGAGCAAACTTCACAAAACAACTTCTGATCGTTGGTGAGGTCATCAGGCGCCCAGAAAAGCAGCCCATTGTCTTCGAAAGGAGGTAGGACAAAATATAAAAGATAAAAAGTGAGACAAAAGAGCTAAGGACGGAGACCCGTCCCGGGAAGGGAGTCTTAGGCGGCCTTGCTTGGGCTAGGGTCCGGGCCTGAGTGCCCTGAGGACAATCGGAGGGAGCTTCTGTGAGGTGCCAACTTGAACTGTGGGAGACGAAAAGAGAGAGAGAAAATTAACCGGCCCGAACACACTGCTGGCCGTTCGCAGAACAAAGGGACGGAGAAAGTCCCGAGAAGAGCTCGCAGGCTGCGGACCGGCCCAGCCCCGCCGGAGGCAGGAGGCAGGGGGGAGGGGAGGGTCGCGGTGAGACACAGGGCGCAGGCACCCTACCCGCGCGGGCGGGGACTGGGGCTGGGGACGCGGAGGGCAGAAGGCGCGCGCACCCGACTGGCGCCAGCGGAAACTGAGACTGGGTCCGCGGAAGGGAGTGAGTGCGCCACACCTGGGGATAGCGCGCCCATCAAGCCCCTCGCTGCCTGGACCGCTCTGACGGGGAAGGCACAGAGAGCAGGCGCAGCTTTTCCTTCCGCGCTTTTGTGTAACACCCGAGGACTGGAACCTAGCGCAGCGCGGGGCGCGCTCCATATAGAACAGCCGGGAGCCTGAGCAGCGCAGACGGAGAAAGCAGCGTCAGCCCCTCCCGGCAGCGCCAGTCCGCCCCCGCAGGGCCAGCCCCTCCCCGCAGCGTCAGCCCCGCCCCGCAGCGCCAGCCCATCCCCGCAGCGTCAGCCCCTCCCAGCAGCGCAACGGAACTAGCTAACTGAATAAGAGTCCACCTCCGCCCGCCTGTGTCAGGGCGGAAATGAGGCTCTGAAGAGACCGGCAAACAGAGGCCAAATAAACAAAGGGAACCGCTTCAGAAGGGACTGGTGCAACAGATTAAAATCCCTGTAGAAAACACCGACTTCACCGGAAGGGCCCTGTAGATATCGAGAAGTGTAAGCTGGAACGAGGAGCTATCTGAAACTGAGCCGAACCCACACTGACCGCAACAGCTCCAGAGAAACTCCTAGATATATTTTTACTTTTTTTTTTCTAAGTAAGGAAAAAAAAAAAATTTTTTTTTTCTTTTTATATTTTTTCTTTTTTATTTTTTCTCTTTTATTTTCCTTTAAAATTCCCTATTACTCCCCCATTACTCCTTAACTTTCATTTTCATAGATTTTTATGATTTTTTTAATTAGGGGAAAAAAAATTTTTTTTTTCTTTTTTTTCTTTTTCTTTTTTTTTTCTTTTTTCTTCTTTTTTTTCCTTTCCGTTTTCTCTTTTATTTTCTATTTTTCTTTTTCTCTTATTTCTTTTAAAGTCCTCTAGTACTCCTCTACTACTCTTCATTTTCATTTTCACTACACTATAACCTTACAAAAAAAAAAAAAGAGAAGCCCTATCTTTAAACCGAAGATTATTCTCTCCCAATCTTGACTCTCTGTTTTCTACCTCAGAACACCTCTATTTCCTCCTTTCCCCTTCTCTTCCCAATCCAATTCTGTGAATCCTTGTAGGTGTCTGAGATATGGAGAACACTCTGGGAACAGACAGCTGCGTAGATCTGTCTCTCTCCTCTTGAGTCCCCCTTTTCCTCCTCCTGCTCATCTCTATCTCCCTCCTCCCTTTTCTCCTGTTCATGTAACTCTGTGAACCTCTCTGGGTGTCCCTAATGGGGGAGAATCTTTTCGCCATTAACCTAGAAGTTTTATTATCAGTGCTGTATAGTTGGAGAAGTCCTGAGACTACAGGAAGAATAAAACTGAAATCCAGAGGCAGGAAACTTAAGCCCAAAACCTGAGAACACCAGAAAACTCCTGACTACATGGAACTTTAAGTAATAAGTGACCGTCCAAAAGCCTCCATACCTACACTGAAACCAACCACCACCCAAGAGCCAGTAAGTTTTAGAGCAAGACATACCACGCAAATTCTCCAGCAACACAGGAACATAGCCCTGAATGTCAACATACAGGCTGCCCAAGGTCACACCTAACACATAGACCCATCTCAAAACTCATTACTGGGCACTCCATTGCTCTCCAAAAAGAAGAAATCAAGTTCCACGCACCAGTACACTGACGCAAGCTTCCCTAACCGGGAAACCTTGACAAGCCAATCGTCTAACCCCACCCACTGGGTAAATCCTCCACAATAAAAAGGAACCACAGGCCTCCAGAATACAGAAAGTCCACTCCAGACACAGCAATCTAAACAAGATGAAAAGGCAAAGAAATACCCAACAGGTAAAGGAACATGAAAAATGCCCACCAAGTCAAACAAAAGAGGAGGAGATAGGGAATCTACCTGAAAAAGAATTTAGAATAATGATAATAAAAATGATCCAAAATCTTGAAAACAAAATGGAGTTACAGATAAATAGCCTGGAGACAAAGATTGAAAAGATACAAGAATTGTTTAATAAAGACCTAGAAGAAATAAAAAAGAGTCAATTAAAAATGAACAATGCAATGAATGAGATCAAAAACACTTTGGAGGGAACCAAGAGTAGAATAATGGAGGCAGAAGATAGGATAAGTGAGGTAGAAGATAAAATGGTGGAAATAAATGAAGCAGAGAGGAAAAAAGAAAAAAGGATCAAAAGAAATGAGGACAACCTCAGGGACCTCTGGGACACTGTGAAACGCCCCAACATTCGAATCATAGGAGTTCCAGAAGAAGAAGACAAAAAGAAAGGCCATGAGAAAATACTCGAGGAGATAATAGCTGAAAACTTCCCTAAAATGGGGAAGGAAATAGCCACTCAAGTCCAAGAAACCCAGAGAGTCCCAAACAGGATAAACCCAAGGTGAAACACCCCAAGACACATATTAATCAAACTAACAAAGATCAAACACAAAGAACAAATATTAAAAGCAGCAAGGGAAAAACAACAAATAACACACAAAGGGATTCCCATAAGGATAACAGCTGACCTATCAATAGAAACCCTCCAGGCCAGAAGGGAATGGCAGGACGTCCTGAAAGTAATGAAAGAGAATAACCTACAACCTAGATTACTGTATCCAGCAAGGATCTCATTCAGATATGAAGGAGAACTCAAAAGCTTTACAGATAAGCAAAAGCTGAGAGAATTCAGCACCACCAAACCAGCTCTTCAACAAATGCTAAAGGATCTTCTCTAGACAGGAAATGCAGAAAGGTTGTATAAACGTGAACCCAAAACAACAAAGTAAATGGCAACAGGACCACACCTATCAATAATTACCTTAAATGTAAATGGGTTGAATGCCCCAACCAAAAGACAAAGATTGGGTGAATGGATACAAAAAAAGACCCCCATATATGCTGTCTACAAGAGACCCACCTCAAAACAAGTGACACATACAGACTAAAAGTGAAGGGCTGGAAAAAAATATTTCATGCAAATGGAGACCAAAAGAAAGCAGGAGTCGCAATACTCATATCAGATAAAATAGACTTTCAAATAAAAGCTGTGAAAAGAGACAAAGAAGGACACTACATAATGATCAAAGGATCAATCCAAGAAGAAGATATAACAATTATAAATATATATGCACCCAACATAGGAGCACCGCAATATGTACGGCAAACACTAACGAGTATGAAAGAGGAAATTAATACTAACACAATAGTAGTGGGAGACTTTAATACCCCACTCACAACTATGGATAGATCAACTAAACAGAAAATTAACAAGGAAACACAAACTTTAAATAACACAATGGACCAGCTAGACCTAATTGATATCTATAGGACATTTCACCCCAAAACAATCAACTTCACCTTTTTCGCAAGTGCACACGGAACCTTCTCCAGAATAGATCACATCCTGGGCCATAAATCTGGTCTTGGAAAATTCAAAAAAATTGAAATCATTCCAGTCATCTTTTCTGACCACAGTGCAGTAAGATTAGATCTCAATTACAGGAAAAAAAATTGTTAAAAATTCAAACACCTGGAGGCTAAATAACACGCTTCTGAATAACCAACAAATCATAGAAGAAATCAAAAAAGAAATCAAAATATGTATAGAAATGAATGAAAATGAAAACACAACAACCCAAAACCTATGGGACACTGTAAAAGCAGTGCTAAGGGGAAGGTTCATAGCATTACAGGCTTACATCAAGAAACAAGAAAAAAGCCAAATAAATAACCTAACTCTACACCTAAAGCAATTAGAGAAGGAAGAAATGAAGAACCCCAGGGTTAGCAGAAGGAAAGAAATCTTAAAAATTAAGGCAGAAATAAATGCAATAGAAACTTAAGAGACCATAGCAAAAATCAACAAAGCTAAAAGCTGGTTTTTTGAAAAAATAAACAAAATTGACAAACCATTAGCAAGACTCATTAAGAAACAAAGAGAGAAGAACCAAATTAACAAAATTAGAAATGAAAATGGAGAGATCACAACAGACAACACTGAAATACAAAGGATCATAAGAGACTACTACCAGCAGCTCTATGCCAATAAAATGGACAACTTGGATGAAATGGACAAATTCTTAGAAATGTATAACTTTCCAAAACTGAACCAGGAAGAAATAGAAGATCTTAAAAGACCCATCACAGGCAAGGAAATCGAAACTGTAATCAAAAATCTTCCAGCAAACAAAAGCCCAGGACCAGATGGCTGCACAGCTGAATTCTACCAAAAATTTAGAGAAGAGCTAACACCTACCTTACTCAAACTCTTCCAGAAAATTGCAGAAGAAGGTAAACTTCCAAACTCATTCTATGAGGCCACCATCACCCTAATTCCAAAACCTGACAAAGATGCCACAAAAAAAGAAAACTTCAGGCCAATATCACTGATGAACATAGATGCAAAAATCCTTAACAAAATTCTAGCAAACAGAATCCAACAACATATTAAAAAAATCATACACCACGACCAAGTGGGCTTTATCCCAGGGATGCAAGGATTCTTCAATATCCGCAAATCAATCAATGTAATACACCACATTAACAAATTGAAAGATAAAAACCATATGATTATCTCAATAGATGTAGAGAAAGCCTTTGACAAAATTCAACACTCATTTATGATTAAAACTCTCCAAAAAGCAGGAATAGAAGGAACATACCTCAACATAATAAAAGCTATATATGACAAACCCACAGCAAGCATCACCCTCAATGGTGAAAAATTGAAAGCATTTCCCCTGAAATCAGGAACAAGACAAGGGTGCCCACTCTCACCACTACTGTTCAACATAGTGTTGGAAGTTTTGGCCACAGCAATCAGAGCAGAAAAAGAAGTAAAAGGAATCCAGATAGGAAAAGAAGAAGTGAAACTCTCACTGTTTGCAGATGACATGATCCTCTACATAGAAAACCCTAACGACTCTACCAGAAAATTACTAGAACTAATCAATGAATATAGTAAAGTTGCAGGATATAAAATTAACACACAGAAATCCCTTGCATTCCTATATACTAACAATGAAAAAACAGAAAGAGAAATTAAGGAAACAATACCATTCACCATTGCAACAAAAATAATAAAATACTTAGGAGTATATCTACCTAAAGAAACAAAGGACCTATACATAGAAAACTATAAAACACTGATGAAAGAAATCAAAGAGGACACAAACAGATGGAGAAACATACCGTGTTCATGGATTGGAAGAATCAATATTGTCAAAATGGATATTCTACCCAAAGCAATCTATAGATTCAATGCAATCCCTATCAAGCTACCAACGGTATTTTTCACAGAACTAGACCAAAGAATTTCACAATTTGTATGGAAATACAAAAAACCTCGAATAGCCAAAGTAATCTTGAGAAAGAAGAATGGAACTGGAGGAATCAACCTGCCTGACTTCAGACTCTATTACAAAGCCACAGTCATCAAGACAGTGTGGTACTGGCACAAAGACAGAAATATAGACCAATGGAACAGAATAGAAAGCCCAGAGATAAATCCATGAACCTATGGACACCTTATCTTTGACAAAGGAGGCAAGGATATACAATGGAAAAAAGACAACCTCTTTAACAAGTGGTGCTGGGAAAACTGGTCAACCACTTGCAAAAGAATGAAACTAGAACACTTTCTAACACCATACACAAAAATAAACTCAAAATGGATTAAAGATCTAAATGTAAGACCAGAAACTATAAAACTCCTAGAGGAGAACATAGGCAAAACACTCTCCGACATAAATCACAGCAAGATCCTCTATGACCCACCTCCCAGAATATTGGAAATAAAAGCAAAACTAAACAAATGGGATCTAATGAAACTTAAAAGCTTTTGCACTACAAAGGAAACTATAAGTAAGGTGAAAAGACAGCCGTCAGATTGGGAGAAAATAATAGCAAATGAAGAAACAGACAAAGGATTAATCTCAAAAATATACAAGCAACTCCTGCAGCTCAATTCCAGAAAAATAAATGACCCAATCAAAAAATGGGCCAAAGAACTAAACAGACATTTCTCCAAAGAAGACATACAGATGGCTAACAAACACATGAAAAAGTGCTCAACATCACTCATTATTAGAGAAATGCAAATCAAAACCACAATGAGGTACCATTACACACCAGTCAGGATGGCTGCTATCCAAAAGTCTACAAGCAATAAATGCTGGAGAGGGTGTGGAGAAAAGGGAACCCTCTTACACTGTTGGTGGGAATGCAAACTAGTACAGCCACTATGGAAAACAGTGTGGAGATTCCTTAAAAAACTGGAAATAGAACTGCCATATGACCCAGCAATACCACTTCTGGGCATACACACTGAGGAAACCAGATCTGAAAGAGACACGTGCACCCCAATGTTCATCGCAGCACTGTTTATAATAGCCAGGACATGGAAGCAACCTAGATGCCCATCAGCAGATGAATGGATAAGGAAGCTGTGGTACATATACACCATGGAATATTACTCAGCTGTCAAAAAGAATTCATTTGAACCAGTCCTAATGAGATGGATGAAACTGGAGCCCCTTATACAGAGTGAAGTAAGCCAGAAAGATAAAGAACATTACAGCATACTAACACATATATATGGAATTTAGAAAGATGGTAATGATAACCCTATATGCAAAACAGAAAAAGAGACACAGAAATACAGAACAGACTTT
Organism: Cervus elaphus; assembly: GCF_910594005.1. Taxonomy (NCBI): domain Eukaryota; kingdom Metazoa; phylum Chordata; class Mammalia; order Artiodactyla; family Cervidae; genus Cervus; species Cervus elaphus. The sequence continues at coordinate 1,448,124 of NC_057837.1, read as the reverse complement.
TGAACTCTGTGGGAGAATGTGAGGGTGGGATATTTCAAAAGAACAGCATGTATACTATCTATGGTGAAACAGATCACCAGCCCAGGTGGGATGCATGAGACAAGTGCTCGGGCCTGGTACACTGGGAAGACCCAGAGGAATCGGGTGGAGAGGGAGGTGGGAGGGGGGATCGGGATGGGGAATACGTGTAAATCTATGGCTGATTCATATCAATGTATGACAAAACCCACTGAAATGTTGTGAAGTAATTAGCCTCCAACTAATAAAAAAATTAAAAAAAATAAAAATAAAATGCAGATTCTGATTTAGTAGGTCTGGGATAGGGCTGAATTTGTAACAAGCTCTCAGTTTATGCAAATACTGCTGGTCCAAGAATCACACTTCGAGTAGCAAGGTATGTATTAAGGTGTAAGAGTACACATTTCTCTACATGCTTGTCAAAAAATATGTATTACATGCTCTGATTTTTGCCATTCTGATTAGTGAAAGTTGTATTGGTGTTACAGTGAGAATTATTGATTAAATTAACCTATATTTCTTTAAAAAAAAAAAAAGAAAGAAATTCAGAATGGTGATGGCAAATTTCTCTTTCTGATTGGAATCTTTCCATTACTCTCACAGACACACTTGGAATTTCTGAAGTACAGCCTTGCATTGTCTTATGACGTTCTTGTTTTAGCTACCTCGGTGCATTGATTTAATGCACAGGCTTTCAACATTGTATTTACTGAAGATAACATTAAAAACATCAGAAAGCTATTCAGTAAACTCTCGTTACTCTAAGATTTCATATTTATATTTCAAATGCTCCCAAACAAACTTCGGGGTTCACAGAATAATTAAAAATTATAAACTGGAATCATGTCCTCTGCAAGGATCAGGGGCAGGAACAGGACTTGCAGACCAGTGAAACTGACCAGCTGACGGCCCAGGACCTGCAGCTCAGGTCTGTTCGCTTGTTCTCACTGAGCTAATTCAGGAACCTCCCTCATTTTCACTATTATCCATAAGGTAGGTGGTATTACCCGTCCTTTACAGGCAAGGAAATGAAGGGCATTTTCTGTTATGAAAATGTATATTTATAAATGTCTTAGCAGTATCCTCAGAGCTGTCAAGAATCAGCTCCGTTAGTCAGAATTACTGCTGTGACCTTATGAAATAATGGAACTTCGACAGGCTCATTTCTAATATGCAAAGACATTCATAATAATTTCAGATACAAACTGATGCTCACGTAGATACCCAAAGCCTAGAAATCAAAGACAATGACAAACCTACCACAGTGTTAAGAAAATAGTTATCCCAGAATTTTCAAACATTATAAGCAAACTTGATACATAAATATCTGAGTTACAAATAAACTGTACTTTTGAACAAATAGTCCAATTTCCTACTATTACTTCCCTGTGAAATTACCCTAATAATCACTAACACTTTTGGATGGTTTTTATAAGCCAAGCACTGTCCCAGACCTATTTAAGTCACATTTCTGAAAATACAAGTTTACTTAGTAAAAAGATGTTTCCCATGACGAACACAAAAACCACATAAAGGTGTTACAGAAGCACCAAGAGACTCATGAAAAGGTACTCAAGATCACTATCAGAGAAACACACTTCAAAAGTACAATGAGGTATCACCTCACACTGGTCAGAATGGCCATCATTGAAAAGTTTACAAATAATAAATGCTGGTGAGGGTGTGAAACAAAGGGAAACTTCTTACCCTGCTGGTAGGAATATAAATTGGTGAAGCTACAGTGGAAAACAGTATTGAGGTTCCTTAAACAGCTGAAAGAGAGTTATCATATGATTCGGCAATCCCAACCCTGGCATATATGTGGAAAAGATGAAAAATCTAATTTGAAAAGATACAAACATCCCAACTTCATAGCAGCATTATTTACAATAGCCAAGACAACGAAGCAACCTAAATGTGCAACAAGAGACGAATGGATAAAGAAGGTGTAGATGTATACAGTGGAGTGCTGTCCTGTGCTGTGCTTAGTCGCTCAGTCATGTCTGACTCTTGCGACCCCATGGACTGTAGCCTGCCAGGCTCCTCTGTCCATGGAGATTCTCCAGGCAAGAATACTAGTGTGGGTTGCCATGCCCTCCTCAAGGGATCTTCCCAACTGAGGGATCTAACCCAGGTCTCCTGCACTGCAGGCAGATTCTTTACCAGTTGAGCTACCAGGGAAGCCCACAATGGAATATTACTCAGCCATGAAAAGAATGAAATAGTGCCATTTGCAGCTATATGGATGAACCTATTTAACACCATATTTAACTTATATGCAGAACATTATGAGAAGTGTGGGACTGGATGAAGCATGAGCTGGAATCAAGAATGCTGGGAGAAATATCAATGATCTCAGATATGCAGATGACACCACCCTTATGGCAGAAAGCAAAGAACTAAAGAGTCTCTTGATGAAAGTGAACGAGGAGAGTGAAAAAGTTGGCTTAAAATTCAATTTTCAGAAAACTAAGATCATGGCATCTGGTTTCATCACTTCATGGCAAATAGAAGGGGAAACAGTGGAAACAGTGACAGACTTTATTTTGGGGGGCTCCAAAATCACTGCAGATGGTGACTACAGCCATGAAATTAAAAAATGCTTTCTCCTTGGAAGAAAAGTTATGACCAGCCTAGACAGCTTATTAAAAAACAGAGGCATTACTTTGACAACAAAGTCTAGTCAAAGCTATGGTTTTTCCAGTAGTCATGTATGGATGTGAGAGTTGGACTATAAAGAAAGCTGAATGCCAAAGAATTGATACTTTTGAACTGTGGTGTTGAAGAAGACTCTTGAGAGTCCCTTGGACTGCAAGGAGATCCAACCAGTGCATCCTAAAGGAAATCAGTCCTGCATATTCATTGGGAGGACTGATGCTGAAGTTGAAACTCCAATATTTGGGCCATCTGATGAAAATAACTGACTCATTTGAAAAGACCTTGATGCTGGGAAAGATTGAAGGTGTGAGGAGAAGGGGATGACAGAGGGTGAGATGGTTGGATGGCATCACCGACTCAATGGACATGAGTTTGAGTAAACTCCGGGAGTTGGCGATGGATGGGGAGGCCTTGCGTGCTGCAGTCCATGGGGTCACAAAGGGTCGGGCACAACTGAGCGACGAACTGAACTGAACTGAACTGGATGAACCTAGATATTATCATGCTAAGTAAATCAAACAAAAAAAGATGAATATTATATGATATATCTTACATGTGGAATCAAAAAATGATACAAATTAAGTTATTTATAAAACAGAAACAGATTCACAGACATAGAAAGCAAACTTATAGTTACCAATTAGGTGGATGAGGGAGGCATAAATTAGGAGTTTGGGATTAACAGATGCACACTACTATATATAAAATAGATAAACAACAAGGACCTACTGTACAGCACAGGAAACTATTTAGTATATTCAATATCTTATAATAATCCATAATGGAAAAGAATCTGAAAAAAGTACATATATGTGTGTATATATGTATATGTACACACATACATATATGTAACTGAATAACTTTGTTGCATACATAAACTAACACAACACTGTAAATCAACTGTAGGTTAACTTAAAAAAAAAAAGAAAAAAGTATTACAGAAGCTGCTAAACATTGTGTGAAGTTCAAAATAAGTGTCACAAGTTTAATTTTATACACCAAAGACACGTTAACTTTGATTTTAAAAGATTATATAAAAATGCTTTCAAAACTTAGACATCTTATAAACAACCACTACTTACTACCATCAGTGTCAATGTTTTAACATCTTTATTTTTCCACATGATCAGGGATACTTACATAAACAATAGCTGCAATAATCATGTGAAAATTACACTAATGAGCTTAACTGCAATTATCATGTGAAAATTATATTAATGAGCCAATGGAAACATCCTAAAAGTATTTTATACTGATGGGGATTTTAAGGTTCATGGGACCCTTAGAAAGCTAAGTGTTGTTCCTTCCTCTCTGTATAGGCAAGGTGGCTTTGGGGGTTTTGGGGAAACCTAAAACCATTTCTTCCAGTCTCTCTCCAGGATGCCTAGGTTAAGATAATCAGTCATCAGTGTGTTTGAGTCAACCCAGACATCAAAAATACTTAGTCATTGTATGAAAATTAGACTATAATTAGAGAAGAAGGTCACAAAGTAGTTATCCTTTTTCTAAAATGTAGATTTTTATTTTCTCATTATAGCCTACTTTTTCAAAACCCAAAGATCATCTTTGAAAAAACAAAGAAAAGGAAAGAACAGAGAAAGCTTTTAGAAGGTGTTCTATTGATAGATAAGAGACTGCCCTTCATCACTCACTACAGATAAGAACTTACACATGCTCATTTCTAAGTTCTTTTTAGGGCATGTGAACTGAAGCCATGGTCTACATGTTCTGAAGATATTCAATCCCAGAGTTGGTCTGTGACTCTGTAAGTGTCCCTGATCATGTGATGCTTTAAGGCTTGGAGGCGGCCTGACGAGTGGGGTGGAGAGAATAGATGCTAATGCAGCTGGCACAAGATCCAGGAGGCAGAGCCACTCAGAGCGACAGGGGAGCAGGGTTACTAGAGCAAGTCCATCTCACAAAACTGTGGGAGCTGGTGAAGGGATCTATGGAAGACTGGTGCTTTTTCATCTACTGGTGGGACCCACACGGCTGTACATCAGGCAACTTGGAAAGACAGATGGGAATGAAGCGGGAGACAGTGAGGGCAACCAGGAATCTATGTCTGACTCCCAGCACCTTCAACCTTACATTGAGTGGACCTGCAGAAGACCCCAGCATCCCTCGTGGGAATGCCCATGAGCTTCAGGCTTGAACTTGATGAAAAGGATCCAGCCCGAGTTCAAACACGGCAGGTTGCTGCCCACGCCAACTGGGCAACTGCAAGCTAGTAACAACCCATGTATAATGCTCATGGGCAGCTTGGCTTTCCCAGAGGTAGGTCTGCAGGCTATTTAAGCATGCCTCAGAACATCCTTCTAGAAGAACTATTATGCAAGAATAAAAATCATCTTTTAGTATCTGATAAACTGGATTTTCTCTTGTAAGATTTTCTGCGCAGACATTCTGTCTTGTTAAAAAGTATATGGGATTCCACTGAAACTAGGAATGAAATAACAAACCAATTAGAGAATCTAATTAGGCTCTATACTGTTTCATGGACACTTTTTATTTAGGTTTATTGCATTGAATTGAAATCATTTGGTAACCTGTAGGGTCAGCTCTTCTGCTCAGTGTTGCAGTTCTAGTTCAAGGACTCAACAAAAGTAAATAAATGGGTGAGCTCTTTAATGAATAACTCCCAAACACAGGACCAATAAAAAAAAAAAAAAAGAACTACTGGGACAATAACGTCCTATTGCCATGATGAAGTCCACCTTGCACAAACTATATGTATAGAGAATCTGGTCCTTTCAGCTGAGGAAGAGGCCCCAAGGATTACAGCATCAAGTTCTACTCCTGGCACTCAAGCTCCCCCAGGCACATTCAACTTTCCCTGTTCTGCTAAATAGTCTCCTTCAGTCAGGCTATCTACACACAGTCCTCTAAACCCAACATAATCAAACGCAACATTGTCAAACCCAGCTCGGTTTGCATGATCCTCCTGGAAGTCTCTATATCTATTTCTAATTCTTCAAGCATTGGTTCAAACACCCCCATGTCCAGAAGAGTCCTTACTGAGGATGCTCAAAGACAGGCTTGTTGCTCCCCTGGGCTTTCTCACACACACATTCTCCCAAATATCCACAGAATCTCTTTCTGGTCCTACTCATGTGATTGTGGGTAAAATATATTGACTCAAAGGTTATGTTTCTGCTTCTTAGGGATATATTAGTATCTTACCTCCCAAAGGGACAATAGGTTGCTTAAATGAAGTGAATGTATCTTTGCATCCTTTGCAGTTAGTAGGACTACTTGTCCTGGGTTTTATTGTAGAGCCTTCAGAATTGTGTTTTATGTAGGAAAGTCAACCTGATAATATATAACTAAATCTGACTTTATGCAATATTTTTAAATCTAAAGGACTTTTTTTCTATAAGTACCTGCCCTTATTTTCTACCCATCCAGAACTTATTGTACCAGGCACTTATGTAAATGGTTTTCAGTAATTTTTGAGATAAACATAAATGAAGGCACACAGGAACAAAGAACTCCTTTACCCTACCATGCATGTCCATTCTCTTGATTCTGCAAGTATAATTCAAGTACAATATCTGAACTTAGAAGCAGCTAAACACACACAGGCCAAATGGAACTTCAACCCAAATCATGCCTATGCTTTTTGACATTCATTAGCATCTAGGTTGTTTTGTGTTCTCTGGAGGAGTAGGGAAAGAGATGGAAAGGGTTAGTCTCAGAAGAACAGAGATAACTGATGGTTATCTCGGATAACAGATATCTAAGATAAAGATAACACAGATATTGATGAGGAAGGGTACAGAAGAATAGTGACATTAGAGCAGGGAATACTGTCTAGGGTTACAAAACCTGCTGCACTCTGGGGCCCAGAGCAACCTACCTAAGCCAAATAACTAAAGACTAGGAGACCTCAGTGAGAGGTTCTTAGGGCTCACTCCCCAACAGCTCTCATCATCTTTCTGCAGGGTCACAGCCTATTACAGAAGCGATGTCCACTGTGGTCAAGACTCTTCAGGCCCCTCCCCACCATCATCACCACTTAGGAAGTCACCAGAAGCTGAGGCAGACAGTTTCCAGATATGCTGGCGTCTTCCTCCCTCAAACACCCACAGCCTCTCAGATGTCCCCCAGAGGGACTGAACCCCAGCTGCCCACATCTGTGACCGAGGCACTGGCCTGGGTCTGTGCCCTGCACTGCACTCCTTCCTATCCCTGCTTCACTCCCCCCACTGCAGTCACCTAGGTTCTTGGTATCACTGTCAAACAGATGTCCCCAAGTTCTGGTCTCAGAGTCAGATTTAGGGGAAATCAAAGTAAGACATATAGTTCAGTTCAGTTCAGTTCAGTCACTCAGTTGTGTCCGACTCTTTGCGACCCCATGAATTGCAGCATGCCAGGCCCCCCTGTCCATCACCAACTCCCGGAGTTTACTCAGACTCATGTCCATTGAGTTGGTGATGCCATCCAGCCATCTCATCCTCTGTCGTCCCCTTCTCCTCCTGCCCCCAATCCCTCCCAGCATCAGGGTCTTTTCCAATGAGTCAACTCTTCGCATCAGGTGGCCAAAGTCTTGGAGTTTCAGCTTCAGCATCAGTCCTTCCAATGAATACCCAGGACTGATCTCATTTAGGATGGACTGGTTGGATCTCCTTGCAGTCCAAGGGACTCTCAAGAGTCTTCTCCAACACCACAGTTCAAAAGCATCAATTTTTCGGCACTCAGATTTCTTCACAGTCCAACTCTCACATCCATACATGACCACTGGAAAAACCATAGCCTTGACCAGACGGACCTTTGTTGGCAAAGTAATGCCTCTGCTTTTTAAGGGCTCAAATACAATAAACTGTTTAACCAACATCATTCTCCAATTCTAGCTCTTAGGACATTTTCTTACTTTGCATTTTTTAATGATAACTTTAAAATCTCAGTCCCAAGAATAAAACTGGTAACCTGTTTATTCCCCCCTACCCTTTCCCTTCACTGCAGAGAAATAAAGAACATGCTCAGATTTAACTGAAGATGCTCAGTAAATATCAGACAGCACCTCCTATGTAAGGACGTTGTGTTTCTCTCATAAATGGATGAATCAACGGATCATTCAAGGGGGCACATTTTATTCACGTTTGGAAAAGATTTAAAGTAAGCAGTTCCAGCACTATTACAGCTCACCCCTACTGCATTATTCTTCTGTGGGTAAAACGAGCATGTTCCTAATGTGTCTTAGCCCTAAAATAGAGAATTCCATGGTAAAATACAGAACAGAGAAGCCGTGATAAAATAGAGAATAGAGAATAGAGTTTCTTTCTGAATGGGTGATTATAGCAAAGTGAAAATTGCTCCAGGGCAGGGCCTTTCAAGCTTTCCTACTACTTGCCTTAGGATGTTGTTAAAATGCATATCCTGGATCAGTAGGTCTGAATGGGAGCCAAGATTCTGCATTTCTAATAAGCTCCCAGATGTTGCTGCTTCTGATGCAAAGACCACACGCTGAGCTGTAAAGCTGTGAGCCTGTGTCTTCCCCTAAGGCAGCCACTGGCTACATGTGCTTATTTAAACTAGAAATTAATAAATTAAAAATTCATTTTCCTCAGTCACATTACTTATGTTTTTTAAAATTTATTTATTTATTTTAATTGGAGGCTAATTACTTTATAATATTGTAGTGGTTTTTGCCATGCATTGACATGAATCAGCCATGGATGTACATGTGTCCCCATCCTGAACCCCCCTCCCACCTCCCTCCCCATCCCATCCCTCAGCGTTGTCCCAATGCACCAGCTTTGAGTCCCCTGTCTCATGCATCAATCTTGCACTGGTCATCTGTTTCACATATGTTAATTTACGTGTTTCAATGCTATTCTCTCAAATCATCCCACCACATTAGTTATGTTTTAAGTGTTCAATAGCCACATGAGGCTAAGTGGCACTACCATTCTAGAGAGCACAAACAGAGAACATTTCCAGCTCTGCAAAAAGTTCATTGGATACATTATTTTAAACATTGGAGAGATGTTCTCAGATATCTTTTGTTTATCACTCTATTAATCTTTCTTTCCTACCTTCCCCACTCCCTACTCCCCTCTAGTTCTCTATACTGTTTGTGGAGTTTTTGTTCTTGTTTTTTTACATTTTCATAAAAATTCTGCAATGGGGGACTCACAGGCATTCTCTGAATACAATTCTTCTCAAAGAATTTGTTGAAATTCCACAGGCCATTTAGACAATGGACACTCCATAACTATCCTATTTCTAGTCTGTTTTGTTTTTTTTTTAAAAGATTTAGTGAATGACATATTCAGTTAGACAGCTTGGGGCAAATGCACTAAATGTGATATGGCTTAAATGTCCTCTTAGAATACTAGCCACAGAAATAATCTTACTCAGTTTTATTAACCAAAATACAATATTTGCACAAATCATTCATGTCTTACTGTCAAGACTGAGAAAACAGAGCACTTCTAATAGAAAAAGAAAGATTTCTGTGTTTGTCCTGATGGTGCTCTCTCTAACCACCTTCTCATAAAAAACGATACTTCTAATGGACTCACATTGTAATTTATCTCTCTAAACTGAAAATGCTTCAGAAACACACTTGTGTGTTTCTTGGTTAATCTGTTAATGTCTCAGAAAGTTAGGATTGGCTGTTGGATAACAATTATTTTAGAAGATAAAGATACACTCAAAGTTCAAATGCAGCATGAATTGCCTGATTATAATGAAAAGCACTTAGGTTTAGAAAACTACAGTAGATGGCAGAACATGCTGTAGGCAACTCTTCTATGGAAGGTGCTAGAAATGGCACCAGTTCAATCCTTCTAGCTCTTGAGTTCTAAAATCAAATTTGAGACAGGGAGGGTTTCAAAAAACTAGACTATAATATTTCTGATCCTGCAAATAGAGAAGGATCTAGAACTGGGCTGTCTCCTAGTTGTTCTTAACCTTCATGGTCAAACAACAATGACAGGAACCTTCCAATGTTAGCCTGTTCATATTTAGTTAGAGTACTTGAAAGAGCTTGTGAAAAGTAGCAAGTAGGCATCAACTCAACTCCAAGATCTGGAGCAAATTCAGCAAAACACTCAGCCTATTTCAAGTGTTTGATAAACTTCCTGCACATTAATTACAAAGACTGGTAGTGGAAGCAGAACCTCATATTTTCAAAAGTCCTAATTTATTTATATTGACAACTTGAAGAAAAGAAAAGCCCAGGCTCTTCACTGTTCTGTTACTGCTGTTAACTTTTAACAATTAAAACAGACCTGAGAGAATCTGCTTGTAGTGAAGGCTTACTGTGGAGTACACCCATCTTTATCCACGAGAGGAAACCAAGTAACCCTGCACCATTTTACACAAGAGAGTAAGGCAAGGAAGAAATTGATGATATTACTGGTTGCAGAGCTGAAAAGATGCAATATAAAACAAACTTTGAATCAATCATTAGAAATCAAATTCACACATATATGTACATAACAAAAGTTTTCTAGAGAATCCAACATATGAAAACAAAACAAGTTTCAGCGTTTGCATGATTATCTACATAATTTGGTGAAATTCTTTAGGAAATAAACAATATTGGAGCAGGAATTTCCCCATGTGATTCAATACACTGGGTAAATTATCTGTTAAAATGTATATAGATCAGTGTGGAAATTGTTTAAACAACCTAAATTCATAAAAATTTAAAAAAAATCATTATGCCAAAACCAAAATATAGGCACTATTAACATGCTAGTGTATTTCTTCTATATTGGTTTTCTTTGAAAAGTTCATAAACATATACATATATTTCATTATTTTAAATTAAGGGCAAACTAATTACCTAAGTGGACAAGAAAACAGACACAGACAAGAGCTATAACCTCCGTGTCAGAGGCTGTGCACATTCCTCATAGGTCTAACCACAGGAATCTTCTGGTAACTTTATAAGACAGGCAAGGTGTTATCTCTGCTTTAAAGATGAGGAAGCAGAAGGTATTAAATAATGGGCCTGTATTTTTCAAGGGAACATTTCATACAAAGATGGGCAAAATAAAGGGCAGAAATGGCAAGGAACTAACAAAAGTAGAAGAGATTAAGAAGAGGTGGCAAGAATACACAGAAGAACTATACAAAAAAGATCCTAATGACCTGGATAACCATGACGGTGTGGTCATTCACCTAGAGCCAGACATCCTGGAGTACAAAGTCAAGTGGGCCTTAGGAAGCATTACCACAAATAAAGTTAGTTGAGGTGATGGAATTCCAGCAGAGGTATTTCAAATCCTAAAAGATGATGCTGTGAAAGTGCTGCACTCAATATGCCAGCAAATTTTGGAAAATTCAGCAATGGCCACAGGACTGGAAAAGGTCAGTTTTCATTCCAATCCCATAGAAAGGCAATATCAAAGAATGTTCGAACTACCATACAGTTCACTGCAGTTAAGTCACTCAGTAATGTCCGATTCTTTGCCACCCCATGGACTGCCACATGCCAGGCTTCCTTGTCCATCACAAACACCTGGAGCTTGTTCAAACTCATGTCCATCAAGTTGATGAGTTTATCGACTCATTGAGTCCATGAGTTCAAACTCATGCCATCCAATCATCTCATCCTCTGTCGTCCCCTTCTCCTTCTCCTCTTGCCTTCAATCTTTTCCAGCATCAGGGTCTTTTCCAATGAGTCAGTTCTTCACATCAGGTGGCCAAAGGATTGGAGTTTCAGCTTTAGCATCAGTCCCTCCAATGAGTTCCTTTAGGATGCATTGGTTGGATCTCCTTGCAGTCCAAGGGACTCTCAAGAGTCTTCAACACCACAGCTCAAAATCATCAATTCTTCGGGGCTCAGCTTTCTTTATGGTCCAACTCTCACATCCATACATGATAACTGGGAAAACCATACCTTTGACTAGATGGACCTTTGTTGGCAAAGTAATGTCTCTGCTTTTTAATATGCTGTCTAGGTTGGTCATAGCTTTTCTTCTAAGGGGCAAGCGTTTTTTTAATTTCATGGCTGCAGTCACCATCTGCAGTGATTTTGGAGCCCCCCAAAATAAAGTCTCTCACTGTTTCCATTGTTTCCCCATCTATTTGCCAGGAAGTGTTGGGATCAGATGCCAAGATCTTACTTTTCTGAATGTCAGTTTTTAAGCTCATTTCACATGCTAGTAAGGTAATGCTCAAAGTCCTTTAAGGTAGGCTTTAGCCTACCGTACGTGAATGAGAACTTCCATATATACAAGATAGATTTAGAAAAGGCAGAGGAACCAGAGATCAAATTGCCAACATCCATTGGATCATAGAAAAAGCATGGGAATTCCAAAAATCATCCACCCCTGCTTCACAAACTATTATTATTTTCTTGGTCTCCAAAAACACTACAGATGGTGACTGCAGTCACAAAATTAAAAGATACTTGCTTGCTCATTGGAAGAAAAACTATGACAAGTATAGTGTATCAAAAAGCAGAGATATCACTTCACCAACAAAGATCCATGTAGTCAAAGCTATGGTTTCTCCAGTAGTCACGTACGGATGTGAGAGTGGGACCATAAAGAAAGCTGACCACCGAAGAATTGATGCTTGTGAACTGTGGTGTTGGGGAAGACTCTTGAGAGTCCCTTGGACTGCAAGGAGATCCAACCAGTCCATCCTAAATGAGATCAGTCCTAGGTATTCATTGGAAGGACTGATGCTGAAGCTGAAACTCCAATCCTTTGGCCACCTGATGTGAAGAGCTGACTCATTTGTAAAGACCCTGATGCTGGGAAAGATTGAAGGCAGGAAGAGAAGGGGATGACAGAGGATGAGATGGTTGGATGGCATCACAGACTCAATGGACATGAGTTTGAGTAAACTCCGGGAGTTAGTGAAGAACAGGGAAGCCTGGCGGGCTGCAGTCCATGGGGTCGCAAAGAGTCAGACATGACTGAGTGACTAAAGAACAACAACATGGGCAGAAAAGCTGATGAGTATGAGACTAAGAAATTTGTCTCAGCTGCCAGCTTGGTAGTGGCACAGCTAGAAATAGACTGTAACAAAGCTGTCTTTTATACAGTATGATTTCAGCTACTTAAAGTGCTAATATGCTTCAAGGTGTAAAGCTTCCCCAAATTAAGCATCATTGTATTGACAATCTCTTATCATCTACTATCTACAGATTTAAACTATACTTAACTTTAAAATTGAACAAGATAATATATGCAAACATCTTCTTTAAAATATAAGAACATTTGGTAATCAAAGCCTACCATTTGTATCATTGCAATTTTAAGAAATATGTATTTGTTACTCTGGTTGAGTCACAGAGGTTGCACGTGGTCTCCCTAAGTTGTGGCATGCAGACTCAGCTGCCCCCCGTCATCTGTGGTGTCAGTTCCCCGACCGTGGACTGAACCTGTGTGCCCCGCGCTGCACGGTGGCTGACCAGCCACTGAACCACCAGGGAAGTCCCATATGTCGTTGCAATTTTTTAACAAAATTTCCTTCATAATTTATAGATATTTCAGATACTTATGCTATACACCTAAAACTAATAACATGTTATATGTCAATTATACATCAATAAAATAAAAATAATAAATTTCCAATTTGGTACACTTTTACAGCAACTATGTTAGACTTCTGTCAACAGACATAGAAAAACTGTTGCCAAGATGGTTGAGAAAATCTCACTATACCCCACATTAAGTTTCCCCAGTTGTTACTATCTTATATGTGCATGATGTATTTGTTACAACTGAAGAACCAGTGGGCTTCGCTGGTGGCTCAAATGATAAAGAATCTGCACGCAGTGTGGGAGATCTGTGTTTGATCCCTGGGTTGGGAAGATCCCTTGCAGAAGGGAATGGCAACCCACTCCAGTATTCTTGCCTGGAGAATTCCATGGACAGAGGAGCCTGGCGAACTCTGGGGTCACAGTTCACGGGGTCACAAAGACTTGGACACAACTAAGCGAATGACACACACACAGACACAAAGAGCAAATACTGATGCTTTTTTTTGAACTAATGTGCAAACTTCAATAAAATTTTCTTAATTTTTATCTACTTTTTTTTTTTATCTGTTCCAGGATTCCACCCAGGATACTACATTATCTTCGGCCTATAAGTCTTCATAGTGTACTCTACTGTGACTGTTCCTTAGATTTTCCTTTTTGTTGATGACTTTCACAGTTTAGAGTACTGTTCAGGTATCTTGAAAAATATGTTTTGTTGATGTTTTGCTCATGACCGGACTGAAATTGTCAATTTTAAGGAGAAAGACCACTAACTAGAGTGTCACATCATAAAGGTCATAACCTTTATGACATCATATAAAGGTTACATATGGCAGAAAGTGAAGAGGAACTAAAGAGCCTCTTGATGAAGGTGAAAGAGGAGAGTGAAAAAATTGGCTTAAAACTGAGCATTTAAAAAACTAAGATCATGGCATCTGGTTCCACCACTTCATGGCAAATAGATGGGGAAAAAATAGAAATAGTTACAGATGTTATTTTCTTGGGCTCCAAAATCACTGCAGACAGTGACTGCAGCCATGAAATTAAAAGAAGACACTTGCCCCTTGGAATAAAAGCTATGACAAACCTAGACAGCATATTAAAAAGCAGAGACATCACTTCACCAATGAAAGTCTGTATAGTCAAAGCTATGGTTTTTCCAGTAGCCATGTACAGATGCGAGATTTGGACCATAAAGCAGGCAGAGCACCAAAGAATTGATGCTTTTGAACACTGGTGCTGGAGAAGACTCTTGAGAGTCCCTTGGACAGCAAGGAGATCAAACCAGTCAATCGTTAAGGAAATAAATCCTGAGTATTCACTGGAAGGACTTATGCTTCTTTGGCCACCTGGTGCAAAGAGCCAACTCATCAGAAAAGACCGTCATGCTGGGAAAGCTTGAGAGCAGGAGGAGAAAGGGGATAGAGGATAAGATGGTTGGATGGCATCACAGACTCAAAAAGACATGAGTTTGAGCAAACTCCAGGAGACAGTGAAGAACAGGGAAACCTGGCATGCTGCAGTCCAGGGGGTCTCAGAGTCAGACACAGCTGAGTGACTGAAGAAAAACAGTCATCAACCTGATTCAGTGCTGATATCCTGACCCTGACTACTTTGAGGCAGTTGTTGGTGGGTTGCCCTAACATGAAGTTTCTCTTTCTCCCTCTTTCCATAGTTTTCTCTCTGGAATGCAGGCACCATGTGAAGCCCACACTTAAGTCTTAATATTCTACCATATTAAGGGATCATTATTTACATCAATTATTTGGATTCTTCTCTATGGGAGAATTTTCTGTTATTATCTATTATTTCCCATTTTAAAATTTTATTCAATCATATAGTTATATACTCACGGAAATTTATTTAATACATTGGGTTATAAGCCAATATTACATTATTTATTTTCTTGCTCACATAGTTCCAGCATGACCCTTGGGAGCTATTTCATATTTCAAATTGCTCTGGTGTTCCTTTGATACACCCTCATTGTTTAATTTTTTTACTACTTACTTTATGGACCCAAAATGAGCCAAGCTTATCATGTAAATTCTCTGTCACATTTCTCCAAGGAACCCTGTTCTTTTTATTAGAGAATGGTATTAGAAACCAAGTTCTGGGAACTTGATGTTCTTATTGCTTCTGGGGGGTATTATTGCTCCTAAGTTTTGTTAGTGGCCAGAGCTTGAGAATATATGTATGTATGTGTATACATGTAAATACATATGCGTTGTTGTGGTGGTTGTTTAGTGACCAAGTTGTGCCTGACTCTTTGCAACCACATGGATTGTAGCCCACCAGGCTCCTCTGTCCATGGAATTTCCCAGGCAGGAACACTGGAGCGGGTTACCATTTCCTTCTCTAGGATATCTTCCCAACCGTGGGATCAAACTCATGTCTCCTGCAATGGCAGGTGGATTCGTTTACCACACACACACACACACACACACACACACACAAATATATACACTTGTATGAAAGTGAAGTTGCTCAGTTGTGTCCAACTCATTGCGACCCAATGGACTGTAGCCTCCATCCTTGGGATTTTTCAGGCAAGAGTACTGGAGTGGGTTGCCTTTTCCTTCTCCAGAGGATCTTCCCAACTTACACATATATAAAACACTTATATATATATATATATATATATATATATATATATATATATACATACATATATATATAATTCTATATGTACACATATCTATATTATTTACCTATTAGCCATGTGTATCTATATTAAGCTAAACATGGGTTCATACCAATGTCTCATTCTAGTATCACAAGATTCATTCTACCTTTCACCCCTTGGCTATCTGTAACAATTAAAATATTAGGAGATTATGGACTGAAAGTTATGGCTCAATGGTAAAGAATCTGCCTGCAATGCAGGGGACACAGGAGATGCAAGTTCGGTCCCTGGTTCAGGAAGACCCCCTGGAGAAGGAAATGGTAACCCACCCCAGTATTGTTGCCTGTATAATCCATGGACAGAGGAGTCTGGTGGTCTACAGTCCATAGGGCTGCAAAGAGTTGGACATGACTGAGCAAACACATGTGATGCAATGGACTTAAAGTTAAGAAAATGACCTTCTTAAGAGCCATTAGAGGCTAGAAACTGAATCTTGATTCTTTACTTAGTTACCAGTCTATATTTTCCCCCTCTAAAACATCATATCATTTATCCTAAGTTCTCACCATGCAACACCATACTCCAACAATTCATCAAAGCACTCTTAATAAAAGGATTTTAAAAAGAATGAATAGCCCAGCAAAGCTGATTCTCACACAGAACTGCTGCAATTCTTGCTTTATCCGGCAATTCACAATGAGGTTGATACAACCAAAGTATAGGATTTGAGTAGCCTTACTTTTTGTATTTTATCTATTTTCTAGTCCTTCTTCAGTGAGCTTTTTTTCTGAAAAGGCTTTCTGCTTGACAGGCTTTGTGTAGATGGAATGACCTTTTGCTGTGTAGGAATACTGGAAGGCAAATGTCAACCCATCTGACTTGGGAAAATAAATAAGACCTGGACTCTATTCACAAGGAGATAAAACATAGTAACTTGCTTTTTGTTGATTCTTAAGGCATAAAACTTATCCTAAAATAATGTGTTGAAAACATTTAATATAAGGCAATTTTCTCCTGCATGCGCATACATACCCTATGCTATGGCCATGGCTATCTTTGTGAAATAATGCCACTTTATTCCTCTACACAACCTTAATGTTAGGCTTGGACCTTAGTAACCTGAATTAATTCATGTTTTCATTTCTAAACATTAGAGTTCACCAAAGAAAGACAAAAGCAGTTTTTCCCACTATGGTCCTCATTGATTTTAAACTGCGCCGTTAGGAGATTTAGCTTCTGCAATTACTCTGTATTTTTGCTTTCTTAAATTGAAGCAATAGAACACATAAGAATAAATAAGGTGAATTTGTGGCAACACGGGTGAACCTTGAAGGTATTATGCTAACTAAAGTAAATCAGACAGAGAAAGCCAAGCACTGTATATGATCTCACTTTCATTTGTAGTCTAAAATCACAACAACAAAACAAAAGCCCAACTTAGAAAAAGTGATCAGATGTGTGCTTACCAGAGGTGGGTGGTGGTGCTGGGAGGTGGATGACACAGTTAAAGGGGTCAAGTGTACAAACTTTCAGTTATAAAATAACTAAGGCATGGGATTATTGCAGAGGATAGTTAATAGTATTGTATTGTACATTTGAAAGTTGCTAAGAGATTATGAATGGATGTGAGAGTTGGACTGTGAAGAAAGCTGAGCACCAAAAAATTGATGCTTTTGAACGGTGGTGTTGGAGAAGACTCTTGAGAGTCCCTTGGACTGCAAGGAGATCCAACCAGTTCATCCTAAAGGCAATCAGTCCTGGTGTTCATTGGAAGGACTGATGCTGAAGCTGAAACTCCAGTACTTTGGCCACCTCATGCAAAGAGTTGATGCTGGGAGGGATTGGGGGCAGGAGGAGAAGGGGACGACAGAGGATGAGATGGCTGGATGGCATCACCGACTCAGTGGACATGAGTTTGAGTAAACTCCGGGAGTTGGTGATGGACAAGGAGGCCTGGCGTGCTGCGATTCATGGGGTCACAAAGAGTCAGACACGACTGAGCAACTGAACTGAACTGAACTGAACTGAAGAGATTCTCTCTTAAAAGTTCTCATAACAAGAAAAATATTCTGTAGCTACATGTGGTGGTGAATGTTAAATAGACTTATTGTGACGATCATTTCACAATACATACAAACATTAAACTAATATGTTTATATCAATTATATCTCATTTAAAAAAAAAGAACAGATAAGGTGAATTTGTAACTCATGCTACAAAGCAAGGATTTGACTTAAGCCTCCAAATCTTCCATTACACTTACAGTCACTGATGTGTTGGTAAATGTTAAAAAGTATATATCAGAAAAAGGGCCCTGATTAGTAGTGTCTGTCAATTCCAGAACTGTAAATACTTCCGTGGCCAATTTCAACCTATCAGCATGATGGTATAGATTTGGGCAGTGATATACCATAGTGATCCATTATATAGCATTTCCAATATCTAGATATTATAATTGTAAATAACATTGAGAGCATAGATAATAATAAAAACAGCAGAACATGGTAGGGGTATTCAGTAATTTTACCTTTATTTTTTATTTAGTAAATTTACCTTTTTTTTTTTTAAGGTAATGCATTTTCTTTAAAGTTGATATAATTTATAGCTGGTGAAAACTAAGACTTGCTCCTTAAGAAATACCACTAGTAAATACTAGTATTTCAGGGGGAGAGTAATTAAAAGGATACATATTTCTTAAATTGGGGTATAGTTGGTTTACAATGTTGTGTTAGTTTCTGCTGAACAATGAGGTGAAAGAGCTCTAAGCATACATACAGCCCCTCCTTCTCGGACCTGCCTCCCACCCCACCTTCCCCCCACCTGTCTAGGTTGCCACAGAACGCTGAACTGAACGCCAGGTGCTATGCAGCGGGTCCCCACTAGCTGTTTTACACGTGGCAGTGTACACACACCCAGCCCAACCTCCCAATTCATCATGGCCCCTCCCCATGTCCAAGTGTCCATTTCCTATGTCTGCATCTCTATTCTTGCTTACAGAGGTTCACCTCTACCATTTTTCTAGATTCCACATATCTTCATTAATATACCGCATTTGTTTTTCTCTTTTTGACTTACTTCACTCATATGACAGATCCTAGGTACATCCATGTCCCTACAAATGATCCAGCTTCATTCCTTTTATGCTGGACTAACATTCTATTGTGTATGTACACATATATACATATATGTCCTGGTTAGGGGCTTCCCAGGTCACTCAGTGGTAAAGAATGTGTCTCCAATGCAGGCGACACAAGGATGTATCCCTGGGTCAGGAAGATCCCCTGGAATAGGAAATGGCAACCCACTCCAGTATTACTGCCTGGAAAATCCCATGGACAAACCAGCCTGGTGGGCTACAATCCATGGGACTGCAGAGAGTCAGACACAACTGAGCACATGCACCACACAGGACCCAGCTACTGTAAATAGGGCTGCAGTGAACACTGGTGCATGTCTCTTTTTTAATTATGATTTTCTCAGGCTATATACCCAGGTAAGCAAATGCTGGGTTATATGTTAGTTCAAAATGCACCATTTCCCTCATTAGTAGTAAAAATGACATAATGACAAGACAATGCTTCATCCATTCTTTCTTAATGTGGCAAGATTTTTGAAGAGTAAGACTCCTTAGATTTTCCTCCTATAATACACATTTTCTTATTGTGTAGAGTAGTCAAAAGGAAAGGGAAATAAGTAACAAGTGATTTTAATTGATCACAAGAAGATTAGATGTCTTAGCTTTGAAATAAACAGTGTGATGAAGAGTAAATTCAAATATCTAACAGCAAAGTCTTAGAATACTCAAGCTCCCTTCTATGATTGGATCCTTGTAGATTCTTATGCATTGTCTTGCTAAGACATTCTTATGGAAAGGCAAAGTATGTCTCCAACAACACTAAGAGACTTAAATGGGTGGTACTGGGGGTGGAAGGGAAGTCCAAGAGGAAGGGCTTATACACATACAAAAAACTGATTCACTTCATTGTACAGCAGAAACTAACACACACTGTAAAGTAACTATACCCCAATTAAAAATAAAAAGAAGAAGTACTAAGGGATACAGGTGCTGTGGAGAAGATTGTCATGTGTATGATAAACCAAGGTTTAATAATTTGTCAAAAGATTTTAACTTCTCAAAGAGTTTAATACCTTGCTTCTGGGAGGAGTAAGGTGAAAAGCAAAGAAGGATGATAACACAAAATAATCCTGGGAATCGTCTTTTTGTCTTTTGTACAAGGTACTTTTCAATCTCTTATATTTAGGTCAGCACCAGAACTTCTCTATGCATTTCTCTGCATAGAGAAATACAAACCACTGGACGTACAAGGCAAAATCAGGGTTGGTTAAAACCACTCAGGAGAGAAAAAACCCAGGAATGTTATGATTATTCCATACCTTGACTGAACATGATAGGAAACTGGTGGCAACTGGTTTCATGCCCACAGACAGTTCCCCGAAATAAAAACTTGTGTCAATAAACTCTTAGCACAGAATATTCTTTCCATAAAATCATAAAACTCATTGTTTTTAATGATGGTAGACTGGCAATATTCCTTAAACTAAAATTTGTCTGCAAAGAAAACAATAATTTCACTCGTACAAAATGAATGTTGCCCTTTTCTCTTATTAAAAACAGGTAAAAAGTAAAAAACTTCTGTTCATACATAAACATCTATGAGACGAAAAACAGCCTTGATTTACAAGTCAAAGTTCAGCACAGATTCTGAACAATAAATGAAATTATAGACAATCTCTGGCTCTCAATTAATGAAAAAGATATTATTCTAATTTCCAAAAGAATGGACATCCAAATTAAGAAAAATGAGCTACTACTGTCTTATCCCCATAGAGATGCAGTCTCCAGATGATCTTGAATGTGCACTGGCAGACTGTTTCTAGGTGCTGAATAAAATTATCCTTCAAAAATGAGTCCTGATTGACCTCTGGACCTAGATTGGCCACCGAAGCAATGCACCCCCGGTCTCCTTTTCAAACATTGATTGAAATTCCATTTAAATGCTATGTTTGCAGTGCAGCCTTGCCTGATTTCTCCCATTCTACCATCTCAGTTCCCAGCCCAAAAGGACAAAATTAAAATTGTGTTATCCCTGAATGCTTTCTTTGCCTTCCTATTTTATCATTTTCCACATCTGGATTTGAATTATAGACATCTGCATACTACCTGTATTTGGTTTCAAGTATAAGAACTATGAGAGCAAGGACTTTGTTTCATTTCTCTTTTTATATCATTTGGGACAAATCATAGGGATTTTCCAGTGGGAGATATTTAAAATTTTTATTGAATTGTGTATGTGTGTGTGTGTGTGTCTGTGTGTTAGTTGCTCAGTCATGTCCCACTCTTTGAGATCCCACGGTCTGTAGCTAACCAGACTCCTCTGTCCATGGAATTCTCCAAGCAAGAATACTAGAGTGAGTAAGCATTCCCTTCTTCCGGAGATCTCCTTGACCAAGGGATCCAACCCGGGTCTCTTGCATTGCAGGCAGATTCTTTACCTTCCAAGCCACCAGAGAAGCCCTTTATGGAATTAGACAGTTCTAATCCTAAAGGAGATCAGTCCTGGGTGTTCATTGGAAGGACTGATGCTGAAGCTGAAACTCCAATACTTTGGCCACCTCGTGCGTAGAGTTGACTCATTGGAAAAGACCCTGATGCTGGAGGGATTGGGGTCAGGAGGAGAAGGGGACGACAGAGGATGAGATGGCTGGATGGCATCACCAACTCGATGGGCATGGGTTTGGGTAAACTCCGGGAGTTGGTGATGGACAGGGAGGCCTGGCATGCTGTGATTCATGGGGTCACAAAGAGTCGGACATGACTGAGCAACTGAACTGAACTGAACTGAACTGAATTCAAAAACAGTTTAGAATCTAGTAAAATATTGGATACAATGTTGATTAATTTTTTCACCAGCAATAAATGGAGGAGAACTTTATCAAATCATCAAAATACATATTTAAGTTCAAATATAAAGAAAAATAGATATAAAATTTGAAAATGAGGAGACAACATTATCATTTGTTACCTATGGTATGGTTATATACATGTTAGAAAGAAAAACATCAAGTGAAAAAGATTGCAAAGAGTTCGGTGAAGTTCCTGGATATATAACAATATACCCCAAATCAGTTTTTCTTTGTTAAATACAAGGCACTTAGAAATATGAATGAAAGCTCTACTTAGAACTGCATCAAAGAGATGGAATATCCAAGAAAACAACTTAAATGTGTATGTTCTATGGTGCTCCTAACCTCTGGGATCTAATGCCTGAAGATTTGAGGTGGAATTGAGGTAATAATAACAGAAATAAACTACACAATAAGTGTAATGCACCTGAATCATCCTGAAACCACCACCCCTCACCTGCGGAAAAATTGTCTTCTACAAAACCAGTCCCTGGTGCCAGAAAGACTGGAGACCACTGAATGAAGCCTTGGAAACATTGAGAAGGTATGTAAAAGACAACTTGAATAAAAATAAAGACATACTGAAATTGAATGGAAACACTCAGTATGCTAAATATATTAATCTAAACATTTAAGTAATACCAATAAATAATCTTTACTGATGGCTTAAGTGATAAAGAATCTGCCTGGAATACAGGAGACTCAGGTTCAATCTCTTGATCAGGAAGATCCAGTGGAGAAGGAAATGGCAACCCACTCCAGTATTCTTGCCTAAAATATTCCATGAACAGAGGAGTCTGGTGGACTATAGTCCATGGGGTTGCAAAAGAGTTGGACTTTACTGAGTGCAGATGCAGACTAGACCGGATTAAATAATCAACAGGAATTTTAGGAAAATAATATAAATTGAACTTGAAATTCTTATGAAAATAAAAATAAGTGAAAAAAAAACTTAATGGAGTAGGACTGTCTCCATTAAATAATAATATGTATTATAAAGCTATAAAAATTAAAACACTTCAGTATTAGTCTAAACTATACAGAATGTTCAAAGATACCAGAATATAGAGAGGCTTTCAGAATATAATCAGGATAGCATTTAAAACCAGTGAGAAAGAAATAGATCATGCAATAATTAATGTTGGACAACAAGGTAGCCATGTAGAGTTCAATAATATTGATATTGTAGTAGACATTACGAGGTCAGTAATACAGTAAGTTCCCTGCAGATTATACAAACGAGTTCTGTTTCAGTTTGCTTGTAAGTCCAACAAAGTCAGCTTAGGTACCCAACTAACACAACTGTCTATATAGTTCCGTACTGTAACAGGTTTATAATAATTTTCACACAAATAATATACAAACAACAAACACAAGAATAAAGAAAACAGTTTTAACCTCACAGTACAGTGCCTTGCAAAGTAAACAGCTGGCACACAGGGCTGGCACTGAGTGAACCGGCAGGAAGAGTTTCTGCCCAGAGGAGGGGGAGGAGGCGGGAGATGGTGGAGCCGAGAGATGAGCAGCAATAGGATGTGAAGGGTAAGCTGGGGTTTCACTCGCACCTGACGCTGATGACATGGGTTCTGGCTCCCTGCTGGATTCAACTGCATTTACCCTTGGAAACAATGATCCAGTGATGTTGAGGCAGCAGTTCTTCTTTCTTCTTGTCATAGATGACACGGTGGCAGCAGACTGCATTCTGAATGGCTGCTGCAACCTTTGTGCATTGTCCTAAGTTTGGGTCCTGGGCCACAAAATCTAACAGTGCCTCCTCAAATAAAGCAGATCTCCTTGCCATTTCCTGTGCCATGGATCTCGTCAGTGCTTCAGTTACTTCTCCCTCTTGTCTCTCTTCTTCCTCTCTCTGGGGTCCAATCCCATCAGGTCTTCATTCATAAGCTCCTCATGGTGCACAAGGAGTTCAGTGAAGTTGTCCTCTTGGAGGTCTAGCTCCAGCTTCTCACTGGGGGTCACTAAGCTCCTGGAGACTTCTTCAGACTCCTCATCCATCTTTGCAAATCCCTGAAACTCATGAACAAGCTGCAAGCAAAGGTTCTTATAAACTCCAGTCATGGTGATGGCCGTAAATTCACACCAAACAAAGCCAATGTTTTTTATGGCCTTGTAGATGTTACAGTCCTTCCAAAATTGTTGCAAGGCTATTCCTGATCTGTCACTCACCTTTACTGACAGATGAAAAGTGTGACATAAATCATATTTCTCAAAAGTCACTATAATTCCCTGGTCCATAGGTTGGCCAAGAAATTAGCATTGGATGTTAGATGCACTACTTTGACATTGGGATGAAAGTTGGCCATGTGTAGGGAGTGTGGCCCATTTGTCAGGCAGCAAAAGAAAGTTGAATAGGATGCTCTATTCCAAGAGATATTTCTCTATCTCTGGGATAAAGTGGTGGAAAAACCAGTCTTGGAAAATGGCCTATATAACCTAGGCTTTGGGGTTACTCTTCCTCACAATAGGAAGATAGCCCATGGCCACATTTTTAAGGGTTCTTGTGTTCTCTGAATGATAAACTAAGACGGGCTTCAGTTTTACATTGCCAGAAGCGCTGCCACCAAACAGCAGATTGAGCTTATCCTTTGCTGCTTCATAGACTCCCATCAACTTTTCTTCCTTACTGATATAGAATAACTTTGGTCTGGCATCCTCTTTCAGTACAGTCTTGTCTCACCACATTAAAAATATTCTTGGGTAAATACATGCCTTCATCAAAAATCTCTTGAAGTATTTCAGGAAATTCCCAGGCAGCTACCATATCTGCACCTGCTACCTTGCCACTTACTTTTACATAATGAAGTTGGGCTCTAGCCTTGAACTGATGAAACCTGCATGGCTCATATTAATATATGCACACTCTGATTCTTCACCATCTTTCTTCTTCAAGTCTTTGTAAAGGCTTCTTGCTTTCTCCTGAATCAGCATTAAGTCGATCAATACTCAATGGTGATGCTGATCCTGCCTCCACACACTGAGAAGCTTCTTCATCTCCTCCATCATTTTCCACGATTCTTCAGTATTATTACTGACATAATCAGCACAGAAAACTTCACATGTTCCATGATCTTGTCCCTGTTCTTCAGAATCATGCCAATGGTTGAAAATTTATGTGAGGCCTACCATCTTTTTGCCTCACATCAATCTCTCAATTATTTTCACTTTTTTATATTATTTTTTATTGAAGGATAATTGCTTTACAGAATTTTGCTGTTTTCTGTCAAACCTCAACATGAACCAGCCACAGGTACACATACTGCTTAGCAGTACCAGTTCTTAGCAGTGCCAGTGACATCACCAGGGTTTTTATGCTTGCCTCTGGACATCCTGGGCTTGAAATAAAGATACTGTACTAACGTGTTACATACAGTACTGAAAACTAGATGAAAGCATGACCACCTGTTCAGGATGCATGCATGTGACGTTTTGCATGAGACGCATGAACTAACCTGATCGGACATGCAGACACAAGGTCAGGTCTTTGAAAGTCAGCAACTTGAAGGTTTGTACATAGCGGACTCATTGTATTTGGTCTTCCTTTCTTCTCTGAGCATATTGGAAACTACATTTCCCAGTCCCCATGCAGCTGAGCTGGATCACGTGACTAGGTCTGGTCAATGAAATGTGAGTAGAGGGAATATGGGTAACTTCTGGCCTGACCCATTGAAAAGTCCCCATTGATTCCACAGCTGCTTCTCATCTCCTTACCCAGCCAAGGCAAAGGCCTTCTGTTGGGATGGCAGAGCTCAAAATAGAAGTCGCTTAGATTGCTGAGGGTAGTTGGGAAGGTTTCAGACCTCCAGCAAACAGAGGAAGTGAGAAATTTCTGACGTGCTATTCCACGGACAAATCGGGGACTACCTTAGCCTATCCTGACTAATGAAGATCCCTTTGTCACTGTGACAAAATAAGGTCCAGACGGCTTAAAGATACAATCATAAAAAATTAAAACATAAAAAAATCAGAAGAAATCACAAAATCATCTTTATTATTTTAGAATGGATGACTCTTACAAGAGGCACTCCAAATTGGAAACTCATAAAGAAAATGATTAATAAATCTTGATGACCAAAAAAATCTGGAAAGCAAAAATTCCACAAAGTCAAATTAAAAAGTTGGAAATAACACATGACGGACAGCTCTTAACATATCAAAATATAAATCAATTTTAAAAAACTAAATAACCCATTGGAAAATGGGCAAAGGTTCAGTTCAGTTCAGTCACTCAGTCGTGTCCAGCTATTTGCGACCCCATGGACTGCAGCACGCCAGGCTTCCCTGTCCATCACCAATGCCAGGAGCTTACTCAAACTCATGTCCATAGAGTTGGGCAAAGGTTATAAGAAGAAATACAAATATACTGCATAAAAAAAAAGTTCTTCACTCATCATGGGAGAAACACAAATTTAAATAATAAAGAGCTATCAATGTTTCATCTATCATATTTACAAAAATCAAAAAAGGTTAGTAAAACACTATTAACAATGTGAATAAATAGGTAATTTTGAATGTTATTGATGGAAGTATAAATTGATCCACTTTCTAAAGCAAATTGGTAATATATTTTATAATTTAAAATACATGTGGGTACAAGAATTTCAGTTGTAGGAAATTCAAATGTACCCATATTAAATCCCAAAATATATTTAATAAATCCATACTGAAGCATTATTTGGAACAGCAAAAACTTGGAAATAATAAAATACTTATTAAGAAGTAACTCAAAAAATAAATGCTGGTGCATCTATAAAATAAAATAGAGTTTCTAAAAAATGAATGAAGTAGTTATATGGCATAATTTCTGAGACACATTGTTGGAGTTAAATAATATTTTATAGTATGCCATCATTTATATAGAGTTTAATGTTTTTAATTGGGCTGGTAGATGCATAGATTTCCTGGGCAGTGGGGCGGGGGGGTGGTGGGAAGGAAATAAGTATAAACTGCTTCTGGGAAGGGAGCAGAAGAAATAAGGGTAGAATGTATACTTTTTAATGATAACCTTTAACATTGTTAGAATTTATTTTTTTAGTTAGATGCATGTATTGCTTTTTTTCCAAAAATAAAAACAATTTAAATGCATTAAGCTAGACCAATTCTACTGTTATTCAAATGACTAATTTTATTTGAATGCTCACGTCTCAAAGGTTATAAATGGTAAGAATGGTTATGTTTCTGGTGATCACTGTTAAGAAAAATTCTGACTCAAATAGACAGGTCACAGACACTTGCTACTCCTATTATTCTTTGAAAAGGAAATGTAGTCAACCTGGAACATCATTTTAACAGTTAGAAACGGAAACTGACAGCTCTCACCTTCCTTAGATGAAAATCCAATCAGAAAATGTGACCTTTTCACCCACATAATGCAGCTCCAATACTTCCCTGGGCCCCCACAAGCAAAAGGGCATGTGGAAAAGACTTTATGCAAGATTTGTATTCCATAAAATTGACAGGCTTAAAAACACAGGGCAGATGCAGCATTAATCTGCTCCCACGTGTTTTATGGCGATTTAAAGGGCCTGCCAACGTGAATAATGCACAGGAGTTATTTTTACATAAAACGTGCTCAAAAATTATAGAACGGACCACTTGAGGATGGCATAGTTTTCTAAAAGTCAAAATTGTAAGGCAGAAAACCACACATGTTCTCTCGTTTTTATTTCCTGGATCTCGTGGTTAAATTTACAAGATGTCAATATCAATTGCTTATCTGATAATGATTTTCTTTTTGTTTTCTAGGGATTTAAAAAAATAAATTAAAAAATTAAACATTTTTAGATTAGCAAAGGCGTGTCATAACTACATAAAATATATAAAATAAACAAGAATGGCCTTAGGGCAAAATAATTTTTCTATGAGAAGTTTAGAGTACAGGAGAGAATAGTATTGAGAGCAAAATTCAGCAGACATATGGGTTGATAAAAAAAAATTATAACTTCCTTTTTTTTGTTGTCATTTTGGACTAATATTTCACTTTTCCCTTGTAGAACCCGAATTTAAAGTACTCCAGTATACATTAACAGTCCAAGTGAACAGTAAAATAGAATATAGTCCAGAAATAGGCTCAGGCACATGTCAAAAGATTACATTAATATATGAAAAGAGTAGAACCTCAACTCACTAGGACAAAAGTTAGACAGCTAAATAGTGTAAAAAATTGACTTTATAATAAATGGTGTTGGTACAAGTGCACAACAAGTTGAAAAAAGACACAACTGGATTCTTAAATGGTATTGTAACCCCTTGATATCAGATTAAGGCAAAAGATGGACTTAAAAAAAATAGTGTTGTATCAGTTCAGTTCAGTTGAGTCGCTCATTCATGTCTGATTCTTTGTGACCCCATGGACTGCAGCACGCAAGACCTCGCTGTCCATCTCCAACTCCTGGAGTCCACCCAAACCCATGTCCATTGTGTCGGTGATGCCATCCAATCATCTCATCCTCTGTCGTCCCCTTCTCCTCCTGCCCTCAATCTTTCCCAGCATCAGGGTCTGGCAGTTCTATTTCCAGTTTTTCAAGGAATCTTCACACTGTTCTCCATAGTGGCTTGTACCAGTTTGCATTCCCACCAACAGCGTAAGAGGGTTCCAAGAATAGCATTGAAACATGTATATTACCATATGTAAAACAGATCACCAGTGCAAGTTCCATGCGTGAAACAGGGCACTCAAAGCCTGTGCTCTGGGACAACCCAGAGGGATGGGGTGGGGAGGGAGGTGGGAGGGGGCTTCAGGATGGGGGGACACATGTGCACCCGTGACTGACTCGTGTCGATGCATGGCAAAAATCACCACAATATTGTAAAGTAATTAGCCTCTAATTAAAATAAATTAATTAATTTTAAAATTTAAAAAATAGTGTTTTAACAAAAGGATATCAAGTTGGAAGAAGACAAAATTGGATCCACACCTCAAAAAATACAACATAAAAGACTTCTGGATGATCCACGATCTAAACTTAAAAACACGAACCATACTAGGAAAAAACTATAGTTGAATGTTTTTAGATACAGAAAAAGACTTTCTGTGATTCAAAATCCAAAAGCAATAAAATAAAAATTTAACAAGTTGACTACATAAAAATAACAAGTGAAGACTTACTTGCATGGCAAAAAATCATAAGCAATTTCAAAAGGCAAAAGGCAAAGCAAGAGAACATTTTTGCAGCTTTATGATAGATAGAGGTAACTGTCTTAAAGAACTATAAAAAAAAAACTAAGGAGGCTAAAAGAGCAGGTAGAAAAAATGCAAAATATATGAACAGAAGTTCACAGAAAAAGTAAATATGGTTCTTAAACACATGAAAGAATGCTTAATTTCAAGCAGAGTAAGAAAAATGCAAGTTAAAACTGTATTAATAACATATCACATTGACAAAAATATAAAACAACAATATACGTTGTGTTAAGGCTGAGGGTAAGGGGGGAAAGGTATTCTTATATGTTACAAGGGGAATAAAAGCAAATGAAACAAAGCAAAAATCCTATGAAGGAGAGCTTAGCAAAATAATCAACCCTAGGAATTTATCCTGAAACTAAACCTTTGCATATGTATGGCAAGACATACATAAAGTTTTGCATGCTTGTTGGTTTTGTTTTTGAAATTGCAGCTTCATACAGTAAAATATTGGAAACCACCTACATGCTCATCCACAGAAGACCGGTTGGATAAACTACAGTACACCATGTAGCGGAATAATATACTGCTGTATAAAGGAAGGAGAAAGAGCCCCAGGACCAAGACACAGTGCCCTCCTTGCTGGTATACCAGGGGGCGTGTGGGCGCCCCAAGGAAACAGAACTGCCATGATGAGAAAAAAGAAACATGCACACGGAAGGAGAGAAAATGAAGAACTCTCTGATAACGAGTTTAATCAGATGTATTTGAACAAGTAATTCCATTGCTAGGACTACAATTTAAGGAAATAACAATAAAGATGCAAAATAACAGATGTTTGTTTCAGAGTTATTTATAACAGAAACAAAATGGAAATTGTGTAATTATTACATAGTGAATTGATGGTAAATATTTCATATTTCAATGGATTATTATTCAGCCATAAAAGTGATAAGTATGAAAAAATATTTAGCACCATGGCTGTACTTACCTTGTCATGTTAAATGAAAGAACTTTACTATGCATGTATGCAAGTGTGTAAGATGAACACAGCGTGATCTTTTGGAAGATAAACACACGATTGGGTTTTTCTTTTTACATATTTGGAATTATTTAAGCTTTAAGGTAACTTGTTTTTTTTTTTTTAATACATTTTTGTAATAGCTTCAATGTTGCCAAAATTGAGGACAGAATATCGTTCCATCTCTCTTTCTAGCTTGTTCTTAAACTATTCTTTATGTAAGTTCTCATTGTTGGTGACTGAGTCTTTATTAAGGCAATAATTTAAAACTGGCCCCTAAAATAATTGGCTTTCTCTCCTCAGTCAGAGCCAAGAAGATTTATTTAGAGGCAAGGCAGCATAATCCTAGTGTTTCAGTGTAGTGCTAGAATTAATGGCACATGAATTTTTTGCCTCATGCAACTAATAGCAACAAATTCTATTAAAGCAATATGTTTTGTTATGATTAAAGAAAACATTGTGATGGACTTGGATTCACCACAGTCTGGATTTCTGCCCTTGAGTTAACCAGACCACACCTTACTCATTGTGGCAAAGATACCATCAACATAAGTCAAGTGACAACCGCAAGCTTCCTGCTCCGCACTGCCTCCAAGACGCCATGGTTTTGATACATGATTTACCATCTAACATCTTGTTGCCAGATAAGCTAGCTCAACTTACAAAGGCAAGGCCTGGTTCAACACAGCATATTAATTTTCTCTTGCAACTTCATAGTTTCTCAATTCATAATCTCAAATTGGGCGCGGATATTGGTAAATTAAAACCAGAATATTTTAAAACTTAATCTAAAAAAAAAAAACCTAATTAAAAGAAGCTTGATAAATTTCTCAGTTCTTGGAGGATTTCTGAAAATTTACCTAAATAATTTAGGGTAATGTAGCAAAGCTAAGTATCAGTCAAAAAATTTACAGAGCAGAGAATCAATCTATATGATTTCTTGTAATTTATGCACTGGAATAATAATTTATTTTGCTTTTTTTTTTTCATGGAAAAAAATAAGAGCTCTTGTTGTACATCTCCAGTATTTAAAATTCTCTACAGTATCCTTCAAACAAATTATGTAACTAAGAATTATCAACTAGAAACCTGAAAGTTTGAGCAGCTAGCCATAAAATCCAATCTAGTTTGCTATTATTGACACAATTTATTCTTTAACCTACTTTCCAAAATATCCATCAATCATTAATTCATGAAATGTCTCACACAATCATCTTTCTTGATGTTTTAATAACTTTTTCTCTTTCAATATTGTGCATTGATAATTTATTTGAAAGCATCACTGACTATTAAAATGTGTAAAGAAAGAAGTTTTCTTTCGTGATTAGCTATTCCACATTCTTAGGTGTATGTGTGAGATAAAACTAATATGAGATCTTAATTTTACTTAGATTTTCATCTGGTATCCATATTTGTAAGCAAAAATATGTAGACTATGACTTCTAAAGAATCTTTAATCTTCAAATAAAATTACATGGGTAGAACTAGATTAATATAGAAGTATGTTTTCAGTACAGTTCAACTCAGTAGCTCAGTCGTGTATGACTATTTGTGACCCCATGGACTGTAGCATGTCAGGCCTCCCTCTCCACCAGCTTACTAAAATTCATGTCCATCAGGTCGGTGATGCCATCCAACCATCTCATCCTCTGTCACACCCTTCTCCTCCCACCTTCAATCTTTCCCGGCATCAGGGTCATTTCAAATGAGCCAGCTCTTCGCATCAGGTGGCCAAAGTATTGGAGTTTCAGCTTCAGCATCAGTCCTTCCAATGAATATTCAGGACGGATTTTCTTTAGGATGGACTGGTTGGATCTTCTTGCAATCCAAGGGACTCTCAAGAGTCTTCTCCAACACCACAGTTCAAAAGCCTCAATTCTTCAGCACTCAGCTTTCTTCACTGTCCAACTCTCATATCCATACATGACTACTGGAAAAACCATAGCCTTGACTAGACAGACCTTTGTTGGCAAAGTAATGTCTCTATTTTTAATATGCTGACTAGCTTGGTCATAGCTTTTCTTCCAAGGAGCAAGCACCTTTCAATTTCATGGCTCCATGCACCATCTGCACTGATTTTGGTGCCCCCAAAAATAAAGCCTCTCACTGTTTCCATTGTTTCCCCATCTATTTGCCATGAAGTGATGGGACCAGATGCCACGATCTTAGTTTTCTGAATATTAAGTTTCAAGTCAACTTTTTCACCCTTCTCTTTCACTTTCATCAAGTGGCTCTTTAGTTCTTTGCTTTCTGCCATAAGGGTGGTGTGTTTGCATATCTGAGGTTATTGATATTTCTCCCGGTAATCTTGATTCCAGCTTGTGATTTATCCAGCCTAGCATTTCTCATGATATACTCTGCATATAAGTTAAATAAGCAGGGTGACAATAGACAGCCTTGACGTACTCCTTTCCTGATTTAGAAGCAGTCTGTTGTTCCATGTCCAGTTCTAACTGTTGCTTCCTGACCTGCATACAGATTTCTCAAGAGGCAGATCAGGTGGTCCGGTATTCCCATCTCTTGAAGAATTTTCCACAGTTTGTTGTAATCCACACAGTCAAAGACTTTGGCATAGTCATTAAAGCAGAAGTAGATGTTTTTCTGGAACTCTCTTGCTTTTTTGATGATCCAACGGATGTTGGCAATTTGATCTCTGGTTCCTCAGCCTTTTCTAAATCCAGTTTGAAAATCTGGAATTTCACTGTTCACGTACTGTTGAAGCCTAGCTTGGGGAATTGTGAGCATTATTTCAAGCGTGTGAGATGAAGGCAATCGTGTGGTAGTTTGAGCATTCTTTGAAATTGCCTTTCTTTGGGATTGGAATGAAAACTAATCTTTTTCAGTCCTGTGGCCATGGCTGAGTTTTCTAAATTTGCTGGCATATTGAGTGCAGCACTTTCACAGCATCGTCTTTTAGGATTTGAAATAGCTCAGCTGGAATTCTATCACCTCCACTAGCTTTGTTCATAGTGATGCTTCCTAAGGCCCACCTGACTTCGCATTCCAGGATGTCTGGCTCTAGGTGGAAAAGGTTAGTTTTCATTCCAATCCCAAAGAAAGGTAATGCCAAAGAGTGCTCAAACTACCGCACAATTATACTCATCTCACATGCTAGCAAAGTAATGCTCAAAATTCTCCAAGCCTGCTTCAACAGTACGTTAACCATGAACTTTCAGACGTTCAAGCTGGATTTAGAAAAGGCAGAGGAACCAGAGATCAAATTGCCAACATCCGTTGGATCATCAAAAAAGCAAAAGAAGTCCAGAAAATAATCTACTTCTGCTTTATTGACTATGCCAAAGCCTTTGATTGTGTGGATCACAACAAACTGGAAAATTCTTCAAGAGATGGGAATAGGAGACCACCCAACCTGCCTCCTGAGAAATATATATGCAGGTCGAGAAGCAATAGTTAAAACTGGACATGGAAGAACAGACAGACTGGCTCTAAATCGGGAAAGGAGTAAATCAAAACTGTATATTGCTACCCTGCTTATTTAACTTATATGCAGAATACATCATGAGAAATGCTGAGCTGGATCAATCATAAGCTGGAATCAAGATTGCTGGGAGAAATATCAATAACCTCAGATTCGCAGATGACACCGCCTTTATGGCAGAAAGCCAAGAAGAACTAAAGAGCCTCTTGATGAAAGTGAAAGAGGAGAGTAAAAAAGTTAGCTTAAAACTAAACTTTCAGAACACTGAGATCATGGCATCCTGGCCCATCACTTCATGGCAAATAGATGGGGAAACAATGGAAACAGTGGCTGACTTAATATTTTTGAGCTCCAAAATCAGTGCAGATTGCCTGCAGCTATGAAATTAAAAGACGCTTGCTCCTTGGAAGAAAAGCTATGACCTACCTAGTCAGCATATTAAAAAGTAGAGACATTACTTTGCCAACAAAGGTCCGTCTAGTTAAAGCTATGGTTTTTCCAGTAGTCATGTATGGATGTGGGACTTGGACTATAAAGAAAGCTGAGCGCCACAGAATGATGCTTTTGAACTGTGGTGTTGGAGAAGACTCTTGAGAGTCCCTTGGACTGCAGGAAGACCCAACCAATCAATCCTAAAGGAAATCAGTCCTGAATATTCATTGGAAGGACTGATGCTGAAGCTGAAACTCCAGTACTTTGGCCACCTGATGCGAAGAACTGACTCATTTGAAAAGACCTTGATGCTGGGAAAGATTGAAGGTGGGAGGAGAAGGGAATGACAGAGGATGAGATGGTTGGATGGCATCACTGACCCGATGGACATGAATTTGAGTAAACTCTGGGAGCTGGTGATGGACAGGGAGGCCTAGTGTGCTGCAGTCCATTCGGCTGCAAAGAGTCAGACACGACCAAGTGACTGAACTGAACTGCACTGAAAAATAATCAAGTCAATAATTAATTAATTTGTCATATCATTGTATGTATCCTAACCCAGGAAACTTCTTTATTAAATTCACATTAAGGTATTCTAATAATGAAAGCAAATGTAGTTTATGCACAGATAGAAAATGACAATTTCTACTAAAAACGGTGAATTTCAAGTTTTAGTTAATATTTGTAGAAAGAAAATTTATGCTTAGCAGTTTTTTCTTTTTTTATTAAACTTTTTTTTTGTATTGGAATATAGCCAATTAACAATGTTGTGATAGTTTCAGGTGGACAGCCAAGGGATGCAGCCATACATATACATGAATCTATTCTCCCCCACACTCCCTTTCATCCAGGCTCCCACGTAGCTGGAGCAGTACCCTGTGCAATACAGCAAGTCCTTGTTGCTTATCCATCTTAAACATAGCAGTGTGCACCTGTCCATCCAAACTCCCTGACTAGCCCTTTCTGCCATCCTTCCCCACAACAGGCGTAAGTCTGTCCTTTAAGTATGTGAGTCTGTTTCTGTTTCGTAAAAAAGGTTTTTTGCATCATATCTTTTTAGATTCCACATATAAGGGATGTCATACAATGTCTGCTCCTCTGTCTGACTCACTTCACTCAGTACGACAGTATCCAGTCCGCAAGGGTGGACATGCCCGAGCAGCTGAGCCCACATACCAAGAGCAGAGTCAACCACGGGACCGCAAGGGAAGGAAGGCCCTGTGCTTGGCAACGTCTGACCAGGCGTCACAAATTCTGAAAACTTCTTGTAAGCACATGTTTAACCTAAGAATTAAAATTTTAAAACATGAATAATGAGTGAAAATTATTATTTTAAAATGTTGTTCAAGATATGATTGAAACAAAAACTTCTAGAGAGGGGAAACCCTGTGTAATAAGGAATACACTGAAACTATAGGTGATCAAGTAAGGGGTCTAATTTGTCAAATAGTGGCCCTGACTTCAAGTCTGTTAAATGTATGTGCCAAAGACCTTTAGCTTTTGGAGTAAGGATAGCTACAGTTATAGAGTCCCAACTGTGAAACATATATATGTTCTTTAATCCTCACAACAACCCTGAAAAATAGTATGAACTTCATTTTATTAATAAGGAAATCAAGATACAGAGAAATTGATTTCTGACTGTAGCCCCAAAGATAATCTTGACTGGGGCTCTGAATCACTGCTGTCCCTTTAACAGGAGGTTAACAGAATTAAAGTCTCACTTCAAAGCATTAAAGTCAATTTATGTGACTAGATAGCCATCTCACACTTAGACAGACAGACAGATACACACACACACACACACACATACACACACACCTATAAGGGAACCAGAAGAAGAGATGATTTGATAAATTATTGGTTCCCAAGTAATTCTTAACTTACATTTACTTTAACCTCAATTCAAACTTTACCTTGACTTCACATCCTTCCAAAAATCTAAGTGGTATCAATTTTAAACAAGTGATAAGATATAAAGCTGTAGGAAATTGATCTCCAGAAGTATCAGTAGCTCTGGAATACCCCCGCAGCAGTACACACAGAACTACCAGTTCAGTTCAGTTCAGTCGCTCAGTCCTGTCCGACTCTTTGCGACCCCATGAATCGCAGCACGCCAGGCCTCCCTGTCCATCACCAACTCCCGGAGTTTACTCAAACCTCATGCCCATCGAGTTGGTGATGCCATCCAGCCGTCTCATCCTCTGTCATCCCCTTCTCCTCCTGCCCCCAATCCCTCCCAGCATCAGGGTCTTTTCCAATGAGTCAACTCTTTGCATGAGGTGGCCAAAGTACTGGAGTTTCAGCTTTGGCATCAGTCCTTCCAATGAACACCCAGGACTGATCTCCGTTAGGATAGACTGGTTGGATCTCCTTGCAGTCCAAGGGACTCTCAAGAGTCTTCTCCAACACCACAGTTCAAAAGCATCAATTTTTCGGTGCTCAGCTTTCTTCACAGTCCAACTCTCACATCCATACATGACCACTGGAAAAACCATAGCCTTGAGTAGACGGACCTTTGTTGGCAAAGTAATGTCTCTGCTTTTCAATATGCTATCTAGGTTGGTCATAACTTTCCTTCCAAGGAGTAAGCGTCTTTTAATTTCATGGCTGCAGTTACCATCCGCAGTGATTTTGGAGTCCAAAAAAATAAAGTCTGACACTGTTTCCACTGTCTCCCCATCTATTTCCCATGAGGTGACGGGACCAGATCTTAGTTTTCTGAATGTTAAGCTTTAAGCCAACTTTTTCACTCTCCTCTTTCACTTTCATCAACAGGCTCTTTAGTTCCTCTTCACTTTCTGCCATAAGGGTGGTGTCATCTGCATATCTGAGGTTATTGATATTTCTCCCGGCAATCTTGATTCCAGCTTGTGCTTCTTCCAGCCCAGCGTTTCTCATGATGTACTCTGCATAGGTTAAATAAGCAGGGTGACAATATACAGCCTTGACATACTCCTTTTCCTATTTTGAACCTCTCTGTTGTTCCATGTCCAGTTCTAACTGTTGCTTCCTGACCTGCATAGACGTTTCTCAAGAAGCAGGTCAGGTGGTCTAGTATTCCCATCTCTTGAAGAATTTTCCACAGTTTATTGTGATCCACATAGTCGAAGTCTTTCGCGTAGTCAATAAAGCAGAAAGATGTTTTCTGGAACTCCCTTGCTTTTTCGATGATCCAGCAGATGTTGGCAATTTGATCTCTGGTTCCTCGGCCTTTTCTAAAACCAGTTTGAACATCTGGAAGTTCTCAGTTCACGTATTGCTGAAGCCTGGCTTGGAGAATTTTGAGCATTACTTTACTAGCGTGTGAGATGAGTACAATTGTGCAGTAGTTTGAGCATTCTTTGGCATTGCCTTTCTTAGGGATTGGAATGAAAACTGACCTTTTCCAGTCCTGTGGCCACTGCTGAGTTCAGTCCATTTTAGTTCGCTGATTCCTAGAATGTCGACATTCACTCTTGCCATCTCCTGTTTGACCACTTCCAATTTGCCTTGATTCATGGACCTAACATTCCAGGTTCCTATGCAATATTGCTCTTTATAGCATTGGACTTTACTTCCATTACCAGTCCCATCCACAACTGGGTATTGTTTTTGCTTTGGCTCCATCCTTTCATTCATTCTGGAGTTATTTCTCCTCTGATCTCCAGTAGCATATTGGGCACTTACTGACCTGAGGAGTTCCTCTTTCAGTATCTTATCATTTTGCCTTCTCATACTGTTCATGGGGAGAACTATCAGTAGCTCTGGAATATCCCCTAGCAGTACACACAGAACTATCAGTATCTGGAAAACCCCCCAGCAGTACACACAGAACCATCAGTAGACCTGGAATACCTGCCAGTGGTACACAGAACTATCAGTAGCTCTGGAATACCCCCCCAGCAGTACACAAGCGTGTGTCTAAATGCCAAACCACATCCCAAATACCGTGGAAATCAATGGACTCTTGTTCTGTCCATTTGAACACTGGCAATGCTGAGGACTCTTTTTTTAATTGCATTTTATTTTTGGCTGCTCTGGGTTTCGCCGCTATGCTCAGGCTCTCGGCAGGTGCACGAGCTGAGGCCACTCCAGCTGTGGTGCACAGGCTTCTCACTGTGTGGCTTCTCTCTGGCAGAGCAGGGGCTGCAAGCACGCGGGCTTCGGGGGTTGTGGTGCATGGGCGTAGTGTTTGCAACTCCTGGCTCTGGAACACAGGCCCGATAACTGTGGCACACAGGCTTACTGGGGCACGTGCGATCTTCCTGGGTCAGGGCTCGGACTCTGTGTCTCCTGCAATGGCAGGTGGATTCTCTACCACTGAGACACAAGGGAAGCCCCATCTTTTATCGTAAGCCAAGTCTACATTTTTTTTTAAAGGAGGAGGATAATGCTAATAAAGTTTAAAATAAAAAATAATACATGATATAGTACAAGATAAAATTCAACTGTATATCATCAAGGGATATTTATCTACAGAAAGACTTATCTGGTTTACATCACTCAAAAACTTGATCTTTAAACATCTCTAATTAGGTATCTGCATTACTGAATAGGAATAAACACCACTATTAAACTGGTGTTCTAGCCCCAATATGGAGTGTGATTAACTTCATAAAAATCAACTAACAAAACATTCACCAAAGCTAATTCAGCAAAAACACTATTCCTGTGAGATACGCTTGACAAAGAAGCCTGTTATCAAAACAAGACAGAACAAAAAAGGATAATGGCCCCAATCCATGTCCAACACATCAGTCTCTGAGAAGTCCTGTAATAAAGAAACTCAACATTTATGAAACTTATCTGACATCTTTACTCTTAACAACTGCTAGTATTTCAGAACTCACTTGGAGAAATACTGTCCTTTTTTTTTTAAATTTTCTAAGAAAAAAAAAGCACATCATCTTCACAAAGTTACATCTATCCATTCATGGCCAACAGTGACCAACAAGATCTTCCAGCTCCACTGGTATTCCTAAAATCTGTAAAGCTTGGATGCAACTTACAAGTATCAGGAAACATCTGGATGCTGAAGCATTAAATGGCACTGAGAAGATGTGCTGATTTGAGAATAAAAGGTGAATTTCCTGACCTGTTAGGACCAATGGTCCCGTTTCACAGGTAAACAACAAACATGTTGATTAATTCGTCAGGCTATTCTATCTTCTACAAACCTCTATGGATGTTAATTTCAGTAGCCTCTAGAAACCTCATTTCTGCCATTAACAACGATCCATTAAGTAGCAAATAGTTTGCTATGTTATTTTGTCTTTTAAATGTCACTTTTTACACAAAATCAAGGCTATTTTTTAGGGTACTTGAAATTGTATATTTCAGACAGCAAGAATGTTCACTGTGTGCACATTCAGGAACAAGAGAAAACTGCAGTGAAAGCATTCTTTCACCCCTGAAAATACCTTTGTGTCAGTGTCTCATTCTTGGGAAGGGGAGGACACATGTACACCTACGGCCGACTCATGTTGATATATGCAAAACCCATCACAGGATTGTGAAAGAATTATCCTCCCATTAAAATAATAAATTAAGAAAATCTGCAATCTGGGATTTCATGCTTTTGTGGTAGATAAAAGGAATTAAGGAATTTTCAGTCATTTTCCAATGAAAGGCGATAAAACTGAATTTCTACTATATATTCTTTTTTATTTGTATTTATTTTTATTGAAATATAGTAGATTTACAATGTTGTGTTAATTTCTGCTGTGCAGGAAAGTGATTCAGTTATACATTTATATACATCCTTTTTTTAAACTTCAGGATGACTTTCCTAAAAACGTTTATTTTATACTGCAGGATAATTGGTTAACAACCTTGCATTAGTTTCAGGGGTACAGCCAAGTAATTCAGTTATACTTATACATGTATATATTCTTTTTCAAATTATTTCCCCATTAGGTTTTTACATAATATTGAGCAAAGTTCCCTCTCTTATACACAGGGAGTTACTTGTTGGTCATCAATTTTAAATATAGTAATTTTCCATTATGGTTTATCTGAGGATATTTAATATAATTTTCTGTGCTATACAATAAGATGTTGTTTATCTATCTTGTACATATTTTTTTTAATTCCTTCCATTTACCAAGCTGCTGGTGACTGTGGCTGGCAAAGTCATTTCAGGTATATGCATCATTGAATTCTCACAATGACTCTGTAGAAGTCATAAACATTACTTTCACTCCCCCCAACATTTTCTCCTCTTACATCAGATCAAATTGCATTCCACTTTTTCACCCTGTTTGTGCACATGTTAAATTACATGAAAAGCACATTAGAAGCTAATCTCCAACAAGAAGGTAATTCAAGTAATACATGTGCTTAATTACCCATCAAATTCGCTGAGAGTTAAGAAGAATAAACCAACATTGAACCCAAGGCAGGTAGGCAGTTAAGTCACAAGAAGTGAACTCCTAAAGTGTATCCAACATTAGGATGTGTGTCTTGTTACCAATGATAATTCAACTCACCAGACAACATTATATCTAACCGGTATTATTCTTACAGAGAAGCTAAGAAACCGTCCCAGGATCTCTCAGTTAAGATATGCACTGGGATTTGAATCTGAGTCTCTTTAACTAACTTTGGTCTTCCCTTTCCAAAGTGCTTCCAAATTTACTTCAATGGTTTCAAAGTGCAGAAAAAGATACCAACATGTTCTTAACTGTTCTTAACTGAAAGTAAATTGCTCTAATATCGTGACTACAGCCGTGAAATTAAAAGATGCTTACTCCTTGGAAGGAAACTTATGACCAACCTAGACAGCATATCAAAAAGTAGAGACATTACTTTGCCAACAAAGGTCCGTCTACTCAAGGCTATGGTTTTTCCAGTAGTCATGTATGGATATGAGAGTTGGACTATAAAGAAAGCTGAGCACCGAAGAATTGATGCTTTTGAACTGTGGTGTTGGAGAAAGACTCTTGAGAGTCCCTTGGACTGCAAGTAGATCCAACCAGTCTATCCTAAAGGAAATCAGCCCTGAATATTCATTGGAAGGACTGATGCTGAAGCTGAAACTCCAATACTTTGGCCACCTAATGCGAAGAACTGACTCATTTGAAAAGACCCTGTTGCTGGGAAAGATTGAAGGTGGGAGGAGAAGGGAATGACAGAGGATGAGATGGTTGGAAGGCATCACCGACTCAATGGACATGAGTTTGAGTAAACTCTGGGAGTTGGTGACAGACAGGGAGGCCTGGCGTGCTGTGGTCCATGGGGTCGCAAAGAGTCAGACATGACTGAATGACTGAACTGAACTGAATAGTATTTTGATTGTTGAGAAAATCTATTTAACTCTTTACAGATCTAGGCAATTTTCTAAATAAGAATTTTAAGTATTAGCAGAACGAGTTGCTGTGATGGTCCACTGTAGACAGGTGTTTGGCTGCAAGGATAAGTATGCTTCAAGTTCATTTTTCTACAGTTAATATATAAAACTAGATGTTTACAGATAGGTTTAAGTAGAGCTACAAAAGTATAAATCTCTCATGTGGAGTAAGCCATAGCAGTACCTGAATTCTACTGTAAATAGGTAACTAACTTGCTTTTGCCTGCTACAATACATGGCATGAGTATCAATTATGCATTTCACTTACTAAAAGTCATTAAGGGTGAAAGCTTAAATGTATTTAGCATACACAATGGACATGTGAGTTGTGTCAAGTGCTTTAGTTGCATTTTACCATTGAGTCTTTACAGCAACCAAATAAGATAAACATAGAGATTATTTCCATAACTCATATGGGGCAATTAAAAC
Source organism: Cervus elaphus (assembly GCF_910594005.1). Taxonomy (NCBI): domain Eukaryota; kingdom Metazoa; phylum Chordata; class Mammalia; order Artiodactyla; family Cervidae; genus Cervus; species Cervus elaphus. The sequence continues at coordinate 1,406,655 of NC_057837.1, read as the reverse complement.
TCAGAGATGTGGAATCACTTCCTGGGTTATAAATAGCTAGTAATTGGATTTCAGGCTTGACCATTTGACCCAAAAGCTTGTACAAGTAGTGACTACACTGTAGTAGGCACTTAGATGTGCAAAGACACATGTTGGGGGCCTGGGGTACAAAAGAATGGGCACAAATGTAATGATGATACAAAAATAATATAAGCTACAATACGGATCCTCTGCAAAAGCAATAAATAATGTGTATTTCTGAAATAATTCCAACTATACATTTCTATCCACTTTAACAATCAAATTGATTATAAAGAAAAAATCGACTTATTTATATTAGATCTATTTTGACATAATTCTTTGTATGTAGTGAGCAAATATTGTTGTGGGCTGAATTGTGTCTCCCACCCTTCCTCTGTATTCATAGGTTAGATTCCTAACCACCCGCACCAGTGTGTGTCTTTATTTAAGGATAAAGTCCTTAATCCTTCAAGGTAATCATGATAAAATGAGGTCATCGGGGTGGGCCCTAGTCCAGTACACTGAGTCCTTACAAGAAGAGGATCAGGACACAGGTAAGTACAGGCAGAGGCCCGTGTGAAGACAGAGGGAACAGCCAGGCATCTACGAGCCGGCAAGAGAGGCTTCAGAAGAGACCATGCCCGCCAACACCTGATCTCAGGCTTCCAACCTCCAGAATAATGAGAATACAAGTTTCCATTGTTTAACTCGCCCCATCTTTGGAACTTTGTTAGGCAGCTGGAAACACTCCTACAAGCGGCACACTTCTCGTTACATTGAGTACAGCCGGGAATGCTGAGGGGAGACCAGACTGAAAACAAGACTTTTGATGAGGGAATATTATAGGAAAGTTCTCAGTGCCTTATTGTGCAAAGTCCTTATTTTAAAAAGAGAAACATATATTTAAGCTGATTTTTTTTTTTTTTTTTTTAATGAGAGCAGTGCAGACTTTAACCAAGGAAATTTAAACATGGGAATCTCTGGGGAGCTTTAAAGAAACTATCAGTGCTTGAGCCCCACATAAGATATTCTGATTTAATTTATCTGGGTGGGGCCTGGACACTGAGATTTTTAAAACTCCCCCAGTGTTTCTCATATCTGTTATTAGAACCAAAGTTTGAAAACCCTGGTTTAGAGAGAAATTCACGGTGTAGAATTAAAGTAATATCAGCTATATCCACAAGGTGGCGTATTATGGCATATGAAAGAATTAAAATTGAGAAATGTTTCCAAAATGCAACTCCATACCATTGCATGTAAAATAGACTGCATTTAGGTTGAAGTTATACAAGACAGGAGCAATGATAGAGTGAGCCAGAAGCTTCTAAAAAGACCTGAAGTTTAGTTAAATCATGGTACTAATCCTGTCACCCTGCTTGCAACAGGGGGTCCGCCCTGGCCAGAAGGAGAAAGCTCCTAACTGTTAAGTCTTTCACCTACTATCAGCCTTTGCCAGAACTGTGACCTCTCCCTGGCCCCTCAACAACTCTTCAGGGGCCTTTTGAACTCTTTGGCAGTAGATACTAAGACAGAGGCTTGCTATTATTTTCTAAAAATAGAATCTTTACTCAGCTATGCACATATATTTGGCTCGCCATGTTTTACAGGTGGACACACACATACGTACCCTGAGTAATGGAGGCACCACTCAGACATTCAGATTTAACTGTTGGTGAGAGACACACCAGTCCCTTCGCAAATTTAGCGATTTACACCAATATCCCTGAAGAGACTTAGCCCATCTGTGACTGGTTATGAAGAAGTTAAAAGCTTGCAACCATTAGAGAAGATATTCTATATTTTAATGGTAGCTTTAAAATCCTTCACTTATTCATTATAGAATGTCCATGAGGTTGACGGGCAGGTGGAAAAGACCAAAGAGTTTTAAACACAAAGATCTACCAAAGGAACCATTCCTTACCCTCCTTAGCATCCTGATATTTCTGATACTAAACCTCCAACTAGTTACATAAAGGTTTTTGTTTCCAAGGAAACCACTGACATCTATGGAATTTAATGAACATGAAAAAGGAGCTATGCCATATAATTTACATCTGGAGATAAATGTGAATAGCTGTCAAAACGATTACGCACACATCGATAATTCTGTGAATTTTTAACCCTTTTTTTTCTCCATTTGGTAAAGATGTAAATAAACATTTATGCAATAAAATAACAGAAGGAAATCCTGTACCCCTCTTACCCCAAATCAGCTGTGGCACCATGTCGGGTAAATTGGGAAACAGTTGGAACCAAGATTATGGGCCAAAGGTAAATCTCATCAGCTATTGAGTGGAAAGAGAGAAACCTTTATCTTGTTGTATAAAGGGTTTTCTTATTCTTTAGTAAACCTCAAATATCTACACAAAATTATGACTGTGGCTTCACGTAATGGTGGGATCTTCAAAATCAGGGAAATAGGTTGTAATCAGCAAAGGGAGACAATGAAGAAAGCACAGTTCCAGGCCTCAAGGATGATTCATTAAAACCACTGTTGTGTAACATTCACATAACAGCTCATTATGAGGTTTTATATATTGGCATCCAGATTCTATGATGAGCTATTTAAGATTTGACAACCCTTAAATAAATAGCCTATTTTGAATATTAGAAAGGAACGCTAATCATATAGGGAAAATATTAAAAGTGTATATAAAGTGTTATCTTCAAAAAAGTTACAAGTATGCAAAACTAAAAAGAAAAAGACTAGCAGGAAACTACCATTTTATTCAAACGATGACTCCTTCCTCCTTTTAAATGCTCTTAGGCTTCCAAGGTATACTGTCTTCTCATTCTCCTTCCTTCTCAGTCTCTATTTTTATTATTGTAACAAAATGCACATACCATAAAATTTATTATTTTAGTGATTGCCAAATGTTGCAGTTTAGTGACATTAAACAAATTTACATTGGTATACACTATCACAACCATTCATCTGCAAAACCTTTCATCTTCTCAAACTGAAACTCTGTCCTCATTAAACAGGAACTCCCCAACCTCCCTCATCCAGCCCCTGGAAACTGCCCATGCTACTTCTGGACTCTATAAATATGACTATTCTAGGTACCTCTTCAAAGAGGGATCGCATGACGTTTGTCATTTTGCATCTGGCTTATTGCACTTAGCATACCTTTTCCTAGGGTTATCCTTACTGTAGCAGTTAAAATTTCCATTCTTTTTTAAGGCTGAATACTATTCCTTTGTGTGTATCTAGGGCATTTTGTATATCCATTCATCTACTGACGGACATTTGGGCATTTCCACCTTTTGTAAGTAATGTCACCATGGACACTGGCATACAAGTACCTTTACAGTTCCTCCTTTCCATTCCTTGGGGAATATACCAGTTTCAGTCTCTTTCACTGCTCCTCCTCAGCCCCTTGAAGCCTAAATGCTGGAGATAACATGGTTTAGAGATCAGAAGTTTCTTTTATACCCATATTCCTTAAAGGCCTTCCTTGACTTTGAGTTTTGAAGAATCAAAGTCATTAACTCCGCGGCCAACATCTCCCTGCTCCAGATTTGTAGATTCAAATGCGATGCCAGGTGGAAGTCTGATAAGCATCTCAAGCTTTAAATATCCAAAAACCAAACTGAACTTTTCTGTCTAAATGAGCTTCTTCCTTCCCATCTGCATGAAAACCCAATTCCCACACTTTCTGAAGTCAAAACACTAAAAGCTGTTCTTGAATCCTTTCTTTACCCCATCCCTCACGCCCAAGGCACTAGCAAAACCTTTTGCCTTTAAAACACACTCAGAGTCTGGCATTTTTCTACAGCTTTTGGTCAATAATCTTCACCGACACTGCCTGGGCACTGGCCGCAGCCGTCTGGGTGATACCCTTCCCCTCTGTCCTCTGTGGCCTGTTCTCAAGGCTGTGGCCAGTGGCATCATGTCGGGTAAATTGGAAAACAGTTGGACGGTCTTAAAAGCTAGATCAGATCTTGGTCACTCCTCTGCTCAGAACGTTCAGATCCTTGCTCTCAGAGGAAAAGCCAAAATCATTAGCATGGCCTATGAAGCCCAAAACATGTGGCCCCCAGCCACCTACAGCCACCTATTTGACTTCTGCTTCTCTTTGCTGTACTTCACGGTAGCCACACTGGGCACAGAGTTGGTTCCTCAAATATGCCAAGCTTGTTCCTACTTCAGGGTCTTTGATCTTATTGTACCCTCTGCTGGAATCCTTCCCCTTCCCTTAATTCATGTCTCTGCTCATCTGATCTCAGCAAGAGAGCCTACTCTGCTAGGGCTCAGAAAAACGGCAACCCGCTCTGCCACTCATGATCTGTGGCCCCTTATCCTTGCTTGATTCACTTCAGTGGGACTTATCTGCCATCTGTTTCCCCCACCCTGAGGGGTGCTGGAGAGAGCCTGCTCACAGGGCTCTAGGCCGTGCGCACACTGCTTTCCAGCTCTAGGTGATGTCAGGATCTGGTTCAAAACCCCCCAGGTTTGGAGTATTCACCTAAAGTAAATCGAGAAACACAGCAGATCAGGGATTTCCTCCCCCTTCCGCCCTTCTTTCCTTCCTTTTCCTCCCTCCCCTCCTCCTTCTCTCTCTTTCTCCCTCCCTGTCTTTCTTTCTTTTGCTTTTTTTCCTGGAAAGCCAGTTTACCTCCACCACCTGTCTCCTGCTCCTAAAAAGAATGTTGTATGAGAACAGAGTTGTTTTTCCTTAGTGCCCAGAACAGTGCCTGGCAGAAGCAGATACTCAATGGCCATGTGTCAAAGCAACAATAAAATTGAAAAGTCATCATTCTGATATAAGGATTAGAAAAACAAGACCTGATCAGGTTTTTATATTTAGTTTTACTCTAACCTGCCTTATGTGATTGTGGTGGTATATATACACAGGTTTCCCGCATTATCCAAATGTAGAGCATCCGTGTGAAAGTTTCCATAAGCTGAAAGGGCACAGAGTGGAGAAGCAGTTGCCTTCAGACACATCTTGCTAAGCCAGGCACAAAATAAATCGAGATAAAGCACCGGTGCTCACAGAGGCGGTGCAAAGCTTGCTGAGTTGCTGAGGAGTCCCAGGGAAGGAGCTCGGTGGCGCCCCTCAAAGCTCACAGCAGACCGCCTCTGTAAGGGCTCCTCTGCTGCAAACAAGTGCTGAGTGGCATTCTGCCACCTTTTGCTTTTTTTCTGTTTTGTAAAAGTGAAAATCCTCTTCAGATTTCTTTCATTGAGCCAAAGCAGGTGCTAATGTAGGTCTTTCATAAAACGAGGCGGCGTAAAGTGAACTTCGGAAAAGCACGGGGTACCTATGGTGCTGTGCTGCCTTGCACCATGGGAACACTGGCCTGCACCACTCACCCCTGCACGATGCTCCGAGGCCACTGCGCCCCTGCGCCGCGCTGCTGTCCCGCGCGCTGTGCGGCTGTGTGACTGAACCGTGCTCCTCACCACACGCAGGGCCGCTGCACGCCGGTACTGCAGGCCGGCACCCCTGCACCACTTGGGATTCAACTGTGACCTGGATATATACAAGGTTCCGTTGTGCTGTGCTCTGTCGTGTCCGACTCTTTGCAACCCCATGGACTGTAGTCCGCCAGGCTCCTCTGTCCATGGAATTTTCAGGCAAAACAAGGAGTGGGTTGCCACTTCCTTCTCCAGGGGATCTTTCCCAACCAGGGATCAAACCCACATTTCTTGCATCTCCTGGGTAATTGTCCGTTTAGCAAGAGAAGCAGTTTACTTTGCATAAAACACAGTTTGAAAGTACAACCCATAGAAATCCTTGTCAGTGATACTGCTGCATATATATCATGAGACCTGAATAAACCTGGGAGTGTGTGACTATGATGTTGCTCCTTCTGGAGTCCACAGCAATCTTAGAACTGCTTTCAAGAAGACATGTGCAAAATTTGACATGTCTTTCTTCTTTTTTTAATTTCATGATTTGCTATGAGTAGGGTAGGAAGTTTTACCTCCGTTTTATAATCTGTAAGATGGGGTGCCTTGGCTTAATTAACTGCCCTTACATGTTGGAATAAGCAGCTAACAAAACTTACATGCATAAAATCATGTGCTCCCCTGACACTGATTTCATCAATGAGAAAGCAGAGGCATGGAACAACCTGAGCTCGTTAATGGCAGGGCAGGCACCTGAAACCACAGCTCCACTTCCCTAGGCCCATCTACTTTTCAACACTCCGAAGGATGAGATACTTCCTAAGAGGTAAAGGAATTACCTTTTTTAGCAGCATTTCTGAAACCTTTCTGGGACAAGTAAAGAATTCCCCAGGAGACGCAGGTTCAATCCCTGGGTTGGGAAGATCCCTAGAGAAGGAAATGGCATCCCACTTCAGTATTCTTGCTGGGAAATCCCAGGGACAGAGGAGCCTGGTGGGCTATAACCCATGGGGTCGCAAAGAGTCCAACACTACTGACCATGCATGCAATGAGGATCTGGGGTAGCCCATACAAAAAATATACTTTTTGTTCTGTTCCAGAGCATACACTCACACACACAAAGAAAGTATCACAAAATTTGCTCTGCACAAGACACTGATCTTTTCCATTCTAGTCAGGCCTATTTTATTTCATTAATGCTATACCACTAATAGATCAGAAACCATAGTGATACACACTCCTTTCAAAACCAAAGCTCCTTTTGAAATGAAGATGCAGTGAGTGTGTGTATATGGCATAGAAAAGATGCATGTAATATAGAATCTTTTTCTTACACGCGCTTCATAAACCTGGGGGCTCAGGGGACTGGAGGGAAGGCGAAAGGGAGGGGAGGGAGAGTACAAAAAGGGAAACATAAACACATTTTATATCTCAAAAAATAAGGTACTTCTAGTTTAGCTTTTCTATTTGAATAAACATTTCCTAATTTCTCTCCATTGAGAAATCGCAGACCTGCTAACCTGAACAAAAGCTGTATATAGCAAAGCAGATCTGGAATTGAATGCATTGTGTCAGGAGTCAACATTTAAAATTCATTAACACATAGATGCTTTTTCATTTCCTATAAATGTTATTTCAATTCACAGCAGGCATAGAAAATAGTTCATCTTCAACTAGATTGTGAATTTTTCTATAATGAGATGCTGTGAAAAACAAAAATAATAGGAATACATGGATAAATATTTGTGGGGTGCTTGCATATTTTGATAAACACTATCTGCTCCACACATGTTCTGCCTTCCTCTGATCACAGTCCCCACAGAAAGTCTTCCACTCAGTCTGTCTCCATGTTGCATCATCTTCTTGTCCTAAGCTTCCCAACTTTTCTCACTAATCATTGTCCTGCTGCGTCTAGCCTCGCCAACACAATGGTCCCCTCCTACGGAGGCTTCTTTCTCCAGACCAAACGCCTCCTTCTAGGAAGTGGTTATGCTTCTGTCTTTCTGGAATACTCTGCAGGAAGCTAACCTCTCTGCTGGTGCCTGCTACACAGAATTGCTACAGTGTGGGAAGCTGGGTGCTGCCAGGGGTGGTATGCAGAGATGGCCACCATGAGGACCCTGAGGAGGAAAAAGGAGTTCCCTCCAGCACCTTAGAAGCCAGTCCAGTGAAAGAAAAAGACATCTATTTCTTGGTAACAGTTCTTGAGCAGCTGAATGAGACTCGATGCAAACTCAGAAATTTCATTGAATTGTTCAACACATTCCAATCATTTTTAATAAATTAACTTTTCATTTATCCAGTTCAAGATAAGATTTTCTTTTGCAATTTAAAGATCTTAAATCTGGTATTAATAACCTAATTCTTTCTTGCCTGTCCATCCACGAAGTCCCTTTCAGCCAAGCCTCTGCTCCAAACAGTTTTTACAACATAAGCTTTTCCAGTTTGAGTGAAATGTAACTGAATTCTGTTAATTTAAATTTAAATTTTTGAAATTTAAATAATGATAAATAAAAAATAATGATGATAATAGCAATGATAGTGGTTACTACTTAATGAGTGCTTATTATATAGTAGTGATAAGTTCAGGTAGTGGTGTTCAAATTTTGTGACAAATTTACTTTTCAAAACCCAATGTCCAAACCTATGGGACACTGTAAAAGTAGTGCTAAGGGGAAGGTTCATAGCAATATAGGCTTACCTCAAGAAACAAGAAAAAAGTCAAATAAATAACCTAACTCTACACCTAAAGCAACTAGAGAAGGAAGAAATGAAGAACTCTAGGGTTAGTAGAAGGAAAGAAATCTTAAAAATTAGGGCAGAAATGAATGCAAAAGAAACAAAAGAGACCATAGCAAAAATCAACAAAGCTAAAAGTTTGTTTTTTGAAAAGGTAAATAAAATTGACAAGCCGTTAGCCAGACTCATCAAGAAACAAAGGGAGAAGAACTAAATCAAAAAAATTAGAAATGAAAATGGAGAGATCACAACAGACAACTCTGAAATACAAAGGATCAAAAGAGACTACTACCAGCAGCTCTATGCCAATAAAATGGACAACTTGGATGAAATGGACAAATTCTTAGAAAAGTATAACTTTCCAAAACTGAACCAGGAAGAAATAGAAGATCTTAACAGACCCATCACAAGCATGGAAATCGAAACTGTAATCAGAAATCTTCCAGCAAACAAAAGCCCAGGACCAGATGGCTTCACAGCTGAATTCTACCAAAAATTTAGAGAAGAGCTAACACCTATCTTACTCAAACTCTTCCAGAAAATTGCAGAAGAAGGCAACTTCCAAACTCATTCTGTGAGGCCACTATTGCCCTAATACCAAAACCAGACAAGGATGCCACAAAAAAAGAAAACTACAGGCCAATATCACTGGTGAACATACATGCAAAAATCCTTAACAAAATTCTAGCAAACAGAATCCAACAACATATTAAAAAGATCATACATCATGACCAAGTGGGCTTTATCCCAGGAATGCAAGGATTCTTTAATATCCGCAAATCAATCAATGTAATACACCACATTAACAAATTGAAAGATAAAAACCATATGATTATCTCAATAGATGCAGAAAAAAACCTTTGACAAAATTCAACATCCATTTATGATAAAAACTCTCCAGAAAGCAGGCATAGAAGGAAAATACCTCAACATGATAAAAGCTATATATGACAAACCCACAGCAAACATTATCCTCAATGGTGAAAAATTGAAAGCATTTCCCTTAAAGTCAGGAACAAGACAAGGGTGCCCACTCTCACCACTACTATTCAACATAGTTTTGGAAGTGTTGGCCACAGCAATCAGAGCAGAAAAAGAAGTAAAAGGAATCCAGATAGGAAAAGAAGAAGTGAAACTCTCACTGTTTGCAGATGACATGATCCTCTACATAGAAAACCCTAAAGACTCTACCAGAAAATTACTACAGCTAGTCAATGAATACAGTAATGTTGCAGGATATAAAATTAACACACAGAAATCCCTTGCATTCCTATTCACTGACAATGAGAAAACAGCAAGAGGAACTAAGGAAACAATACCATTCACCATTGCAACAAAAAGAATAAAATACTTAGGAGTATATCTACCTAAAGAAACAAAGGACCTATACATAGAAAACTATAAAACACTGATGAAAGAAATCAAAGAGGACACAAACAGATGGAGAAATATACCGTGTTCATGGATTGGAAGAATCAATATTGTCAAAATGGCTATACTACCCAAAGCAATCTATAGATTCAATGCAATCCCTGTTAAGCTACCAACGGTATTTTTCACAGAACTAGAACAAATAATTTCACAATTCGTATGGAAATACAAAAAACCTCGAATAGCCAAAGCAATCTTGAGAAAGAAGAATGGAACTGGAGGAATCAACCTGCCTGACTTCAGACTATACTACAAAGCCACAGTCATCAAGACAGTGTGGTACTGGCACAAAGACAGAAATATAGATCAATGGAACAGAATAGAAAGCCCAGAGATAAATCCACGTACCTATGGACACCTTATCTTCAAAAAAGGAGGCAAGGATACACAATGGAAAAAAGACAACCTCTTTAACAAGTGGTGCTGGGAAAACTGGTCAACCACTTGTAAAAGAATGAAACTAGAACACTTTCTAACACCATACACAAAAATAAACTCAAAATGGATTAAAGATCTAAATGTCAGACCAGAAACTATAAAACTCCTAGAGGAGAACATAGGCAAAACACTCTCCGACATAAATCACAGCAAGATCCTCTATGACCCACCTCCCAGAATACTGGAAATAAAAGCAAAACTAAACAAATGGGACCTAATGAAACTTAAAAGGTTTTGCACTACAAAGAAAACTATAAGCAAGGTGAAAAGACAGCCCTCAGGTTGGGAGAAAATAATAGCAAACGAAGCAACAGACAAAGGATTAATCTCGAAAATATACAAGCAACTCATGTAGCTCAATTCCAGAAAAATAAATGACCCAATCAAAAAATGGGCCAAAGAACTAAACAGACATTTCTCCAAAGAAGACATACAGATGGCTAACAAACACATGAAAAGATGCTCGACATCACTCATTATCAGAGAAATGCAAATCAAAACCACAATGAGGTACCATTACACGCCAGTCAGGATGGCTGCTATCCAAAAGTCTACAAGCAATAAATGCTGGAGAGGGTGTGGAGAAAAGGGAACCCTCTTACACTGTTGGTGGGAATGCAAACTAGTACAGCCATTATGGAGAACAGTGTGGAGATTCCTTAAAAAACTGGAATTAGAACTGCCATATGACCCAGCAATCCCACTCCTGGGCATACACACCGAGGAAACCAGATCTGAAACAGACACGTGCACCCCAATGTTCATCGCAGCACTGTTTATAACAGCCAGGACATGGAAGCAACCTAGATGCCCATCAGCGGATGAATGGATAACGAAACTCTTGTACATATACACAATGGAATATTACTCAGCCATTAAAAAGAATTCATTTGAATCAGTTCTAATGAGATGGATGAAACTGGAGCCCATTATACAGAGTGAAGTAAGCCAGAAAGATAAAGACCATTACAGTATACTAACACATATATATGGAATTTTAAAAGATGGTAACAATATCCCAATATGCAAAACAGAAAAAGAGACACAGATTTACAGAACAGACTTTGGGACTCTGTGGGAGAAGGCGAGGGTGGGATGTTCTGAGAGAATAGCATTGAAACAAGTATACTATCAAGGGTGAAACAGATCACCAGCCCAGGTTGCATGCATGAGACAAGTGCTCGGGGCTGGTGCACTGGGAAGACCCAGAGGGATGGGATGGGGAGGTAGGCGGGAGGGGGGATCGGGATGGGGAACACATGTAAATCCATGGCTGACTCATGTCAGTGTATGGCAAAACCCACTACAATATTGTAAAGTAATTAGCCTCCAACTAATAAAACTAAATGAAAAAAATTTAAAAAAATTTTTTTAATTAAAGAAAACAAAACAAAACCCAATGTCCACACTACATATATTAACTAGAATCTTGTAGCATCTCTGGGAGTAGAAAACAAGGATCAGCATTTTTTAAAACTCCCCAGGAATTCTATAAGCACTTAAATTTGAGAACTTCTCTGCTGCTAGTGGTTTGCTAATGAATTATTTGATTTAACCCTTACAACGATGATATGAAGTATTTATTTTATTATTATTATCTAGTGTCTAAGAAACAATGTTCAGTTGTGGATGTGCTGGTGGTGAAGGTAAATTCCGAGGTTGTAAAGAGCAATATTGCACAGGAACCTGGAATGTTAGGTCCATGAATCAAGGCAAATTGGAAGTGGTCAAATAGGAGACGACAAGGGTGAACACTGACATTTTAGCAAACTAAAATGGACTGGAATGGGTAATTTAACTCAGGTGATCGTTATATCTATTACTGTGGGCAAGAATCCTTTAGAAGAAATGGAGTCACAAAGAATCTGAAATGCAGTACTTGGGTACAATCTAAAAAATGACAGAATGATCTCAGTTCCTTTCCAAGGCAAACCATTCAGTATCAGAGTAATCCAAGTCTATGCCCCAACCACTAATGCTGAAGAAGCTGAAGTTGAACGGGTCTATGAAAATGTCCTTTTCATCACAGGGGATTGGAATGCAAAAGTATGAAGTCAAGAGATACCTGGAGTAACAGGCAAGTTTGGCCTTGGAGTACAGAATGAAGCAGGGGATGGCTGACAAAGTTTTGCCAAGAGAATGCATTGGTCATAGCAAACACCCTCTTCCAAGAACACAAGAGATGACTCTAACAAGCACGTCACGAGAAGGTCAATACTGAAATCACATTAATTATGTTCTTTACAGCCAAAGATGCGGAGCACTATACAGTCAGCAAAACAAGACTAGGAGCTGACTGTGGCTCAGATCATGAACTCCTTACTGTAAAATTCAGAGTTCAGTTGAAGAAAGTAGGGAAAACCACCAGACCATCAGGTATGACCTAAATCAAATCCCTTATGACTATACAGTGGAAGTGAGAAATAGATTTAAGGGACTAGATCTGATAGACAGAGAGCCTGAAGAACTACGGACGGAGGTTTGTAACACTGTACAGTAGGTGGTGATCAAAACCATCCCCAAGAAAAAGAAATGGGAAAAGACAAAATGGTTGTCTGAGGAGGCCTTACAAAGAGCTGAGAAAAGAAGAGAAGTGAAAGGCAAAGGAAAAAAGGAAAGATATATCCATTTGAATGCAGAGTTCCAAAGAATAGCAAGAAGAGCTAAGAAAGACTTCCTCAGTGATCAGTGCAAAGAAATAGAGGAAAACAAAGAATGGGAAAGACTAGAGATCTCTTCAAGAAAATTAGAGATACCAAGGGAATATTTCATGCAAAGATGGGCACCAGAAAGGACAGAAATGGTATGGACCTAACAGAAGCAGAAGCTATTAAGAAGTGGTGGCAAGAATACACAGAAGAATTATTAAAAGATCTTGATGACCCAGATAACCATGATGGTCTGATCACTCATTTAAAGCCCAACATCCTGGAAGGTGAAGTCAAGTGTGCCTTAGAAAGCATCACTAAGAACAAAGCCAGTGGAGGTGATGGAATTCCAGTTGAGCTACTTAAAATCCTAAAAGATGATTCTGTTAAGTTGCTGCACTCAACATGCTAGCAAATTTGGAAAACTCAGCAGTGGCCACAGGACTGGAAAAGTTCAGTTTTCATTCCAATCCCTAAGAAAGGCAATGCCAAAGAATGCTCAAACTACTGCACAGTTGCACTCATCTCACACACTAGCAAAGTAATGCTCAAAATTCTCCAAGCCAGGCTTCAACAGTATGTGATCCATGAAATTCCAGATGTTCAAGCTGGATTTAGAAAAGGCAGAGGAACCAGAGAGCAAATTGCCAACATCCATTGTATTACTGAAAAAGCAAGAGAATTTCAGAAAAACATCTACTTCTCTTTCATTGACTATGCTAAAGCCTTTGACTGTGTGGATCACAACAAATTGTGGAAAATTCTTCAAGAGATGGGAATACCAGACCACCTTATCTGCATCCTGAGAAACTTGTATGTAGTTCAAAAAGGAAGTGTTAGAACCAGATATGCAAGAATGGACTGTTTCAAAATTGGGAAAAGAGTATGTCAAGGCTGTATATTGTCACCCTGCTTATTTAACTTATATGCAGAGTACATCATGTGAAATGCCAGGTTGGATGAAGCACAAGTTTTAATCAAGATTTCTGGGAGAAATATCAATAACCTCAGATATCCAGGTGACACCACCCTTATGGCAGAAAGTGAAGAAGAACTAAAGAGCCTCTTGATGAAGGAGAAAGAGGAGAGTGAAAGTTTGTCTCAAATTCAACATTCAAAAAATGAAGATTATGGCATCCAGTCCCATCACTTCCTGGTAAATAGATGGAGAAAGAATGGAAACAGTGACAGACTTTATTTTCTTGGGCTTCAAAATCACTGCAGATGGTGACTGCAGCCATGAAATTAAAAGACTTTCTCCTTGGAAGAAAAGCTATGACCAACCTAGATAGCATATTAAAAAACAGAAACATTACTTTGCCAACAAAAGTCTGTATAGTCAAAGCTATGGTTTTTCCAGTAGTCATATATGAATGTGAGAGTTGGACCATAAAGAAGGCTAAGTGCCTAAGAACTGATGCTTTTGAACTGTGGTGCTGGATAAGACTCCTGAGAGTCCCTTGGACTGCAAGGAGATCAAACCAGTCAATCCTAAGGGAAATCAGTCCTGAATATTCATTGGAAGGACTGATGCCGAAGCTCCAGTACTCGGGCATCTGAAGCAAAGAGCCGACTCATGAGAAAAGGCTCTGATTGTGGGAAAGATTGAAGGCAGGAGGAGAAGGGAATGACAGAGGATGAGATGGTTGGATGGCAGCATTGTCTCAATGGATATGAATTTGAGCAAGCTTCCAGAGATGGTGAAGGATAGGGAAGCCTGGCATGCTACAGTCCGTGTGGTCGCAAAGAGTTGGACACAACTGAGTAACTGAACAACCACAACAACAGGCAGAGAAACTGGCTTTGAAAACATTGAAGTATGTGGAGATGCTTGAACACCAGCAAGGAATGTAAAGTAAAAAAAAATCAAGAATGTGGATTAAAAAATTAGAGAACACAAACCTAGGCTGAAGAAACATTAAAAGCCAGAGTACTCTGAGGTTGAAATCTGTCATGAAGGGTAGCATTTTAGGATCATCAACCAAGCAGAACACATACCTGAGTGCCGTTCATTTCTCAACATGCAGTAGACATTTATCACACTGTGTCCGTATACGAAATACTTAAATTAAGTAGGCTGTGGGCTGCAGTAAGAGCGTCAAACCTAAAGGAAGGTCTCTGTGTGCCAGAGGAACTGACTTGAACTTCCAAAGCTTGGAAACAAGAAGGGTCCAATAGAGGGTAGGCAACTGACTTTAGCCAATAATGACCATGAAACATCAAATTAGGTCAATGAATTTGTATTAAAAGATAACATTTGTAATTGTTATCAGTATAGTTCTTGGAACTAACAGGCTTATGTGAAACCTGTCTAAAATCTTGAGAGAAGAATAAAATGTCTACCCTGAAAACTGAACAATTCTGAATCATCAACAAAACATTAAAGACAATAAGCTTGATACAAAAATAAAAGACCAAACTACTGAAATACCATTGTATTCCTAAGTGAGTGAGTGAGTGAGTGAAAGTTGCTCAGTCGTGTCCGACTCTATGCGACCCCATGGACTGTATAGTCCATGGGATTCTCCAGGCCAGAATACTGGAGTGCATGATAGCGTTTCCCTTTTCCAGAGGATCTTCCCAACCCAGGGATCGAACCCAGGTCTTCTGCATTGCAGGCATATTTCTAAGTGATTGATGCAAATAATGGACCATTTTCAGGTGAAACACAGAAACCTTTCTGAAAACAATTCTGATTTTTCTTTCTTTTCATTTACCACATTTTCCTGTAGGTCATTTTAACCTCTTCAGCAATAAAAGCAGTATTTGGCTGTTTGCTCTATGACAAAATTTGCCAGCAACTATCACACTGTTAGGTATCTGAAGACAATCACTAGGTGACTTTCCTCACTGCATCTCCACAGCAACAGATAATTTTTGATGTCAAAGTATGTGTTTTGACTTTTAAGGAATAAAACAAAAATTGCAGGTAGATACTCAAATAGAAAATCGCTGGTTTTATATCAATTATGGGAGGAGGCAAGTCCCTGAATGGCACCCGTACATCCCTATTTGCCAACATTCTCTCTGTGCTACAGAAGAAGTCCTTAAAGTATTAAAATTTAAATACACTAAAGTGTAGTTTCCCAGTTTGATAACAAGTCAATATATCCTGCTATTATACCCTACCAGATAGTCTAAAATTTAAAAATATACATAATGTTTTATTCAACATTTTTTTGGGCCACACCGCATGGCATGCAGAGTCTTGGTTCCCTGACCAGGGATCAAGCCTGCACCCACTTCAGTGGAAGCATGGAGTCTCAACCACTGGACCACCAGGGAAGTCCTATATTCAACATTTTAAAACAATCTTCCAAAA
This sequence comes from Cervus elaphus, assembly GCF_910594005.1. NCBI lineage: Eukaryota > Metazoa > Chordata > Mammalia > Artiodactyla > Cervidae > Cervus > Cervus elaphus. The sequence continues at coordinate 1,390,718 of NC_057837.1, read as the reverse complement.
CTAAATAAATTTCAAACATTGCTTTAGATACGTCTTCAGTAAGCTTTTCAAACCCAAGTAAGTTGACATTCCACATAACTGATCCCAATGTCTGTGGGTGTTCACTGGAACATTTGCAAAAAGATTTGACACTCTGGCTTCAGGGATGAAATGACTCCAACTGCAAAATGTTTGAGCTAAAAGATCCTGTTTATCTGTCTAAAAGGTGGGTTCACGTATGCTTATAAGGCTCAGGGAATTTTTCAAATACTTTAAAGCACATTTTGAGTTTTTACAATTACCCAGTAACTTTTGTATAATATTTTTTTCAAAAAAAAAAAAAAAAACAAGCGCATAAAGCAAGTCCTATGTCCACTGATTCTATATTTGCTCATTGCTTCCATCTTTTATCAAAAATGGTACTGTTTGGACATACTGGCTTCTGGAAGGACTGGCTGTTTTATTGCATTTTACAACATCTACAACAGACAAAGTTTTAATTGGGGCAATTAATTGATACCATGACACAGCTAAATAATCAAGGCAGCATCTGGTGTGTACAGCACGCTCCACTTCCTACCTTGGGCGCCTTGGCATGTTTCCCACATCTGGCGTCTTTGACAAGGCTGAGATCTAACAGCTCCGTCTCCTGGAAGGCAAAAGTGTGAGATCGTTAAGCATCCACACAGATCTTTTTCCTTTTGTTTCATAGCATTGACATCACTTTAAAAATAATATTATCTTGAGACTTGCCTGAAAATTTCCCTGCAGTTGGGATATTTTTCTCCTCTTACATGCACTGCCTGTCAATGGAATGGGAATGGAAACGAAAAGACAGCTACCTGCTAGTTCTCAGCTTCATATATCATAATACATTTTGAAAGTACAATGGTTTGGGTCCCCAGTTTATCCTATAAGCCATTCCTAAGTCATGATGAGTCAGGCCTTCCTGTTCCCTTGTTGAAATATATTCCTGAGAGTCACTCTGAGTGTTTTGAGGATTTGTGAGTGGAGTGAGGGGTTAGGGTTGGGGGCGGGAGGAGGTACCACCCCAAGCTCACATCATACCCAGCCCATGTGGCCAAGCTAAAGAGATGGGTATGCCTCCCATACCTGCACACCAAGCCTTTTGCACACACCCCTTGGGCCTATGTTTTCATTTATTCATTATATATTATTGAATGACTATAATATTCAAGTTACTCCAGGATACAAGACACATAAGACATGGCAGCTTCTCTGAATGGACTTGCAAAGTAAATATATATACGCGTAAGACAAGGGAGAGTGTGTTAAGGCCAACTTTAAAGTTAACTGCTATGATGGAGGGGGGTTAAAAAGAAAAGATTACTTTTCCCCTAGAGGCTCAGAAAAAAAATTCTGTGAGGAGTCACTGAGACTGGAGAAGGGAAGTGAGGAGATAAAGGCCTCCCCAGCTGGAGGCCCACATGGCAAACATCCAGCCAAGAGAGGGCCAGAGGTTTGAGCAGAGCCTTGAGGTCTTTGTGACCCTTAGTTGCTGGGAGAAGGAGGACAGTGCGTGGGAAGCAGGTGGGAGAGAGAGACGCAAAGGAGGGAGAGAGGGATGGGAGAGGATCTGTGTACACCTACGGCCGATTCATGTTGAGGTTTGACAGCAAACAGCAAAATTCCGTAAAGCAATCATCCTTCAATTAAAAAAAATAATTAATTAAAAAAAAAATAGAGTGAGTGAGGAAAAGCCCAAGGGAAGGCACAATGGCAGTGCAGGAAGGGGGCGCACACAGGCAGCATGCAGAATTCCACTGTGGGAATGAAGAGCATATGAAGAAACATATGAGGAAAAGGGAGCGAGAAGACCAGAAATGGACTTGAGTAAATGGATAGAAACCCTAAAAGTCTGGCTAGGGACACTGAGCCATGGAATCTGGGACATGCACATCTCCGAGTTACACAGAGCACTCTGCCACCAGCCAGAGGAGACTGGTGCAGTAAGCAGAGACATACAAGCCGTGTGCTAGACAAGGAGCCTTTGGGATGGCTCCTCCAAGCCCCTTCTCCCGGCGGGAGGTGCTACACCCTCACAGGAGGGGCGGTAATTTCTCATAGGTCCCAACTTTTACGAGGACCAGCATCTGAGGTTCCCAGCCAATCCCTTCAAACAGCCGCCCCCGACTCCAAACGTTTGGTGCAAAATGGTCTGATTATTTTCCTGAGTCTAAGGTTGATTTCATGATTGCAAGACAATAAGGGTCAAAGATGTGATGGAGTCTCTACACTGGGGTGCAAACCCCACAGCAGGTCCAACAGAACCCTGGGCCCTGCACAGCTCAGCGCAAGCAGAAGGGAGCACAGCAAACAATGTCTTTTCTGCTTTCGTTCACACTGGCCTTCGCAATTTGCCTTCCCCCATTTTAGTGAATTCCTTAACCTATTACTATGCGTGACTCTGTGGAGACCCTGCCAAACTGTGGTGTGTGCAAGGATCTTGCAGGACGGAGTAGTGGGCATCATGCTTCCCTCAAGGATGCACCATCCACAGTATCAAAGGTCACCTGGTGAGAGTTAGGAACCAACATCTCTCAAATGCGGGACTTAAGACTTCACCCAGGCAAAGGCATACAGAGGATTCAGGAGACAGGAGGTGGGGCATCTGGCCCAGGTTTCTTCATCTTCATGATAACAGCAGCCAAAACATTTACTGAAAGAGGAGAAACAGGAAGAGAACCTAGCTTGAAGAAACTTAATCTAAAAGACAAGAACTGAGTGAAGTGCTGAGACACAGAGACCAGACGAAGGTCAAGGTGTTAGGAATAAAGACGACAGAGGGTGAGAATGGGTGGATGGCGTCACCGACTTGATGGATCTGAGTTTGAGCAAGCTCTGAGAGTTGGTGATGGACAGGGAAGCCTGGCGTGCTGTAGTCCATGGGGTCGCAAAGAGTTAGACACGACTGAGGGACTGAACTGAACTGAACTGATGATAGGAAGTAAAACTGACTAAAGTAAAGAGATAAGGCATTGACAGCTCTAGGGATTCCAGCTTCCTCACTGGGACTCAGAAGTTTGGGCAAAATGACAGTGCATAGAGGAGATGCTGGTTTGAAGACTTTATCCATTTGGAAACGCCCACCATTAATTCATGGAAGCATTATTTATTGAATCCTGCAATGTGTCAGGTACAGACTAGATACTGAGGAATGACACCTCAAAACATAAAGAGACACTCATGCACAAAGCTAATGGTTACACTCTAAAGAAGACATTTCAAAGTGCACTGCAGACGGTGGACCACAAAGGGCTATGGCGTCTTTTCAGCCAACACGTAAGGATGAAAAGGAGTTTGCCAGCCTTATAATTCTGCGTTTTGTGGGGAGGGCTCCAGGGAGAGGAAACAGCAGTTGCAAAGGCAAAGAGGCAGGAGTCCTGAGCAGAAAACAAGTCACTCTGGACACACAGCAGAAGTGCGTGAAGACTTACCAATCACTTCCAAACTTAACAGCTGTTACCTGCATGTTCTCTTTGTAATTACTCATGAAATACTGACATGTTTTTCAAGCTTTTTTTTTTTCCCATAAATGTAGCATCATGTTTTATATATATGCAGAATAAAAATCACACCCTAATTGCACCCAAACATCTTCTATTCAAGGAAATTCCTCCTGGTTGAATAAACAATAGACTTAAACTTTACTTATTTGTTTTACACACAAAGCCCAAATTGAGTTCACAAAGAAATAGAGCTTAGCAGGCATCATTCTATAGACTTTTCTATTACAGATAATGAACACTGTTTTTTGCTTTCAGCTCAAGAGGAAACATTCACTTCCCAAGTCACAGAGGGGTAGTTAACATTCATTTTGATCCCACAGCAACTAAGAAACTTCTTTGCAGCGTGTGTAAAATTGTGTGTGCAAGAAAACCACCACAGGGCACTCTGAGCATGGGCAATGATGTGTGTGAAAGACCCTGTTGGAAATCTATCCACAGACTCACTGGGCTAGGAAGACATGATTAAAATAGTCTCCCACTTCTATTAACATGCAACAGCCACCCCTCTGGGATTTAACTACATCCTATTTGCACTCCACTTAAAAGAAAATGAGGAATACAATGGAGGGACTGCAAAAATGTTACTTGTGTCATTGAAACTCTTTCTAGGTTAATTTTCTAGTGTTAATAGTTTTAACAACCCACTTTCATGATGAGAAAGCAAGGAAATGGCCCCTTTCTCAATTCATTTAAGAGTGACTGTTTTCCAGGCCTATGGAATTCACTATTTCTTTATTATTTTCTTTAAGAAACAGAGGCCCCATGATTTTTAATACCTGGGTTTGAGGAAGGGCCCTCAAATGAACTAGTCATGTATTTGTGCAATCATCAGACCACAGTGAGCATCAACTGTATCATCTATACAACGAGTATGATAATACTTTCTACATCAGTGGTTCTCAAAGACGGCACTGGAGTCACCTAGAACACGTGTAAAACGTAGACCGGTTGAGCACCATTCACCTGCATCTCCAGTTCAGCAGGACTTGGGTGCACCTAAGAATCCACATCTCTGACATGTGCTCCTGTGATGCTGTTCCATGGACCATAACGGAAAATGCTGATGTACTAATTCACAGAATTGCTATTATAAGGCTTTTTAGGTGAACATGAGAGATAAAACTATGCATTATATGTTATATTATGTTGCAGGAAAAATTTAAAATGGTCACTTCTTTATATATGGAATGGGCAAATAAAAATTTACATCTATTAAAAGCAAAAGTGTGACTAATGGTGAATCACTTAGCTCAGATTTTATTTATTGAAGATAAATTATTGAATGACAAAAGCCACTATCTCTTATTCTAATGTGTCCTTACCATTAGATTTTACTCCATAGAATAAATGTCCCTGTTGTAAAGTTAAGCAATCATTGATTTTTGATGAAAATAGCTACACTATACAACTTTTGTGTTACACTTTGTAACATTAAAGACATTTAGCAAAGTAAAAGAGGAAAATGTGTCCTTCTCTCTCACCTCTAAGCCCACCCAACAAGGAAAGAGGGTTGGGGTGCCCAAAGGCCTATGATCTACCTGGAACAGTCAATGAAGAATGAACAGACCCCTTTTTATTTCCAAGGCACACAATGGCCCCTGCAGAGCTTAGAGACCACATTCCTAGCACCCCCAGTACATACACTGATGTACTGACAAATGTGCCTTCTCTCTAGGTCAGTATGGACAAAAGTCAATTAACAGTAATCAATGATTTATTTTTGATACTTTGAATTAGTGATGAGAAAACTGAGTCAGGAAAGCTAGGAGAAGACCAAACTGTCTCTGATGTTTACTATTCAGCAAAAAGACTTCAATTCATCAGCCATCAACACACTGTGAGGTAGATGAGTCATGAAATGCACTGCAAACTCAGAAGAGAATGCAATTTAAAACTCAGCCCTCTTCCAGAATACCAATTTCTATGCATTGCCACCAAATTCTATTAGTCATCCAACACAACAATGTGCTTCAAGTTCACACAATATATAATCGGAGCAGCAATTACAGTCATAAACATTACACAGGGAAGATATTAATGGCTGGGTATGTATACTTGCCCATGTGTTATATTCATTAAGTTGTTCAACCTCGATTTACCAAAAGTAGAAGACATTAATATGTTTTATTGGCTGCCAACCCCCTAAAATGTCCAATGTTTAAATTAAGCAACTTGAGCATCATTTAACTGTTTTAATTTAAAGAGAAGCAGATAAAATAGACTCTGTGTTCTTTAACTTGATTTCACCCCTGAGAGAGTGAAAATCTGTTTAGTATACCTCTCAAAACAATCCCCTGCACCCACCTTCACCTGGTCTCTCATTTTCTTTGCTCCCCAGCCTCAGTTGTCTTTCCCCCCACAGTCTGCAATGGAGCCTCAGTAGGAAACACACAAGGAAATGAGATGCCTAGGTCACCAATACCAGCCACAGAAGAGGAAAGAGAAAGACTATACATCTGGATTTCTTTATTTAAAAAATTCTTCATTTAATATCGTGCAAATTTCATAGGACTAGAAGGCAGAACACTGAAGTTGTCTCTTGGAATTACCATTCATAATCTGTGTACTATTAAGTCAGTTACTACGGATGCCTGTTCCTTAAATCCTTGTGTGTCAGAGATGCCAATGCTATCAATATCTTTCTCAGTGGGCTGCTGTTTAATCTACTGAGATATTAAACTGAGATCTCCACTTAGCTAGCAGGGACTCCTGCATCCATATAAATTCTTATGCTGGCAATAGTTGCCATGCTGAGTGAAAGGGAAAGGACCCCAGAAGAAAAGCACAGAAAGCAAACAAGAAACAAACAAAAATGAAAATCTAGTGCTCGAGATATTTCATTAAACACTGAGTCAACTTGGAAAGGTGTCTTACTTTCAGTGTCACAGTTAAATGCAAAATAAAATTAATATTTGAAATGGAGAACATGAGAACTAGCATGTCTTATGAACTGTGTTATAAGTACTGACATAGCTTTTAGCCAATTAAATAAAACTGAAAAATTATTGAATGAGACAAAAGGAACCAAAATAAAGTAGTATAATTAATATGACAACAATAATAATAATTTTAACTAGTAATAGAGAACTGACAATGTGCCAAGAATTGCAAGATAATTTGTACATATTATCTCATTGGTATTGATTGCACAACTATAACATTAGCATCATGTTCCTCTACTTTGAAGATGGGAGAATTAACAGAGACCTTCAATGACTACTGATCATCCATTGAATAAGTGCATCACGAATCTCAACTTTCTGCCCACCTTTAGCAAGCTGAATTCCAAGCTGACCACCAGGACTCCTGCCCCTGACATCTATGCCTCTGTGGAAACCTCTCCCACTGACTGTGGTCAGGACTTACAACTTGCTTCAAGATAACAGAATACAGCAAAGGCTATTCTTCCCTCCCAAAATTATGTTACCTTATGTGGCAAATGTGAAGGAATCTTGCAGGTGTCATGAAATCTCTGAACAGATAACTTAAATTTAACTAAAACAAAGACATCCTGGGTGAGTCCTTCAGAAGTGACCGGCAGTGATAGACTCGAAGCTGTAGAGATGCTCATGTGCTGGCTCTGTTGTGTATTGTCTCTGGAAAGGGAAGGCCTCTAAGAGCTAAGGGCATCAGTCCTATGGTGACAAAGAACCACAGAACTTTGTCAGCTGTGGCAACAACATGAATGAGTCTGATAAAGGAACTCTAGCTCCAAATGGAAACACAGCCCAGTAGACACTTTCATTGCAGCCTGTGAGACTAAGCAGATGAGACCCTGACCCACTTGAAACTTTGAGATAATATTAATAAATGTGAGTTACTTCAAGCCACTAAGTTTGTGGTCATTTGCTATGCAGCAGTGGGTAACTAAATCACTATCCCATTGTTTCCATGTTCTAAGGCATTTAATTAAAATGGAAATGACTTTACATATTTTGGCACTCTCCCCAGCATAAAAATCACTGCAAAGTTGTCATCTTTTCTAATACATCCAACAGGAAACATTGTCTGTAATGTAACCATAGACTTTTGGTACTGGAGGAGATCATAGGTGAGGAAACTGAGTTCCAGAGAAAAATATATCCATTGCCAAAGATCACGGAGACTGAATACAGGATAGGAAAAGAATTCATTTTCCCCCAGATCTATTTTTTTTTCACTAAAGAAATCTTTTTCAGTATTAAAAAAATAGCAGGAATATTAACAGAATAATACAAGTAGAAAACGAACATGTGTCTTTATTCATGTACAAAAAAAAGGAATCATGATAAATGTCTTTAACGTAACAGAAGTTTAAAGAGGCTGTGAAACTGGGTCACAGTATGTGAAGTATATTAGCAAATACCTACTTAACTTTCCTTTGTACATAACCGGAAAAATAGTTCAGCCCCTTGTTATGCAACAGTTAAATTTCCTCCTTCTAACTTCCTTCTTCAACTCTCTGAAAAACTTTTATATATTCATCTAATAATAAAAAAGCTGCTTAAGTTGAAAGTTAATGCAACTGAACATAAAATTACATCCATAGCACCAAACCTTTTATTAAGATATAACATTAATAAAACTTAATTCTAACAGCATACATGTTTATAATGACACATTTATAACTCCACACATGTAAGACTATGGGAGAAAAGAGATCTAGAGCATATAATATCAGAAAATATATTTTAGCAATTTTTTAAAATGATGAATGAAAAACTGGAGAGACTTATATGGATAGTAACTGGATTTACTTTAAACTTATTAGATTATTATTTTTAAAACTGAGAAGAAGACTATAATCAACAAGGAAAATCTATACATATACTAGAGATATATTCAGGAGTATAATGAAAGTTTATGAAAATATGTTTTATTTTCCTAGCTCATATCTATTAACAGGCATCCCAAGGAGGGATTCATGGCACTTTTATGGACAAATAATCATATTGCATTTGCTAAAGACTCAGGGTTCTTTAAAAATTGTATTATGGTGATAAATATTGCATTGTCAAATTTTTCTATTATGCCCTTTCTCAGCAAAAGTCCTAATTTCAGGCTAATCAGATGAACTAGAAACAGCATTTATCATTTGGCAAATAGTTTCATAAATGTAGAAAACTATCTTTATGGATATTTAGGTGAGCATAAAATCCAATCTCCATAAAATGTCTCTTAGACATGCAAAGAAATATGGAAATGATATAGATTAATCAGGCAAACAAGCTGTTTCCACTTGAAAAGTCCAGATAATTTAAACATAGTCAGATTTTCCCCTTAAATCATCTAACGTGTTGTCTCTGGTCTACACCTATTTCCCTGTGGCTGAACAGCCAGCCAAGCTTTTTATCTGCAGTTCAACCTGCTTCTAGTCTCTTACTCCTACCCTACTAGAATATCTGAGCATACCGTTTATCTGCTTCCATGACCTAAACTCTTTCATTTCCCTAAACAAGTAGGTCTTAAAATGCAGTTCCTGGACCAGTCAGATCAGCAACAACATCACCTTGGAATATGTGCAAAATGCAAATTCTCAGGCCCTACGCTAGACCTACTGAATCTGAACCTCTGGGGTGGGGCCCAGAAATCTGTATTTTAATTAAGCTTTGGGATGATTCAGAAGCAGTCAGAGTTTGAGAACCTCTGTCCTAGATATTAAATGGAGACAACAGCTGTCCATAGAGAAGGCTACTTGACCAGGGCTAGAACTTGTAAAACATTCTGTAGAATGCCGGACAAATTACCTATATCGATGTAATATGAAATAACTGCATCAGAGTCCCAAAAGCAACGAGAGAACTGATAATAAGACTGTTTGAGAAAAGTCTTCAGACTACTGAGTTTATCAGTAGCATCAGTATCATTACAGATTAAAGCAGTGATTTCCTTATCATGCCCTAGAGCCTGGATAAGTCAAGGAGAGCTTCTAAAGATGCTTGGCCTATTGCCAGATGTTGTGATTCAGCCCTGTAGCCGGGTTGGTAATCGAGGTACTCCCTTTTCTTTTCAATCACACAGTCATGACATGTATGATGACTTTTAAATTTTCTGAAGTATACAAAAACGTCATTTGTCCTTGCTTTCCCTAGTAGTCACACTGTATTAATAATATCAAACCAGATAGTCTCATGTTCTCTCCCTCAGCTATTCATTCCAACACATTATCACAAATATTTCTGTCCAAAAGTTTGCTTTTATCTTGCCATGACTCTCCCAGTGTTCTGGCAACCACACATCTGTTTTTTTAAGATTTAATAAAATTTTTATGGCTTCATGAAGGATATTCTAAAGCTTTTTTAAATCTGTGACTCTTGGAAATTAAGCAACACACTTTTGAACAACAGTTTAATCAAAGAGAAAATCAAAAGTGAAGATAGACAATATCTTAAAACAAACAGAAGGAAAACAGAACATATCAGGATGTATGGGATGTGGGAAAAGCAGCAACCCTAGCATTTCGGTGACCTCTTAATCTCACGTGACACCCTGAACATGCAAGGAGTTAATGTCGCTTCTAAAATGAGATACTTGAATTTGACAAGTATACAATAACTTGTCATTTTCTTTTCAAAGAAGACTTCCTTCTTAAGACCACTTTTCATTTTCTGGCAAGACAAAAGGAAGCCAACAAAGCTCTTTCCAATGTTCGTGTGTAGGGATAAGGACTGGATATGTCCAGTGAAGAGTAACATGCTTAATAAATTGTCCCTAGAAGAAGAATAGTCACTGAGTCAGTGAACACATCATTCCTAAGGCCTTGACTGTGTGCTCTAAGTTCATCAGAGGTAAACTCCTTTTTATGTGACTGTTGATCAGCTTAACGCAAGCACACATAAAGAAGCCAGCTACTCATATCAAGAACTGTAAATAACAGAAAAAGTTCACTAAATCCAGGGTCATGTCTGGCTTACCAGGAAATCCTAGTGAACTTCCTGTAGGAAACGTAATTGATGCCCACCCTGATGCTTGCCAGTCCCCTTTCCTGACTGGACAGCATTCCCCAGCGCCTGCATGATTCTCTCTTAAGCACTGACCCTGACTGTCGCTGGCCTCTGGGAGCACTCGGCACACTTGCACAGAGACTCGGAGGAGCCTGGGCGCAATGCAGCTGGGGGCGAGAGCTCAGGAGGACGGGGGCATCACAGCCCACCACCTCGTCTAGGGGCGGAGCACATTCCCAGGCCCCCTCGGGTCGGCATGTGCTCCTTCACGGTCCGGTTTCCCTCTCTCTTCCTGTTGTCTTGGGGAAGCCCTACCTCACTAAAGCTCTTGCTCACTACCACTTGTATTTGGGTCTGTTTGGAGAACATGATCCAAGACAGCTATCATTTGCAAATAATCAACTTAGAAATTAATGTTAAACTCAAAAGCATTCTGAATTACGTGCATACAAATTTTTAAATCACATTTTCATATTTATTATTGTCTTTGGCTTTTGATATATTCTGTGTACTTTTGGAATTCTTAAATTTTCTTTTGAAAACAGGCTGAATTATTATGATACATCTACTAAAACCAGCATTTTTTGAGACAGTGAGTTCTTGGTCACTGTACACTGATTTTATCTTGTATCATCCCTAATCCAGTGTTAAAATATTTTGATTATTTCCTGGAAATAGCTATATGAGTATATATCATCTAATCTAGTGTGTAAATAGTTTTCTCTTTTTCCTAGTGAGAAAAAGATTATAAAAAAACATTAGCTTACCTAATTTCCAAACTAGAGTTCCCATTTGTCATATTTAGGGCTGAAAAGAAATATGTTCATATCCACTATATTTTAGGTCATCTTTTTTTTGGTAAAGATTTATTCTATTTTCAACCACCTACTCTGGTTTCCCCTCTTTAAAAAAATATATCCCTAGGGAGAACATACAAACTTTACTCCAAAGGTGAATAAAAGTAATTCATTTCATAATTTTATCAAAACTTTAAATGTGAATTAAGATGACTTTTTAAAAAAACTTTTCTATAAACAACATCACTTTTCTAGGTATTTTTCACAAATCCTATTATTTTGGTATTACTACTTCTCTATAAATGGTAAGGGAGTAAGTGAAAAGCAAGCATAGTAAGACTGAGTGTGGGACAGATTTGAAAGACGATGTAGGGAAGACTGTGAAACTGAAAACTTGCAGCTCTTGAGGGGAGACCCCTGCAGAAAGAGGGGAAAGAAAAGACTTAACTACCATTAAGGGGTCAGACAAGGATAAAGATCAAGAAAAGGCAAGTGATTGCATGACGTTTATCCAACAGGAATTTGGGGAAAACAGGCAGATACCACAGCTTTAGTAGAGAGAGAGATACAATTGGGATTTACACATTTATAGGAATCAGACTTTAGTGGCTAACATGGAAAGGAGGGAATTCTATTAAGCATAAAGTTTAATGAACTCTGAAAGGTCCTTAAACATTAAAATGTTTTAAGGAGGAATCATAGAATGTTAAATTACCAGAGTAAGATGTGGACAGCATTGGGAGGTGGGAAGTTGGCTACTTGTTCAAAGGAAGCTTGAGTGAATGAACTTTCTGGACCTTTTCAGCTTGGAGCAACACACCTATATCCTCCTCATTTGTACTCCATAACATAAAAAAGGAACTCATACTTTGTAAAATTTCTTTCACAAGGCCTAATGTTTATTCCAAATACAGCTTCAGAACAGCAGGTAGAAACAAGACAGAAGGAAAATTAATAGAAGATACTGTCTTTTTCCAACCCATCCTTGTCTTCAAATTCATGCAGCATTTCATCTCAGGAGATCAGATATGCTGGGGTCAGCTCCCAGGCTGGCCATTACTGGGCAGAGTCACAGCAGAATGGGCAAAGTGAAGTCGCTCAGTCGTGTCCAACTCTTTGCGACCCCATGGACTGTAGCTCACCAGGCTCCTCCATCCATGGGATTCTCCAGGCAAGAATATTGGAGTGGGTTGCCATTTCCTTCTCCAGGGGATCTTCCCAACCCAGGGATCGAACCCAGGTCTCCCACATTTCAGGCAGACGCTTTAATCTCTGAGCCACCAGGGAAGCCCATAATGGGCAAACCCAAGACTAAGATCGGGAAGGAGGAAAGAAGCAGGGGGCCCAGGACAACCTCTCTGTGTGATGACAGTCGACGGCAAGCGTGCCAATGTCACTCCCTGAAAATTGACCCCTAGGCACAGAGGGGCACTGGACCCTGGGTTTCTGTCCATGCTGAGGCATGAGCTTCACATTCTCAAGGCAGGACACTCTGAATACACAGAGGAAGTGCAGAGTCGTGCCAAGAAAAACAACCATAAAAACCCTTCCTGGGACAACTTTTCTGAAAAATTAAGTCAGGTGATAAAAGAAGCAGCAAAGGAGAATGAAATAGATCCCAAATAAAGCTGGCAAAAGGCGGGGCAGAATTTCTTTCTATCCTTTCCTTCCTTCAAATCAAGATATTTTCCTTGCTAATGCCTCTTTTGTAAATATAATTGAGAGAAAATAATTACATTTTTTTTTCATTTTTTTATGAAAAGAGAAAAGAAGAAATATTCTGACTGCCCTTGGCTGCTTGAATATTACTTTCCTGGTGTGTAAATTGTCTTTTTGTTCCAGATCGTCTCCTTGAAGAATCACATATTGATCGTCATCACTGGTCACCTTTTGAAGCGAGTCCTATATGCTGACTTTAGGCAGGCTCCATACTTAAAAAAGCAACCCAATGTAATTCTCATTCTTTCATTCCAAGTTTTTCATGTTAGGTTAAACTACTCTATTCTCTAGAATATAGAACAATTGAATTTTATAATCTTCTAAGCATGCATGCTAAGTCACTTCAGTCATATCTAACTCTTTGCAGCCCCATGGAATATAACCTGCCAGGCTCCTCTGTCCATGGGATTCTCCAGACAAGAATACTGGAGTGGGACGCCGTGCCCTCCTCCAGGGGACCTTCCTGACTCAGGGATCCAACCAACCTCACGTCTCCTGAGTTGACAGGCAGGTTCTTCCCCACCAGCTCCACCTGGACCAGGTTCAGTGTCCCCGGGTATATGCTTTTCCAAACAAATAACTTATGAATCCTTAACAGAGGTGTTGAACATCCAGAGCATAGAGTTCTTTTTCTTTTTGCATTATTGTACAACAGATTTCTTCTTGCTTAGGTGAAAGTAAGCCTTAAAAATAAATTGTCTTCAGAATTACTTAAGAAAGTAAATGCCTAGGAGAAAATTCTTAAATCTGTATAGCTCAGACCCTGCACTCATGCTTACGGAAAATATTCTAGCTTTCTTGTTCATAAAATTTGCATAATTTTCTGATTATTTTGCTTAATGTCTGAGCAACTTACTCACCTATAGCTTTGGCCCAATCACTCTTACCATTCTAATAACCAATTTGTCTCCTTTTAGGCCCATAATAAAACTATATTTTGTTTTCCAACCTAGCTTATTTGGGTTTTCAATTTTAAGTCAGATGAATCACATTTGTTCTATGTGGGTCAGTCAAAATTAAGTACAGAAGTCTCCATGTACCGAATTTGGTACTGTTCTACCTTATGATTATGGAATTAAATTAACTTGAGTCTTAAGCACTGTATGTCTTTTGGCATTATTATTATTATTATTTTTAGTACAAAAGCTGGGACATATCAAATATTCCAACCTTCAAGAAACTGCATAAATTCAATAACTTTATCCCTCTCTCTTTGGTATTACTTGATAGAAAGATCATTTTTCTCAAAGTACTGTCCCTAGGCCAGCAGCAGCAGCATCACTTGGGAACTTGCTAGAAAAAGAAATCTGTGGGTCCCATCCCAGACTCACTGCAGAGGAAACTCTGGCAGAGGGATCCAGAAATCTGCATTCTAACAAACCCTCCAGGTGATCCTGATACACTCTCAAGTTTCAGAAACACTGTTACATGGACACACATAAATTGAAAACAAACGGCATGTGGATATTATAGGCTCTCTTGCTTGTATTTCCTCACTTATAAAAGCTCATATCCAAATTAAAGCACACAAATTAAACAAAATGTACCTCACATTCTTTAAAGAAAATCATTGATGTTAATAATGGTCAGATGCTATTTTAAAATAAAAATATGTGAGTAATTGAAAACTGAGATGCCAGGGAAGAGAGGAAGTGAGACAAAGAGGGAAGAGAATCTACCAGTGCAAGCACAAAGGGGAGTATGTTACAGACACGACAGTCCTCATTTATCTCACATTCATTCTGCAAGTCTGTATTTAAAAAAGAAAATTACAGCATGAAGAGGTTCTTTGTTACATAAAATATCATTTGATGCTGAGACTGGAGTGAGTGATTTCCTTAATATTATTTTAGTAATATGAAAGCATTCCCAAGAGCTGTAACAACACTTTCTGATAGAATTATTATTCAGTCACGTACAGGGCACAGAACTAAATGGTTAACTGCACCACACCACTTGGCAATTTCTGAAGGACGTGTTCTCATAGCACCGACTGATCCCTGTAGCAGGTGGGTGGGCTCCTGAAGACCAGCATTGATGGGCAGTGCAGGGTCTAAGGCAGTGTGGATAACTGTCCACTAGAAGTCTGCACTTTGCCTTACAAACTGCAGGGAATTGCAGGAATTTCACCACCTAATCATAAATCACATCTCGGAGCATCCTTTTAATTTAAGGAGGGTCACATGAGTAGTTTTCATAAGCAGAACATAAATGGAAGGGACGAGGACCATTTCCAAGCCCTCCGTCCCCATTCTTAATGTTACACAGAGGTCAAAGGGAGCCTAAGATAATATGAAACCACAGGACTGAACAGAGCCTATGACCCTGGTCATTGGTAGAGAATAGGCATCTTTAGACCAGACACACTGACACTGAACTCTGAAGTGAATGAGAAATACTTGAATACTTATGTTAATACTCTGACATTCTATATTTTATCTTTTATAATAGCACCCAAACATCCACCCAAAGATGGAGAAGCTCTATACAGTCAGCAAAAACAAGACCGGGAGCTGACTGTGGCTCAGATCATGAACTCCTCACTGCCAAATTCAGATTTAGATTGAAGAAAGTAGGAAAAAACACTAGACCATTCAGGTATGACCTAAATCAAATCACTTATGATTACACAGTGGAAGTGACAAACAGATTCAAGGGATTAGATCTGATAGAGTGACTGAAAAATTATGGATGGAGGTTCGTGACATTGTACAGGAGGCAGTGATCAAGACCATCCTCAAGAAAAAGAAATGCAAAAAGGCAAAATGGTTGTCTGAGGAGGCCTTACATATAGCTGAGAAAAGAAGAGAAGCCAAAGGCAAAGGAGAAAAGGAAAGATATACCCATTTCAATGCAGAATTTCAAAGAATAGCAAGAAGAGGTAAGAAAGTCTCCCTCAGTGATCAGTGCAAAGAAACAGAGGAAAATAATAGAATGGGAAAGACTAGAGATCTCTTTAAGAAAATTAGAAATACCAAGGGAATTTTTCATGCAAAGATGAGCACAATCGACCTAACAGCAGCAGAAGATATTAAGAAGAGGTGGCAAGAATACACAGAAGAACTATACAAAAACAGATCTTCATGACCCAGATAATCACAATGGTGTGATCACTCACCTAGAGTCAGACATCTTAGAGTGTGAAATCAAGTGGTCCTTAGGAAGCATCACTATGGACAAAGCTAGTGGAGGTGATAGAATTCCAGTTGAGCTATTTCAGGTCCTATAAGATGATGCTGTTAAAGTGCTGCACTCAATACACCAGCAAATTTGGAAAACTCAGCAGTGCTCACAAGACTAGAAAAGGTCAGTTTTCATTCCAATCCCAAAGAAAGGTAATGCCAAAGAATGTCCAAACTACTGCACAACTGCACTCATCTCACACGCTAGCAAAGTAATGCTCAAAATTCTCCAAGCTAGGCTTCAACAGTACATGAATCATGAACTTCCAGATGGTCAATCTGGATTTAGAAAAGGCAGAGAAACCAGAGATCAAATTGCCAACATCTGCTGGATCATCAAAAAAGCAAGAGAGTTCCAGAAAAACATCTACTTCTGCCTTATTGACTACACAAAAGCCTTCGACTGTGTGGATCACAACAAACTGTAGAAAATTCTGAAAGAGATGGGTATTCCAGACCACCTGACCTGCCTCCTGAGAAATCTGTATGCAGGTCAAGAAGCAACAGTTAGAACTGGACATGGCACCACAGACTGGATCTAAATCAAGAAAGGAGTACATCAAGGATGCATATTGTGACCCTGCTTATTTCACTTATATGCAGAGTTACATCATGAGAAACGCCAGGCCAGATAAAGCACAAGCTGGAATCAAGATTGCCACGAGAAATATCCATAACCTTAGATATGCAGACGACACCACCCTTATGGCAGAGAGTGAAGAAGAATTAAAGAGCATCTTGATGAAAGTGAAAGAGGAGAGTGAAAAAGTTGGCTTAAAACTCAACATTCAGAAAGCTAAGATGATGGCATCCGGTCCCATCACCTCATGGCAAATAGATGGGAAAACAGTGGAAACAGTGAGAGACTTTATTTTTGGGGCTCCAAAATCACTGCAGATGGTAACTGCAGCCATGAAATTAAAAGATGCTTGCTCCTTGGAAGAAAAGCTGTGACCAACCTAGTCAGCATATTAAAAAGCAAAGACATTACTTTGCCAACAAAGGTCTGTGTAGTCAAAGCTATGGTTTTTCCAGTAGTCAAGTATGGATGTGAGAGTTGTACTATAATGAAAGCTGAGCACTGAAAAATTGATGCTTTTGAACTGTGGGGTTGGAGAAGACTCTTGAGAGTCCCTTGAACTGCAAGGAGATCCAACCAGTCCATCCTAAAGGAGATCAGTCCTGAGTATTCACTGGAAGGACTGATGCTGAAGCTGAAACTCCAATACTTTGGCCACTTGATGCGAGGAACTGATTCATTTGATAAGACCCTGATGCTGGGAAAGATCGAAGGTGGGAGGAGAAGGTGACTACAGAGGATGATGGCATCCTGATGACAGATGGTTGGAAGGCATCACTGACTCGAGCTGAGCAAGCTCTGGGAGTTGGTGATGGACAAGGAAACCTGGCGTGCTGTAGTCCATGGGTTGCAACGAGTCAGACACGACTGAACAACTGAACTGAACTGAACTGAATAGTTAGGTACTCCAGGTAATATAAGGCTCATACAAACTTTTTTATCTAAAAAAAATAAAAGACAAACCCAACCATTTCAGATCATAAAACATCAGAGACACATTGTCATTTTAATCACATGTGCTGTCAACTTGACCAGGCCATGGTGTACCTGGATGTTGGCCAAACATCTGGATGTGTCTGTGAGGGTCTTTCTGGAAATGACATGAGCACTAGAATCAGTAGGCTGACCTAGTGGCTCAGATGTAGAGTCTGCCTGCAGTGTGGGAGACCCTGGTTTAATTCCCAGGTCAGCAAGATCTCCTGGAGAAGAGAATGGCAACCCACTCCAGTTCTCCTGCCTGGAACATCCACAGACAGAGGAGCCTGGCGGGCCCAGTCATGGTTCGCAAAGAGCTGGACGTGACTGAGTGACTAACACACACAGGCTGAGAAGCAGACTGCCCTCCACATGCGGCTGGGTGTCACCGAACCCTCTAAGGGCCTGGAAACAGTGCCCATGATGGCCAAACTGGGGAAGAAGAAAATTGGTGAGTTAAAAAAAATTAAATAAAGAACTCAGATTGTCTTTACTCACAAATGACAAGATACTTTACACAGGAACCCCCAAAGAAGCTATGAAAAAACTACATCTGGATAAGGACTCCAGGAAAATTGTAGCATACAAAGTCAGTGTGTAAGAAGTCAATCACTTTTCCATATCCCAGCAATGAATATTGTAAGTTTAAATAAATAAATAAATATATATATAAATGTATATAAAATTTATAATCACATCAAAAATTGAAACACTTCAGGTTAAGTCTAACAAACTATATCAAGGATCTTATGTGTGAAAAACTACAAAATACTGATCAATGAAGTCAAAGAAGTTGTAAATAAACTGGGAAATATTTCATGCTCATGGATGGGAAAATTCAATAAGGTAAAGATGACAGTTCTTACCAACTAAACTACAGATTTAATGTAGTCCCAACTAAAAATCCAGAAACCTTTTTTAAAAGATATTAACACCCTTAAAAATTTATATGGAAAAGCAAAGAACTGGGAATTAGTGAACACAATACTAAAAGGAAAGAATAAAGTTGGAAAATTCACACTACCAGATTTCAAGTCTTACTATAAAGCTATAGTAATTAAGACACTGGTATCTGAGAACACTTGCCAAAACTTCAATGGTACTTCTTCCATTGACCAGCAACCCCATATTTCTCCTCAGAGTACTGTCTCGCCACCTCCCCTCAAACCAGCTTGTCACATTTCTCCATCTTACTTTATTCCTCTCGCTTGATCATTTTAAATGCCCCAGCTTTCCAATTTCCATGAGAAATGCCGCCAACCCCCACCAACCAAAGCACCCTGCTTCACTTTTCTCCTTTGCAGATACAGTCATCACACTGCAATCGTCCACTCACTTCTTTGACCACAGAATTGCAAGTTGAAATGCAAACAGTAAGGTTTGTTCATAGAAAGAATCCAGACACCAGTTGCAATGTTTTCCTGAAAATACCACCGGGGGAGCTGTGTGGTCTATCATGGCAGCGTGACACTCCATCGAGAGCAGCTGAAGGAAATGAGCATTATTAGCAAAAGATCCTTCACCAGGATGTCGGCAGAAAATGTGTCATACTAAGATAAACATCTAAAATCCCTTCATTCTGTTGACAATATATTCACTGTATCCCATTTCCTCTTTTTGTCACCTATCTAATCTTTCCTTCTAATCTTCAAAATCTAGCTCTCTGCCCAAACTCCCTGGTCTCTTTCAGTCTTTTTCAGCTGTTTCCTCTGAACTGCTAAGGATTTCATTTCCTATGCTTATCTTTTGCTCTTTGCTCCAATGGTTCTATTGGACTGAACTGTTACACAATGGGATGTTTTCTATTGCTTTGTGTGTGAGTGTGAGTGTGTGAGTGTGAGTGTGTGTGTGTGCACGCACATTTTTCAGTGCTTTTTCACCTTAAAGAAAATCTCTTAAAGGCCAAAATTCCATTTCACACTTCTTTTCAATTCATATACAAATACATTTAATTGATTAGTATCTGTTTCCAAGCAAAGATACTGCCCTAATTTTAGCATGAACTGGGAAAATTATGTAAATTTCTGAATATAAATGTCCTTTAATCCTACTTATACTCATAGTGAATGTATGTTCAGCAATAAGTTAAAAAACTGGTGAAAATAACAGTAGCTTAGACAAGCGCTAGAGACTCACTTCTTTCTCAGATAAAAGAAGTCCTGCACACAGAAGCACAGTCTGGGAGGGGCACCGCAAGGGGCTGGGGTCTCACCTTTTCTGTCTGACAGTGTCTCAGTCCTCAGCGTGCGACACAGACGTCATGGTAGAGATAGCTGCTCAAACACAATTTATATTGGCAACACTGCAGCCAATAGTTGACGGAGTTTTCAACCCTCCCACTTCAGCAAAGAGGGAGCGTTAAAAAGCATATGCCCTTTCTTCTAAGAAAACATTCGCAAAGGCTCACAGGCTTCTGCTTACACCTGTGAGCCAGAATTTACTCTCACGGGCACACACTAGCTGCAAGGGACATCGGGAAGTGTGAAGGGGGAATGTATACAGCTCAGTTACTAGCTGACTTCCTCTGTCTGGAGGAAGGACATTTCTGCACATGTGTGTATTAACACAACTTGTGTGTTCAACAGTAATGAAACAAGCATTTGCTAAAAGACAACAGAGTCAGTGCATGAACAATCCCCCCTTTCTCTGGGATTGCCCTATGACCTTCTCAAGAATATGATCTCTCAGAGATGACTGCAAACACCTCTTTTCCAACAGAAACTTGCAATGTGCCTACTACATCTCCCCCCAGAGTATTTCCAATCTTTTTCTCTTGGGGGAAAAATTTACCATCTTAGCACCTGATTTCTTAAGGACCTGTGACTTTTCTGTCTTCGAACTACTTGAAACTAAAGGAAACTTGAGATTTCATAAATCTCTCATCATAGAATTAAGTGGAAATTTAACTTTAAAAAAATCATCATCCTTATGCTTTGTCTTAACTCTAAGGTCTAAGTCAGGCCTTGTAATAGTAGCACTGTGAGTAAACATTGGAAGTAGCTCTAAAAGAAACAGTAAGTGTAACAATATTTTGATGAGCTGTTCTATTTATGTTTCAACCATTCCAACTCCCCTAAAATAGCCACATTCTCATCTAACAGCAAATAAAGAAGTGCCTGTATCCATTATGTACCCAGTATCATCCAACTAATGAAAATTTCCATGAAAACCAATCCAAGGCAATAAAAAAGCATGCACGCCATGCCCTTTAGATTCGTCATTTAGCTCCAGTTAGACTCTTCCTTTAGTCCAGCTCTACCTGCGGGTTTGGTTTCAATCCTGCTCCTCAGAGTTCACGGCCATGGTTTCTTCCCTGGTCAGCACAGATAATTAAAATAAGACACCTACTCTTTTGCAACAAATTGCATAATAGACATTTCAAGACAATGGGGAGTATGCTTTTCCCTCTCCATACACTAGAATTTTAATTATACAAAAACGCTTGCTTGGACATTCTTGCCTTTTATTTAATAAATAGCAAAATTCAAAGGTAAAACATATTTGCTTTTCTTAATCAGCATATTCTTAAACCTTTCCTATTTGTAGCTTTACACAGGAACCCATTCAGAGTTGTTTTACTGCTTAACATCAAAGCTAAGACTATCTAGGGAGCATAGGCTATTTATTTCCATAGTTTCTATATTTAGAGTCTTGGCTTTGTTTATAGTTATCTCTCCTCCACCCCACAAACACTTGAAAATTCCCTTTTCTCTCATAATCCTGTATCTTCCCTCTGTCTCTCTCACTGGCCAGCTTTTTACCAAGCTGTGCATTTCCTTTTTGAATTCTCTTCCAGATGATTATTGCCTTTCCTCTTTGATTTCTCTCTGGAGAGGATAAAAGTTGCCTTTTGGAACTGAAGAAGTGTTCCAAGGACACAATTCCTACTGTTGTTTGTCTCTTTGGGAGAAGGAACACATTTCAAAGGCAGCTGTCAAGTGCGATTTGAGCTCCCAAGATAGAATACTTTTCACCCCCCATATCAGTGGATATGTTTAATGGATCATTTAAAAAGTGAACATCAGGTTTATTTTACAGCAGGTTAGGATTTGGGGACAAAAGTTTGTTTGTTACTCCCTTGATTAATGTAACAACATAATACAAAATGATAGAGGTGCGTGCTTAACAGTTCAAATAATAACTAATGATTACCTTGGAAAAGGCACAATGTGGGCAGAGTAACCAAAGAGAAGAGAACATTAGGAAACAATATAAACTGAATCTTTATTATGCGAAGGGCCTTGCTCTGATGCATATCTCTTACATTTAATTTTCACTACTGAGCAAAGTACAAGGTCAACATCACAGTCTTAAAATGTCAAATTCATAGTAATTAATTATTCAAGCCTTGAAAATCAGATTGGTTTAATCATCTCTACCACGTGTAGGCCTTCCATCAGGATAAACGTGAAGGACTGAGTTGCAGAGGCAGATAAAAATTCAGGAAGAACATGGAAAGGCGAAATTTATCAGCAGGAAAAGGTTAAGATTAGTTTAGTCAGGCCCATGATTTGGGGGCAACATATTGAATAGTGTGTCTCCGTCTTTATAACATCAGGCAATTATATTCAGTGAGTTCTTTTCTTTTGAAAAATATTGTATAAGTCTGTGACACTATTAAAGCTCTTTTACAATTTTGTACCCTGCCACCATCTAACATAAAACCTGAATATCCTTGGCCTCCCTACTTTATATCAGGACCATTTTTAACCTCTTTACACTCATCAAACTAGAAAGCATCTCATCTTCTCTCTCCAGTCATTTTGAAAGTTTGAGGAAATTATCGTTGTTAAAGTTTGGTTAAAATTGAAGAGGAGAGAAATTGCAGACTATCTCTGCTGTCCTTTGTTCTTGGAAAAATTCTAGGGAAAGACCTGGCTTTTGTCCAGCTCGCTTTTAGATTCTCAGTAGACCAATGGTTCTCCATGGTGGTGGTTCAGTTGCTAAATCATGTCTGACTCTGTGCTGCCCTCTGGACTAGAGCCCCCCGGACCCTCTATCCAAGGGATTCTCCAGGCAAGAATACTGGAGTGGGGCCATCTCCTTCTCCAGTGGTTGTCCACAGGGAGCAGTTTCGCTGCTCACTGCTCCCCCACCTCCAGCTCTGGGCATTTAGCAAAGCCTGCAGACAGTTAGGTTGCCACAGCGGTAGCATGCTGCTGGCATCTCTGGGTAAAGGACATGGGTACTGCTGCCCTTCCTCAAATGCCCAGGCCAGAACCTGCACCAGCAGAGGGAGGGTGCACGGACCCCAGAGGGGTCTGGCCAAGAGGCTGATGTCATCAGCTTCTCAAGGCTTCTAAATTTAGAGTCCTAAAGAGTGAAGATACTACTCAGTAATATGTGCACAATTTAAAAAATACTATATCAAAACCTCAGATGTGATGATTTTTAGCTCCCTTTGGGAGGTGAGGACATTCTGCTTTTTTCACCAAAAACATCAAAGTCCTAAGCATGTAGTCTGTCCCCTGACAGGAACAATATATAATAGCAATCAAGGGTACTGATGCTTTCAAATTGTGGTGCGGAGAAGACCCTTGAGAGTCCCTTGGACTGCAAGGAGATTCAACCAGTCCATCCTAAAGGAGATCAGTCCTGAATCTTCATTGGAAGGACTGATACTGAAGCTTGCCACCAGATGAGAACTGACTCATTGGAAAAGACCCTGATGCTGGGAAAGATTGAAGGCAGGAGGAGAAGGGGACGACAGAGGATGAGATGGTTGGATGGCATCATTGACTCGATGGATATGAATCTGAGCAAATTCCGGGAGACAGTGGAAGACTGAGGAGCCTGATGTGCACTAGTCCACGGGCTGCAGAGTCACTGAGAGACTGCACGACAACCAGGGTACTGATGGGTGAAAACGCAGAAGAACATAAAGAGCAAAAGAAACTCAAATTTCAACCTGCAGTTCATTTCAAATCTTTCAATTGCATCTGTGTCAATGCATAAAAAACCCAGAACAAACAGCCCAGCTCTGTCCTTTTACCTTCTAAGGCCCAGTGAAGAGTAAAGGGCAAGTCAGCTCTAACAGTTTTCAAGTTTTTTGCTTTTCAGAAACTAAAAAATATGGAGGATGAGTACACAGTGTACTACATATACCGAGAAATAAACGCCAGCTTGGTTAGAGCAGTGAGCCGCTCTTCACCGCCTTAGGCCTTACAGACAGACGTGGAGATCACTAAGGCGCAGACGTTCCTCTCGTGCCGAGGCCGCACCAGCTGTGCCCACAGTGACAGGCCCCGACGGCCTGCTCCCCTGTCTGCCGATGGTCAGACACTCGCCCGCAGCGAACACCTCCTCCCTCCCTCCCACATTCCTAGGAAAACCAGACCAAAGAAAAACGGTGACACGCCACAGGCTATTGCCTTTTGGGGCAAACCACATGACTTCCAATGGGCTTAGAAAGACCAGCGTCCTGTCCGAGGAGGCCTGCACGTGTGGGCGTCAGCAGGCTGGGGTGGGAACCAGGGCAGAGGCACGGGAGGTATCAGTCTGTGACAGCTCTGGGGTCCCAGGAAGCAGAACCCCAGTGCCAGGGGCTGGAGGAAGACCAGGGCCACCAAGGGCTCAGATGCTCTCAGAAGCCTAGAAGAACTTGGCCGTGAAATGGAAACACAGGAAAGAAGGTCACTTGACATAGACAAAGCCAGAGCATCAGGCCATTGGGAAACCAAATTTTAGTATGGCTCCATAAATAAAGGGACTATTTCCACCCACAGCAAAGAATAACATGTTCCCTTTTACTTGTGTGCAAAGAAGAAGGTGGACCAGGGACAGGGTGCCCAGTTGGCACAGACTGCAAGACCAAACAAACCCACGAAATCCAGCTCTCCGCTAGGTCAGGAAAGCTGGAAGCCTGGATCTGGCAGTGCATTCTGGAGGCCAGTCAAGCCTCTTTACGGGCTGCACTTGGAGTATTTACAGATTCAAAGAAAAGGAATTAGGACCAAGATCCCCACAAGAAAACAAGCAGTAGCAGCAGCAACAAATAATCCTCACATCTAGCAGTCTGGAAAATAAATGGCTGGGGTCTCAGCGGAGGGAACTGGCAAAACTACTGCAGAGCAGAAAACAGCTCAGGTCAGGAGACAGGGAGGAAGTGTCTCTTGCTGACACTTGTCCGTTTCCCAAGACACACGGGGTTGACAGTGGAATTCTGATGTAGGGTCTGATGAGCCCATCATTGGTACTATGTTTTTATTACCGATTACTAAAAAGTTTCCAGACATCATTCTTTACTGTATGTTGATTCGTTCTCAACAAAGGCTTCTGTTGTCTACAGATGTCCCTGAAATGAAGAATCGCCTGAGGCCCTGAAACATAGCGTGGATGCCCGGCAGACGGTGGCAACGGCTGCCAGTAGATAGCCCAAGAGGCAGGCTTCTGACAAAATCCTGTCTCAGGAGGCTTGTCTCCGGCCATATGTGACATCATGCTGAAGTGTCTAGAAATGCATTCAATGGCCCACTGAGTTTCATTGGCAGTGATATAAACAAGGTGAGAAAATCCTCATTTTCAGGATTCTAAGGAGAATTCCGGTGATTTGAAAAAGGAAGGAGAGGGGCAGAGAGACAGGTCAGGGGCTGCTACAATGATTGAGGGCAGTGGTTCCCGGCGTGTGGGCTCCAGCCAGCAAGGCGGTTAGAAGTGGGGACTCTCAGGCCCTACCCCACACCTGCTGAGTCATCATCTCTGTCTTACCCAGAGGCCAGGTGCTTGGTAGGTCTATTGGTTTGAAAGCCTGGACCAGGCAGTAAATAAAATCCTAGAAGAAGGAGTCACTGTGGGTGTGGGGAGGACATGCAGATCAGAAGAATGCCTTGGGAGGTTAGTGAACAGCACTGACATTTCATTTATAATCTAATCCAATGCAAAATATAAAACTACCCCTCAGATACCCACGGGGACTGGCTTTGCTGGCCTGTTGAGGCTTGAGGGTCCCCAGGGTCTGCCACAGCTGAATGACAGTGATTTTTCCTCCTGTGGGATTCCACAATCAGCCTTGTAATTGTCCTTTTTGCCTCAAATGCAAACATTTTGGGGTTGGGGGAAGTTACACATGAATTCATTAATACAACACATCTGCTGAGTTTTTCATCCCTGTTTTGGGAAACACGGGCAGAAGGTGAGGGCGCCACGTGGAGTCACCAGAGAGGCAGAGATGGGATTTGCTGTGATCAGGTGAGCCCCAGCTTAACGTTTTCGGGTGCCGACTCAGAGCTACCTTCGCTTGCCAGCCACAGGTCAACAGTTCACAGGGGCACGAACAAGCCAAGGGAGTGTGCTGCAGATTCGGGTAGAGAAGGCAAAGTCCAGCCTGGGAGACAGAACCCAACGGGGGAAACACCTGCTCTCTCTTGCCACAGAGTGTCTTACAGCCAGCTGCTCCATGCCAGTAACTCACCGAGAGCATGGATTTCATGATTAACTAGAGTCAGAGGGAAGAAAACGGAGATCGGCTCATCTTCCTCTCTCTGTTTTAATTAAAAGCTATTTCCAGTTCATTCTAGATTATTGATTCATTAACAAGTAAACTAATATATGTCTTGTTATTTATAAACTATAAGTTTCAGAGATGCATATTCTTACTTGAACACTTATTGCAGAACTTATAACGCACTGCCTCATCATGTAATGACTCTTTGCCACATTCAGGGCAAAATGAGACGAATGCCTCTCGGTGTCTGACATATTCCTTTTTGAGCCACTATAAAGCCAAACCTTGAAACTCTCAGTGCTCACTTCCAAGGAAACATAAACTGTTGGTTCTCCCCAGCTGCTGGCACAGAGGATATTCTGACCCACCAAGTCTTCCCCGTCCTCTCAGAAAGCATGAGGAAGCAGCGGGATGCAGGGATTTTCACTGCAGCGACTCTGCTGACAGATCCTGGAGTCAGAATGACGGGATGGGACTCTTTGCTCTGACATCTACAGTTATTGACAAGTACGAGTTACTGAACTTCTCTGCACCTCATTTTCCACATATATAAAATGAAGATAATAGTTCCTACTTCATAAGGTGATTGTGAATAGGAGACAGATGAATGTATGCAAAGTGTTTAGAACAGTAACCAGCATGCAGCAGGTCATAAATGTTACCTATCAGTACTGCCTGATATGCAATTTGACAGAAACTGTGCCATGAAATGTTAGTTAGCATGCATATCAATCAATGAGAGTGTCAAGTATAGATAAATGCTGTCTTTTTAAAGGTAGAAAGTGAGGCAAAGGAACAACAGAAGCTGCTTTGGTTAGGACAGTCCAGAACTAAGAAAGCCTCTGCAAGCAGGTTAAATCCAGGAGAAGTAACCTCGCCATGACGATCTGGGAGAAGAGACTTCAGGAGGAGAAACTGGCAAGGATGGTGCCGCAGAAGTGACAAAGAAGAGAGAATTTCATGGAAGAAGTAGGTCCCTGAGCCAAGCCCCATGTCAAGTGATGTTAAGGCGTCAAGTGAGATGAAAACAGGTGACAAGGTGTAGGAAAGGGTGACTGTGAAAGGACCTTTTTCAGCAGAGTTGGGAGGGAAACAGAGGGGAGCAAGAAGAAATGGTGAGAGACGGGCACCCTGGAGTCCTATCATGATGGACATGGCAAGTCCGCTGACTCCAAGACAATGAGAAGGAAGCACTAACCAGAGACGGGGTGAGGCGACCTAAGGCACGGAGACGAGAATCACAGGGCCGGACGTGTATCCCCGGGGCGGGGGGATCACAGGGGACCAGGAGGGTCCACGTGCAGTCTCTGGAGAGCTGAAGTAGGAGGCAGCAGGGAGTGAGCACGTGAGCCAGACTGAGGACTGGCCTCTTGCCTGAACGCTGAAAAGCTTGGGTAAGTGAGCAGCTATTAGATGGCAGAGTTTAACATAAAACCCATGACTTCTCTGTCCCCAGGACTCACCAAGCCCCTCTGTCATCATCTGAAAGGCAGCCTTGGCATCTGTGTCATCCTAGGATGACAATAATGTAGGGTAACCGTGTGCATGCGCCCAGCACGTGCTAACAAGTTTTAAAGGGGAAGTACTCTTTACATGTCAAGAACAGAGTGAACCAATATATTAAAATCCTAGAAAATGCAAAAGAGAGATCTATATTTAGCGTAAAGTGCTTAAAACTTAATCCTTATCCTGGGAAACAGGGAAGAGGAACTCTGAAGGTCCCCAGATCAAACTGGCAGGAACGTTAAAGTCTGCACTGGAAATGGTTCCTGTTTTGTCTTATTTCTCAGAGTTCTAAGTTTCTGGCAGAGCCTTGAAAAGGGAAGGGACCTGGATAAGTATTCATAGAGCAGTTCCAAGGAGGGCTTCTGACAGGAATGATCATTAAGGAGACCCAGGGGACTGGAGAGCCCATACATAAGAAGCAGAGCAGCAGGGGTCGGGCAGGGACCAACGCCTTCAGCACTTGCTGAGCAGAGTCTGTGTGACCAGAGTCCGCGCAGCACCCCGGACCCACTGTCCATCACTCTCAGCATCCTCGTCCCCATCTCACAGGTGAGGCACAGAAGCACTGAGATGGTCAGTGACTCGCCCGAAGTTACACGCTTCTGTGAACGTGTGACTCCAGTGCTTCACGGTTAACAGGGCCAACGAACTTAATCACCAAAACAGAAAGACAGGGATATTGTGAAGCTGAAAGAATGCAATGTGGGTGTGGAGAGAGAACAAGCAGAGATGAGGTCAGGGTGCAAGTGGGATGAAAACCAGTCCTAGAATTAATTCTGAAACACAGCCAGTCTGCCAATGGCGTCATTTTTAATGGGAGGTTGGCAGGCATCACAGGGCTGTGAAGAGATTATGGAAGCAAACGAGCTCATCCTGCCGATGGGGAAGGGCAGCTATCCCTCCTGGGCACTGACTCTAATTCCATGTCTCCCATCCCCAGCTCTCTCTCTTTCCTACTCTCTCCAGCTCAGGCATACATAAGGCTGAGGAGCTGCCCACATCAGGAGCAAAGGAGGCTTATCACTGTGATCAGGACCACCCTTGTACGTTCACACACTAGTGGTGGGAATATGAGTGACACAGACTCTGGAAAACTAGGAGTCTCTCATCAAGTTAAATAGACACCCCCCTGTGACTCAACAAGTCCCCTGCCCTAAAGAAGTAGAAACGCACTTCACAAAGTGTATGTACATATTGTTTATAGCAAATTTCCTCATAATAGCTCAAAACTGGAAACAAACCAAACATCCATCTGCTGGAGGATGGACAAACTGTGGGAAAGTTACACAAAGGAATATGACACAGCAATAAATATGTGCAACAGAACATGCAGCTCCATGGATGAATCTCGAAAACAACGTGTGGAGTGAAAGAAGCCAGACACATAAAAGCATGCCGTGGGATTCCATTCAGAAGAAGGGTTAAGAATCGGTAGAACCAAGCTGGGTGGCTGGACAATAGTTGCCTCTGGGTCATTAGGAATGTATGGGAGCAGCAGGAGGACACTGCCTGGGAAGGGCAAGATAGAAATTCCCGGGGTCAAGACAGTCTTCTATCTGCAGCTACTCTATGGTTACACAGGTGTATGCATTTGTCAAAATTCAGTGACATACTTGAGATTTGTGCTTTGTACTATATATAAATTATGTCTCAAAGAAGGACCATTAGCATGTAAAATAAAAACATTAAAAACTGTCCTTGTTCAGAGAGCTGGGGAAAGAAAATCTCCTCCCTGGTGACTTTTAAGTGACTTCCCTGGTGACTTTATAATCCTTTTTCAGTTCTGCTAATCAAGTTCATAGCATCATCACACATCACAAAATGCAAAGAAAACCAACACGTCAGGGAACCTGCACCAGAGCGACTCAACAACTAATCTTGCACTGGATCATTTTATCAGTTTTTCCCTATATGAAGGTATTGATAAAAACACATATGTACCATTAACATTAACAAAAGAACTATCATGTTGAGGCTCCATTGGGGGTTATCCTCCTGCAGAGAAACAGGACAGTACTTGAGCTTTCCTGAGAAAGTGCCAAGCTCTATGAACAATCAACATGCCTCTCTTTGTTAAAATCCTGCCTTAAATGGTTTTGGAATCATGGGAATGTATTATCTGTTACTAAAATTTAATAAACTTCAGTATTTGGAAAATAGAAACAAACAGCCCCCGCTAATTCTAGAACTATGAATCAGTCCACAAAGGGCGCTGATGTCCCCATGTCAACAGCACTGCTGGGCATCAGAATCTTCGTCACGGGCGCCTTTGGGGCATTGGCCTTATTCCGCTTCTCATCTTTCTCTCCAACTTTTGGCAGTGGACACACTGTGCTGAAATGGGTATATGCTTCCTTGCCACGCACACATTTGTGGCTTCAGATCCCAGGGGTGTGTGTCTGGTCACTTAGTTCTTTCTGACTCTTTGCAACCCCATGGGCTATAGCCCACCAGGCTCCTCTGTCCATGGAGTTTTCCAGGCAAGAATACTGGAATGGTTGTCATTTCCTACTCCAGGGCATCTTTCCATCCCAGGGATCAAACCTGCGTCTCCTGTATAAGCAGGCGGATTCTTTACCCCTGAGCCACCTGGGAAGCCTTATGATACCAGGAACTCACTCTTACTCATTTAATTACTCCTTTTCATCTTGCTTACAGAAAAAAACAAAAACAAAAACCTTAAAGAGTGAATACTAAGTTTTAAGCATAGTTAACTTACTAAGAAAATAAGAAAATAAACCTCTTTGGGAAAAAAAAAACTGCATATCTGAATTAGCTTCTTTCTTAAAGATGATATGGAATACTTCAGGCATTATGTGCAATTTTGCAAAAAAAAAAAAAATTAAATTATTCAAACCAATGCTGAGATGCAGATATCCATTAGTTTTAGCAAATGTCATAAAATTATATCTATAAATTTACAAAAGTCTCATAGGCATCCTACAAATGCTATTTTAAGTTTTATTTCATGAACTGTTAGTTCAAAAGATCCCATGCATTCAAGACCTTTTCACCAATAAATCAGAATTTACAAAACATATCACAGATCTCTCAAAAGATAAGCAAAGTATATTTAAAAGACTGTTATCACAAAAATATACTCTATTCATAATAAAATGAAAACCCACAGTGTGATGCAAGTTTAAATTACTATCTTATTTCAGATCATCCTAAGGAATTATCCCAATGTGGCTATGATAGTTGAGATCACCAACTGTGGAACTAGCTGTCTTGGGTTCAAATCCTAATTCTGCCACTTAGAGCTGGGTGACCTTGGGCAAATTATTAGTTTCCCTCTACCTCACTTTATTTTGCTATAAAATGGGATAACAGTACCTATTTCACATATCCATACATTAGGTTAAATATATATATATATTTATATATATATAATACATATATATATAAAAGTACATAGATGTAGGTTTAAGTTTATGTAAAAAAACCAAAAATCTTCTAGAAAGATTTCACCCAACTGTTGCTACTAGTAAGTATTTTTAAATATGCTGTTTGAATCTCTGTGACTACCCTTTTTTTTTTTCACCCTTTACTCTTAGTTCTTATTCACTGGAAGATTCAAGGTCAGTTGTCTACTAATTCTCCCTCAGAGAGCTGAAATAGCCCCCTGCTTCCCTCTGGACTTCTTCTCTCCAAGCTAAAGGTTCCAAATGTTCTCAGTGACTCCTGCTGTTGCAGCACCCTTACCTCCCCATTCTAGATCCCTCCATGCTGAAAACAGGTCTCTTAGAAGCAATGCCGGAACCC
Source organism: Cervus elaphus (assembly GCF_910594005.1). Taxonomy (NCBI): domain Eukaryota; kingdom Metazoa; phylum Chordata; class Mammalia; order Artiodactyla; family Cervidae; genus Cervus; species Cervus elaphus. The sequence goes on along the minus strand of NC_057837.1, from coordinate 1,359,319 downwards.
AGGTCTCATTCACAAGCACTAGCAATCAGCTGATCTCCAAGAGTGCTTTCTTCTTAGCTAATAACTTCTTCATTTTGAAATGTCATTTTTAAAAGCCATGATAGAAATTAGTCCTAAATCACTCTAAATAATTAGAGTCATTTTCGTTTGAGATGCTCCAAATGTATTGGCAATACTAGGAAGAGCCCTAGAACACATTAATTGCATGGAACAGAAGCAAAAGAATAACAATTCTGTGTACAGTCCTTGAAGAAGGACAATATAGGGGCATCTTGCAATTTTCAAGATAGGAAGAGAGCAAGAATTGGGGTGTCATGGGGGAGATCTGGTCATATGCAAGGTTAGTCAACAGGAACAGTCGAGAACATTTAATTGAGTTCCTACAAATTAGGTGACAACTGATGTAACAGCCTAGAAAATATAAACCAAGAAAAAAACTTTAATAGGAAATGGTTAGGGGGCCAAGGGTTAGAAGTGGGTATGTAGAACTTTGTGTGAAACTGTCTTTTCTTAATTCAATGTCGAGGAAACCTAGAACAAGTCAGCGTGACACAGATGGGCTATGACAGGTCTGCCTCTTGGCATAACTGGGTGAGGCCTGGTCAGCTGAAGACCCCAGCTGGTCACCTCTAGCACCAAGGGAATTGCAGACACATTATATTTTTCCTGTGTATGTTGATCCACCTCCCCCCCACACAAAAATATTTATTCAGAAACCCTGGTATAAAAAGATATTTTTTTTCCTATCAACTTTCATGGCTATTTTGAAAACATATATCATAGCAGTGGAGCAAAGAAAATATTTCCCAAGCAACAGAAAGACACATTTATAGTGCAAGCCTTGATGGGTAGACTCTTGCTCATTAAGGCCTGTATTAGTCACTCAGTCGTGTCTGACTCTGCGACCCCGTGGATGGTAGCCCACCAGCCTCCTCTGTCCATGGGATTTCCCAGGCAAGAATACTGGAGTGAGTTGCCATTTCCTTCTCCAGGGGATCTTCCTGACCCAGGGATCAAACCCAGGTCTCCTGCATTACGGACGGATTCTTTACCATCTGAGCCGACAGAGAAGATTCATTAAGGCCTAGTACTGCGTTAACCTGGGCTGACACCACTGGGTTCAGAAATAGCAATGGTTGTGGGAAATAGATGAGGATTCTAACCCAGTGTCTGAACCTGGAGCCCCTGCAAAGAGCACCTGAGCACAGTTTGCATGGGCTTAGCAACCATGATATAAGAACAGGAGCTGCCATACATGGAAAAGCATGGAGCAGAGCGATGCGTGGGCACAGACCAGCTGAGGATGTGAACAAGAAACCAAAGAGCCAAAGGCCATAAAGAAGGAGAAGGACCACAGGGGAGTGGGCAGGGTAGCAACAATTTTCAAGTCACTGCTGATACAGGGTTTCCTACTTCTTTGTCAAGGACCTGGAATGAAAACTGGAACCATATGAGTTGCAGCTGATTTTAAGTTTAATTTAGCTTTTCTTAGTTTTTCTTTGGAAACCAGTTGTTTATTCAACCAGTAAAGTGACAATATATAAACATAGGGGTTGCCGTTCAGTAAATCATTTCTGATTTATATCACTGTGTGGTTTCATATCTTGTTAACGAGTTAGTTTTCTTACATTTATAAAGTCTAAGGAAGGAAATGAATATTGACACTGAATACTTGTTATATGTCAGAGATTATAACAAATGTTTTAGTATGTATCATTCCATTTAATGCATATAAAGTATGAGATTATTCCCACTTACAGACGAAAGAAGTGAAGCTTAAGGAGGATTATTAACCTGCCCCGAGATCATACAGTTATCAGCAGAAAGATCTAGCTTTAAAGTCAAAGTCTTCCAGCCCAGCCAGTGTTTATCCCCCGAGGGACAGACCTAGAAAACAGGACTCCGACAGAGGAGGGACAGGTCAGGGTCTCTAGTTCTTGGGAACTTCACGTCATGAGAGCCCAGCAACAGTGTTAACAGCTGAGGCTCCAAGTGCGCTTCTAGAAAGTCTCGGTCTCGGCAGTATTGGCCTTTGGGGCCATACGATCTCTCTGTTGTAAGGGGCTGTCACGCGCACTGCGGGGTGTTGGGCAGTATCCGTGGCTCCCGTGACATGCCCTCCCTCAAGTTGTGACGACAAAAATTGACTCCAGACATCACCAAATGCCTCCTGCAGAGGGAAGGAGAGGGCAAAGTTGCTCTGATTTGAGAAACACTGCCCTGCAGACACGCAACAAGCACTTTCTTTCCTGAAGAGTAACGCACGAGAAAGTGTTGGCCACTCAGTTGTGTCCTAGGCTTTGTGACCCCTTGGACTGTATCCCACCAGGCTCTTCTGTCTGAGGAATACTCCAGGCAAGAATACTGGAGTGGGTTGCCATTTCCTTCTCTGGGGATCTTCTTGACCCAGGGATCAAACTTGAGTCTTCTGCATAACGGGCAGATTCTTTACCGTTTGAGCCACCAGGGAAGCTCCTTCTCTATGAAGAGCTACATAAGGCATTGCTAAATTCAATGACTTGCTCAGCAATTTAAAGGGTGGACAATAACAGAATCGTTGGTTCTTTACCCCGGACCTAGATTAAGGCAACAGCACCCTTGTCCTGGGCCTTCATAGAAGATAGACTAAGTGACTCCAGCTGCTATAACAGACAAAATCTCAGTATCTTAACTCATTGCAAGATTCGTCCTTATAATCCAATGCAGGTGGGCCTGTCAGATGGTGTTTCTCCAGGTGCTCACTCAGGACCCCCATCTTCTGATGTCTTTGATTCCATCATCTTTAACCCGTGACTGGAACAGTCATTCTATTGGACACTGAGAGTGAGCGGGGATGGTGAGGAGGGCACATCCTCTGTAACCACATCAAGCAGGAAGCATCCACATAGTCCTTCACATCTTTAGGGGAAAATGGTCAGGCAATCTTGCACTGAGAAAACTTTTTCCAACATCATGAAAAGGCATATGTATTTTTAGTGTTTTCCTAGCCATCTGTGCCACAATTCTGTATTTTCCAAAGGCAACTACATAAATACTCCAGCCTAATAAGAACACTGTAAGTTAGACAAATATGATTGCACTTGTATCTGTCTTATTTCTCCATTTTATATATGGTGAAGTTTAGACATGGGTAGTTCCTGTGACTTGAGGGTGATATCATAGAGACAGAACCCCAGAATCTGACTCTCAGTAGAGGGGTTCCAGCTACAGGACAGATGATGTGTATTAAGAATAGAGAGTGACATTCGCTAAAAAGAGGAACAGTGTTTGTTACAAGCACTGTCACTGGAGTCTGACTTGTCTGTGCCGTTAACGGCTACATGTGCCATCAGACAAGTGATTTAGTCCCTCAGACTTCCATTTCCACTTCTGGGGATAATCATAGAGGTGGAGATGAACTTTAAATGGGATGACATATAGAAAGTACTTAATACAATGTCCAAAATTTTGGCTATGGACTTTACGCCACAAGAAATAATACATGATGTATAAATTTACAGAATTGTCTGCCCAATACACATCAAATATTAGTTCTATGAATTTGGAAGTCTATTTAGGTTTGCCTACAGGGCTTCTCTTGTAGCGCAGCTGGTAAAGAACCTGCCTTCAATACAGGAGACACCAGTTCAATTCCTGGGTCAGGAAGATCCCAGGGGGAAGGGCTACGCTACCCACTCCAGTATTCTTGGGCTTCCCTGGTGGCTCAGCTGGTAAAGAATCCACTTGCAATGTGGGAGACCTGGGTTTGATCCCTGGGTTGGAAAGATCTGTTGGAGAAGGGTAACAGCTACCTACTCCAGTATTCTGGTCTGGAGAATTCCATGGACTGTATACCCATGGGTCACAAAGAGTCAGACACAACTGAGCGACTTTCCCTTTCACTTTTCAGGTTCACCCACATTTACAAAGAACAAGTAAAGGCTCATTGACTTTGGCAGATTTGCTAGTTACAGTAGAAACCAGGAGAGGCGGCAACTGGGAAAGAAAGTGCAGATGAATCAGTGCAAATCCACTCCCCCCACTGGAATGCAGCCCAGAGTGCAAGCCCCACTGATGGCAAGGCAGTAGAATCATGTTCATTTAAATACCAAGGGCAGCACTAAGCATTATGAAAGATGCAAGCAAGATCAAATGCTTTGTGTGTTCTTCTGCCAATTCATTGGCCAGAAACTCTAGGACCGAGAATAGAAGCCCCGCACCCAACCTCACTTGCCAGTTCATGGTTTTGAATTATCTTATTTTGCAGATGAGGAAACAAAGGCCCAGCCAGAACAGTGGTTAAATAAGAGACAAGAATCCCAAACTCATGTTTGCTAATTCTTGGGCTAATTGCCTTATCTATGTTGCTTTCATATCTATGTTACTTTATATTCCACGTTCTACAGTGGGGAGTTATATTAAGCCACATGAGGCAAATACAGAAGTCTACAGAGTAACTTTGCAGAAGCCGTCAATTTTTCCCATACACAAACACCTCTTCCAGTTTAAGAGATATTTCCCCCAAATTGACAGTGAGTCCCCACCTTCTGTGAGCATTTGACCTTATTTCTTTAATAAAAACAAAACAGAAACCAGCAACTTTACTCCAGTAACAACCTCTTTATTAAGGATCAAAATACTCCAAAGCCCCTCTTTCCACTGGAGGCTTGATAACGAAAGATGAAATGGTTCGGTGGATGTGGACATCACACCTCAGTAACTTCTGTCAAAGAGATGGGCATGAAAAACAGCTCTCATCACTTTGGCAAACACATTCCCCCAACCACAAAACCTCATGAACAGAATTAGCCTGCCAAGAGCAGAGGCTTCGTCTTCAGCAGAATAGTGTAAAAAAAACAAAAACAAACAAACAAACAAAAACCCTCAAATGTCAGCTCTGGGTAATATGCTTCTACTGATTTTAATAAGAAAAAATTTCACATGGATTGAGTCTCATTCTTTCAGGGTGTAAACGTGGCCTTGAGAACACGATAGCAACCATAACATTCCAAAAGGAAGGCTCAGGGTCAAAAACATTCTTTTCAGATAAAACCCTAAGAATTGGTTCTCAGGGCCAACTCCTAATTTCAGCTATGCAAGATTTTAATATCATCTGGAAGTCAAGCAAAATCCCACTAGGTATATTTGAGCTTTGTTTGTTTGTTTTAATGACTGAGTTTACAGTATAAATATCTTTTGATGTGTATGTACATGTGGGTCTGTGTATATGTATGCATGTGTGTGTGAGTGAAATTTCTGCTAGTCCACTGTTTTTGAATTACAAAAATGGCTATTTCTTAGACTCAACCCCACATATTCAAGAAATGCCTAATATATATGAAAAACGCAATGTACACTGAAAACCTATTTCATGCCCTAGAAGAATATGACATCATACTTCCTACTTCTCGCCTTCATAGTTCATTCTATTTTACATCCATCCTTTATGACAGCAAAGAACTTAGAGGTTTTTATCATAGATCCAGGTAATATTCCTCCAACTCAACCAATAACAAATGCCATCAAAATGCCCAGACACAGGCTTTCAGAATCTGTTATGTGACAATGAGCTTACCCTTAAAGTAGGCCTACAGAACGCTCTGCTGACTGCAGGAAACTGAATGCTATTGAGAAAACAGAAATCCGAACCAGTCTCTTCTCCAGAAACAGGAAATCTCTAAACAATGACATGTTCATCAGAGTCACAGAACTGAGAGCTAACCAGTGGATATAAGATATGAGCACTGGTCTGATGCAACTGAACCAATGAAAGGAGTTTGGTTAACCCCATCCAGTCACCTAGAGCAACACTTGAGAGGCTTCTGATGAGCCTTCTTTACGAAAGCAGCATGGCTCTTCTATGGCTACAAAATTCATCCTCTTGAATATTTACATGCAACAAGAAAGAACTATGTCCTTGTTAAGCATATAGGCTCAGGAATTAGACTGTCTGGGTTCAAATATCAGCTTTATAGTTGTAGCTGTGAGACTCGGTACAAGTTACTTAGTCTCTCCTTTCTCTAGCTTCCCATCTAAAACTGAAAATGATGCATGAGACAAGTGCTCGGGCCTGGTGCACTGGGAAGACCCAGAGGAATCGGGTGGAGAGGGAGGTGGGAGGGGGGATCGGGATGGGGAATACATGTAACTCCATGGCTGATTCATGTCAGTGTATGACAAAACCCACTTCAATATTGTAAAGTAACTAGCCTCCAACTAATAAAAATAAATGAAAAAAATAAATAAATAAAAATAAAACCGAAAATGAAAGTAAGGTCTGCCCCCTCTAGGTGCTGCAATGATGAAGTGAGTTCATACAGTGTAAAGTTCTAAGAACATAGCCCAGCACAGGACAAGCAATTGATAAATGATAGCTATTATTAATGATTTAATATCACTATTTCCATTCATTCAAAGGCCCCAAATTGAATCCTAAACTTTTTTTTTTTAGCAGGAATGAGAGAGGGTCTTCAACTAAGTGGGTTTTGCAACCAAGAAAGAATTATTCCTGAAAACCTTGTCACCTACCTATTTTCCTATTTTAAATACAAAAAAAGCATTTAATGACAAGAAAGAAATCTGAAACACAGTTCCCTTACAAACACTTAAGTAATGCTTATTTTAATGCCTGTTTCTGCTGTCAGAGATTTCATGAAATTGATAATGCAGGGTCCTAATGACTTGGCACTATGGTGAGCCAGTCTAGAGTCAAAGAGATCTAACTCTAATGTATATGCCGGGACACAGCTCTGAGCACAGAGCTGTACTGTACTGTACAGGTCAAGTCTGCGGCAAACTCTATGAGTGAACCGCAACCCAATCAAATGGTGATTTTCACAAAAGAACTATGCTAAACAGTCTTACTGTAAATCTAGCTTTGGGCTCCACCAGCAGAGAAAGATGTAATTGCCAGTGGTGGCCTTATCATTGCATATAGGACAAAATATGGTAGCTTCAAGAGGAAGCTGGATCACTGAAATTTTTCTTGCAGTTGAAAGAAGGGATTTGCCCTGTTGTCTGCATGCAAGGTGGAAAGAAAACAATGGCTGCAAATGTGGCTGATAGAAATGAGTCTTTATTTTAGGCTGGTAGGACAAAATGCTGCCTGACCTCAAAGATCTGGCAGCTCTAGCTGAGAGATGTTCAATCACTTCCAAAAACATCTGGTAGAAAGGCAAGTAAACATTCTAGAAGTCATATCTGAAAGAGGCTGAGATTAACAGGGACATAAGTAAAACCAAACTTCTCCCTTTATAGAATACTGGCTATAAGTGCAGGAACACAGAATTAAATGTTATTTAAGACCTCCCAAAGCTATCCAACTGAGCAGTAGTATTGAGTGAGGATATCACTTGAATCTTTCATTCTTATTTGACTCTGGATTTTGAAAATATTGGAGCCATTCAAGGTTGACTGTGTGGATCACAATAAACTGTGGAAAATTCTGAAAGAGATGGGAATACTACACCACCTGACCCACCTCTTGAGAAATCTGTATGCAGGTCAAGAAGTAACAGCTAGAACTGGACAAGGAAAAACAGACTGGTTCCAAATAGGGAAAGGAGTATGTCAAGGCTGTATATTGTCACTGTGCTTATTTAATTTATATGCAGAGTACATCATGAGAAACGCTGACCTGGATGAAGCACAAGCTGGAATCAAGATTGCTGGGAGAAATACCAATAACCTCAGATATGCAGATGACACCACCCTTATGGCAGAAAGTGAAGAACTAAAGAGCCTCATGATGAAAGTGAAAGAAGACAGTGAAAAAGTTGGCTTAAACAACATTCAGAAAACTAAGATCATGGCATCTGATCCCACCATTTCATGGCAAATAGATGGGGAAACAGTGGAAACAGTGGGTGACTTTACTTTGGGGGGCTCCAAAATCACTGCAGATGGTGACTGCAGCCATGAAATTAAAAGATGCTTACTCCTTGGAAGAAAAGCTATGACCAACCTAGACAGCTTATTAAAAAGCTAGACATTACTTTGCCAACAAAGGTCCGTCTACTCAAGGCCATGGTTTTTCCAGTGGTCATGTATGGATGTGAGAGTTGGACTATAAAGAAAGCTGAGTGCCAAAGCACTGATGCTTTTGAACTGTGGTGTTGGAGAAGACTCTTGAGAGTCCCTTGGACTGCAAGGAGATCCAACCAGTCCATCCTAAAGGAAAGCAGTCCTGAATGTTCATTGGAAGGACTGATGTTGAAGCTGAAACTCCATCTGATGCGAAGAACTGACTCATTTGAAAAGACCCTGATGCTGAGAAAGATTGAAGGCGGGAGGAGAAGGGTGTGACAGAGGATGAGATGGTTGGATGGCATCACCGACTCAATGGACATGAGTTTGAGTAAGCTCTGGGAGTTGGTGATGGACAGGGAGGCCTGGTGTGCTGCAGTCCATGGGGTTGCAAAGAGTTGGACACGACTGAGAGACTGAACTGAACTGAACTGAAGGTTGAATGCATTTCCTGACTTTTCACCCAAGGCTGAGTTATTTGTATTTAGTTAGTTGAATGCGTGCTTGTGTGCTAAGTCGTTTCAATCATGACTGACTCTTTGCAACCTCATGACTGTAGCCCACCAGGCTGCTCTATTCATGAAGTTGTCCAAGCAAGGATACTGGAGGGATTTCCATGCCCTCCTCCAGGGCATTTTCCCAACCCAGGGATCAAGCCTGCTTCTCTTACATCTACATCTAGTGTTCCTTACCACTACTGCCACCTGGGAAGCCCAATTAGTTGAATATATGTCCATTATTAGTTGGTGATATCATAATATAATATTACGCTGATGGCTCATTTTTCTTTCTAAGCAATCTCCCTGCTCCTTCCCCAGGGAGTCTTCTAGGAACCCTGGAGCAGCAAGAACTCTCTTGAGATATTTTATTTTGGGAAATCTACCTCCGAGCATATCACAACTCAAAATAGCATCAACTTTAACATGCCCAAGGTAGCAAAGCAGTAGAATTGTAGTAGGCTATGGTTTTACATGTCTATGTATTTATTTAATTCATAAGTTATATAATTCCTATATAATAATGCCTGAATATATATATCTTCCTCGGTGGCACAGTGGTAAAGAACCTGCCTGCCAATGTAGAAGACACAAGAGGTGCAAGTTTGATCCCTCGGTCAGGAAGGTCCCCTGGAAGAGGAAACGTTAACCCACTCCACTATTCCCACCTGTGAAATCCCACGGACAGAGAAGCCTGGTGCCCTACAGTCCATGGGGTCGTGAACAGTCAAACATGACTGGGCACTGGGCACAAAATATACGTCCTCCTAGAATAACGACATAACAAATAGAGCAAATCAACAGAAATTATGCAGAACAACAAAAATTAAAATGGAATGGCTAGGACCACTATCAAGCAATGCGCCAAAAGAAAGAAAGAAAGAAACACGAGTTCATATGCTTAAAAATTAAGATAATAAAAGCCAACACAGTGGCAAGAAAGGCTGGCTGCAGACACCAGCAATTCCTGCATCTGCCTCCTCTTTCCATTTTGAGTACTCTGCATAAGCAGCAGAATTCAAATTTTAGCTATGACAAAGAAGTTCAGCAAAAGGAATGAGAGGAACAGGGTGTTGGTGAACAATATAAGAAAAAGTACCCCTAATTATGTTCTCATGTGTGTGTTTATGTGTGCATGCAAGGGTATTACCACATATGCATATATATACCAGTATTTATGTATCATATATGATATGTATTAGTGAAATGAATTAAAGATAACTGGTTTTATATGGTGAAAACTAGAAGACAATAACCTTTTCAACTACCTATTAAATAATTTGCTGTTGTTTAGCTGCTGAGTCATGTCTGACTCTTTTGTGACTCCATGGACTGTAGCCTGCCTCTGTCCATGAGATTTCCATGGCAAGAAAACTGGAGTGGGTTGCCATTTCCTTCTCCAGAGGATCTTCCCAACCTAGGGATTGAACCCATGTCTACTGCATTGGAGACAGATTCTTTACTACTGAACCAAGAGGGAAGCCCACAGAAAAGCCTCAGAAAAGTATCTGGAGGCCTAAGTATTCCACAAGATCATTTCAAAATTGGAATATAGAATTGTGCATGAAGCCAAATAAGGAAAACCCTTTTATCCGCCAACATAAAGTATGATGGGAAAGCTTTCTCTGGTGGAGACTGCTAACTGGTCTCCAATACGCAGGCTGCTTTTCTTCCTTTCGGTAAGTGTAATGTCTAGTATTGGTTGGACGCTTGGCCATTGAGCTAGAGACTGCATTTCCCATCTTTCCTTACAGCTAAGCCTGGTCATTTGACTCTATTCTGGCTGATAGTATGTGAACACCATGATATATTAACACTCTACATCATGCCTTTAAAAGACAACCACTCGTCCTCCACTTTCTTCTCCCTTCCCACAGCTGGAACAAGTGTATGGTGCTGTGACCCATATTCAGCCACATAACTACTCCAGCACACATACGGCAGAATCCAGGTAAAAGAACGCAGCATATCTGTACTACTTGGGGCAGGGTCACCTTCAACTGCCCATAGGTTCACACATGGGAAAGAACATGGAAAAGAAAGAAACCTTCCATCTAGTTTACATCTTTTGTTTGGGTCCCATGAAAGTAGCCATGCCAACCTTCAACGTTTACTCAATATCAAATATTAACTTTTGCTTCAGTGTATGTTTCAGGCTTGATAATCTGGTATACTTTTGAGGAACTTCTGGAAAGGCACAGAAGCAAATAAAAATAAGATATGACCTGGTTCTTGATTTCTTTTTAAAATTTGTTTTTAAAAGGAGAAGACATTGAGGGTTACCTGGACAGAAGATATGTCTAGTAACAGGTACTCTGTGGCTTCAAAATGTCATTGTTTAGTAGTTGAATTAAATCAGAGTAGAAATTTGAAGTAAACAGCCTATACCATGAATAATATTCTGAATCATGAGAAAGAAATGTATTTTTAAAGACTGGTTAAATCATAGGCCAAGGAAAACCATAACCTATCATTCCTAGAAAGCCTTAGAACACTTGAAGATTACCAGCTCTGGCCATCATTCTGCTCTGCTTCAGGAGCTGGTCTGGAATGCAAATCTTCCAGCACTGGAGTCTTATTCTTGGTACATGGGTGAACATTTATAAGCTGACAAATGAGCAATAATACAAAATTAAAATGAAATAAATTGCTTTGTATTGAAAATCTATTACATAGAGGTCAATATTTACTCCACCATTTCTCAGAGAATTAATTCTTACTGTCAAGAGTTTTAAGAAAACAGCTTAGGAATCTTTCTGAAGTTAGAGAGGCCCATGTAAACACATGCAGAGATATTTACACTTCCAAGTAGGAACACGTAACAGAGAGCAAACTATTTACTTACACTATCCCAAAAGGTAAATCTCTTTTAAAAGAATTAATTTTTAATTACTCTTAACTAGAGTAGAAAAGCGAGTAGAAGTACTTTATAGCTTTATACAGATTTTCAATATATTCTAAAATGATTTGCTCCCTGGGGGAAAAAAAAAAAAAACAGCTTCTTTAATAAACTGCTCAGTTCAGTTCAGTCACTCAGTGCTGTCCGACTCTTTGCGACCCCATGGACTGCAGCACACCAGGCCTCCCTGTCCATCACCAGCTCCCGGAGCTTACTCAAACTCATGTCCACTGAGTCGGTGATGCCATCCAACCATCTCATCCTCTGTCGTCCCCTTCTCCTCCTGCCTTCAATCTTTCCCAGCATCAGGGTCTTTCCTAATGAGTCAGTTCTTCACATCTGGTGGCCAAAGTATTGGAGTTTCAGCTTCAGCATCAGTCCTTCCAATGAACACCCAGGACTGATCTCCTTTAGGATGGGCTGGTTGGATCTCCTTGCAGTCCAAGGGACTCTCAAGAGTCTTCTCCAACACCACAGTTCAAAAGCATCAGTGCTTTGGCACTTAGCTTTCTCTATAGTCCAACTCTCACATCCATACCTGACTACTGGAAAAACCATAGCTTTGACTAGACTTTGTTGGCAAAGTAATGTCTCTGCTTTTTAATAAGCTGTCTAGGTTGCTCATAGCTTTTCTTCCAAGGAGCAAGTGTCTTTTAATTTCATGGCTACAGTCACCATTTGCAGTGATTTGGGAGCCTCAAAAAATAGTCTATCACTGTTTTCATTGTTTCCCCGTCTATTTGCTATGAAGTGATGGGACTGGATGCCATGATCTTAGTTTTCTGAATGTTGAGTTTGAAGCCAACATTTTCACTCTCCTCTTTTACTTTCATCAAGAGGCTCTTTAGTTGTTCTTTGCTTTCTGCCGTAAGAGTGGTGTCATCTGTGTATCTGAGTTTATTGATATTTCTCTCTGCAATCTTGATTTCAGCGTGTACTTTACCCAGCCCAGCATTTTCCATGATGTACTCTGCATATAAGTTAAATTAGCAGGGTGACAGTCTACAATCTTGACATACTCCTTTCCCGATTTGAAACCAGTCTGTTGTTCACGTCTAGTTCTAATTGTTGCTCTTTGATCTGCAAACAGATTTCTGAGGAGGCAGATAAGGTGGTCTGGTATTCTCATCTCTTTAAGAGTTTTCCATAGTTTGTTGCAATTCACACAGTCCAAGACTTTGGTGTAGTCAATAAAGCAGTAGTTGTTTTCTCTGGAACTCTCTCGCGTTTTCTATGATCCAACACATATTTTCACCCTGCTTATTTAACTTACATGCATTACTTCCTGGCAAATAGGTGAGGAAACAATGGAAACAGTGACAGACTTTATTTTTTTGGGCTCCAAAATCACTGCAGATGGTGTGTCCTTTGCAATTCAGGTCAAGGGTGCTGTCCTTCCTGGAGCTCACAAATCCCGAGGCAAAGTCAGCCTTCCATCCTCTGCATTTTCAAGCACTTTCTGAACATTATGCTATATGACTTAATTGTGTGTTGTTTGTCCACCACCATCCCGTTTAACTAGGAACTCCCTGAAAACAGCTCTAGATGTTCAAGAGCATGGACTTTTAAGACAACCAGCATTCAAATCCTAGCCCCATCAAGTCAAATGCATGTGAGTTTAGGCATGTTACCTTACCTTCCAGAGCCTGATCTGAAACAGGCGACATTATTAAATTGGCAAGCAAGTCTGAGGATTAAATGAATTAATAATAAATTTCTCAGACAAATTACTGGCACATAGTAAGTGCCATATAAGTGTTTTTTTTCAAATCAGTTCCTGATTTCATAAATGCCAAAAAACTACTTAAAGGTAGATTAACACTATAGCAAGCTAACTTCAAGGATAATATGAATATTACAAGCAAGTATTGCTGTTCAAATATTTAAAACTTTCCCAATGGAAACATAACTCCATGAAATGCTGGGATGGTCACAACCCAACAAAATCATCTCAAGAGTAGACTCCAGAAGGATGGTCTAAAATGCAAAATCTTAGCTCAGAATGTCTGTCCTTCCTTTGAAGACCTGTGACTTGAAATCTAAAACACTGCTTTAGAGAATATATCTTTAAAGCATTAATATATCTAACCAAGACATTAAGTTGTAGTAGTTTTAAGTCATTTGCTTATTACAGAGAAAGTCTGAAATCTCTCTTGTCTTTTGCCTCACCTGTTAACTCCCATGACTTCCACTTCTATGAATAGTTAGTGAATAGTGAGTGCCTTCTAACTGCTCATATCATGATTGTTACATGAAAAACTTCTGTTTAAAGGCAATGTTTCACAAGAAAAGTAACTGAAAGCATGTCTCCTTATGTGTCAGTGTCTAATATTATTAAAAAAAATTAGTATTTTTACTCTCTGAAAATCATTTAGAAAATTCTTCTTATATAGATAGTCCCTACGAGTACCTGGCAAATACCTAGCACCCCAGTCATGGCATAGCAGTTCGGGTTTTCTTCTAGAAGCAGTGATTGTGACAAGGAGTTGAGCACAGTCATTTTTTCTTGGAATGTGGAGAGAGAGAGGGAGGGGCTGAAAGCCAATAAACTGTGACATCTAGAAAGGCTGGTTCTGCAGACCTTTGGAAAGATCTCATTAGAGCTCTCAGAGCCAGAGTAAAATGTGTCAAACTGTCACGCCCAAGGCTGGAGGGAGCCAGGCACTTGCACATCGATTCACAAATGTTCCTGTTTGAGGCCTGCTCCTGTGGTTATCAACACTCAATGGCACGTCCAGCTGCTACACACTCTAGCAGAGCAATTCAGAATTTTGAGGAAAAATAAAAGGAGCAGGATTCAGACACATTGTAGACCTGAGCAGCTGGAAAGAGGCTGAGCACACTGGAAGGTCTGAGGGGAAAGGGAGCGGGTGCTGACGGCATCCACCATGCCCAGGCAGTCCTCCGTCCATTCATGAGCTCCAAAAGGAAAAGAGCTTAAATAACTGGGAGAGAGAACCTAAGAAATAAACACAACCTGCGTCTGCTCATTGAGAAAGTGATTCTGGAAGTGGATTGGGATACTGATGCCTACCCACTCTTGAGACCAAAATAACACTGAAGACCAAGGAGAAAATGCCTCTTCCCATCAATTACACTTGAATAAAGTGAGAGGAAATCAGTGCTCTCATTCTCTTTCAACACTTCTCTCTCAAGAGATCTCAGGACTCCTTGATCCCTAGGTAGAAGACCTGTCAATGGCATGTTTTGTCCAATAATACTAGGCAACGTTTCACTCATTCAGCAAACATTTGCACGATATTTGTGATACATAAATTATAATTTACAGGACAGAAAAATATCAGCCAAGTAATTATTGGCTGATGTGATTAGCCTTTTTCGTATCCTCTCTAACAAAGTCTATTGTTTAGAGCATCCTCTGGGTTGAGTATGGATTTTGGAAAATGCTGGGAACTTTTCCCTGGTGCTTCTACAGGATATTAAGACCCATTTTTCTGTAATATTCTGTTAGTGTGACCTCTGCAGTGATGAGTAAATAATCTTTGTTAATGAGCTGACAAACAACTGTGAGGTCCTGAAAGACCCTGGACTACTTCTATTCCTAATTTTATTTTATTTTTATTTGCTCTTTCTGTTTCCTTAGTCCTCACCACCATTACTTTGTGTTTAGTTCCTCTATATTATAAATGCTCTTTGAATTAAAAAATTATTTCAGTATTGATTTACAGTGTTAGATAGCTGTCTTCATCGCAACAGCCTAGCACAGTGGTATGCTTGTAGCAGCCACTGTAGATGTCAGCTGAATTCAAGGGAGAAAGCAAGAGTAAGTGTTTCTTCTTGATTTAGAAGTCAACATGTTACTTTTGAATCTCCAGTTTTCCTGTTTAACACTGCCCTCTAGATAAATATATTTAAAAGAACAGCTAGATACCACGTTCAAATTAGCAGAAGTATTGCTGTATAATAATTTTGATAAATTAGCCATTTTTTCAGCAATGATCAAGCACAGTGTTAGGCCAGAGGCAATGGAATTGCAAAACTGATAAGGCCCTGTAAAATTCTTTGATAATCCTTCCCTCAGGATACGGAGTCTCAGGCTTCCCTGGTGACTCAGGGGTAAAGAATCTGCCTGCCAACTCAGGGGACGCAGGTTCAATCCCTGATCCTGGAAGATTCCACATACAATGGAACAACTAAGCTGTGTGTCACAGCTACTGAGCATGCTCTGCAGAGCCCGGAAGCTGCCACTATTGAGCCCACGTGCGGCAAGCGCTGAAGCCCGGGGGCCCGGGGGAAAGCCGAAGCAGCAGCCAAGACCCAGCACCCCCAAAAGTAAATACATTACTATTTTTTTAAAAAAAGAATTGGAGTCTCTTTCTTACACGTGGGGCTTTAATGATCTGCTTCTAACTGACAAAAGCCGAGGTCATAAATCAGCTGGGTTGCCTGGTTCTCTCTCTCTTTTTCTCTCTTGACGTTGCCCCTTTGGAACACGGGGGCCCCGGGTGAGAAGCCCAGCTCTCCTGAATCCACGCTGCTCAAAGACCACACGGAAAGAAGAGACACAGAGATGTTCATGCCCAGGAGCCCCAGCTGCCCCACTTCCCAGCTGTCCTGTCTTCCCTGCCAGACAACCAGTGTTTGAGAGGAGGGTCTGCTCTGGCAGTCCAGCGGTTAAGACTCCAGCTTCCAATGCAGGGTGCACGGGTTCAATACCTAGGCAGGGAACTAAGATCCTACACGCTGTATGGCACAGACAAAAAGTGAAGACTTTTTAAAGATAAATATTAACAAGTAAATAAAAACGAGTCAAGAAAAATGTATGAGTGGAAAACGAGGCCTTTGAGGTAATTTTGGTCCCAGGCACCTTTTGACTGAGGATTCCTTAGAGATTTCCTATGATTACTACCTACTTGGACCTGGAGTCATAATAAATAATAGTAACAAATGATTGTTGCTGTTTTACAGAACTAAATTTGAGATGATATGTTATATATCCACATACAATACAACAATTATATGCCCATAGATAACTGTTACATGATGTGTTGTTGTTCAGTGGCTTGTGACCCCATGGACTGTAGCATGCCAGGCTTCTCTGTCTTTCACTATCTCCCAGAATTTGCCCAGGCGCGTGTCCACTGAGTCAGTAATGCCATCCAACCACTGCATCCTCTGCTGCTCCCTTCTCCTTTTGCCTTCAACCCTCCCCAGCATTAGGGTCTTTTTCAACGTGTCAGTTCTTCGCATCAGGTGGCCAAAGTATTGGAGCTTCAGCTTCAGCAACAGTCCTTCCCATGACTATTCAGGGTTGATTTCCTTTAAGAGTTACATTGTGTACCTATAAATAAACTATCTTACTTTAAAGTACCCATGATATATTTTTAAAAGGATGCCAAATATCAGAAAGAAAAGAATGGACAGATTTTTCAAATGTGTGTATAACAAAGTTAATTCTGGCATTGAGTCCATCTTGGGACTGAGTTTCCAAAGCAACTGGTGATCTGGTGTGGACTGGAAACTCTTTTCACTCGGTGGGATGGACAGTTGACTGCAACAAGAAGTTTTTCAGAAAAGCTTCACTTCTCTAATGAACACAAATAGTTCCTTTCAATTCTGACACACGATAAGGTATATTTTTTATGTCAGGTTTGTCGGACTTTGACATGCAGTCCAGCCCCAAACAATTCAACATCTGTCTGGTCAGTAGCAGTGACTCCCTCTCCTCTGACAGACCACAGAGGCTGCCCACCCTACTCAATGTAGGAGAATTCTAAGGAAATCTTTCCGAATATTCTCCTTCATCTGTCATTTTTCATTCAAAACACTAGAAGTAAACTTATGGGCACTTCCACTTTCTGAGAAATACCATGTGTTGATTTTAAGCAGAAGTGTTTTCCTACTTTATGTCTGATGACATAAAAGCTGTTTAAAACTAATTTAAGAAATGCTTGTTTAAAAAAAAAAGAAGAAATGCTTGTAGACTATCTCCTATCTCTTTATTATATTTTTGTAACCATCTTATAATTTAATTAGTTATGTTTTTTCTTAAGGGCATCATCCACAAGAATTATTAAGATTTCAGGGTCACATTCTACATACAGCATTGTATTCTACCTGCCTACTCTCTTAATTTATACATTATTCCTTCACTGGTAGTGTCCTTACACATTATCCCAATGACCTTTACCTTATAGGATGAGGCTATATAACCTTAGAATGCAAGGGAAATGGAGAAAGGGAGAAGGGTTGACAGAAGGATAAGTGATAGAAAAATTAATTGAAAAATTAGGATGGTTTAGTCATTTAATTGTTGGAATCTTATGGTAGATGTCTTCAGTAGGGCTCCCTATGAAACACACCTGAGATAAAGGCTGAAGCGTCAGGAGTTCGTCTAGGAAAGGGGGGCTGCAGGGCAGGAAGGTGAAGGAAGGTGCTTATTAAACAGGCAACTGTTAACTGGTGATGGGTCTCCATCCAGCTGTGGAGAAAGCACCACGGTTTTGCCCAGCTGAGAGCCTGGGAACTTGGGCTTCTACCAAACCCATCCGTAACTGGCTGCTTCCAGGTGCTTTAACTCTACACTTTCAGCCTGCCCAGCACATGGCTGAGAACATTCCAGAGGCCAGAGAGACCTCTTAGCTAGGAAGTCACAAGTACCTACAGCAAGAAGCAGACACTGCCAAGGGACCACGGTGGGGGAACCAACACCTCTGCTGCAGCAACGCATTTCCTCCCCAACAGCATACGCAAGGTAGGCCAGAAGTGTGCTGGTGATCATCGTTAACTAGGAATTTTCACTTCCACAGAGACATCTTGATGACTTGGTTAACACAGCTCTATTGCTACCAAAATCAGTCTAATTTTATTGTTAATCCAGTACCAACAGAGTATATTTTATGTGATATTCCAAGAACCATGGAGTATTGATGAAAATATTTAAAGGACCCCTTGCCCTTTTGGCTTATTATCAGAAGCCTACTGTTTCCATCCCAGGACCCATATCACCGCTGCAATTGCTTCAAAGTCTCTCCAGGGCAGCAAAACTGTTTATTGAAAAAGTTTATTTTTACTAACAAATATGCCCAACACACAGGCAACAGAACACGAAAGTTTATATGAGGAAAACAGAGGACTGAAAAACAAATTTATGAAGTTCTTGAAGAATAACAATAAGGGGTTTGATGAGTAACAACTGGCAGCAGGCAAAGGGCTGCCTGATTTTAAATCTGTTTTAAATTATAATTTTTCTCACATGTGTTTACATTCTGTTATAAAATGAAACACAGAACCATAAAAACAAAATAAACCAAGGAGAATACTTTTGCAAGTTGCAAGATAGTATACCATCTTCTTTTGAACATGGAAAACTAGTTTACTACCTAAATAATTTATTTCAATGATGTGTGCTTTTAGAGAAGCTCAGAGTGACGGGTGGATGAACCCCAAACTGAGGACAATAGAAAAATACTGAAATCCACTCTATTTGCTTTTCTTCTCTTGTCTTTTCCTCTCCCTCCATCTCTTCCTATCCTTCTGTCCTTTTATTTTTATTTTCTTCCTTTTTTCCTTATTTCTTTCCTTCCTTTCTTTTTAATGGAGAACACCAGAAACTAGGAGGCAGGTAAAAAGAGAAAGTATGGATCAAAAGATATAAACTTTCAGTTCCAAGACAATTAAATTCTTGTGATCTACTGCATGCATGGTGACTCTAGTCAATACTAATGTAAACTTGAAATTTGTAATGAAAGTAGATTTCAAATGTTTTCACCATAAAAAAGGGAATATATGAAGTGATGGATTTATTAATTAGCTTGATTATGGTAAATACTTCTTTGCACATCAAAACATCATGCTGTACACTAAGTATATTTAATTTTTATTTGTCACTCATACATCAGGAAAGGTGAAAGAAACTATTTCTCATTAAAATCCTTTTCCATTTCATGATGACATGTGAATGGATGGCAAAGGAACGTCTTGTTAGTTAGGTACTGGGTGGGTAACAGGGCAGAGTCAGAGCCGGGCGAACGGTGCCTATGAAATCAGCTGGCAGTCCTGGCTGGGTTTCCCTGAGTGGTGACCTAAAGGAAAGCGGCTGGAACAGCGAGGGGACCACATGTGGCAGCCCTCCCTGGAGCAATGGCTTAGGGCTCTGACCTGGAACGATCCTGTCTGAGAGCATATCTCGCCACTGCCATTTATGAGCTGTGTAACCTGGAACAACACAGTGCTATGAACTTAAATTTCCTCATCTGCAAAAAGGGGACCTTCATGATGCCTGATATGTATCTTCTAAAACTCAAATGTGCTAATACAGGGGGTTCCTAGAACAGAGCCTGGCATATAACAGATACTCCATAAGCATTAACTGCTGTTGTATGGATGATCAGATATTTGTGGTTGACTCCTACAATCCTCAGTTTTGTATGTATGTGTGTCCATGTTCCTCTGAAAGATCCTAAAGTGAAAACTTATTTGCTTTATTAATAACAACACAATAATAATATAAAGAGAAGCATTCATTCATGCATCGTACACTTCTGAAAAAAATCCCATGCACTGATCTAAATCCAGGTGCACAAAGGCAGCCAAAACACCAAGTCACACATCTCAGTCTGTCACTGCAAACCTGGCACTAAGACTTCCAACAAGCAGCTCCTCCCCTCATCACATGCACGGGCAGTGACCCTGGGCATAGGGCTCACTCTAGTTGTGAGTGAGAAGGGTCTTTATTTCATCAAAGTAATGCATCACCATGACGGAAAAGCACCACTGCACAGAAAGAACAGCATTAGCCATCCTCCTTACCAGCTGAGGTGTGAGGACATTGCTCCACGCTGGCTCGTGAACAGCTGGGAAGACTGCATGCATGGCCCCAGGTCGGAGCCGCGTTGCACTCACACCTTTGGCCAGCAAGAAATTGGGTTTCTTTCCAACAGTTCTTGAATCTGGCTGGCCTTGTGATGGTCTTTGGTCATGAGAATGCACCAGAAAATACAGCGTGTCATGTGGAGCCTAGACCTGCAATTTTCCTCTGTCTCTGTGTCTCTGTCTCTGTCTCTCTCTCACAGCCCAGCCTGGCCAATGTGTGAACGTCCCTGGACCAACCTGCTGAAGGATGAGACCCGTGACTCACTCACCCTTGCCACTGTAGTCAAGCAACTGTTGTCATACAGACGACAACAGCCAGACACACAGGTGAGCCACACCAGGAGACCAGAACTGCCCAGCGGGCCTCTGCCCATCCCAACCTACACACACAGGGGCTAAGTAAATGCTCATTGTTTAAAGCAACCAAGGTTTGCAAGAATTTGTCATGCAGCATTATTTGGCAACAGATAATTGATAACAATAGTGAAGGTAAGATTCCAATAGTAGCTTTCATAACTCCAAGACCTATGTCCTTGAAGCTGCACAAAAGCAGTCACTGAATAATTAAAATATATGTGTACATGTATATATATATAAAATACATTACATTACAAAAGTATATATTGAATAGACACAGATAATGGCTTCCCCAGTGGCTCGGGGGTAAAGATCCACCTGCAATCCAGGAGCTATAGGAGACATGGGTTCGAGGCCTGGGTAGAGAAGATCCCCCGGAAGAGGGCATGGCAACCCACTGCAGTATTCTTACTTGGAGAATCCCCATGGACAGAGGGGCCTAGCTGGCTACAGTCCACGCGGTCGCAGAGTCGGACACGACTAAGCAACTTAACACACACGCAGACAAAATTAAACCACCGGGCAACTAAACAAAACCTGCTTTAAGTGGGGTGGATTAGCTGTGGGGAGGAGAATAAAAATATATCACTTTGGCCAAACTAAAATTAAGTCACATTTTT
The DNA here is from genome assembly GCF_910594005.1 of Cervus elaphus. Lineage (NCBI taxonomy): Eukaryota > Metazoa > Chordata > Mammalia > Artiodactyla > Cervidae > Cervus > Cervus elaphus. The sequence continues at coordinate 1,338,107 of NC_057837.1, read as the reverse complement.
TTTTAAATGAGGGAGCGTAACTCTCACTTTTAATACTTAACAGATTATAAAGCAGTATAAAGCAGTATATTTCATTATTTGAAAATCAGATCACAGAATTATACACAAAGATAAGCATTTTATTGGTTTGCTAAAAACATCATTTTCCTAACTTTTTCTTATCTGCTCTTCAAGGAACATAATACTGTCATGCAAACCCACAAAATACACACATAAGAAAATACAGTGCCCTTGGGTAAAGCAATAATAATAAAACTTTGTTAATGGCACTCGTCAAGCATTCACCGTGCATTTACCATGTAGAAGGCACCGTGCTAACCCAGGGATGAATAAAGCAGCCTTAGTCCTTTCCTGATTTTTCTGTGTAACTGAGCAACAATGTAGAAGTTACTTAAAAAAAAAAGGGGAGTTTCTAAAAAATAACATATAGCCTAGTACTTAAAAAATATTCCAAAATGAAAGGTTCAGAAGATCTGCTTTTGACTAGTCAAAATAGTCTTAATTCAGATGCACTGTATTCAGTAAAAATTTTCCCCAGGAACATCAAAGGAGGAGTTAATAATGATCTTAAGTTACTGTAAAATACAAATACTTATCTTTGATATGATTAAAGAATTTTATAAAAACCCTGAAGGTCATATAAACTGTATAAAAAATTACAAAAAAAATTTTTTTATTAAGTCCTAGAATGAATACTAGGATATATTATGACAGAGCTCAGGCTTTAGAGAAATAATGCCTGGTTAAAACTGCCATTTTATTTACGAATTCCAAGTGCTGGCCTGTGCATTCTGATATAGAAGTTGAGATGCTAAATTAAAAAAAAAAAAAGAAGAAGAAAACAAAAGAAATAGCTCTTAATGTAGTCTCCTTGGAATTAAAATAACGCTAATAATGCTTGAGAGAAAATAAGAAATGAGAGTTTCAAATAGACTAAAAGAGAACAGATGAATGAGTTAATCTTTAAAACTATTGTTTTATTGTTATAAGGTGAATACTAACATGTTATGCTTTATGTCTTCAATGAATGAAATAACCAAAATTAAACTGAATCAAGATGGGTAAACAATTAACAGTAACAGCAGGTACCAGAAGAGGCTGAGGATCCTCATAATCTGGGTTGGTTTTTGCATTCCAGCAGGTAAGAGGAGACAGAGTGTGGTAAGCATGACAGCCCCCCGCCACCATGGAGCTCTTAGTCCATGATGGTGGACATTCCTTAAAGACATCATTATTGAAACGCGGTCGTAATTACAGAATGCCTACTGCAGTGATTCAGAAGGTCTATTCTAGTCTGCGAGGCTCGAGAAGGCTTCCCTAAGAACTCTCCAAGTGAGCTGAGATCTCAAAGGTGGGAGGGTCTCAGAGCCAAAGGAAGATTAGGAGACACAACGTCTGCCAAGTGAGAACACTGACGAGTCCAAGGAGCCAGAAGGAGACGGTGGTGGGCGGAGCAGGGTAAGCAGAGCGGACAGGAGCAGAGGGCAAGGCTGGAAACCTTGGGGGAAGCCAGAGGCCAGCTCTCAGCCAGTGTGAACTCAGACCAGCACCGTACCTCACCTGGAAACACAGCAGAAATGCACATCATCAGGCTCCACCCAGACCTCTAGAATCAGGCCCTCTGGGGTGGGGCCCAGCAAGCCCTCCAGGGGAACCGGATGCACCTTAAGGTCGAAAAACTGAGGTTGTTTTTAAAGCTCTTCTGTGTCTGCATGAGTGCTGCTTGCTTAGTCGCTCAGTCACGTCGACTCTGTGTGACCCCGTGGACTGTAGCCCACCAGGCTCCTCGGTCCATGGGATTCTCCAGGCAAGAATACTGGAGTGGGTTGCCATGCCCTCCTCCAGGGGATCTTCCCAACCCAAGGATCAAGCCCATGTCTCTTGTGTCTCCCGCGTTGGCAGCTGGGTTCCTTCACCAGTGCCGCTTGGGAAGCCCTCTGTGTACTGTACTTCCCCCAAATCCTTAGAGACTTTCTGCTTTTTCTCATTTCCATTCTCTTGTGTCATTCAGCCTCTGTGGCCTCTCCCCTATTTTACTATCACAGTCTCTCACTGCCTCTGTCTTTTTACTCAGTTACTCATTCATTCATTCAGTATTTATCAACACCTACTATGTGTTTGTAACATATTAGCAAAGAAAACTAAGATCCTTGTCCAATACCTGAGCAAATTAGATAGGCTGGAAGGTGATAAGTGTTGTGACGGGCTAAAAGGAGAGTGTTTATATTCCAAATAGGAACTAGAGATCTGTAGTAAGCAAATGGCCTTTAATCCTCTCAACAAAGCCAATTTATAAATGGGAAAAGAAACTCAACAACCAGAAACCAGGAGTTACTAGGGAGCTTCCATCCCATGTGTCTCTGCCTCCCAAACTTTGATGTCTCTACATGTTACATCAGTTGCAGCTTTGCTTACTTGCAAAGCAGACACTGAGATAGAGATTTCTCCACAAGCATTTATTATGGGATACCTATAGGATCAGCACCTATAGAAGGGAGGGGGAAGGAGAAAAGGTAGGAAGGAAGGGAAGGAAGGAGGTCCAGGAAGGAGAACTTAGTCTGTGATGCAGTCGCTAAAGAAGTCTCAGCCAACCCTATGGGAGCTCTGAACTGAGATAACCCTACAGAGCTGTCCTGAACTGGAGAGGTGGATGAGGCCTCACGTACTGGAATCAACACTGACCGAATGTCTGCAGCAGGAAAGGATGTAATGATGGGCAAGACAGCTCTCTCTGGACAACAGCCATTCCCGGACAGGGGACTGCCAGGGGGAGACTGTGAACCAGTAACTAGAACTGGCTAACTAACCAGCTTGGGGTGAGAGGGGAAAGATGTAAGTAAAAGCCCCCAAAAGAGTTCCCTTCAGCTTCCCTGGAATCTTCTGTCCCAGAGTATGCCATGAGAGCATCTTCCCCCAGAATGCCCCACAGTGTGGTTCTGCTGTGGGAGAACTCTGTTGAGCTCATGTCAGAACCTAAGTGAGCATCTGCATGGAGGGCATCAGCCCTGCGGACATCAAGAGGTATGCCAGTGCTTACTCAAGGAGTAAAACTGCCAAGATGATAATTGCTTGTAACTGGAGGGAGGCAAAGAAATTAATGGAGATGAATACCATGCAGTCCCCTGAGAGCTGGCAAACTGAGTCAAGATTGCATATCATTAGAAAAGCGGAGTGCAATGTCTCAGTCAATATGGTCAATTTCCCCGGAAATCCATGAGTGGTCATGGTTAATGCAGTAAATATTTAATTCCAGCACTGACAATGGCCCTCTGCCCCCAGCATTTACCTCAGTGGCTCTGAGAGCTTAGACAAACACATGGGCTCCTTCCACTGTTCTTGTCTGGCTGTCCCTCTGGCTGAGCTCACAGAATTGCAGTCAATGTGGAAGCAAGACTGACAGACATGAGAAACGGAACAAACGCAGGATGACAAAAGTATAGACTTAGAACTGTAAGAGGCCTTGAGGGTTGAAAAAGTCGCCCCTGCATTCCCTATTACTCATGAGAGTATTAAGACCTAAAACCGAGAGAGAGGTTATACGGTTGTACCTAAAGTCACATGGACAGATCTTCTAAGCTGAAAGCTGGTTCTCTTCCTGTGAGGACAATGTGACTAGTGGCCACTCTGTCATGCGTCAGCTTAGCTGAGCTGAACAAAAGTCCCCAGTTTCCCTCCTTGCATATTTCTGATGAGGGTGGGTCCCAAGAGATGCTATGCAGAAGCTGGAAGAAGTGAGCAGCAACCATACTGTTCCTCACACTCCAAAGGACACACACACCATGTTTTCTAGTTCAAGTCCATTGCATGCATTTGATGGATTACTTAATGGACAGGCAATGACTCTGCCTTTTTCTGCTCTTACATTCTATGCCTCCTGGTCAGTCATGTGCCTGGCTCCATGAAGAGGCTTCTCCTGGATACCTGCCTATCAAGGTCAGAGGAAGTGAGAATTGTCACAGGTTCAGTCGTGGTGGCATCTGTCCCATTCCTGGTCATGAGTTCCAGCCTGTACTGTTCTTGCTCATGTTACACTTGTCTTCCCTTCCTTGTAGGTTTCAAGTTCCAGCTTCAGATATGCAAATGCCAGACCGACAGACACTGTTTAGTAGGCCCCACAACTGTCTAAGTTACAATTGCTATAAATCCCTGTAACAAATCTGAGTTAGTGATGCTCCATCTGGAATTAAACTTGACTGAAATTAGGTGCTGAGGGAATCATTGCTCAAAGTAGTTCCTGGTATCTTGCAAGTGGTTTACATACCGTTAGACCCAGGCTCAACGATTTTCTATTCTCATCAATTATCATCATCTAAGACTTCCAACGTAGGATTTGTATTTATTTTCATTTTAAATGTATGTTTTACTCATTTGCAAATTTTCCTGCTGCTTACTCATATATTAATAGCTAATATTTATTGAGTGCTTACTAGGGACCAAGAACAACCCTAATAATCATGTGTCATATAGTGTTATTTCTTAGTACATGAGGAAACTCAGAAAACCTAAGATTATATATAGTTTTCCCAAAGACACAGAGTTAGAAATCAGCAAAACCAGAATCTATAGTCAGGTTGGTCAACTTTTGTTCAGCTCAGCTAAGCTGACACATGACAGAGTGGCCACTAGTCACCTTAGCACTTTACTGCCTCTTATGAAGATACTTTGCTTGAATGATTTTTTTTTTTTTAATGATTATCATCACTACTTTCCTCCAGAGCTTAGAAAATATAAGGCCACTCAAAGAACTAAGAATTGCTTTGGTACCAAATATGAATGGCTCATCCCCTTGAATCCACGACAGACATTACTAATCAGTGATGATGCTTATTTCAGCCCTTTCTGCTTATGACTGTAGTTCACTTCAGTTCAGTTGCTCAGGCGTGTCTGACTCCTTGCAACCCCATGAACTGCAGCATGCCAGGCTGCCCTGTCCATCACCAACTCCTGAAGCTTGCTCAAACTCATGTCCATTGAGCCGGTGATATCATCCAACCATCTCATCCTCTGTCATCCTCCCACCTTTAATCTTTCTCAGCATCAGAATTTTTGCCAGTGAGTCAGTTCTTCACATTTGGTGGCCAAAGTATTGGAGCTTCAACCTCAGCATCAGTCCTTGCAATGAACACCCAGGACTGATCTCCTTTAGGATGGGCTGGTTGGATCTCCTTGCAGTCCAAGGGACTCTTAAGAGTCTTCTCCAACACCAAGTTCAAAGGCATCAATTCTTCTGTGCGCAGCTTTCTTTATAGTCCAACTCTCACATTCATACATGACTACTGGAAAAACCATAGCCTTGACTAGATGGACCTTTGATGGCAAAGTAATGTCTCTGCTTTTTAATAAGCTGTCTAGGTTGGTCATAGCTTTTCTTCCAAGGAGCAAGTGTTTTTTAATTTCATGGCTGCAGTCACCATCTGCAGCGATTTTGGAGCCCCCCAAAATAAAGTCTGTCACTGTTTTCATTGTTTCCCCGTCTATTTGCTATGAAGTGATGGGACTGGATGCCATGATCTTAGTTTTCTGAATGTTGAGTTTGAAGCCAACATTTTCACTCTCCTCTTTCACTTTCATCACGAGGCTCTTTATTTCTTCTTCTCTTTCTGCCATAAGCATGGTATCATCTGCGTATCTGAGTTTATTGATATTTCTCCTGGCAACCTTGATTTCAGCTTGTGCTTCACCCAGCCTGGCATTTCACATGATGTACTCTGCATATAACTGTAGAGTTGTTCTCAGTATCTAAGGGGGCTGGTACTGACTGAAGGTGACACTCAAGAAGCTAACTTAGAGAAGGAATATAATGTAGGCAGAGACAAGGAAGAGGAAATCGGCACTGAAGGTGGAGAACAGACCTCCAATTAATCAACATACTCATTAAGCTCTTACTATAGTTTGAGCAAGCTCCTGGAGATGGAGAAGGACAGGGAAGCCCATTGTGCTGTAGTCCATGGGGTCACAAAAGTCGGATACAACCGAGTGACTGAACAACATAGAATAAATACCTTTTGGGGACACAAATAATTATAAGACCTGGACCCTGAATTTAAGAAACTTACTGGAACTTATATTGAAGTTTAATAAGACATTTACACATATAAAAGTGATCATTAATATCAGGTAATATGTCAGTGTTGAGCAATGATACCGACATTTGGTTTCCAGGAAAGTGTGAATTTGAGCTGGGTTTTGAGAAGTACTTGAGGCTTGGATAGATAAACAGAAGACGGGGAAAAGATATTCCAAGAAGAGAAATGATTTGTGCAAAATTTCTAATGGTAAATGAAAAAGATCAAAATGAGTAGGAGCCAGGTGTCTGGATAGCAAAAAAACAGAAAGAAAATATGAAATTAAAATTGGAGCTTCAGGGTTCCAACTAGGGAGACTTGCATTTCACTTGATAAAATTATATAGTTGTGTAAACCTGATACATCAATGCCTATAATTCTTAGTCACTCCCAGTATTCATACCTTTGCCCACTAATCTTGCAGACTCTCCTACAGTAACCCTGGCCCTGATTATGTTACATAGTTTGGCCAGTGGGATCTCAGCAAATGTGACCCAGGCAGAGGCATGAAAGGTGGATAACTTGCTTCCTCTCAGCCTTGTTTTTCAGGAGAACATGACCAGGCTGGCTGCTGGAGAATGAGAGAGAGAGATGGTTCAGCTGTCCCCGTGGCTCCAAACAATAACCAGCTGCCCACCAGGCACACAAGTGCGCCCACCGGGACCGGAAGAGCCTCCTCCCTCCGGGTGAAACGCAAACACCTGCATCATCATGCAGCACTGTTCTGTAGCTATTTGAAACAGTCTTTTACTGTTCTTGTTGATTCTCCTTACTCAAAAAGAAACTGCTAGGGTTTTCTGCTTTAAATAAAATTCATGCTGCAAGTAGGCTGAGAAGCCCTCCAGGGCACCCCAACCTTTACTCTAGAGAGAAAGAAATGGATTTCCCTTCTTTTCACATTTCATTAAAATACAAATGAGCATAAACATCATTTTCAATGTAAAGTAAGTAAGCAGAGTAAACAGTTAATTTTTTTCCATGACTCTACCATCACAGTTATTTTGAGGAGAACAGTCACTTTGCAACAAATGGTGGCCCTTTCAGACATAGAAGAGGTGACTGAAGGATGAAGTCATTTTTCCCCAGAGAGAAAACATAGAGGCTCTTGGCTCCCAGGAGTTACAAAGTGTCTGAAATGAATATGCTAATGACTCAAGGATTTATACTTCTCTATGTGTCCCTCCTGTTGAAAGTTCCACAGATGGAATGAGTGTAAATGAAGCCTTTTCAGATGGTGTAAGGAAGCAAGACAAGTAAAATGTTGAAAACATACTTTTCCTGTTTTTCTCGCCCATATTATTAATAATATGTGGGAGGGTGACTATTCTTGGTTCTGTTTCATACAAGAAGAGTCACTCCCCCCAAGCATAAAATGCAGCTGGTTTCAGGGCAGGAAAAACATGAAAATGGCCGGTACCTAAGTACACAGACCTAAGTACCACATGTAAACTCATATTAGAGGCAGTCACCGCTGCTGCCTTAAGGTGGGTCCCTTGGTCCTGAGACAGGCTGGGACCTGGGACCCCTGACTGGAGTGCTTGCACCTGGAGAAACATCTCAAGCAACACCATACAAAGAAACTACAAGGGACTGAAAATTACCGTGTGCGTGCACATTTGGGACAAATAATGGACAATAAGATACGAAAGGACCCAAAAAGGCCACTTCCACTTCTGAAGATCTGGGAGCAAAACGGTCTGCACACGCCCCTTGCACTCACCCCATCACAGAGCTGGGCAAACCACCCAAGCACCCCCTCCCTGATCTGACCCCTGGACACACCCCTACTTCACCCCGTGTAAGGAGCTCTCCCACACCTGCCTTGGGGGGCTAGGAAAGGAAATCTAACTTGTTTTCACTCTCTCCTGTGGGTGCAGGAGCCCCAGTAAAGCCCTGCCTGAAGTTCCTGACTGGCCTCTGATCAATTTACATTGACTGGAGAAGGCCAAGAAGCCTGGTGAGTATCAGTTCCCTTAGAGTCCCATTGAGGCCCTTCACCATTCTCAAGGGGAAGATAAATAGGAAGACAAGTGTCTGAGTGCAGCCTTTGCCCTGATCCCCAAGGGAACTCTGGAGCTGGACTACTTGAGCAGGCCTGTTGGCTGAGGGGAGAGGGCTGTGTGTGTGTGTGTGTGTGTTGGAGGTGGATCTGTGTTTCTCTGACAAGACAGCTCCATCAGACAAGGGTAATTGTCTGCGGAGGGAGGAAGCCTCAGAAAGCATCACAGCTGGGATGGAAATGCACAGCCTCGTATAGGGAGCATGGGTGAGCTGCCCTGTGATTTCTCCACCAGCATGGAGTCAGAGGGGAGTGAGGCATCAGCAGAGAAGAAAATCCACCAAGGAGATGGAGAGCAAGGAGTCCTTCTGTCTGCACCTAGACATTACTTAAGGTGCGCTCCGTTGCTCACTTTCCTAGCCCACATCTGTGCATTCATGTTTCTATCAACTGTGTAATAAGGACCGACTATAACTTCAAGGCAAGAACTCAGAGCCAACTTCCATCAGACCCATCTGCCTCACGTCCCACTTCCTCAGGTTCCTTGCCAAGTTCAAGTGGCTTTTTTCTAAGCCAAAGCATTGATAAAAGCAAAAGATCACCCCAGAGTTATAGTAGCATTTTAGAAAGCCAAGATTTTCTGAACCATCAGTCAGCTCGCTGTCTGAGAACTGATGCATTTTACAGAGATTAAAAACTCAGCTCTCCCTGAGAAACAGGGTTACCAAATGCCACCCGATCAAAGGCATTGTCACAGATACCTTTCCTCTCATACCTAAAAAGGAAGATGAGTCAAAATGAAGGCCAAACCGTCTACTTTCCAATCCAATCAAATCATGGTTGCTCACAACCACGTGTTGTGGAACACATGGCCGTGTTCCTGGAAGCAGACACCTTTCTACAGGGATCTAGAGATTCAGGTAAATATCTGAAGTAAAAGAATGAACCTATCCACACATGATTTCCGAGTACTGTTGATTAAACTGCCACTAATTATGCTACTTTAGTTCAAAGTCCAGTTTTTGTGTATTAAGTACTGCATGCTAACCAATTGCCCCATGGAGCTCTTAGTTTTTCTAAATATCTGATACTATAACCCCAGATTTTGCAATAAAATATTTTATTAATTCATGGTGATGGTTTAGTCGCTAAGTCATATCCGACTCTTTGCGACCCTATGGACTATAGCCTACCAGGCTCCTCTGTCCATGGGGTTTCCCAGGCAAGAACACTGGAGTGGGTTGCCATTTCCTTTTCCAGGGGATCTTCCCAACCCAGGAATCAAATCCAGGTCTCCTGCATTGCAGGCAGATTCTTTACCAACTGAGCTATGAGAGAAGCATACTTTTGAGATAACGGTATCTATATACACTATATAGTGAAACATACAAATCTTAACTATACCTTCCTGAGTTTTGAATGTACACACATGTAACTCAAACCCCATCAAAATATGAAGCATGTTTATCACCCCAATCCTTGCCCCCACCACTGAAAAGCAGCTACTGTTCTTTTTTTGAACCATCAATTAATTTTCCTTGTTCTAGAACCTCACTTAAATGAAATCAAACAGTATATACTCTTTTGTCAAAGGCTTCTTTCACTCAGCACCGTGTTTTTGAGATTCATCCACGTGGTTGTATCAGACCTTCAATCTTTTGTGTTGCTAGGTAGAATTCAATAGAGACATTCTAGAACCAAACATTTTCCAGCTATAATTCTGATGGTTAAAGCTGAATAAAAATGCTGATTCAGAGAATTTGGATAAGTTCTAAAAAACATGATGTCTTTTAAGAAAATATTTCAAAGTGAATGGGACAACATGTCTCCACTAGAGAGACCCACAGCCACAAAAAGAAACAAAATCTTAAAAGTTAACCTTCCAGAAATCCACTCCTGTCCCACAATAAGATCACACACACACACACACACACACACACAATCTGTTTTAATCATTTGCAAATGGCTTAAAACATACAGTAAGAAAAAACACCACTCCAGATCTCACTGAAGATATTTTATCTTTAAGACTCAGGGCAGGCCTAAGAAAGCCAACTAACCATTTTTCTGTTCTTGGGCATAATGGCAGTAATATAACTTGAAGAATAATTCCCTGGGTGCTTTATTTCTGGCGTACTGTCTTAATTGGCTAGCACGCTAATCCCTTTCTTAGAAGAACACTTAGCACTGGAAATGTGTGAGGCAAACACAAAAATACAAGTCCGGGTTTGGTATGCAAATCAGCACCATGGAAACCAGCCTGGCAATGCTGAGCTCAGGGCTATCTGCAGGGAGCAGATGAGCTCTGAATCAGAGTCTGAAGAAAAGTGCTGTCAACAGGATTAGGGACACAGATTGCTTCTCACCCTGTGGCTCCCTTTAATTCTGAACTAGGAAACTTCAACTTGACACTTCAGTGGACTAGATCATCATGGGCCTCTACTTCTCATTTGTAGCCTCAGCTGACAAAATTCTTAGTCATTTAGAATACAGACATCAAAGTGTGACATTATTTTAGTTACTATTTCCAGATCTAAGGAATATATTTGTAGCAATCTAATGTTATATTTTGCATTCAAGCAATAAAATAAATGCTTTTCTATGTCAGCTGTTATGTGGGACACAGGAATTCTCTTGTCCTGGGTTCTACTGGCCTGACCCTTGTGGTCTAAGAATGTCTTAGGCATTCTTCTGGGGACAGAGAGAATTTCTCTCTTAATGCCTCATGAAGGGATATTTCCAAGGACTAATCATTGCTCTCTTAGAAAACTGCATGTGATCCTCTTGTTCACAGAAGTATTTCTCTTATCCCTAGTGCCTCCCCGAGTCCACTCACATAGACCACCATGCGCAATTTACTGCTGTCTGAAACCAGAGACCTGAACAGACCTTTTGACTGAAAGCTCCCGTTCCACATGTAAGAGAAGAGTTGGTGAAGACAGCTGTCCAGCCCCCAAACACTGTGTTAGAGATTTCAAAGGCCAAAAAAACAGTGAAATGAACGGTGCAGACAAGAGAACCAGTGCATGTAACAACCATGAATCACCAGGGTTTACACATGATGTCCACGGAAGTCAGGGGGCCCATGGTCAGGAGGGCAAAACAGCTTTCTTTTTACTAGCCTCTAACAAAGTAATTTCTCTAATTAAGGGTGTAGATAATAAACCACTTTGATATCAGTAATATATTTTGTTATTTTGCCACCAATAAAAACATGACAGATGTTTTCATATGATATTACAGATAGGCCAGATGTCCATCACATATGCTCAGGGCTACTTCACGATTACAGCAGTTACTCAGCTATTAGACCCATCGCTAGAACTTACTATTAATGCATTAATAAAGAGGCATATGTACCAAATACATACCAAATGCATTAGGAAAGAGGCATAATTACCAAATATTACATAATTAATATTTTCCAAAAATATGCTGACAACTGTATTTCAGAATAGTTTCTTGTTCATGTATAAAATTATATACTTAAAAATCTTATTTAAAAAAATCTTATTGAATTATGCAGTAATAAAAACAACAAACAGCTATATGCACAGTAACATGAAGAAGCCCAAGACATTATAAGGAGGGAAAAAAGCTACACACACAAGACTGCAGATAGCATGCAGTTTACAACTATCTTTGATGGTAGAAATCAACAGTGATTGCCTCTAGGGTAGGGAGGTGATTATGCATACATTTGTCACAACTGCACATAACATATGTTCATTTTACAGTATGAAAATTTACCTTAATAAAACGCTGACAACAACAATATTATTCCAGGGGCCAACAACTCAGAAGAGGTTAACAGTCCCTGATCTCCCAACAGTATCTTGGAGCTGCAGGAAAGGCAAATCAGCATCAAATTGGCTCTTGAGTTGCCACCCATCATTCACAATGAGCCCAGAACTCATAAGTGACCCAGTGTGAGCACCCACAGCCCTGCTCAGAGAGTCTCTCCAGGCCCCATCCAGTTAGCCCATTTCACGTGAATAATCTTCAGCTACAGCCCAAGACACTCTTTAGACTCAGTGTTCCACGCACTCCCCAGCCCAAGATGATGGGAGCGGATGCTTGGACACCTTGCAAGGCCACGGTGGATTGAGAGAAAATCCCCCCTCCAGCTAAGGCAAGTGACATCCCACACTGAGCCCTGGCACAGCAGAGCCCCTGATGCTGCAGTGATCTTCCCATCTCTGAAAAACGGAAAGGGACATTGATAACTGTATTCCACCAAAGGGTCTCTTCACTCTGGTTTTTCAAAATCAAGAACCAGTCAGGCTCACTCTAGAAGTTCATCCAACATCATCATTGATAGTTGAGGAAACTGAAATTGAACCACCTGAAAAAACTCATCACCACCCTTATTGCAGAAAGCAAAGAACTAAAGAGCCTCTTGATGAAAGTGAAAGAGGAGAGTGGAAAAGCTAACTCAACATTCAAAAAACTAAGATCATGGCATCCAGTCCTATTACTTCATGGCAAATAGATGGGAAAACAATGGAAACAGTGATTGACTTTATTTTCTTGGGCTCCAAAATCACTGCAGATGGTGACTGCAGCCATGAAATTGAAAGACGCTTACTCCTTGGATCATAGAAAAAGCAAGAGAGTTCCAGAAAAACATCTATTTCTGCTTTATTGACTATGCCAAAGCCTTTGACTGTGTGGATCACAATGAACTATGGAAAATTCTTAAAGAGATGGGAATACCAGACCACATGACCTGTCTCTTGAGAAACCTGTATGCAGGTCAGGAAGCAACACTTAGAACTGGACATGGAACAGACTGGTTCCAAAAAGGAAAAGGAGTATGTCAAGGCTGTATATTGTCACCCTGCTTATTTAACTTATATGCAGAGTACATCATGAGAAACGATGGGCTAGAAGAAGCACAAGCTGGAATCAAGATTGCTGGGAGAAATATCAATAACTTCAGATATGCAGACAAAGCCACCCTTATTGCAGAAAGTGATGAGGAACTAAAAAGCCTCTTGGTGAAAGTGAAGGAGGAGAGTGAAAAAGTTGGCTTAAAGCTCAACATTCAGAAAACTAAGATCATGACATCTGGTCCCATCACTTCATGAAAAATAGATGGGGAAACAGTAGAAACAGTGTCAGACTTTATTTTTTTGGGCTCCAAAAATCACTGCAGATGGTGATTGCAGCCATGAAATTAAAAGACACTTACTCCTTGGAAGGAAAGTTATGCCCAGCCTGGATAGCATATTTAAAAGCAGAGACATTACTTTGCCAACAAAGGTCCGTCTACTCAAGGCTATGGTTTTTCCAGTAGTCATGTATGGATGTGAGAGTTGGACTATAAAGAAAGCTGAGTGCCAAAGAATTGATGCTCTTGAACTATGGTGTTGGAGAAGACTCTTGAGAGTCCCTTGGACTGCAAGAAGATCCAACCAGTCCATCCTAAAGGAGGTCAGTCCTGGGTGTTCATTGGAAGGACTGATGTTGAAGCTGAAACTCCAGTACTTTGGCCACCTCATTCAAAGAGTTGACTCATTGGAAAAGACCCTAATGCTTGGAAGTACTGGGGATAGGAGGAGAAGGGGATGACAGAGGATGAGATGGCTGGATGACATCACCAACTCGATGGACGTGGGTTTGGGTAGACTCTGGGAGTTGGTGATGGACAGGGAGGTCTGGTGTGCTGAGATTCATGGGGTTGCAAAGACACGACTGAGCAACTGAACCGAACTGAACTACTCCTTGGAAGAAAAGCTAAGACAAACTGATAGCTTACAGTGAACGGTGTTGTTATTCGTGATCTCTAAAGAAGATTTAGCTTTGGGACCAGGGACCAGCCTTGATCACTCAAGAGCTTTTGTGTAGTGGAGTTTTATTAAAGTATAAAAACAGACAGAGAAATCTTCTGACACAGACATAGAAGGTGGGCAGAGAGGGCCCCCTCACTAGTCTTATCAAGGCCTTATTCATTTTTACCCACTCCCACAACATACAGCTTAAGTTAACAAGATTAGAATTAGCAATAAAAAGGTTTTACCAGACCCATTCTCACAACATAGTCTTAAAATAACAAGATTAGTCAGAAGGTTCCTGTAAAGAAGGAGAAACATGTCCTTGAGCAAGATACATTGCTATATTGACTAAGACAAAGCAATATAGCAAAAAATGCTTGTCCTCTTCTCCTCCCTGAGAGGCCCAGGCCCCTTTCTCCTCCTCAGGGACCCCAGACTGCTTATCAATCTACGTAAGAATTGACTTTCTCAAAACTCAGACAGCACATTAAAAAGCAGAGACATTACTTTACAGACAAAGGTCTGTATATTCAAACCTATAGTTTTTCCAGTAGTCTTGTATGGATGTGAGTGAAGCAAAAAATCACTCAGTCATGTCCAGCTCTTTGTGACCCCATGGACTATACAGTCTATGGGATTCTCCAGGCCAGAATACTAGAGTGGGTGGCCTTTCCCTTCTCCACGGGATCTTCCCAATCCAGGGATCAAACCCAGGTCTCCCGCATTGCAGGCAGATTCTTTACCAGCTGAGCCACAAAGGGAAGCCTGTGAGAATGGATGTGAGAGTTGGACCATAAAGAAGGCTGAGCACTGAAGAATTGATGCTTTTGAACTGTGGTGTTGAAGAAGATGCTTGAGAGTCCCCTGGATGGCAAGGAGATCAAATCAGTCAATCCTAAAGGAAATCAGTCCTGAATATTCATTGGAAGAACTGATGCTGAAGCTGAAGCTACAACCAATACTTTGGTCACCTGATGTATAGATCTGACTCACTGGAAAAGACCCTGATGCTGGGAAACATTGAAGGAAGGAGGAGAAGGGGATGACAGAGGATGAGATGGTTGGATGGCATCATCGACTGAACAGACATGAGTTTGAGCAAGCTCCGGGAGTTGGTGACAGACAGGGAGGCCTGGCGTGCTGCAGTCCATGGGATCACAAAGAGTCGGACATAACTGAGTGACTGAAATGAACTGAAAACACTCATCATCAATTAACAGAAGACAAATCCAGGTGATAATCACCAGTTGTTCATATTTTCAAAAGACAGATGTCTCCTCCCTGCAAAGAGCCAGAGAACCTGTGTACCTTGCATGCACATTGTTCTAGATTCTATGGAAAAACTGTTAAACTGCTTGGAGAATATGGAAAAGACCAAGGGCATCTGTTGGATTCAGACTTCAGCATGTCTCTGACCTGTCTTCTGGGCTGTGATGTCTGAAGCTATTTCAGGAGAATGGTCCAACAGAAAGGCTGGTTTAGGAGCTGGAAGTCATGTGTCCAGATGGAACTCTGTCACTAGTGGGATGTATGACTCTGGTTCAGTCACTCTCCCTTCCCTACTTCGGGTTCTTCATCTCCAAAAATAAAGATTAAAAAAAATACTGAGCCTCCAGCCCCATCAGGTAATGATCCCAAGGACCACATTATTGATCATGTCTTGCTGTATCTCACTGTTTATGAACTCTGGCTAGGCAAGGCATGAGCGGGGAAGCTGCAAGAAAACCTAAGGAGTCACATGAACTGTAGACATGTTTATTCTCTCCAGGCTGGCACAGTAGCTGTAGTAGAAGCAGAGATACTATATTCTCTTGCGGTTGACCCATTGGACACATAGCCCCAACACAGCCATAATGCGGCCATAATATAGCCACAAGGGCTTTTCAGGTGGAGCTTATATGTGTTTACAGGGCAAAACTGGCCCATGGCCCAGCAGGTACATGTGAGGTGCATCGCAGTGCAATAAGTGATCTCAGCTGTCACATTACCATGTATTTACAAAACATGGGTCAAGAGAGCCTGACCATGGCCATCTTGGCCAACCTGTTCTTTCCCTACAGATCAAAACATAAAGCTTTCCCCAATAACACTCAGTCCTAAGTCTACAATGTTTCCTCCCAATACTACTTGCTTTTAGATCCACCTTTTCAAAATTTCCTATTTGGATGTTTACTTAAAATCACCAAATTTGATGCTATTTTCATATCAAAAAGAAAGCATGGATGAGAATTTGTATACAGGATTCAAAATGAACAGCATTAAAGGCACAAGAGTGACAATGCTTACGTTGGCAGGCTTTATTACTGCGATTATTAGAGCTTTTATTACACTAAATTAAGAGGTGTGAACAAAGGTACCGATAGAGTGCTGCTTGAGCTCATGAACACTGCCTGGGTCCAAACCCCACTTCTCCCACTGACAACCTATGCAATTTTGGACAAGTTTCTCAGCTTCACTGTGTGTTTCTGTTTTCCCATCTGTAAAATGGGAGTTTACAGTGCTTCATTCATTTGATCGGTATGCAGATTAAATGATTTGCAAAGAATAGAGGTTACCTGGAAGATGGTGAGTGTTGTACATACATGCATGGAATAAAAAATTAAAGGCAGATGTTTTACTCAGGGGGAAAAAAAATTGATATGGCCTTCCTATCTCACGTGGTTTTTCATTGTTGGCTATGAAACACTGTCTCCTTGTTGAAAGAAGCTCTCATGCATAAAGTAGTAATATATTTTGCTTGTTCAATCAAAGCAAAAGTTTCTGGATTAACCAGTTTTATACTTAAAGCTCCCTGTAAAACAGACAATAAATAGTTCTACTGTGTAATTTGTAGAAAAGAAATAAAGCACCATGAGTTGACTACACGTGTTCTTAAGTAACAACATAATTAACGATTAACAGGACAGTGAGGGGAGTCTGCTAAACACATACACACACATACACACACATAAACACACACACACCAAAAAAGCAAAACCTTATTAACACTGAAATACTGATGAAGGGGAGCAATCTTGCCTTTGTAGTCAGGTCTTCAGTAGACTATTTCAATTGATAATTGCTAGTAAAGCAATGGATTGTTCAATTCTTCCACTAGATTTACCTCTGCAGATTCAGTCCATAATTCATTTGAAGATGACATCGGAGAAAGAAGAAAGGCCAGTTTTACTTCATTTTATCCAATTAAAGTTGAATCCAGGGTCTAAGAACCTTTTACCTGACCCATCGGAGTGCCCCTGCCTACAAGCACATTTGCCCAGACCCACGGGCACCCACGTCAACCCTGAGGTCTCCAGGCACACTGCATTTACAAGAAACACTATTTTTAACCACTAAATGTGGATGCTTTGTTTATTCTATTTACAGATCATTGCAGGATGCCAGCTAAATGTCCCATTTTACATCATCCCTCACCAGACCTGACAGTTGGAAACACTTAGTTCTGCTCTGCTTCCATTGTGTTTCTGAAGTCATTTGAATGATTTAAATCAGAGATAAGTATTTGCAAATGAGGTAAAAGAAAAAAGATGTGTCTGAAAACTCCAAACTTCCTTGCTAAGAAACCACTCAGTTCTAGTTTTAATTCTTGAGGATTTGGTTAATGCTTGTAAACTGCAGGGGCAGTTCTCTGATGTACCATTTCAACATAATTTTTAAGGATTCTCTGTTTCCAAGTCAAATATTTATTTAAATTGAAAAGAAAATTATGTAAAAGGAGAACTCTTCATTCAATTTTCAATAGATACACAATCTAATATTCAAACAAAAATAATTTTAATGGTATTGTATTTTACTGAGCATCTACCGTGTGTCAAGCCTTACTCTGTCTCTGACAATGTAAAACATTAGCCCAATTCCCAAGTCTCAAAAAGTCAGCATTATTAGCTTTACTTTCAGAAGGAAACACTGTGGACTGCAGACACTGAAGAATTTGACCAAAGTGAGAAACTGATAGCATTCAATCCAATACTTGGGTAAATTCGATCAAAAGATAATGAGTGTCTTTCTTACAGTTGTCTTGTGTACAAGATTCCACAGGTTGGCATGACCAGTGACCAGTGACCTGGACTTAATGTGTCCAGGAATCCAAGTGGGACCTTCTAGACCTAATGATTTATAATTAAGATGGAGAGGAAAGAGCTAGAGAAAGCCAAGAGAAGATAAGCCTGAGACACTTACCCTTTGATCTTTTCACCCTTTCTGATTCCTCCTTTTCCAACAATCACTTATTCCCTGCAGTCAGTCTCTGTAAACTGCAACCCAATAAAGCAACGTATTCTATGAGATGTATCCACTTGCTTTATATCCTCTGAGAGTGTTTACACTTCAAAAGAGAAATGTGTTAATCTCAACAAACCCTTAACCAACCTGTTGGTGGTAGACATGGAAGAATAGGTCCTCATTTAGACTCCTGGGGTTCACTCCAGGGAGCATCCCTGCCCAACACTTCTGGGCCCTCATCATTAGGGGGCCACATGCATAGACCCAAATTACTTTAGCAACCCACAAATCAAGATTCCTACATTCAGATTTTCTCTTTGTAAGCAGCTCTACAAAAATCAAAGCGAATACACACCGAGGAAACCAGATCTGAAACAGACACGTGCACCCCAATGTTCATCGCAGCACTGTTTATAATAGCCAGGACATGGAAGCAACCTAGATGCCCATCAGCAGATGAATGGATAAGGAAGCTGTGGTACATATACACAATGGAATATTACTCAGTCATTAAAAAGAATACATTTGAATCAGTTCTAATGAGGTGGATGAAACTGAAGCCCATTATACAGAGTGAAGTAAGCCAGAAATAAAAACACCAATACAGTATACTAACGCATATATAAGGAATTTAGAAAGATGGTAACGATAACCCTATAGGCAAAACAGAAAAAGAGACACAGATGTATAGAACAGACTTTTGGACTCTGTGGGAGAAGGCGAGGGTGGGATGATCTGAGAGAATAGCATTGAAACATATATATTATCAATTGTGAAACAGATCACCAGTCCAGGTTGGATGCATGAGACAAGTGCTCAGGGCTGGTGCACTGGGAAGACCCAGAGGGATGGGATGGGGAGGGAGGGGGGAGGGGGGTTCAGGATGGGAACACATGTAAATCCATGGCTGATTCATATCAATGTATGGCAAAAACCACTACAATATTGCAAAGTAACTAGCCTCCAACTAATATGAATAAATGAAAAAAATTAAAAAAAAATCAAAGCTAGTCATTGCAGTGGCATAGAAATGAGCATTTCAGTAAATAATTTGGACAGCTTCTAAAGGCTGAACCTACACGGCAGTGCATGTGAGCTGAGGACCTCAGGACTGAGGAAAAGATAAATAGCAAGGCTGAAGGAGGTTCAGGGAACCAGTTTTGGGAGTGATTTTTCCTCTGAATGCCTGAGAGCAAACCATAAACCAGAAAGCCCCTTGCCACATTCTCATACTGCTAGGGGTCACTAGTCATGGGGGCCCAGCTCTGCAATGTAGGAAGGGGCTCCTCATTCATTCACCACAGGTAGTTGGAGCCCAGGGCAAATCTCAGTAGAATGGAACCTCCGCGGTTTTGACCCAGAAGTGCCTGATTCAAATCTTGACTCTACTGAATTGCTATTTTTTAATCACTTTGAGTCTATTTCTCAGCAGGACAGACAGGGCTGATGGTGTTTGCTGAGTGTTGAGAGGCTTAATCAGGACAACACATTTCAAGTTGCAAGCACATGTTCATGTGGAACAAATTTAGAAATATGAGTTTCCAACAGGAAATTGTAAATGGCTTCTGTCTTCCGAAAAGGTATGGTTGAAACAGACAAATAAGAGCACGGGAAATGTTGAAATGTGTGCATTCTGGATTCAAATCCTGGGGGCAAGTTACTTAAGCTCTCCATGTCTCATTTTTCCTCATCTGTAAAATGGGATAATCCTAGTAATCAGTTCAGAAGATCGCTGTAGGGATTTATATGAGCTCTTAGAACACTGCCTGGCCCACTGTATGCACTATTTAAGATAATAATAATTATTATCATTTGCAGAAGACCAGGTGGACACACACACATATCATGCCCCATGAAGCCTGTTTGAAAGATTCAGGGTTGCTTTGTCCATAGAAGAGGGAGAGTGTGAGACATGCCTTCCCTTTTATTAAAGAGCTGTTGTGCATAACAAGGGTTTTGATTCATTGTGTTTGGCCCTCAGGGATAAATCAGCCTCAGTGGATTAAAGCAGCAGGGGATTCATTTTGGCTCACGTTTAAGAAAAAAAAAAAAAATGTAAACTGGCTTAGCCACTCAGAGATGAAACAGGCTGCTCCTGGAGGGGGGAGTTTCAGGTCACAGGAGAATTCAAGCAGCACTGGATACGCCTTTGGCAGAAGTGGTCCCTGCAAGCATCAACACAGTGATGGGAATAGACAACCTTCACGAATCCTCCCAAGACTGAGGTTTATGACGATATAAGAAATAATGAGTCCAGGAACGTAGATGCTCCATAAATACCCCAGCTATTAATGTTGGGGACACTGACAAAATGCCTTTGAGCCCATCAGATTTGTTCCCCCTTTCCTGCTAGAGCCAAAACCTGCTTCTTTGTGTTTGCTGGTACTGCTCACCCCTCAGAATTGGGGAGCTGGCGTGGAAGCTTGCTCACCTCTCTGCCTAAGGTGACCTTTCAAGAAAACAGCAAGAAATGCTCTGCATTTGAGATGAGAACCCGGCCTTTGGTGCACCATTCCACTTTAATTCATGGCTTATTGGCAATCGCTCATCTCTTGCTGGACATTAATTAAAGCTGGTGTTCCACAGGAGTGGTATTTGCTTTGAATACTAGACCCCACCATTGCAAGTCTGAAATGACAAAAACATGTCTCCAATTTAGGGCTCAAAGAGGCATTTCAAGAGCCCCCTGTCGCTCTCAGCTATTCTGTTCTGAACAATGTGCTATAAATGTTCTCAGCGACAATGCACAGCGTGGATTTTAGCCACCTGGAAGTTCCTGCTGATTTTGCCAGGAAAAAAAAAAAAAAGTCTACCTAAGACTGGACTTTTAAAAAAGGCCAATTTGGAGGACAAAATATGAGAACACCTCGTATGCAAATTTTAAAATGACCCTCTTAATATTGTGCTTCTCTAGTTCTTTTATGAAAGAAGTAATGTGCCATGTATAAGAAGGGTAGTAAAAAGTTAATGATTTATCTGCTTTGAATTTCCCTCATTTCTCTCCCAAACCCCTTTTAAAATTTATGTCCATCTGCTCAGGAGGAGAAGCCCAGCCTTCCTGGCAGGGTCAGGAAGCAGCAGCTCCCCTTGCTGTAAAGACAAATTGACCAAGAGACAAAACAACCCGGGAAATAAAATCATGATCATTCCTCTGAAATCCCAGATCTATATAAAGAGTAATGTAACATAAAGGGAACAGGAACCCTTCTTTCAGCCCAGACACTCTTCTATTTTCAGGACATGTCTATGGAAGCAGACCTTCCACTTTAGGCATATACATAGGATACTGAGATGGGTCAATCCTGCCTGGTCCAGGAAAAAATATTCTTTACTTGTTCTCCTAGTAGAGACCACTGACTCTCTCCACATATACTAAGCTATGTGTACCCACCTCACAATATAACAGTGCAATCCAAGTAACCTGTTACAAATCTATATATCTGTCTATCCTTTTCACCTTTTTATGCCAAGACTGTCTCCTACCACTTTCAAGCCTCTATCCCTTTGTCCAGATACTATACTAATGACACAATATGGTATTTGATGAATGAAATTGTTGCTTGGGGGAAAAAAAAGACCCTAGGTTTTACCTGAAAGAGAAGACAGAAAAAATTTGTCTTGAAGAGTTCATATTTGGTTGGCCATAAGTTTGGGGTTTTTTCTGGAAGATGTTCTGTATATGTATGGCCCTTATAGCACCAATCCTATATATGAATAAACAAGAGTTTATGAAATGAAAGTTAAAAATTGAAAGAGGCACTAGAGCATGCAACAAGCAACTTCTGCCAGCAGCTGTGATTTGAATGCTCTTTAATGGAAGAAGGAAAAAAATTAGAAAGCTATATTCTGCACATGCAATGAGAAGATACAACGCATTACTATTCCATTTCTTATGGAAAGCCAAAGTTTCAAATATATAAAGTACAACACTGACTTCTGATGTTAGATAGTGTAATTAAAAGGCTAATTTTGACTTAACCTAGCCTGTTTAAATTGGACTCATAGCTTATTTAAATTGACCACTTATCTGGGCCTAATTTCAAGTCACCAGGGCCTTGAAAAACTGTCATAAAATCTTCAGATGCTATCATAAAAGAGAAAATCAGTTCAGTTCAGTCGTGTCCGACTCTTAGCCATCCCATGGACTGCAGCAAGTGAGGCTTCCCTCTCCATCACCAACTCCCAGAGCTTGTTCAAACTCATGTCCATCGAGTCAGTGATGCCATCCAACCATCTCATTCTCTTGTCATCCCCTTCTCCTCCTGCCTTCAATCTTTCCCAGCATCAGTTTCTTTTCAAATGAGTTAGTTCTTCGCATCAGGTGGCCAAAGTATTGGAGCTTCAGCTTCAGCATCAGTCCTTCCAATGAATATTCAAGACTGATTTGCTTTAGGGTGGACTGGTTGGATCTCCTTGCCATCCAAGGGACTCTCAAGAGTATTCTCCAACACCACGGTTCAAAGCATCAATTCTTCGGCGCTCAGCTTTCTCTATGGTCCAACTCTCACATCCATACATGACTACTGGAAAAAGCACAGCTTTGACTAGACGGACTTTTGTCGGCAAAGTAATGTTTCTGCTTTTTAATATGCTATCTAGGTTGGTCATAACTTTTCTTCCAAGGAGCAAGTGTCTTTTAATTTCATGGCTGCAGTCACCACCTGCAGTGATTTTGGAGCCCAAGAAAATAAAGTCTGTTGCCATTTCCATTGTTTCCCCCACCTATTGGCCATAAAGTATTGGACATAATGCCATGATCTTCGTTTTTTGAATGTTAAGTTTTAAGCCAGCTTTTTCGCTCTCTTTCACTTTCATCAAGAGGCTCTTTAATTCTTTTTTGCTTTCTGTGGTTAGAATGGTATAATCTACATATCTGAGGTCATTGATATTTCTCTCTGCAAACTTATTTCCAACTTTTGCTTCATCCAGTCTGGCATTTGTCATGATGTACTCTGCATATAAGTTAAATAAGCAGGATGACAATATACAACCTTGACATACTCCTTTCCCAATTTGTAACCAGTTCATTGTTTCATATTCTGTTCTAGCTGTTGCTTCCTGACCTGCATACAGATTTCTCAGGAGGCATGTCAGGTGGTCTGGTATTCCCATCTCTTGAAGAATTTTCCACAGTTTGTTGTGATCCACACAGTCAAAGGCTTTGGCGTAGTCAATAAAGCAGAAGTAGATGTTTTTCTGGAACTCTCTTTTCTATGCTCCAACAGATGTTAGCAGTTTGACCTTTGGGTTCCTCGGTCTTTTCTAAATCTAGCTTGAACATCTGGAAGTTCTCAGTTCACTTCCAGATGTGAACCAGGAAGCCTAACTTGGAGTATTTTGAGCATTACTTTGCTAGCGTGTGAGATGAGTGGAATTGTACGGTAGTTTGAGCATTCTTTGGCATTGCCTTTCCTCGGGATTGGAATGAAAACTGACTTTTTCCAGTCCTGTGGCCACTGCTGAGTTTTCCAAATTTGTTGGCATATTGAGTGCAGCACTTTCACAGCATCATCTTTTAGGATTTGAAATAGCTCAACTGGAATTCCATCAACTCCACTAGCTTTGTTTGTAGTGTTGCTTCCTAAGGCCCACTTGACTTCTCATTCCAGGATGTCTGGCTCTAGGTGAGTGGTCAAACCATCGTGATTATCTGGGTCATGAAGATCTTTTTTGTGCAGTTCTTCTGTGTATTCTTGCCACCTCTTCTTAATATCTTCTGCTTCTGTTAGATTCATACCATTTCTGTCCTTTATTGAGCCCATCTTTGCATGAAATGTTCCCTTGGTATCCCAAATTTTCTTAAAGAGATCTCTAGTCTTTCCCTTTCTATTATTTTCCTCTATTTCTTTGCACTGATCACTGAGGAAGGCTGTCTTGTCTCTCCTTGCTATTCTTTGGAACTCTGTTTTCAGATGTCTATATCTTTCCTTATCTCCTTTGCCTTTTGCTTCTCTTCTTTTCTTAGCTATTTGTAAGGCCTCCTCAGACAACCATTTTGCATTTCTTCCTCTTGGGGATTATTTTGATCACTGCCTCCTATACAATGTAACGAACCTCCATCCACAGTTCTTCAGGCACTCTATCTAACAGATCTAATCCATTGAATCTATTTGTCACTTCCACTGTATAATCCTAAGAGATTTGATTTAGGTTATACCTGAATGGTCTGTAGGGAACGACCTACTGTCTTGAGAGAAAAAAACACTTTCTTCAATTTAATTCTGAATTTTGCAATAATGAGTCCATGATTTGAGCCACAGTCAGCTCCCAGTTTTGTTTTTGCTGACTGTATAGGGCTTCTCCATCTTCAGCTGCAAAGAATACAATCAGTCTGATTTGGGTATGGATCATCTGGTGATGTCCATGTGTAGAGTCTTCTCTTGTGTTGTTGGACGAGGGTGTTAGAGCTTCTCCATCTTCAGCTGCAAAGAGTACAATCAGTCTGATTTGGGTATTGATCATCTGGTGATGTCTATGTGTAGAGTCTTCTTTTATGTTGTTGGAAGAGGGTGTTAGGGCTTCTCCATCTTCAGCTGCAAAGACTACAATCAGTCTGATTTGGGTATGGAGCATCTGGTGATGTCCATGTGTAGAGTCATCTCTAGTGTTGTTGGAAGAGGGTGTTTGCTATGACCAGTATGTTCTCTTGGCAAAATTCTGTCTTATTTTATACTCCAAGGCCCAACTTGCCTGTTACTCAGGTATCTCTTGACTTCCTACTTTTGCATTCTAGTCCCCTATGATGAAAAGGACATCATTTTTGGTCTTAGTTCTAGAAGGTCTTGTAGGTCTTCACAGGACCATTCAAAAAAAAAGTAGTTTCCTCAAATTAGAGAGTTGGCATGCATTCCTATAAGAGAAATTAGTTTAATTTTAGACCTTCATTATTTTTCTTGACAAATTAAGAATTATTTGTGGAACATCTATACTAGCCAAAGCCCCGGGTAAAATGTTTCAGAGAATACCAAAAATAGGATGTAATTCTGTTAGTAGTAGCAACTGCAGCAAGAAAAAAAAAAGTAGAAAGATCCACAAATAATGAAAACACATCTGAAAACAATAAGTATTTGCATGTGCAAAGTTCCTTATAGTGTGCCAAGCATCATTCAAAGTATATCATGTTTACTGACACGTCAAATCTTCCCAATGACTCCTGGGAGGAAGGTGCTAACATTAACTTCATTTTAAGTATAAGATACTTGGGGCAAAAAAGTTAAGTGATTTGACCAAGGTCATTCAACCAGCCAATAGAGAGCCAGGATTTGAACCCAGGAAATCTGATGCCAAAGCCACATCCCTGGTTGACAGATTTCCACTCTGGAAATGACAGAAAAACTGCTGATGTTCTGGAGTCTTACCATGAAATAAAGCAACAGACTCAATTCTATCCTTCAAAACAAATCCACTGGGTCAGAGCACATGCACAAAATTTCCATATCTGGTGCTTCCTGTCGCATAGACTAGGAAGCGAGGCAGAGGGTATTCCAGATGGCGGCAACAGCGTGAGCAGCGGGATGACGGGGCTCAGGATCCAGTAGCAATAGGCGCTTCATTTGCTCAGTGTACGCAGGGTGGAATGGGATGCGTAGTGGCTGGTTGGCAGAGCAGTGGATGGGGCTCAAGTACCACATTTCTCGATGCCTTTTTTTCTCAAAGGATTTAGATTCCTCTTGAATCCATGCAACTGCTCAATTGTACTTGTGAAGTTTGCATTGGTTATTTGTTAAAAAAAAAAAAAAAAAGATTATTATGAATCTTTCAAGGGCTTCCCAGTTCTTAATGAATTCTTCTGAAAACCCTTTACAATAGACAGAGGATGACTTAACTATTAAATTGTGAGTTACCAAACTCAGCTCTTGGAAATGGCTTCCTTTTGAACTGCAAGAAAGTTTTACTAACAAAAATGTTGCCTTTTCAGTGGAAGATGATACTGTCTCACTCACCATTAGCAGGGTGTACATTCCTTAGGATACATTCCCTGGAAGAAGAGGTAACAGTAGGGTTTCTCCAGGTCCCTTGACTGGTTCCTGTGATTTTAGCCAGGAGTGTAACAGGCAGAAATAGACAGGGAAGACTCCTCTGAGTTCAGTATTATAGTACTGATTCCTGCCTGCATCTCTGGTCCAGGGAGAAAAGATATCTGTCCTGTTAGAGCCACAGGAAGGGGACAGTTCTCAAAGGCTCACGATGAAGGGTCTCATGGTAGATGGCCAATTCATCATGGACCTGAAGTCCTTATCTCTACCTGTGGGTGTAGCAGCGCATCTCTGGGGCACACCGAGACCCATCCCTCACTGCTGATTCTGTCCTGTCACATATTCCACAGTAACAAGTACTCACCATGAACTAGTCATTGTGCTAGACTCTGAGATGGAGGAAACAAAAGGAAGCTCATTTCTCCCCGTGATCACAGGGATAATAAATGCAAGTAGTAAACAGGAATTTTAAAATAACCACTTCCAAACATACGGCTATGATGTAATGGAAAGGGTGCCCTAGAGAGGTAGGACTCTAATTTGGGGGGAAGGACATCTCTGACTTTGGTATGGCTGATTTACTGTGTTAAAGGGTCCATTTCATCTTCCTCCCTCCATCCATGCCTCTCACTGTGGAATCTGCAGGTTTTTACACAGGAAGCAAAGTCTGATACCCTGCCCTTTGATCCCAAATTCAAAAATGTGAATTGCTTTAAGGAATAGGATGCTAGGAGATGTGACAGCCCAGAGTAACAGATTTGGGGTCTCTACTTGTGCTCTGCTATGCACATGGAGAATGTTCTCCAGCTGGGCTGAAGGAGGATGAGACATGGATTAGGACCAAGACATCCCAGCCTCCTAGCTGACGCCGTCCTAGATCGGCCAACACATCGCCAGGCACCAGACGGCGAACGGGCTCAGCTAAGCCTGGCAGGGTGAGCAAGGCAAACAGCACGCCCCAAATACATGAACAACCACCGTACGGTTTTACTGCATGCCAGGGGGGCTTCGTGGTTATGAAACGGCGGTAAGTGGCAAGAGACCACTGACATGCAAGGTTGCATTGGTGCTGAACTCTACGGAAGGGGCAGCCAAGAAAACCCATCAGAAGTCCTTGGCCTTGAGAGAAAGTGCACATGGAGGGTGTTGTGTGGATTCTAGATGGATACTGGATATAAAGTCAGCAGATCGTTGTGACAGATCAGATAGCGGAAGACAAGGGTTCAAGAGGCACCCAGGGATGACCCTATGTATCCAGGGTAGGCTACTCAGTAGACAGGTATGGAATTTACTAGAAGGGGATCGAGGAGCAGCCATTTGGGGGGCGTGGAGACTACGAGCTCAGCGGTAGACGAGGAGCCAGGGAAGGGTGACAGACAAGGGGCGGCAGTGTCGGAGCCTCAGGATCAGGAGGGGCCCGGGCAGGAAGGTGATACGCGTGCGGGTCAGGAGGGGCCCGGGGAGGAAGGTGCTATGAGCGCGGATCAGGAGAGGCCCGGCAAGGAAGGCACTCCGCCTGTGGTTGCGAGAGGACAGCAGTTTAATCTCCACCTGTGAGACTGAATGATACGCCTCTGAGCAAGCCTGCTGGTTGAAAATAAAGGACTGTCTGGGCCTGAAAGAAGTGTCTGTGTGTGTCTGTGTGTGCACGCGCGTATGCATTGTTCTTGTTCATTTGTACATTGAGGTACACTGAGGAATATGTTTTACTGCAACTTCAATCAGAAACAAAAACCAAAAACTCAAAGACACCATTCTAAGGCAGTTATTGGGTTGCTTGGCTCCTAGCCATTACACTTGGTCAGCATAATGCAAAGCATAGTCTAAGAAAAGAGTACCAACAGATTTCTTTCACAAAAGTCATGGAGACACTCCTGGAAGAAAACAGATCTAGAGAGCCGTGGGGTGGTGGGAATGAATCAGGGGAAGAACAGCTGTTGTAACACTGGGACTTTTCTAAGATAACTGCGGCAGATTTACAATCTCTCTTTTGCTATTTCTTCAGTGAAAAGTTAATGAATAAATGCAGTTTGTCTACTCTCCCCTCACCTTCCCTCCTTCCCTCCCTCCTTCGCTCTCTCTTTTTATTCTTTCTCTATCCCTGCATTTCTCTAATTGTAATGAAGCATGTTTATAGTTAGAGTGGTACTTCAGATATCTCTTTCTTTTAGCAGAACATATGCCCCATGCATCTGTTGGGTCCTTTGGGATGCTCCACTGCATGTAAATTTCCATGTGTTGTGTAATATCATCTAAGCTTAGAATACAATTAGTGCTGAATAAATACTTCTGAAAATAAAGAAGAGATGGTTTTACATGCAATTATTTATTTCTCTGATAGACTGCCTAAAGAACTATGAACAGAGGTTCGTGACACTGTACAGAAGGCAGTGATCAAGACCATTCCCCAAGATAAAGAAATAAAAACAGGCAAAATGGTTGTCTGAGGAGGCCTTACAAAGAGCTTTGAAAAGAAGAGAAGTGAAAAGCAAGGGAGAAAAGGGAAGATATACCCATCTGAATACAGAGTTCCAAAGAATAGCAAGGAGAGACAAGACAGCCTTCCTCAGTGATCAGTGCAAAGAAATAGAGGAAAATAATAGAAAGGGAAAGACTAGAGATCTCTTCAAGAAAATTAGAGATACCAAGGGAACATTTCATGCAAAGATGGGCACAAAAAAGGACAGAAATGGTATGGACCTAACAGAAGCAGAAGATATTAAGAAGAGGTGGCAAGAATACAGAGAAGAACTACACAAGAGATCTTAATGACACAGATAACCACAATGGTTTGATCACTCACCTAGAGCCAGACATCCTGGAATGAGAAGTCAAGTGGGCCTTAGGAAGCATCACTATGAACAAAGCTAGTGGAGTTGATGGAATTCCAGTTGAGCTATTTCAAATCCTAAAAGATGATGCTGTGAAAGTGCTGCACTCAATATGCCAACAAATTTGGAAAACTCAGCAGTGGCCACAGGACTGGAAAAAGTCAGTTTTCATTCTAATCCCAAAGAAAGGCAATGCCCAAGAATGTTCAAACCACCTCACAATTGCACTGATCTCACTCACATGCTAGCAAAGTAATGCTCAATATTCTCCAAGCCAGGCTTCAACAGTACATGAACTGTGAACTTCCAGATGTTTAAACTGTATTTAGAAAAGGCAGAGGAATCAGAGATCAAATTTCCAACATCTGTTGGATCACAGAAAAAGCAAGAGAGTTCCAGAAAAATATCTATTTCTGCTTTATTGATTATACCAAAGCCTTTGACTGTGTGGATCACAACAAACTGTGGAAAATTCTTCAAGAGATGGGACTACCAGACTTTCCCTGCTTCCTGAGAAATCTGTATGCAGTTCAAGAAGCAACAGTTAGAACTGGACATGGAACAACAGATTCCAAATTGGGAAAGGAGTACATCAAGGCTGTATATTGTCATCCTCCTGCTTATTTAACTTATATGCAGAGTACATCATGAGAAATGCTGGGCAGGATGAAGCACAAGCTGGAATCAAGATTGGACTCAATAACCCCAGATACTCAGATGATATGACCCTTATGGCAGAAAGTGAAGAGGAACTAAAGAGCCTTTTGATGAATGTGAAAGAGAAGAGTGAAAAAGCTGATTTAAAATTCAACATTTGAAAAACTAAGACATGATGGCACCCTGTCCCATCATTTCATGGCAAATAGATGGAAAATGGAAACAGTGACAGACTTTATTTTCTTGGGCTCCAAAGTCACTGCAGATGGTGACTGCAGCCATGAAATTAAAAGACACTTGCTCCTTGGAAGAAAAGCTATGACCTACCTAGACAACATATTAAAAAGCAGAGACATGACTTTGCCAACAAAGGTCCATCCGTCTAGTCAAAGCTATGGTTCCAGTAGTCACGTATGCATGTGACAGTTGGACCATAAAGAAAGCCGAGTGATGAAGAATTGATGCTTTTGAACTGTGGTGTTGGAGAAAACTCTTGAGAATCCCTTGGACTGCAAGGAGATTAAACCCATCAATCCTAAACAGAATCAGTCCTGAATATTCATTGGAGTGACTGATGCTGAAATTGAAACTCCAATACTTTGGCCACCTGATGCGAAGAACTGACTCATTTAAAAAGACCCTGATGCCAGGGAAGATTGAAGTCAGGAGGCAAAGGGAAAGAGATTTCATGCAAAGAGGATGAGATGGTTGGATGGCATCACTGACTCAATGGGCATGAGTTTGAGCAAGCTCCTGGAGTTGGTGATGGACAGGGAAGCCTGGTGTGCTGCAGTCCTCAGGATTGCAGAGTTGGACATGACTGAGCAACTGAACTGAACTGAATTGATTTATTTTTCTGAGCAAAAAGTTATAACACATATAAAGAGTAAAAAGAACAAAATTCAAATACTCCAATAAAGAATCAGTGCTTCATACTGGTTCATGCCATGGGGAGAAAGAAACCCAGATTCCACACTTCTAAATAGAAGTCCCTGTTCAGTCACTGAATAAAGCCTTTTCTCAGTACTTTAAAAGATATCAGGTTAAACAACAAATATTATAACTATGACCGAGCCCTATCTCTTAAAATAATGAATACTTTGAGGAACGGGAAAACCATATGAACTTTTTCCTCAGTACCTGTGAGCTTCAAGGACTGTTGAACGGAAAACAGAAGCTATTAGTGACTCTTCCGTGTTTTCAGCTTTACAATCTTGATTCAAATTCTTACTTCACCTTATTAAAGAAAACCGGCATTTGGTGGGATTACGATTCAAAATGACAAATGAAGAGTATGAGAGCCTGTCAAATCACACAGAGAAGCTCTGGGCAACAAAATGAAAAAGGACACCCCTAGGTAGTGAGACAGCAAATGCATGTGGAGGTTAAAAATCAAAGGTGGCCCCATTTGGGAGCAGCTCATGTAACACTGGCAGAAGGCACTGACATTAACAGCTCTTGACTGACTGGAATGCCTCAGACCTTCCTGAAAAATGTCAAAACTCCTTCTCCACGGTCATGTACTAATGATACCGACATCCTGAGTCCCAAGAAAGCTTTTTTGGGCCAATCAATAGCATCCTCTCTCAGCCACCCCTCAGCGGTCATCATTATTATGATTTGCCTTTAAATTGCTCTTCCCCACTTTCTCCCATTCCTCTTTGGAATTTTTTATCAATAAACAAAGAGAACACATTATTTAGCATACTTTTTCCTATATTACCTTGGTATTGACAATCTTGAACATCAATATACTCATTTGATCTCTGTATGTTGGACATTATTACCACTCACATGGCTACTCTTCATTTTTGAATTTAGCTTCATCTTTCCTTACAGACAAGGAAAAAGACTGATGGTTTTCAATATAAGGAAAAATCCTTGAATGATATAGGTCAATACCAGGGTCATCTAATCCTTGATTTTACATGTAGATAAATAAACTTACTGTTACCCATGCCCTTTCAAAGTAAGGAAAAAGTTGGTACACTAATATAACACAGGCTATATCTGAATAAAAATTATTTTGTATCAAAAAAGTAAACATTTCCACAAATGGGAACCAATAAGGTGATAGCTACATTAATTAGCTTGATTGTGATAATCATTCAATCATTTATACACATATTAAATCATCACACAATTAAATATTCATAATTAAATATTAAACATACACATTTTTATTAAATATGTACAATTTTTACTTGTCAATTATACCTTAATAAATCTGGGGGTAGGGGAAGTCAACCCAAGAGACAACAATCATAAAATTAAAACAATAGGACACTTCTAACTGGTTCCCAAATCAACAGAACTGTTATACAAAGAAAGCAAACATTTAAACCCTCTCATTTTCTATACAAATGGCTGCTCAAACGTATGGTACCTTCATCACCTACAGCTCATGTCTGGATGAAGCCGTAGCACGTACAGTCACTACACACTCACACCTCTCTCTGCACCTGCTGCACACTTTATGAAGAGCCCTACCTACTCCAGAGACCTTCCATCTGTGCCGTGACTGGTGCTGGAAGAACAGGGTAATAAAGGCTGGACACACCTTGTCTGACATAACAGAATACCCAGAGGAAGGAGCATAAAACAAGGAGACGTCATTCAGAGAAAATGACTATTCATGTCTTCCCTCCATCCTCTCCCGTTTCCTCAAGTCACCTTTCCTCCTAACCTCAAGACTGGTCTTTGTAACTCCGAGGTTTAATGGGTAAAAAGAGGACCTAGAAGAACTTTGCTAGGCAAATAAGCTTGTGTTATTGCCTCAGCTGGACCAGATGTAGCGAACTCCTGGTTCTTGGTGAGTATGTATTTGTTTCTATGCCCCACCATCCTTACTATATGAAGGTTAAGAGGGCAGGGCACAGAGAAATTAGGACAGTGATAATCCTTACGATGACCGAACGATGCTGATGGGTTACGGGGAATGACTGCAGATAATTTTGCCAGATAGCTGGACATGCTACACATATACTCATATTATCTAAGATGCAGCATTGCACTAAATAAACCTGTGTATTTCTCATGTCAAGCCACACGAAGGCTTAGCTGATGCAATTAGATTGACATATTCAATGGCTGGTTACTATAACACATATATGTCTGTAAAATATGGCACTGTTCTGACAGATGGTCTTACCATGAAGACAACTGTAGTAACTATCTTAGCATAGATGTCAATTCCCTGACTTAGTTGGTTAAGGCAAACTTATTCAATAAACAGTCAATATCAGTTCAGCAATCTTTCTCCTATTAAAAAAAAAAAACTGTTAAAATTTATTCATCGTCTCAGCAGGTTAAACAACTATTTGACAGTATTAAACCAAACACAAAGAGACATTCCTTCTTATGTGAATGCATGTAAAATATAACCCACAGAATATTTACTTGAAATGCTACATGGGAAAAATAATCGAGGATTTTATATATATTCTGAATATAGCCAAATGATAGCTAATGCATTAGGTCAAAGACATAATTGAAAAATCAGTGAATTTCTTACTTACAGATCAACCCAGAAAATGTAATAGATTTATTTATTTATGCATTTATGTATACTATATTAATTATTTTTGGTGACAAACAGATTTGGTGCCTTATATACCCTAATTTTTTTTTTTTAATTTTAAGGCAGGATATAGACATGACTAAAATAAGGTCTTTGCCCTGGGAGCTCTGGAAATTATCAGGAAACATGCAGATAAACTCAAATTCACAATACAATGCAAAAAACATGAAATGACTGAATAGTGAGGGACAACCTTAACAAGGAAACTTTTCTGTTTTTACATGTTAATACTATTTTGTTGCTATATGTATATTTACTTGAAATGACATATTACATGATATAATGGTGGTTTAGTTGCTAAGTCGAGTCCAACTCTTGCAACCCCATGGACTATAGCCTGCCAGGCTCCTCTCTCAATGGGATTCTCCAGGCAAGAATACTAGAGAGGGTTGCCATTTCCTTCTCCAACATGATATAATATTGTGTTACAAATATATATGTATAAAATTTGTATATGTTTTGCTATAAATATATTATATATATGCATATACTCTAAATAATTAAAATAAACACCCATTTATCCACCTCCCCAAATGAAAATGTAGACTACCAATACCATTGCATGATCTGTATTTGCCTTCCATATCACATCTTTCTGTCTACACAACTGCCAGAAGAAAACATTTCCTTAAAATTCTGGGTCGATTACAGGCCTCTGTTATTTCTTGTACAGTTTTATCAAATAGGTACATATCCATAAATAGCATACCTAAGTTTTGTTTGCTTTGAACTTTATAAAAAGTGTATCTACAGTATGTAGTTTTCTAGAATTTTCTTTTTTTTCAAGTTTGTATTTCTTCGATTTACAGATATTATTGCATTTAGCAGTTCATTCGTTTTCTCTGTAGTGTAGTATCCTGGTGTAGGAACATATCACTAATCTCTAACTGAGAGTCATTTAGATTTCTACCATCCTTTTTTTCTGTTGCCATCATGAGCATGCTATTATCCATTTTCTTGTAGTTACCTTGGTGAACCTGTGCCGGACTTTTGGTAGTCTATCCCTGGTGGATTTTACAGAATATAATGCTCAATTTCATAAAATGTTGTGGAACTATTTTCCAAATTGCAAGAGTGATCCCCTCCCCCAGTTGGAAGACTAAAAGCAGTCTTGATAATGCACACCATCTTGGGATTGACCACCTTTTACATTTTCATCAATCTACTGAGTAGACAGCATTTCATGGGATACTTGCATTTCTCTGACTAATGATGAGATTAGAATGACTATATATTGATCTGATTAGAGACAAAGCAGGGAGGAAAAATTCACATCACTGTGGGGACATAGGGAGGAGAATGTTGTCTTTGGAAAACTGGGATACCTTGTCATTGCCTTGCACTATGATCAGGTAATAAATTTTTTTTCTAAATATATAATTTAGGTCATCCTCTAAGGAAGCTTACAATCTCACTAAGAAAATGACTCCTGCATGAACAAAGTTCAGAATGAAGTACATTCTTATTGTCCCCAGCACCAGTGACTGCTCTTTCATGAAATCTTTCATGAATGAACAGTTGCATAAGATGCCCTAAGATGAGCAACTCAAAAAAGGTATCTTCCAACCACCTCATGCTCCAAAGTGGAAATGATCTTTTCTACCCCAAGCCACCTCTTCCTCTAGCCTTTGGTTTCTCTGTGGTGCTGTCTGTGCCGACCCACAGTTTCAGAATGGAACACTAAGTCACCCTTGACTCTGTTATACCTTTCATATTCCTTTCATATAACCTTGACTCTGTTATCCCATTCATTAAAGGTAGAATCCGGACAGTTTTACCTCCTGACTGTATCTGTAGCTCAGTGAGTCTCAAAGCATGGTCCATAGACACTGGGTAATCCTAAGACCCTTTTGGAGCATCCCTGAGGTCAGGAATATTACATAAGGATCCCAAAAGGTCATTCCTTTTTTTCAATATGCTGACAGTCACACTTTTTATACAAAAGCAACAGTGGATAATACTGCTGGTAAAACTTCATATGAATCAAGATGATGGCACCAGCTTCTAGGGTACCAGAAGTCATTAGATTCTTCTTTCTCACACACTGTTAGAAAATATGTCCTTCTTGAAGTAGTAATGATGATCAATTTTATTAAAACTTGTCTCTTTAAAGCACGTTTTAAAAAATACTTTGTGCGGCAAACGGGAAGCATGCAGAAGTATTACTCCTGTAGGATACTGAAGCATAACGGGGTTGACTGAATTGCAAAGTAATTTTTTGTTCCTTCCATGTGAAACCTTGCTTTTACTTGAAAAAATGCCTGACAGGCAAATCATGGTTATTCAGACTTGGGGACACAGCAGACATTTTCCTGAAAATGAATGGAGTCTGTCACTTCGAGGTAAATAACTGACAGTATTTGTTGCCAGAGATAAAAAATGCAAGCCTCTAAACAAAAATTATTTTGAAAAACTTGTATCCACCATCATGGGTTTCACAGCTTTCAATGCTTATACACTTTTCTGATGAGATCAGTGATAGTAATAATATTAATGAATGGGTTCATATATGAAATCAGTTCATGCTAAGACCAAATAATATGTCCTGGGAACCATGGCAACAACCAAAGAATATACTTTAATATGGAAAGTTCATCTCTACTGTTGCTATTGACCATCCATTCATTACTGAGTACCTACACTGGGCTAGGTTCTGGTATAGATTAGTAATAACAAAAAGACAAAAATTCCAGACACCTCAGAGAAGTTCTGTATATATTAATTAAGTTAATGCTTAAAATAATGTTACGAGAAAAGCAGTATTAATGACCTCATTTTACAGTTGGGGAAAATGAGCCATAGGGAGGTTGAGTATCTTGATTAGGTCAAAAGCGTGCAAGGAATGGAAACAAGAGCTTATTAAGCCTATTCATCACAGTACTATTATGCAGGACAATATGATACAGTTTAATCTCATTACAAATGCTTTAAATTAAGCTCTGACTTTAGAAAAACAATAACATTAAACATTCAGAGCATCCTTAGTAAGTTCTAGGCACCCTTTAAACAGCTTCATGGAAGTTAATCCTAGAAAGTTAAGTGCAGATTATGTGCCCATTTTACAGATGAAGAAGTGAAAGTGAAAAGTGAAAGTTGCTCAGTTGTGTCCGACTCTTTGCAACCCTATGGACTATACAGCCCATGAATTTTCCAGGCCAGAATACTGGAGTGGGTAGCCTTTCCCTTCTCCAGGGGATCTTCCCAAACCAGGGATCTAACCCAGGTCTCCTGCTTTGCAGGCAGATTCTTTACCAGCTGAGCCACAAGCGAAGCCCAAGAATACTGTAGTGGGTAGCCCATCCCTTCTCCAGCAGAACTTCCTAACCCAGGAGTCGAACCAGGGTCTCCTGCATTGCAGATGGATTCCTTACCAACTGAGCTATCAGGAAAGCCCTGATAGCTCAGATGAAGAAACTGAGGTTTAAAACTTTATGTAATTTGTCGGTGTTAAATACCTAAGAAGAGGACGAGCATTAAATTCAGCCCTTCTGCCCCTTGAGATCCTTTTGTTAACCATTACGCTATACTTTCTTGTAAAGTCCAATTGTGCTTGGGTTCACAGTCTCAGAAATGACAAATAAACCAATTACCAGTTATTAAGATTCGAGAAGCTTGATATGAAAACAGAAAGGAATCAACTCGGCAGGCAAGCAAAACCTTTGTTGATTCATTCATCTAACCTTCATTGATACTTAGGGATTTGACGGTTATCTTCAAATTTGCTGATCTGAGAAAGTCAGCAAGTCTCTCTAGATTTTCTTTTTGTTCCTTTCTTTAGTCAAGCTCTGTTGTTTTAGAGCTTCAGCATGTCCTAGAATTACTGCAGAGGGTTGTGCACTTAAAATTATGTAGAAATGGCTTGGAGACATTTGGGAGCATGTTCAAGCGCAATTTTGACTATGTGGCATTTTCTCCCCTATGGACTGACTTTACAATCATCCTTCACTATAAGTAAATCAGAGCAACATTTTTTCTTACAATAATACAAAGAGAACACAGAAAAACCCTCTGATATCTATAGCAAAAAAAAACATTCCTGAAGCCATGTGGGGTGGCAGCAAGGAGGATTAACCTAGGAGTCAAAATGAGTTAAGGGCTTTCCTGGCAGCTCAGCAGTAAAGAATCTGCTTGCCAGTGCAGGAGACATGGGTTTGATCCCTGGGTCAGGAAAATCCCCGGAGGAGGAAATGGCAACTCACTCCAGTATTCTTGCCCGGGAAACCCCATGGGCAGAGGAGATCAGTGGGCTACAGTCCACAAATAGTTGGGTTCAACTTAGAGACTAAATAACAACAACAGAATTATTTAAAACATAACGTTTCATCAGTCATAATGCTATTTTCATGAGAATATCAGAGTGCTAACTTCTCAGGGTTTCAATTTCCATGACTATAAAATGGGGGTAAAAACAGCACCTATGTCATAGCAAAGTGATGAAGATGAAATGAGGATAATTTGACAAATGCTTGGGATATTTGTCTGGCATATGGTGAACAATTGTGCATTGTTGATTAAAATATAATGAAAATGAAATTGTGTTACTGAATTACATAATGAAGCACACAAAAATGAACATACATTTCCCATATCTCAGAGTAAATCAGAAAGAGGTCGTGAATCTTTCTGGTCCGTAGGGCCCATCAGGCACATGTTCTTAGGAGGTGGCTGAGCATACACGTCAACAAGTGGTCCCTGGCCTCTCTGAGTAGCTTCACAGTGGGGACAATAAAGTCAGAGGGGAAAGACTTTCCCGAACCTTGAGTCTGGTGTCAGGCCACACTGCTTCTGTTTTATTCTCTTCCTATGGGCAGGATGAAGGCATACAGGTGGGCAAACGGCAGCTAGGTCTGAGAGGTGGCAAGACTGCCCACGCGGTGCCAGTCAGGAGAGCCGGTAATAACACCGCAGAGCTGGCAGTCCCTAGGAATGAGCTGAATTTATTTCTCCTTGGCCTGGAATGTACTTTGTTCTTCCTCCTTCTCCTCTGACAGTGCTAAACATAAATGTTGCATTTGCAAGATTAATTTTTAAACCCATTAAAAATATTACAACATAGAAGCTTCTATTCAATTTCCAGTTTGGCTGGAAATACTTTGTTTTTTCAAGGGTCCACTTGAAGCCAAGTTGCCATTATGATGGCTTTCTGAATAAACTGATGAAAAAAAATTCCAAAGCACTTTATAGTCTGTATAATCTCATGCATAGATGGGGTCTAATTCTGTTATTCTAGACTGGGAGACAGAGTTGTATTATAAAATGTAAGAGAAGTAACAGCCCTAGTTAAATGTCTCCGAGTCAGAGTCTAGACTCTGAGTACCATGTAAGGTTAGGTGCAAGACACTGGGGACTGGTAGAAGGTGGGGTGTTGCTGGTACACAAAATAAGATCAAAGCCCTGGATACATGGACACTAACAGATGCTGAAGGTGCCGTGACCACATCCCCTCGACACTGACCATTCTCACGTCGGCCCAAGGCCACTGCCCTAAGTGCCAAAGCACTTCCAGCTCTTCGATTGGTGGTTTTCTCTGGCTGCCTTAGATTGCCAGGCCTGTGCCCAAAAGGGCTGGGGGTTCACACCTTTCCCCCAAGGCCTAGCCCTCCACACATGGCTGGTGGGAGGGGTGAATGAATATCCTAGCTGACTCGTTCCTAAGTTGGAATCACTCTAAAGTGGAAGACCTATGCCGTCTCTCAGAGAAGCCCAGAGATGGAGCTCTCATAGTGGTAACTGGTTTGACAATGAACCCACAACGAATGAGTGTTACAGAGTCCTCTTTCCCTTTCTCTCCTCCCATTACTTACACGGGTTTCCTGGCACTGCCTTCCAAAAAACTACACGCACAAAGATCCTTATCTCAGAATCTCCTCGCCCTCCACCCTGCCGGAGGAACTCAAACCAGGACAGGGGTGATCCAGGGTGCTCTGTTGAGGTTTTGGAGTCAATTTTCTTCCTTTCTGTCTGTACCTCAACAGTAAAATCAATTTCTATTTACCTAACAAATAAAAGGCAAGTCTCAATTTTTCATAACTTATATAGCTGCCTTCTAACAGCTTTCAGGAAGCCTACTGCACCATTTTAGGTACACAGAAAAAGTTAATGAGACCCAAGAAAGCCAAGAAATCAATTAGAGTGAATCAGGTTATAAATCTCCTGTT
The DNA here is from genome assembly GCF_910594005.1 of Cervus elaphus. Taxonomy (NCBI): domain Eukaryota; kingdom Metazoa; phylum Chordata; class Mammalia; order Artiodactyla; family Cervidae; genus Cervus; species Cervus elaphus. The sequence goes on along the minus strand of NC_057837.1, from coordinate 1,298,843 downwards.
GCCTGTGTTTAACATCACATGTTGAAATATCACAAGAGACAAATCAAATGACCTTGGAGAACTTATTTATAACTATTATCATTTACTTCTAGCAGGTACTAGCACTCACTCATGAGTTAATTTTAAGCAGCTGGGAAACACTGTCCTAACCCAGTACCAGAACCCAGAACCCAGTACCTAATGGGTTTGAGTCATGGAGGTTGGAAGACACAGTGCTGAAAATTCTTTCTTTGAGTCACACACACTCAATGACTCGGAGCTTCCTGGTACTGTATCAAGGTTTCATTCATCTTGAGATCAGACACATAGGCTTCACTTATTGGCCTGATGAACCCTATTCAGAACTTCATCTTTCAGCAGAGACCTTCCTTTTGATAGCATTTAAGATGGCATATTTAGGAGTCAGTATGCCTGGGTTCAAACCCTGGTTTCACCTCTAACCAGCTGTGTAATTTTGAGCATATTACTTAACCTCTCTGTGCCTCACTTTTCTCGTCTATAAAATGGGAATAATAATAGAATCTACATCATGGAGCTGTTATAAAAATTAATGAGTTGAGCTACATCCAGCAGCCTTGGCACTAGACAGTTGGATAGAAATACAATTCCTCAAGCCCCACACCAGACCGCCTACACCAGAGGCTGCATTTTACGATCATGATGGGATTGTATACACATTAAAGCCTGAGAAGCACCGACTTAACACATGTCAAGTGCGTGAAGCAGGGCTCGACAGGCACTTTTAAGTGCCCGATTTTCACTATTATTATCTCAGCTAATGAGATGCTACCCTAGGAAAGTCTTTAAAGTGAAAGTGAAGTTGCTCAGTCGTGTCCGACTCTTTGCAACCCCATGGACTGTAGCCTACCAGGCTTCTCTGTCCATGGGATTCTCCAGGCAAGAGTACTGGAGTGGCCTGCCATTTTCTTCTCCAAGAAAAGTCTTCAGTGATCTCTAAAAACTGTGTAAGTGCTTCTATGAAACCATTCTTTCATGGCACATGCTACAGTCACCCTTTTACATATTTTCCATAGTTACTTGATTCACGTCTTTCTCATTAAGTTACTAGCTGGTGTCACAGATCCAATTTCCTAAAAGGAGATCCTTGAGGGGAAGGTACTTAGACATGTGATTTGTTGACTTAAAGGAGAAACAGATAGTGGAGGGGGAGAAATACTGGATATGGAAGCCAAGTTGAGTTACAATTTCAAAAGCCTTTGCCTCTGCCTGATCCTATAGGGGACTCCAGAGTGTAGATTACATCAGTGTTTCTAGCCTTGAGGTGAGGAAGCTGAACACTGATCCTCACACTCCAGTCAATTGCTGGCCAACAACGTCCCCAAAAGGAAACTCCCAGGCACTCCTGGCACCTGTGAAGAGGAGTCAAGGGCTGTCTTCTGAGAAGGGAGCAGGTGTTGGGAGTGAAGCATGTGAAAGGAGGGGGATGGGAACCCGGGACCATCTGGGCATGAAGCTGACACGGTCCAATACAGCCAGGCACTGCCCAGACGTCGGATGGTCCCAAATGGGCCCCTCTGACACCCTACCTCACCCCGCCCCCAGGCACTCATTCATGTAGTCAACAAATTAGGTTCTGATTATCTAAGTGCCACGTACTGTTTTAGAAACTGGTGATAGAATAGTGATGAAATACGGGGCTTATGAAATCTAGTGGAGAACAGACAGACAATAATAAGCAGTAAACACACAGATGTACAAAAATACTTCCCACCACTGATACTTGCTAAGATTGTCTATGCAGAGTAATAGACTAACTTCTGGGCCAGGGAGAGGAAGTGAAGCTGGTAACTGCAGTTGGAACTTCAGCACCCCACGCAGATCCCCTCTGCTGGACAGGGGCCCCAACTCCACAGACACGGCAGGATTTTGCTACCAGCCCCACCCACACTCTGCCGGGGAGAATGGTCCCTTTCTGAGGAGTACTGCCTTGGCAGAAGAGCACCACTCCGGCTGGAGGCACCTGGAACCCACCCCTGGGTCAGAGAAGCTGCTGCGAGCCAAGGATGGGCTGGAGTCCATCAGGGACAACTCCTACTCCGGAGCTTGCTGAGGGACCAGGCTGAGGCGGGGCCCCTCTCGCACCTTCCTCACTTCCTTCCAGCCCTACTTTGTTCGGATTCCCTCATCTCTTTCCCCTGAAAGCATCCCCTCAATACACAGCTTGCAGAGGAATCCCACTCTGCTTCCAGGGGACCCGGCATAAGACAGCCCCTTCTCTTCTCCCTAGAATTCTCTTTCCCTACACAGCCCAGGGCAGAGTCCCACTGCTCTCTCATTTGCTTATGGCCTCCAGGCCCTCCAGGGGAGGAAACAGGGTAGCAAAAGGCCCCATTTCCACTTGCACTGGCCTCCTGATGGAAAGGCAGGAGTGGAGAAGGGCAGACCTAAAGACAGACCTCAAGGTCTGCCAAGAATTCTTAATGTCCTGGTTGGGAGGATGCCCTGCTGTCCAGCTTCCTGGCGACCAGCCTGAGTCATGGAGAGACACACGATTGACGACTACAGTGTGAACAGAGGAATCCTCTAGCTTACAGTGCACGGAACACACGAAGTGCCAAGTATATGTATCAAAACGCCAGAGGCAGCACATACCTATGGTCCTCTTCTCGAAGGATGAGAAGATCTCAACCCTTAATGCTTAAGCTTCACTGGTCACTAACAAGTTTTTAACTGTTCAGAGTACTTTAGGTTTCTGAGGCAGCTGGGAGGCAAAACTCGTGGTCACATGGAATTGCGATAAATTTCTTGATAAATTACCTGTCTGTATAGGTGATGCTGAGATGATAAACAGGTCGCGAGGGTCCAGGCTGATTTTCTGTACATCCATCAAGCAGATGCTATGATTCTGCTGGCTTATTACACCTGGTGGAGATGCACGCAGGGAACATGCTCGCCTTGCCAGCAGCTTCCCAGGGGACCACTGCTGAGGGACTGCTCTCCACCCCATAGGGATCAGCAGCACGGAACCGCAGGCGCTATCTGACTCCCTGCCCTCCCCACACACCCAGCAAGCCTCCCGGGACAGATGAAGCATTTTGGGTGGCACTGCTCGTCAACAAGCTGGGGACACCCTATCTCCTTCTTTATTCACATCACAAATTTTATATCATTAAACATTGCTGACACCTGCAACACAATGCTAAAAATATATACACAAATTTATATGTTTATGTTCATATTACATCAAATAATATTATATCATAGATATATGTCAGTATTACAAACAATATACAAATATACGCATAGTGTATGGTAAATCAGTTGCTCAGTTGTGTCTAACTCTGCAATTCCATGGACAGTAGCCCATGAGGCTCCTCTGTCCATGGAATTCTCCAGAAATATATGCATACATAAATATAAATATATGTATATAAAATATTGAAGTGTGATCCTTTGGAGTATAGGATAGAGAAAGTCACACATGAACATGTAAAAAAAAAAGAAGAAGAAATAGCACAGTAAAAATTGGCTACTGATTTCTGAATCATCTGAATCTCACTTATCACAAAAATTCAATAAAGTCCTATAGAATTTTTTTAAAGGTAACTATTAAAACAAAAGATGACAAATATCTGGGTATATATCAGTCTTATAGGTCATTTGAATATTTTTTTCATACATAAAACAAATGGAAGAATTATAAAGAAAGCCACAGATAATTTCAACAGGAAAAGATTTTTAAAATTCTTTAGGCTAAACCATATGTCTTAAAAAGGAAACAGGAAGTTAGGAAGATATTTCACTACAAATCTAATAGATAAAAGGATTATTATTATTGTGAAGAGATCCTCTCAATATAAAGAGCTCTGGATCTCTGGAGTTGTACTGAAGTAAATCTCTTAGGAATATTCACGATCTCTAACAAATGGGTAAAGACCACACACATATAATTTACAGGGAAGGCAACATGCAGGATCCACATATAGGGTGCTGTGGGCGCCCCTGCTGATCCCCATCACCCAGCTCTTGAGTGTTGCCTGCTAACAGCTCCTAGTGGCCCTTTCTGAAAATTGCCTTCAACCAAATGGGAGCTGCCTCACCCAGAACCAAAAGAACCTCAGCTAATCAGTGACTCTTTTGGGTGGAAGATGTCCAGGCAACAGGAGGAGGTAGAAAAACAATGTACGATACTTTCATAGACTAGAAAGAAATCATTCAAATAATTTTTGCCAGAATACCAAATAATATAGAAATATGGTCATTATAGGGTTTCCCTAGTGACTCAGACGGTAAAGAATCTGCCTGCAATGAGGGAGACCCTGGATTTATCCCTGGATCAAGAAGATCTCCGGGAGAATGAAATAGCTACCTACTCCATTTAGGAATATGTAAATGGAGTAAATAGAGTATGTAAATGTACTCTTGCCTGGGAAATCCCATGGACAGAGGTGCCTGGTGGGCTACAGTCCAAGGGGTTGCAGAGTTGGACATGACTAAGCAATTAACACTTTCACTTTTCACATGGTCATTGTATACTATGCAGGTCATAAATATATTTATAGTCTAAGTTAGGGACACATATAAGATGGCAACCTGAGAAAACACACTTTATTATCTTATGCTATGCCTCTCAGATCCCATCTAAAATCACCAATGAACTATAACAGGCAGGAAATGAAAGATCAGCCCTGAAACAATACCAATAATATTCAAAATTAAAATTACACTACACATAAAGGGAAGGGAAATTGAAGGAAAACACCAAGGGCTACCTTGCATGTTTCCATCTTGAGAAACAAACACAACATAATTGAAAGTGTTCCTTGCAGGATCTTAGGAACACAACCCTAGAAATGGTGGATACAAGTGAGGAGGCTGCAAGAGCAGCCAACCCCAGTGGAGAGTCCCCAGCGTTGTGAACCACCTACTCAAGCAAAATTTTGATCATCTTCCTAACTTGCAGTACATTTTGATGAAGCAGCAAGTAGAACGTCATGTCTGGACCCACTGTGTGCCTGACAAGGAGCCTAGTCCAAAATAAAAATCAAATACAGAAAACCACCGTGTCCTTTGTGTGAAAATTAACAAGACTGTGTCAGTCAGGCCCTCTCACCCCAGGCTCTCACACCCTCTCACCGCATGTTCTATAAGCAATGACTGTGCACAGGTGTGCAACAGCTGAGATTGCTTAAGGCACTACACAAGCATGTCCCAAAGTGCTCACTTGGCCACGGGCTACCTTGTGCAGTACGCCTATACGGGCACCATCTGGGAAAGCCTTGCTGCTGCACTGGGGTTACACTGGGGCGGCATCATGGTTACATTTTGTGAGGTTATGTTATGGCTGTTTCTACGGCTGCTGAGCAGCAGGAGAGAGGCTGTGTTATGGCCGTCATGCCAGCCAGGACAGAATAAATGTGTCTGCAGTTCCCATGGCTCCTCACGTCTTTTTCCAGCCTCTTAGCTCAAGCTTTGCCTATCCTGGGCTCAGCAAACAGGGAGGACAGTGGGAACAGCAAGACAACGGGCATCATGAACAGGATCAGCAGTACACCTTCAAGTAGCTAAGTCACTGAACTAGCAATATAACTACATTAATATAACACCCAGAAAAGGATTCCTTTTTTAAAAATTAATTTTCTTTTTTACTGTAAACACAGGAAAGGATCCAACCATCATTATTTCAGTGTTACAGACAAATGTCGGGTCTACATCCAGATGACTCTCTGTTCAAAGATGGAGAAATATTAAAACAAATAAAAATGTTTTAAAAGTTTGATCCCTAAAGATACTGCATTATATATATGTATATATATATATATATATATATATGTATGTATGTATATATATGTATGTATACATATAAAACAAAGAGAAGGAATGTATATTTGGGGGAATGTTAACAGAGCAAAACAAGTGAAGCATCTGCTTTATGGTATCAATAAAATTCCTTGAAACAAGAAGTATATAAATAATGAAAAGACAAGGCCAGAGGATGAGATAAAACAGGAGCTAAGACACAGGCAGAAATAATATCAGAGCTGAATAGCCAAAGAAGACAGAAGACAACATCAAAAAAGAAAAATACCATAGAAAAATTAGTCTTTGCTAGAAATAGGGTGCCTAATTGTCAGAGCAGAAAAATTGAACCACTGATACAGAAAAAAAAAATCTTTTAAACTCAGAGTGTTTTTATTTTAAAAAGACAAAATCAATGAGAAAGAAGGTAACACAAATGAAAAGTGCACCCAAATAGTACAAAATGATACTCCAGAGGCTAAGGCCAGATGAATCCAGCAGGCCTGAGAATTAAGGACAAAGCAGAAGGAAACGTTTCCAAATCTGTCCATCTAAAATAATTCCTGAGATTCCAAGTGAAAGTAATAACATATTATCAATGTCAATACATATGATAATGACTTGATTTTTACAAAAATACTTTAAGGGGATTTAAAAAAAATCCTTAGAACTTTCAGGAGGATAAAAGCAGCAAGAATTTCTTACAAAGAAATAAAAATCAGGATACCTGCACTTCTTTTATCACATACTAGGTCAACAAGAGTTTCAGAGAGAAATGCCTGTAATGAAGGAGTCTATACAATTATCCAAGTACTTGGGTAAAATTAATAGAATGATATTTTGATATATATGAGAACATCAAGCTTAATATAGATGAAATATTTCTCAAAAGTATCACTAAAATGTATATTCTAGTCAACTAGATACAAATCAAAATTATAGCTTCAGAATGGGGGAATTCTGATAAAAAGATGAAAAACTGCTGTACAGCAGAAATTTAACACAACATTGTAAATCAACTATACTGAGTAAGAGTTTAAAATATAAATGCTCATCTAATGAAAGGCTGAAAGAGTGAGCAATTAGATTTACTACCAGATTTTATGTCACTTGATTCTACTGCCAAAGTGGCGCAGTTATACATACATACATATATATATGTGTGTGTGTGTATATATATATGTATATATTGTAGTGTTAATTGCTCAGTCATGTCTGACTCTCTGTGACCCCATGGACTATAGCCCACCAGGCTCCTCTGTCCAGGGGATTCTCCAGGCCAGAATACTTCCCTTCTCCAGGGGATTTTCCCGACCCAGGGATCAAATCCAGATCTTGTACCTTGCAGGCAGATTAATCCTGGGTTTGATCCCCTGAAGAAAGGAAGGGCTACCCACTCGTATTCTGGTCTGGAGAATTCCATGGACTATATAGTCCGTGGGGTCACCAAGAGTCAGACACGACTGAGCAACTTTCACATATATATATATTATACATATATTATTCATATATATACAATATATATGTATTCTTTTTCATATTCTTCTCCATTGTGGTTTATCATAGGATATTGAATATAGTTCCCTGAGCTATAGAGTAGGAACTTGCTTTTTATCCATCCTATACATACTAGTTTACATCTGCTAATTCCAAGCTCCTAACCCTTCCCTTCCCCACCACCCCTTCACTTTGACAAACACAAGTCTGTTCTCTGTACCTGTGAGTCTGTTTTTTTTTTTTTTTCCACAGACACGGTGATTCACATTGTATTTTAGATTTCACATATAAGTAATATATGGTATTTGTATTTCTCTTTCTGACTTACTTTGCCTAGTATGATAATCTCAGGTCCCCAATGTTCCTGCAAATGGCATTATTTCTAAATAAACATTTATCAGTTGCTTACTAAATGTGAATAAAGACTTGCAAATATGGTAACAAAACACATTTCAAAGAATATAAATACTTGAAACAAAAGAGTAACTGAAACTGGGAAATTATTTGAACATAATTAAAGACATGTTAATATCTTTATTATACAAAGAACTTTCATAATTTAATAAGTATGAAAAGAGATATGGGCCATAAAGAGGAAATTTAAACTATATTCTCAAATTACCAAGAAAATTTTTTAAAGGTTCAGTGTTGTTCACTATCAAGGAAGTTGAAATTAAAACAATAATAAGAGATCACTTATTAACTTTCAATCTTAAAAAAATTATACTAGTTAGTAGTAGGAAACACCTGGTGCAAGATGTACTCTTAGATATAACTGTGAGAGTTTAACTTTGTTTCACAAGTCTGAAATTATTAATAATTTTTAAATGGTCATTTCATCTCTAAGTTAATGATTTTGACATAAAAAGATTTATAAATGTATGACTTAAAAATATAAATATTCAAAAGTGTGACTTTATTTAAATATATGATATATATTTATCATATCTGTATGTAAATATCACGCAGTCATTAAGAGAATATAGTAAAGTTCATTAAATTTGGGGAGAGGTGTTCACAGTAAGCTATTACAAAAAAAATGAACACAGCATATTTTAACATGTAGTACAATTCTGTTTTATAATATTGAATCCATTAAAGTAATGAAAGGAAATGTTTCAAAAGTTAAAGGCAAGGTTATCTTTAGGTGGTGAGTTTATGAGAGATATTTATTCTCTTCTTTATACTTTTAAGTATGGTGGCAAAGATCACCAGCTGTTCCCATAGTAACAGAACCACTAATTGTACCTAAATACATGACTATCTGAAATTAAGACTAAATTTTCCAGTTTCTGTTGTGTGACTGAGCATATACTAACGAAATTTACATGGAAGCGATGTATAAGATTTCTAAGAATGTCCAGAATATTCTTCTCTCTATTCTGTTCCTCACTGAAAGGTAACTGTGGAGGCTGGAGTGGAAGCAGCCAGATGAGATCATGAGGCAAAAGCAATGTTTGAGGAGGGCAACATAACACATGGAAGGAGTCCAGGTCCTCGGACCCACAGGGCACCACATCAGCTCCTGACTGGCTATCTCAGAGTAATGTGGGACAGAAATAAACTCTAATCATAAGACACTTGAATCTTTCTTACAGTAACTAGATGATATTCTAACCAATATTCACACTTCTCAAAATTTCTACCATAAAACCTTATTAATTTTATGGGAGAAAAAACAGTATGAAAATAAAGAGAAATGGCGGTTTAATTGAAAACAGCTTGTCTGACAACTTGGATGCACACATTCAAAAAATAAAGCAAATTATAAACTTTTGATAGATTATTTTCCCTTACTTTATCTTTTAAACAAGTAGATTTGAGGTGATAAAATCTATCTACAGCCTCCCTCTATATCGCTGCTGTCATTTTCTTCGCTGGATATCGCAGAAAATAAAGGTTATTTCATTGATAACCAAAAATATGAACAAAGAGTTGACAAAATAGCTTCCTGATGAAGAAAGGAAAAGAGAATATGAGTTATATTTCTTGATTGTCTCTCAATGCAAATTTAAAATATCAGATGACTTTAAAGCTGAGAGTCAAAAAGCTCTCTTACCCAACATCGCTGTTGCTGCTGCTGATAAGTCACGTCAGCTGTGTCCGACTCTCTGCGACCCCATAGACGGCAGCCCCCAGGCTCCCGCCCCTGGGATTCTCCAGGCAAGAATACTGACCTAGGTCAAATAGCCTGAATATATAAATAAAACCTTGTCCCCAAAAGAGGCAATAAAAACCAAGATTAGGATCATAAGGGAGAGAGCATGATTTACACACTTTAGATTGTTTATGTTTCATCTTTATCCTCTTCCCCCTTTTATTATAACTAAAAACAGCAGGAAGGACAACATTAATGCTTGACATACGGCTGATTCCCACAGTAGGTATTATCTACGCTGCCAGAGAAACTGCTGCATACAAAATGATACATTGATAGGAGATCACAGCAACCCACATCAAATGCAAACCAATGTACATAATAGTTACAAGGTATTAAATATGAAATGAAAACCTGAGCATTTGAACACAGAATTGTTAAATGGCTTTTTAAAACTTCCAGGTTAGATTTTACTATGATAGTTTACCTAAAATTTTCTTTTTAATAATGAAAATAGTTAGTGGCTGTACAACAAACATACAAGGAAAACACACACAAAAAAGTGAAAAATCAAACATCTCTAAATTCTGAATTTCTAAGTAAGCAGCATGTAGAGTACTGCCTGTTACAGTAAAATATATGCAATACCTTCCACAATCAGAATGGTAAAGGATAAGAGGGAGTGCTCTGAATGGAGATAAGCACATCAGTTACTATTTGTTAACATAAAAGAAAAATAGGACAAAAGTAAAAGGGAACAATTGAAAACAACCATACAAAAAACAAAAAAAAACCCAAACAAAAGAAAATAACAGCAGGCAATATCTTCATCCAAATTCTACCTATATTTTTGAGAATTTTTAAGGCCAAAGACACAAAGTCAATTTGGAAATGAAGTAAGGGGAAAAAAGAAGGGCTACCTAATTCAAATCTCTGTGTAGATATTTAATTTTTGATGTGTGAAGACTGATTGGTAAAATGAGTCTGACAGTTTAAAGTTATCCAGTAAACAAACACCATCACTTCACACGCACTTTTAAAAATCTGATCTTTGCTGTGGAATTATTTACTGAGTAGAATTCATGGTGTCTACAACAAAATGATTTTCAAAAATAATTTAATCAAACACATAGCACGGGAAAAAAACAGAAAGAAACTGCTTTTAAAAGATTCCTACAGAGAAAACAAACTTATGGTTACCAGAGAGGAAGAGGAGGAGGGGCTAAACTAGGAGTTTGGGGTTAATAGACATGTACTTCTATATATATATAATAGATAAACAATAAGGACCTACTGCATAGCACGGGGAATGACATTCAATGTCTTGTAATAATCTATAATGGAAAAGAATCCAACAAAGAATATATATACATACAAAACTGAATCATTTTACCTGAAACACTGTAAATCAACTACACTTAAAGAAGAAAAAAAAAGTCCTAGGTTTACTTAGATGACTTTTTTAAAAACATAAATAAAAAGTCCCAGTGATTTTAAGAATGGATGCCTACACATAACCCCTGAGTTTCCTCAAGTACCGCACCTCTTCTTAAACTGACTGTCCTTGATAAGCTGTTCTGTAGATTTCTAACAGGATGTTGTTTTCAGTGCTAAACATATATTTTCAAAAGAAACATGCTAACACTGTTTACCCTGATTTTTTAATTCAACTTTCAGTGCCATCTTACTGAAAAATGAGACATTTTCAGTGGGGAAAATGACTTTATTTAGAAATGTAAGGTGTGATCCAAACAAAGAAGTCAATTTGGTTTGCTTTGAGGCCTCTCTGTGGGGAGAACTGCTACTCTCGTTTAGGCCCTGGCCAAACAGTGTTCAGTCTAAAAAAGAAACAAAGAAATCCATCATCCTTCAAAGTTTTTTCTATTTGTAATAATTAAATACCTAGTGTTCAATGACCTAGGTCAAAAAGGGTTTCCAAGGGGAACTTAATACAGAAAGTTTGATTCTGAAGAGAAATAAAATTTAATATTTATAGTTGAGATACATATTTTTTTAATATTTGCACAAGTCTTTATATTTTCTGGAAAGTGATAGAGATTGAATATGTAAAGTCAAGAATTTTTTTTGCAGTTATCTAATTCAGGTTATTGATAGCTTATTGATATACTATTTAAATTTTTAAAAATTAAATGTAATAATCACACAGCTAAAATATTAAATAGAATGGCATAAAATTAAGAAAATCATACTCACTCCATCGAGTTCTTCCACTACTATCTTTACCACATAACCGCTTTTATTATTTTAAAAAAAATCATTGTGATATATAACATACACAGAAAACTGGATTCAAAATGCACACTTAAAACTTTATAAAGTTTTTTAAGAAATCTCCACACTGTTCTTCATAGCAGCTGTACTAATTTGCATTCCCACCAACAGTGTAAGAGGCCATATGATATGCCATATGACCCAGCAATCCCACTTCTGGGCATACACACCGAGGAAACCAGATCTGAAACAGACACGTGCACCCCAATGTTCATCGCAGCACTGTTTATAATAGCCAGGACATGGAAGCAACCTAGATGTCCATCAGCAGACGAATGGATAAGGAAGCTGTGGTACATATACACCATGGAATATTACTTAGCCATTAAAAAGAATTCATTTGAATCAGTTCTAATGAGATGGATGAAACTGGAGCCCATTATACAGAGTGAAGTAAGCCAGAAAGATAAAGACCAATACAGTATACTAACGCATATATATGGAATTTAGAAAGATGGTAACGATAACCCTATATGCAAAACAGAAAAAGAGACACAGATGTACAGAACAGACTTTGGGACTCTGTGGGAGAAGGCGAGGGGGGGATGTTTCAAGAGAACAGCATCTAAACATGTATATTATCAAGGGTGAAACAGATCATCAGCCCAGGTTGGATGCATGAGACAAGTGCTCGGGCCTGGTGCACTGGGAAGACCAGAGGGATCGGGTGGAGAGGGAGGTGGGAGGGGGGATCGGGATGGGGAATACATGCCAATCCATGGCTGATTCATGTCAACGTATGACAAAAACCACTATAATGTTGTAAAGTAATTAGCCTCCAACTAATAAAAATAAATGGAAAAAAAAAAACTTTATAAAGTGAATGCCTAAAGAAATGGAGCACCGCCAGACCTCAGAGGACCCTCGTTTGTCCTGACCCTTCTCCCTCACAAAGGACAGCCTCCACCCTGCCTGCTTCTCTGATTACTGCAGAGCCTGCATTACACTCGTCACTTCACTCACACCCCTACACTCTATAGTTTGGCTTTGCCCATTTTGTCACTGATATAAAAAGACTTATGTACATTTAATGTTATGCATTATGTCCTGGAGAGTTCTCTGTACGCAACACGGGGCTTGAGAGATTCATCATACTGAGTGCCGCTGTAACACCGTCACTTTCATCTCTGCAAATTCACAGCAAATCAAGTAAAACAGTCATTCACTTAAAATAATCCAGATTTAAGATGCTGCACTCAGAATTTTGTTGTTTAGTCACTAAATCATGTCTAATTCTTCTGTGACCCCCCGCCCAGGCTCCTCTGTCCTGGGATTTCCTAGGTAAGAATATTAGAGTGGGTTGCCATTTCCTTCTTCAGGGGATCTCCCTAAACCAGGGAAGACAACACTCAAAATACCTTCTCATTTTATGTAGCTAAGTACAATGGCATCCTCATAAAAAAATGACTCCATGTATAATTTCCGTGTGCGCAAAGGGAATAAACCTCTTGGAGAAATGCAACATAATGAACAGTGAGCTATGCTTAAGTGAGACTGAGATCAAGTCAAGGATATAGCAATCCAGATTCTTAACTCTAGGGACCTTTCATGGAAGGGCCATGGGTGTATGGTCACATATGGGATTTCCTTACTGCCCTGGGCCTGGACACAGGTTGAGAAAACTAAACCTGTTCCTGGGAACCACTGTATTGATAAAAAGTGCATCTGAGGTCCGTCCCCAACAGAATCCATTGACTTTACTTACATCACGTTTTAACCAGTGAAACCAAAATTTCCAGACAAAAGTTCAAATGGAAAACCTATAGAGCTTACACTTTAAATATTATGCAAAATCTCATTGAAAGCCAAAACTCCTCAAAGAGAATGTTTTTTATTATAACAAAGCCAAATGAGGAAACTTCAGTTTTTGCTGCTGCAGATAATACTCATCAAGCACTTACCAAGTGCTTCCTATGTATTTGCTCACTTCAGTCTCATAGCTGCAGTATGAGGCAGGTTTCTCAAGCAGCGCTCTGCTGCGGCTGCTGCTGCCAAGACCCCAGAGACCCACCAGGCTCGTCCCTGGGATTCTCCAGGCAAGAGTGCTGGAGTGGGTTGCCACTGCCTTCTCCAATGCAAGAAAGTGAAAAGTGAAAGTGAAGTCGCTCAGTCGTGTCCAACTCCTCACGACCCCATGGACTGCAGCCTACCAGGCTCCTCCATCCATGGGATTTTCCAGGCAAGAGTATGGGAGTGGATTGCCATTGCCTCCTCCGAAGCAGCACTCTACCCAGAGTGAAAAGAAGAAAATCTAACTATACCCTGTTATTCTCACAGGTGAACAAGATGGATACTCAGGGATTAAAAAAAAAAAAAATCAATTCGCATTTGAAAGTACAGAAAGTCCTAGCTCTTCACTTGGAGATACTAATCCAATGTCATTCTGCCTTTCAAATCAGTGAGAATTACTGCAGAATATATTTCAGAAAGAAAAAGATCTTCCAATTTTAGATATACTTCATTTTAGCTACTTTTTTAAAGTTTTGCTTTCAAAGCAATAAAGATGCTGGAGTTTTAAACAGTCTTGATAATGTGTCTTATCTGACTGCTTACCATCTCCCTTTAGGTTTATGAATCTCACAGCAAAGAAAAATAAATCATGAGGAAAAAATAAGAATTTCCAACCACAGAAAAGTCAAGGAGGAATGAATTTTCTTTCTTATCCAGCTTCTTAGTGGTAACAGCAATAAAAAAAAAAAAATTGGGAAAGATACAAGACCCTTGACACTGGCAAGAGCTAAGAGTAAAAATATGAAAGAGGCTGTTCAGTTAAACATCCTTCTCAGAAGCTGAGCTTACACAGGAGACTCGACTCTTCCAGGCAGCCTCCCCACAGGGACAACACACCACCTTCAAAGGCCAGAGCAGCAGCTTTCTGGGCTTAGGTCAAAATCCTCTACTGATTTTCAGGTTAAGATGAAGGATGAAAGCTGCTTTGCAGAACACATTTTTTAAAAAGAGCAAAAACAGATAAACACAAAATACAACCAAAGCAAATAAACAAGAAATGAAGCTTGACCCACTGCAATAGCTCAAACGGCTAAGAAAAGAAGAGAAACTTCTGGTGCAGAGCATTGCTGTGAGTCACTGGGAAACTTCAAACACCAACCCCTCCCACAAGCCGGCGGTGGAGTCCAAACTGACTGAGAATTCATGCCCATACCCACAAATCAAGAAAGAAATAGGCTGGATAAATTTTCCTTACAGTTTCCCTTGTCTGAGAAATACAGACATGCCTCTGGGTGAGGAACATGATAGAGAATGATTCTCTCTGAAATAAGGGAGGAATCCATCCAGTGTTGCAGAATGAATTGAGAAAGCTATCTCAAGACGGAAGATGTCTGCCTATAGGAAAGGGAGGCACCCCTTGTCCTTGATACAGGACATTTACCAAAATGTCAGAAGGGAAAAGAAACCCCAGAATTCAAAGAAGGAACGTACAGGCCCATCAGTACTCCCTCCAGCCTTCTTTTTGAAGAAAAACAGAAAGAACTCAGAACTCTCAGCTCTCAAACCATAGGCTGTGACAGGAAAACACTCTGGTCTCAGATAAAGGAAGAAGTTAAGACGTCACCAATACTTCATTAGAAAAAAAAAAAAAACCAGAATGTCTGAACAGGACCATTCAAGCAAGAAAAGAGCAAAGCAACTATGCAAAATATCCCAGGCTAGAGGTAAATAACGAAAAGAATGTTTAAAGCATCTGGGCATCAAAAACAAATACTGGATCCTTTTGCTGGTGAAGATCAGGTTCTCTTTAGACTTTTTGCCAGGCAACATCTAATGCTAGAAGATGCTGGAAAGATGGCTACAAACGTGACCCAAGAATTTCGCATCAAGGTGTAGTTTAACATAAAAGAGTGACACTGGCAAAAATGGAAGCCCTCATGAAACACACCCACTTCTGAACCCTTCTGAAAAATATCTTTACACAGACTTTGACCATGAAACAGAGCCAGTTTAGAGAGGACAGTAAACAGCTTAGAAATGCAAAGCCATGGTGAATGATGGATGGAGAATATTGATTTCATTGAAATATAGGGTTAAAACTAATCAAACATGGAAATTATAGTTCTAGGACAATGTGATTTTTTTAAAATCTGATTTTTTTTAATTGTTTTTAATTTTTTTAATTGCTTACACATGACACAAGTAACAAATGCGGAGACATGGGGCCAGGTGGAAAGGGGGAGACACGCTGAGGGGTAATTTTTTCATGCTTCACAGACAGGCATTCAGTACAAGATCGAAATTTTAAGACTCCATGTTAAAACAGTTTCTTCAAAATGATCCCTTTTTTTTTTTAAGCCAGAACATTTATCGCGTGACTAATTGTTGAAATCCTTAGGATGAAGTGGATGCTGCAACAGTCGCTCGCTTGGGTTTAGCTGTTGTTCTTTCACGGAATCCATGCCTGAATCTGCGGTATACAATTTTTAGGTCCCTCATTCGACCAGTCCCAGTGGTATCTTGTCTTTTAGCTTTAGCACTCCAATTATACTTTCTCTTTCGCTTGGCAGGGCAGCCACACTTGCCACAGGTCGACTTCTGAAGGTGGTAAGCCTTCGAGCCACAGGGCCGGCACAGCGTGTGCGTCTTATTCCGACGCTTTCCAAACAACGACGTTCCCTTCGTCATCTTGCTTCTGCCGCCGAGACCAAAGAGCAAGATGATCCTATTTTTATACAACTATTTTTAATCCTTAAAGCTGTATTATACATATATATGTATATATGTATTATACGTATATATATATATATATATATATATATATATATATATGCTTAGAAGTATATGTGGAATGACATTAATGTAATGTTAATGATGGCTATTTCTGGGTGTAAGGATTTCAGGTGATTTTTTAAAATTTTATTTTTGTCATATTTTATTATCTGACATACATATACATATATAAATACATGAATATATGTGTGTGCAATACAAAAATAATGCCATGTTTTAAAAAAAGACTGAAAGTAAATATCAGTTCAGTCGCTCAGTCATGCCTGACTCTTCGTGACCCCATGAATTGCAGCACGCCAGGCTTCCCTGTCCATCACCAACTCCTGGAGCTTACTCAAACTCATGTCCATCATGTTGGTGATGCCATCCAACCATCTCATCCCCTGTCATCCCCTTCTCCTCCAACCTTCAATTTTTCCCAGCATCACAATATTTTTCAGTGAGTCAGTTCTTCACATCAGGTGGCCAAAGTATTGGAGTTTCACCTTCAGCATCAGTTCTTCCAGTGAATATTCAGGACTGATCTCCTTTAGGATGGACTGGGTGGATTTCCTTGCAGTCCAAGGGACTCTCAAGAGTCTTCTCCAACACCACAGTTCAAAAGCATCAATTTTTTGGCGCTCAGCTTTCTTTATAGTCCAACTCTCACATCCATACATGACTACTGGAAAAACCATAGGTTTGGCTAGATGGACCTTTGTTGGTGAAGTAATGTCTCTGTTTTTTAATATGCTGTCTAGATTGGTCATAGCTTTTCTTCCAAGGAGCAAGTGTCTTTTAACTTCATGGCTGCAATCACCATCTGCAGTGATTTTGGAGCCCAAAAAATAAAGTCTCTCACTGTTTCCATTATGTCCCCATCTATTTGCCCTAAAGTGATGGGACCGGATATCAAGATCTTAGTTTTCTGAATGTTGAGTTTTAAGCCAACTTGTTCACTCTCCTCTTTCACTTGCATCAAGAGCCTCTTTAGTTATTCGCTTTAAGCCATAAGGGTGGTGTCATCTGAGTATCTGAGGTTATTGTGGAAAGTTGTTAATGCTGGCTCTTTATCATCTAAACTAAGTTTTTATATTAAAAATCTCAATCAGTTTCTCCTGTCTTCATTCATCACATCTATTAATATAGGATTTTTTGTCCTGTATTTCCTTTTCTATCACTTTCAACAGTGTTTATAAATGGAGATATCTTTACATCTTCTATGTTGCTACCCCTTGAACTGTTGCCATCTGAATGTCAGAGATCAGGAAACAGGTCTGTCCAAGCACATCTTATACAGAAGAGGTGACGTCAGAACCCAGATCTGTCTCACCCCATGGGGTTTATACCACATCATTTTAGGAACAATTTATTATCTTACTCTATTGTTTTAAATGAATCAATGTAGAAAACTAATAACTTTGAAATCTACTGAAAATCAAATTCATGAAATAAATGGAAAATTTTAATATTCCTAAAATCCAATATTTTGAAGGAGCTTTGAAAAATTCACATAGAAGGGAGCACATGGGAGGCAATTCTTTGCCTCGGTTCAGCCACCGGGCAGTTTGCCTGCTTATAAACACTCTTAGGGCTTCCCAGGTGGCTCAGTGGTAAAGAATCCGCCAGACAATGTAGGAGACGAGGGCTTGAACCCTGGGTCAGGGAGATCCCCTGGAGAGGGAAATGGCAACGCATTTCAGTATTCTTGCCAAGGAGATCCCATGCACAGAGGACCTGACAAGCTACAGTCCACGGGCTCAGAAAAGAGTCGGACGTGACTTAGCGACTCAACAACAACATTCTCAGTCTTCATGCTTTGAAGCAGCAAAGTGGGAGCATTTCACTGATGCAGGGCCTCCCCCTACATTACCACCAAGTTGGTAGTTTATTTTCCACTGTGAAATTACTGTTGCCAAATGGCATATATGGAAAATATAGTCCCCATTTTGAAATGAGTCAAATTAACAATCAGAAATGAGTTTAAAAATCAATTCATTCTTGCCAGTTTCAATTTCTGAGACATTCAGTTTGAAGTCCACTGGAGCCAAAAGTAAGTAGCTGTTCATTAATATTAATGAAATAAAAAGCCAAGTCATAAAATGAGAGATAAATACTATGAAATGATTGTATTACCCACCAAATATCTTTAAATACAAATTTGGTTATTTGCCAACCTCCCTTGTTAAAATTTAGCTGATCTAACATTAATGATGGTAATTTCTAAAGGGCAGAAATTGAGGCAATTTTTCTTACCTATTTGCTTATCTTTATTTTCTATTTATTACTACCTCTTTAGCTGGTTTCAGGAACTGTTTTTAAGTGTTTATCGTCACTGCTTAACTCTTATTTGTTCTCCTTTGAGTTTCAAAATTCTATCACTGAGTGAATAATTCTCTTGAAAACAGGGAAGTCACAGATGCATTGTATCTTCATCACCAGATGTTTGGCATTCAGAGGAGTACAAATGCAGAAGGTAGCAAAATGGTTATGTATGAATTACAATGCTGTCAATTTCAGCAATTACATTTAATTCATCAGACACTTTAATTTTTAATTTCTTAAACTAAAAGTTGCCACCCAAAATACGAGGCAAACAAAACTCCTGGTATCTGACAGAAATGGTATCAGGACATATTTCTAGATGGTTCATCACTGTCAACAAACTCTAACTTTGGAGAAAATAGTAGAAAAAAATCTGGAAAGTGGTTCAGATTTTTCCAATTTGAGAGTACTCAAGGACTATTAGGAAAACATATCTTCATCAGGAATTACTGTTGTTTCCAATTTAATAGCACAGGAGAGAGAAAAGTCTTATTAGGAGAACTATAAGCATGGTGGTTGGAATGATTCTGCTGTACCAATTGCCCTTTAGAACCAGGACCGTTGATTCCTATAATAAAGCCTCTTATTATCATCTTCCTTTTTCTCCTCTCCTCTATCTGCCCAAGATGCTGTTTGACTAACAAAACATATGCCATTACCTGCATTACTTTTAACTGTGCTAATAATATATTAGCCCAATTTTCTAGCTCACAAACCCCAACACACAATAATGTGCTCTCCATATGCCTAGCACCTCTCCTCCCCAATACAGAAAGTCAATCTATCCAAGTAAAATACATTATCAGGTAGAGATTCCTGCTTTTCTTCCTGAGACTCAGATCTTAAAGGGCAAGTATTGGCTGTTTCTCAAATCACTGAGCTCATTTTTTTTGTTTCAAAGACTGTCTTGATCAAGGACTTTGAAGAATAAAACTGTAGATCACCAGGCAACTGAGTGATATTATGCAGGATACCAAAAAAAAAGTTTGAAAGGGTGAAACCAATGCACATAACAAACTGTTCTTAGTCATCGTTCCTTAGAAGTCCTTCCCTATCCACCTCCTCCATCTTCAGAGCTTAGGTAGGTGGAATGGGCTCCTTGATAAATGTAGACTAATTATATAACTGCACTTCTTCTTTTATAAGATGTTATACCAGAGTCACCTCATTTCCCCCCCTGTTATGTAACTGGGTTGTAGGATATGTAAGCCCATGGCAGCGGCAGCAGCGTTAGCCACTCAGTCGTGTCAGACTCGTTGTGACCCCACAAACTGTAGCCTGCCAGGCTCCTCTGTCCATGGGATTCTCCAGGCGAGAATACTGGAGTGGATTGCCATTCCCTTCTCCAGAGGATCTTCCTAACCCAGGGATCAAACCCAGGTCTCCTGTATTGCAGGCGGATTCTACCATCTGAGCCACCAGGGAAGATCTACTTAAGCCCATACACCTACATTAATATTGGTTTTATTTCTGTCCTTTGATTCCAAGGCTTTCAAGCTCTAATTTTACACTTTTAAGGACAACTTTCTTTCAATACAAGACACTCTGCCCTGCCTCTTTTTCTATTAATCAAACAATTCATAAGCCAAGCTCTCTTATGCCCCAGCTATTTTATATGCTATAGTTCTTAAATAATCTTATGCAGAAATGTCTCTACCTTAGATCAAATGAGTCAGAAAGTAATAACAATATAGAAACAAGGACTAACCATACTTTAAGGTAATATGCATTGTTTTCTTTAAAATAATTTAACCTAATTTTCAAGTTTTAATTAATTTTAGAACATGGTTAATTCTCTCAAGGGTGGCAATAAAACAATGTGATTTTGTGATTATACTGGGGGAGGGCTGTAACAAAATCTTCATGAAAGTTCAAGATATATGCAACAGATGGCCAGAAATTTCAATCATATAACCTGATATTGAATGCCTTAAATGTTAATGTTATACAATCAACAAAAAATGATGAGGAGATTAGACCAAATCCCAGGGGGGAAATGGGAGTTAGCCAGAATGTTATTATTTCCATCTCTCTCTCTCTCGCTTTTTTTTTTTTTTTCTGACATTTCTTCTAGGCAAACTGAAGCTTCAAAGGGAATGATTCCTACCACCTTCAGTGAAACTTATTGTAAAGAAAAAATTTTAAATAGCAAACAATACACAATGGCATGGCAAGTAACACACGGTCCTGACTGAAGAATGTTCAGTATTCTCATTTTGAGTTTAGACACAACAATGCATTCTATTGTGTGCACAGGGGTTGGTGTCCGCTGTGGATAATTTCTTCCATATTTGCGTAGGTTTGTTTTGCTCTATCAGCAGAAGTGGTACAAGATGAGACTGAAGTCAGTTATATAACAGCAGTTCTATAAATTTTAAATGACTGAGGCATTTCATCCAAAATCAGATGACATTCCAAACATTATTGACAAAGAAACAAAAATCTAGATCCACCAGTGTTCTCTCTCAAAAAGAAGAAGAGCAACATTGGGTTTTAATCATAGACATCAAGATTAGCAGACACCAGAGAGCAGATTCAAGGAAAAAGAATTTTAAAATCTTAATCTTAATAATTCTCAATCCAAGGTTTTCTTTGCAAAATTCCATTCTCTTGTTTTTCCCCAGATTAATCAATCTATTGCTTGATCTAAACATATATTTCAATGCATCTTCGTTTAATGAGGGAAAATACATGTGGACAATTGTGTCCAAAGACCCCCAAATTATTAGCCAGTATCAACAATCTTGGAGATTTTCAAGCCAATTTATGTCATATCCACCATATCCATCATTATGTCATAATCATTGTCAAACTTTTTTGGAGTCTAAGTCTGCTAACACTTTTCCCTTCTATTGAACTTTTCAAATTCCTGAAAAAATATTTTTGAACAAAAGAGGTATTTAAGAAAGGACATATAGTGTGTATTTCACCAAGTAAAAGGGAGGAAAAAGAAAGAATGAATAAGTCAAATGCAATGTGGCTAGAAAGATGACTTTAAGAGGAGATCTGCTAGCAGACACCAGCACTCTGAGTATGTGAATTTGGTGCACAGCGTTTTGAAAAATCCCCATTAGCATTTGATTTTCATTAAGAAGAAACAGTTGTTTTTGGTAAATTGTTCACCAATCATTCTGCCCACAACCCTAAAGATTATTTTCAATTTAACCCTACGTTGACTCAAAATACATGTAAATTTTATCACTGATGTGGTACCAAGAAAAGTGTCAGGCTAGGCCATATGAATGCCTAGCCAAGTTCAATGACACCACATGTTAAGAGCTAACCTACAGCTGACTGCAGACACTTTCATGTATGCTTTTAAGACATGCTCAAATCAGCAGGACCACCACATTTTGACTGCAAGAAGCAACAAGTAGTTGTTTTAAGCCCTGAGTTTTGGGGTAGCTTGTTACACAGCATTACTGAGGCAATAGCAAACTGACACACAGTTCAATTGCCAACACACAAAGTCTCAGCATTGGCATTGGCTGACCAAGGAGAATTCAGAGGTTTGGCAGCATGTTAACACAGCATTTAATAAAGTAAGGAACTTTAAAAGTTAGACAATTTTATTTAAACTCTACATAAACATCCAGGTCAATATGGCTATTTTTACGATTAAAAAATGAATTCTCCACTCTAATCTTAGTGACTTATTTTTACCATGACACTCACATGATTTCCTAATGGTGATTGTGGAAAAAAATAAAACAATGGTTCAAAAATCACTAAAACTTCAACTTCTGTCTTGGCACATGTTCATCCTGTTAAGTCACTGTTATGGTGAAAAGTTTATGATTTTGTTAACAGTATTGTGAGGACATAGCAACATAATTGAAAATGGATACATGTATTTATGCTCCACAATTCTCTATTTTAGAAATTACTGAAGTACAGGCAGTACAGAACCAAATAAGTTTAAGTACAAGAAAACATTAAGAGGTAAACCTGGGATTTATCAACAATACTAGGTGCTCCAAAAATATTTTTGAAAGCATAGATGAAAGGATGAAAATACTTATGAAAGAGCTAGCTCTACATTCCCTCAAAGATCCCTGGTACTGAAAATTATGGAATGACCTCAACTTAGAAATTATCAGTGATATCATTACTTGGATATTAAATAGCTCTCCCACCCTTTGGCAAATCTCAAATGGTATTTAGTCATTCCCTTTTAAAATGAAAATGTTTTGAATTAGATAATTCCAACAATAACTACCCTAGTCCCACCATATGCGATTCAGGACCAATTGTTCTATATGTATTACCCTTTTAATTTTCATAACTGTCCTATAGACTAGACACTGCTATTCCCATTTTATGGATGAGAAAACTGACACTGCCCACAATCACACAGCTAATGACTGGTAGGAGTAAACTCAAGTATGTTTTGCTCTTAAACATTCAGAATTATGTATAAAGTTAGAGAAATGATAAGTTATTCTTGACATGGTCAGGTCCTGGCCTTATGAAGAGATTCTGCTCAAGGAGTTGGAGAATCTGGATCCACATCTCAAGGCTTCCCTATTAATCATTTCTCATAATGCATCCCAATCATAGATGTTGGTGACTCATGCAGAATTGCTAGATTTTCCGAGGGAAAACGAAAGAAGTATCAAAAATCTTTAGCATGAGACTTCAAATCTGACTCCTGTTAAGATGAAACATCCTTTGATGCCAATAAATATTAACCTTCTATATAGTAAGCCGTGAACCTCAAGATGTTCAAGGTGGATTTAGAAAAGGCAGAGGAACCAGATCAAATTGCCAACATCCGTTGGATCATTGGAAAAGCAAGAGAGTTCCAGAGAAACACGTGCTTCTGCTTTACTGACCACGCCAAAGCCTTTCACTGTGTGGCTCACAAGAAACTGTGGAAAATTCTTCAAGAGATGGGAATACCAGACCATCTGACCTCCATCTTAAGAAATCTGTATGCAGGTCAGAAGTAACCGCTAAAACTGGAAATGGAACAACAGACTGGTTCCAAATCAGGAAAGGAGTATGTCAAGGCTGTATATTGTCACCCTGCTTATTTAACTTATATGCAGAGTACATCATGAGAAATGCTGAGCTGGGTGAAGCACAAGCTGGAATCAAGATTGCCAAGAGAAATATCAGTAACCTCAGACATGCAGATGACACCACCCTTATGGCAGAAAGCAAAGAAGAACTAAAAAGCCTGTTGATGAAAGTGAAAGAGGGTGAAAAAATTGTCTTCAAACTCAACATTCAGAAAACTAAGATCATGGCATCTGGTCCCATCACTTCATGGCAAATAGATGGGGAAACAGTGGAAATAATGATAGACTTTATTTTTGGGGGCTCCAAAATCATTGCAGATGGAGACTGCAGCCATGAAGTTAAGATGCTCATTCCTTGGAAGAAAAGTTATGACCAACCTAGACAGCATATTAGAAAGCAGAGACAAATTCACAAATTTGCCAACAAAGGTCCATCTAGTCAAAGCTATGATTTTTCCTGTAGTCGTGTATGGATGTGAGAGTTGGACCATAAAGAATGTTGAGCACCAAAGAACTGATGCTTTTGGACTGCGTTGTTAGAGAAGACTTGAGAGTCCCTTGGACTGCAAGGAGATCCAACCAGTCCATCCTAAAGGAACTCAGTGCTGAATTCATTGGAAGGACTGATGCTGAAGCTGAAACTCTAATACTTTGGCCACAAGATGTGAAGAACTGACTCACTGGAAAAGACCCTGATGCTGGGAAAGATTGAAGGTGGGAGGAGAAGGGGATGACAGAGGATGAGATGGTTGGATGGCACCACCGACTCAATGGACATGCTGCTGCTGCTAAGTCGCTTCAGTCTTGTCCGACTCTGTGCAACCCCATAGATGGCAGCCCACCAGGCTCCTCTGTCCCTGGGATTCTCCAGGCAAGAACACTGGAGTGGGTTGCCATTTCCCTCTCCAATGCACGAAAGTGAAAAGTGAAAGTGAAGTCACTCAGTTGTGCCTGACTCCTAGCGACCCCATGGACTGCAGCCTACCAGGCTCCTCCGTCCACAGGATTTTCCAGGCAAGAGTACTGGGGTGGGGTGCCATTGCCTTCTCCGCAATGGACATGAGTTTAAGTAAACTCCAGGAGTTGGTAATGGACAAGGAGGCCTGGCGTGCTGCAGTCCATGGGGTCGCAAAGAGTCAGACATGACTGAGTGACTAAACTGAAGGAATATATATATATATGTACATATTATATATTTATAAATGTAAAACAAGAATTGAATTCTCAACTTTGTGTTACATAGTGTAGGCAGTCAAATTTATTCTGTATTTATCGAGTCAACTGCTATCATATTTAAGGAAACAATCTCAGAATATTTAATGTCACAATTTGAAATATTAGGTCAACTGAATATTTTGTTGACAATATGATGTCCAGCATTTCCTTATAAATGAAATAATTATTATTAATATTTCTCAGTTAACTACTCCAGGGTTTAATCTAAGCTAATAACAGGGCTTCCCTGGTGGCTCAGTGGTAGAGAATTCGCCTGCCAATGCAGGAACCGCTGGAGATGCATGTTCAATCCCTGGGTCAGAAAGATCCCCAGGATAAGGAAATGGCAACCCACTCCAGTATTCTTGCCTGGGAAATCCCATAGACAAAGGAGCCTGGAGGGCTACAGTCCATAGGGTCACAAAAGAGTCAGACGCAACTCAGTGACTAAATAACAACAATAATATTGAATGTTTAGCATGTGTCAGACACAATTTTAGTTGCTGTAGATATTAGGTAATTCTTCCCCATTTAATAGATGATAGAATCAAGTCTTAGAGAGATTAACTTGTTCAAGGTCCTCAGGTAGTCAATTTATGACTGTATGATGTATATGATTGGAATGCTGACTCTATTTCTATATTGCATTAGAACCAGAAATACAGGGGAACATAAGAAATTCACAAAATGAAACTGGGCTTCTATGTATCTAAGAGCATCAGTCACACCAAGGGTTTTCCAGTGACTGAAGGCAATTCTAAATGTGATTCTCTTCTGCTTAGTTCTGTGCTCTAAACTTTCTTCCCGTTTCCTTCACTAAGGTTTTCATAAAACAAGGACTTCATGGTTATGCATTCCCCACTCTTTCTTTCCTCCAGGTGTCTGGGTATTTCTTCTGATAAGAAAGGAAGGAAAAGATCCAGCTGCTATCAAGAAGAGAGCAACCAAGAGTGCCCTGTCAGTGACTGTAATTAACAATGCATCATTGTGCACTTGAAGGGTGCTGGGTAGATCCCAAGCATTCTCCCCACACCCACAGAATTCCCTGTCAGAGGTCTCTGGGTCTGACAGGATGACCAAGGCATAGAGACTTGTGTGTCTGATAGAATATATCTCACTGAGAATTAATGTTAGTACTAATTAGAACACTCATACCCTCTGCTTAAGAAGGAAAGGGAGTGGTCTGCCTTCATCTGTCAGGGTCCAACAGTTCAGTAGACTTCGTCCTTTCAATTATTCCAGGGTAACAAGTAACCAAATGGTCAAGATTCACTTTTCCTCACTACATCCTTAAGTGAACAGTGTGAGTTGGTTATCCTCTCACTCCTAGATGGAAACTTAGGCAGACTCCATGGATTTTTTGGTTACACTTTCCAAGGGTCCCCAATCAGTACCTCGGATCATAAAAAGGTCATGTTGATTTCATGGCAAGGCTTCATCTCCCATGGTACAAGGCCAGTGACAAAACTGGAGTCTTGGAGGAAGGAAAGGTCCGTAATGTTCTTCTTCCCTGAGCAGCTTGGTCAGGTGCTGCCTCCTTGCCTTTCCATCACGGTTCCTGACAACTGAGAGGCAGTGACAAGCTGGCGGAGGCCGGACAGCTCTTCCCTAACTGCTACAGAAGTAAGCTGAAATTAACTTCTGTAAACTCCGCACGTGTTCCAAATACACAATCCACATCTCTCTCTCTCTCTCTCTCTCTCTCTCACTTTCTCTCCCATGCTTTTGTGGATTCTTCAGAGATCCCTATTGTAGGTTAGGTGCTCTAGATGTAGGGCCCGAGACAGGGATTCTTGCGCACATGATTTTCAATGGAGAGCTCTCAAAAGAAACCTCTAAACAACTAAGAATGAGATGAGACAGAAGGAGTTTGGTAAAAAGCTTGTTTCAGCCGAAGTTTATTATCAGCCTGGTCCCTGGAGCACAGCTCTAATGCCTTGAGGCAAAGATGCTGAGTTTCTACACTTTTTGTATTTTTCAGTCAGTGGCCATGGGCAGCCTCCAGATTGATGGGAGCCATAAACCACAAGTCACTTCTGGGCAAGGAGGCTCCTGTCAGCCAGGGAGGTCCTTCAGAGCATAAGAGCAACTGTGAATTGTTAGCAGCTGGCACCCACAGTTGCCTGCCGATGCATGCTCCTCCTCAGGTAAAGATGAGGCCAGAGCACCATCACATGCTAACCTCTCTCCCCTGCCCAGAGCCCTTCATCTGCAGCTCTGTTGATGGGCCCGATGTATAATCTAGCAGCTCATTTTCTATTCCCTCCTTGACATTGAGCATAGACATGCTGTGCTGTACTTAGTTCTCAGTCGAGTCCGACTTTTTGTTACCATATGAACTGTGGCCAGCCAGGCTCCTCTGTCCATGGGGATTCTCCAGCAAGAACACTGGAGTGGGTTGCCATGCCCTCCCCCAGGGTATCTTCCTAACCAAGGAATCAAACCCAGTCTCCTGCATTGCAGGCAGATTCGTTACTGTCTGAGCCACCAGGGAAATCCCTAAGCATAGATAATCCTAGCTCTTTTCTGCTAGGCTCCAATTGCCCCTCCTGACAGCCCCCATGGAAAAGATAGAGAGAGACCCCATGTTAGCCACAGGTTATTCTCCCATCCAAGTACTAACCAGGCCCAACCCTGCTTAGCTTCCATGATCAGACGAGATTGGGCGCATTCAGGGTGGTATGACCATAGATGCCACAGGTTATTCTGAAAATAGCCCAACTGAACCCTGTCTCGTGACACTAGACATGTATGATTGGAATCAGAGAACATTCAGAGCTCTCACACAAATCTTCCAAGCTCTAGTCTCTACTTTCTCACCCTTTCCAAGCATCTCAGCTGTTCCTGGTGATCTTCATGAAGCAATGTAGCAGCCATTCTTTTTACACCTTGGCTAAACCTGGCACAAGAAGTCAGTCACTCAGTCATGTCCAACTCTTTGCAGACCCCAAGGACTGCAGCATACCAGGCTTCCCTGTCCATCACCAACTCTGGGAGCTTGCTCAAACTCATGTCCATTGAGTCCGTGATGCCATCCAACCATCTCATCCTCTTTGCATGAAATGTCTTTCCCTTCACCTCCTGCGTTCAATCTTTCCTAGCATCAGGGTCTTTTCCATTGAGTAAATTCTTCCCATAAGGTGGCCAAAATATTGGAGTTTCAGCTTCAGCATCAGTCCTTCCAGTGAATATTCAGGACTGATTTCCTTTAGGGTGAACTGGTTGGATCTCCTTGCCAACCAAGGGACTCTCAAGAGTATTCTCCAACACCACAGTTCAAAGCATCAGTTCTTTGGTGCTCGGCTTTCTTTATGGTTCAACTCTCATATCCATTCATGACTACTGGCAAACTATAGCTTTGACTAGACGGAGCTCTGTTGGCAAAGTAGTGTCTCAGCTTTTGATACTGTCTAGGTTTGTCATAGCTTTCCTTCCAAGGACTTCCCTGATGTTTCAGAGGGTAAAGCATCCGCCACAATGAGGGAGACCTGGGATCAATCACTGGGTTGGGAAGATCCCCTGGAGAAGGAAACAGCAACCCACTCAAGTACTCTTGCCTGGAAAATCCCATGGACAGAGAAGCCTGGTAGACTACAGCCCATAGGTCGCAAAGAGTCAGGCACAATGAGCGATTTCACTTTACTATTTTTTTCTTCCAAGGAGCAAGCGTCTTTTAATTTCATGGCTGCAATCAACATCTGCAATAATTTTGGAGCCCCCAAAAATAAAGTCTGACACTGTTTCCACTGTCTCCCCATCTATTTGCCATGAAGTTATGGGACCGGATGCCATGATCTTAGTTTTCTGAATGTCGAGCTTTAAGTCAACTTGTTCATTCTCCTCTCTCAATTTCATCAAGAGGCTTTTTAGTTCTTCTTTGCTTTCTGCCATAAGGGTGGTGTCATCTGCATATCTGAGGTTATTGATATTTCTCTTGGCAATCTTGATTCCAGCTTGTGCTTCATCCAGGCAGCATTTCTCATGATGTACTCTGCATATAAGTTAAATAAGCAGGGTGACAATATGCAGCCTTGACGTACTCCTTTCCCAATTTGGAACCAGTCTGTTCCATGTCCAGTTCTAACTGTTGCTTCTTGACCAGATTGCAGATTTCTCAAGAGGTACGTCAGGTGGTCTGGTATTACCATCGCTTTAAGAATTTTCCACACTTTGTTCTGATCCACACAGTCAAGGCTTTGGTGTGGTCAGTAAAGCAGAAGTACATGTTTCTCTGGAACTCTCTTGCTTTTTCAATGATTCAGCAGATGTTGGCAATTTGATCTCCGGTTCCTCTGCCTTTTCTAAATACAGGTTGAACATCTGGAAGTTCATAGTTCACATACTTTGGAAGCCTGGTATGGAGAATTCTGAGCACTACTTTGCTAGTGTTTGAGATGAGTGCAATTGTGCAATAGTTTGAACATTCTTTGGCATTGCCTTTCTTTGGGATTGGGAAGAAAAGTGATCTTTTCCAGTCCTGTGGCCACTGCTGAGTTTTCTGATTTTTCTGGCATATTAAGTGCAGCACTTTCACAGCATCTTTTTAAGGATTTGAAATAGCTCAACTGGAATTTCATCAACTCCACTAGCGTTGTTGGTAGTGATGCTTTCTAAGGCCCACTTGACTTCACATTACAGGATGTCTGGCTCTAGGTGAGTGATCACACTATTGTGATTATCTGGGTCATGAAGATCTTTTTTTGAACAGTTCTTCTGTGTATTCTTGCCACCTCTTAATATCTTCTGCTTCTGTTAGGTCGATACCATTTCTGTCCTTTATTGTTCCCATCTTTGCATGAAAATTCCCTTGGTATCTCTAATTTTCTTGAGGAGATCTCTAGACTTTCCCATTCTATTGTTTTCCTCTATTTCTTTGCATGGATCACTGAGGAAGTCTTTCTTATCTCTTCTTGCTATTCTTTGGAACTCTGCATTCAAATGGGTATATCTTTCCCTTTCTGCTTTGCCTTTCGGCTTCTTCTTTTCACAGTTATTTGTAAGCCCTCCTCAGACAGCCATTTTGCCTTTTTGCATTTTTCTTGGGGATGGTCTTGATCACTGCCTCCTGTACAATGTCACAAAACTCCATCCGTAGTTCTTCGGGAACTCTATCAGATCTAATCCCTTGAATCTATATGTCACTTCCACTGTATAATCATAAGGGATTTGATTTAGGTCATACCTGAATGGTCTAGTGGTTTTCACTACTTTCTTCAATTTCAGTCTGAATTTGGCAATAAGGAGTTCATGATCTGAGCCACAGTCAGCTCCCGGCCTTGTTTTTGCTGACTGTATAGAGCTTCTCCATCTTTGGCTGCAAAGAATATAATCAATCTGATTTCAGTATTGACCAACTAGTGATGTCCATGTGTAGAGTCTTCTCTTGTGTTGTTGGAAGACGGTGTTTGCTATGACCAGTGTGGTCTCTTGGCAAACTTGGTTAGCCTTTGCCCTGCTTCATTCTGTACTCCAAGGCCAAATTTACCTGTCACTCCAGGTATCGCTTGACTTCCCACTTTCGCATTCCAGTCCCTATAAGGAAAAGGACATCTTTTCTGGGTGCTAGTTCCAGAAGGTCTTGTAGGTCTTCATAGAACCATTCAATTACAGCTTATTCAGCATTACTGGTTGGGGCATTGACTTGGATTACTGTGATATTGAATGATTTGCCTTGGAAACGAACAGAGATCATTCTGTCGTTTTTGAGATTGCACCGAAGTACTGCATTTGGACTCTTTATTGACTATGAGGCCTACTCCATTTCTTCTAAGGGATTCTTGCTCACAGTAATAGATAAAATGGTTATCTGAGTTAAATTCACCCATTCCAGTCCATTTTAGTTCACTGATTCCTAAAATGTCAGTGTTCAGCCTTGCCTTCTGTTTGAGCCCTTCCAATTTATCCTGATTCATGGACCTAACATTCCAGGTTTCTACACAATATTGTTCTTTACAGCATGGGACCAGTCACATCAGAAACTGGGTGTTGTTTTTCACTTTGGCTCCATGTCTTCATTCTTTCTGGAGTTATTTCTCCACTGTTCTCCAGCAGCATACTGGGCACCTACCAACCTGCGGAGTTCATCTTTCAGTGTTGTGTCTTTTTGCCTTTTCATACTGTTCATCGGGTTCTCAAGGCAAGAATACTGAAGTGGGTTGCCATTCCCTTCTCCAGTGGACCACGCTTTGTCAGAACTCTCCACCATGACCCGTTGGTCTTGGGTGGCCTACAGGGCATGGCTCATAGTTTCATTGAGTTAGACAAGGCTGGACTACCAGATGGTGTAGACGGATGTGTGTTCATCTCTTGCGAGAACTCCAAAATTACAACTCCCTGCTGAACAACCATTGAGAGGAGAATGTTGGATCTCAGCAAAAAAAGATATCCCACATCCAAGGGCAAAGGAGAAGCCCCAGCAAGATGGCAGGAGGGGTGAAATTGCGATTAGAATGAAATCCCATACCCACCAGAGACACTCAGAGGGCTCAAACAAAAGCTTGTGTGCAACAGGAGATCCCACAGAGACTGAGCCAGACCAGCCTTTGAGTGTCTCCTGGGGAGGTCCGGGTCAGCAGGGGCCTGCCATAGGGGCAGAGGCTCTGGGTGCATCAGACCTGGGTATGGCACAAGCCCTCTTGGAGGAGGTACCATTAACCTCAACAGAGAGCTGCCAGAACTTACCAGGACTGGGGAAACAGACTCTTGGAGGGCACATACAAAACCTTGTGTGCACCAGGACCCAGGAGAAAGGAGCAGTGACCCCACAAGAGACTGAGCCAGACTTGCCCGCGAGTGTCCAGGAGTCTCCGGGGGAGGCGTGGGTCAATGGTGGCCTCTGCAGGGTAGGGGCGCTGAGGGTGGCAGTGCATGCCTGAGACCTTTTGAAGGAGGTCACCATTATCTGCATTACCTCTGCCATAGTTTGGCTTCAGGTCTAACAACAGGGAGGGAACACAGCCCCACCCATCAGAACAAGAAGGAGTCTTCCCCACAGTCAGTCTCTCCCATCAGGAAGCTTCCATAAGCCTCTTATCCTTCTCCATCAGAGGACACAGCAGAGTCCTATTTTAACATCCTGATAAACTAATTTAGAATATTTTCCATATGGCATCCTCTTTTTGAGGGACAGAGCACCTGGCAGTTACATGCTTATGTGGTATACCCCCAAATTACTTGATGCCATTGCAGGAAAATCAATGTAATGATTTTGTGTCAGACCTGGTATCATTTTATGTTCTGTGAAATACAAAAGTATTTCACACAGTTCATTAGAGATAAACTTAAGATTTTGAAAATGCAACATATTAACTACATTGTGAATATCAGAAAAAGAGAAGCAAATTTTGAACTTAGGCAACAGTGGAGCAGTGGTGATTGTTGGGCACAGTTTGAGAACTGTTGATGGGTCTGATTACACCAGCTGGCAACATATACTCTTCTTAAAACACCTTTGGACTAACACTTCCTCACCGCAACCCTCACTCCCTACACAAAAAGTATTAGTGATTCTTTTACCATCTTATTTCACTGTTTCCAAAATGAGTAAAAACATAATTGAGAATACTTGTTATTAGCAGAAACTAGAAACAAATAACAAACGTCCCTCAAATGGGAAAATGAATGAACCAACCATGCTGTATCCATACAATGAAATACTACTCAGCAATAAAAGGAATGAGTTACTGACAAAAGCAACGATTATGGATGAATCTCAAATGCCTTATGCTTTATGAAAGGAGGCAAATTCAAAAGGCTGCATACTGTATGATTCCACTTATACTAATTTTGGAAAAGGTAAAATTATGGGGAAGGAAAACAGACCGGTTATTGCCAGGGGCTGGGGGGAAAGGGCTAACTGCAAAAGGGTCCATAGGAATTTGGGGAGAGGGATGACAGAACTGTTCAATATCTTGGTTGTGGTGACAGTTACAAGACCTTAACATATAGTATTTTAAAACATATAGAAATATAGACTTACAGATGTAAATCTAACTCTATGCAAATTATACCTAAATTTTTAAAAATAATGCACAGTTTACCAATAAATTCTTTGTTATATAAGCAAAAAATAACATAATTAAAGTAAAAAACATAATTCATTTACTTATTTATAGCCTTAAGAATCTCTGCCCATTTTCAATTTGTGAGCATCAGAATCTTGAATTATAAGAGAAATTCCAAAACACTGGGTCCTCAAAAATTATTGTTAATCTATAATGAATATTTCTTCATAATTAATTAAACCTAATCCATTGCATATCAGGCTGTAGGAGTATTTATTGAAAAAACATTTAAAGTAGCCCTCCAAAAAATCAATCCCATCTAAACAGCTGTTTCACTATACCTCTTTGACAAAGAAGTTGTTCAGACATTGCATGCTGTTCTCATGGACCAGGAGCAGATAAATGCCAAAGTCAACGCATCTTTCGATTTCTCCACAGGCATGGGGTACGGGAGGTCTTTGTAGGCTCTATGTTTTTGGGACTGACCCAGGGACTGGGCACTTGGCAGGAAGAGGCTGACCTCGAGACCCATTTCTTCAAACAGCAAATGAAAATCATGCTCCACAATTTTTCCTACCACATAGCTCACCTCTCTCAAAACAAATCCACAGCAGGGAAGGGGGTGGAACCAAACCAAGAGTAACAAAGTCAGTAGCAAAAATCTTATGGCATTGACATAACCTGTTATCCAGGCCAGTTCCACAACCAACCGATGCATTTTATGGGGTCGAAGGATCTATAAAGAGAATTATAATCACTTCCTTTTCTTTGTGGCAGAGTTCAGTCAATATTAAATTTGGTATGGAGGGGTCATTTTCAGGGGATAATTAGAAACCACTAAATGAAGATTAAAGTCCTTAAACACTGCAAGAGTGAAGAATGAGTCACATGTCCAAGGCTTAATATACTCTATGTAAAAAGCATGCCTTATATAATATTGGGACATTTCTGTATAATGATTTAAGATACTTAACAATATAATATATCATAATATACTTTATGTATATTTCTGAGAAATAGAGAGGCTGAGTGTAAACTTCAGTAAATCCAGCTAATTCAACATACTTTAGTTAACAGCTAAGAGCATACACCTTGGTTCAGAAAACTGTATGTGTGAAATCTTCTTTTAAAAAAGAAACAAGTTTCATGGACATTCTCAATGACCTTAAAGCTTAACATCCCCTTTATGGGTGGCAACACCAAGGCTTGCATCTGTGTTAGGGGTGGGGGCACTCATTTAATGCTTCCAGCTACTTGGGGGAATACCTTTGTTTTATGTTTCTGTCTCTCAGACTCCTGATACAGGACAGAACACATGAGTTCAAGCAAGTCTGGAATGAATCAGTGAAAATGCATGAGAGTTGACATAAAAATGAACTACAAGTATTGATAGTGAGAACTAATATGTATTGAATATTTACCACACATGGTCACTGCACTGTTCCTTATTGAATCTTCACAATAACTTATAAATCAGGTACCAGTATAATCCCCATTCTACTGGGAGGTGTATAAGATCATGTGGGACACACAGGTAACATGTGATAGAATTCAAATCCAAGCAGTCTGTCTTTGGAATCAGTCACCTTCCTCTACTTCATAATACTAACTTGCTAATTTTATTATACTACATACAACATTCGCAGGCAAGACAGGTATACACAAATGCCATATTTCGCTTAAGTTTTCCTTATAAAATTATTGCCATATAAATAGGCATTTAGCACCACCCATTCTAATTTCCCTTCTAGTTGCCTCTAATTTTCTTTCTAATTTGTTCAAAATGAAACAAATGATTATGTAAAAATCGCTCGAGTACCTAGTTATTTCTAGACTTAGTTGATGAAACTATTCTCAGCAGATTATATTCATTTTATCTGCAAGTTTTAAATGACACATTAGCCCTTCTGGCCCAAGTTTTGGGCTAAATATAGCAATTATGTTCAACAGGTGAAGGTCACTTTGTAATGTGTCATTGTGAAAACTAGGACTTCCAGAGACATCTATGGAAAGAGAACATATGTAAAAGGATCTCTTTAAATTTTAGCCTCAATATACAAAATCTGGTTTGATTTACAATCCTATTTACCCACAGTCTTTTAGGAAAGCATTTATTCAGTAAGGCACGCTTTATAATGTTCTGAGAACAAACACAGTCCTTCCATTAGAAACAGTAGACTTTTAAAGCATAATATGTATTGCTATCAAACTGAGAGAAAAACTGACCAGTTTAAGTAAATATTCTACTTATTAATGCACCAATTACATTAATTTCCACATTTGTCTTCTTTTTACTAGAAGTTCAGTCAGAAGCAGGAGAGACGGTCCTTATGGACATTTATCTGAAAATCCATTTACCTTGCTCCGAAGAAGAGGATAGCAAGAGAAAAATAATGTTAGGTTGATTGCACTAATGGTTCCAATTAATGATGTTCTGTATCTCTGTCCTTTGCCCTGTGACTGCTTTGCCATTTCTCTTATCAGGAGATAAAGTCTATTTGCTCTCCCCTTAAAACTGGCTACACTGTGACTTGCTTTAGCCAGCAGGATGTTGTCAAAGTAATTCTGTTTCAGGTCCAGTTTAGCCTCAGCATGCCTTCTACTATTTCTCTTTCTCTTTCGCTCTCTCTCACTCACAGCCCTGTCTTTGACTTCTGAACAGACTACTCTCTTGAGGATGAGAGGTAACTGGGGTGGGCAGGAGCGGCAGCCAGCCAACCCTGAGAACCAGAGCTGAGCAGGTTCAGGGCTGACCACGCACACAAGGGAGCCAATCAAGACCAGAGCAACCCAGGACAGCCAAGGGTAAGCACGGCCCCGCCGAGCTGGTACTAAATAAATGGCTGTTGTTTAAGCTGCTTGTTTTGAGTGGTTTGTTACAGAGCAATAACTGACACAGGAAAATGCATGTAAAAATAATTCAAATGATATTTCAAAATCTGTAACAGCCTTTTAAATATCATCTATTTAGGAAATATTTATATCTCACAGAAGAAGCTAATTTATCCTTTTACATATAGTATGTAGGGGGGCTTCCTAGGTGTCACTAGTGGTAAAGAAACTGCCTGCAAATGCAGGAGACATAAAAGATGCAGGGTTGATCCCTGGGCTGGGAAGATCCCCTGGAGGAGGGCACAGCAACCCACTCCAATATTCATGCCTGGAGAATGCCATGGACAGAGATCTTGGCAGGCTACAGTCTTTAGGGTCACAAAGAGTCGGACACAAATGAAGCGACTTGGCATGCAAACAATTATATAATCTCAATTTCATTTGTTTGATGTAAATTTTATATATGCTTAATTCTCAATAAATGTGTTGAACTGAACTGGATATCTGGTTGTCAATCACTCAATGGTTTATGAAAAATGAAAGTGAAAGTGAAGTCACTTAGTCATCTCCAACTCTTTGTGACCCCATGGACTGTAGCCTACTAGGCTCCTCCATCCATGGGATTTTCCAGGCAAGACTACTGGAGTGGGCTGCCATTTCATTCTCCAGGGGATCTTCCAAACCTGGAGATCGAACCTGGGTCTCCTACACTGCAAACAGGTGTGTTAACATCTGAGCCACCAGGGAAGCACGTTGATATATGGCAGAAATAACAAAATATTACAAAGCAATTACTCTTTAATTAAAAATAAATTTTAAAAAGGTATAAAAAATAGAGACAATAACCTTTATTCTGGATTAAGAAATAATAGGCTTATGACATACAAATATCTTAAGATTTTCTGTCACAATTTACATTTAATAAAATAATTCTTTAAGAATAAAAATTTTTAAATAAAGATTAAGGAAATTCCAGATGTTCAAGCTGGTTTTAGAAAAGGCAGAGGAACCAGAGGTCAATTTCAGCTGGATCATCGAAAAACCAAGAGAGTTCCAGAAAAACATCTATTCTGCTTTATTGACTATGCCAAAGCCTTTGACTGTGTGGATCACAATAAACCATGGAAAATTCTTTAAGAGATGGGAATACCAGACCACCTGACCTGCCGCTTGAGAAACCTGTATGCAGGTCAGGAAGCAACAGTTAGAACTGGACATGGAACAACAGACTGGTTCCAAACAGGAAAAGGAGTACGTCAAGGCTGTATATTGTCACCCTGCTTATTTAACTTATATGCAGAGTACATCATGCGAAACGCTGGGCTGGAAGAAGCACAAGCTGGAATCAAGATTGCCAGGAGAAATATCAATAACCCCAGATATGCAGATGACACCACCCTTATGACAGAAAGTGAAGAGGAACTAAAAAGCCTCTTGATGAAAGTGAAAGAGGAGAGTGAAAAAGTTGGCTTAAAGCTCAACATTCAGAAAACTAAGATCATGACATCCGGTCCCATCACTTCATGGGAAATAGATGGGGAGACAGTGGAAACAGTGTCAGACTTTATTTTTGGGGGCTCCAAAATAACTACAGATGGTGATTGCAACCATGAAATTAAAAGACGCTTACTCCTTGGAAGGAAAGTTATGACCAACCTAGACAGCATATTAAAAAGCAGAGACATTACTTTGCCAACAAAGGTCTGTCTGGTCAAGGCTGTGGTTTTTCCAGTAGTCATGTATGGATGTGAGAGTTGGACTGTAAAGAAAGCTGAGTGCCGAAAAATTGTTGCTTTTGAACTGTGGTGTTGGAGAAGACTCTTGAGAGTCCCTTGGACTGCAAGGAGATCCAACCAGTCCATCCTAAAGGAGATCAGTCCTGGGTGTTCATTGGAAGGACTGATGCTGAAGCTGAAACTCCAGTACTTTGGCCACCTCATGCAAAGAGTAGACTCATTGGAAAAGACCCTGTTGCTGGGAGGGATTGGGGGCAGGAAGAGAAGGGGACGACAGAGGATGAGATGGCTGGATGGCATCACCGACTCGATGGGCATGAGTTTGAGTGAACTCTGGGAGTTTGTGATGGACAGGGAGGCCTGGCGTGCTGCAATTCATGGGGTCACAAAGAGTCAGACATGACTGAGTGACTGAATTGAACTGAACTGAACTGAAGGCAATTGTATTCATTGTTATTGGGTTTGTTTTGCTTTCTTTTAAGCAGTGATTTTCAATAAGAATATTTTAACTTCTATCCAGTGTTTGGGTAAACATATATATATTTACACAATCTATATACATTCATATATATATGTCTTTTGTGTCTCCTGCATTGGCAGGCAGGTTCTTTACCACTAGTGCCACCTGGGAAGCCCCCCTATATACTATATATAAAATGATAATTTAGTTTCTTCTGTGAGATATAAATAAATATATGTATATAAATATGTATATATTTCTCAAAACAATATCTATATTTATAATCTCTGTTATATATGTATTGTATTCTACTGTTCTCTTTTTTTTTTTCCTTCTAATGTTGATCTCTAACCAATAAACTAGTTTTACAACCTACTCAAGATCTCTGGTTTGAAAAACACTGTCTTAGGAGTTCATTTCCATCTGCTATGAATCATAGTCATTGGAAAATGTTTTCATGATAAAGTACTTGCCTAAGGGTTAAGCTGTTCTTTGCTCACAAGACTTTTTCTCTATTCTGAGTGGCCACGGGCAGTTTTTTCAATACAGTAATGACAACGATTAACAACTGCCTAGTGGTTTTGAAATTACAAAGCATTTTCATATATATTACTTCAAACCTATATTGGGTTAATTGGCAAATGAAACACAATATTGTGCCATTAAGATTAATTGTGGTAGATCTGTAGTTTTATTACTCAAGATGAAGTGAACTTTCAGCAAGTAAGATACCTCATACCATTTTCACATGTCATAGTAATTTAGTTTTGAATGTGTGATGCAGAGGGATTTTCTAGAAGAAATACACAGTCTTTGAACCAAAACGCTTCTCATCAATTCAGTTCAGTCGCTCAGGCGTGTCCAACTTTTTGTGACCCCATGAACCGCAGCACACCAGGCCTCCCTGTCCATCACCAGCTCCCAGAGTTTACCCAAACCCATGTCCATCGAGATGGGGATGCCATCCAACCATCTCATCCTTTGTCGTCCCCTTCTCCCCTTCCCTCAATTTTTCCCAGCATCAGGGTCTTTTCAAATGAGTCAGCTCTTCACATGATGTGGCCAAAGTATTGGAGTTTTAGCTTCAACATTAGTCCTTCCAATGAACACCCAGGACTAATTTCCTTTGGGAGTGACTGGTTGGATCTCCTTGCAGTGCAAGGACTCTCAAGAGTCTTCTCCAACACCACAGTTCAAAAGCATCAATTCTTTAAAAACAAGAGTGCTCAGTTTTCTTTATAGTCCAACTCTCACACCCATCCATGACTACTGGAAAAACCATAGCTTTGATTAGACGGACCGTTGCTGGCAAAGTAATGTACCTGTTTTTGATATGCTCTCTAGGTTGGTCAGAGCTTTTCCTCCAAGGAGTGAGTGTCTTTTAATTTCATGGCTGCAATCACCATCTGCAGTGATTTTGAAGCCCCCCAAAATAAAGTCTGTCACTGTTTCCACTCTTTCACCATCTATTTGCCATGAAGTGATGGGACCAGATCCCATGATCTTTGTTTTCTGAATGTTGAATTTGAAGCCAACTTTTTCACTCTCCTTCACTTTCATCAAGAGGCTCTTCAGTTCTTCACTTTCTGTTTCTCATAGCCATATAAAATAAGTCAACCATGTTAGACTGCAGTTTTCAAATTGTTTAGAAGTTACTACTTTGAACCATGGTCAAAAGAATTCTCAAAGTCAAAGACCTATAGTTACAGGCTGTGTTTACAAAAGTGGAGAGGATAAGGGAGGGAAGGATTGGGTTTGGGATTAGCAGATGCGAACTACTACATAAAGGATATATAAACAACAAGATCCTACTGTGTAGCACAGGGATTATATTCAACAATCTGTGATAAACCATAATAGAACAAAATAGGAAAATTATTTTTTCATTGAACATAACTGAATCACTTTGCTGTACAGCAGAAATTAACACAACACTGTAAATCAACTATATTTCAATAAAGATTTTGAAGAAGATCTGAAATGAACATTGGGAGGGAGGGGGAGGCTCATGAAGGAGGGGACATATATATATAAATGTATATATATATAAAATTATGACTAATTCGCATTGTTGTACAGCAGAAAACAACACAATATTGTGAAACAATTATCTTCCAATTACAAAACAAGTCTGTAGTTAGAAAACAATAATAAGCCCACACATAAGGGGCAACTTTTTTCTTGACAAGTGTCCCTCCAAAACAAAGGGCCTGCTTTATAGTCAAGTCCTAAAAAACTGTGGAAAATTCTGAAAGAGATGAGAATACCAGACCATCTGACCTGCCTCTTGAGAAATCTGTATGCAGGTCAGGAAGCAATAGTTAGAACTGGACATGGAACAACTGACTGGTTCCAAATAGGAAAAGGAGTATGTCAAGGCTGTATATTGTCACCTGCTTATTTAACTTATATGCAGAGTACATCATGAGAAACACTGGGCTGGAAGAAGCACAAGCTGGAATCAAGATTGCCGGGAGAAATATCAATAACCTCAGATATGCAGATGACACCACCCTTATGGCAGAAAGTGAAGAACTAAAAAGCCTCTTGATGAAAGTGAAAGAGGAGAGTGAAAAAGCCAAAGCTTACTTTGGCCACCTGATGCGAAGAACTGACTCATTTGAAAAGACCCTGATGCTGGGAAAGATTAAGGGCAGGAGGAGAAGGGGATGACAGAGGATGAGATGGTTGGATGGCATCCCCAACTCGATGGACATGAATTTGGGTAAACTCTGGGAGTTGGTGACGACAGGGAGGCCTGGTTTGCTGCGATAATGGGGTTGCAAAGTGTCAGACACAACTGAGCGACTGAACTGAACTGTATAAAGTCACTAATGTTACCATGGTTTCTTAATTACTTTAATTTGAATAATAGGACTATATATGGGAATGATATCTTAGCCTGAAATTGCCTCATTAATCCTAGTTTTGATACCTTTAGAGCTTTCTGTAAATAGAACTAGTATAACAGAAAGTAAGGGGACTATTCCTAGGTGGGCATGATGTGACAATTGCAAATACTGTATATAATTTAAAGGGACATTTTCAGGATCATTTTAAAAATAAACACATAAAGTAGTTTCAGAGATCTCCTTTAATATATGCTGGATTAATGGCCAAAAACCTCTATCCTAATTTTTTCAAATGATATCTATGGCTTGGGCTAAAATTTCTAGTGGCTGTTTCATTTGGGGTTTCAAAAATTGCTGCAGTTCAAATAATATAAAAGGAACTGGGTAGATTTATCCTGGCAAACTTGACTCTGTGTGTGTGTGTGTGTGTGTGTGTGTGCGTGTGCTCAATCACTCAGTTGTGTCTGACTCTCTGCAGCACCACAGATTGTAGTCCTCC
Organism: Cervus elaphus; assembly: GCF_910594005.1. NCBI lineage: Eukaryota > Metazoa > Chordata > Mammalia > Artiodactyla > Cervidae > Cervus > Cervus elaphus. Next base: position 1,257,528 of record NC_057837.1, on the reverse strand, counting down.
AGGCTTCTCTGCCCATCGGATAACCCTCGCAGGAATACTGGAGTGGGTTGCCATTTCCTCCTCCAAGGGATCTTCCTGACCCAAGGATCAAACCTGCATCTCCAGCAGCTCCTGCATTGACAGGTGGATTCTTTACCACTGAACCACCTGGGAAGCTCAAATCTCAATTAGAGGACTCCAAAAGATCCTCTAGTGGCTTAAAAAAAAGGGCAATGTTCCCCAAAGTCATGTGAAGATTTGGGGGGGGGGGGGTGGGGGAGGTTCTACGAAATGAATAAAAGCACTATATGTAAAAAATTGTTTCTTAAATACAACCTATGATTTAAATATATATGTAGCAGTCACTGTTATCTGTCAATTCAATATCCCTACTTGGTGAATAAAATCCCAATTTCAGTTAGATCAGCAATGCATTCTGCCCTAGGCAATCAGTCATGACTTGTCTAACTTTGATGGCAAATTATAGTCATGTGGGGATAAATACAGTCATCTTGTATCAGTGTAAAAGACACAGATCAATATAATAGAAGGGAGTGCGTAAATAAACTCACACATATAAAGTCATTCAAATGGGACTGTCCCCAGTAAATTTAAATATGTGGCCACCTAAATACAAACAAATACAAACAAGTCAAACAAAAACTATAATGGCACCATAGATACTGTTTCGTCTCACACCTATTGAATTCATACTAATTTTAGCCTTGAGTTGAAGACAGGGTGTAGACAAAGGTCATTCTTTCATGCGCTTCTGCATCAAATACTCAGTGGACTGGCCAGTGGAATTCTATACTCAGAGATTTGTAGTGCAGAGTTAAATGAGGGGTGGTGGGAGGGTTAATCAAGTGAGAATTCCATCTGCCTCGGTGTGTTAATGAGGTATGATTAAAGCAATCTCAGGAATAGTATAGTCCAGCTGGATTGCTTATGCATGAAACAGCTATTGAATAAATCTGAAATGTCTTCAAAATGAAGCTCATATTTACTCTCTTGATACATGAAATCACTAGATCAGAATTAGCCATTACTGATTTGTAAGACCCACTTCTCATCCTATTTTCCTCAACACTCTTCAGGCATAATAGAAAGGAGATGCCAAATAAGATGGAGGAGGAAATGGTAACCCACTCCAGTATTCTTGCCTGGATAATCCCATGGACAGAGGAGCCTGGCAGGCCTGGCGGGAGGAGTCCATGGGGTCACAAAGAGTCAGACACAACTGAGCGACTGCGCGTGCGTGCATGCACCGTGTAAGGTGTTATTGGTGTTAGTAACCCTAACACTTGTGTTGAATTAGACAGTTTTTCCCAAATGAAGCCAGTCATTTCATGCCATCTACAAGACCTGGATATCACTCCTTACACACTGGAAGAACTGTGTTCCCATTGGACATGGGACCACCAGATGCCTGATTCCAAGTATTGCCCCTTGGGAGTTAAGCTTGGCCAAAGACAGCATCTCCATGTTTATTTGAGCAGCTGTATATGGAGGCCCAAGTTCTCCTTAGGTTTCTTTTTTCCCTTTCCAGTCTACGGTGGATGTATCACTCTACCCTTGTTCTCCCATCATCAATATTTTGCGGGACTACCTTACTCTCTAGCCTTGAATAGTGATCTCTAATTGAGCCCTCAGGCAACATCATCCAGTCCCTTCAGAACTTCCTGCCTTTACAAAGGCTTACAAAGAGCAGTTGTCAGTGTTGACCCAACAAATGAGAAAGCACTCATACCAAAATTCCTACATCTAGGGCAATAAATACCATTTATTTACAGTCATTCTCAAATCCAATCATTGCTACTGAAACAAACAAATGAGCTCAAACTTCATCATCACAAAAACTGTTCCACCTCTAAAGGTTTGGGTGGCAAGAAGATCTGGGTTTGAGTGTGAGTCACAAGTATGTAAGTTCTGCTACTGGTGCATTCTCTTTCCTATCTGAACCATAACAGATACCTTCCAGAAGGAGACACAGCCTTCCAATATCTGCCAGGCAGTGAAGATGGGAACCACTTTGAACAGCATTTATAGCTCTTTCTGATCTGAGCTCCACCCACTCTCTACTGCAGCTACTCTTTTTTTTAGATTTGCTTAACTTTTCTTTCTTTCTTTTTTTTTGAGCTGCTCCTTGACTTATACTTCATTCTCCAATAAAGCAGAGTCACTGGTAGCTATGGTGGCTCTGGAGGGTTTTGTTCCTTTGACCTGGTAGGGAAGGTATTGCTTCCCTACCTGAAATGGCCCCAATGCTCTTATCCACCTGGTGAACTCCTCCACATCTACCAAGTATCAGCTCCAAGCCTATGTTCCTACTCTCCCTGACAGATATTAACCTTCCCTCATGAGAATTTCACTGTACTTGGCCTAGCCCTTTATCAGAGTATATACCTTAAGTGTACATTGTTTTATTTTTGTCTCTGCTATAATGACTAAAGGGAACTGTGTCTTTCAAGTTCTGAATTTCCAGCACCTAACAAAGTCCCTGGCATATGCTAGGGCTTAATAAATATTTGAAGACTGACAACCTCAAAGTAAGATGAAATGCATCAGTGTCCAGCAATGCCTCCACTATATTGCTGGGTTCAATAAATATTTGTTGACTGACAAAGAGAAAGAAGATTAAATTGATCAGTTCACTAAAAAAAAAAAATTGAATGGAACTTCTGCAAGTGTATTTTATTGGTAGTTTTTCCTAGTTTGCATAGACTAGAGATTAAGGAATTTTTTTAAAAAAGGATTAAAAAGCCATTCAAAGAAGGCAAAAGGCAAATAATGAAGAGTAGCTAATTACTAGGTATGCCACAGATGCAAAGGCAATTGGAGCACTAGGTCACAAAAGCCAACAGACCACAATCAGTTCAGTTCAGTTTCTCAGTCGTGTCCGACTCTTTGCGACTCCATGGACTGCAGCACACCAGGCTTCCCTGTCCATCACCAACTCCTGGAGTCTACCCAAACTCATGTCTGTCACATAGGTGATGCCATGCGACCACCTCATCCTCTGTCGTTCCCTTCTCCTCTTGCCTTCTATCTTTCCCAGCATCAGGGCCTTTTCAAATTAGTCGGTTCCTTGCATCAGATGGTCAAAGTATTGGAGTTTCAGCTTCAGCATCAGTTTGTCCAGTGAATGTTCAGGACGGATCTCCTTTAGGATGGACTGGTTGGATCTCCTTGCAGGCCAAGAGACTCTCAAGAGTTTTCCCCAACACCACAGTTCAAAGGCATCAATTCTTCAGCGCTCAGCTTTCTTTATAGTCCAACTCTCACATCCATACATGACCACTGGAAAAACCATAGCCTTGTTTAGATGGATCTTTGTTGGCAAAGTAATGTCGCTGCTTTTTAATATGCTGTCTAGGTTGGTCATAACTTTCCTTCCAAGGAGTAAGCGTCTTTTAATTTCATGGCTGCAATCACCATCTGCAGTGATTTTGAAGCCCACAAATTAAGTCTCTCACTGTTTCCACTATTTCCCCATCTATTTGCCATGAAGTGATGGGACTGGATGCCATGATCTTAGTTTTCTGAGTGTTGAGTTTTTTTTTTTTTTTCTTTTTCTTTTTTTTTTTTGAATTTTACTGATTTTTTTTTTTTTTTATTAGTTGGAGGCTAATTACTTAACAACATTTCAGTGGGTTTTGTCACACATTGATATGAATCAACCATGCATTCCCCATCCCGATCCCCCCTCCCACCTCCCTCTCCACCCGATTCCTCTGGGTCTTCCCAGTGCACCAGGCCCGAGCACTTGCCTCATGCATCCCACCTGGGCTGGTGATCTGTTTCACCATAGATAATATACATGCTGTTCTTTCAAAACATCCCACCCTCACCTTCTCCCACAGAGTTCAGAAGTCTGTTCTGTACTTCTGTGTCTCTTTTTCTGTTTTGCATATAGGGTTATCGTTACCATCTTTCTAAATTCCATATATATGTGTTAGTATGCTGAATGTTGAGTTTTAAGGCAGTTTTCTCACTCTCCTCTTTCACTTTCATCAAGAGGCTCTTTAGTTCTCCTTCACTTTCTGCCATAAGGGTGATGTCATCTGCATATGTGAGGTTGTTGATATTTCTCCCAGCATTCTTGATAAATACAATAATAAAGTAAAATAAATAAGACTGTATCACAGAAGGTGAAGTATTTATAGTGGCTATTTATGCTATATGCTAGACAGCATATTAAAAAGCAGAGATATTAGTTTGCTGACAAAGGTCCATCTAGTCAAAGCTATGCTTTTTCTAGTAGTCATGTATGGATGTGAGAGTTGGACCATAAAGAAAGCTGAGTGTCAAAGAATTGATGCTTTTGAACAGTGTCAGAGGAGAAGACTCTTGAGAGTCCCCTGGACTGCAAGGAGATCAAACCAGTCAATCCTAAAGGAAATCAATCCTGAATATTCATTGGAAGGAGTGGTTCTGAAGCTGAAGCTCTAATACTTTGGCCACCTGACGCGAAGAACCAACTCTTAGAAAAGACCGTGATGCTGTGAAAGATTGAAGGCAGGATGAAAAGGGGATGACAGAGGACAAGGTGGTTGAATGGCATCCCTGACTCAATGGACATGAATTTGGGCAAGCTCCAGGATTTGGTGATGGACCAGGAAGCCTGGTGTGCTGCAGTCCATGGGGTTGCAAAGAGTCAGACACGACTGAGTGACTGAACAAAACTGATGCTATATGATTAGTCAATAATTTTCTTTTTAATCAACTAATGAATAATGGCCAAGTATTAAATAGGGAACATAAAGGAGTAAGACAGCCTTTGAGACATACCTTGACACATCTGTCTAAGCCTGCAGGTCACACCCCTAGCTTCAGATTCTTACATATACAGCGTGATGCCCATCAGATACAGAAAAATAGGCTTAGACCTAAATCCTAGTTTTCAACAATTCCTGATTTGTTTGATTTTCTGGTGTATCAGAGAAAATGCACTCTTTCTTAGATAATTCTACACTAAACATACCAAGCCAGAAATTGGAGTGATTTGACCTGTCTATTTGTACTCTGCACCTAAAACAGATGGTAACTCTCTGGCAGAAGACTTAAGCCTCAGTTCCTCAGGCTTCTAATCCACTGTCCTCATTGTAATACAATTTGAATCGGTAACACTGGAAACATGAATAATTAGAGGGGCATAGCTAATACACTCAAGCAATCACATCAGAGAGATGGCACAGACAGCAATCTGCCAATAACCAAAAGAAACAAACTGAAGCTTAAGGCCTTCTGAGTATGAGAATTGATGGAGTCAGATAGATAGACAAGCCGTCTCATCATTGTTGTTTCAGACTGACATACATGAAGACGTAGCTTCCGTGGAGCTCAGATTTCAGAGTGGGTGAGACCCAAAGTCACAGGAAGCAAGGGGAAGTGGAAAATGAGCTCTCCATTTATGATACCTTTTGTCAATCAAAATAGGTTGAAAATGCCACATCATTTCAATAGACTTCATAATTAATTTTGGAATCTTGCCACCATTCACCATCTAAGATTCTGATTCCAGTTCTCAAGCAGCTTTAGATAAAGTATTTTTTCCAACTGCTTCCAGTGATAGACAAGTCCTTAATTCAGACAAAAATGATGTACAAGGAATAAAAACCATGTTGTTGCTGTTTAGTTGCTAAGTCGTGTTTGATTCTGCAACCGCATGGACTGCAGCGTGCCAGTCTTCCCTGTCCTTCACTATTTCCTGGAGTTTGCTCAAACTCATTGAGTCGGTGATGCTATTTAACCATCTCAGCTTCTGCTGCCCACTTCTGCTTTTGCCTTCCATCTTTCACAGCATCAAGGTCTTTCCCAGTAAGTCAGCTCTTCACATCAGGTGGCCAAAGTGTTGGAGCTTCAACTTCATTAACAGTCCTAATGAATATTCAGGGTTGATTTCCTTTAGGATTGACTGGTTTGATCTCCTTGCTGTCCAAGACTCTCAAGAGTCTTCTCCAACACCACAATCGTCAAGTATCAATTCTTTGGTGCTCAGCCTTCTTTATGGACCAAAAGCCATGAGTCACAGATAAAGTGTTTTATTAACTTATCTCCAAGATTCCAAAATCGGTTATTGGCAATTTCTAATTTCTCATGAGACCCAAACATAAGGAACATTAGAAATAATTATATCTTAAATAGCTCATTTTTCACAAATATAAGTGCCTATTTAAATATGTCAAACACCATGAGCAGCTTTTTGGAAATTACCTATTCCTAATAATTCTCTTATTTAAATCAAGCCCTCAGATTTTTTTTTTTATTATTTAATTTTCTCAACTAAAAGACTATAATGGAAAATTTTTGTAACTAGAATATTTCATTCTATTTTAACAAATATTCGTGAAACGTAGTATTTCATTTTCCAAAAGAGGAATTTTAGAATTCCTTCTCAATCCTAAAACTTTCTTTGCTTTCTAAGCTGCCCATTCCTAAAAGCTCTAGTAAAAAGTTCACTCTTTTAGAAGTAAATCTCTCAGGTTACCCATTCTTTTAGGAGGAAGAGCCCAATATGACCTGAAAACTAATCACCAGTTATTTCCTTAAAAGAAATAGCAAGGAAGCTGATTCTTAAACACAATTTTCCTTCATCACTAATCCCCTCATCAAATACCACTAACCTCACACAGATCACACCTGCCAGAAGATTAACAGGGAGACTGAATCTTGACACTGACTTCCTGGGTGTTTCATATTCAGAGATGGACTTGTTCCTACTGATTGATATTGCTTTAGTTGCTGCTCCCCAGAATAATGTGTGGCTTTGACCTAAGCAATAGCCTTGCCTTTGCCACTGGAGGGCCACCACCTAACCATCTGCTCTGTTCCTAAATGCTTGCACCCAGAGCCTTCCTCAGGGGTTTCCCCGGGGCCATGAGGGCTGCCCATGCAGTGTGGGGAGCTGGAAGGGCATGGAAGTTACACCAGGATGACCCATGACCAGTAGAGGCTGGTGCAGGGGTATGAAAAGAAGGCTCTCTCACCTCAAGGCAGGACACATTCCAAGACACATTTACACTCCAGAGCCACAGATCATGCTGAGGCTGAAACTACCCCTGAAATGAAGCCCTTATTTGGCTTCTTCCCCATCCCTGGCCTGTTGCCACCACACTTTTGCATTCTTTCCTGGGATCCTTCCCTGGTATTCCCCTGCACAAAACCCGCACCTCAGAGTCTGAATATGGGGAATCCAAACTAATACAAAAGGCTGGTGTAAGGGCTGTTCAGTTGCCAGGAGGAGAGGGAGTAAAAGAGAAAGAAAGTCAATATTTATAGACCCTGCACTAGGTGCTTTATGTGCATTATTTCATTGGATCTTACCAAAATATGATACATGGAGTGTTTGGACACTTGAAAAAAGTGTCTAAATTTAAGATAGAGAAGCACAAGAAAGTCTGCGCGAGTGATCCACTGTCCTGTGGCCTCTACATCTGACATAAGAAGGGCATACATCTATTCTGCTCCTTGTTTTCAAGAGTAAGACTAATAAAGATACAGATGGACAATAGGTACATGAAAAGATGCTTGAAGTCACTGATCATCAGGGAAATGCAAATCAAAACCACAATGAGAGATCATCTCATACCTGTTAGAATGGCTATCATCAAACAGACAACAAATGTTGGTGAGAGTGTGGAGAGAAGAGAACCCTCCTGCCCTATTGGTAAGAATATAAATTGGTGTAGCCACCATGGAAAACAGAATGGAACTTTCACAAAAAATTAAAAATGGAACCACCATCTGATCCAGTAATGTCACGTCTAAATATTTATCTGAAGCCAAAAAAATCCACTAACTCAAATAGCTATACACACTCCAGGCTTACTGCAGCATTATCTGCAATAGACAAGATTCAGGAAATAGCCTAAGTGTGGACTGATGGATGAATAGATAAAGAAAATATGGCACAGATATGCAATGGAATATTATTCAGCCATAAAAAGGAAATTGTGCCCTTTGTGAAAACATGGATGGACCTTGGAGGGTGTTGTGCTAAGTGAAATAAGTCAGACAAAGTAATATAATACACTCTAACATAGTTTTGCTCTGAAAAACAAAAATAGCTCATAAATACAGGGAACAGATTGTTCTTTGCCAGATGCAGTGGGCAGGGAGTGGGAAAAATGGGTGAAGGGAGCCAAAAGGTACAAACTTTCAGTTATAAAAGTCAAAGGATGTAATGTGTACCATGGTTAATACAGTTAAAACTGCACTGCACATTTGAAAGTTGCTCAGAGTAAACTGTAAAAGTTTTTACCACAAGAAAAAATTGTTAACTGTATATGGTGATGGATGGACTTACTATGGTGATCATTTCTTAGTATATACAAATATTTAATCACTATATTGTATTCTGAAACTAATATAATGCTATATATATATATATATATATATATATATATATATAACATAGTGTTATATATTATAATGAATAACATTATTCCTCAATAAGAAAGAGTAATAATAATAAACATTTACTGATTTTTTTTTAACCACAATGTGGCAGACTAATATGTATGTGTATTGCCTAATGTCACACATCTTATAAGAGGCAAATCTGTAATATGCATCTCAGTCTGGTCAATTCCTGAATCTATACCTTCATCTACTATGCCATGTGACTAAAACAAAAAAGGAAAATTTACTAAAACAACAAATTTTACATGGTTTTCTACGCCTCCATCATTTCACTGCAGCTAGTAGAAATATCATGTTGAAAGGATGAGTTAACAAATATCTCATTTTTAAGCTTCCAAAAGAAAAAGAGAGATGGTTCCTAGAACATCCTCAAACAACGTGAAAATCAAATTAGACAGTGTATATGGCCAAGAACCAAGAAGTGAGAAAAGCTTGCCTCTCAGTCAATGAATGCTGTATGAAACTGACATGTTTTCCTATGCCTCAGGTTACTGAACTGCTAAATGCATGCCTTTATTTAGCAGAGTGGGGCAACGATGCTGGGAACTGAGAGTATTACGAGAGGGTGCTGAAGATGTAGGACAGGTACCTGTCTTGCAAAGAAAGCGGGACAGTGCTCTTTGGAAAATGCACAACTTACATACATTATAAGCCGCATGAATTAGAGAATTTGGTTGTGATACGATGATTATGTAGCCAAATGGTCGCATTCCTTTGAAAAGCCATAAATAATGTCATGTCCTCTGCCTTCCTGAGAAATAGAGATTAAAATCATTCAAGACGGAGGGACTTCAATCAAGAACATAAGGACGCCTCTAAAGCCTGAGAGATTTGATTCAGCTTAGACATACAGACTGAGCCAAAAGAAAACCAGCTGTTTGCAAGCCAAAGAACACACACCTCACTTTCAGCAGAAATGCAAACACAGCACTGATAAGAAATCTGTGCCGAGTTCTACGGGGTAAAAGGAGTGAAACTTATCTTTTCCTTTTTTCCCCCATTTTGGATGAGAGAAATTTTTCATCACCCTAGATCTTAGTCTCCCTGCCCTGTGAGTTGGTGGCTGAATCTGGGATAGGCTTGTGACTTGCTCTGATTTAGAGAATGTGGAAGAAACCATGGTGATACAGTTCTAAGTGTAGGCCTCAAGAGTCTGCTTGTGTCTCCATTCTCCCTCCTGAAACTACACTGTAACTGCTTGCATACGCCTGACAAGTCTGACACCCCATGGCCCAGTTGTCCCCACAGCCCCAGTTACAGTCAGGAGCTCTCCAGGCTGCTTGGCTCAGTGGACCCAGCAGCTCACACCGATTCTTGAGTGATCCCAGATTAAACCAGAAGAACCATCCAACTAAGCCCAGCCCAGATTGCTGACTCACAGAATCACGACCAATATAAACGGCTGTTGTTTTAAGCCACTGAATTTTGGATGATTTCCTACACATAAATAGTTATCTGATAGAAACCTCTGCTTTTGTTGTGAACATTGACAATTGACAATGTAATTCCAATGTTTTTTTGAGAACCATTCTATTTTCTGTTTTCTGTGGATATTTATGTATAAAATAAAATGTCTAGTGAACATTACACTTGAGAGGCAGAGTTGCATGGCAGCTAAAATCATAGGCTCTCAAAATGGGACATGCACAATTCTAATCTGACATCTCCTGTTGACCCTGTACAAGTTACCCCAACTTTTTTCCATCTGGAAAATGGGAAAAATAAAACACACAGCACCTCACTTGGTGCTCACATCAAACATGTATACCATGTTTTTTATTCTTTTATCTTCCCTGTATTGTTGGGAGGGAGCAGATATAAATGTATCCCCCTTTGATGGATGAAGAGACAGGCTCAGACTATGTAAGTGACATAATCCTACTTACTGCTTTTGAGTGCAAGACTTTCTCACCACAGTGCACCAAAGACCTTGCCCAACCAAAGCCCATACACACAGGATTGTTTAAGTAAATTATGGCATATCCACCCCATGGACAATTAGGCACCATGACATATCACTTGATTTCCTGGCATTTTCATGGAGTTTTATTGGGAGGATTAAAGCAAGATGTAAGAAAATGTATATGATAGTATACTATTTTTGTAGCACAAGGACAAAGAAATTTGTACCTATGGGCATATACATATATAAACATAGACACATCTAAGTATATATATAAAATAAATGTGCCTTATCATATGAGCATAAAAAAATTAGGTAAGATACACAGTAGATTGTGACACCAAATGAGAAAGTGACATGGGGAGAAGAACCATTTCAAATAAAAGCACTAAAAAAAATCCTACAAGTATGTATATGAGCCTGTTTACATGACATGGATATATATATATATATATATATATATATATATATATATATATGGATACATAGATATAAAATTTTTAAGTAAAAATATGCTGAAAATTGAAAATATTCTTTTATTGAATATATGTAATATGGAATTTAAAAAAATATTACTTGTTCTACAGACCAAAAAAAGTATAATCTCTCCAAAGCCACATCATTTTGCTACTTTCCCAGTAGAACCAATGTACTTCTTTGCAATAAATACAAGGAAGTTAAAGGCTCCTGTATTTGTCTCAATACTTCATTTGCACCCATCTCCTCCTCAATTTAGCCAAGTAGCAACCTTCTGCATTAGAATTAGCTTGTCCATGCTCACTGGAATTGGAAAAAGGAAAATGCATCATGAATTCCATCCCTTTACTGAGGTATAATCTGCACGTGGTGAGGTTCTCTAAGGCACAGCTGGGTGAATGTTTGCATGTGTTTGCGCTCATGCAGACACCATCTGAACTGAGATCTGCAGCATCTCTGTATCACTCCCAATTGCTCAGGTGTTACTTTCCAACATTATCTTCCCCAGAAGGAAAGTAAATCACTATTCTAATCTCTATCACCAGAGATTAGTTTTGCCTCTTCTTCAGCTTCATACAAAAGGAATCTTCTGTATCTTTTGCATCTGGCTTCTTTCATTCAATATGACATTTATGAGATTTCATTCATAATATAGCATGTATTAATAGTTCACTCTAACAATGCGTTTATCCTTTCTCTGTTGATAGACGATTGGGTATCTGCAGTTTGGGATTATTACAAATAAAAATTTTATGAACATTCTAATAACTGTCTCCTTAAGAACACATATGTTCACTTATCTTAAATTCATATGGTAGACACATGTTTTCCTTTAACAAATACTAATAAAAAGTTTTCCAGTGTGGTCCTAGCCAATTTACACTCCCACTAGCAATGCATGAGAGTTCCAATTATCCACATCTTTGCAAAACTTGGTACTGTTGGTCTTTTCAATTTTTTTGTGTCATTTTGGTGGTCATGCAGCATATCACTATACTTATTAAAAGTGTATATCATTATTAGTTTGTTATCTTAATTTTTACCATACAAAATCCATACAAATCTCAGATACAAAGCATAAATCTGATCTTAATCAGTAAAAGACTACCGTTTTAATTCTTCAAAAATTAGAGAACTAAAGCATTTGCCACATTTAATTTTGAGGTAATGCATAAAAATGATGAAGAAATTGAAATTACATTATACAAATAAATGATTAGCAATACACAACTTTTTGAAAACTAGACATTTGTTCTCAATTCTAAGAGAACAGCTAAAAACAATTATTATAAGCCTTTACTGTTTGACCTTATTACAAGTTTTGGGGAGGAAAGTATTCTTGGTTTCCGATTCCACAGCCAAATTAAAAAGCATTCCTATGTGCAATGGATATTCTTAATGAATAAAACTGAGTGGTTTTAGGAATTAAAGTGATTGTAAGTCAGATCTGTAGTTAAATAAGGTAACCACCACAAAACATATGGCTTGTCTCCGAAAAGGTTCTATTTATAGACATCGGATGACAACCATTAAGCAGTACAGGGTTCTCTCAGCTCTAGTTATAGAGACCTAAAAATACATTTCCTGGCTTCCACCAGGAACTGGCAGAATCTCAAAAAGGAGTTCGTGTCTTGGCCAAAACACAGTCATTTTTTGAGATCAATGTTATCTGCATTAGGCTAAGTCCCATTAGTAGAAGTGGAAGAAATGTTTATCCCCATATTTGAAATTTAACCATCTCCTGTTTGCCTTTGTAGTCTAAGACGCAGTTTGGGAACCATTGGCCATCAGCCTTAGCACAGGCATGAAAGCAGATTCCAGCATCAGTCTTTTTTATCGTAATTGGAGGGTAACTGCTTTACCACGCTGTGTTGGTTTCTGTCGTACAACAATATGAACCAGTTATAAGTATACATATACCTCCTCCCTCTTGAGCCTGCCTCACATCCCCACCATCCCACCCCTCGGTCTTACTCACAGTAACATTGGACTTGCTTCTAGATTTTTCCCTACTGGAGGGACCTCATTTATCACCACTGTTTCAGCACAATATTAGGTCATGATATTTTTCAAGTGCTTCAAGACTGACCTGTCCACCTGGAAGCTCAGTCAACAAACACAGAGATAGCACAAAATGATGCAAATTTGGATGGAAGGCAATTGGCCACTGACTCAGTTTCTCACTGTCCTCCAAAACCCATCCCCCATCTCATCTCTTTAACTTCAAATTGCCATGGCTTCCCACCCCATCAAATTCCCTTTGCCCACTGCACTTGGGGCCTATGACCAATGTTCACCCACCACAGATGGATCTGAGACCACATTCCGCTAAACAGATGTGTTCCCCTTCTGCTCAAAATTGCATTCCTTCTCCTCTTGTATCTCCCAAAGGCTCACAACTTTGTCTAATACTCGGAGCTGTAAGCTGCCTTTTCTTTATAACCAGTCAATAAGTCCTGCTTGTCCTTTCCAGGTAGCTTCTGTCCGCTTTGCCATCCCCGCTCCTCTCCCATCTCTCCAAATCTAGTCGCCACGCCCTATTCTGTTATCTCTTAGCTCATCTCTGTGCCAGTCTCTCACCCTTGCAACTTACCCTTCACCAAACCCCTCCACCTTGCACACTTTCCTCTCTCAATTAGAGAACCACGTGCATGTGTTTTCACTGGCTTTCAAGACACTCCACAAGTCTGACCACACTGACCTCCCATCTCTCTCACTCCTGTAGTTCAAACGCCACTCATTCCTTCTTAGAGAAGCTGCCTGTGCCATGTTATACAAGATCCTGCTCCCAGGCCAAGGGAAGTGAGCACTGGAAGCCATTCCCCTCACCCCAGCTGGCTGCACCAGAGGTGGACCTCTAGCCCTTGGAATCTGGCACCGAGGCCCACTGATGCGCGTGCACCGGGGCAGCCATGCTCAGGGCACAGCAAACGAGCTCTTCTAGAAAGACAAAGGAAAAAGCAGCAGGAAGGTCAGAAGAAGGCGGGAAGAGATACCAACTTCCCTCAAGAGACACAGGTAGTCGTCTGAGCTCTGCACTCCACATTTCTAGCTGCTATGTCTCATCAGTCCCCACTGGGTTTCTCACCAAAGTCCTTTATCCTCCAAAATCATGCTGCCCAAAGCCAGGTGCGCTGGGTTCTGATCCTCGTTGATAAACCTAAGTAAGCCATATTTGACACCATACCTGCTTGCAGCTCTGTGTCTCTGTAAAGACTCCTCCTCTGCCTTAACTGCTACCTACCCGTCTTCATCAGACTCTTCACAGCACCTTTTCAGACTTAACTCAAGCTCCACTCTGCTTCTTCCCAGAGGCTCTCTTTGCTCCAGCTTTCCCTGATTTATGTTGAGATGGGAGGTAAGATGGTAGAAAGAAGGAGAAAAGGCCTAAGAACTTTTATATTTACTTGTTATATACTCCTTCCTTCTCTCAGGCTCTATTTTCTAATACAGAACTTGAATACAATAAAATTCCTTATATGAGTCTCCTGTGAGCCTACATTAGACAACATACATGAAAATGCCTGGTCAGTTTCTGGTTCTATTCAGGGTCTACTGAAAAGTTCATTGTATTTCTTGCATTTTTTGGTTCCTATAGAACTTTTGCTTCAACATCAAGCTGCCACTAGGCAGCAACAAAGACATATCAGTTCTTCAGAAATATGTATGATGTGGGCCCAATTTTCTTCCAATACTGGAAAGTTCAATGATATGTTCTTCCACATCAAGAAGTGAAGAGAACCCAAGTGAGGTTAACTGAATGCCCACCCTGGATCACTAGGTGTCTATGATGCATCCTGACCCCAGGATATTAAAGTACTTCTGAAGAGTAAATCTTCACTCCATTAAAATGACTTTTTTTCTAGAGGCTAAAGATTTTATTTTTCAAGTATATTACTTGTTTGTATTTTCCCCATCAACTCACTCTGCAGATTTTCTTACACTTGGAAACACATCAAGTGAAAAAATAAAGATGACTTCGTTGATAAGTATATGAAAATAAAATTTCTAAACCAGAAGAATTTCAATTACATTAGGAAATACCCCAACCATGAAAATTTTAGTAGACACAAGATTACAGAATTACAAAACCTGGAAAACATAAAACCAATAAGTAAAGAAACTTGTTTTTAATAGTTTCCCATAACTCCTAAATTAAAAACTATAATTATATCATTCTTCAACTTGTTGATTTAAATGACCAATCAGAAATGGTTTTGCAAGTTAGCAAACAATAAGACAAATATAGGGCAAAGTTTCAAGGAGGCTAGCTTAATACATTGGAGAAGGAAATGGCAACCCACTCCAGTATTCTTGCCTAGAGAATCTTGTGGGCAGAGGGGCCTGGTGGGCTGCTGTCCATAGGGTCACACAGAGTTGGGCACAACTGAAGCAACTTAGCAGCAGCAGCTTAATACATATTAATAATTCCCTACATACATTTCCTACAAACATTAATAATTTCCTACATTCCTATAATAATTGCATACATACATTCCCTCTTTTATAGAAGAATTAATGCTTTTGAACTGTGCTGTTAGAGAAGACTCTTGAGAGTCCCTTGGACTACAAGGAGATCCAACCAGTCCATCCTAAAGGAAATCAGTCCTGAATATTCAATGGAAGGACTGATGCTGAAGCTGAAACTCCAGTACTCTGGCCACCTGATGGGAAGAACTGAATCATTGGAAAAGACTCTGATGCTGGGAAAGATTGAAGGCAGAAGGAGAAGGGACGGCAGAGGATGAGATGGCTGGATGGCATCACTGACTCAATGGACATGAGTTTGAGCAAACTGCGGGAGTTGGTGATGGACAGGGAGGCCTGGCATGCTGCGATTCATGGGGTCGCAAAGAGTCGGACACGACTGAGCAACTGAACTGAACTGAACTGAACATACATTTGCATTAATAATTTCCTACATACATTTCTATAATGATTTCCTACATACATTTCCTCTTTTATAAATTTGGAAGCAGTTTGATACATGCACTTAGTTAGTGGTTCAGATGGTAAAGAATCTGCCCACAATGTGGGAGACCCAGGTTTGATCCCTGGGTCAGGAAGATCCCCTGGAGAAGGGAATTGGCAACCTATTCCACTATTCTTGCCTGGAGAGTTCCATGGACAGAGGATCCTGGCAGTCTACAGTCGATGGGGTTGCAAAGAACAGGCACAACTGAGCAACTTTCACTTTAGCTTTCTTTCACTGGTGCAGGCACTAAAAATCTATCAGGGAGATAGGACACCTGATTCCTATTCCTTAGATTTTTATGATATTTGCCAAGTTATATAATTTCTGTGCCTCATTTTCCTCATTCCTAAAATTAAAAGATTGCTGGTGGGAGAGAAAATTAGCAGGCGGATTCTTTACCAGCTGAGCCACAAGGGAAGCCCAAGAATACTGGAGTGGGTAGCCTATACTTTCTCCAGCAGATCTTCCCAACCCAGGAATCAACCCGGGGTCTCCTGCATTGCAGGTAGATTCTTTACCAACTGAGCTATCAGGGAAGCCCTTTAAAAGGTAATTGGGCAATGTCTATTAAAATGTAAAATGCACATAAACTTCTTACATTTTAATACCAGCATTTCCCTTCTCTTTGGTATCCTAAAAAAGCCAGTGCAAGGAAGCTTGTGCGTTCCAGCACTCTGCAGGACAGGGAAAATTCTGAAACAAGCCAAATACCCATCTGAGAGAAGGACACGAAGCAAACTATGGGGCATCCACATGATGAGATGTGGTGTCAAAACGTGGGGTACCAGCTGCAACCACATCTGATAAAACATGTGAAACGGCTCTGTGTCTGTTAATAGGCAGAGTCAAGGTCTCTAAGACATATCATAAAATATAAAAAGCAAGTTACATAAAACATGGTGCTATGTGTTACACATACACTAAATGATAATACATATTTTCTGTAGATACACATATTCGTATCTCAATGTTCAAGACAAGTGGACTGATCACATAGCCGGTGCTTGTTTGGGAAGCTGAGAGGTGCCAAAGTGGACAGTGACTTCATTTTGTTGCTTTCGGTTTTTAGATGAAGAAGGCATTCATAAATTCTATGTATAATTACAATTAATTAAAAAAAAAATTAAACTCTTAGTCTAGACAATCTCAAAGCCCTTTCTGAGTTCCATGTTTGTTGAGAAAGCATGGATGATTTCTTAGTTGGAAATCTTAACTTATATTTCACATCTTAACATACCTAAACTTCCCTTGTTGCTCAGATGGTAAAGAATCTGCCTGCTATGTAAGGACCTGGGTTTGATCCCTGGGTCGGGAGGATACCCTGGAGAAGTGAACAGCTACCCACACCAGTATTTTTGCCTGGGAAATCCCATGGATGGAGGAGCCTGGTGGGCTACAGTCCACGAGGTCACAAAGAGTCAGACACAACTAGGCAACTAACACCAAACTTAACTAGTCTTTAATATCTTGTTAGTCTAGTATTTTGTAAAATCATATCTGATTTATAAGCAAATAGTTGCAAATAGTTACTTATCATTTCAAAAGGAAGTGACATAAATGTGAAATAGTTTTATAGATTTGTAACCAAATTCTTAGAGCCTTGGGCAGGATTTTTAACACAGTTTCCAAGTCAGCATCAACAAAGGACCCACTTTATAGTATATTAGTGGCTACAGTGTTGGGCTCTTCTGGACTGAAAGAGCTCAAAGTACACTGGTGTTGCTAATTCTATCACAAATTACTAACACACAAAATGAAATGCTATTTTGTGTTTAATAAAAAAGACTGCTATAAAGCATCATATCTTTCTAAAGTGTTAACCAATCAACTCAATAATCCATCCAATATTCTTTTCTCAAGACTTATCTCAGAATATACCTAACTTGATTCTATCTTTCTTCACCAAGTATTAGAGAGAGGAAACACAATTATAGAAAGTACTGAAGCACTATTTGGTAAAACTAAATACAACTTACTGGAGGCAAAATGTAAGACTTTTGCAAACTGCCTTCGGAACAATCTCCAATGTCTTCATGCCCATTACTGGCCCATTTGCAAAACTCTCTAAATTGGTCCCCCATGTCTTACACCCGATGATGGTGACATTATGAAAGAGTATTATTAGTACTGCAAGCAATGACTTAACAGTATTTCTGCATCTACCACAAGAAATTTAAGTGTCTGAGAACTCGTGAGAGACCTTGTTCGTGACTTTATTTCACATTCCAACTAGATTTTAAAGTGGATTCCATGACCTAACAGATTTCTTTTCCGGAAGAATTTAGCTCCTTGTCCCTCTCAGTCCCATCCTGAGAAAAGAGAGTCTCTTCTCTTTTCTAGGTTCAATCCTGAGCTTGACATAATAATCCAATTCCATCCCACTTTCCTCAGGACTTTAATTACAAAACTTCCTTTCTTTGTCTTGCACCTCCAATTTCCCCTTTCCCCTGATTCCTTTTATTCTACATGGAAATGCTCAGGCTTCTCTAAATAGAAATAAAGGCCCTTCGATCAAGGATACTCCCCTCTGAACACAGCATCCTCCTCCCTCCCCAGAGACTTCTGCTCCCGGGTGCCTTGATGACTTCTTTCCTGTTACTCCGGAGACTCCACTGTCTCCAAGACTGTCCATTCTTTATACTTTCAGGCCCAGTGGCCTGTCTCAGTCCTTACAGCCTAAGGTCACTTGACACCACTGTCCTAACACTCCCTGAAATTTGCCCTGTTTCCTCACTGCCTCCTGTCTCCCCCTCTCTCATCTGACATGTGAGAGTCCTTACACATCTTCTGTCTTGCTCTCTTGAGAGAACTCAGCTAGTGTGTGCCACTTTTCATGATGAAGGCATAAAGGGACACCGATCTTACTATAGCTTATGTGTGTGGCTTGCCCTCGAGCATACCTTCAGAGGACAGAATGAGAAGAGCTGTCCTTGGACTTGGACTTGTGTGATCAGGGGGCTCTGAACCCACCTGGGACCCCTGCTTCCCAGTGCACCCACTGTCACTTTTGGCAACTGGTTCCCAGATCAGGATCATCACCCTGTCACTTCTGATTCAAGTGCCCATTCCACAATCCCAAATGCCTGCTGGGTGTGTCCACCTGGGTAGTCTGCCAGCTCCTCAAGTCAACTCAACTGAAATCCCAGTCTTACATCACTTGTCCCACCTACACACTCCAAGTCACCTTTCTGTCCAATAAATTTCTCAACAGCACAAATCATCACTTATTCCCTTCATTCAACTCACTCCTATCAGGGCCATCCTGAGTGCATAACTCAGAAAGTATTTTGTGAAGTCTTTGGACCATTCACTTCCTTTTTGAGAAGGATTTTATGTCCTCAGAGGAGTAAATATTGAAATCAAATCTACTTATTATTCAAAGGTCATCTTCAATTTGTACATCCTAAGTCTTTCCTCAGGACACGACACAAGCGTTTTATAACAAGTTAACAGAATTCATTTTACAAGTTGGTACTTCACCAGTTTTGCAAAGAAAAGGACATACTTTGCATAAGCATGATTATTGAAACTGGGATTCAATTCACTTGACTAGTTAGTTAATTAATTCTATGGTTGGTGCCTAGATTATACTGTGATTTCTATTTGTGTCAACACTGAAGTTTATGAAAAACTCAATTTATCCCCCCAAAAAAGTAGCAATGGAGAAACCAGTGAATAAAGATTCTACTTTCAAACAATGAATTTAATAACTAGCTCTAATCATTAAACTCCTAGTTTCAGTTTTGTAAAACCAAAACACATCCCTTATAAAGGAAAATATGATTTTATTATAATAAACTGTGAAAGTTATGTATAGTCACTTTAGAAAAAGTTGCAAATGTGAGGCAAGTATAAATAAATAAATTAAAATCATTCATAATCCCACCAGTGCTATTTTGGTGCTTATCCATATAGGTATTAGGCATTTTCTCGTTTTCAAAAAATTAGATCTTTTTGTTCATTTTCCTTTGTAGTCTGCAAATTTCTCTTGACATTAAAACAAAACATTTTTATATATTATTTAATTTGGCAACATCATTTTTAATGCCTACATAAGGTTCAATCATAGACATACATCCTAATTTAACTGATTTCCTATTGATGAATATTTATAGCTTATTTTCCAATTTATTATGCTATTGATCAATATCATGATTAACCTCTATAATTTCTACCCACTTTTATGATAATTTCCTTAGACTAATGAATTAAAAGTGAAACTGTTGGATCAAAGAACTTGAGGATTTTTATGCTTTTGATAAATACATCAAAAGCTATCCAGAAAAGCTGAATCAACTTAAATTCTCTGCAAATAGCTTAGAGTTGTATTTAATCTCATCATTGCCAACCATTGGCTCTCTTAGTTTTGGAAAAAAGGAAACTATGGGTGAAAATAATTATTGTTTGTATAATTTGTATTTCTTTGGTTAGGAATGAAACTAACAATTTTCTTATACTTATCTATATTTGCATTTTTTCCTTCTTCCTTTCTTTTTCTTTTTTTCATTAATTGCCCATTTGTAGTCTTTGTCCATATTTCTGTTTTTCTTATATTCTAGATATTTAATAAGGATTTAAAGCTTCTAAATATCATTTATTTTGCAAAAATTATTTCTAGTCTGCTTTTTAAAACAAATTCGCTTTGCATTTGTTTTCTAATTTATGGATTGCTTTATGTGGAAGTATTTTTTAATAATGCTGTCAAATTTAACTTTCTTTTTGTAGATTCTCCCTTTTATTGAATAATCTACTATTAACCAACTGCTTTAGGATCTTTATTACATGCTAGTTTTGTTTGTCTATTTGTTTTATAGTTGTTTGGTGTGTTTATGAACTTTCCGTTTTGTTTTACTGATGTGTTGATTTCCATTGCCAATAAAATGCTACATTAGCTGTCTTACACTGTGTTTGAAAATTCAATCAGCACCATTCCCTCTTAGTGTTTCTCTAGCTTCTCCAAAAAATTTCATGTTCACTTGAGTTGTTTTCCAAATTTATAAAATAACCTTTTAACTTTGAATTTGCATTCATTTAATTTGGGAATGGTGTGTATCCTTAACATGTTAGTATATCTATAAATATGGTATCTCTATTTAAGACTGTTTTTTATTCCTTTGAAAATGTTTTAGTTTTTGTTTCTTTTTTTAATGTATAGATTCCATCCACTCCATAAGATTTTTTTAAATGTAGGTATTTTATTTTTGGGGTTGGGTTGTTGTTTTGACTATCATCTTCACAAAATTTTCATTATCAAACATAAGGAAGCTTCCCATTTCATAAATTTATTTTGGAAATATTCTCTTTACTGAATTCTTCATTAGCATTAATCTTTTCAGTTGTTCCTGTATTCTTAGAGTAGACAATCATACTATATGCAAATTATAAAATGGATTTTTTTCTAATATTTATAGTTTTCAATTTCATTTTATTGGCCAATGTTCACTAATATGAATGACAGTGAAAAACTTGGCTCCTTATCAATTTAATGGGAATACGTCTCCAGAATGTTACTATCACATATGATGTTGGTTGCTAGTTTGACATAGAATCTTACCATTCTTTTGTTTGTTTGTTTGTTTGTTTTTTTGTTTTGTTTTGTTTTTTTAATTTATTTATTTTTTCAGTGGGTTTTGTCATACATTGACATGAATCAGCAATAGATTTACACGTATTCCCCATCCCGATCCCCCCTCCCACCTCCCTCTCCACCCGATTCCTCTGGGTCTTCCCAGTGCACCAGGCCCGAGCACTTGTCTCATGCATCCAACCTGGGCTGGTGACCTGTTTCACCATAGATAATATACATGCTGTTCTTTCGAAACATCCCACCCTCACCTTCTCCCACAGAGTTCAAAAGTCTGTTCTGTACATCTGTGTCTCTTTTTCTGTTTTGCATATAGGGTTGTCGTTACCATCTTTCTAAATTCCATATATATGTGTTAGTACGCTGTAATGTTCTTTATCTTTCTGGCTTACTTCACTCTGTATAATGGGCTCCAGTTTCATCCATCTCATTAGAACTGGTTCAAATGAATTCTTTTTAACGGCTGAGTAATATTCCATGGTGTATATGTACCACAGCTTCCTTATCCATTCATCTGCTGATGGGCATCTAGGTTGCTTCCATGTCCTGGCTATTATAAACAGTGCTGCGATGAACATTGGGGTGCACGTGTCTCTTTCAGATCTGGTTTCCTCAGTGTGTATGCCCAGAAGAATCTTACCATTCTTAATTTGTAAGATCTCTTAAAGATTATCAGGAGTAGATGTTGAATTTTATTCCATCTTTTAGTCATTTTATCAGTATGATCTGGGTTCAATCCCTGGGTTGGAAAGATCCCCTCAGTGAGGGCATGGAACCCACTCCAGTATTCTTGCCTGGAGAATCCCCACGGACAGAGGAGTCTGGTGGGCTGCAGTCCAGGGGGTCACAAAGAGTCAGACACGACTGAGCAACTAAGCAAGCACAGTATGATCTCACTGTTTTCCTCCTTTTTTCTGTTGAGGCAGTGCTAATACGGATACTTTTTCCAATATTAGAATATACTTACATTTCAGGATCAATCTCTACTTTATTATGTCGTATTTTTCTTACCCTGCTAGATTGTATGTATAGACACATTCAGTCTTATTCACCTAATAGACTAATTCTGCATCGTGGTTTATAAATGAGATACATTATATGAATGAATAGGAAGTAATACAGGTAATATTTTCATTTCCTCAATGCTCCACTTGTAGTTCAACATTGTTGGAACAAAGGCTATAAAATTATCATAGGTAATGATTTCCAAGAAAATCATAAATAAAGTACATATTCAGAAATGTCCAATAACTAGTCTCTTAACCCCAAAAGAAGTTACACAAACTGGACTTGGTGAAATAACACTAAAGGAGTGCTCCCTTTTAGGGGAAATTACTTCTTTTTTAAATGACTACCTCAGAAATCATTATTCATCTGACACATTCACTAGGTAATTCTGAACCTCCCAAAGACAGATTCTAACAAAGAGAAAAATAAATTCTAACCATGATATCATAGACAAAAAGGGGTTAAGCTGTCAGCGTTATGTTCCTGGTGATTCTTAACATCTCGGGAAGCAGAAACAGATACTCACTCACACTGTCTCTAGAGATGCTGAGAATCAGCCAAGAGGTCTATTCTTAGTAAAATACTCCTTTCAACCTAATAAACTGCTACTCCAAAAAACTTGACCAATTGTTGCCAGATCCACAAAGTCAAAGCAATAACAACAGAGGCCAAAAAAACCCTGGACTTTCAAACAAAAAATTTCACATTCACTAGATCCTTCCATGACAATGAGTATGTGTATGTCTTTGAATGGAGTCGCATTGTGAAGTATTATATCAGGCTCCAGGAACAGGATTTAAGAGGATATGGAAATTTTACAGTTGACCTTTAATGTAGTACTGTGTTGAGAAGGAAGAAGTTCAAAAAGGGTAAAGTGTTACATTCCACTATGGCTGGAAATTTCAGGCAAGAATAAGCAAGGCAAACTCATGGCAGGATTTTAAATTCATGTACATGGCTAAACCAGTAACAACCAGTTTTGGCAGTACACTGCGCATTGCTGGAAAACTCTTTCCCACTTTCTTTTTAACCCTACGGCTCTTACTTGCTTCTTGAAACTGAGCACTGGGTAAAACCACTTTGGAAAACTGTTAATATTTACTGAAACTGTATGTATGCACTATTTATTAGTGGTGTGCAGGCGGCATCCACCAGCTCACGAGCACACCGTAGACATGTCCTCCCCACTGTACGTCTGAGTACACGACTGCTTATAACTCAGTAATTTCACTCTGAGTTACAGACATGCCCAGAAGACATGCTTCCTCCACACGTGCATTGTAGATATGCACCAGGAAATCCACTGTAATATTATTAACAACAGCTCCAAACTAGATCTAGCCAAATGCTCGTAACTTTACAATGGACAGATGAATGTTGGATCAATCACACAATGGAGTACTTTTCAGCAATGAGAATTACAATTGCATATGATAATATGGATTAGTCTTACAGGCAGTATGTTGAGTGAAAGAACCCAGTGCAAAAGAGGCCCTGCCTTATGTTTCCATTGATATAAAGTATGAAGCAGACACAGTTAATCTATACTCTTCAAGGCAGGAGGCGACCCTTGTGCGGAGGGGCAGTAGCATCTGGAAGGGAGCAGGGAAAGGAGGTGGGGGTACTGAGGGTTAGGTTGGGAGTAAGTGAGGACTTCTGGGATGCTAGGAATGTCTTGTTTCTTAATCTGGGTGTCAGGGTGCAGATTACATGGACATACTCAGGTTGTAAAAGTTCATGAACTGTGTACTTTTCTAACTGTATTTTGTATCTCAATAAAATATATACAAGAAAGAAAGAAAGAAGAAAGCTCAGGCAGGTATCAATTTCTCAAGGGGGTTTCCCCTATCTCAGACAGCTGTCCACCTAACAACAGGTTGTGAGACTTGAAACAGAAGTGTAAATATTGTATAAAATAACTAGTACAGACCCTGGCTTAAAGACTGCCCCTCCCAAGTATATTTATTCTTATCATTCTCTAACTCGCACCTTATCTGTGTTACATATCACTTTGTATAATTATTTGCCACTGTACTGTAATCATGTTTTTACTTAATTTCCATGCCCACTAGATGATCAGCAGCTTGAAGCACAGGACAACATCTTAACTGTACCCACAGAGGCTAGACCAGAGTGGGCATCTGATAAATATTTGATGGGATAGAATGAAAGTCTGTAACAAAGCTCCAAGACTGCTTAGCAGGTCCCAGGTGACATGGGAGAAATTCTCTCAGTCCATTTAACCGACCGTGTGGTTGAGTTACAAAGGAAGGAAAAATTGCCATCCAGAAATGAGAGTGTGCTCAGGCTGAGAAACGTACATCCTGGGTTGGAGAGGGAGTTCACTTTGCTATGAAGAAATGTATACGTATTTCCCCAAGACAGTGATTTTATTTCCTTTGGATGTCAAAGCAGTATGTGCACTATCATAGTCATTACCATCTTCACAGCAACCAAGATACAGAAAGAACCTAAATGTCCATTGACAGATGAATGGATAAAGAATATACACACAGACACACACACACACAGTGGAATATTATTCAGTCTTAAAAAAAAAAAAAGGAAGAAGGAAATTCTGCCATTTAAAACAATGTGGATGGATGGGGAGGATATTCTACTAAGTGAAATAAGCCAGACATAGAGAGACAAGTACTGCCTAATCTCACTTACATGTAAAATCATTTTTTTAAAAAAAGAGTTAAATACAAAGAAACAGAAAGTAGAACGGTGATTTAGCAGAAGCTTCATTGACTACGCTAGAGCTTTTCACTGTGTAGATCACAACAAACTGTGTAAAATTCTTAAAATATGGGAATACCAGACCACCTAATCTGTCTCCTGAGAAACCTGTATGCAGGTCAAGAAGCAACAGTTAGAGCTGGACATGGAAAAATGGACTGGTTCAAAATTGGGAAATGAGTACATCAAAGTTGTATATTGTTACCCTGCTTATTTAACTTATATGCAGAGTACATCATGCAAAATGTTGGGCTGGATGAATTGCAAGTTGGAATCAAGACTGCCAGGAGAAATATCAACAACCTCAGATATTCAGATGACACCAATTTAATAGCAGAGTGAAGAGGAACTAAAGAGTCTCTTGATGAAGGTGAGAGAAGAGAGTGAAAAAGCTAGGTTGGAACTCAACATTCAAAAAAAAAAAAAATATATATATATATATATATAAGATCACAGCATCTGGTCCCATCACTTCATACAAATAGATGAGAAAAACCGGAAATAGTGGCAGATTTAATTTTCCTGGGCTCCAAAATCACTGCAGATGGGGACTGCAGCCATGAAATTAAAATACACTTGCTCCTTGGAAGAAATCCTATGACAATCCTAGACAGCATATTAAAAAGCAGAGATATCACTTTGGTGACAAAAATCCATATAGCCAAAGTTATGGTTTTCCCAGTAGTCATGTTCAGATGTGAGAGTTGGACCATAAAGAAGGCTGAGAGCCCAAAAATTGATGCTTTCAACTGTGGTGCTGAAGAAGACTCTTGAGAACCTCTTGGGCCTCAAGGAGATCAAACCGGTCAATCCTAAAGGAAATCAACCCTGAAGATTCATTGGAAGGACTGCTGCTGAAGCTGAAGCTCCAATACTCTGGCCATGTGATGCAGAGAGCTGACTCTTTGGAAAAGACCCTGATGCTGGGAAAGATTGAAGGCAGGAGGAGAAGGGAGCACCAGAGGATGAAATGGCTGGATGGCATCATTGACTCAATGGACATGAATTTGAGCAAATTCCAGGAATTAGGGAAGGGCAGGGAAGCCTGGCATGCTGCAGTCCATAGGGTTGCAAAGAGTCAAACAGGGCAGTGACTGAACAACAATACCACTGAACTGAGGATAAAGATAGTAGGTTATACAGAATGTGTATTTTACCTAGCATACATGAAAAAGAAATGTTGACACATTTCCATATTTAGAGCTCTGACCATACCATCGAGGCAATGTGAGAGTGAGATGCTAACACAAGCTGCTGCAAGGTAATCCCAGAGTCTGCTGGGATCAAATATGATCAAGTCTAGACAGGCAGTGGCAAGAGTGATTAACTAAGATGGGAAGAGGACTTCATCATCTTCCCAACAGTCCAGAACAAGAGAACAGCAATGTCTTGACCATCAGAGCCTGGCATAAAGACATGGGAAACCTCTAGGGAGAAATAGTGCCCAGCCTGAAGGGCAGACATTATGAAGCCCAGGTTTTCAGAATGTTGAGAAGGGCTGATTCAGTCTTAGAGGATTCTAAAAAGAAGAGCAAAGCAGAAAAGCAGACCCCAGGAATGGTGGAGACTTTGGATATAACTCCTGGGTCCTTTCTGCTTGGCTGGAGCAGTACCAGAGAGCTAAGCTGGGTCACCATCCCATAACCCTTCTCCAATGCCAGGGCCCTTCCTGGAGAGCAGAACAGCAGCAGAATACAAAGCTTGGGACTTTCAGATCATGAATTTCACTGTCCTGTAACTTTGTATTAGTAGGCTATAAATGATGCAGCCACAAAACTCTGTGTTCATCTAGGATGCTATTGGTGACCAGAGTAGGACCTAACAAAACATCCATACATCCACAGATAAAATGAGAAGACTGGAATGCATGATCTTTGCAGTTCCTCCAAATTCTAAATTCTTTAGCTTACAGCTGCTTAAAAAGCTAACAGATATGCCAACTCTGGATCAGAGTCAAAACAATAAAACTGAGCATCACAGGGGGACTGTCACCTCGGATTCACTCCCAGGCCATGTCTTCAGTTTAGGAGACTGATGACTGTCCATCCTTCTACTGTGGATCAGCCAGCCAAACTAACTGACTCTGGGAGACACATCTGACTAGAGACTGTCCTTTCTGTGGGCTCCTCCCTCTGGGTCGGTGAGTTCACACGGGATATCAAATTTTAGACATGAGAATACATCGCTTACTGTGCAAAGAATGGAATAAAAGAAAAAGGAAGAAGGGGACAGAGGAAGAAAGCAAAGAAAGACCTGATGATAGATTTTCCAGATAATCATTCATTCAATATTTGTACCAACAATAGCACCAGTCGTGTGCAGAAACTGAAGTGTTATGGATTCAAAGTATCACATAATACACCTTGAGAGACTCCCTTTATAGAGTTTACAGATCTAAGTAGTGCTTCTCAATCATTGGTAATTTTGTCACTCAGGAAACAGACAACAATGTTTGGAGACATTTTTGGTGGCTGCAACGGGGGGTATTACCCGGCACATGGTGGGTAGAGGTCAAAGACACTGCTAAACATCACACAATGCACAGAGCAGCTCCCTACTTCCCCAGCAAAGAAGTATTTGGCCTAAAATGTTAAAAGTATCAAGATTGAGAAATGCTGATCTAAAGGGAGAGAATAAATCAACCACAACAAAGAATGCAACATATGCATACATAGCCTTATACTTAAGAAATGAAAGGGGACAATCTAAATTGTGCATGTGTGTGGGGGTGGGGATATATGGATGGCCTCTAGAAAAGCTTTTTGGAGCAGTTTACCCATGAGATGAACATACAGGTTAGTTGACGAATATGGGGACTTCGGTAGAGAGAAGTAAAGGAAACCATTGTGTTCAAGACAAAGGATTAGCAGGTATGAAGACACGTGAGAACTCAACTATTAATACACAATCATTCATGTCAGAGAGAAGGTCAACCTGGGGCACTGCAGGATTTGAAGCTTGAGAGGTAGGCAGGGGATAGATGATGCTGACCTCTGGATGCTGAACTAGAGACTAGACCAGCATTGTCCAATCAAAGTTTCCTCCACAGAGTGGTCTTCTCCAGTAAGCATTTGCAAATCACTAGCCCTGAGGACAAACGTGGAGGAAGGGAAGTAAACAGAAGTCAAAGAGATTTTTAGAAGCCATTGCAGAGAACCAGGTGGACAGTGAGGATAGAGAAGCAAATGCAATTCCAAGAGGAATGGAAGGGGCATAATCCCCAAGATTTGGTGACTGAGTACATGAGTGTGGGTGGAGGGCATGTGCTTGTATGGTCACTGAACCCAACCAACATCCTCTACAGGGGCAGAATCTTTTTCGTAATTAGAGTAATACCTCACTCATAAGAGATGTGGGGTTTCCCTGCTAGCTCAGCCGGTAAAGAATCCACCTGCAATGCAGGAGGCCCAAATTCAATCCCTGAATGTGGAAGAAAAGGAAATAGCAACCAACTTCAGTATTCTTGTCTGGAAAAATCCCACGGACAGAGGAGCATGAAAGGCTATAGTCCATGGGGTCGCAAAGAGTCGGACATGACGTAACGACTAAACCACCACCATCAGATGTAGCTGACTTATTTAGTGGAGTGAAAGTAGCTCAGTCAATTGAAATGCACTTAATTAGAATTATCACTTTCATATATCATCATATCTTATTTTTAGATAAGATTTAATCTAGTCTCATCCTTCTATTGATAAATCATCTTTATGAGTGAGTTATTTAAGAAAGTTTGCAAATACCATATATTTCACTTGAATTTCTTTGAGTGTTAAAGTTAGTGACTACTTCTTAATTAGGTTTTAGTGTAGTTTTCTTGTTTTACAATGTTGTATTAGTCTCTACTGTACGGCAAAACGAAGCCGTCACACATACACACACAACCGCTCTCTGGACTTCCTGCCCGTTCAGGTCACCGTGGGGCACTGGGTAGAGCTCCCTGTGTTGCACAGTAGGTTCTAATTAGTAGGTTCTAATTTTATGTGTAGTTAAGTGACCGCTTCTGACTCCTAAATCCTTGAGGCACTCTTCATTTGAGTCCTAAAATTTCCACTTTTATTGCACAACTTCAAGTTCTCTATATTAACTCCCAAACACTGTATGATGAAATCTTCTCCAAGTGTGGCTGTATGAACCTTAAACCAAAAAATGGGAAGGTACAGAATTGGGAATCTAGGGTTAAATAACTAAAATGTACTCATTCAGAAGTCAAGTTAGGCAGTGGAAGCAGCACTATTCTAATTGTTTAACTGATCTATTGTTTGTTTTCCTTTTAAATTATCTGTAGATTTTCTAGGGGACCTTGGGTCACCTAAATCTTGGCTGTCCAATATGGTGGCCACTAGTCCTGAATGCTGCTGGTTCAAAGTGACATATGTCATATGTGTAAAACACACACTGGAATTCAAAGACTCTGTTCAAAGAAATGTAGAATACTTCAATCATTTTTTATATTATTTACATGCTGAAATTATAAATACTTTAGATATGGAGTTGAATCAAAAATATTTTTACATTAGTTTCATTTATTTCCTTTTATTTTTTCTTAATGTGGCAACAAGAATATTTAATATTACCTGTGTAACTTGGTGGCACTAGTGGTGAAGAACCCATCTGCCAATGCGCAAGACACAGGAGACGTGGGTTCAATCCCTGGGTCGGGAAAATCCCCTGGAGAAGGGCATGTAAACCCTCTCCAGGATTCTCACCTGGAAAACTGCATGAACAGAGGAGCCTGGCAGGCCACAGTCCATGGGGAAGCAAAGTCAGATATACCCAGGGCACCTTAGCAAGCGCATGTAACTTTAATCAAACCTGAAAGAGTTTAACAGCAAGCCCTGGAGAAAGAAGTAGGAGGCTATAATATAAAGAAGATAAAGAGGAAAAAGCTCAAAGAGTCCTGGGAACTTCTCCAAACATAACCTAGAAGATGTGAGAGAAGCACTCAGTTATGGTTTATTGCTATTGCTTGCCTGCTTCTCCACATGTATATAATCTAAGCTTAGTCATCCCCATCTACATCTGCTTCATTGACTACGCTGAAGCCTTTGACACTGTGGATCACAACAAACTGGAAAATTCTTCAAGAGATGGGAATACCAGGTCACCTTATGTGCCTCTTGAGAAACCTGTATGCAGGTCAAGAAGAAACAGTTAGAACTGGACATGGAACCACAGACTGGTTCAAAATTGGGAAAGGAGTACATCAAGGCTGTATATTGTCACCTTGTTTATTTAACTTATATGCAGAGTACATCATGGGAAATACCGGGCTTGATGAAGCACAAGCCAGAATCAAGATTGCAAGGAGAAATATCAATAACCTCAGATATGCAGACGACACCACCCTTATGGCAGAAAGCAAAGAGGAATTAACGAGTCTCTTGATGAAAGTGAAAGAGGAGAGGGAAAAAGAGAGTTGGCAGATGGTGACTGCAGCCATGAAATTAAAAGACACTTGCTTCTTGGAAGAAAAGTTATGACAAATCTTGACAGCACATTAAAAAGCAGAGCCATTACTTTGCCAACAAAAGTCTGTTGAGTCAAAGCTATGGTTTTTCCAGTAGTCACGTATGGATGCAAGAGTGGAACCATAAAGAAGGGTGAGCATGGAAGAATTGATGCTTTTAAATTGTGGTGTTGGAGAAGACTCTTGAGAGTCCCTTGGACTGCAAGGAAATCAAACCAGTCCATTCTAAAGGAAATCAATCCTGAATATTCATTGGAAAGATGATGCTGAAGTTGAAACTCCAATACTTTGGCCACCTGATGCAAAGAACTGACTCATTGGAAAAGACCCTGATGCTGGGAAAGATTGAAGGCAGGAGAAGGGGATGACAGGATGAGATGGTTGGATGGCATCACCAACTTGATAGTCATGAGTTTGGGCAAGCTCGGGCAGTTGGTGATGGACAGGGAAGCCTGGTGTGCTGCAGTCCACGGCATTGCAAAGAGTTGTATACAACTGAGTAACTGAACAACAGCAACGAGCCATCCCCACGACAGTGTCCTCAGCATGACCCTGGCACAATCTAATGCAAAGGTGAGAGAGATGACTGGGCCGGAGGGTGACCTCACAGAGCCCAGCACAACACACAGAGAGAGGAGACAGCAGCCAAGAGCACACCAGTTCCAAGGATCAGTGCACAGATGCAGGACTGGGGCTGGGGAAGACCAGAGCAGGAGGGGGGCTTGTGACTAGAGACAATGGAGAAGGTCATTAACAAGGAGGGCCAGGGTGACCTCCAAAAGACTGAATTCTCAGTGACCACAGAAGACTTGGCTTCACATCAAACAAGATGAGAGTCCTCCATCAACCTGTGAGCATTGTTAAGGGCAAGATGCACCCAAGTGCCATCTTGTGATGGAGGGACAAAAAGCCAAAGTCTCACACAAGTGACAGGTGATGAAGCAGAAACTTAAAAAGACCAATGAGTGAGCTGAAGTTTAAACTGGAAAAAAACTGAGAGATATTTAATTGGAAACTTCAAATGTTTTCTGTGTTCAGGAATATTAACAGCTTGAAAATAAGATAAAATTTAATCAGGTTTACTTTTAAGTTCCAGCCCCACTTGGAGAAGTGAGAACTTGAGGTGAGAACACATTGACTTCCTCTACAGAGCTCCCTTCAAGGAACCTTCTCAGGGATCAGTGAGGAATCTCTTTAGACAAGCAGAGCTAAAATAGCACATTGTATTTATCACTTTGTAGGTAAATCAAAGGAGTAAAACAACAGAAAAAAAAAAAAAAGCCTTTATAATACCAAAGGCAAAAAAAAAAAACAAAAAAAACCAGATCTGGCTAAAAGCTCACCTCCAAAGCTGAAGAGGTATCCAAAGTATGCGAAGACATAAGATGTCAGGAAATTAAGGACCTGCTCAATTTTTAGGACTCCAAGCTATTGTAAACCCCAGTAACTAATCTAATATAAATAGATTAAGAATTTTTCTCTCTTCATATATGTCAAAAAGAACCATACAACCACTCAAATATTCAGTGTATATAAATAGAACACAATTCCCAGCCTTACACTGGGCATTTTAAAAAAAGGTTTATGCACATTTTATTCAGACCCTGTTGTGAAAAATCCAACTGGGAAAAAAAATCACTTCTGAGACAATGGGGAAATATTTTATTCCTAATAGGATGCTGATATAATGTAATACTGTTACATTTTTAGGTGTGACCAAAAGAATCCTCTTCTTGTGACTCTTACTGAAATATTTATGGGTGAAATGATAGGGTAGTTCAATAAAGTCATCTAGAGCTTTGGGGCAGCAGAATTTAGGTGGCTGTTCTGATGAAACAAAGTATTTATGACTTAAGTTTGGGTTTTAAAAGGTAGTGAACATGTTAGAGTTTGTTGTGCTTCTCTTTGTTTGGGTACATTTGAAACTTTCCATAATAAATAAGTCTTTAAAGATAAATATCAGAGAATAGATAAACAAGGCCCTATGGTACAGCACAGGGAACTATATTCAATATTCTGCAATAAACTACAATGAAAAAATATGAATATATATATATATATATCTGAATCACTTTGCTATACAGCAGAGGTTAATACAATGTTGTAACTGAACTATACTTCAATTAAAAAAATTTTAAATAAATAAATATCAGAAATGTATGATACCGAGCTAAAGAAGCCAGACATCAGAGAGTACATATGAGATGATTCCACACATATAAAGTTGAAAAACAGCAAAAACTAATCTTATGTAAGAGAAGTCACAGTACTCTTGGTGAGGAGAAGATGGAATGGAGGGAGCAGACAGGGATTCTGGTTGGTGCTGAGAATGTCATATTTCTTGATCTGGACAGTGGTTACAGGATTTGTTCATTTTGTGAAAATTATCTTGAACTGTGCATTCATTACCCATATACTTTTCTGTATGTATAACTCCATTAAAATGTTTTAAAATTTCCTCAGAAAGCTGAAACATTGAGTATTGGCTACCATTCAATCCATAAACATACATTTATGGTTTATGTGGGCCTGGTAGCAGTTGGAGAAGGAAATGGCAACCCACTCCAGTACTCTTGCCTGGAAAATTCTATGGACAGAGGAGCCTGGTAGGCTACAGTCCGTGGGGTCGCAAAGAGTCAGACATGATTGAGCGACTTCAATGCCCGGTAGCACTAGATGTAAAGAGCCCACCAGCCAATGTGAGAGACACAAGAGACGCAGGTTTGATCCTGGGTTGGGAAGATCCTCTGGAGGAAATGGCAACTCACTCTAGTACACTTGCCTGGAGAATTCCATGGACAGAGGAGCCCCGAGAGCTACAGTCCTAGGGTCACAGAGTCAAACACCACTGAAGCAAGGTTCACTAAGAGATTTCAATATACAGTCTCAGTTGTTTCAACCTAACATCATCACTATGAAAACAAAACAACTTAAAAAGTATCAGTCATAAACAAAATGCTTTCATATTCTGGTCTTGTCTATTCCCAATAATGATAGCATTTATTAGAGACCCACTGGGTGCTGGTTGAATTTCTAACCCTTCAATCCACCCTAAGAGGTGAGCATCATTTTTCATGTATAGAAAAGGAATTTGTGACTCAAAGGAGTTAAGTTACTTGATCAAAGCCGCAGAGCTAGTCATCCAGAATTCAAACTCACACTTACCTGGCTCAGAAAACTATGTGACTATTTCCATTTCACCACAATGATTTCCAAAACAAGCATCCATCAAATGTGAAAATTAAGTTACATGTTTATTTTACATTAAGCAGAATGTTTGTGTTAAATTGGGGTTTCTGTTTTTAAGCGAAATAACTCAAAATGAAAACAATTTGAAACTGTAAGCAATAGTTTGGTTTTAAAAATTCCATCAACCCCACACATGCGGAATCACACATGCTGAGTCTCATGAATTCATGTACTGATTCTATGCCTCTTGTGATTTCTAAAATTTAATTGTCTCTCTCCAAGCAAGTACTTTAGGGGTGATGCTAATTCCCTCACCTGAACTGAACATGCATTTTATTCTGAAGAGTGGGAGTTCTTTGAATCAGACTTGGAAAAGTCACTTTCGAAACTATTAACACAATATGCCTCCTTGAAAAGGAAGTTTAATCTACAAGCATGTATTTGAATTGAGTCACTGTTAAGAATGTATGCTCTTTTCGAATTTTACAAGTATTTGACTGGATGTTTATATATCCAGAACTTAATCCTTTCCCATGGAATTTAACCAAGATTTTATGCCCTGGGAAATGAAGAGACCTGGACTTAATTCAACAAAAGCAAATGTGCACAGTAAAACAAGTTTAATGCTCAACTGCTGAATTTTAAAAGTTAATACACATTATAATCAATCGTAAGCTGTCATTCTATTTCCTTAAGGAAAGAAAGAAAGACTGAAAGGTCAGTGTTGGGACTTTACCAAGCCTTCAGGCTTGAAAGCTCAACTCAGGTTCCTCCAAATGGCTGGCCTCCAGGGTATTTGCCAATGTGATGGTAAGAATGAATCTTTAAGTCTTGTTCAGGACAGAGAAGTCTTACAGCCTCCTTCTAAATAGAGCTGTGAGATAATACAAATGTTCAAAGAAGACATTTTTACTTGACTGACAAGTATCCTAAAATGGTAAGTCTCCTGAGAATTGCCCTATGTTTTCTACAGTAGAAATGCAACTAAGTCTGTATATGGAACATAAACAAGAAAGCTTAATGAAGATGGAGTTGAAGAGAATTCCACTTAAAGGAAGCACTACTCAGTGCTTCAGTAAGATTGGAACATTTACCCATTAGTGGAACCTTGATCATGTAATTGAGTGAAGCTGTTTGAGAAAATCAATAAATATTAAGTTATATATATTGCTTATGAGTAAAGTGGTAATTTAGCTGATTTATATAAATGACTGGTCACACATACTTGTCGGACAGCTGAACAGTATTTTTTAAACAAACAAATAATAACCCAACAAGAAAAGGATATAGTGAAAGCATTGAATTTATTTCACCAAGGAGGCCAGAATAACCAAGGTTGAAAAAGACCATTTTTTTGTATCTGATTACAATATCGAAGATATAAGTTTAAAAAATATTTAAAATAATGTAAGGTGGGACAATATTAAAAAAAGTCTAACATACATTTAATTGGAGCACCAGAAGGAAAGGAGAAAGAGAGAAGAAAGAATCAGTATCAAAATATCAAAAAAAAAGTGGCTAAAATTTGCCAAATTTGGTGAAAGTTACGAATTTGCAGTTAAAGACACTCAACAAAACCTGAGTAGAATTAATACAAAGAAAGATACACCTAGACTCTTCATTTTTAAAAAGCTGAAAAGCAGAGATAGAGGGAAAAAAAAATCTTGAAGCTAAAAGAGTAAAACAAGATACTACCTACAGATGAACAATGATTTGAATTACTATCATGGGGACAAGAGTTGGACAAACATCTTTAAAGTGTTGAAAGGAAAAAAAAAAGTCACCTTAGAATTCTATATCCAGGAAAAGTATTATTCAAGAATGAAAGGAAAATAGAGACACTCCAAAGTAAAAACACTAAGGCTTTTTTCTTCAGATCTTACTTTAAAAATGTAATGAAAAGACATCTAGAATTGAAATGGAAAGTTAGTCGTCAAATGAGGTTAATTGACCAGTTCTCGTTATTATCAATATGACAAAGTCTAATTCTGATGTTTTGAGGAGGAATCCTAAAGGAAGCTCTTCAGAGTGAAGGGATGTGACACAAAATGTAAACCTGAATCTTCAGAAATGAATAATGAGCATCGGAAGCTGAAAATATGGGGGTAAATTCTTTTAAAGATAATTTTTCTCCGAATTTCTTTAAAATATATAATACTGCTCAAGAAAAATTATAACATTATCCTGTTGGGATCAGAATGTATGTAGATGTAATTAGCACACAACTATTAATACTAGGGAACCAAGAACCACATGAACGGGCCTACAGGGTTGCATAGTATCTACACAACATGACACAATATTAAAATAATGAAAAAAATTTAAGCTAAGCCTAAATTTCCAGGCATTTGATCTTTTCACTTCAGTCTAACAAAACAGGCAAACAGATGTTTGAGAAGTATTGCTAAATATACAAGCCTATGGAATATGGAATTTTCAGGTCTCTTTAAACATTGAAACTTTTTGTGAATCTGAACTTTGACTTTGATCTCCTCTATAAGCTTTTCGTAATACTGATTTTGTAAACGCATTCAGGTTGCTGTTTGAGACTTTACTGCTGCTTGAGAACAAGTCACTGGCAGGAACAGGATAGCCTGGCCTGACGCACCGGAGGTAGTGAGTGCGTGAGGAGGGTCTGGCTTGCTCTTCTCTCAGTCAACAATGCTGCAAAAAGCCACTCTGGGAGCTGACATTTAAAATCTTGCTTTTATTTTGAAACATAAACCAAGACTTCAAAGCAACTGCAAGGTCAAGGACTTTTTCAAATTCCTCCTAACTTTCTATTCCTGGGTTCCTATTCAATAATGGCAAAAAGCTATTGCAATTACTTGATTCATGTCAATGTATGACAAAAACCACTACAATACTGTAAAGTAATTAGCCTCCAACTAATAAAAATAAATGAAAAAAAAATGTAATGAAAAGACACCCAGAATTGAAATGGAAGTCAGTCAAATGAGTTTAATTGATCAGTTTGGGTTATAATCCTCACAACAAAGGCATATTCTGATGCTTTGAAGGCAAGGTGATCAAGAATGCTGAAATCAAAATGGAAAATGTCATTTGTTTAAGTTATTTTTTGATACCTTGGTAGAGAAGAAATATATGGAATTGGACTATTGGGCTTCCCTGGTAGCTCAGCTGGTGAAGAATCTGCCTGCAATGCAGGAGACCTGGGTTCAATCCCTGGGTTGGGAAGATCCTCTATGAGAAGGGAAAGGCTACCCACTCCAGTATTCTGGCCTGGAGAATTCCGTGGACTATATAGTCCATGGGGTCGCAAAGAGTCAGACACGACTGAGCGACTTTCACTTTCATTTTTGTCTCAAGTTACCTAGTATAGTAAATAACCAGCAATCTTCAAAAAATATTCCAAATGACATGTACACATACCTTCCAAGCCTCATTTAATCTTCAGATCATTTAATAGGATACAGCTATTACCACCTGGATTTTACAGCTGAGAGGTGGAGTATACCCAAGCTCCCACAGCACGGCCAGTGGTAGAACCGAGATTCCATCTATGTCAATCTCAAATGCTCATGCTTTTAAATCTTATGCTTACTGCTTCTCTTTCCATGAATATGTGGTTAATGATAATGGTGCCGAAGACGCCAGGCAAACCTCAAGAAGCATGAAGTCACCTCTGGCCCTGCCCCATTCTTCCCAGGAGGAAAAACAACCACACCTTGTATCAGTCTCCTGGAGCTGCCTTCACAGAGTACTGCACACCGGGTTACTACACAGTTCTGGACGCCAGTGGCCCAAAGTCAGGGTGTGAGCGGGGCCATGCTCCTCTGAAGGCTCTAGAGAGGAAGCCCTCCTAGCTTCTGGCGGTCAGTGACAACCTCGGCATTCCCTGGCG
The DNA here is from genome assembly GCF_910594005.1 of Cervus elaphus. Classification (NCBI taxonomy): domain Eukaryota; kingdom Metazoa; phylum Chordata; class Mammalia; order Artiodactyla; family Cervidae; genus Cervus; species Cervus elaphus. The sequence continues at coordinate 1,219,915 of NC_057837.1, read as the reverse complement.
TGTAGCTGAGTCACGCCATCTCCATAATGTCTTTATACGGGGCTCTTCCCTATGTGCTCTCTCTTCTCTTTATATGGACACCACTCATTGGATTTAGAGCCTATCTTAATCCAGGATGACATCGTCTTAACTAATTAATCTGCAAAAAACAATAATATTTCTATGTAAGGTTAGAGTCCGAGGTTACAGGCATGTGTGAATTTTGTACACTATTAAGCCCACTACACCCCTTATGAATGGACCATTCCTCTGTGAATAAACCCAAATTTGATTCTATACTTTCTGTGGGAATTATTAAACCTTATGTTTGGTTAGACCACCTTACCTGTCTCACGAGAAACATACATGCAGGTTAAGAAGCAGCAGTTAGACCTGGACATGGAACAACAGACTGGTTCCAAATTGGGAAAGGAGTACGTCAAGGTTGCATATTGCCATCCTGCTTATTTAACTTATATGCAGAGTAAATCATGTGAAATGCTGGGTTGGATGAAGCACAAGCTGGAATCAAGATTGCCAGGAGAAATATCAATAACCGCAGCGGACACCACCTTTATGGCAGAAAGTGAAGAGGAACTAAAGAGCTTCTTGATGAAAGTGAAAGAGGAGAGTGAAAAAGCTGGCTTAAAACTCAGCATTCAAAGAACTAAGATCATGGCATCCTGTCTCATCTGTGTCATTGCAACTAGATGGGGAAGCAATGAAAACTGAGAGATTATTTTTGGGGGTTCCAAAATCACTGCAGATGGTGACTGCAGCCATGAAATTAAAAGACATTTGCTCCATGGAAGAAAAGCTATGACCAACCTAGACAGCATATTAAAAAGCAGAGACATCACTTTGCCAACAAAGGTCCGTCTGGTCAAGGCTATGGTTTTTCCAGTAGTCATGTACGGATGTGAGAGTTGGACTATAAAGAAAGCTGAGCACCAAAGAATTGACCACTTTTGACCTGTGGTGTTGGAGAAGACTCTTGAAAGTTCCTCGGACTGCAAGGAGATCCAACCAATCCATCCTAAAGGAAATCAGTCCTGGGTGTTCATTGGAAGGACTGATGCTGAAGCTGAAGCTCCAATACTTTGGCCACCTGATGCGAAGAACTGACTCATTGGAAAATACCCTGATGCTGGGAAAGATTGAAGGCAGGAGGAGAAGGGGACGACAGAGGATGAGATGGTTGGATGGCATCACTGTCTCAATGGACATGAGTTTGAGTAAACTCCGGGAGTTGGTGATGGACAGGGAGGCCTGGCATGTTGCAGTCCATGGGGTCACAAAGAGTTGGACACGACTGAGCGACTGAACTGAACTGAACGTTTGGTTAGGACTTTATGGTTTTCAAGTTAGGTTAGGACTTTATGGTTTATCTGATTTCTCTCTTTTGATTTTAAAAATGTTATACATAAACTGGGCAAGAAATATATTTAGATATATATACCTCAGCTTTTGGATGATGAGAACAAAATTTTAAGTCACTCAAAGTCCAAAACTCAGCTCAGTGACATATCTAGAAGTGAAACCTATAATATATGACTCCAACTCATTTTACCTTCCCAAGCCCACCAGTGCCCCACACAAGGGTTCATCCACTCCCCAAAGGTAAACCACATTCTTATTCTACCTCAGGCACTGTTTTCATCACAATGTGCACAATGATATTCAAAACTGACTCCTTGTCTGCAAACAGTTTGCAATCTAGACAAAAAAAAAGAAAAATCACTTGTGAAATCGATTGTTTAAGTTGACCATATATACCTATTAGAAGTAACAATGTATTACACTTGTGAAAGAGTAAGTTTCTAACATATAACGATTCAAATTCTTATTTATTTGTCTAATGTCACACTGGTAGGCAGAAGGAAAGTATCTAGGGAATCAATCTTGTGTTAGCAACTGAACTTAAGTACAGAAGTGCGTGAGTGTGTGAATGGGTTCAGACATAAATTCAAGCCTGCTTTAGATGAAGTGCCTATTCTCCACCAGACACTAACCTCTACCTTTTTTATGAAAGTTCAGAGAGAATTATCAACATCATCCTCAAATAAACAGAGCTTGGCAAGCTAAGACTACATTAAGTCCCTCATGGGACAATTTGTACCCATTTAACAAATACCTTCCTCATGGACAGAGGCCACCGTCCACCCTCCAACAATCCCCGAGGCTCCACACTTCTCACAGACGCTTCCCCAGGGCACTTGCTTGTACCAATGGATCCCACCCATATAAATCCCAGTTCTGCCACCATCTAACAAATATTGGCAATAAAATAAAATTTGTTTAGAATGTAACCATTATCTAGCCATCCACTGACAAATGGCTTAAAAACAAAGAAATAAAAAGAAAGGAAGTTACCCTGAAAGCACATGCATTTCAATATGTCAGTGCTTGGCACAGCTTCACTAGAAGACATGGAAAGCCTCTGGATTTTTGTACAAATAAGGAGATCCACACTGAGTGCTTCAGGCTGATGGGGCTGCCTTGCATTGGGATTCATATGCTGGGATTGATGTTGCATTAGTGACATTCTGAAATGGTGAATAATTCTTGGTAATTCTCTGAACCAAATAAAGTATGATCATCCCTCAATTCACAAGGCAGTTGCAGTCCTGGAAAGCTCAGTGTATAATAAAACTCCATAACACCTTACTCTTGCAATTATATGTAAGATGGGGTTACAAGTAACTTCAGAACATTCTAAGCTTTTTTTTTTTTTTCACCTATTTGCATGTCTGCTAGGAAACTTGAAAATTGTACAGGAGATGCTAGCCCTTTTCCATCATATCCCCCAAGAAATAGAACAACCACCCCCCACAATATTCTGAAACACATTCTAGAACATGGTACTATCTCAGACCCACTATCACACTGTGTTCTCTATTATTTCCTGGATTTTGTTTAGCTAACTACCTATTGTTATTTAACGATACTTACATTGTACTTACTATGTGCCAAGACATTTTTATAAATATCAATACTAATTCATTTAATCTTCAAAACTCTATGAAGTATGTATTATTGTTCTTGCCAGTTTAGGTAAGGGAAATAAGATTTAGAAACCTGACCAAGACCACAGAACTAGTAAGAAGTGGAAGCTGAGATTTGAACCTAGAATCAATACTCTGTACCCCTGCTGCCCACTTTTAATGTTCATTAAATTGCCCATCTTTTACATCCTCCCAGGAAGCAGATGCTGCTCCTCTGTTCATTAGACTTGGAATAGCAAGGTACCACACCACATTCCCCACTGATGTCAGCAAACACTACACACACCTGCCTTGTTCACCACGTGAGCCCCTCTGGACCTTGGCCATACAATGAACAAGCTAAATACTGCTGAATGGATGGGCTAGTAAGTGGGAAGAAGTTCATCTCTTTCAACAATTAATCCAACTCTTTCCAACTTTCCTCAGAATCCTCAGTTTTATGACTCATGCTCTGGTCAGATGTCTTCATCTCTTACTTTAGTAAGAAGCTTGCAGTCATTGACATCAAAAGCCCAGAAATCCTTCCCATCGCCTCCGGGTTACCGCATAGCTCCACCCACTCCCCCACCTGCAGGGCCCTTGTGCTGTTCTCTTTCCACCCAGCCTCTGTCCACCTATTTCCTTCCAGAACCACATCCCTTCAGTCTCCTCTGAGCTTTCTTCCCTGTCAACTGATCAGTCAGCTTACAGTTTGTCAACTCTTTCCATCTCTGAATCCCATGACCCGGTCTCTTCACCCCCACTTGCGGTGGAGACCCTCTGCTAATACTAATCCTAACCCCCTAGCATCAGAAGGGGTCTTTACTCAGAATTACAGAACATACTTTAGCTTCTGGGTCAAGGTCCCAACTACTTTAAAAAGGAGATGTGGATAAGGGATGTGGTCTGGGAATGACTGGGAATAATGTCACCTCTATTAAAGCAGAGTGTATTTCAAACAAGGTTTAGGAGAGGTAGACCAAGGCTGCACGGCAGTCGCTCACCATCATGTGAACATTATTATGTAGAGAAAGGGAATGAGGCAAACCGCATTGGACGCGAGTTGTGTACTGGTGATACGTCATGAAGAATGTCTCTGGGGAGGGAGGAGGATGCGGAGGTTTCACTCCTAACCGTGCCAGGTCAGAGAAACTGGTTGACTTTAACACCATTTCATTTTGTTCTGGCTTCTGAATGTTCCACTAGCAGACAGAACTCTGAGTACATGCGTATCTTTATCTTTATACTCATAAGAGATAACAGATATTTTTGTGTTCATGTGTAACGAGGGGAAACATCTCAATTTCTCTCTTTCATGCTATATCTTTTGTATGCATGGTTCTATAGTACACATTGACCTCTTTGATAGCAAGGATCTTCTACTTCCCAGAAATCTATCTTGAGCAGAGTGGACACCATAAATCTTGGTCAGATTTCAATCCTTACTTAAATATACCCACTTCCTATCTTTTATCCAAATTTTCTTTTGAAACTCAGATGCATCTCTGAACTCTAACCCAGTTTTAGAAATACCTCTCATACTGTGGAGACCAAAACATAAACTCTGCTTTGGCTCTTTGAAGACAATTTCACCATTCCAGTGTAGCCCCAGGTTCGTATCTGCTTCAAGTGTCAAGAAAAAGTCCTACATCCTGATGCTGAGCTTGAGACACACCACACCCTTAGGTTTGTACACCGTTCTCTTTCTCTAACCTCAAATTCTATCTTCCCCCGTAGATTTTCTATATCCATCCTCTGGCTAGAAGTCTATGTACAAAATATGGACTTGCTCCATTATAAAGACTCCCTGGGTCAAAAGCATACAGTTTACACAACACTTTGCCAAGAACTCCCAAATACGGCAGCTCTGTGACTGTGGCACGGAGCCTTCCAGCATCTCTGAACTTATGTCCGCACGTCCTAGAATTATGCAGAATGTCAAAGTATCTTAAAATATTAGCTAACTTGAACAAACTCTTCAAAATCATGTAAATAGCTGTTTAAATGATAAGAATAAAAGAAAGTCCAACACAGAATCATTGAGTGCTTAGAGTATCATCACATTAACCATACATAAAGTAGATATTTCTCTTATATTCATAAGTGTGTGTATTACTCCCTTATATAAATGTAAATATATCTATGCAAGCATATACTACATATAAAATTTAAAATATGGCAGACTATTCAATATTTTGTTCCATTTAAGTCCTTTGCAAAGATTTTCAAACTTGTTTCCAGGGTTGATCATTTTGTGCAAGTTTTGGATCTGTGCCCAGAGCACTTGGTCTATATAATCAAAACAAAGCTGACAGTCACAGAGCATCCAGCAAATTCAAGTTTGTCAGGACAGGCCCAGATCTCTCAATGTTCACAAGCCTGCCTGAGCCTCAAACTAGGACTGCTGAAGGAGAATCCCAAACAGATTGCATAACCTAGTGCTCCAAGGGGAACAGAGGCAGTGAAATGTCAGCTATCTGAAGGGGAAAAAAGCTGGACTTCACCACCTTACAAAACAGAGTACGGCTGTAATTCAAAGGGACCATATGTCCTGCTCAGTGACAGGACCCTGTCACCTTTAAGTCCTCAAGAAACGACAAAGATGCTCCCCAAACATCCTAGCTTCAAAGTCATCCAGCAATTTAGCTTTCCTTTTTCTGTTATTTGTTGAAGTTTTCAGATTTTTATGGCCTTTTGAGATTCACAAGATGCATAAATGTAAAAAGTCTATGGGCTGGCTTCTACTCATAATCTGGTGGCAGTAGGCGGGAGGAAAAAACAGTGATGGGAGCTTTCTGGGAGTCAAGAGATCACAAAAACAAAACAGCCTTTTAAGTGGCCTTAAACGCACAAGGCAAGCCCACAGCTTCTGCACTGAGTGTGTGCTCAGTCACTTCAGTCGTGTCCAACTCTTTGCGACCTTACGGACTGCAGCCTCCCAGGCTCCTCTGTCCATGAGATTTCCCAGGCAAGAATACTGGAGTGGGCTGCCATGCCCTCCTCCAGAGGATCTTCCTGACCCAGGGATTGAACCCACGTCTCCTGCATCTTCTGCATCGCAGGCAGATTCTTTACCACTGAGACACCAGGGAAGCCTGAGCTTCTGCATTAGGCCTAGTAGATTAGATGTAAATCAGTCCTGAAGAAGTTGAAGTGTAGTTGGAGACACAAAAGACTTTAACTGCTGCTGCTGCTAAGTAGCTTCAGTCATGTCCAACTCTGTGTGACCCCATAGACGGCAGCCCACCAGGCTCCCCCGTCCCCGGGATTCTCCAGGCAAGAACACTGGAGTGGGTTGCCATTTCCTCCTCCAATGCATGAAAGTGAAAAGTGAAAGTGAAGTCGCTCAGTCGTGTCAGACTTGTAGCGACCCCATGGACTGCAGCCCACCAGGCTCCTCCGTCCATGGGATTTTCCAGGCAAGAGTACTGGAGTGGGGTGCCATTGCCTTCTCCATTATTAGCTAGTAGTACACAAATAAATTAGATGGTGAGAGACATATTTCATCCATAACTGCACCATTTTCAAATTAGCTTAGTTTTTTTTTTTGAAGAGGCTTAGCCACCCCACAGACACAATCCTCAAGCAAGAAAGTGCAAAGAGTCTCCAAAATAATTCAGGAGCAGTGCCTGGGCCCTTTTTATCTGAGAAAATAAAAGACAAGTTAAACAGAACATTATCCCCAAACCACCATCCAAACCCCATATCACTTAACTGTCAACAGAAAGGCCACATCAGAGAATATTATCACCTAAAATAAGAATGAGGCTACTTTAGTCCTTAAAACAAAAGATATTAGTCCTAAATTGGGGGAAAGCAATACTGCAAAATGAAGTACAAGGTACATTTCAGGAGCCCTTTAATGAATAAAGACACAGTTAATTTTATCAGCACACACTGGACCTATTTCTACCAATATTATTTGTATATTGTTCACAAAGCTGAAACATTCCATCCAAAATGGTACTTTCCTCCCACCACCTTTGCTTAACTTTTGCTTTCTAACAGCCTTAATGAGGAGGATTTTAAAAACACGGTTACCAATGTCTAGGCTTTGGTCAAGTACTTAAGGATTAAATTATATTGACACTGTTAGTTGTGGACACTAAATTGGACTGGGACTCTCTGCCCAGTAGGAAATTGATGTTAGTATTATTTCTTTGCTAAACTCTGGAAAATTACTGCATTGTTGAAAAGAATTACTTTCAAAAGAATTATGAACTAGCAGCTAACATGGGTAACTGGGACAAGGTGAGCAAGATAGTAACTTTTTAAACTTTAAGCATTATTTTCATATTTCATTACAATTTATATGTTAATATATATCTAATCATGTTACTTGCTTATGAAAACACACATAGACACACGTCGACCCCACCTTGACTTCTACTTTTGCTTACATTCTTCACTGGGACACACATTGACCCCACCCTGACTTCCAACTTTGCTTACATTCTTCACTGGCTTCCTACTGCACTGAAGAAATAAACCTGGCCAACCAGGCAGTCTTTATTCTAGCCCCTGTTCTGGCTTGACCTTGCACCAACCTTCACCTGGTGTTCTGAGCTCAGCCCCAAACATGCTTTCAGCTCCTCAAACTCACTTGGCTGCCTCCTGACAAAGCCTTCACACATTCAGTCTTCTTTGATGACAGAGATCTTCCCAGACCACTTATTCCCCCTACCGTGATCGGCAATTCTCTGTTAAGGCATCTTCAGAGGCAGGATCTGTCCCCAGTGAGCCCTTCCCTGCCAGCCACCAGCATCAGACTGAGCCAGCTCCTTCTGTACTCCCAGGCCTCTTCCCACAGGTAAGAAATGCACATGCATTCCTATAATTATCTCCATACCATCTCTGTCCCCGACTACCTGGACTGTAAGTTTCATAAAGGAAGCTAGGGAAGATACTGCTTTTGTTCACCGTTGTGGCTTCAGCCTCCAGTGCGATTCTGGACCCAATAAATTCTTGGGTGAATTATTGAATATAATTTTGATCACTACCCAGTTTTGAGATAATATAGAGTCTTTATGTGCCAGCAGGAAACATGGTATCCGAAGGGCAGCTGGAGAGCCTTTAGAGAGTGGGGGAAGGGACATAAGAAGGCACTTGCTTTACAATTTTCAAACTTGCAAACAATAAAAAGTTCATAATGTTGATTTTTAGAATGGCTTTTAGTGACAGCACAGGTAAAAAAATTAAATTCTCACATACTCTGATGAAAAAAATTCACATAAGAACTCCAAACAATATAAAAGAATGTTCTTTACGAATCTCTGCATGTGAGGTGTAACTGAAACTTAAAAGTGTTCTAAATGTCTTCTCATGGGTAAATAAGAAATGGTGTGTTCATGCAAAGGAACATCTATCTGTCATAAGCAAACAGTGATCAACCTTTTATCCAAGGTTGGAAACTGTAGAGATATTTTGCCTTTTGTGTTATATTATCTATATGGTTCGTGTTTTCTACTTGATATCACTTTTATAATCCTAAATATAATCCTATGTATAGATGTGAGAAGTGGACTATAAAGAAAGCTGAGCCTGAAGAATTGATGCTTTTCAACTGTGGTGTTGGAGAAGATCTTGAGAAGCCCTTGGACTGCAAGGAGATCCAACCAGTCCATTCTAAAGGAAATCAGTCCTAAATGTTCACTGGCAGGACTGATGCTGAAGCAGAAACTCCAATATTTTGGCCACCTGATGTGAAGAACTGACTCACTGGAAAAGACCCTGATGCTGGGAAAGATTGAATATGGGAGGAGAAGGGGACAGAGAATTTGATAGTTGGATGGCATCACCGACTCAATGGACATGAGTTTGAGCAAGCTCTGAGAGTTGGTGATGGACAGGGAGGCCTGGCGTGCTGCAGTCCATGGGGCACAAACAGTTGGACATGACTGAGAGACTGAATAGAACTTATAAGCCTAAGACACAGTAATGATTAAAATTGCTACTCTGTGAGGTCCTAAAATACAGAACTTGGAGTAAGAATAATCACCATCTTTCAATCATTTCATTTTATAAATTGAGACAAAGAGACTCAACAAACAGACACAGAGATGGATTTGTTGGGCAAAGGACACAAAATTGAAAGAAAAGCTGGACTCTCACTCCAGTGCTCTTTACACCAATCATATCTCCTTGATATAAATTTTGTTTAGAATAAAATATATTTAAAATGTATAGATATTCTTTTTGAAGAAACTACATATCAATTAATATAATGAGCCAAAAAATCAGATGCTGTTCTAAACTTTGTAAGTTGCTTCTCATTTATTTATGCTCAAGGTTTTGATGTTCTTGAACATAAAGTAGGGTAATAAAATTGCAGCTTTTTCTAGTGTACCCATAATTAAGTGTCTCGGTAACAATTCTAAATCTTGCTTTCATGCAAATTATACAAGAGAGGCACATCCATCATCAGAAGTTAAATAAAACATGGTTCAATAAATAAAAATGGTTCAATAAATAAAAATCTTGTACCTGTGTGTGCCAGACTGAAGGTTGCTAACATCAGAGCAAAACTGCTGAAGAGACTTCAAATATCAGTTAATGCTCAAAGCAATGACATTCGTATTTCAGCAGCATTTAGTTGCTAATAAAGGAAATCAAAAAGTCTTATAATATGAAAAGGATATTAATAGCTTAATGAAGATTGACCTAGAAAGCAGATTTTTATTTTAACTCAGGATAGAACTATAGATAATGAACTGCTTTGAATAATTTATTTTAGGAAAATTGATACAAGAGATTTTTCAATATTTCCCAATTGTAATTCATGGAAGAACTATAACAGATTTCAGTAAGCATTGGAATAAACATATGTACCACTATAAAATACAAACTTAAGAAAAACTTAAAGAATTTCAGCAAGCAAAAACAACTTGGTCAATATTTTCCTAATTTATTTCATCATTAATATTCACAGTACTGCATCTTTTCCTTTTTTGAAGACTTTTATAGACCAGTCCACACCCCTGACAATTTTTTTTTTTACCCCTGACAATTTTATTTGAATATAATTATGTGTAGGGAATCTGAAAGTTCAACTTCAAGAAAATACATTAAGCCTCATCACTGGCATTTTCCTCTTAATAACCAACTCTCTGACATGTGATCTAGAATGTTGTTGCTCAAATGGAAATGTGTGAGCACATCAACATTTTCCAAGAGAAACACACTCTTTACCAAGCAAAGCCGGTCCCTCATCCAATCAGAATCTTACTAAAAGGTATTACCCCATGGGCACCCAAATAAAGGGATGATAACAGGCTCCTACATCCAAGACATCATTCATAAGCTTGTAACAGTGCTTTGGACCGTCCGTCATGAGTACACTCTAAGCTCAGATATGTTGTCAAGTAAGGCAATTTGAGGGCTACAATATTCATTTCACACACATGCCTCTCCCATCCCCTACCCGAGAGATTAAACGCACCCATCCTGAGGGGGCGTCCCATGAGAACAAATGGAAACAAAGTGGAAATACGTCTAAACGGCAGCATAGGGCTGCCTCCTTCACCAAGGCTAAAATGCACAGTAAAGCTTTATGCCTCTTCTGTCTTCAACTCAGAATTCAAAAATTAGATGCATATCATGGCAGTTTGTATTAACATGTTTATTTGAATTGTAAAATTAAATCAGACTTTTTCTGACAACGATGGCTGGGTTTCTGAATTAGATTATATGATGAACATTTCATTTCCCATAAATTAAATAAGTTAAGACTGTAGTGCCAAGATTTGGATGGAAATAAAATTATGATAAGAGCTTTTCTCAGAAAATATTATATATTCAAAGTGTATTGAGATTACCAACATTCTGATTTTCCAAAACCTGCAAAGGTTACACTTGCTGCCTCCAAGTGAAAGACTAACTGGTAGAGAAAATTATCTCTTGATGTCTTTCCCTTAAATTCAGAAAGTAAAAGACCTTAAAATTGGCAAATAAATCATTTTACAAGTAAAATTGTTTGCAATAATTTAACAAAATTTAGAGAGAGTCTTATTAAGAGTCTGTCAGTGAAGAGAATAATAAAATGACTTTAAGTGATACATCAGTAACATTTTTTGATATATAGGAGTCCAAAGAATTGAGGTGCATTGCTATAAGAAAAGTATTTCTATTAGCATCTATCTATGAGCATAGTTATCAGTATGTATGTTAATAAAAGGAGTACTCTTGATGCTGAAGCTTATTTCATTTTAGCAATCATAATTTCCACCCCAGATGCACAAATTTTTTAAAGATAGCCTTTTTGTCTCACTAATAGATATAATTCCAATAAAGTTTTACTTCTTATTCTAGAATTATTATAATATATAAATTATAGATATTTAATCATCATTTATCAAGAAATGGCTGGGTTTGTCAATTATAACTAATAATAATTAAAATATTCCATCCAGAATAATGTTTTCAACACTTGGAGACTATGTTCACAGAATTTTTTAAATTCACATATAAATACCCACATACATATATACTTTTGCTGCAAAAAAAATAATAAAATAATCAGTACAAGCATTTCAAGTATAAATATCTTAGATTAAAATTCTACAAGAGTAGTATAGAAGCTCAAGTTAAAGCAAAAACCAATCATAAATCTTTTATTAGAAGGGGACTTAGATGTTTTCCATTTTTTAGTATTATTATTTATTTATCTACTTGGCTGCATCAGGTCTTAGTTACAGCACGTGGGATCCCTGATCATCACTGCAGGCAGGTGGGATATTTAGTTGTGGCGTGTGGGATACAGTTCCCTGACCAAGGATCGAACCTGGGCCCTCTGCACTGGGAGCATAGTGTTTTAGCCACTGGACCACCAGAGAAGTTCCAGCATAAGTGTTTTCTAATTGGGTAATGTTGGAATAAAAAAAAAATTTTTTTTGGATTCCATGGGAGACAACAGGAGGGTCAATTTTGGGGAGATCAATTTTTTTTAATATTTATAATAAAGGTGGAATTTACATCTTTTGCAGCTACTTAAGCTCGGATTTTAAAATGTAGACATTACCTTAAACACTTGTGAAGAGACAAATAGATTATCAAAATTATTTTCAAGGGTGGTTGTAGTTGTTCAGTTGCTATGTCACATCCAACTCTTTACAGCCCCATGGACTGCAGCACGCCAGGCTCCTCTGTCCTCCACCATCTCTTGGAGTATGTTCAAATTCATGTCCATTGAGTCTGTGATGCTAGCAAACCATTTCATCCTCTCCTGGCTTTCTCCTTTTGCCCTCAATTTTTCATAGCATCAGGATATTTTCCAATGAGTAGACTCTTTTGGGGTATTCCCTGGTGATCCAGTGGTTAGGAATCTGCCTTGCAATGCAGGGTCACAAGTTCAATTCCTGTTGTGGGAACTAAGATCCATCCCTGGTCAGGCATGAAACTAGAGAAGATTCTTGAGAGTCCCTTGGAAAGCCAGAAGATCAAATCAGTGAAAATACTAGAGGAAATCAACCCTGAATATTCATTGGAAGGGCTATTCACTGGAAGCTAAACTCCAATACTTTGGCCACCTAATGCAAAGAGTTGACTGAAAAAGACCCTGATGCTGGGAAAGATTGAGGGCAGGAGGAGAAGGGGGCAACAGAGGATGAAATGGTTGGATGGCTTCACTGACTCAATGTAAACTCTAAGAGACAATGAAGGACAAGGAAGTCTGGCATGCTGCAGTCCATGGGGTTGCAAAGAGTCAGACATGACTGAGTGTCTGAACAAGAAGGCTCTTTCAAGGGTATGTTAGCTAAAACATTTGGTCACCTTGGATCTAAAAGAGCAGGAAAAGCAGAGCTCAAGTCTCTGCTACCAGTGATGGTTGTCTCTAAAGTAGGTCAAAGTTAAGAGACTGTGAAACATCATTAACTATGGACTGGCTTTCCTGAAAAAATTGCCTGTGTCAGTTTCACTATATTTCTGCCCTGTGTAAATCAGAAGCTTCCAGGCAGAAAGAATCGTGTTTTGTTCTTCTTTGACAGTACTCTTGAATGCATGGCATATGAGTCAATTAACTTATTGAATAAATGATTAAATTTCTCTTGGATGCTCCTTCCTACTTTATTACAAACTGCCCTTTGGTGGCAGTGTAAACTGATAGTCTTTAGAGAATCTTCCACAAATTTCAGATCACCACAATTGTTTATAACTGATGCATTTGGCTGAGTCGAGTCTTAGCGCAGCATGCAGGACCTCTCACTGTGGAGCACGGCCTCTTTAGTTCTGATCGCGGGCCTAGATGTTGTGTGGCATATGGAAACTCGGTTCCCCAACTAGGAATCCAACCCATGTCCCTATGCTGCAAGGCAGATTTTTAACCAGGAAGTTCCTCAACCCAGTTTTTGACTCAACAACACTACTTCTAAGAATCAGTACTATAGCAATATCTCCACTCGAGAACCAGTTCAGTCAGTTCAATCCCTCAGTTGTGTCCAACTCTTTGTGACCTCATGGACTGCAGCACGCCAGGCTTCCCTGTCCAACTCCAACTCTCAGAGCTTACTCAAACTGAAGTCCATCCAACCATCTCATCCTCTGTCGTCCCCTTCTCCTCCTGCCTTCAATCTTTCCCAGCATCAGGGTCTTTTCCAAGGAGTCAGTTCTTTGTACCAGGTGGCCAAAATATTGGAGTTTCAGCTTCAGCATCAGTCCTTCCAATGAATATTCAGGACTGATTTCCTTTAGGATGGACTGGTTGGATCTCCTTGCAGTCCAAGGGACTCTCAAGGATCTTCTCCAACACTACAATTCAAAAGCATAAATTCTTCAGCGCTCAGCATTCTTTATGGCCCAACTTGAGCACCAGGATGTATATTAAAAGAAGAGCCCATCACTTTTTTAATAGAACTCAAAGAGAAACAACCTAAGTGTCTTAAAGAAGGAGCAGATCTCTAAAAACAAATTATAGTGTATACCAACTATGGAATTATTAAAAAGTCATAAGACTTTTAGGAACAATACAGATAGAGCTATAGTTACAAACATTGGAAAGTTGGACTTGATTTATTGTAAAAGGTGGAGAGGGAGGTGGGAGGGGGGATCGGGATGGGGAATACGTGTAAATCTATTGCTGATTCATGTCAATGTATGACAAAACCCACTGAAAAAATAAATTAAAAAAAAAAAAAAGGAAGATGTAGCCGATGCACTTAATGACCATATTTTAAAAAATAAATAAATAAATATTATACATCTGGACATACATAGCTATTCAGTGTATTTTTTTAGGGTTCTGTGTCATAGTTAAGCATCTTGACTTGCCATACATACTCCCGGGTTCGGGTTCCAATTCAGCCTTTCACCGTGTGAGTTTGCACAAATTACTTTTAATTTCTCCCTGTCTTGTTTTCACCTGTATATTATGGAGGTTTATAATAGTACCATAAAAGGTTGTAAAATTTAAATGATAAATGTTTACAAAAGCATTCAAGTAGAGGCAGGGCTAGGGTAAACACTCATCAATGTTAAATACAATGATTATATGCATTTCTGTTTTCCTCTTACTTAGAATAAAATATTCTGTATAGCAACACACCAAACTGACCCCAAACATGACTTCTGAGAAGGTCAGGAAATGAAGACAAACTATACTTTTATATCACATATCGATACATTTGGTTTTTCTTTTCCAATAGAGATTTTGACTTTGGAGTTTAACTATCATAAACTACTTTCATTAAGCAAGTACTACATTTATAATTTTTAAAAAAATGACAAAAGCACCTTTTTAAGCTTATAGAAGTAAAATAATACAACACATCACAGTAAAATTACCATAAAATGACACATCCCTTTTATTTTTCAAAATTACATTTTACATGCATCCATTGTTTTAAGACAATAACTAACTCCTCTGAGAGCAAATGCTACATTTGCCAAGGAAAGTTCTTTCCTACTTTTATTTACAATGGAAAAGGCATTTGGTTGCTGAACTGAAAAACTGCATACTGGTTCCTGTGAGCTGTTCATTTTACTCTACAGCTGTTGACAAATCTCAAGGTTAAACACATTGTGTAACCTCAATACTTTTTTTTTAAAGGTTCTTTTCTTCTGCCCTCCAAGTTTAATTAAAATAACAATCAAAGTTCCAATGGTCAGGGCGGCTGTCCCTCAAAGACCATCTGTACAGTCCATAGAACCAGTTTTTCTTTAATATTATCTCTGCCAGCATTAATCATCCTCTCCAAAGATAACCGCCAGCAAAGCATTTTTAGAAACAAACACATAAATTCAATCTTGACTACCTGATCATAATCTTCACTGAAAAAGCCAAGAGAAGCTGAGGAAAATGTTCATATCAAGCAGGACCAAAATCTCTTGCATGCTCTATTTTACTTAATTGATCTGTGGATTTGATTAAATAAATTAAGTTCATGGATAAAAATGTTTATTTTGTACCCTAACTTATCTGAAACAGTATTTTCATTTTTTATTATTTTCAACAATCTCATTAAATAAATGAAAAACATTGCTTTAGTCCTCATTGCCAATTTGATTTGCAAATTTTTTATATTTGATATCTATACAAGAATCATATATGAAAAACTTATATGAACTCCTTGGGACAGAGACCATATTTTTATACTCTAAGAAAAGCACACCCTAAAATGGATAAAATGATATTAAGTCTATGTTTTATTAAGACATCTATGTGTGTAAGTGGGCTCACTCAGTTGTGTCTGATCCTTTGAGAACCTGTGGACTGCAGCCCACCAGGCTCCTCTGTCCATGGAATTGTCTAGGCAACAATACCGGAGTGGGTTGCCATTTCCTTCTCCCGGGGGTCTTCCTGACCTGGGATTTAAACCAGAGTTTCCTGTCTCCTACATTGGCAGGTGGATTCTTTACCACTGGGCCACCTGGGAAGCCCTTCCTCTATACTAGTGAAATAATGCCTGTTAAATGCTTTCATTAACTTTGTTAAATGCCCTACATAAATAAGAGACAGGGAAATATTTGCTTCCTCGCAGCAATATGTGAGCGGTAGAATGAACCGAGCATGTCTGTGTTTGCTAATATACAGGAAAAGGACACCTACTCCCCTCCCCTTCCAATGCCAACCCTTATCAAAGGCTGTATCTATAATTTTCATTTAAAATACAGCTAGTTTTGCAGAACTCATAATTTTAAATTAATTGTACAGTAAAAAGGAATTAGCTAAATGGACATGCGGACCGGAGGGGAGAGGCTAAGATGTATGGAGAGAGTAACATGGAAACTTACATCACCATGTGCAAAATAGACAGCCAAGGGGAATTTGCTGTAGGCTCAGGAAACTCAAACAGGGGCTCTGTGACTTCCTAGAGGGGTGGGATGGGGAGGGAGATGGGAGGGAGGTTCAAGAAGGAGGGGATAGATGTATACCTATGGCTGATTCATGTTGAGGTTTCACAGAAAAGAACAAAATTCTGTAAAACAATTATCCTTCAATTTAAAAATAAATTAATTTTTTAAAAAAGGTATTAGCTAAAGAAACACTCCAAAACATGATCTTGCCTTATGATCCCACATTCCAAGAATTTCTTTAAACCAATGGAAAAAGCCACTGGATCTTAGAACAGCACCTACAGTGTCTCAGGGGGAAAAAGAAAGAAAGACAAAAAGAAAAATAGTTTTCTACAGTTTGGTTCAAATGTCTGTCTATTCTTTGGGATCCTAACAATGGAAAGCAAGCCACCAAATAGTCTATAAATGCCAGGAGTGCAATTCAGTTCAGTTCAGTCGCTCAGTCGCATGTGACTCTTTGTGACCCCGTGAACCACAGCCGCCAGGACTCCCTGTCCATCACCAACTCCCAGAGTTGACTCAAACTCATGCCCATCGAGTCAGTGATGCCATCCAGCCATCTCATCCTCTGTCGTCCCCTTCTCTTCCTGCCCCCAATCCCTCCCAGCAACAGGGTCTTTTCCAATGAGTCTACTCTTTGCATGAGGTGGCCAAAGTACTGGAGTTTCAGCTTCAGCATCAGTCCTTCCAATGAACACCCAGGACTGATTGCCTTTAGGATGGACTGGTTGGATCTCCTTGCAGTCCAAGGGACTCTCAAGGGTCTTCTCCAACACCATAGTTCAAAAGCATCAATTCTTTGGCACTCAGCTTTTCTCACAGTCCAACTGTCACATCCATATATGACCACTGGAAAAACCATAGCCTTAACCAGACGGACCTTTGTTGGCAAAGTAATGTCTCTGCTTTTTAATATGCTATCTAGGTTGGTCATAACTTTCCTTTCAAGGAGTAAGCGTCTTTTAATTTCATGGCTGCAATAACCCCCAACAAAAAGCCAAATCCCTCCCCAACCTCTTCTATCCATCAGCAATGCAAACACCCCTCAAGACTATGGGGAGAGTAGGACTCAAATGATAGCACTTGAAAAATGTTATCTAGGATTCCAAAGTTGTAATGTAGATGGAGACAGAAGGCAGTTATTGAAAAAGGAATGCAATTTTAAAGAGAAATAAAATATGACACGGTTGAAAAAAATACTGCTTCTGGGAAGCACTGACTCTGAGATGCAAGGCCTCAAAACCGTACTTTCAACCCCCACACTAGTGTTCAAGTGCCCACCTGGGGCCAGATGTTGTACTGGGTCACTGCAGAAGGGGAAATGGACCAAGTTCATCTTTGTGGTGATTCAGTGATTCATTGAGAGTACAAAATTTGCAGGACATTTCCCTTTCTATTTAAGGCCAGAGCCACGCATTATAAGTCCTGCATTGTCTCTTATAATACAAACTAGATTTAAAATATGTGCCAGTCCATTGCCATTTATGTATTGTATTTCTTAGTGTTAAAATTAATCTTCCATCTTCTTCCATTTCTTCCATTTTCTTCTTGAGAACTTTATTTGCAAAACTTAGAGATTTTCATGGCAGAATTTGTTTTATGCACATTTTTTTCACAACTTTTTTTCAATATAACATCAGAAGGGAATTTTAAAGGAAAGAATAAATCATTCTTAATACCACAACTCTAATGAAAAAGCTGGCTTCATTAGTAAATATACCCTCCCAGTCTTTATCTATAAATGAACATATTTCACATATTTGTTATCAGGCTGAAAGCACAATATTTCTTCTGCTTGTCTTTTCCCCTCATTTCATATATAAATATTTCCATATTGTTTCATTTAAAAAATATATTTCTCAGAATATTTCACTAATTAATTTTGCTGAAATACCATGAATTACTTTTGCTTTTTGCAACTTTTTATTATTCAACTCATATCTAATTATTTTGGTCTTGAAAATACTATAGTGACTATCTTCATGTGTATTTACATTTTTTCTTTTTTTGAAATATTTTCTTGGGATATGATTTAGCATAGCAATTCTGATAATTTTGCATACTTACCATTCTTAGAACTAAAAATAATTTAAAACAGTGTGTTCGTGAAGACATAGTACAATGCATTATTTATTTTGTATCTCATATTTTAGGTAGAAGCAAAATCTAGATGCAGCTCCAAAAATAAATTATATTAATTTTGCCAAATTGCTCTATTACACAAGTGACTGTAACAATTTCCAACTCAAGCTACGGACATTTCCTTTACAAATGTAACAAAGATTTCTACATTCTATTATTAAACTACCCAACATCCAACATTTCCACCTCATTTTATTGAACTCAGCAATTCAAAAACTAAGCAAATTTAATGGAGTGACAATACATAAGATTTAAACATCTTATTCAAAATACTGACAATACATAGTAAAGATTAAAATATAAAGAAGGATAACAGGAAGATGGGAGAGGGATGAAATACCTTCAGCCAAAATAAAAAGAAAACACTGTGCTAATATCTATACACACCATGAGGAGGGGAAAGAACATGTACCAACGTGCTCTTTTCATTTTCTTTTCTTCTATGAACAAAGGTCAAAGCTGGATTTGCAACGAAACATCATCGTAGGATTTTAATTGGTTCTTGAACTACTTAAAATTATTTCTATCAAACAGATGAATTTAAAATCCATGGTATCACATAAGACATTTTTCATAGAAACATAACTCATGTTCTTTTCATACATCAAAGGTGATTTATTCTTATAGAATTAATTTAATTTTCACGTTATAATTTTCAACACACACAAAAGTACACAGAAGAGTATAAGGAACACTCAGAGCCATAAAGCATCCTCAGACTACCAACCATCGCCTGTCTGCACCATAAATACAGACCATCCTCTCCCCACTGCCTTATTCTGTTTCAGTTATATCCCAAATATCATGTAATTTTATCTGTAAATACTTAGGATACATATCTAAAGGCATGGAATCTATCTCTTTTTTTTCACAATTATACTTTTATTACCAGCTTTGTTTCTTTTTAGTTTTTTAAAATTAATTAACGTATTTTAATTGGAGGATAATTACTTTACAATATTGTGGGTTTTGCCATGTATCAGCATGAATCAGCCATAGGTCCACATGTGTCCCCCCATCCTGAACAGCCCCAATCCCTCCCCACCCCATCCCTCTGGGTTGTCCCAGAGCACCGGCTTTGTGTGTCCTGATTCACGCATTGAACTTACACTGGTCATCTGTTTTACACATGGTAATATACATGTTTCAATGCTATTCTCTCAAATCATCCCACCCTCGCCTTCTCCCACAGAGTCCAAAAGTCTGTTCTCTACATCTGTGTCTCTTTTGCTGTCTTGCATATAGGATTGTCGTTACCATCATTCTGGGTCATGTGGCAGTTCTATTTCCAGTTTTATAAGGAATCCCCACACTGTTCTCCATAGTGGCTGTACCAGTTTGCATTCCCACCAGCAGTGTAAGAGGGTTCCCTTTTCTCCACACCCTCACTGGCATTTAAAAAATATTTCTTTATTTTAATTGGAGGCTAATTACTATACAATATTCTGGTGGTTTTTGCCATGCATTGACGTGAATCAGCCATGGGTGTACATGTGTCCCCATCCTGAACCCCCCCTCCCACCTCCCTCCCCATCCCATCCCTCAGGGTTGTCCCAGTGCACCAGCTTTGAGTCCCCTGTCTCATGCATCAATCTTGCACTGGTCATCTATTTCACATATGTTAATTTATGTGTTTCAATGCTATTCTCTCAAATCATTCAACCCTCACCTTCTCCCACACAGTCCAAAATTCTGTTCTTTATATCTGTGTCTCTTTTGCTATCTTGCATATAGGGTCATCGTTACTATCTTTCTGAATTCCATATATATGCATTAATATACAGTATTGGTGTTTTTCTTTCTGACTTACTTCACTCTGTATAATAGGCTCCAGTTTCATCCACCTCATTAGAACTGATTCAAATGTGTTCTTTTTAATAGCTGAGTAATATTCTATTGTGTTTCTACACTTTTTGATGGCAGCCATTCTGACTGACATGAGCTGATACCTCATTGTGGTTTTGATTTGCATTTCTCTAATAATGAGTGATGTTGAGCATCTTTTCAAGTGTTTGTTAGCCATCTATATGTCTTCTTTGGAGAAATGTCTACTTAGTTCCTTGGCCCACTTTTTGATTGGGTTTTTCATTTCTTTTTTGGGGGGGGGGTGTTCATTTCTCTGTTATTGAGCTGCATGAGCTGCTTGCATATTTTGGAGGTTAATTCTTTGTCAATTGTTTCATTTGCTATTATTTTCTCCCACTCTGAAGGCTGCCTTTTCACCTTGCTTATAGTTTCCTTCATTGTGCAAAAGCTTTTAAGTTTAATTAGGCCCCATTTGTTTATTTTTGCTTTTATTTTCATTACTCTGGGAGGTGGGCTATAGAGTATCTTGCTGTGATTTATGTCAGAGAGTTCTGCCTGTGTTTTCCTCTTAAGAGTTTTACAGTTTCTGGTCTTACATTTAGATCTTTAATCCATTTTGAGTTTATTTTTGCATATGTTGTTAGAAAGTGTTCTAGTTTCATTCTTCTAAAGGTAGTTGACCAGTTTTCCCAGCACCACTTGTTAAAGAGATTGTCTTTTCTCCATTGTATATTCTTGCCTCCTTTGTCAAAGATAAGGTGTCCATAGGTGCATGGATTTATCTCTGGGCTTTCTATTCTGTTCCATTGATCTATATTTCTGTCTTTGTGCCAGTATCATACTGTCTTGATGACTGTAGCTTTGTAGCATAGTCTGAAGTGAGGAAGGTTGATTTCAGTTCCATTCTTCTTTCTCAAGACTGCTTCCATCAGCGTTTTATAGTTTTCTATGTACAGGTCTTTTGTTTCTTTAGGTAAATTTATCCCTAAGTATTTTATTCTTTTCATTGTAATGGTGAATGGGATTGTTTCCTTAATTTCTCTTTCTGTTTTTTCATTGTTAGTGTATAGGAATGCAAGGGATTTCTGTGTATTAGTTTTATATCCTGCAACTTTACTATATTCATTGATTAGCTCTAGTGATTTTTCTGTTGGTATCTTTAGGGTTTTCTATGTAGAGGATCATGTGATCTGCAAACAGTGAGTGTTTTACTTCTTATTTTCCAATGTGGATTCCTTCTATTTCTTTTTCTTCTCTGATTGCTATGGCTAGGACTTCAAACCAATGTTGAATAGTAGTGGTGAGAGTGGGCACCCTTGTCTTGTTCCTGATTTTAGAGGAAATGCTTTCAGTTTTTCACCATTGAGGATAATGTTTGCAATGGACTCTATCTCTTAACATAATAAAACACCATCAAATTAGCAATAATTCCTATATACCATCAAGTATTCAATGTTCAAATTATCTCAGAAATGTCATAATTCTCTTTTAAAACTACAATCTAAATAAAGGCTATGCATACAGAGGAGCCTAGTAGGTTACAGTCCGTGAGCTCACAAAGAGTTGAACACTACTGAGCAACTTCACTTTCCTTTAAGTACTTTAACCTATAATTTCTCTTTCTGTCATCTTTCTTCTTGCAACTTATTTGTTCACTAAACCAGGCTGATTGTCCTAAAGAGTTTCCTATTTTCTTTAGTATGCATTGTGCCTTTGCATCCCCCATGGACTAGCCACATGCTTCTCCTCTTAGTATTTCCAAAGAATCAGTAGTTGGACCTAGAGGTGTTATAAATGTCAGGTTTGATTTTTTTTTTCTTTTTGGCAAGACTACTTGGGTGGTGTATCAACAAGTCTTTTAATTATATAAAGGTAATATGTGTATGCTAACAAAGTTAGAAGTCAGAGAAGAACCAGATAAGAGAATTAGACAAGAAAAAAATTCATTTTTCTTCATTTTGGCAAATTTTAAAATATTAATACCTTCTATGGTCCTGCTATATTTCAAGCAACACTCCTAAATCAACTATTTTAAATAATTTAATTTTTTAGTTTTGTCTTTCCTGATTATTATGATCAATGTATTTTACTACAAAGAATTTACAGGAAATCCCAAGATGGATATTCAAGTTAAATGCAAAAAATATTTCTAAGATAATACTTTATTATCATAGGTGGTAAAATTAGAGAAAGTTGAACTGAGTTCAGTGTCAGAAAAGTAGAAGCAACAAGTACTATCAGATAAATGGTAAGAAAAGAAAAAAGATGGAAAGAGAACCTGTCTCTTTAGCCGAAAATCATGTATGTCACATAGTATGTGCTTTATAAATAGTATTTGCTGTATGAATAATAATCATACACAAAGGATGAATAGACTATCCTGGGGTATGCTCAACAAACAAGTCTGTCTCTTTCTGTAGGAAATAATAGAATAAATGATCAAGAATGACCACACCTCAGGAATTCTCTGCTGGTCCAGTGATCAGAACTCTGCACTTTCACTGCCCAACACTAGGGTTCAATCCCTGGTCAGGAAACTAAGATCCCACAAGCTACATGCAGCATGCCCTACCCCTCAAAAAAGAATGATCATACCTCCACACCTCAAGTGTGACCTGTTTCCAATCTTTCAGTTTTAGGAAGAAAAAACCCTTATTTCCATTTTTTTTTAGGTTTGTTGCTCTCCAGAAATAGACTGTAACTCAAGGATTTGACTGCAAGTTGGTTATTCGGAGGTGACCCCAGGGAGGGGAGTTGAGAAGTGAGTCATGGAAGGGGGAAAGGTAATGAAAGGTGAGTTCTAATGAACAATTGATTTACTGGGGCTGAATCTTGCAGGAGAATACTAGAAGACTCTGTGGAATTTGCTTTAGTGTTGTACCAAAGGAAGGGCAAAGAACTGGGGGATTTATTAAGCAACTACCATCCACAATCCTCTTGGCTGTTCCCCTTGGAAACACTTGTTCTTCAATTTTCAAGAAAATACTCTCCAACTTTTCTCCCCCATCTCATTGACTGCTCTTTAGCAAGAGGCTGGCTGGCTCCTTCTCATTATAAGCTGTAAAAGTTTCTGTTGGTCAGATAGCTGGTCTCTTTGTGCATCTCTCTCTGGACAGGTTCACGTTCTCCTTTTGCTAGAGTTGTCACCCATGTCCTGCTGACAGGTACAGCTCACTCTTCTGAGCTCCAAACTAACTGCCCCCATTGCACACTGGCATCTTCACCTAAACAGACAGGCTCCTATTCAAAACAGAATTCACTATTATTTTTACTCTTCATCACCACACTGGAAATCACTTAAAATAAAAGAATAAGCATTTTTTTTAAATTTAAACATTTATTTTTATTCATTTGGCTGCATAGAGTCTTAGTTGTGGCATGTGGGATCTAGTTCCCTGACCAGGGATCGAACCCAGCCCCCCTGTATCAGGAGCGCAGAGTCTTAGCCACTGGACCACCAGGGAATTCCCAAGAATAAGCATTTTTTTTCTTCCCAATTCTCCATTCCAGTTATGACATCATTTTCCCTCCTGTTTCTCAAATCAGAAACCTCTAGATCATCTCTGCTTTTTTCTCTTCCTTGTTCTCCACATTAAATGTGCCATCAATTTCATGTCTCCCACATTCCTAGTACTAATACCATTGTTCAAACTATGAACTGCATTCTCAACTAAGTAGTAATTTTTAACTTTTTCCAGATTGTACATGATTCTCCATACAATTACCAGATCAATCTATACAAAAAAACACAATAGATAAACCCTTTCAGCCTAAACTTCTCTGGTCCATAATTGATGCTCACTGCACTCCACATACCCCTATATAATCTGCCATTCCCCAAAGAAGCAAAGGGCATCCATAATCCAATGCTTTCACCCCCTTCTACCTGAATGACACCTCCCTTCCAGGCCTAGACCAAATTCTACTTTCTCTGTATGTCTTTCCTCATCTCTGCTGACATCCACCACCAAATCTTTGAAAAACTTACTGATTTCTCTTGTGCTATTTCAACACATTTTTCATGATACTAGATTGCCATTCATCATATTATCTGATGTGATTGTTGTTGTAAGCCATCTCCTCTCTCTATTATAAATCTCTTATTTGTATGTGAAACCTCAGAACACAATGCACTGCCTCACACACAATGTTCTCTCAATATATGTTACTGAATTAAATAGACAGACAACCTCCTATGTATGATATCAGAATAATTTCATCCAAAAAGCTAAACATCTTCTGCATTTGAATGTCTGCAAATATGTTGCAAATATCCACAGACATATCATTGTAGAAATAGACTTTGTAATAAAGTGAGCATTATGCAGGTATACAATGGCTGAAGTTCTAAACATTAACAAGAGTAAAAAATAACTAACCAAATACCAAGAAATAAAGAAAAATATTCCAAAATACTGCCTTTCTGAATATACTAGTTGAGAAATAAAATTAAGATCAACCATGTTGGAAACTTTCATTCTAATATATATATTAAATACTGGGAAGAATCAAGAAGAATCTATAGAATAACTTCAGTTTTTCACCATTGAGAATAATTTACCATTATTTTCAATGGTGAAAAACTGAAAGCATTCCCCCTAAGATCAGGAACAATTCAACTTTTACCACTATTACTCAACATAGCTCTGGAAGTCCTAGCTACAGCAATCAGAGAAGAAAAAGAAATAAACAGAATACAGTTCAGAAAAGAAGAAGTAAAGTTCTTCTTGTTTGCAGATGACATGATATTGTACACAGAAAACCCTAAAGATAGTATCAGAAAATTACTGGAGCTAATTAGTGAATTCAGCAAAGTTGCAGGACACAGAATCAATATACAGAAACCACTTGCATTTCTATACACTAACAATGAAAAATCAGAAAGAAAAATTAACGAATCAATTCCATTCCCATTGCAACAAAAGGAATTAAATACTTAGGAATAAACTTACCTAAGGAGACAAAAGAACTGTACACAGAAAAATTATAAGACACTAATGAAAGAAATCAAAGACACCATAAATGTATTGAGATTTATTACATGTTCCTGAGTAAGAAGAATCAGTATCATGAAAATGACTATACTACCAAATGCAATCTACAGTTCAATGTGATTCCTATCAAATTACCAACAGCATTTTTCACAGAACTAGAAAAAAAAATTTCACAATTCATATAGAAACACAAAAGACCCAGAATAGCCAAAGCAGTCTTGAGAAAGAAGAATGGAACTGGAGGAATCAACCTTCCTGACTTCAGATTACACTACAAAGCTACAGTCATCAAGACAGTATGGTACTGGCACAAAAACAGAAATATAGACCAATAGAACAAGATAGAAAGTCCATAATAAACCCATGCACCTATGGGTAACCTTAATTTTTGACAAAGGAGGCAAGAATATTCAATGGGGCAAAAACAGCCTCTTTAATAAATGGTGATGGAAAAACTGAACAGCTACATATAAAATAATGAAATTAGAGCACTTCCTAACACTATACACAAAGATAAACTCAAAATGGACTAAAGGCCTAAGTTTAAGATCAGAAACTATAAAACTCTTAAAGGAAAACATAGGCAGAACACTCGATAACATAAATCAAAGTAAGATCCTCTATGACCCACCTGCTAGAGTAATGGAAATAAAGACAAAAGTAAACAAGTGGGACCTGATTAAACTTAAAAGCTTTTACACAGCAAAGAAAACTATAAGCAAGGTGAAAGACAACCCTCAGAATGGGAGAAAAATATAGCAAATGAAACAACTGACAAAGAATTAATTTCCAAAATATACAAGCAGTTCATACAACTCAATACCAGAAAAACAAACAACCCAATCAAAAAGTGGGAAAAACACCTAAACAGACATTTCCCCAAAGAAGACATACAGATGTCTAACAAACATATGAAAAGATGCTCAACATCGCTCATTATTCAGTTCAGTTCAGTCACTCAGTCATGTTTGACTCTTTGCGACCCCATGGACTGCAGCATGCCAGGCTTCCCTGCTTATCACCAACTCCTGGAGCCTACTCAAACTCATGTCCATTGAGTCAGTGATGCCATCCAACCATCTTATCCTCTCGTCCCCTTCTCCTCTCACCTTCAATTTTTTTCCAGCATCAGGGTCTTTTCCAGGGTCTTCTTCACATCAGGGGGCCAAAGTATTGGAGTTTCAGCTTCAGCATCAGTCCTTCCAATGAATATTCTTTAGGATTGACTAGTTGGAGCTCTTTGCACTCCACCGGGCTCTCAAGAGTCTTCTCCAACACCACAGATCAAAAACATCACTCATTATTAGAGAAATACAAACCAAAACTACAATGAGATATCAACTCACACCAGTCAGAATGGCCATCATCAAAAAGAGTACAAACAATAGATGCTGGAGAGGGTGTGGAGAAAAGGGAACAACACTCTTGCACTGTTGGCGGGAATGTAAATTGATACACCCACTATGGAAGACAGTATAGAGATTCTCTAAAACACTAGGAATAAAACCCCCATATGACCCAGCAATCCCACTCCTAGGCATATACCCTGAGGAAAGCAAAACTGAAAAAGACACGTGTATCCCACTGTTCATTGCAGCACTACTTAACAATAGCTAGAACATGGAAGCAACCTAGATACATCAACAGATGAATGGATAAGGAAGTTGTGGTACATATACACAATGGAATATTACTCAACTATAAAAAATAATACCTTTGAGTCAGTTCTAGTGAGGTGGATCAACCTAGAACCTATTATACAGAGTGAAGTAAGTCAGAAAGAGAAAGATAAATATCATATTCTAACTCATATATACGGAACCTAGAAAAATGGTACTGAAGAATTTATTTACAGGGCAGCAATGGAGAAACAGTCATAGAGAATAGACTTATGGACATGGGGAGAGGGGAGGAGAGGGTGAGATGTATGGAGAGAGTAACATGGAAATTTACATCACCATATGTAAAATAGATAGCCAACGGGAATTTGCTGTCTGGCTCAGGAAACTCAAACAGGGGCTCTGTATCAACCTAGAGGGGGGGATGGGGTGGGAAATAGGAGGGAGCTTCAAGAGGGAGGGGATACGTGTGTACCTATGCCTGATTCATGCTGAGGTTTGACAGAAAACAGCAAAATTCTATAAAGCAATTATCCTTCAATTAAAAAATAAAATTAAATTTAAAAAAAGAAGGACCTATAATACTCAGTATAGGTAAAACTGAGTTTTTATTCATGCTGTAGGTAAACTGTGTTCCTCATGCTTCTGCTCTTCTTTTAAGTTAAAATTTTCAATGTATTCAACATTAATCTAAAATAATGTCATTGGCATCATCGATTGCAAATCCTTAAAATTCTGCTCTAGATGTGCAAAACATCACATTTTTTGAGGTATTCACCTTGCTTCTGTATACTTGGGAATTCTAACTGCTTGCAAAGTAAATCTTTAGCTCTGCTTGAGCAATAGTCTGTATGAGTTAGGAAGATTCCTGAAGCAAATTTTCTTGTCTGTTTTTAATATATTTTGAGATGAAGGCTTACTTCTGTGTTAAGTATGGAATCGTATTGTTGAATTAGGTAGACACCTAGATTTATTTTAATCCTGAAACTATAGCAATTCTCTTGGGCACCCCAACTGGTGCCATGAAGAATATATTTGAGGCTTCTGCTAAAAATGGCTTTGGACTTTTTCTCTGGTTTTAAAATAAAAATTACATAACCTCATCTTGGTCATGTATATAAAGAAGGAAATCCTATAAAAGATAAGAAGCAAAGCTTATTACTTAAAATTTAAAGGTCAACACACTTCCCTAGTGGCTCAGCTGGTAAAGAATCTGCCTTCAACGCAGGAGACCTGGGTTCAACCCCTGGGCTGGGAAGAACCCCTGGGTTGGGAAGAACCCCTGGAGAAGGCAAAGGCTACCCACTCCAGTATTCTGGCCTGGAGAATTCCATGGACTCTATAGTCCATGGGGCCTCAAAGAGTTGGACACGACTGAACAACTTTCACTTTCTTTCAAAGATTAACACAATAAAATACAGTATCTAAAATATAAGAAAAAGGGAGGTGATTCTTTATTACGTGGGCAAGGGAGCTCTTTCTTAATAACACTCAAACCAGGGGCTAAAAAGTAAATAACTGAGAAGATTTGGAAATATTAAAAAAAAAAAAAAAAAACAGGGAACAATGAATAAAGAAACAAACCAGTAAGAAAATATTTCAAACATTTTATGAAGCTGTATTATCTTGATATACAGGAAAAGGACAGTACAAGAAAGAATAATCCTATGTCTCTCTCACTTCTGAATATAGAAGCAAAATATTAGCAAGCAGATTTTAGCAGTGAGCAGAGAAAGGTTGATTTTAATATATGCAGAGAAGTCTCTGACAAAAATTAACACATACTTATGACTGTTCTAAAGCCCTTAGCAAATCAGATATAAAAGGGAGTTTCTTTAACATATTAAGGAGTATCTCCTAAAAATCTATAAAGAAGACATCACGCTTAACAGTAACCATGAGACGCGGTTCCTCTAAGGCAAAGGAAAACACAGATCCAGGCAGCTCTGCCTTTACTCACTGTTGTGCCAGAGACCCAGGTCAAGAAGACAAGAAAAAAATTATATGGTAAAAAGGTTTGGAAAGAAAAATGTCGCTATGTATAGATTATACACTTATTACTTTCCTACATAGAAAATCCAAGAAAACATTCAGAAAAAAATTATTAGAATGCAAAAGACAATTGATCAAGGTTAGTAAAGCAACATTCCAAGACTTTATAGCATTTCCTACCCACCAGAATAACCAATTTGGAAAGGTAAAAAACAAAATGAGTTCATTTGCTGTCACAAGAAGACTTTAAGAACACCTAGAAGTAAATAAATGTGACGTCCAAGATCTTTATGAAGAAACTAGATTAACAAATACTGCTAAAACTATACTTTTTATAACATAAGTGAAATGATAAAATTCCTGTCTTATACCAAACAAAAAATCAATTCCATGTTGATTAAGGCTATGAATGTTAAAAAATAAATATTAGTGATTTTCCGAAGAAAGTATTGGAACCTATCCCTATGATATAAAAGCTGGGATGGATTTCTTAAGCATGTCATTAAAAAAAAGCATAATCCACAAAGGAAAAGATTCATAAAACTCATCTCATTATTATGATCATATAATGGTCAAAACATACTTCTTCATGTTCAAAAAATAACATAAACAAAACTAAAAAAGAGACTTCCAAGTGAGATAAGATATTCACAGTGCAAATGATTCAACAAAGAATTAGTATCTACCATAAACGAACATATTTTTAATTAATAATAGAATACAGTGGTAAAATCATGAACTTTAAAAACAATTGTCTATGGTGTTAGAAAGTGTTCTAGTTTCATTCTTTTACAAGTGGTTGACCAGTTTTCCCAGCACCACTTGTTAAAGAGGTTGTCTTTTTTCCATTGTATAAAACTTGGTAAAAGCCCATTAGCTGCCAAGAGGGAATAAGGAATAAATTTCCAAAAATGTACAATTTTCTTTAGAGAAGTTTCAGAACCAAAAGACTAATTTACATGAAAAGCTGTAGAGAAAGTAGTTGAAAAGTCCATTCATAAAACTGGATTAAAGATCTAAATGTAAGACCAGAAACTATAAAACTCCTAGAGGAGAACATAGGCAAAACACTCTCTGACATAAATCACAGCAAGATCCTCTATGACCCACCTCCCAGAATATTGGAAATAAAAGCAAAACTAAACAAATGGGATCTAATGAAACTTAAAAGCTTTTGCACTACAAAGGAAACTATAAGTAAGGTGAAAAGACAGCCGTCAGATTGGGAGAAAATAATAGCAAATGAAGAAACAGACAAAGGATTAATCTCAAAAATATACAAGCAACTCCTGCAGCTCAATTCCAGAAAAATAAATGACCCAATCAAAACATGGGCCAAAGAACTAAACAGACATTTCTCCAAAGAAGACATACAGATGGCTAACAAACACATGAAAAGGTGCTCAACATCACTCATTATTAGAGAAATGCAAATCAAAACCACAATGAGGTACCATTACACGCCAGTCAGGATGGCTGCTATCCAAAAGTCTACAAGCAATAAATGCTGGAGAGGGTGTGGAGAAAAGGGAACCCTCTTACACTGTTGGTGGGAATGCAAACTAGTACAGCCACTATGGAAAACAGTGTGGAGATTCCTTAAAAAACTGGAAATAGAACTGCCATATGACCCAGCAATCCCACTTTTGGGCATACACACTGAGGAAACCAGATCTGAAAGAGACACGTGCACCCCAATGTTCATTGCAGCACTGTTTATAATAGCCAGGACATGGAAGCAACCTAGATGCCCATCAGCAGATGAATGGATAAGGAAGCTGTGGTACATATACACCATGGAATATTACTCAGCTGTCAAAAAGAATTCATTTGAATCAGTCCTAATGAGATGGATGAAACTGGAGCCCATTATACAGAGTGAAGTAAGCCAGAAAGATAAAGAACATTACAGCATACTAACACATATATATGGAATTTAGAAAGATGGTAATGATAACCCTATATGCAAAACAGAAAAAGAGACACAGAAATACAGAACAGACTTTTGAACTCTGTGGGAGAATGTGAGGGTGGGATGTTTCAAAAGAACAGCATGTATACTATCTATGGTGAAACAGATCACCAGCCCAGGTGGGATGCATGAGACAAGTGCTCGGGCCTGGTGCACTGGGAAGACCCAGAGGAGTCGGGTGAAGAGGGAGGTGGGAGGGGGGATCGGGATGGGGAATAAGTGTAAATCTATGGCTGATTCATATCAATGTATGACAAAACCCACTGAAATGTTGTGAAGTAATTAGCCTCCAACTAATAAAAAAATTAAAAAAAATAAAAAAAAAAAATAAAAAAAATAAAAACAATTGTCTGACTTTCAATTTCCATGTCTCCATTCAGTAGCAATGTGAGCTTAGGCAAATTATTCAGTCTGTCTGTACCTGAGTATATCAATTTGTAAAGTGGATATAAAATCAGGACCTATCTTTAAAAAGCTTTATGAGAAAAAAAAAAAAGTTTTATGAGGATCAAATAAACTAATATGCATAAATTCTTGGAGAAGAACCTGTCACAGTAAGCCCAAGTATTGCTTCATTATTATATGTTAAATATGAGTCATAGGTACAAAGATATCTGTCATTTATGTTTTTAAATTTTCCATAAGTAATACTTAATTATGAAGTTAAAAGATAAGTTAAAAATAGAAGAGTTTTGGCAATATAACTGATAGATCAATAAAACATAAATCTGTAAACTTTATAAGAATAAGATATACATCCTAGTTAAAAAATTAGTAAACTATAGCCAACAAATTTATTAAAAATAATAATAGAAGGTATAATATATACAAGGAGGTTCAACTTCAAAGTAATCAAAGAAATAAAATGAGGCAATGAGTTATCTTCATTTTGTTGAAATTTTCCTATTATGGCAAATGTCCACAGAAGTGGACAGTTTCCTATTGGTGGGGGTTAAATTGAGAAAATCTTATTGTCAAAGCCAATTTAAAAATATGCAACCAAATACTCAAACATTGATATGTTTGCATTAATAATCCAACCCTAGAGTTTTATTAAAAAGGAAATATATGGGCAGAATGCAAAAATCAACATACAAGGATGCCAACTGCAACAATGTTGAGAATGGTGAAATTTTCAACAATATGAAACCAATTCAAGCCAGTATGGAATACAGAATACAGAAGGGAATATAACTGAGCTTTGAAAAATGATCTATTGCTCTGTATTCATAGTCAAGGAAACTATTTCTATTAGTAAAAGCAAATAAATAGTGTGGGTATATATAGTTATCTCACTTTTGCTAAATATAATTGTATATTTAAGAACAATTACACAAACACATAGAAAAAAAAATCTCAAAATATACTGAAAAGTTAACATGTTTCTGTCCAGACAGTGGGTTCTGGTGCATCTGTCTGTCTGTGTCTGTCCATTTGTCCATTATCACTGCTGCCTCCCTGGGCCACAGTCTTGACAACCCAGGATGGATAAAGGAGTCCTTGAAAAAGGACAAAAATGCTCTGACCTACAGTAAGACTACAAGGAATGTACTGGAGGCTGTTTGCAAAGGGAGGTGCACTTGAGAGGCACCCCCTCCCCCAAGCCCACTTCAGAGCAACAGTCTTTACCCCTCCTCTTACTCTAGCTTATAAGAACACTTTACAATATTTCGGTATGAAATTTTAATTTCCTATTTCAAAACGTATAGGAAAAAAAATCAGACTAAAATGCTAAATTGTAATTCCATCTTTTCCCCCTTATTCTGTGCATTTGTGAGCAAAATATAGAGTTCAGTTCAGTCACTCAGTCGTGTCTGACTCTTTGCGACCCTATGAACCGCAGGACGCCAGGCCTCCCTGTCCATCACCAACTTCCAGAGTTCACCCAAACCCATATCCATCAAGTCGGTGATGCCATCCAGCCATCTCATCCTCTGTCATCCCCTTCTCCTCCTGCCCTCAATCTTTCCCAGCATCAGGGTCTTTTCCAATGAGTCAGCTCTTCGCATCAGGTGGCCAAAGTATTAGAGTTTCAGCTTCAGCATCAGTCCTTCCAATGAACACCCAGGACTGATCTCCTTTAGGACGGACTGGTTGGATCTTCTTGCAGTCCAAGGGACTCTCAAGAGTCTTCTCCACCACCACAGTTCAAAAGCATCAATTCTTCAGTGCTCAGCTTTCTTTATAGTCCAACTGTCACATCCATATATGACTACTGGAAAAACCATAGCCTTGACTAGATGGAGATTTGTTGGCAAAGTAATGTCTCTGCTTTTTAATATGCTGTCTAGGTTGGTCATAGCTTTCCTTCCAAGGAGTAAATGTCTTTTAATTTCATGGCTGCAATCACCATCTGCAGTGATTTTGGAGCCCAGAAATAGAGAAAATAGAGAGTAGGCAGCTAAAATTACAGGTCATGAAAAGCTTGCTCAATAATGATGCAGAACTTGATTTAGAAGCAAATTGGTCAAACAGCCCCTTGTCAAATGATACTGTATAAGATCATTTTCTTCCTGATTATGAAGAGAAGGGCATGTGATCACTTCCGTGATGTTCTTGTCAAAAACACATAACTTCCATCTAATCATGAGAAAACATCCCAAATCTCCAAAATCAAAAGGAGATACAGTCTACAAAATAAGTGACCCATACTTTTCAAAAGTGACAAGGACCTGAAAGAAAAGGGAAGACTGAGGAACTGTCACCGATTTCAGGAGGCTAGGGAAACATGATAACCAAATGCAACACAGAATGCTGGATTGGATTCTGGAACTAGGGAAACATGATAACCAAATGCAACACAGAATGCTGGACTGGATTCTGGAACTAGGGAAACATGATAACCAAATGCAACACAGAATGCTGGATTGGATTCTGGAGCAAGAACAACAACAAAAAACAGTTGAAATACAGTGATGTTCAAATTAGGTCTGTAGATTAGTTAACAGTATTGAATCAAAGTTAATTTCCTAGCTTTTAAAATTATACTATGATGATGTGAGATGTAACATGAGAGGAAGTTGTACTATCTTTGCAACTTTAGATCTATGTAGACCTAAAACTATGTCCAAGTCAAAGGTTACGAAATATGTAGGGTTGTAGGATAAAGAAGGAAGTCTTTAAAGCTCAGTCTCTCTCTCCCTCTTGATCTCATTTGTTTCTTCCTCTTGCTCTCTAAGGTCTAGCCTCACTGGGCTCACACTGTAAAACTCTATGTATGGCAAGAGTAAGGCTTCTCTACAAAGCAAAGCTCCACAAGACTCATCCGCCTAGAACACGAGGTGGACCCCACCTCTAGCCACATTTTATCTGGACTTCAGCTCCACGCTTTCTGAGCCCACACTCAGGTTCCTTCGTCATGCATTCTTACAGTATGGTATATCATCCCTGACACCTGTCTCGGTCTATAATCACCAATATTTATTGAGGAATTCATTCACTGAATGAATGACTTTATCACTGAATGACAAAGACTCCTTTACACATCTCTAATGACATCAGAGACCAACTTTGTTATCTCCAGCTCCAAGGTTCTGGCACAGAGTAGATGATCAGTAAGTATCTTCAGAATAATGAATACAGAAATGAATGAATAAAGAATATACCTGGTATAAAGATCATATCATTTCTATCTGTGTAAGTTATTGTGTTATAATGAGAAGAAACCTTATCTTCAATGACATAAAGACAAATGATTGCTATATCTTCTAAACTTCTTTCCCAAAAACTATTTTCTTTCTGCATAGTTTCTTCTTTACTTTCCTAAAATATTTTTTACTTAATAGCATTGGGAAAGCCCATCCCCATAATGTAGAATAATTATGTAAAAATGTGTTGTAGAATATTTTTTTCTACTTAAAGCAGAAAAAGGAGCTTCTAAATTGTGTGTACAAAATAGAATCAGTATAAGGGCCCCAGAAGAAGCCCTTCAAGGTCTAAGGAAAATTAGAAATTAGTAAATGCCAACTGAATTTGTTTACTTCCTCAATCTATTAGATTTATCTTTAGTGAAGTTATTGCAACACGTTTTAGTGAGCAGAAGTTGATTTAGATGAATGGTACTGTGCAACCACTGACAGACTGCCTGTCCCTTCTGATGTGAGAAAAACTATGAGTTTTCCAGCAATGAGATAGCAATATACCTTTTAAAAAGAGGTTAATGTTTACTTAATAGATACTTAATAGATAATGTTTACTTAACAGATATTTAGTTTCATTAACAAACATCTTGGTGAAAACACATCAGTCCTTCCCACCATCAAACAAATATCCCATGAATCTAAGAAATAAATTTCATCCATGTCTCCATGTATTTTTCTTTATCATTCACTATACTTTTTGCTTGAATTATAGGTATGCAATAACACAGACATGTCCCTTTCCAAAAATCAATGTATTTCCACATCCTTAAGTCCATGATTGAGAATCTGAACATTTATTCTGACATGGCAAGCATGGTTATTTTAACTGCCATTAAATATTAAAAACACAGCTGTACATTTATATTTTAAAAAATGACATGATGCACTTATGGGAATTTTTCCAAGACCAGCACTTCAGACTGCAAAACACAATGATAGATAGGAGAGGGTCAGATGTATAGAAAGAGTAACATGGAAACTTACATCACCATGTGTAAAATAGATAGTCAACAGGAATTTGCTGTTTGGCTCAGGAAACTCAAACAGGGGCTCTGTGTCAACCTAGGGGGTGGGATAGGGCGGGAGATGGGAGGGAGGTTCAAGGGGGAGGGGATATATGTATACCTGTGGCTGATTCATGTTGAGGTTTGACAGAAAACAACAAAATTCTGTAAAGCAATTATCCTTCAATAAAAAAATTTTTTTAAAAAGAGTCACATCTCATGATTCTCTGGAAAGATTTATCACAAACCATATTATTTCAACCCAAAGAGGGACTAAATTTGAAAAAGGAACAAGGGCAGAGACTGAGAGTGCCCCAATGAAGTTCACAAAAGAAAAGATCTTAAGGAAAACATGATTTTCCTACATTGAGGGTGAATCCTGGAATAGATTGTTATGTATACTCCACAACATAATGGTCAAAGTAAGAGTGATGCACACAAGATATAAGCCAGTTTTTAGTTTTGATGTTTTTTTCTTTTGCATGTAACATAAAACAGGAAGCAGCTAATATGCTGTTGGCCCCACAGTGCCCACAGGGATTCATGATTCTATCTTTCTGCTCTGCTGCCTTAGCATATGGTTTCTAATTTCAAGGTCATTTCACTGTCCAAGATGTCTGTTGAGGCTCAGGACACCAAACCTATATTTAGGACGAAAAAGGCAAGGGAGAAAGACCCTCCCTCATGGATGAATAGATCCATGTAAAAATATGAACATGTACACAGCAATTCTAATGATATCTTACTAGTCACAGAACCACACCTAGCTGCAAGGGAAGCTGAGAAAACATTATTTTAACCCTAGAGGACAATGTTCTGGTTTAAAAATCAAAATAATCAGAATAGATGTTTGGATGGAAAATCAGCAGTTTCTGCCATTCCTATAAGAATCCAATAGTCCTCTTTTTAATTTTTTCTCAATAACTAGTATGTGAACACAGTTCAAAAATTTGAAAGTATAAAAAGGTTTACACAGTGGAGACTTTCACACCCACCCCTGGCTCCATCTGCCAGTTTCCACCTACCACACAACAATTTGATACATTTTTTATATTTACTTCCAGCTTCTTCATGCAAGTACATGCAAATGAGACTATCCCTGCCTTCCCTCTAGGAGCTATTTCAAAATCAGTACATAATACATGTCTTTATCCCTTTCCTTTTAAATTTTTCTTTTACAACCTCATAGTATTGCATGGCTGGATTTACCAGGGTTGATTTGTCCAGTCCTCATTTTCAAACTTTCACTTAGTTTGAGCTGCTATCTTTTTCTGTTACAATGGACTACAGTGCAGTTTTTCTACACTGTGCATAAGTGAATCTGCAAGAAAAATTACAAAAGCTAGACTTCCAGCACAAAGGGCATATTTGTAATTTTGATGGATATCACCAAGGTGTTCTCCATATGTTTCATTATGATTCACTCCCACTAGCAACATGTGAATGTGTCTGTTTTCCCACAGCCTTTTCTACAAAATATGTGTCAAATTAACAGTCCTCTTTATCCTGGATATTTTTGGTCAGCATCTTACTGTATCCTGTTATTATATCATAAATTCTATATGCAAAAGCAAATATTCCAAAGGCTGGACCTCACTTTGATAATGGGCATGAACAAAAATCTTAGCAGAGTTACAGAGGTAATAAAATGTATATACATAAGGTACTAAAAATGGATATTTGGAAGTCACTCACCCGTTAGGGATAATCTGTTATACTTACAGGATATTAGGGACCACTTCCTTTTCCACCCTATTTTCATTAGAACTGACAGCAAACTGGAGATCTCCAACATACACATTCATCCCTAGTTCCCATCGTATTTGGCTACACTCAGTAGCTACCTGCTTCTTTATAGCTATATATCATTTTATTTACACTGTTTCTTAGAAAGTTTTCTTTCCACCTTTGTCCATGTCCAATTCCTCCCAAGTCTTCTCTGTTTGTCTCTAAGACACTCTCTTCACCCCCTGAACCCTTAGTTACTGCACTGGTGCTAGGCAGATGGCATTTTCACCAGTCCCTGATATGAGTTCTGCTTTCATCCTTGCCTTGGGACTGATGCATGCCATATCTCCAGAACCCACCTGATCATCCAGGTGATGCTACACTTGTTTTTCGAAAACTCCGAATGCCAACTAAGAGGCTTTCACATTAGTTACTCCGGAGGTAGAGCTGACGGTGAGCCCTTCTCCTGCACCTCTAACCCATCCTCACAGGTGGGTAATCCTCCCGGCTGTACTTGCTTAGTTGCTTGGTTGTGTCCGACTCTCTGCGACCCGTGGACTGTAGCCCACCAGGCTCCTCTGTCCATGGGGATTCTCCAGGCAAGAATGCTGGAGTGGGTTGCCATGTCCTCCTCCAGGGGATCTTCCTGACCCAGGGATCAAACCAATCCCCTGGCTACACCTGCCCTTTATGGAATTCTTCAGTGTTTATCTTAACCCCACCACTTGGCATCTACACTTCAGTCATATGTTTTTTTTTAAATTACTTTCTAAGGCAAAAGACCTCCACTTGGCATAATACCATTTCTTGAAACACAAACTTAAAAATGAACATGACAGAGTGAAGTAGTCAAGCAGACATCTCCCTAAAGTCATCAGTAGAAGAATTTAACCTTCTTTATTACTACTAAAATAGTGCTACATTAGAAAGTCTACATACATTTGTGACATTTTAAAATATGATTTCCTAAAAGTTAGTTTGTACTACTTAATGTTGCTACACTGACTCTCCCACAGGTTGTATTGTTAAATTAGGAGTGTTCTTTATTTTAGATAGATTTTGCCAACCTTTTATTGTATCTTAATTGTATTTGCACTAAATTCCATACTTAAAATTAGAAATCCAATATGATGATCAAATTCCAGGATACTGGCAATGAAGTTCACCTGAAAATTCAGCTTCAAAGAGGTACAACAGTTATGGCTGGGTATGAAGGTCAAAGTCAACCTTCCTTGCTCTTTAATTCAAACCTGCTTTACAAAAGAAGTGTAAAACTGTGCTTGACTAAGTGCCAATAATCATTTCCTTGGCAAATCATTGGGAAAAAAGAGAAAACTTCTAAGTGACTAAGAGAAGCAAAGGAGTTATTGAATAAGCGAATCTCATTTAATCAGCTTTTGGACCATTTAGCAAGTTTATAACTGAAATTTAGCCTGGTATGTGACCATTAAATAATTAAGTTCACTTTATTTCACAGTTATGTAGCATAACAATTTGCTCCAGTGCAACTAATGTCAGAATTGAAGACATTCACCTGCATTTTCTTGTTTCTCTATATATAATATAATTTATTTAAAAAACATAATTAGATATGTATCATTAAATTTCCTGATAAATATATATATATGTATATATGTATATATATATATATGTATATATATAAATGGAATCATTTAGAGGTCAAGAGGTATTGTGTCTTCACCTTACCTCCAAATGGTTCAGAAAAGAAAAATATGTGATTGATAGCTTGGTAGAAAGAATGATGAAACCAGTGGGAAAAATTATAAAACATCATTGAATATGTATGAAGGATATAGAGCTGTTCCTTTTTTCAGTCTTGCAAATTTTCTCTAAGTTTGAAATATATCAGAATTAAAAGATACCCAAAAAGATATTCAGCTCAAAAGGTATTCCTTCAAAAGATATTCAGTTCAAAAATTCTTGTGTGTATACACTCTGATCTAATGAGTTTGCTATATTATATCTTAGATTTATTTCAGCCTCCCTGAGCTTCTATTTCATCCGATGATCAGCTTTTCCTTGCCAAATTATTATAGTCATCAACTTGATTTGCTGACTGTGTACTGGCGGGCTACAAATAAGCAATCAACCAGCTTGTCTACCAGACCTGGGTCACTCACTTGGGAAAGAACATTAAATATTTGAAACTGTGGAATGACCTTCAGTGAACTGCACCTTAACAAAACCTGGGTATTTAAAGAACTACACGAACACCTCCAGGTCTCTGGTTATTTATTAAATGGTTCTCTGGTGACCCTGGAGAGTTAATGCTCACCCTTAAATAACCAACTTCCACCAGCCAGGGACTCAGGCACTGAGAACAGAAAGCATTGGAGTTTCTGCACTTACCAGGCTGTTTGTAGGTAGCCCAGTGTCCAGTTTGTTTGCCTATAAACAGAGCAGCCAGCCAGCCCAGAGGCCTAACTGTCAAGATGATTGTCTGAACCCTTCATTTTGCTGTGCCTTCATAAAGACAGAGCTATATGTGGGTAATGAGCTCATTGAGCACAGCATTTGTACATGACAGGGAGGCCCAGGGTGTTTCAAACTTCAAAATTATAATATTAGTAATCAGGAACAATTAGTTCAAAAAGAAAGTGTAAAACTGAACAATTTCACAGAATCAAGCAAAAACTGCTAACTTTTTTAAACAGTAAATACAAAAGAAGTATTAAGAAATGACTTATCTGAGAATTTCAAGTAGTATGTACACTCTGACCTATTTAATAGTTAACTAGGTTTCACAAAAAGGGGATTAGGAATATGTGTTATGAACAAAATGGGGAATGCAGACCACACTTTAAGAACATAGCGCTACTAGTGTCAGCTGCCATTCAGAATTTAGTTTTTAAAAAAACTAACCTACATAAGTACTCTGACTTTACTGCTTGGTATGGGGTCTATACTTTTCATATATTTATATACCCACATATGGGGAAAAGAAGATCAGTGAAGCCACTTCATTATTAATTCAGGACATGCTAAGGACATGCTACCCGGCTTTCACATCATGACCCTTTCTTAAATATTGGATAAAATTTATATTTTCTTCTATTCCACACTTGTACAATTCTTTTCCTAATAAAACATTCCATGAAAGCACAGTAAGCAGTTATGTATTGAGGCTAAGAGAAGAGGAGAATGACAAATATCATCAGCAGACGAATGGATAAGGAAGCTGTGGTACATATACACCATGGAATATTACTCAGCCGTTAAAAAGAATTCATTTGTATCAGTTCTAATGAGATGGATGAAACTGGAGCCCATTATACAGAGTGAAGTAAGCCACAAAGATAAAGACCAATACAGTATACTAACGCATATATATGGAATTTAGAAAGATGGTAACGATAACCCTATATGCAAAACAGAAAAAGAGACACAGATGTACAGAACAGACTTTTGGACTCTGTGGGAGAAGGCGAGGGTGGGATGTTTCGAGAGAACAGCATTGAAACATGTATATTATCTATGGTGAAACAGATCACCAGCCCAGGCTGGATGCATGAGACAAGTGCTCGGGCCTGGTGCACTGGGAAGACCCAGAGGAATTGGGTGGAGAGAGAGGTGGGGCGGGGATCGGGATGGGGAATACATGTAAATCCATGGCTGATTCATGTCAATGTATGACAAAAACCACTACAATATTGTAAAGTAATTAGCCTCCAACTAATAAAAATAAATGAAAAAAAAAAAGAAAATGAAGGTTAAAAAAAAAGACATTATCATATCCATGTTTCATAAGAAGACACAGATGAAAATGTACTGCAATTCTGACAAATTTAATAACTTAATAGAAAATTCTAGCACATTCAACCACAAGTTCATTGTGTTTCCTATGACTGGCTAAAAGTATACCTGCCAACACTTCTGGTATAGAAGGAAGAGATACTTTCTATGTGTAATGTCTTTCCTTTTATATAAGATGCAAATGAAAGTGTCTTGTGCCTACAAAGAAAATTAAAATTCTTCCTAATACTAGTAATAGGAAACTTAAATCATGCTCATTTAGGCAACCTTATTTTTCAATATTACAACAACTCACCTCTTGGGACACATCTCATTTTAATTTCTAAATCACTTGATTTGCAGAGTTTTTCTCTGAAACACTTAACAAAATATTTTAATTACTAATCAAATCACAATCACACTAGTCATATACTAACTGTAACAGTTAACCACATAATACTTTAAGAATTATGAGTTCACCCTCTGAGAATCCATTTCCTGGGAATCAATATCCAATACTTACGTGTTAATGTTTGACTATTTATCTCATTTTCTGAGACACTAACATAACTGGCTGAGACTAGTATGAAAAGTGAAAGACATCATATTATCAATCAATTCAATCTTTGAATTGGTCTGGGATTACAAATGTGAAAGAAAACAAATGATTCCCAGGAAGTTTCCACAAGAACTGTGAAACTAGTTTGTCATTCTGTGGCTATTCTTATCAGGGAATTAGCATGTAATAATGTCATAAATCTATTGTATAAAAACCTAAATGACATTCTTTTAGTTTTTAATTTAATTTTCACAGGAAAATGAATCTCTTCTCCTAATGAGATTAAACATATAGCATGAAAGGCATGTACACACAACAGAGTCCAGGTTTTTTATCACTGTTTTCTTTCTATGGAAAGCAGTAATTATAATTGTGTTAGACTGCATTATTGTTTCCTGTAATTCACTTTATTCACATTTTTGTTTTCCTGTCTATGTCCTTTGAAGTTCCTCTCACTGGACCCTCTAGGCTGGGTTTGTCATGCAATGTGCTTTGGCCAAAGGAATGTTCATGGACATGACATTAGGAGAGACTGCAAATGTACTTGCTCAGCGGGTTGTGCTTTCACCCTGAGACGAGCCTTCTTTAGATGGTTGTAGGCTTGGCTCCAGAGGTTGGGCTCCACAGTGAAAACATGCAGGAAAGACCAGAGCCTAACCCACAGCCAGAGCTGGGAGTGGACTTGAAGCCAAGCCTCGCTGTGAGTGCATGTGAACGTCACTCAGTCGTGTCCGACCCTTTATGACCAGATGGACTATACAGTCCACAGAATTCTCCAGGCCAGCATACTGGAGTGGGTAGCCTTTCCCTTATCCAGGGGATCTTCCCAACCCAGGGATTGAACCCAGGTCTCCCACATTGCAGGTGGATTCTTTACCAGCTGAGCCACAAGGGAAGCCCAAGAAGACTGAGTAGGTAGCCTATCCCATCTCCAGCAGATCTTCCCGACCCAGAAATCGAACTGGGGTCTCCAGCATTGTAGGTGGACTCTTTACCAACTGAGCTATCAGGGAAGCCCCAGGAGTGGACTTGAAGTCAAGCCTAGCTGAGACAAGCCTAAATCAGCTAAACTCCAGCAACCGACAGATGATAGCTAGAAACATTGATCATAGTTGTCTGCGGTTATTTGTTACATAAATACCT
Organism: Cervus elaphus; assembly: GCF_910594005.1. Lineage (NCBI taxonomy): Eukaryota > Metazoa > Chordata > Mammalia > Artiodactyla > Cervidae > Cervus > Cervus elaphus. Next base: position 1,177,312 of record NC_057837.1, on the reverse strand, counting down.
TATTAATACAGTAACCAATTATGTAATGTTTTATCTTGTCCATATATTTATGCACAGGCACAGTACCATGACCACCATAAAATGTGTAACAGTACTATACATTTACTGATTTAGTTACCTACTTTTTATATTTTCTGTATTTCTACATATGGATTAGGCACTGTCAGCTCTAGCACCTGGAACTTTCCCATGACACACAAAAATTATCATTCATAACAACATGACAGAGGTAGAAAATCTGCCACAACTCTGCCTCCTTCATCACTGCAGATTTTGTCCTTTATTACAAACACAAGTGCTGAAGAATTTTCAAAAAGGAGCTGATCAGCAATAGAATTCTAGGAAGAGGAGAGATGCACCTGTCAGTAATCTATAAACCCCACTACTGGACATATAGCCTAAGAAAACCATAATTCAAAATGGCATATACACCCCAATGCTCACTGCAGCACTATTTACAATATCCAGGAGATGGAAAAAACCTAAATGTCCAACAACAGAGGAATGTATAAAGAATATGCAGTATATACATATATACAATGGAATACTACTCAGCCATAAAAAATAACAAAATGAGATCATTAATAGAGATGTGGATTGACCTAGACTCTGTCATAGAGAGTGAAGTGGTCAGAAAGAGAAAAACAAATACCAAATATTAACACATATATGTGGAAACTAGAAAAATGGTACAGATGAATTTATTTCCAGGTTAGGAATAAAGACACAGATGCAGAGAACAGATATGTGGGCACAGGGGAGGGAAAGGGGATGGTGGAACAAATTGGGACATTAGGATGGACGTATATACACTAAAGTGCTGCACTCAAGATGCCAGCAAATTTGGAAAACTCAGCAGTGGCTACAGGACTGGAAAATGTCTTTTCATTCTATTTCCAAAGAAAGGCAATGCCAAAGAATATTCAAACTACTGCAAAATTGTACTCATTTCACATGCTAGCAAAGTAATACTCCAAATTCTCTAAGCCAGGCTTCAACAGTACATGAACCAAGAACTTTCAGATGTTCAAGCTGGATTTAGAAAAGGCAGGGGAACCAGAGATCAAATTGCCAACTTCCATTTTATCATAGGAAAAGCGAGAGAGGTTCAGGAAAACATCTACTTCTGCTTCATTGACTACACTAAAGCTTTATACAGTGTGGATCACAGCAAACTGTGGGAAATTCTTAAAGAGATGGAAATACCAGACACCTTAGCAGCCTCCTGAGAAACCTGTACGCAGGTGAAGAAGCAACAGCTAGAACCAGACATGGAACAACAGACTGGTTCCAATTTAGGAAAGCAACATGCCAAGGCTGTATACTGTCATCCTGCTTTTTAAATTTATATGCAAATTGCATCATGTGAAATATGCGGCCGGATGAATTACAAGCTGGAATCAAGATGGCTGGGAGAAATATCAATAACCTCAGATACACAGATGACTCCAGCCTTGTGGCAGAAAGGGAAGAGGAAATAAAGAGCCTCTTGATGAAAGTAAAAGAGGAGAGTGAAAAAGGTGGCTTAAAACTCAACATTCAAAAACCAAGATCGTGACATCTGGTCCCATCTTTCCATGGCAAATAGATGGGGAAACAGTGGAAATAGTGACCAACTTTATTTTTTTGGGCTCCAAAATCACTGCAGATGGTGACTGTAGCCATGAAATTAAAAGACACTTGCTCTTTGGAAGAAAAGCTATGACCAACCTAGACAGCATATTAAAAAGTAGATACATTACTTTGCTAAAAAAGGTCTGTATAGTCAAAGCAATGGTTTTTCTAATAGTCATGTATGCATGTGACAGCTGGACCATAAAGAAGGCTGAGAGCTGAAGAATTCATGCTTTTGAACTGTGGTGTTGGAGAAGACTCTTGAGAATCCCTTGGACTGCAGGGGATCAAACCTGTCAATCCTAATAGAAATCAGTCCTGAATTTTCATTGGAAGGACTGACGCTGAGGCTGAAGATCCAATATTTTGGCCACCTGATGCCAAGAGTTGACTCATTGGAGAAGACCCTGATGCTGGGAAAGATTAAAGGCAGGAGGAGAAGGGGATGACAGAGAATGAGATGGTTGGATGGCATCACTGACTCGATGGGCATGAGTCTGAGCAAGCTCTGGGAGATGGTGAAACACAGGGAAGCCTGGTATGCTGCAGCTCATGGGGTCACAAAGAGTTGGACAGGACAAAGCAACTGAATAAAAACAAACATACATTACCATGTGTAAAATGGATAGCTAGTTGGAAGCTGCTGTATAAAACAGGACATATATCCTCTTCCTCCTGACTCACCCTCCTACCTCCCCATCCCACCCCTCTAGGTCATCACAGAATACTGAGCTAAGCTCCCTTTTAATGAAAGTGAAGGAGGAGAGTGAAAAAGTTGGCTTAAAGCTCAACATTCAGAAAACTAAGATCATGGCATCTGGTCCCATCACTTCATGGGAAATAGATGGGGAAACAGTGGAAACAGTATTAGACTTTATTTTGGGGAGCTCCAAAATCACTGCAGATGGTGATTGCAGCCATGAAATTAAAAAATGCTTACTTCTTGGAAGGAAAGTTATGACCAATCTGGATAGCGTATTTAAAAGCAGAGACATTACTTTGCCAACAAAGGTCTGTTTAGTCAAGGCTATGGTTTTTCCAGTACCCATGTATGGATGTGAGAGTTGAATGGTGGAGAAAGCTGAGTGCCAAAGAATTGATGCTTTTGAACTGTGGTGTTGGAGAAGACTCTTGAGAGTCTCTTGGACTGCAAGAAGATCCAATCAATCCATCCTAAAGGAAATCAGTCCTGGGTGTTCATTGGAAGGACTGATGCTGAAGCTGAAACTCCAATACTTTGGCCACCTCATGTGAAGAGTTGATTCATTGGAAAAGACCCTGATGCTGGGAGGGATTGGGGGCATGAGGAGAAGGGGATGACAGAGGATGAGATGGCTGGATGGCATCACCAACTCGATGGACATGGGTTTCTGTAGACTCCAGGAGTTGGTGGTGGACAGGGAGGCCTGGCGTGCTGCGGTTCATGGGGTCGCAAAGAGTCGGACACGACTGAGCGACTGAACTGACTAACTAACTAACTAACTAAATCTTTTTAACCATGAAGAGAAACTTGTAGACTACATCAGCACTGTTAGGGTATAAATGGAAGGAGGAAACAAAATCTAGAATTTTGGTCAAGACAAAAAAGGTCCAGACAGCTGGTTGGGTAGTTGAGATGAAGAGGAGGAAAAGGTGAAGGTAACTCGAAGGTTTTAACTTGGGAAGGAAAATAAGATAATGCAATAAACTGAATCAGGGATATAGGGACACAGAATGGGGGAGGGGTGAAGGAACATGAGTTCATTGTGCAGTGTTGAGTTTGGAGGGCCTGCAGGGCAGCAAAGTGGAGATATACAAAAGGCAACTGGAAAATAAATTTGGCACGTGATCAAAACTACAGACTGAGACTAAATAATGACTGCCCATATGCTAGGAATGGAAGAGGTCATCCAAGAACAAATACTAAAGGAAGAGGCCTAGCGAAAGCCTGGGACAGATGGACTCAGCCTGCTTAGCTCCTCTGAAAGTCACCCACACTTATGCTGAGGCCACAGTCCCAGCTGGTGCTCCCAACCAATGCCTGACCCTAGAGAGATGGATGCAGACCCTTTCCTAGGAGAGGAAACTCCTCTGACAGTTGACTTTGACTCCTTCAAGTTTGTTGTACCTTCCTTAAAAGCCATGAATTTTATCCCCTTCTCCTAGGATACTTCCAACCAACCCCTTCTCCCTCTCTCTTTCACTCAGGGTCAAACTTACACCGCAGGCTGAAGGGTCTCCCAACCTCCACAGCTCCCTGCAAGTTTCACTCACAGAGGTGTTTCCCCCAATTAAACCTCTTCAGGTTTAATCCATCTTGGCACCTGCTCCTCAGATCATCTGGGCTACTGCAGGCACATGGAGGCATCCTCCATGTGCCTGACTTTCCTCCCCTTGTTGTTTCAGTCAGACTGTTTTAGCATCACACAGGCAAAGAGGTTTGCAAGACATTTTGTACCTTCTGTACATAGAAAAAAACTTTATCTACAATGCTTATATCATAGTCAATAAAGAATAAAGTTATTAAGTAACCTACCTCTCTATTAAAGAGCATTCATACAATTCAAAACCGAAACAATATGGTAAAGAGTTAAGAATATTAGCATCAATTTCATGATACATGCAATACAAACAAATACAAAAATTCAGATTATCCTTGTAGTTCATTCACATACTCGTGGAGAATATAAATATAAATATATATATGTATACATATATATAAAATTTCACAAAGAATATGTTAATTAAACCACTTGAGAACTAAAATTCCTTCATGAATAAATTTCATACTCAAAAGTTAAAACTAAGATTCACAAAATAAAGAAACAATACTAGACACCCTAAAAAAGAAATCCAAACTTCTGGGTAAAATTAAAGGATTTGAGCCAATTTTAGTGAATTCTTTCATCTTAAAAAGTCTCCAAAACTACAACAAAAGAAAAGTAGAAGGTTAAAAGAAAAAAAATCCAGTTCAGTAAAGACACCACAATCCCATTCCAGAAGAATGTGAAATGATGTTAACAACATTTTGAGGTAGAAACAAGTGAGACCAAAGGATTTTAAGTGTTTTCAAGTAAGGATTCACAGACAAAATTATGATAGGTAGATATTCTTATTCATGCAGCAATTTAAGACCTAGAATCCTCATGAATCTTTCTTTTAAATTAGCCGCATGACAAAAATGCAGCTAACCAAAAAGTAAACCAAATGATAGAAGTCGGGAAAGGAGAGCCGAGACAAAAGAAGTGATGCTGAGAATTGAATCTATTCAGCTAATGCCTTAACTTTCTTTCTGGAATAACTAATGGTCACTGGCTAATAAATCACAATGATTTTGAAGAGCTAGAGTCCACTAGTGCCTCTTCTGCCCAGCCATTCACACACCAGGCAAATACTTTCACTAATGTCATATAACTGTCTACATGCAAATACACACAAGGAACATTCTTATCATCTCTGTTTATTGCACACTTTCTGAACATGAACATTTTACTGATCAGCCTATCTCAGAGATCTTTCTACATAAGTACAAAGAGCTCTCCATGCTCCTTTCCCCTCCTTCTCCCATCTCCTCCTTAGCTGCAAAATATGACAGAATAAATTATGTCGACTAGTCCCTTATGGGTGAACACTTAGGATGTTTTAAGACAGACTCGTTAAGCAACTCTGAAATGAATAACCTTGTATATATGTCATTTTGTACATGTACAGATATACATGGCTTCCCAGGTGGTACAGTGGTAAAGAATCCACCTGTCAACGCACAAGAAGCAAGAGACACAGGTTTGATTCCTGGATCAGGAAGATCTACTGCAGAAGGAAATGGCAACCCACTCCAGTATTCTTGCTTAGGAAAGTCAATGGACAGAGGAGCCTGGTAGGCTACAGTCCACGGGTCTCAAAGAGGAGGACAAGCCTGAGTGACTGACAACACATGCACACCAGAGATATACAAAAATAGGTAAACACCCAGAGGAGAAATTACTGGATTGAAAGATAAACACACTTATAGTTCTGATAGATATTACTGAATTACACTCCATAAGAGTGGCACTTAATTGCACTTTTCCCAGCAATACATGATAAGGCCTATGTCAGACTTCACAGTTATCAACAATCTTGATTATTGACAATTACCATTATTGACAATTGGTAAAAAATGGAAATTCACTGTGGTTACAATTTGCATTTCTACTATTATGAATACATTTGGGTTTTCTTTGTCATATCTAAGTACTTTTTGCATTTCCCATTTTAATTTGATTGCTGGTCTTTAAATTAACTTTAATTTCAGGAGTAATCACCACAGAGTACCATGCATGGGAGAAGCCTTAAAAATATAAGAATTAATATTATAACTAATACAGTTAGGGATTGTGAGAGTAAAGTGAAAAAGATGCAACACGTAGCTAATATCTTAATCTTTCATGACAACAATTACACATGGTTAAAGGGCAAAATTTTGGTTACATAAGTGCTGACTTAAACATCAATTTCTTTCATAACATTTTTTCTTTAATTTTAGAGAGATCCTTTAGAAACAACTTACTTTGCAGTGAAATTGTTATCTGGAGTTCAACCTTTTAGGTTATATTCAGATTATTTTTCATGCTAATTTGATGTAAAATGAAATCTAACATGGTAATTGAATTATAATTATCATATGTTCCATTTGTCCTAAAAGAATTCCTATTTATGTGTTACTTTTCTATATGTATAAATGCATAGGTCAATATCCGAATTATATTCTCCAAAAGTTAATGTGTTCCTGGGTGAAGGTATCTGAAGAAAATTTTATTTTATTGTATTCTTTTATTATTATTTTAAATTTTACAATGATTTTATACCATTATTCAAAAAAAGCTGTTATTTAAAAACTAGAAGTAGTCAGCATTTTCAAGATGATATATGCAAAATATGTAATTTACAGTCAAACCAACAAAACCATCTTTCTTTCTTGGAAAGATAAGGATAAAACAGTAATTTTTTTGTTATACTAATGAATAAATTAATTAGATTAAAATTTATCTTAAAATTTTATTTAATTTTTATTTAAAATAAAATAAATAAATCAGATGCCAAGAGTCACTTTTATTTATGTGGCTACAAATAAAACAACTGAATATTGCTTAGATTTAATTTGAGAAATTATTTCCTATACTTCAAAATCATACAGTGATCTGTGAACCATGAAGCAAAAAAGCTAAAATGTATTTTTAAAAAGCCAATTTATAATTAATTCTCTCTTTGCACATGCCATTACCTGACTAGAGCATGCAAATTTTACACTAATATACCTGGAGCCTGATATTCATATTTCACATTCTGAACTAAAAAGCAAATCAAAGCTTATTTTATTTTGTTTAAAGGCCCCCTTCTGTAAGCCATATTTACAAAAACTGCAAAATTTTTCTTCTCTAGCTAACTTCATATTTGATAACAGGATATCAAAACATACCTGCATTAATTTAAAACTGATTAGCATGGCCTTAAAATACTCTTTATGCTTGTTTGTTTTATTTAGCAGGTGAAAGATCAACTGCATTGGAGAAAATTTAGACATGGTATACATATAAGTGTAGAGTACAGAGTTTCAAGTTAACCTAAATTTGAATTGTAATTCACAGCTACTAAATTCTTTGACAAATTCTTCATTTCACAGTAGCAATTTTGTGAGTTAGATAAACTTTTTTTCCCATTTTACATATGCCAATCAGAGATACTAAAATATTTGCTGAAAGTCAAATATCTAGTTAAATGGAGAGCTAGAACCCAAAAGGCTATACAGTCCATTTCTTTGTCTGTAATGGATAAAGCCAGCTGTATCTGTTATCTGCAATAACGCTGCATAAGAAACAACCATAAAACCTCAAGGCAACAGAATATATATCTAACTTTGTTCATAAGGGCATAGGCCAGATGAATGGACTTGCTGATCCGGGCCAGCCTCAGCTGAGCTCAGCTGTCTCGCTCACACACATGCAATCAACTAGCAAGTCACACGGTTAGCCGACGGTCCAGCAGGACTTACCTCTGCTCCATGTGGTCTGCTGGCTTCTACCAAGCTGGCCTGAGCTTGTTCTCTTGACAAAGAAGCAGAAGCACAAAAGAACCCTTGTAGTCTAGGCTCAGACACAACACTGCATCACTTCTATCACATTCCACTGGACAAAGAGAGTCACAGTGCTAGCCAAAATCTGAGAGGTAAGGGAATAATCTCCACTTTTTTAATGGGAGAACCAACAAAGTGAAATTACAAAGAAGTGTAAAGACAAGGGAAATTTTGAGGCTGCATATCCTCCAGTGTAGCTGGATTTGTAGCTGTTATACACACAGTTCACATGCTTTATTTCTCAGGGAATTGCCAGTGCTGAGTAGTTTTTAACCTACATTTCAGAAAGATGTGAGTGAATACTCATATTTACTGTGAGTGAATACTACTGTGAATAGTGCTGCTTCTGTGTCTTACAGAGATTTCGCTGCAGGGATCACTCACTAAACAAGAGACGGCATGATCTTCTTTATGGGGACACACTTGAAAATAGGGACACCAATGGCAGTTATATTATTGGCTACGGTCACCATAAAGCTTCTGAATGACCAGTCTATTGCTTTAATCAACACTGAGAATCTTTGTATGTCTTCCTTGGAAACGAAGCAAAACTGTAAATTTCTTTGAGTTATTGTGTAGGCGCTTTTTGGTATACCAGCTATACCTCCAAATTCATCTTTTCCCCCTCCCCCCATATCCTAGTTTTCTGTTTGCTCTGACATTTTCCTTTAAAAGAAAACCCTATTTATTGTATTAGTTTCTGTTTTTAAAAGTAATACAAAGTCACCATAAGAAAGTCTGAATATGGAAGGCATAATAAATAAAATAATTCCACCCATATTTCTATATTCCTTCCATGGAAGGAATAACGATGTTCCTTCCAGAAGCAGAAGATATTAAGAAGAGTTGGCAAGAATACACAGAAGAACTATACAAAAAAGATCTTCATGACCCAGATAACTATGATGGTGTGATCACTCACCTAGAGCCAGACATCCTGGAATGCAAAGTCAAGAGGATCTTAGGAAGCATCAATACGAACAAAGCTACTGGAGGTGATGGGATTCCAGTGAAGCTATTTCAAATCCTAAAAGATGATGCTGTGAAAGTGTTCCACTCAATATGCCAGCAAATTTGGAAAATTCAGCAGTGGCCATAGGACTGGAAAAGGTCAGTTCTCATTCCAATCCCAAAGAAAGGCAATGCCAAAGAATGCTTAAAGTACCGCACAATTGCACTCATCTCACAGGCTAGCAAAGTAATGCTCAAAATTCTCCAAGGCAGGCTTCAACAGTTACATGAACTGTGAAATTCCAGATATTCAAGCTGGATTTAGAAAAGGCAGAGGAACCAGAGATCAAATTACCAACACCCACTGCATCACAGAAAAAGCAAGAGAGTTCCAGAAAAACATCTACTTCTGCTTTATTGACTACACAAAGACTTTGACTGTGTGGATCACAACAAACTATGGGAAATTCTTCAAAAGATGGGAATACCAGACCACCTTACCTGCCTCCTGAGAAATCTGTATGCAGGTCAAGAAGCAACAGTTAGACCAAACATGGAACAATACACTGGTTCCAAACTGGGAAAGGAATATGTCAAGGCAGTATATCATCACCCTGCTTATTTAACTTATATGCAGAGTACATCATGCGAAATGCCGGTCTGGGTGAAGCACAAGCTGGAATCAAGATTGCCAGGAGAAATATCAATAACCTCAGATATGCAGATAACACCATCCTTGTGGCAGAAAGCGAAGAGGAACCAAAGAGCCCCTTGATGAAAGTGAAAGAGGAGAGTGAAAAAGCTGGCTTCAAACTCAACATTCAAAAACCAAGATCATGCATCCGGTCCCATCACTTCAAGGCAAATAGATGGGGGAAACAGTGGAAACAGTGTCAGACTTTATTTTCTTGGGTTCCAAAATCTCTGCAGATGGTGACAGCAACCATGAAACTAAAAGACACTTGCTCTTTGGAAGAAAAGCTATGAACAACATAGACAGCATACTAAAAAGCAGAGACATCACTTTGCCGACAAAGGTCTGTATAGTCAAAGCTATGGTTTTTCCAGTAGTCATGTATGGATATGAGAGTTGGACCATAAAGTTGAGTGCCAAAGAATTGACGCTTTTGAACTGTGGTGTTGGAGAAGACTCTTGAGAGTCCCTTGGAGTGCAAGGCGATCAAGCCAGTCAATCTTAAAGGAAATAAAAAATAATAATAAAAAAAAAATAAAAGGAAATCAGTCCTGAATATTCACTGCAAGGACTGATGCTGAAGCTAAAGCTTCAACACTTTGGCCACCTAATGCAAAGAACTGACTCATTAGAAAAGTCCCCGATACTGGGAAAGACTGAAAGCAGGAGGAGAAGGGGATGACAGAGAATTTGATGGTTGGATGGCATCACTGACTCGGTGGACATGAGTCTGAGCAGGCTCTGGGAGTTGGTGATGAACAGGGAAGCCTGGCGTGCTGCGGTCCATGGGGCTGCAAACAGTCTGAACTGAACTGAAGCACTGAGCATTTCCTCTGCGTGCTATACCAGAACTTCAGGTGTGTGATCTCATTTAATCCTCACCAGATGCTTATGAAGCAGCTATATTATCCTCCTTGTGGAGAAGAAGAAACTGAAGCTCAAAGTGGTTAAACAGCTTCCTCAGAGACACGTACAATGTTGAGATGGGTTTTGAACCCAGGGGGTTGGATTTCAGAGTTCATTATCTTACTCAGGGCATCTTTTCCAAAGAACAGTTCCAAAGATCTTACTCCAAAGAACAATTAGGGAGATTGTGAACTAATTTTATAAAGTAAAGATAAAGAGATGGCAATAAAGTGAATGTTTTAACCTCAGTGGCTCCCAGCCCAATATACACTCACTGGATAATGGCCTTCCTTGCCTTTCAGTGCAGGCTCTGTTGGCTCAGTTGGATACAAATATGCTGATGCCTGCGTCTTCCCAGAGCACACTCAGCTTAAAAAAAGATGAGCTCAGAGTAAGGACTGATCCCTTCTCATGCTTCATTGACAAAACCGACTAACTCGCCCTCAGTCAAACTCATGTGTTTCTCATCCCAGAAAAATGCATTTGCGGCCTAGGACAGAAGAAGAGATCTGGAAAGATTTCCACTTCTCCACTATGGAAATTTCCCCACAATCATGTTCCAGCAGTAAAGAACCCTAAGGCTTAATTCCCACTTCCCCAGCGTTCTCCCAGATTTTGAGAACTGTCACTAACGGGTGCTGCCCAAGTCATCATGGGTTGAAACGTGGCTCCACTGCCCCATCACCTCACAGGGATCCTTTCATCTGCAAACATCAACAGCGGACCCGAAGTCTGGGGTATGAAGAGAGACTCCTACCTCACAGCAGTATAAGGCTCAGTGTTGCATGCATGCAGTCAACACAATGGTCTGGCTAGGGTACTTAGCATTGCCTCAATATTTCAGGAAGCCTTGGAAGCCATTCGTCAGTTCTGCCCCACTGGGACACTTCACTATTACAGAGTCTCCTATGATTTGAGGAAAAGATTCCTTTTCTGTACTTGATTGCAAAAACCATCACAAATCATTCCCTTCTGTGTTTCAAGGACTCTTTGCGTATGGCTTTGCAGACCTTGATATCAAGAGCTGGCATCTATTTCCTCACCCTATGAATGATTTTATTTCACACATAAGTTGGGGCAGAAGGACCTATAAAGCAATTTTGACTCTAGGGTCTTGCAACTTCCATTCTCTCTCAGAACTCTGCCAATCCACCACAAAAACGAGATGAAGGATCAGGGACCACCTGGATCAAATCCGAATCAGCAGCATCCTAGCTGTGGCCGCAGACATGGGGCAGCCATGATCAACAGTTTCACACCCACCCCCAGCTTCCTGCAGTTGCCAGAGAAGCCTGGGTAAACCAGAAAAGGGGTCTGCCTGAGCCTCCAGCACACTGTCAGCCCACACAGCAGTGACTGAAATAAAGGCCAATATATTTTGGAGTGGTTTGCTGCACAGCAAAAGCTAGCTAATATATTTAATCTGTATATAACTACAAGAATAATTAAGGGGGGAATGATAAAGGGGAAATCTCTCTGAACAGACAACTTAAAATTTAATAAGAATGGTCAAACTGTGTCTTGTCTTTTGTAAAGTAGGTTTATTTATGATATGTTCAACTCCACCACTATATAATAACATGACCTGAATTAAATCACTTGTATTATAAAATTTTACTTCTTTTGGAAGGAATGTGCATTGGTAATTAAGAGATGTGCACTTTAACTTGGGTTACTTTACCAGCTAGTTACATGATTGTGCCAGATTCCATTCCCTGACCCTCAATTACAAGAGACAAAAATGATGGGATTAGCTGTGAAAGCTTAATTAAGACCAGGTCTAATTCTAAAATGAAATATTTTATGCCATTTTATCTGAAATATTAGCATTTTTACCACTACATTTCTATGATGACATAAAGACACTGCATTTAACCCTCCAATTAAGTCACTATCTCCAAGGTGCCCAGCACAGCCCCAAGTCATGATGACATATACAGCAGTGAAGAGGATGGCCATATCCTAGTGCTATGCTAGAATTTTCTTCTAAGCTTACGAGAGGCAACTGTGTCCTTCTCTTCCCAAATCTGCATCCAGTGGTGATGTAGTGGTAGCTTAAAATCAGACACAGTGGAAGAATTTACACCATGGAAATCAGCAAATGCCAACAAATCATTTTTCCCAGCAGGAAAGCCAAGTGTTAAAACATTTACCTGGACGACACTGGACACTTCTCTCATTGAGTCAACATTCTAACAGGGATGCTACACCACATAACTTTGTGCAAAATATTTTATGACAGCTGTCAGGAGCGTGGCGAAGCAAGGCAGGGAGTGATGCAAACACCACCACATCCTGCAAGCAGAGGGGAAGTGCTATGACGCCTCAGGTGGAAGGAAGTGGGAAGCACAGCCCCGCTAGCATGGCTAGTGTGACTGGAGCTTGACTGGAAGGTGGAGAAGGAAGCGGAGAGGAAGCTCTCCAGAGTCCAGATGGTGCAGGTCTAAGGGGGTGGTGCCTTCAGTAAGGCAACAGGACCAGGTCAAGGGTGAAGGGAGGAGCAGATCACTATCCACCTTAGAAATGCTGTCTTCTGGGTTTCAAGGGGACATGATATTGGATGGTGACATAAATCTGCAAGTCTTTGTGTCCAGATGGTGAATGAAGCTGCAAGTACAGATGCGACTCTGGGAGTAGAGAAGAATGGCAACCTAGAGCCAACCATGAAAACTGGGTGGGGGAGAGGAAAATATATGAAAGCAAAGAAGTCAAGAAAATCAAATGTTTCATAGAAATGTGGCAATCAGCAATACTAATAATATTCTGATTAAAGTTCAAGCACAAAGAGCTAAAAATGGCCAAAATCTGCTGACATAAAGGTCACTGGTGGCTTTAGAAGGAACAGTTTGGAGTGATGGGTGCAGAATCCAGGTTGCTATGGACAGAGGAGGTAGTGAAAGGTAAGCAGAGAAGACAGGCAAGTCTTTAAAGATGTTTATGTGAATGACAAGGAGAAAGAAAAGAAAGCAGCCAGTTGGGGTCAAGAGAGTGCCCAAAGCTTTCTTTAGAGGTGGGACAGGCTTGTCATGCTTAAGACTGATAATATGGACCTGGTAAAAGGGGGAATATTGATAATACATGAAATAAAAGGGATAAATACTAGTTCAAAATCTTTAGGAAGTCAGGGTCGAGGACCAAAGAGGTAGGACCTGCCGGGGAAAGAGGAGGGAAATGGGAGGAGAGAACAGATGAAGATGAAGGTGGGTTTTGGGGACTCACGGCAGGAAGGAGCTAGAGAGACTCCCCCCTCCCACCCCCTGCCACCACACTCCCTCTCTCTTCCAGGAAGCCAGTCACAAAAACTACTGGGGGTGAGGCAACTGGAGAAGGTATTAATAAACAAGAAAGAGTCAGGAAAACCACTGGCTTTGGGTCCCGACAGACTTGGCTTCCCACTCCCTGGCACCCTGTGACCCTAGGTGAGTGGCAGCCTGGCTAAACCTCGTTCATTTGATCAGCAGTGATTGAGCAATTGTGATATGCTAACAGTGGGCTAGACATGCCAACAGTACTGGATAAAGTACTTAAATTCAAAGACTTCCTGACATATCAGGCAAGCATAATGAATGAGACACAATCAGCAGAGCATGGTGACAGCTAAGCTGAAGGGAAGCATGAGGCGTGCCAGGGGGGCCGAGGAAGGGCCCCGTTCTAGACTGGTAGGGCGGATGCCTTCTGGTGGCAGCCGCCCTGCCACAGCCTCAGCTTCCCAGTGCAAAATGGGGAAACCAACTGAGCAATTAACAACGCAGCAGTGGTTTACCAGTAAGCTCTTCTTTCCTTCCCTAGAAGTCCTTCTGGTACAATTGAGACCAATCACGAAATCCAATTTGTATATTAGACTAATACACAAAGTTCCATTTGCTGCACAAGTTTTCACATTTTCCTTCTCAATATATATTCTTCTCTAATTATGCACTACAACCATTCCTGAGAGCTACAGCTCCACACAGAAAAAATGCACAGAACAACATACAATGATGTCTTGCACAGGGAATTGTAGAGAAGATTGCAGAAGTGTTGTTTTCTCTTTCCTCTTTCATGTTTATGGGCCAGATGCAGCTGGATCCTAGATATCTGAGTCCCTGCCTTCCTTCAAATACATGACTGTCCTATGATTCAGTTAACAATCTTGACTGAAAAGGGACAACATCCCATCTGAAACCAGCTTAGACTCAAGCTTAGAATGAAAGAGATTCACTCGCTCATAGATTTGAGACAGTCTGATTTATGTCTCAAATGACATCGCTGAGGATCTGGTCCTTCACTGGTTTGTCTTCTGCGGGATCAGCCTACCTGTTAGGCTCCCAAGTTAGGCTCTGAAGCACCCGAACTTCTTTATCCAAGGGAACAAAATATGAAAGTCAGGTCCACAAAACATCTTTGCAGGACATGATTCAACAAAAGAGAAGAAAGGTCTTTCCCCATAAATTCAAAGAAACTTTCACTTTTCACTGGCTTTGACTAGACTCTTCTTGACCCAACCTCTATGCAGTGACACTCAACAGAACTTTCTGTTAGTGATGGAAATGTTTTTTAACTTTACCTGCCCACAGGTGGCTATGGAGCACTTGGAATGTGGCCAAGTGTGGCTGAGGAAATGCATTTTGTATTTTACTTAATTATAATTCAAGTGTAAAACCCAACATGCCACTTTATGGGACAATGCAGATCTACAGGAGGGACAGGGTGGGTTTAGCTGACTTAGCTAGTCAGTGCCCACTGCCTTGAGCTGGTGATGGAATTAACCCCCATTCATTCCACAAAGGAAAGTCATTCTGCCTGGTGCCCTCGAGCCCACCATTTTCATTTCCTACAGATTAATGGCCCAACTCAACATGAAATCCTTTGCCAAGGAGTCATACTGATAAATCTAACACAGCACAATGCCATGAGAAAGTCATTTTAGAATAATAACCTTTTAAAGCTCAGAGTGACCTCAGAGCTCACACACTTCAAATCCATATCTCATAGAGAAGAAATGGGCTTGGGGCATCAATTACTTTGCTCTGGCAGTTATGAGTAAGGCCTGGATTTGCTGACCTTCAGCCATTTTCTACTGTAAAATCAGTTTTTACACCACAGCAATCCAACAAGCCCACTGTAGCAGAACTGACTGCATTCCACAGGAGCCTTCATAATCATTAGCTTATTGAAGCTTCCAGTAAAGGATATTGCCATAGACACCTGATATTCTACACTCAAAAGCCAAAATGAAAGAGGCTGGATCCCACAGGCCCTGTCTGATGCAGGTAGCCACATGTGGCCACGGTGGTATGGCGACCAGTGTTGCCAAGCCTTCTGATTTTCTGAGAAATTCAGATTTGCAATATGAACTCTCCAGATTTTTAAATGCTAGCTTTTACATTTTAATATGCTATGCAAACAAAGCAAGATCTATCTGTCTGTGAATTGGTTTACTCTTCTGTTTGCACCCGTGGTAGAGAGTTTTTAAGTCTCACTTAAAGTCAAAGCCTTGAGAGTGGTCGCTGCTGCTGGTGGCCACGTGTATCCATGCACGCCCACTGACCACTTCCAAAGGCAACTTTGTCTGAGAGCTTTCTCAAAGTCTGGAGCCACTGGTCTGAAGGCTCCTTGGCCACGGAGAAGAGCTGGCAGAGGTGCTGCAGACAGAACAGCCCTGGGCAAAGCTGTCTTCAAACAGAGACACGTGGGAACTGGTGGTAGATATCAAGCTCTCTTACCTCAGTCGAGATAATTCTGGGGTGTGCTCCATGCCCAGAGCTCCCAGTGGGATGGAGCTTTTAGTTGCCCAGAGTGTCAACGGGTATCTGATAATTCACCCTCTATCGCTGCCTTCCTTTGCCTATCTCACTTCCCCACTGCTGGGTCCATGCTTTGGGAGCTCACCTTCCAAATAAACTACTTTGAATCTTTGTTTTGAGGTCAGCTTCTGGAAGAACTCACCCTACAAACACCAAAAAGCTCAAACTGTTTTAGAACTTTGTTTGTTTAGATTTTTGTTTTGTTTTTTGAAGTATAGTTGATTTACAATGCTGTGTTAGTTTAAGGTGTACAGCAAAGTGATTAAGTTATACTATATATTTTTACAGATTCTTCTTCTTTATAGGTTATTAGAGAATATTGACTATAGCTCCCTGTGCTATACAGTAGGTCCTTGTTGGTTATCTATTTTATATATAGTAGTGTGTATATGTTAATCTGTTTATTTTGTTTTTAATTTTTCCCCCAGTCATGAAATATGTTAGGGCTAAAATAGATGAAAATTTCACAACCTAAAGTCCCATCTCCTCTGATCATCTAAGTCTCAATATTCACAATGTGGGGCTGAAACTGCTGACCTCTTGCATAAGGAAGCCAGGCTATAGGAACATATGTTCATCTAAAAATAGAATCCATTATGTCTATCAACACTTAGTTTCTTAGCATAGCAACTGGTTCTGCCCCATAAAACTTTTCACTGAGGCACTCACTTCACCAGATGCATTGTTCACCACCCACAACTCTAAAGAGAAATCTCATACAAAATCTTTCTCATAACAATGCATATTGAAGACTGAAGAAAAACCAAAAATTCTTTTGGGAGAAACATGGATTTTTACCACTTAAATATATTATTTAGAACTGATTATATCACAGCTTCCTGTATATGACCTCGTTGTCTCTGGTTTCCCTGCTGGGCTAATGTGTCAATAAAGAAATAATTTCTACAAATTAATAAGAAATGACATGATGTCATAATTTACCAAGATGATATCTGCTTTGTATCCACAAAACAAGTTTAAGATATAATTTAATTTTATAAAATCATTTTTAAAATCATATTTGCCTATTCAAAAGTATAGCTAGTATAATTAAATATGTTCAAATAGCAACTTTGTTTAATGGAAGATCTAGAAAAACATAAAGGTTAATAAACAGGCATGAATGCTGATGACATGTTCAGCAAAAATAAAATGAATACCTAGTACTTAGCACACCCGAGGAATGGAAAATTAAATGAATTTTAATCAACTGAATATAACAAAAGTATCTATTTTGATTCAGTCTTGGATACTAAGACTCTTTCTTAAAAAACATTAGTAATTTCCTGCCTTCCTAAGTAGAGTATAGTGAATATTACTCAATTGTAGCTAAATAATTCAGAGTCTTGCAGGGCCTCTGGGTGCTTAAGCTGAGTCTGAGTTTTGCTAGAAATGAGGCCACAGAAGGAAAGGCAGAGTTGAGCACAGCCCCTCAGGAACTTCACTGAGTTGATTTGCGATGTCACTTAGCTTCCTATCAGTGTTCAGCTTGGCTGCACGTCAGAATCAAATGAGGAGCGTTAAAAAAAAAAAATTCCAAGGTCCTGACCGCACCCCAGAGCAACTAAATCAAACTCTCTGGGGATGGGACCCAGGCAGCAACAATTTCTGAAGCTCCCCCAGTGATTTTAACATTTCCCTGTGCAGCCCAAGTTGAGAACCACTTCACACTGTTTGCCTTTTCCTTGCACATGCAATATGCCTACTGAGATTTCTTTTCAGAAAGATCTAAGGGGGAAAAAAATCTGAGAAAAACAACTTTACAAATTAAACAAGATCTTTAAAAAGCAAGAAGTTAAGGGCCAGGACACACAGCCAGGCTACCTGGATTCTATTCCAATCTCTATTCATGAACTGTGTAACGAGGGTCATCACTGTGTACATGTCAACGTCCTCACCTGGAAATGGGAGTGATATGAGGCCTGGCCTCACAGACTTGTGGAAATGACTGAATGTGCATCTTCATGCACATGCACACCACAGCAGTGACTGGTGTGCAGAAAACTCCATATATTGCTATTATTGGTGATAATGATACCAGAAATAATAACAACAGATAAAAGGTGTGTGCAAATTGAACTAGTGCATATGAAAAGAAATTTATGTGACACCAAGTTCCTAATAATCAGGTTGTTTAACCTTTTAAAGTTATTTAAACAAAGTAAAGATAAAATGTGAAAAATGGAAAATTTTTATTTTCATCTATTTTTGGTAAATACTTAAATGACTCAATTTTTCACCTTTATTTATTTTACCAGATGGAAACAAGAGGCTTGTTATGCTGATTAAATATGGAAAGAGTTTGACAAGAACCCCATCAGTAGAATCAAACAATTTTGCATTGGCAAGAAAATGAACTAGAGGACAACCAAATATGCTCACTCTATCTACGACGTCTATAATTCAAGCAATGAAGCATGGCATTGGGTCAATACCAAGTGTCTGGGAATTCTATTCACAATAAGGGCAAATGGGTTTTCCACATAACAAGAAATAGAATTATGAACAATACACATGTATTTCCTCCACACATTCCATTAATCCAGTGTCTCAAACTAATTTTGTATCAAAAGGTACAAATAACCCATTATAATAACTTCATAGCATGGAAAGCATCCAATTTAATTGCTACTACAAGACTGCTGCTGCTAAGTCACTTCAGTCATGTCCGACTCTGCGCGACCCCATAGACGGCAGCCCACCAGGCTCCCCCGTTCCTGGGATTCTCCAGGCAAGAACACTGGAGTGGGTTGCCATTTCCTTCTCCAATGCATGAAAGTGAAAAGTGAAAGTGAAGTTGCTCAGTCGTGTCCAACTCTTAGCCACCCCATGGACTGCAGCCTACCAGGCTCCTCCATCCATGGGATTTTCCAGGCAAGAGTACTGGAGTGGGTTGCCATTGCCTTCTCCGACTAGGAAGAGCTAAATATAAGCAACACATAAAACTGAGGCAAGATTTTGTAATTAAATTATATTAGGGGTAATGAAGTTTGAATTAAAGCCAGGGTGCTATATGTTTCTAAACTCTGGTTACAACATATTCAAATGAGCACTGCTGTTGTTATCGGCTTGATGAAGTGCTGTGATAGAGACACGAAAATCAGATTAATTCACTAACACCCTAAAAACGATTCTAAAGAAAGTACAATGATGCCATTTCATAATAACCAGCTTGATTTTAAAATACATTTACTAAAAGACCATGAGTCACAGCCTGGCAAAGACTTCCATTCTAACAGCATGTTCTTCTGTTGCATCTACATAGGCTATGCAATCATAGCATCTGTCTGTCCTATACTAGCTCGAACTCATTGAGGCAAAAACTCTGGGACTTGTAGCAGTGAAAGAAAGGTTGGAAATAAATAAAGCTTAATCTGGAAGCAAAATTGATGAAAAGTGGCTTGTTCCTCAGTAATCCAACAGACCACTATCTAAATTATACTCACAAATAACTGCAAGCTTACTCTCTCAGGATCTTATTGGAATGGAGAAGGAGGAGCTGCCTGGTGCTAATAAAGCAGTGAAAATTCCAAAGTGATTATCTTAGGAAAAAAGACACAGACAACCTTGGTGGAAACCAATTCTGCTTGTGAATAATAGCATTTCTCCTGCCCAAGACTTTTAAATCATCGTTAAGCTCATTCCACAAGATGCTTCCAATTCCTGAGGGTCAAAAACCTTTCACCTATGGCGCAGTATTTATTAGTGGATTACCCTCAGCGGGAAAGTCTTCTCAACGATAAATCCCTTCTTTTGCCTTCCATAGTTCTGCTCCTGAAATGTTATGAAATACCTGAACATCTTGTTTGCTCAAACAGACCTAAGGCTCAGTGCTTTAGATCAAAGACCACAACAGAGTCTAAACAGGAAACAATCACCATTACCTTGAAGAAGAAGAAAAAATATTTTAAAATATATGTAAACAGACAGTCACTTGGCTTTCAAAACAGAATGTTTGTAGTCCCTAAAAATTAGTTAGGGACTAACTGTTTAGTCAGAGACTAACTGCTAATTATATACCAATAATAGAAACTACCACAATGGACCTTGAGGGCATTATGTCAAGTGAAATAAAGCCAAATAGAGAGAGAAGAATATGACGCGGCATCACACACATGTGAAACCTTCAAAGGTGGGGAGGTGTCAGACTCACAGGAACAGAGATAGAAATGTGGGTGCCGGGGCTAGGGTACAGTGGGACCAGGGGCGTGGTGGTTCAGTCACTGAGCCGTATCTGACTCTGGAACCCCACAGATTGCAGCCCGCCAGGCTCCTCTGTCCACAGGACTTCCCAGGCAAGAACATGGGAGTGGGTTGCCATTTCCTTCTCCAGGAGACCTTCCTGACATGGAACAAATCCGTGTCTTCCTGTTTAGCAGGCAGATTCTTTATCACTGACCACCTGGGAAGCCAGGAGAACTAGGAAGAGGTTGGTAAAAGACTATGAATTTTCAACTATAAAATGAATAAGGGCTGAGAATCTAATGTGTTATACAGTGAATATAGTTGATAATACTGTATTATATGAGTGAAATTTGCAGAAAATAGAATGTACATGTTCTAACACATACAAAAAAAGAAGAAAATGAGGTAGGTGATGGATATGCTAATTAACTAGATGCGGGGAATCCTTTCACAATGGATACGTATATTAATTTCTTTACTTTTATTTTTTTTAAATCACCACGATAAACACTTTAAATATCTTACAAGTTTATTTGTCAACCATACTTCAGGAAAACTTACATTTTAAATTTTGATTTAAATTAAAACTTAAAAAAGCCACCACAAAGACTGCGTCTACAAAGCAGTATACATTGTTCTTGGACGAGGAGCCTGGGGTCACAGACAGTCAGACATGACTTGAGCAACTAAACAACAGCAAAGCATTGTGCTACACACTTCGTGTATCATATTTAACAGCAACTCTGAGAAAGTTAATACTCAGTCTTACAGATGAGGAAATGGAGGCTCAGATGGTTGAAGAGATTCACCAGATATGACACACTGGACATGAGGTAGAACTAGAACTCCAATCCACATCAGTCAGACTTCAAGTTCTGGCCTCCCAGATCAAGACTCAACTACAACACCTCCCTGGCTTAAAACAAAGTATTTACCTAACAGGTTCCAGTTACGGCGCCTCTTAGGAAGAAATCCTTTTAATCCCCATAATCATGGGGCATCTCCATTATGTTGTTAGACATTAAGGATCCATGTTAGGCAGTTCCTAAACAAGGATTCTAGTAAAATGAGTTTACTTTAGAGGTGGCTCCAGGACACATGTGGAATAGAAACAGGAAAGGAAGGACACTCATGAAGGGTGTGTTCTCAAGCCAGTTACCTCTGAGGGTAAAGGGATCTATTGCCCCTGGGGCACACTAGCAGAAAGCAGAAAGCTTGCACCTTCGAGTTATGCCACCCAGAAGTTTGTGGTATTTGCCCATCAAACTTGTTTGGTCAGGGGGGTGTTAGTTAGTTAGCTCGGTCACTCAGTCATGTCTGACTCTTTGGAACACCATGGACTGCAGCATGCCAGGCTTCCCTGTCCATCACCAAAACCGAGAGCTTACTCAAATTCATGTCCATCGAGTTGGTGATACCATCCAACCACCTCTTCCTCTGTTATCCCCTTCTCCTCCTGCCTTCAATCTTTCCCTGCATCGGGGTCTTTTCTAATGACTTGACTCTTCGCATCAGGTGGCCAAAGTATTGGAGTTTCAGCTTCAGCATCAGGCCTTCCAATGAATATTCAGGACTGATTTCCTTTAGGATGGATTTGTTTGAACTCCTTGTAGTCCAGGGGACTCTCAAGAATCATCTCCAACACCACAGTGCAAAAACATCAATTCTTCGGCACTCCGCTTTCTTTATGATACAACTCTCATATCCATACATGACCACTGGAAAAACCATAGCTTTGACTAGACGGACCTTTGTCAGCAAAGTAATATCTCTGCTTTTTAGTATGCTATCTAGGTTGGTCATAGCTATTTTTCCAAGGAGCAAGTGTCTTTTAATTTCATGGATGCAGCCACTATACACAATGATTTTGGAGCCCAAGAAAATAAAGCTTGCCCTGTATCCATTGTTTCCCCATCTATTTGCCATGAAGTAATGGGACTGGATGCCATGATCTTTGTTTTTTGAACATTGAGTTTTAAGCCAGCTTTTTCACTCTCCTCTTTCACTTTCATCAAGAGGCTCTTTGGTTCCTCTTCGCTTTCTGCCACAAGGGTGGTGTCATCTGCATATCTGAGGTTATTGACATTTCTCCCGGCAATTTTGATTCCAGCTTGTGCTTCATCCAGCCTGGCATTTCACATGAGGTACTCTGCACTTAAGTTAAAGAAGCATGGTGACAATATACAGCCTTGATATACTCCTTTCCTGATTTGGAACCAGTCCATTGTTCTATGTTTGGTTCTAACTGTTACTTCTTGACCTGAATACAGATTTCTCAGGAGGCAGGTCAGGTGGTCTGGTATTCCCATCACTTGAAGAATTTCCCACAGTTTGTTGTGATTCACACAGTCAAAGGCTTTGGTGTAATCAATAAAGCAGAAGTAGATGTTTTTCTGGAACTCTCTTGCTTTTTGAACCAGAGATCAAATTGCCAACACCCGTTGGATCATAGAAAAAGCAAGAAAGGTCCAGAAAAACAACCCCAAAGAATGTTCAAAATTTTGAGCATTACTTTTCTAGCGTATGAGATGAGTGCAACTGTGTGCTAGTTTGAACATTCTTTGGCATTGCCTTTCTTTGGGATTGAAATGAAAACTAACCTTTTCCAGTCCTGTGGCCACTGCTGAGTTTTCCATATTTGCTGGCATATGGAGTGCAGCACTTTCACAGCATCATCTTTTAGGATTTGAAATAGCTCAGCTGGAATTCCATCACCTCCATTAGCTTTGTTGGTAGTGATGCTTCCTAAGGCCCACTTGACTTTGCATTCCAGGATGTCTGGTGTTAGCTGAGTGATAACACCATTGCAGTTATCTGGGTCATTAAGATCTTTTTTGTACAGTTCTTCTGTGTATTCTTGCCACCTCTTCCTAATAGCTTCTGTTTATGCTTCTGTTAGGTCCATACCGTTTCTGTCCTTTACTGTGCCCATCTTTGCATGAAATGTTCCCTTGGTATCTCTAATCTTCTTGAAAAGATCTCTAGTCTTTCCCATTCTGTTGTTTTCCTCTATTTCTTTGCACTGATCACTGAGGAAGGCTTTCTTACCTCTCCTTGCTATTCTTTGGAACTCTGAATCAAATGGGTATATCTTTCCTTTCCCTCTGGCTTCTCTTCTTTTCTCAGCTATTTGTAAGGCCTCCTCAGACAACCACTTTGCCTTTTTGCATTTCTTTTTCTTGGGGGTGTTGTTGATCACTGCCTCCTGTGCAATATCATGAACCTCCATCCATAGTTCTTCAGGCGTTCTGTCTATCAAATCTAATTCCTTAAATCTATTTGTCACTTCCACTGTATCATTGTAAGGGATTTGATTTAGGTCATACCTAAATGGTCTAGTGGTTTTCCCTGCTTTCTTCAACTTAAGTCTGAATTTTGCAATAAGGAGTTCATGATCTGAGCCACAGTCAGCTCCCGGTTGTTTTTGCTGACTGTATAGAGCTTCTCCATCTTTAGCTGCAAATATAATCAATCTGATTTCGGTATTGACCGTCTGGTGACATCATGTGTAGAGTTGTCTCTTGTATGGGTGTCAGCTCCCAGACGGTGTCATGAGCTCCAGAGGCCAGAAAAAACAAAGAAATGCAAATGCCACTGGGGTCCAACTCTCAGCCACAGGAGCAGTAAGGACTTGGGTTTAGATTTTGGGCTGTGTTGCTTCTATTAATTTCTTTATGTGAAGGAAATCTGGGGAAGGTGCAGGAAAAGACTTAATCCATAGATGCTGCTGCTTCTTGGCAATGAGTGGCGTCCTGCTACAGGCCTAGCAAAGGCACCAGCCTTCCAGAAGTGATACTCACATGCTCTGCACTGTTTTCTGAGATAAATCAACTGTTGTTTCAGGGTTCAGGGGAAGCTACCAAATAAAAGCGTGTAGAGTTGATCTTTTAATTTATAATCAAATTGTTGCACTCAATAGAAAGTTGAGTGTCCTACCCAATTACCACAGACAAGAAAGTTCAAAACTGATGTTTCTGGGATATTTTAGAGAAGTGTGTGTGAAAGAAGAAGTGCCATTGATAAACAATGATTAATAAAATCTGTGGTGCCTGGTGGTTCTTTATGGAGCCCAGACTATTTTTTAACACGATATTACTAGCTTTTTTATAGAGGTTTCTGATACAACAGCTTAAATATTTACAAACTCCTGACTTCTTTCTTGAAAAATATCACTGTGTAATATGTAAATATTTAATTTTTGAACTTTGCATCTGAACTCAGTATAGAAATGTAAGGTTACTATAAGAGAAGGCAGTTTATAGTTTTCATTAACAGAAACTTACCACTTTGCAAGGATCCCCAATGACTGTCTCATGCAAAATGATAGGCCAGAACAAGACAACAGATGGAGCAGATGGTGGAGTCCTCCCATATCCTATTCCCTAGAAATGACTGAATACACAGGTGTAAAGGTATGTCTATAATCTAGGATCATGGGTAAACAGAAGGGATTGTACTTCTTGAATCAGAAAGCATGGAAGACAGAAGATGAATGGAATAAAAATAAAGTAGGAGGTGACACCCCAGAAACTCACAGGCATTAAAACAGGAATAGACCTAGACCACCCAAACGAGGTGGTGGAGGTGTCAGCATTGGGAGTAAAGTGGGAACATCTAATCAGGACAAGTGCCATCATAGTTCACACTTCCCATACCCTCCACACCCCAGCCAGAAGAAAACTGCATGGCAGATAGTGATATCAGAGCCAGTTCCAACCGGAAGAAACAGGGGCCGCCCAAAGCCAGGCCTAGCCATGTGAAGAAATCAGAGTTCTGTGAGCATCAGTCCTCAGAATACACGGTATCACTGCTATGGTCCATGCCAAATCCTTATGCTGAACACCTAATGCCCATGGGTGGTATTAGGAGATTGGGCCTTTGGAGGGTGATTAGGTCCTGAGGGCAGAGTCCTCCTTGATGGGATTAGTATCCTTACAAAAGAAGCTCATATAAGCTCTCTTATAAAAGAGAGATCCTCAGGCTTCCCTGGTGGCTCAGTGGTAAAGAATCCATCTGTAATGCAGGAGACCCGGGTTCAATCCCTGGGTCGGGAAGATCCCCTGGAGGAGGAAATAGCAACCCACACCAGTATCCTTGCCCGGGAAATGCCATGGAGGGAGGAGCCTGGCAGGCTACACTCCATGGGGCTGCAAAGAGCTGGACACGACTGAGCAACTAAGCACCGACACAGAGACCCTTCGCCCCTTCCACCACGTGAGGACATGAGAAATCTGCAGCACAGAAGAGGGGTCTCTCTGGGCCATGCTGATACCCTGGTCTGGGACTTTCAGCCTCCTGAACTGTAAGAAATATGTCAATTATGAGCTACCCATTCTACGGTGTTTTGTTATAGCAGCCCAAATGGACTAAGACAATTTTACATGAATTAAAAATCTAAACTAATAATAATGATGGCTAAGACGATGATGAATAAGAAAAATCTTGAATAAAGCAAAAAGCAAAAAAAAAAAAAGTTGGAATGTGGATATATCAAATTTGAAAATGTCAGGTCATCTTTTGTCATGCATAAAAGTTAAGAAATCCAAAGACAAGCCACAGACAGGAAGAAAGTGTTTGAAATATCCCTAACAGCTAAAGGATTAACATCCAAAATAAATGGACAACTCTCAACACAAGGCAAAGAATTTAAGCAGGTTATTGATGTAAGAGGAAATAGAAATTGCCCATAATGTTGGAAAATGTCCACAGCTCACTAGCAAATCAGGCAACACCAAATTAGAGCAGAGGTACAATGGTTGCATCAAATTGACAAAAATTAAAATGTTTCTTAATAGTGTTGGTGGGGATTGAGGAAACAGTTCCTCTCACGCAAGACTGGCAAAGCTATAAAATGACACAACCATTAACTAAAATTTAGGATATATATAGCCTTCAATCAGCAACTGTACTTCTCAAAATTTACCTCAGGGACGCCTGACCCATATACTCAGAGAGAGATAGATAAGACGAAGTATTACTCCAAAGTACAAGATTGTTTTCCTGTAGCCCCAAACTAGAAACAAATACCAAGAGTCCACCAATGAGAATATTTTACTGTTAAATAAAGTTTGGCCATCCATTCCCTGGGCCTCTCAGGTGACCTGCCAATGCAGGAGACGCAAGAGACTAAGGTTCGATCCTTGGGTCAGGAACATCCCCTGGAGTAGGGAATGCCAACCCACTCCAGTACCGTTGTCTGGAACATTCCCTGGACAGGGGAGCCTGGTGTGCTACAGTCTATGGGGTTGCAGAAAGTTGGATATGACTGAGTGACTAAATACACAGCCATTCCATGGGATATTATAGAGGTATAAAAAAAATAAAGTGGATACACATGTACTTACATGAAAAGTTCTGTAAGACATACTGTAAAGTGAAAATCAGGTTTGTGGAAAAGCAAAAATAGAATGATGTTATTTAGGATACAGACGGATATAAACAAAACAAAATATTTCCATAGTTAATACACACAGAAATTCATTAAAGAGAGGCCTGGAAAGATACCATGAAGCCGTTACCAGCAGTTGACTTCATGCTGCACTGCACAGTTGGTGGGATTTTAGTTGCCTGTTTAGGGATCAAACCTGGGTCCTCGGCAGTGAGAGCAGAGTCTTATCCACTGGACCACCAGGCAAGTCCCACCAGCAGTTGACTTTGGACAAGGCTAGGACTGTGGCCAAAGGTGGGGAGGAGTCGAGGACATCAACACTGCTCTACTCTCTTACAAAAAGAACCTATTAATATTTGCAGGTTAGCCACAAAAACAAAAATAATATCTGTAACAGAAGAAGATCAAGTAGTAGAAATTCTTCCTTTAAAACATGTATCTCTCCTCCTCTTCCTTTTTAATTTAATTTTGTGGTCCTCTTTCCCCTTCTCCAAGCTCCTGTTTTAGGGATATAAGGAAGAGTTTACTAAACTATATTGAACTTCTTGGATCTGAACTGGTAGTGACTAGTTTTATTTTTATACTAATCTTGGCCCAGGAGTAGGGCCTCAGGTTGCAAGGCAGAGGTCTATTTTGTTTCATATTCTAACAGACTATGTTTGGGTTCACCTTTTACATGAACCCTCCTTTTCTTCTCTGGCTCCCATACAGATTCTTCTTGTAGTTCACATGTTTTTCATGGGTAACCCTTCCTACGTTGGTTTCTGGTCCTGACATGACATAGGTCCAAAGAAAAGTCATAATTTAATGCAGGCAACCTCTTCCATACTCAGCCTGTACAAGCGTCCCTTCTCACTCATGATCACAAATAACCTGATGTTCTTTACATGACACGCACTGACATAAGAAAAACACCCATGCTTAAGATAGTCATATTCAGAAACTCGTTTCTGCTAATTACAGTCAATAAAATTTACAGAGCCAACATTAAAATGGAAAGAATGATTAGGATAAGCCCAGAGCTGGTACCAAGTATGAACATTTCCCTGAAGATGATGTTCATATTTATCTGCTCCCCACCAAACCCCAAACATGCCGTCAATGTTTCATCAGAAGCACATTTCTGCTACCTAAAAGTTACTTGCCAGCTCTGGTTTTTAAGTTCTTCAATCTGTTATCTGGGTTATCAATCTTCTTTGCCACCTATCAATTCTATGGTGGCAAATCAAGGGCTGGGTTACAGGACACGTGTCAAGGTTCACAGAAAGCGAAACCAGTGGCTTCAAATCAGCTGGTCCATGGTACAGTGTGGTCAGGACAGGAGCGAGGACCTGGATAAGAACCCATCAAACTGTGAGGATTCTCCTCCAGGGCTACAAAAAGAAAATCCTATATAAATATTCTTTACTTCTTAAGCCACTCCGCTCACTTCTGAGCAGACTAGGCTTCAACTGATCACTAATCAAAGAGTTTCATGAAACAGGGAGCTCAGCTGGTGCTCAATGATAACTTAGGGGGATGGGGGAGGTGGGAGGGGGCTCCGGAGGGGGGGGTCTATGTATACTTAGAGGTGAGTCACACTGTTTTGCAGCAGAAACCAATACAACATTGTAAGCAATTATCCTCCAATTAAAAATAAATAAAAATTAAAAAAAAAAAAACAAAGGACTTTGGCACAGGCTTCATGGACCAAGGAGAAACACGGACAAAGACGAAAGAAGAAGCTCCAGGGAGAAGAGGTGAATCATACAGATAACAGAGCAAGCTTTCAAGCAGAGGCGAGGAGAGAATCATGGGATAAACTTTTAAAAGGATCATATTTTTTCTCTGAGATGTAAACTCTGTAGTACATGTGATAGATTCACATCACCAAGACTAATTGTCAATTAAAAATTTTAAAGAAAGTGGGCCTCTAAGTAACATCATGATTGCAACATTCAGCCCATCCCTTCAAATAATATTATGCAAAAACATGGACTTAAAGCTTGCTTGCCACTGCTCACCCGTGAGCACCATCTCTGCTCACGTGCGTTTAAGCTGCTAATACATCACTCACAGGGGTCCATCTCCTAGAAGTAGATTCATCACTCTCTCTGGCTCTAGAGCTGGGCTTAAAGCCAGACGAAGATTACAAACTTGGAATCATGTAAAGTTTCATTGTTTTCTTAAATTACCTCATCTTTTAGATATTAATATATGATCATTAATAAAACAAACCTCCAAACTCTGATATATGACTGATGGTTGACTTAGAAAGTGAAAAATGAAACTACCATCTCTTGGCTAGAACTGAAAGATTGATACTCATGAAAAGAAAGTAATAAAAAGACAGAAGTACTGCTACCACAACATCTGTTTCATCTGGTCATAAACTGCATTACAACCAAGAGAAAATGATCTGTATTCAAAAACTGAGTTTTTTTTTTCCTACATTTGAAAATAAGCATGAGTCAAAATACTGGGTTCATGGAACAAGATATGTACATCAAAGAGCCTCTGGTCCTAAACACTTTCTCTTTCTCAAGCAAAGAAATATTTATGATTGGTTTTAAAGAGGAGCTTAACTGAGTTGCTATGAATTATTTAAAATCCCCAAAATATCTTCTGCTGCTTTTATAGAAGCTTGATTTACAAGCTGAAAAATCAAACTGACAGTCCAGTCTCTTGTACAAATATCCAACTTTAAAAATGCTCTAGGCATTATAAACGTATCTTTCATGAATATAGCTTCAACAGTTCTAAAAATAGCCTTTAGGAGGGAAAAAAAACAAAAAAACCCTTTCAAGCCATTGTTTTATACATAACAGCAGGAAACCAAACAGAATGTCAAAGTCAAAGTGATTAACACACCCAGTAACAAGCATGAACAGCTAGTATGAAATCTTACCCAAGCGTGATTTTTGACATTAGCTTGGGGTCTATGTCTGTGGCCCCATGTCTGCTGCCAGAGGTGACTATGGGGCATCCATAACCAGAAAGCAACTCCAGGACAACAAAGGTAAAATCTGTCCTTTGGAAGACGTGCTAAAGAGACACACCCAGCACTGACCCTGGGGGCCATATGTTACTTTCCAGCCCAAGAATTCCCCCCAGACTCCACCCGGGCCCCAAACGAGCCTCTGTACAGAGCAGTCTCTGTACCATTACTCACTGATGAAGCTGGGGTCACCCCCAAAGGCAGAAAGCTAGGCTGATAGCCAGTAACCCTGGATACAGAGGAGTAACACCAGGATGTGAAAAGGTTAATAGTGCTTCTCAATTCGGTCCAGGTATTTTATCATTTCAGTATCACTTTGGCACTCTCAATAAAACCTGACCATCTTTCCAAATATCAGAGCTTACAGGACCAAAATATTCTGTGGTTGGTAGCCTTGGAGGTTCGAGTGCAGAACCATAGTATTGTCTATTGAAGTAATAACCACTTTCTATGAATATTCTGGTCTAACTGCCTGTTAAATTCCAAATAAATTTTATGATCTGGAGACATTCTACTTTTTAATAATGCAATATGGAATCAGCTCAATTGGTTCCATAATAAATGAGATTCTAAATTTATGATATGGTGGACCGAAAGCTAAAATAGGAAAAAAATTCCTGAAAATGGGAAGATATAGTCTAAAGGAATTTTATTCCTGATTTTCTAATGTGAACCAATTATCAAGGCCAAATTCCTACTAAGGCTGGGAGAACCCTAATAAGCAGCAAAGGGCAGAAGGAAGAGAAAGGGAAAGTCACAGTTACAGTCATGGGGTCACAGGGGCTTTCTCATCCGTTTTCTTCATTTCCTATGGATAGAGCCGGGGGGAGACTTAACAGCAGTAATACCAGCTAACTTCCCTCTACAACAAATGCAATTCACAGTTCCATGCTTTTGTCCTGAAAAGTGCCAAATGTTCTAGGATTTAGCACATCTAATACTTCAGGCTACAGTCCTTGGAAACTCTCCAGACATTTCCATTTTAGGCATTCTTTTTAAGTAGAATCTTTAAATAAATTACAAAGAGTTATCCATGAAACAAATAGAAACCTGAATACTTCGCAAATCAACAACTCACTGGAAAATGTAAAGAGACACATTTTTACTTCTTACCTTGTTTTGGTCTGTCCAGTAAAAGAAAAATCCCTGAGGGTCAGTCCTCAAAATGATCGGAGTGACAATAGCGGAGTCCTGGAAGTGTAAGAAAACACGTGTATGTCAACATGTGCCACAGTAAAAGTCAAGTCTTACCTGGGAATGACTTAACAAGTTAATAATTAAGAGTTTCTCCAAGATCATCAATTATTAGTAAAACTCAAAAAACTAAACATGATATCTTTAACATCATAGGATTATTAATTACATAACTGGAGATGCTCTACTCATAATTCAAATATTATTTAAAAAGGAAAAGGTCAGTGACGCGTGTGTTTATTGAATTGAGGTACGTTTTTAAAGGTATTGGCATAGTTTCTATTAAAAAGCTATATTTAGTTTTCCAAATATAACACTAAACATTACATACTTTATATGATTAAAATTAATTAAAATCCATGCTTGAGGATATTATTTTAAATTACATTTGCTCTACAAAATGATCTTAATTGTACCAAAAAGAGTTAACACAGCATTTAGGTATTGCTATTTCCAAGGTAACAGTAAATAAGGCCATCTTCTACATATTCAGAAAGCTACACACAAAATTGTTTCAAATTTAAATTTCACACAATAAAACATCATAGACAGTCTTCTGAGTTTAAAGCATGCATATTACAAAGCAAAAACTGCCTGCATTGTAATTACAATATTTAACATTTCTAAAATATGTGTTCTTTTCTTTTGGCAATTTTCAGAGAGGCATACCATCTGCACAAAAAAACACATGTCACTGGATATGGATTTTTATACTGAAACACTGAAGTCTTTGCAGGGATTGCATTTTTTTTAAAGAGACATAAATAACCAGCTTATTTTAATTTTTTCATACACATTATAACTGTGGTATGTCATATCCTCTTGATCAAAAAGATCTGTAATAAATTTAGAACTTGCAGAGATAATTTTGGAATTTGGGGTTATCTTCCTGATGGGTAAAGCGGATCTAAGGCTTTGTGCACATGGTGAGCTTTACTCAGAGTCAGGTCAACTCGTAACTGGAGGCCAACCCCTCGGGCTCAAACCACTGCCTGTTTCCCCCCCCCACCCCCCTTGCCTCAGTTTACACAACAATAACTGGGGAAAAAATAAGATAATAATCATACCTCCCTCAGAGTTTTTTTGTTAGAATTAAA
Source organism: Cervus elaphus (assembly GCF_910594005.1). Classification (NCBI taxonomy): domain Eukaryota; kingdom Metazoa; phylum Chordata; class Mammalia; order Artiodactyla; family Cervidae; genus Cervus; species Cervus elaphus. The sequence continues at coordinate 1,145,429 of NC_057837.1, read as the reverse complement.
TAGGGTAAATTGGGTAAAGCACCTTGACCAATTCTTGGCACGTAAAAATATTTATTATTATTGTAGTAGATTATTGTAGTAACTTTTAAAAGTTTAATTATTAAAATATTAAATGATTATCACAGTATTCTTTTTATTGGGGTAAATATATACATATATATAATATAAAATTCACCACTTTTAAGTGTAAAGTTCATTAAGTTTGTTAAGCAAAGTACTTAATGTACTTTCACACTGCTATGCAACCATGACCACCACCCATCCCCAGAACTTTTTCATCTTCCCAAACTCAAACTCCACACTCAATAAACACTAACTCACCATTCCCTCCTTGCCCCAGGCCCTGACAATCACCATTTCTGTATCTATGAATCAGACTACTCTTTGATAACTCATATAAGTAGACTAGTGGGCTACAGTCTATGGGGTTGCAGAGAGTTGGACACAACTAAGCAACTAACACACACACGTAAGTAGAATCAAAGAAGTATTTTTCCTTTTGTATCTGGTCGATTTCATTCAGTATAATGTGCTCAAGCTTCATCCATGTCACAGTAGGTGTAAAAATGCTGTCCTTTTTAAGACTGAATAATATTCAATTGTATGTATATATCATTTTTATTCACCCATCCATCGATGGACATTTGGGTTGTCTCCAACCTTCTCTTGTTGTGAACTATGCTGCTATGAAAATGGAATACAAATAACTGTTTGCATCCCTGCTTTTAACTCTTTTCCATATATACTCAGAAATGGAATAACTGGATCATATGATAGTTCTATATTTAACTTTCTGAGGAACTGCCATTATGTTTTATCCTGATATTCTTAAGATTCATGCTTAACGCACAGTCTGAAAATATCCTTTACAAGGCTTGTGCTGCTGCATAGAACCTCAGCTGGAATTTTAAAATTCCAAAATTATTTCTAAATGTAAAAAAAAAGACATATGGAAACAAATTTTATATTATAATGGGGGCTTCCTGGTGGCTCAGGGGGTAAAGAATCTGCCCGCAATGCAGGAGACTTGGGTTCAATCCCTGGGTTGGGAAGATTCCCTGGAGGAGGGCATGATATTATAATGGAAGAATAATTTTTAAAACATTTTAGGCTTCTCCTATGAGATTACACGCATAAAAGTTCAGAACAATATTTCCAATAAATCATAGCAACATTTTCAGTTCCATTATATCACCTACTCTTCCAGAGCTGAGCAAAATAAAAGTTTCCATCAGGCTTCACAGAACATACAATCCCATTTCCAGGTAAATTTGCAATTAACCTGTAGATGTAATTTGTCATTCTCATGCCAGTTCCTTTTCTTATCAGAGTGTCTGACAAGAGTATTTGATAAGATTCTAATCAAAATCTTGGTGACAGTTTGCTGCCAGGATCCCAGATAACCCAATACTTAAAGTTAGCAAAATAAAACTGCTCAAATTTGTATGCTGGAACATTGCGTTAGGCTGCCTCAGTGCTTCTGATACTGCTATTTCTAGCTTATTCCTTCTCCTCCTCCAAAATTAAAGTTCCTTTGTTCAATAATTTTTGACCCCACTCTTCCTGCCACAGTTCTTCTTCTAGATGATCATTTATCTCGGCTCCCTGCCAACTTCCTCCATAATCACCTCTAACATTACAAGATCAGCTGGGACTTGGCATTCTTGCCATGCAAAGCAGGATCTAACTCAGAAATACACGAATATCCATTTTAAATTCCACCTGCTTTTTTCCCACCTCCCACATAGCACCAAGTGTCTATTTTTCTCCCCCCACTGAGGTAGCCACTCAACCCAAACCTCAAGTACTCCTTTCTTAAATTAACTTTTATTGGTGCACAGTTGCTTTAGAATGCTGTGTTAGTTTCTACTGTGCAGCAAGATGAATCAGCCACATGGACATATGTATGTGCTCAGCTGCTCGCTCATGTCTGACTCTGAAACCTCATGGACTGCAGCCCTTTAGGCTCCTCTGCCCGTGGAATTTTCCAGGCAAGAATACTGGAGTGGATTGCCATTTCCTCCTACAAGGGATCTTCCCGACCAAGGGATTAAACCTACATCTCTAGCATCTTCTGCATTGCAGACAGATTCTTTACCACTGAGGCACCTGGGAAGTCAATGCAGACATATAACCCTCCCCTCTGGATTCCCTTCCCATTCAGGTCAACACAATACATTAAAGAGTTCCCTGTGCCATGGAATGTGGAGCCATTTATCCAGAGAAGACATATAGATGGCCAATGAACACATGAAAAGATGCTCAACACTGCTCATTGTTAGAGAAATGGAAACCATAACTAAAATAAGATATCACCTTACCCTGATCAGAATGGCCATCATCAAAATGTCTACAACCAATAAGTGCTGGAGAGAGTATGGAGAAAATGGAACCCTCCTGCACTGTTGGTGGGAGTATAAATTGATACAGCCACTATGGAAAACAGTACGGAAGTTCCTTTAAAAATTAAAAACAGAACTATCATATGACCCAGTGATCCCATTACTGGGCTTATACCCAGAGAAAAGCATAAATTCAAAAAGACACATGCATCCCAATGTTCATAACATCACTATTTACAACAGCCAATTTAGGAAGCAACCTAAATGTCTATAAACATTTAGGAAGGAACCTAGACATTTGGGAAGACAACCTAAATGTCTAGCAACAGAGGAACAGATAAAGAAGTTGTGGTACATATATACAATGGAATATTACTCAGCCATGAAATAGAATGAAGTCGTGTCATTTGTAGAGATGTGGATGAACCGGGAGAGTGTCATACAGAGTGAAGGAAGTCAGAAAGAGAAAAACAAATACTGTATATTAATGCATATATACATTAGAAGAATCTACATGGAATCTAGAAGAAATGGTATAGATGATCTTATTGGCAAAGCAGAAATAGAGACACCAGACGAAAAGATCAAATATCCTTAATTGTCAGAATATCTGCTCTAGTTTGAAGTTTGAAATACATGGCCATCCTTCATTTCCAAGGCAACTGCAGCATTTCACTGCAGAATAATGGAGATAACTCTCATATGGTCTAGTTTTTATTCTTTCTCTCTCCATCAATATCTATAATATGTCTATTCCATAGGACAGTGGTTTTCAATTTTTTGGTGCATCAGATTTACAGGGGGCACTTGTTAAAACACAGACTCCTGAGCCCTTTCTCTGAAGTTTCTCATTTAGGAGATATTCTCGAACTGGAATAGAGTTTGAGAATCTGCATTTCAACTTAAGTTTTCAGTGATGTCAGGAATACAATGATGCAAATGCCAAGAAACACCAGTGAGCTTAAAATGTAGACGTCCCTGTTTCTTGTAAGTAAATGGCTTATATCTAGGAATTCAACTTTAATTTGCTTATTTAAAGTTATAAGGTGTTTTTTCCAATAAACTGCCTCCTTGAAAAGAAGAACATTAATAAACACACTGTCTTAAGTTAGCAATTGTAGATAACGTACAGTAAACTTCTATGTACCTCTCTTTCCTTCATAGAAACCATTTCACTCTCAACCCTATCGCCTCAAAAGTGAAATGTACTGTAATGATATAAGAAGCTACTGTTTTGCTATTTACCTGAGTTCCCAAAAAAGATTTTAGGTCAAATGGAAGACAGTCAAGGAACAAAGTAAAAGGCCTCCATAAAACCTCAATACGAAAAAAAAAAAAATAAAGATAGTACAGCAAGAAAAAGTGACTGGAATCAATATTAAAATCAACAAAATCCTATGACATCTTTATTTGCTCATGATTTGTCCATCAATGTGCTGACATAAGGGCTTCTCAAGTGGCTCAGTGGTAAAGAATCCACCTCCCAAAGCAGGAGACATGGGTTCAATCCCTGGTTTGGGAAGATCTCCTAGAGAAGGAAACGGCAACCCACTCCAGTACTCTTTCCTGGAAAATCCCATGGACAGAGCAGCCTGGTGGGCTACAGGCCACGTGGTCACAAAAGAGCCAGGCATGACTTAGCGACTAAACAACAAGTACTGATGTAAATCAATAATATACGCTAATACAATGTTATACGACAATTATATCTCACTAAAATGATGAAATGGGAAAATGAATAACTGTAAAATTAAATATATATCCTAGGGTATGATCTATAACAATACTGAATCAGTATGCTCTGCACCTGAAGCTAACATCATAAATCAGCTATACTTTAATAGCAAATAAATAAAATGTCCTGAAGAAACTGGCAAGCAGTGACGAAGTAGTCCAAACTCCCTCCTGATACCAGAATGTTCTTTACAAAACTCCCTGACCAAATAATAACAGATACATCCTAAACATTTTTGTCTGAGCTGCAGTTTAAATGGATTTTCTCTTTTGGTATTCATAAAATTCTAAGAGGTATTCACTATTATTATCCCCATTTTACAGATAAATAGACTAAGGCTTAACTAACTTGTCCAAGGAAGCCTAGCTAAGCTAGTAAGGGTGGTGCTGGGATTAAACCTTTAGGACAGACTACACCACTGCCACCCAGTGCTATTTCATTATTGATCTGCTGAACAGCTTTTTTTGACATCTAGTTTTCTAATCATCCTCCATGAAATGTTAATATCACAGATGTTCTGAATATCTATTTAGATGTTGTGTGTATACTGTGCTTTATATAAAATAAAAAGAGTTAAGTTTTTTATCCCTCAAGAACCATTTTTCATTTCTTTGGAGATGATTTGGTCCCAACTGAGAAGGGATGCTCTCTACCAACATTGCTGAATATGGGCTCACCTGAGACCACAGAGCATTTGAAATGTGACAAGTTTGGCTAAGATGTGTTATTATATTGATTATACATTTAAATCAATGAAAGTGGGAAAGCATCAGTCGCTCAGTCATGTCAGACTCTTTGTGACCCCACAGACTGCCAGTCTCCTATGCCCATGGAATTCTCCAGGCAAGAATACTGGAGTGGGTTGCCATTCCCTTCTCCAGGGGATCTTCCCAACCCAGGGATTGAACCCGGTTCTCCTGCATTACAGCCAGATTCTTTACTGTCTGAGCTGCCAGGGAAGCCCATGAAAATCAATATATTGGGTTAAATAAAGTATATTGCTAAAATAAATTTCACCTGTTTCTTTTTACTTGGTTTAATATGGCACTAGAAAATTTTACATTTCCAGTGTGACTTATTTTATTCTGGGCAGTCACAGTAAGTATTCTCCTTAGCAGGGAAATTTTTTTCATAAGTCAACTTGGTCAGATAAGTCTAGCTGGAAAGTTTCAGTACTTTTTTCTATATATGCAGCTACCATTTGGTTTTAACATCTAAGTAGTCCAAAATCCACTCCAGTGTTCTTGCCTGGAGAATCCCAGGGACGGGGGAGCCTGGTGGGCTGCCATCTATGGGGTCACACAGAGTCAGACACGACTGAAGTGACTTAGCAGCAGTCCAAAATCTAATTGCTTCTCCAAGAGTCAATTCTTCAAGCATCTGAATAGAACCAATACACTGCAGCTCTCTGAGTGCTCCTTTACCAGACCAGGTGCGTAATGAACTGAATTGTCCCTCTCCAAGTTCATATGTTCCAGTGCTATGCAGTGCTTCAGAGTGCAACCTTATCTAGAGACATCTTCACAAAGGTGATTCAGTGAAAAGAATTTATTAAAGGTGGGCCCCAATTCTATAGGATTGGCGTCTTTATAAAAAAAAGAAATTTGGACACAGACGCATACAGAGGGAAAATGACATGAAACACAGGGAGGAGTCAGCCACCTACAAGCTGAGAAAGAGAGGCAAGAAGTCCTTCCCTCAGGGTCCTCAGGAGGAGCCAACTCTGTCAACACCTCATCTCAGACCTGCAGCCTCCAAAACAATGAGAAAATGCATTTCTGTAGCGTAAGCCTCTCAGTCCATGCTATGTTATGGACACCTCAGAAAACTGATATAAGCTGTAACCCATTTCGCCTTTTGTCGAGGGCCAGCCCACAGCCCCTCAGCCCACACTGTCAGGGAGCCCACCCACCGACCGAGGCTGACCACGGTCCTGGCTACACGGTGAGTCCACGTCCTCATGCTATTGAACGAAAACAAGCGGCAAGAGATGTGTGCTCCTCAGCTAATCAATGTTTCGGAGTCAGCAAGGGAAAAGAACCAGCTGAGCTCTATAGGGATTACCCTAGACTCGCCTCAGACAAGCAGCAGAGCCAAAGATGGAGAATACATCTATGATGGGGAAAGAGTCGTGTGAGGGAAAAAGAATCCCTAGGGTCACAGAAAATCAGATGTGACGCCCAACAAAGGTCAGCAGTGCAGCCCTATGAGATACACACGCGCGCACACACACACACACACACACACAGCAAAGGTGGTCTCAGATGCCTGAGCATGAGACTAGGATCAGTGAAGTAAACCTTCTAGGTGCAACAGCATGCATGAGACGCGGGGTCTGTCTATTCTGAAATTTCCCGAAGAACAGGAAAGAGGAGGAGGGGAGAAAGTCCAGGATGGAGCAGGCAAACAGTGGAGAGCAGCGCCATTAAAATAACTGCGGTTTACTGACAAGTATAAAAACCTCTTTTAACTAAATACAACACAGTTGAAAGCATGCTCCTTCAAATACCATACAGGGCACTGCAGGTCTATACCAGGGATTCAAATGAACGTTCCGATCCCGCATCACCCAAAGTACTCATTGTTCAGTGGGGGCATCAGATGAGTAAACCAATCATTTCAGGAAGATATAGATATAGGTCTGGTGGCTATAAGGTGGCATCTCACTGTGGTTTTATCATATTAATGCAATTCCCTGATGACTAATGACAAATGATGAACATCTTTTCACATGCCTACTAGCTATGTGCATGTGCATGCATATGTAGTGGCCCAATACTTTTTGTATATGATAATGTCCTCTTTCCCTTTCTCTCTCTCTGTCTCTCCCTCTCTCTGCCCATGCCATGCAGCATGTGGGATCTTGGTTCCCCAACCAGGGATCAAACCTGGTCCTGCAATGGCAGCACAGAGTTTTAACCACTAAAGTATCAGGATCGTCCTGGCTCAACACTTAATCAGTTAAGATTTAAATCAGTGGTTTATATTTTAATCAAGGATTCTGAACCGGGGCAGTTTTGCTCTCCAGGGAAATGCTGGCCATGCCCAAAAACAATCTTGGTTGTTACACGGGCAGTTCTTTACTGGCGTCTAGTACATAGATGCCAGGGATGCTGCTGAACATCGGACAGTGCACAGGCCAACCTCTTTAACAAATAATCGTCTGGCCTCAAATGTCAATAGTGCTGAGGTTGAGAAACACAACTTAGTGGCTTCACATTGCCTTCACGATAAAATCCTGCAACGGCCTAAGCAGCATATATGCAAACCCTTACCCTCTCTCCTCATTATCTAAGCCACTGAGCTTCCTATTTGCTTATTCTTCTCTGTCCTTCAAAGTCCCCTGTGCCTTCCGTCCTTGGGATGCTCACCAGTGCTGGTCCTTCAACCTCACACACTTCCCATCCTCTTGTTAGCTGAAGAACTACTTATAACTCAGGTCTTTCCCTACACAGAATTTCTCTAGGGACTCCTTCCAAGCTTATTACACTCACTTGTATTTTTGCACTATTTTCTGTAGTACTTCGCACAATTAGAGTGACATCCCTTACCTCTATTTGCTGCGCATCTATCTCCCCTAGCAGAATATCAACTCCATGAAGGTGGGAACCAAATCATTTATCATCATCAATCCACAACACTAGCAAAATGTCCAGCTTATAAGAGGCATCAATACACATTTAAAGTAGGAACTCTGAACAAAAGGGTGGATGGAAAGAAACTGCAGAAAAAGCAGCAAGGTCGATTCTGAAAAATATCAGCTGGCAAAATATCAGCTGCCAATAGCATTGGCGAGAGAAACTTCAAAGCAGTGGCAGAGGCAGAACAAGGCTCTGGAGGGCAGGTGGGAGAAGAGGAGAGGGTTGGGGGGAGTGGCATCTCCCTGCAGAGGAAGGGATGAGGGGGAGGGTGGCAACTGCAGAGGAAGGTGGGCGGAGGACTCTGCTGGAGCCTACCCTGGCATTTGTAGGACTATAAGACGTATTTCCATGTTCTTAGAAGAGCTGTCAGTAGAGAAGAATCTTTCACAGACACTGTCAAAGGGGAGGATAATTATGAATCCAGGATCCAGAGAAACCAGCAGGCATAGGCCCCTGGACATGGAGAAGGTACGCTGCTTCCCCAGGAACAGAAGAGAAGGCAGGACCACGGAGATGATCCAAGTACCTTGAACTAGGAGTGGGGAAGGGCATACATCAATAATATTGTCCTGGTAACTTCCATTCCCTCACAGAAGAAACAGTGTAGGTGGAATTTTTAGTATAAACAATATTTTAAAACTATATATCTTTTACTTGGTATTTTTCTCATTTTGGCAATAAGACTCACATATTTGTTTTTCTCCTTGTGAATCATTATCCTGATAGAGAGGATGTTTTCACAACCATCAGTCTTTTGTTCATCACTCCCAACACTTCTGAGTTTCTTTAAGGGGAATTTTCCTTGCAAAATCTGGGTAAATGTGTATCTTCTTCAGAAAACAGAAGCCACTGGTAACATCCAGAATAAGAGATGTAAATACATTAAGCATCGTAATTTTCAACCAATATTGAATCACAATTGAGTGCACACTCAACCTTAAGGAAATGTGTGCCTGTGACAGCAATCTACGTGTTGACAGTAAACGTTTTGCTTCTGGAACTCACATGGAGAAACCAAAGTTAAGAAGGCCACAGAGTACCTAGGACTCCAGGAGATTTCAGAGGGAATGGAAGGATGGACCCAGCACCACATGCGACATGGCATGAAGGGGTCTTGGGAGCGTGACTGCCCTCCAAGTCTCCCTAAGACTGCCTGCCTCCCTTCCCATGAACCCACTGTGAGGGAGACACACACTAGATGATTCCTGTATTCTACAAACATCCCCTGAGCACCAGGTCAGTGCCAAGCCTCTGCTTTGTCCCAGGGAAAGATGATGAATAACACAGAAGCCCTGGTCCACTTAAGGTATCACCACCTCCCTGGAGGCAGCTTCCTGTCCTGGCTTATATCTGACCTCTCAGTTGACACCACCTTGAATTCCAAGTCATTCTGCCTCTTGCCTGGGGTCAAGGGGCAACTTCTACACTTCCCTCATGCCCATCTTATCTTCCATCTTCCAAGATCAAAAATTTCTTATAGGAAGCCATGGGATCAGTCTTAAGGGAATCCAACAAAAGACAACATTTGCAAGTATGTTCGGAAGAGAAAAAGATGGAAAAGCACATGTAACGAGCCTTGTTAGATACAAACGTGTCACTTATTAGGTAATGAAAAAATGACCTTTGCTTTAAACACCATTCTTAATTATATTTCCATAAGCATGTTTTATAATGACTAACTAATGTAGTACATTTGAAGACTAGGCTGTCTTTGTGCCTCAAAGCAGCAATGAAGTTTTCCTACATTTCCAAGTCCTATGTTGTATAACAAAAATGGACTTTGTACATACATCATAAAAATATTGCAGCTGTTTATGAAGACACTAGCAAAGAGGGATGACACTCACAAATCAGGCTGAGATGAATCCTAAAATCAGGGGGATTCTTTGGAAAAGTCAGGGAAGCACTTTCAACTTGTATTCATTTGAATTCTATTAAAAACCTTTTGTTACCCAAAGGTTCCTGCTTGGAACCTGTTTACCACAGTAGCGTAGAAAGTGAAGTCACTGAGTCGTGTCTGACTCTTTGCGACCCCATGTACTGTAAGCCGGCCACACTCATCTGTCCATGGGATTTTCCAGTTTAGAATACCAGAGTGGGTTGTCATTTCCTTCTCCAGAGACTGGAAGAGGCCCAGAATTTAACCTAAAGACCTGGCTTTGCCTCTAACTAGTTGTGGGCAACTTGAGCAACTCACCACCCACTAGCCCCAGCTGACATCGACGTAAAATGAGAATAGTAACACTTGATCCTTCCCTACCACTCCAGGTGGTCTCGATGACTGAATGGGCATGACTATAAATAAATCATGGCCTTCCCAATGGCTCAATGGTAAAGAATCCATCACCAACGTAGGAGACATAAGAAACGTGGGTTCAAACCCTGGGCCAGGAAGATCCCCTGGAGGAAGAAAGGCTGCCCACTCCAGTATTCTTGCCTCGGGAATCCCCAGGACAGAGGAGCCTGGCAGGCTACAGTCCATGGGGTCACAAAGAGTCGGACATGACTGAGACGACTTAGCATGCATAAATAAATGATGAAAGTGAAAGTGAAGTCATGTCCGGCCCTTTGTGACCCCATGGACTGTAGCCTACCAGACTCCTCTGTCCATGGGATTTTCCAGGCAAGAATACTGGAGTGGGTTGCCATTTCCATGGCTTATAAATACCAGGGCCTGTTATTAGGACTCACTCTCAACACTGAACCCAAGAGTCAGTATTCTAGGAAAACTCATTATGCTCACATGTAATACTGAAGGAGAAAATTACACAGGCTGTCTGGATGGTTATTGCATCAGTTCAGTTCAGTTCAGTCGCTCAGTCGTGTCTGACTCTTTGTGACCCCATGAATTGCAGTATGCCAGGCCTCCCTGTCCATCACCAACTCCCAGAGTTTACTCAAACTCACGCCCATCGAGTCGGTGATGCCATCCAGCCATCTCATCCTCTGTCGTCCCCTTCTCCTCCTGCCCCCAATCCCTCACAGCATCAGGGTCTTTTCTAATGACTCAACTCTTCGCATGAGGTGGCCAAAGTACTGGAGTTTCAGCTTCAGCATCAGTCCCTCCAACGAACACCCAGGACTGATCTCCTTTAGGATGGACTGGTTGGATCTCCTTGCAGTCCAAGGGACTCTCAAGAGTCTTCTCCAACACCACAGTTCAAAAGCATCAAATCTTCGATGCTCAGCTTTCTTCACAGTCCAACTCTCACATCCATACATGACCACTGGAAAAACCATAGCCTTGACCAGACAGACCTTTGTTTGCAAAGCAATGTCTCTGCTTTTTAGTATGCTATCTAGGTTGGTCATCACTTTCCTTCCAAGGAGTAAGCATCTTTTAGTTTCATGGCTGCAGTCACCATCCGCAGTGATTTTGGAGCCCAAAAAAATAGTCTGACACTGTTTCCACTGTCTCCCCATCTATTGCCCACGAGGTGATGGGACCAGATGCCATGATCTTAGTTTTCTGAATGTTAAGCTTTAAGCCAACTTTTTCACTCTCCTCTTTCACTTTCATCAAGAGGCTTTTTAGTTCCTCTTCACTCTCTGCCATAAGGGTGGTGTCATCTGCATATCTGAGGTTATTGATGTATCTCCAGGCAATCTTCATTCCAGCTTGTGCTTCTTCCAGCCCAGTGTTTCTCATGATGTACTCTGCATATAAGTTAAATAAGCAGGGTGACAATATGCGGCCTTGATGTACTCCTTTTCCTATTTGGAACCAGTCTGTTGTTCCATGTCCAGTTCTAACTGTTGCTTCCTGACCTGCATACAGGTTTCTCAAGAGGCAGGTCAGGTGGTCTGGGATTCCCATCTCTTTCAGAATTTTCCACAGTTTATTGTGATCCACACAGTCGAAGGCTTTCGCGTAGTCAATAAAGCAGAAATAGATGTTTTTTCTGGAACTCTCTTGCTTTTTTGATGATCCAGCGGATATTGGCAATTTGATCTCTGGTTCCTCAGCCTTTTCTAAAACCAGCTTGAACATCTGGAAGTTCTCGGTTCACGTATTGCTGAAGACTGGCTTGGAGAATTTTGAGCATTACTTTACTAGCATGTGAGATGACTGCAATTGTGCGATAGTTTGAGCATTCTTTGGCATTGCCTTTCTTAGGGATTGGAATGAAAACTGATCTTTTCCAGTCCTGTGGCCACTGCTGAGTTTTCCAAATTTGCTGGCATATTGAGTGCAGCACTTTCACAGCATCATCTTTCAGGATTTGAAATAGCTCAACTGGAATTCCATCACCTCCACTAGCTTTGTTCATAGTGATGCTTTCTAAAGCCCACTTGACTTCACATTCCAGGATGTCTGGCTCTAGGTCAGTGATCACACCATTGTGATTATCTGGGTTGTGAAGATCTTTTTTGTACAGTTCTTCTGTGTATTCTTGCCACCTCTTCTTAATATCTTTTGCTTCTGTCGGCACTTAAAAGTCCTGGAATCCTAGAACTGTAAAAGGTCATGTTGGGCAGGTATTAATGAAGGAAACAGAATCCTCTCTGGAAGCTTTGTACACAAAGGAGTTTAATCACAGGCACTTGATGGCATCATTAAAAGGACCCGGAGAAGTAGGCTTCAGGTTGGGCCTCTGTGAATGACCCCAGAATGTGACACACTGACGCTGGAGTGGAACTGCTGCCTCCACTGCATTCAGAAAGGTGAGAAATCAAGACGAAACTCCTGAAGTCACACACACAGCAGCTTAGCTGAAGACAAAGGAAGAGTAATCCGAGAACAGGGAGCAACCACGATGGCCACCACCTCTCTCCAATCACACACAGGGAAAGGACTCCAGAAGACAACACTTCTTCCTGCAACCACCCATGTGTCTGCAGAAACAACTCAAAGACGCAGAGAAGTGGCCTCCTTCATAGATCAGCCTTCCATATCCCATATAAGTGCATCTCATACTAGTGGGGCTAAATTTATAGCCAGAATAGTAGACACTTCCAGGAAGTCTAGTAGATATGGCTTTAGATTCCCAGACTCTGTATTATAAAAAGTCCCACAAAGAGGATGAGGGGATGGATGCTAAGTGACATTCAACCAAACAGCACGCCTGACAAAGAATCCTGGCCATCATAATTTTTTAACCTACTGGACCACTTGCTGACTTGCTCTGGGGTCTTTCTTTTTCAGCTTATTTGGCCTCTTCTACAAAATGAATCAAATTAACTTTCCTTTACCTATTTTATAAACAAGTTTCAAAGAAAAATTGATTTTTAACAGCAAAAAAATTTTTGCTGAAAATAGATTTTCTTAATCTATGTATCAATGTTATATATTAATAGCCGCCATGACTAGTTTAGGTAAAAGCGCTTTGCTAACTAATTTGTTCTCCCTGAACTTGTTTATAAAACTTCACCTTAAAGAAAAAAAAAATGAGCAAATATTGTGAACTAAAAAAGTTCTTGCTCAAGAGGGAGAGGATATATGTGTATCTGATTCACATCATTATATAGCAAAAACACAACGTTGTAAAGCACTTATATTCCAATTTAAAAATAACAGTAAACAAATAAAAGCATACTTGGAATTGGGCTTCCCAGGTGGTGCTAGTGGTAAAGAACCTGCCTGCCAATGCAGGAGACATAAGAGACACAGGTTCAATCCCAATCAGGAAGATCCCTTGGAGGAGGAAATGGCAATCCACTCCAGTATTCTTGTCTGGAGAATCCCATGGACAGAGGAGCCTGCCAAGCTACAGTCCATAGGATCGCAAAGAGTCAGACACGACTAAAGTGACTTCACACACACACATTTGGAATTAAGAATTAAAAAAAAAGGGTCCTTGAGATGAAAACCATATGTAGGATGCTTTTAATTGCCCTTTAACACTAAATTTTTCAAAATTTTATATAATAATGTTTCTCATTGATAATAATTTTGTTTCTTGATAAATGCATATAGATTTAGTCAACATCAATTATATTTCAGCATATACCTAAGCATTTTTCAGAACAAAACTAAAATAAAAATTTCCCCAAATTGAAAATAACATGTGAAGAAAATAATAAAATCAAATCTCAGAGCACAAAGTGGTCAGAGGGGAACCTGAAGAATTCTCCAAGAGTCTAGCTTTCTTTATATTCTATTTCATTTACATTTTTTTTTTAATTACAGAAGTCGATGGCATCCTTAGGGTCTCATGTGTAAATCTCAGAAACACGTCCTAGATCCTTTCCTTAGTGCAATACAGGGGCACTGCCTCTGATTGTGGGGTCTGATAAGGAATAGATGGGGAAAGGGGAGCATTATGAAATCTCTCTGAGCAGGTGGAATTTATGATAGGATCCAGAAAGGCTGAATAGACCTTCTATTAGCTCTAGTAACAGGAAAACTAAGGTCTTCAGTTACAAAAGATTTGTCATTTAGGTGGAGACCCAGAGTGTTAGTTAACAATTCACAATCAATCCCATTCCATTTTCTACCGGCACTCCTTGTTCATGATAAAATGAAATGATCCTGATAAGAAACACGTAACCAAAGATAACAAAGCTTGATATAAAAAAAGCAAAATGTTCCTGGCCCATTTAAACAGTCATTGCAGGTAAACATCATTTGAAGGTATTTACTGATAGGATAAAACTTTCTCAGGAAGGATTGGAGATATGCCAATAGCCACAGTAAATTATCCTAATGTACCACAGATGGGAATATTGGGTCAGGGAAGATAACAGAGAAAAACTACTAGAGAAAAACACATTCCAGAAACAGCACTCTACTACTCTGCTTTGCTATGCCAATAAAAGCCTGTAGGCATTATATTTCCTTGCTCAATTACCAGAGTTTTGTTTAACTGTTTTCTCCTTGGGGGCATTTACCTGCTTCATTTCCCAGACTTTAGGACAGATAAAGACTTAATCAAGGTCCATCTAAACCCAGGATAAGTCATTTTTGTTATTGCTGAAGAAGGTCCTAAAGCAGTAATAAAAGTGCTTTAGGTTTTTGTTTTCATTGAAAATAAAAAGAAAATAGCTTTCTTAGATCAAAGAGAGGCAACACCAACCCACAGATCTATAAGTCAGAAGAGCGGGTATAAGGGGGCTGGAAGGGAGAGCTCAGGATCTCATAGGGGAGGGCTGGCAAAGCAGTTTATCTCGATCTGGTGCTGATCACACCATTCATTTGGCGAAAACTGATCCAGCTGGACACAAGATTTGCAAGTTTTACTTTGTGAATGTTACACTCTAATCAATAGCTTAAACTAGGTTTATTGGCTCACTTTGGAAAAGTGATATTCTTACACTTAAGGCTGCAGTAATCACTGTCAATGAGAAATTCACAAAAGCTCTTTGGAAATGAAAAGTGGACGTGTCTGGGCATATTTAGGTAACAGTTTAGAGGGCTTCCCTTGTGGTTCAGCTGGTAAGGGATCTGCCCACAACATGGGAGACCTGGACTCGACCCCTGGGTTGGGAAGATCCCCTGGCGAAGGGAAAGGCTGTCCACTCCAGTGTTCCGGCCTGGAGAGTTTCATGAACTTTTCATGGGGTCGCAAAGAGTCGGACACGACTGAGCAGCTTACCCTGAGAGGGCACCTGCCAGCCCCCTAGGGGCTCCCTTTGGATCCGCCATCTACCGAGCAGCACTGTTTCTCCCCGTTCTCTCACGGAGCTTGCTCACAGTGAATGGTGCTGACTGCCCACCTCAGAAACCTTCCCCTTTCCTTCCTCATGAACATCGTCAGTGTCATCTTGTCCCCACTTTGGAAACTGCAAACTGCAGATTCTACATAATCTGAAAGTTCTACCTGAGCTTTTGTGTAGGATGTTGGGAAAAGCGCAATATACTACTAAGGCTTTTTATTATTATTACCTGTTTTAGCGGTGGGTTTTCTGGTGCAGAGGGCAGAGTGGTGTAGGGAGTTACTTGTTTCAGTTCCTCAGCCTGTTTCCCAAACAACATACCCAGTCTAGCAATTATGACTTTCGAATATAAGATTACTCCTCCTTCTGGGCCTCAAACTTGTGTACTTATTCTGTGTGTGGGTGTGGGGGGCGTATATATTAAGGTTTTTAAGTAGAAATAAAACTTTAGAACACTTTGGAAACTGATTTTCTTTAAAGAGAAAGAGTGCTGATTTTTATATATATTTTCTCTGAAATACTTACATTTTTTAAAAGGGTAAAAAATTGATTTTTTTTTTCCTTTTCAAATTTTAAAGCATAAGAATCAAAATATACATTAAAGGGAATGGAAGGAAGGTCTAGCTCCTCCCATTTGGAGAATAAAACTGCCATCCAACACATACTGACCACCTTGATAAAGTTCATGGCCCTCTAATTATTGGGAGACCATCACTTTGCCCAGGTGATGCTAGTGGTAAAGAACTTGCCTGCCAATGCAGCAGACACCAGAGATGTGGGTTTGACCCCTGGGTTGGGAAGATCCCTGAAGAAGGACATGGCAACCCATTCCAGTATTCTTGCCTAGAGAATTCCATGGACAGAGAAGCCTGGAGGGCTACAGTCCACAGGGTCACAAAGTCGAACACAACTGAAATGACTTAGTATGTATGCATCACTTTAAAAAGATAGTTTAAGAACCTGCTATATAGCACAGGGAACTGTACTCAAAGTTCTGTGGTGACCTAAATGAGAAGGAAATCAAAAAAGGAGGGGTAATCATTGGAAAAGCCCCTGATGCTGGGAAAGATCAAGGGCAGAAGAAGAGGGTTTCAGAGGACGAGATGGCTGGACAGCGTCACCAATGCAATGAACGTGAACTTGGGCAAACTCCAAGAGATGGTGAGGGACAGGGAGGCCTGATGTGCTGCAATCCATGGGATTGCAAAGAGTTGGACACAACTGGGTGACTGAACATCAACAACATATGTAAACATAAAGTTGATTCACTTTGCCGTACAGCAGAAAAAACACAAAATTGTAAAGCAAATATATTCCAATAAAAATTAAAACATACTTTATTGAGTGTTGCGTGTCAGGCACCACACAGAGCAGGGCATGTGCCTTTGCTCTTGAATGGTACCAGCTACTCTGTGCAGCAGGAGATACTACAAGCCTCACATTACACATGAGGAAAATGAGGTTGCAATGAGTTAAACTATTCATCCACAACTGAGCTCTGAATTTGGAAGGTGAGAGGAGAGAAAAGGAAACAACCAAATGAGCAGCCCTCCACGCTCCAAAGTTTGTGGAACAAAGACACAGATCTTTAAGAGGAAGAATGCACAAACTTAGAAAACAGATTTTCAATGACCCATTAGAAAGCATAATGGTGCATTTGAAAATGATGAGTTTGGGGCAAATCCAGGGCTGGGAAACCTTTGTCTTTCCCTCCACATCCTGTCCAACATGGAGAAATGAGAGGGTTCAAGCTCAGGATTTCCCAAACTCCCTAGCTGTGATGGGGAAAGTAACTCATATCTCACAGACCTCTCCCAAATGCCCAGTCCTCTACACATACCTCCTACCACCAGAGTATGATCAGATACAAATGCAAAATAAAAGCAAGGTACATCCTTTCAAAACCGTGACGAAACAAGTTGCCTCCGTAGGTTAGTTCCTTATCGACTGGCCAAGCTCTGGACAGAAAGGCTTGGCCTTGATGTTCAGACTATATATACCTATACACCATTATTCATTGTTCAGCTGAGCTATTTAAAATCCTAAAAGATGATGCTGTTAAAGTGCTGCAGTCAATATGCCAGCAAATTTGGAAAATTCAGCAGTGGTCTCAGGACTGGAATGGGTCAGTTTTCATTCCAATCCCAAAGAAGAACAATACCAAAGAATGTTCAAACTACTGCACAATTGCACTCATTTTGCCTGCTAGCAAAGTAATGCTCAAATCCTTCAAGTTAGGCTTCAACACTATATAAGCCAAGAACTTCCAGATGTACAAGCTGGATTTTTAAAAGGCAGAGGAACCAGAGATCAAATTCCCAACATCCGCTGGATCATAGAAAAAGCAAGAGAATTCTGGAAAAACAACTACTTCTGCTTCACTGACTATGCTAAAGCCTTTGACTGTGTAGATCACAAAAAACTGAGGAAAATTATTTAAGAGATGGGAATACTAGATCACCTTCCCTGCCTCCTGAGAAACCTGCATGCAGGTCAAAAAGCAACAGTTAGAACCGTACATGGAACAACAAACTGGTTCAAAAGGAGTACATCGAGACCATATATTGTCACCTTGCTTATTCACCTTATTTGCAGAGTATATCGTGTGAAGTGCCAGACTGCATGAATCACAAGTTGGAATAAAGAGTGCCAGGAGAAAAATCAACAGCCTCATATATGCAGATGATACCACCCTAATGGCAGAAAGTGAAGAGGCACTGAAGAGCCTCTTGATGAAGGTGAAAGAGGGGAGTGGCCTAAAATTCAACATTAAAAAAATATAAGATCATGGTATCTGGTCCCACCATTTCATGGCAAATAGACAAGGAAAAAATAGAAACAGTAAAGACTTTATTTTCTTTGACTCCAAAATTACTGTGGATGGTGACTGCAGCCATGAAATTAAGACGCTTGCTCTTAGAAGAAAAGTTATGACAAACCTAGACAGCAACATTACTTTGCTGACAAAGGTCCATATATTCAAAGCTCTGGTTTTTCCAGTATTCATGTATGGATATGCGAGTTGGACCATAAAGAAAGCTGGGCACTAAAGAACTGATGCTTTCGAATTGCGGTGCTGGAGAAGATTATTGAGAGTCCTGTGGACATCAAGGAGATCAAACCAGTCCATCCTAAAGGAAATCAGTCCTGAATATTCATTGGAAGGACTGATGCTGAAGAGCTGAAACTCTAATACTTTGGCCACCTGATGCAAAGAACTGACGCATTTGAAAAGACCCTGATGCTGGGAAAGACTGAAGGCAGGAGGAGAAGGGGACAACAGAGGATGAGATGGTTGGATGGCATCACCGACTCAACGGATATGAGTTTGAGTAAGCTCTGGGAGTTGGTGGTGTACAAGGAAGCCTGGCGTGCTGCAGTCCATGGGGTCACAAAGAGTCAGACACGACTGAGCGACTGAACTGAACTGAAGCAATTCACTGGAAGGACTGATGCTGAAGCTGAAGCTCCAATAGTTTGGCCACCTGATGTGAAGAGCCAACTCATTAAAAAAGACCCTGATTGAAGGCAGGAGGAAAAGGGGATGACAGAGGATGAGATGGTTGGATGGCATCACCGACTCAATGGACATGAGTCTGAGCAAGCTCTAGGAGTTGATGATGGACAGGGAAGCCTGGCGTGCTGCAGTCCATGTGGTCGCAAAGAGTCGGACACGACTTAGAGACTGAACAAGAACAGTTGTTCAAAAATGGAAATATTTCCATCTGCCCCTGGAGACACCAGGGACCCCCAGATCTCCCCATGATTGGGCAAAAGAAAGGTTAATACCTGGCCCTGATAGAAGAGGATATCTCCAGGCCCCTGCTCCAGGTCCACCCCTACTTTCTGTCTGCTGTGATTGGTTAATGCCAGTGTCAAAGCTTTTGACTACCACTCTTAGAGTGTCCACAGCCTCACCATGACATTGGTAGGTAGCCAACAGGCTATGCAGGGCACTGCACCCTCTGGGTGACATCTTCTGTTCTTTGTGGGAGTCAGGACAGTAGGACTGGAGACTGTGGTGCTTTAGCCACTCAAGGAACAAGACAGAATCTCTTCACAATTCTAAACAGCCCCAAATGCATTTTCAAATGTACCGTTAAACTTTCCAATGGGTTATTGAAAATCTGTTCTGAGTTGCCCATCCTTACTCTTAAAGATCAGAGAAGAGGGTTTACAATTTTTAAGTGAGGTCAGATGTTTGAGGTATTTTAAATTATTCCCAGCATTTACTTTTCCTCATTAGCAGATGGGGCACACCCGTGGTGCAAGGGGTCAACAGGTATTTCCCAAAGACAGAGCCAAAAGGAAAAAAACAGCAGCCTCCCCTGCTCAAAGGCAGGAAGTCAGACTAGACAGCCTCTCAAAACACTTCTCTGCTTCCTTTCTTTTTCTAACACTCCCACTAGAAGCAGATGAAAATGCTGAAAATGTTTCACTGACTATAAGAAATTCCAAAGAAATGCACGAATGTGAGTTAAGTCAGCCTGGGCATCAGAGACCTTTCCTAAAATATCCCAAAAGATCTAAAAAGATTATCCATGATTATGTTACTGACGTTGTTCTACCTCCTAGGTAGGCAGAAAGGTAACAGTTGGAAGAATTCTCAAAATGCAAACACAGAGATAAAATGAAATCAACAAACCAGTGGAAATATATGCAAGCCAACAAGATTATGCTCTCTACCATACTTTCCAAGTTTTTTTTTTTCCCCATAAATCTTATCTCAGTGGTTTCAAAGTGTGGTTCCCCAAACCAGTAGCACCAGATCTCAAGATCTGTGAGAAATGATTCTATTCTCAAGATCCTATGAGAAATGCAGATTCCCAGACTCACTTCAGATCTTCTGAATCAGAAATTGAGGGTGGGTCCCAGTGGTCTGAATCTTATAAAGCTGCTCAGACGCTTCTTAAGTGTGCTTAAGTGTGAGAAGTGTACTGTCAGCTACTGCCAGCTTTCAGATGAAACAGACAGGAAATGCAGCACTCTCAGTCTGTGCAAGACACAGCCAAGATTCAGAGAGGTTAAGTGATTAAGCGAAAGTCACACAGCTGACTGGTCAAAGAATCAGAAGGTACATATGGACTGAACAATCTAGCTCTCCATCATCTTCAACACACAGTCTCACGAGTACGCAATATAATTAGCCAGATAATCAAAACTGGTTTGATCCCAGAAAAACAAATATGAACTGGGAAGAGGAAAAGGGTGACATCTAGGGAAGGAAAAAACCATCCTCAGAAAGTCTGGGTTCTCTCACTCCACAGATCACCATGGAGACCAAGAAGACCAAACAAGGAACTCGAATTGCATTCTAGATAACTTGGCACCTGGGTGCAGCCTGGGTTCTCTCTTTTGAAAAATCTGAGATTCCACTGGCCCTCTCGTCAGTTCCCACATTCCTCCTACAGGGCTGTCCCAGAAACTCACTGTTCAATGCTCAGAGGAAGCCCTTCTCAGCTTCTGCAGGCGGCATTCAACTAGCAGGCTCTCCAACACTCTGCCTGCATCCCTCATACTCTCTGCATCACTGGTCCTCTCAAAAACATTTTTTCTCCTTCACCTAGGCTATAACAGCAGAAGGGCTACTGCTTTCAGTATCACACCAGGCTCTAGTCCAGGGCCTGGCGTTAGTAGGTAAGAAAGAAATATATGTGACATAAATGCACATAATAAAATTTATCTACCTGGATGTATCAAAATGTGTTTCTAGGGAAGACTGTCACTTCCAGTGACACTCATATGTTTTTCCAAACAAGACATTCTGGATCATTATTTCAAAAGCAATTTAAAATCATGGCTATGAATAAATCCAGAGCTTATACTGGAATATCCTTCCTTATCCTGCCAAGTGTCTCTCTTTTCCTTCTACTCTTCATTCTTTTTCTCAGTAAACCCATCATCACATCAGCTCTCTAAGGATCTCAAGAAGGGCAAGACTGTTTTATTTGTTGTTGAACTACATTGTCTTTGTTTCTCCTTGACACAAATAAAGCCTTTCATCTGTGTCTGAACTTATTGTTTAGATTCTACTATACTTCATTTACACAAAACATCCAGTCATTAGATTAGGACAGAGGAGAAAGGTGTAAAGTCCATAGTAAAAGGATGCCTACAGCATTTAATAATTGGTATGAGCTTTCAGGAAAGCTGTGGACTCAGCCTCTAAGTTCCATTGGCACTTTCAAATGGATAAAATATAGACACAGACCCACTCTGCTAAGTAATTGGATTCGCTACCTGGAATATTTAAATTGTTTTCAGACACTGGAAAATGTCTTAAGGAGATTAAAAAAAAAAAAAATACCTTGGAGAATAACAGACTATAATTTACTAGGTGGAAAATCTTTTCAACAAGAAAAGATTCTCCTATAATTTCTCCTGTTTAAGAGATGCCTTATTCATTTGGACCTAACTATCCTTAGATCCTTGGGATTCCCTGCTGGCTCAGACGGTAAAGCATCTGCCCGCAATGCGGGAGACCTGGGTTCGATCCCCAGGTCGGGAAGATCCCCTGGAAAAGGAAATGGCAACCCACTCCAGTACTCTTGCCTGGAAAGAAAATTACACGGACAGAGGAGCCTTGTACGCCACATTCCACGGTGTCACAAAGAGTCGGACACGACTGAGCGACTTCACTTCCTCTTCTATCCTTAGATCCAGAGGCTCAAGGATCTAAGGACTGACACCTTGAATGACACCCAAGATATAAATTCACAACTTATTGTCCTCCACCTGAAGATCCCCATGTATACAACAAAATTATTAATTTAAATGTTTGAAAGCAAAGGGAAGATTCACTTTAAGTCCTAGGGTCCAGGGTCACTGGAGATCCAGGGCTGGGCTTTTGCCCGTCTTGGCAAAAGATGAAGGTAAATCGAAGGAATGTCTCGTGTTCTATGTCTATTTCGAACTGAAGACTCAGCCAGCTCAGTTCTCAGAAACTCTCCTTCCCAGCCTGCAGGCCCACCGCGCCCCTGCTGACCCCTCAGTGACCCCTGTGCCCTACCCTCCCCACCCCCCGTGCGTCCTCCCGGCCCTTCTCGGGGCCCTTCTCTGCGGAGACCAGAGCTGAAGTTTGGCATCACCGGCCACCTGTCGGCTGGGCCGCCGTGTCCTCTTGCCTCTGCCGCGTGGGCACCCAGAAAAGCGCTAAGAGGTGAGCAACCACTCAACACTTCAGACTCCGGGGCAGCTCCTTCTTGAAAGGGGCCAAAGGAGGTGCCTGTTGTGGGGGCGGGGAGGGGCGGGGGGCCTGCATCTGCCGGCGGAGAAGGGCGCTACTTGTCCACATCCCAACGATTTCCAGCGGGTGCCAACTTCACCCTCCCCACTTTGCAAACTCTCAGGACCCGTCACCCGGCAACGCCGGCCCCTCCTGCGCTTCTGCTCCACTGGCCCCAAGATCCCAAACCCTCAGTGGGTGCTGGTCAGACCCAGCCCGGACGCCCACTGCCGACCCGAGGGCCCAGGAGCGGGTGCCCAGCGCCGTCGTCGCGCGCCCCAAGGCCCCGCGCCCGCCAGGGCGCCCGTTGCGTAACTCGCCCCCGCCCCGCCCCCGCGAGCCGCCCGCCGCCCGCGCCCCCGCCGGCCGCCCCCACTTACATCCTCCCACTTGACGAATTTGATGCCCTTCTTGAGGCTGTCGGACACGCACACGGGCTTGAGTTGCAGCGCGTGCACTCCAGGCTGAGCCCCGGCCATCAGGGCTCATCGGGGCTCCGGGCGACCCGGGCGCGCGCGGCAGGGACGGGGCGCGGGGCGCAGGCTGCTGCCCGGCTCCGGGGGCGCTCGCCTCCGCTCCGCGCCGGTCTCCCCGGCCTCCCGGCCTCCGCACCGCCTCCCGCGAGACTCAGCAGCCGGGGCGCGCGGGGGCGAGGCGCCCGGCCATGCCCGGGCGGGACGCGGGATGTGGAGCCTCGGAGGGCGGAGAGCCGCCGAGCGGTAGCCCGGGCTGCCAGCCGCCTCCGGGTACAGCTCCTGGGCCCCCGCCGCCTCCCGGCGCCGCGCTCAGCACATCCTCCAGACTCGGAGGGAGCGCGCGAGTGACACACGCCCGGCGCCCCCCCGCCCGGCTCCTTCCCCTGCCGCCTCCCGCCCCCCTTCCCCGCCGCCGCGCTCGCTCCGTCCCTCCTTCCCCCGGCGGCTTCCAGCCCAACTTTGCGCGCTGGGTCAGGCGTCGGGAAGCGGGGACGCAGCGGCACCTCCCGGCGCCCGGGCTCCACTGCAGCCGACGCCTGCGCCGCCGCCCTCTGAGCATGCCCGGTGCCCGGTGGCGCGGTGCCCGCGCTGCCGGAGGTCAGGGGGCCCGGGTCCCCGGGGGCTGGCTGGGGAGCGGGCGCCGGAGCCCGGGGTGTCCCTGGGTCCAAACGGGGTGGGAAATAGAACCGTGGGGAGGGAGCGGAGAGGCAACCCACAGCGTTCCTCTAGAGCTGGAGCTCTCCAGCGCTGGCCGCACGCCAGCTTTTTGAAAAGACAATTATTATTTATTAGTAAAGAAGGGAGCAGCTGAGAGGCTTGGAGTAAGAGCTCTTTGGGGAAAGCTCGCTGCGCCTGAGAGTTTGCAGCGCCCTGGTCTTCAAGCCCCAGCATCCGCCTCCGGTGTTGTGCTTCTGAGAAAGCAAGCCCCTTCTAAGAGAAACAGTTCTTTTATTTCCCTGGATGACAGAAGGCCCCCCGAGTGAGTGTGTGTGTGGGGTGTGTGTGTGAGAGAGAGAGACAGACAGACAGACAGCGGAGGAAAGAGGGGTGTCTTAGAGTTAGAAACTTGCTCATTTAGAAACACAGGGGTAAAGATGCCTTTTGCACTCATTTAAGAAACATTGCTTATTTCTTTTAAAACAAAAAAAGAGATACCCCCTTCAGAACAGATCAAATTTAGAAGACATGTAATGCCAGTGGTTGAGAGGGTAAGGAGCAACTGGAGATTTCATCCATTGCTGCAGAGAATATAAAATGGTAGATCCACTTGGAAAAACAATTCTTATGAAGTTAAACATTTACTTATCACAAAACCCAGAAGTTCCACTTCTAGGCATTTGCCCATGATAAATGAAAATGTATCTTCACACAGATTTGTTCAGTAATGCTCATAGCTAGCTTTCTTCATCATACCCTAGAACTGGAAATCACAAATGTCAGTCAACAAGTAAATGGATAAACAAAATGTGGTATGTCCAACTATGGAATAATATTCAGTAACTAAAAAAAAAGGAATGGGCATAGAACCACACAGACAAATCACACTGACTCCAAGCCTAGTGAGAGAAGCTGGACACAGTAGTCTACGTACAGTACAGTTCTATTTGAGGGATTCCAAAACAGGTACTCTGTCTGTGTTGACATAGAGAGGCTGCCTGTAGCCAGGAGTGGGCAGAGACTGACAGGGAAGGGAAACCAGGGGGCTTGTGAGAGTGATGGAAATGTTCCATGTCATATGTGTACACAATACAGAACTGTAGAACTGTACACCTAAAATGAGTACGTTTTATTGTAGGTAAATTATTTCTCAATAAAGTTAATTTTAAAAAACAAGAAACAGAATATGAACTAAAAAGGAGAGAAACAGTCTTTTCTCTTAAGTGTTTATTCTTTCTTCCTCTGCCCCTGAGGCTTCCAAGGCCCAGTGTTTACAAACTCAGTCAAAATATTACCCAAAATATGATGGGGAAATTTGCTATTAAATACATCAATGCATTCAAAAACTATGTATTGATTAGCAGCTGTATGCTAGATGCTCTGATAATCACCAAGGATAACCTGATGAAGGAGCGTCCTGACTGCTGCTCTTCTTTTGGGGGTTTTGGCTGATCTGTGGAAGCCACTTGCTACATTCTTTGTAGCAAGTCTGACTTGTTTCATTTTGATCATATGTCCCTAAACTGAAACCTGAATGCATTGTCCAAAGACCTTCTATCAGTGGCCTTGGCTTGCTACCTGCAGAAAGCCCCATCAGATTCTCACATTGCTCCTCTCTGCTCTAGAAAACAGCAACACAACTCCACTCGCAGCATTCCTGCCCTTCTCAGCTGTGCTTATAACTCATCCTACCAGGCTTGTTCTTTCTTTTCTGAGTGTTATTCCTCCACTGACTGCCACAATCTCTGTTATCTACTGAAAACATTAGTGGTCTATTAGACTTTACACCAGAGTGACATAGGAAGGTAAGACAGATCAGAAATATGCCCTCTAGGAGAGGAGTTTGGAGGATTAGAAATAGACTCTAGGCTAAGTGAGAAGATAGACTCAGCCTCTTCGTGGTGGCTGATTACATCATCTCTCTGTGTTCCGTGTCCCTCTCTATAGTCACACATTTTGTCATGTGACCTTATGGTGACCTGTGTTTTCCCACCACTGATATCGGCCAATGAGATGTTAGAAGACATGACCTAAGAAAAGGTTTGAAATATACTGTGAGGATGGGCTGATGTATACTTGTCCTCTTGGGTTTCTGATTATGGCCATGAGATAAATGTGTCTCAAGGAGCCATAGGGGGCAGATGTAGGCCCGGCCTACAGCCTGGAGGCCAATCCAGCAGAACACATCTTGGGTCTGCCAGAACCCAGCCACTGCAGACTTGTGAGCATGACAGCATGTGCTCATTGCTGAGTCTGCCGAGCTGGCCAGGGACTAGGGGATCACTTGTTATGCACCATTACTGTGGAAGTAGCTGGTTGAGTCATTCAGCTCGTATTCCTGATCTTTCCCAACTATCGTTTGTTGCTGTGAATGCAAGGAGAGGAAAGCTGTAGAATTCTGAACTGTGTTTGGCTTCAAGGCAGACATGGGCTGTGGGAGCTTCTGCCAGCAGAAGGATGTAGTTTGATCCAGGAGAGCTGTGGGATAACCTTCTTCAACATGCAAGATGAGGCTTGAGGCAACTTGTTTTGACTCCCGCATCTTCCACACCTCTGGTTAAGATACAAGACCGAAGTAGTTCTAAAGGTGGGGATTTTTGCCATGCAAAAGGTTCGGCAAGAACATCCCAAACTGTGTGAGCCAGGCCTGTGATCCATCAAGTTCAGCGCTCTGTTCTGTTTTTAAAACAAGAGAAAGGTCTGTTTTATGTGAGAGCACAGAATTGCCCTTGGGAATGTTCGCCTTGGGGAGTTGGCAGAGCTAACCATTATTGAGCATTCTCCATATGCGAGGGCGCTGGGCTAAGCGCTTCCCAGATGCTCGGCAGCCTCCCACCCTCTTTCCCGTAGTAAGCAAACCATGATTTGGTCAGGTAGCAATGTGTTCAGGGGAGGGGGCTCCTTCTCTTCCAGGGAAATGAACTCTGAAGGTCTGTTGGTCCAAACCAATTATAGAATCACATTTCTCCTTCTCTGTGATTGCTTTAGAAGGACATTAGGAGACCCTGGTATGCCCAGTGGATTAAGGGAGATAAGAGTGTGTTCCTCTCCCTGACTCTGTCTCCATCACCCTGTAAAGAGGACAGCCAACTAGAAACAGGCAAACAGCCTGATCAGTCCTTCATGAGACTGTTAACCCTTTCAACATCTCTAGAATTCCTGATAAATGAGGCAATAAGTGTTTTTATTGCTTAAGCCTGGGGCAATTTTATTGTTATAAAATTGAGACTTGAAGAAGTGAACTGACCTGCTTAAGGTTACCCAAAGTGGAATCAGGTTTGAGACCTATGATATCTCACTTGAGAACTTAACTCTTAACCACCATGCCAGGCACCTCTAGAACTAACAACTCAGATCTGAGTAGTTTTCCCCTATTAAACTGCAATGTAATGTAAATCATCCCAATTCTTCTAGAAAACTAGTATGTAGCCCAGTCTCTCAGCAGTTTATCACTAACTCAAGGCATGCCACTGTGGGAAGGAAGGGTGTTTTGGTTTGAGCAGACATACTTTCTAAGAGCCAGCTCTACCAATGAATAGCTGTGTGACAATGGGAAAGTATCTTCCCCCTTCTGAAATACAGAAGCCTTACATATTAATAGTAATTAATAATGGTGATGAAAGCCTACTATGCGCCAGGAACTCTTCTAAAGTTTTACACTTTTAATGCATTAATCTTCACATTAACCCCAGGAACTGGGTTATCATTATCATCTCCATTTTATAGTAGAGAAAATTGAGTCAGAGAAGGGTTAAATACATGTACAAGATTTTTGCAGCTAGTGAGTGGAAGAACCAGAAATAAATCCCAGGTGACTTGGCCCTGGAGGAGACACATTTAAATACCACACTATGCTATCTTGAAGAGTTACTGTGAATATCAAATGAAATCATGTATGCTAGTCTCTGTCACACAGTGCTAATCAATATTTAATGCATTTATAATTATTCTAAAATTGTGCTATATTGCCTTTATGTGCCCTAGAATAACTTTTTATGAGCATTAATCAAACACAGCATCCTAATTCTGTGGTCTGTGATTTAGTCAAATTCTTTCTCCCTGAACTGATTCTATAAACTTTAATCATATCCATTTTCATCTCTAACCTTCTAGAATTCAAAAATTCTTTTCCATTACCAATAAATGAGTTCTAATTGCATCCAAATTAGGATTCCTCTCAGTTCAGTTCAGTTGCTAAGTCATGTCTGACTCTTTGAGACCCCATGGACTGCAGCTTGCCAGGCTTCCCTGTCCATCACCAGCTCCCAGAGCTTGCTCAAAGTCATGTCCATCAAGTCGGTGATGCCATCCAACCATCTCATCCTCTGTCGTCTCCTTCTCCTCCTGCCTTCATTCTTTCCCAGCATCAAAGTCTTTTCCAATGAGTCAGTTCTGCATTAGATTCCTCTATCTTTTTGGAAATAATTCAGAGATATGGAGGAAAAAGTGGCCATAACCAGCTTTCTCATAATCCAGGTTACATTAAATAGTCTTTGGTACATAAAACCTTCCATCTGTGCTTCTCCATACCCTTCCCCTGCCTGACTGTCTGGAATGAAGATGATCCTCACAGTGACCTTGAGGATCATGTGTTGAAGAAACAGTCGGCCTGGGTCCCTGAAGGACCGCAGGATGAAGGTCATGCGACCACTTGCACAGTACAATTCTGTAAACAAGAGTTAAACTTTTAAAGTACTCAAGCTAAGAAGTAAATGTCATTCCATCATTATTACCATTATTAAATTTCACATCAATATGAGATAAGATTTGTACATCTTAGATGGTAAGTGAGAATTGGCATTGTGATGAAATTGCCAAGTTCTGACTCAGTGAGTTCTATTATCAAGTAAAACCCTAAGAGGGGGCAAGGACTCAAAAAAAAAAGACAACTTAAAATTATCACCAGTGCCTGGAGAAAAGCTGTGCTTTTCCTTCCCCAGGGGCTCTCGCTTGAACCCTTTCTTAATAGCACAATGCATTTTCTCTAAATTCTATCACACAAAAGAAAAAAAGCTTTCAGATTGCTTTAGTTATGTTACAAAAATGGTAGATTTTTTTCCTTCTTGAAAAACAAGAAAAATGACCTGATGTTCATTTACACTCTATTTTATCCTTCATTTAAAGTAAAAGCTTTCACTGAAATCTGTCTGATCATCTTAAACAGCATTTTGGGGGGAAAAATTTAGAAGCACAGATCCAAAAATGTCTAAAGAGAGACAGTCTAAGAATTCAGTTTCACAGAAGATGCAGGTGTTAGGGTACATGGCCCACGGAAGCAATGCCTCAGGTCAGGAAGCATCAAAGAAGGAGCCCTGCTCCTCACCTGCTTCTCTCTTGCCATCTCCAGAGCGCCCAGTAGAGTGGGGAGACAGCCAGGTCAAGATATAATCTTCATGAATCATTTTATCTTCTCTGTTCTATAAAGTAATGTCAGAACCCCCCTAATCCTCTCTTACTTCAAATATCAACATAGCCACCAATCTTTAGGTCCCTAGGGATATCTCACCAGAATTTAAAGGAAATTTGTTACTTTTGAGTTTTTGAATATATGAATGAATGAATTCACATTAAAAAAATATATTTTGGCCTACTGACTAGTTTCAGATGATAAGTCTCCACCTAATTAAACTGAAGTTAAATTCTCTAATTTTGAGCCTCTTCTTCTTATGGAAAGATTTCAATCACCATTTACTGGTACACTGACATACATAAAATATGGATAACCATCTTTTTGTATTTTCCCAGTCTTTTAACAAACAAGAACATGACTTTGGTTCCCATCTGGACTTCTCTTTTCTGGCATTCTCTCATTTCACTATGGTTGCTCCAACTTAGGGGTCTAAGAGCAACCTTCTCCATTATAATCAATCATTCAATTATGTAAAATACAAAAGCAGTGGGGTAAGATGCTCCTCATGGAGTCTCTGTTAGAGAAAGTCTGGTTGCCTATCCAGTATCCATTCTCCTAGATATCAAAAGCAGTAAGATTCTTTTGGCTCCAAACTTCAAAAGTTTCCAGTGGGGGTTGAGGGGTGGGGTGTTGGGGGTTAGGATTTGAAACCAGAGGGCAAGAAGAGACCAAAGAAAGAGGCCAGATTGGTAGGTGGCAGGTTAAAAAGCAAGGGAACCTACTGGATTGGCCAAAAAGTTCATTTGATTTTAAGTAATAGACATTTTTTTCACCAAGAACTTTATTGAACAACGTATTCACTAACCAAACAAAATTGTTGTCCAATCCAACATATACCTG
Organism: Cervus elaphus; assembly: GCF_910594005.1. Classification (NCBI taxonomy): domain Eukaryota; kingdom Metazoa; phylum Chordata; class Mammalia; order Artiodactyla; family Cervidae; genus Cervus; species Cervus elaphus. Next base: position 1,115,507 of record NC_057837.1, on the reverse strand, counting down.
GTTTGTCTCCAGCACTGGAAGAAGTGTGGCTCTCCCCACCGGCCCACCAGAATCATAAACTTTATACTTAATGTTATTCAGTCATATGGCCCATCCAGACGGTCTCAACAACTCAGTCATTCTGGGGCTGCCTTCTAGACAACTGCTCCCACTTCAAAACATTGGGCAGAATATATATTTCAGGGACAGGGGACAGGACAGGTAGGCTCCTGTTGCTCAGATTTGGCTCGTGGGTAAACAGGTCACCTCTTCTTGATGACCTCCTGCAACAGACCCCCATCCAATCGGGGATGGGCATGTACTTTGTTCACCTGCCTTCCTTTCTGCTTCTTGCTGCGTTGAATGCCTCCTTGAGGGCTGAACGGGTAGCCATGAGGTGGCCTTGAGAATGGAAGTCAGAAGCTAGACAGGTAGATCAAAAAGATAAACGTCCTTGGGTCTTCCAGCAATCACATCACCGAGACTACCAAGATATTAACTCAGAAAAAAAAAAATTCTATCTTGTTTAAATCCCTACAATTTGGGGGTAGGGGCATGAGTTTCCACCTATGCAGCCACAACCAGCCCTGACTGATACAGAAACAAACATGTACACTCCAGTGGCTTCTGATGCTGTAGTTTTGTTCCTCATCAGTTCTCTAAATGACTTTCAGTGCTCTGTGCCAGCAGGTTATGAAAAATATCTTTTGTTTTTTCATTCATTTCCTCGGGGTTTCTGTTCCTGAAGAAATTGCTGGTTTTGTCATTCCACCAATTCAGGATGAGGGTAGAAACACTGGTTTTCGTGGAAAAGAATTATACTCAAAGAATTTATGAGGTTAAATAATAAGAGAGATGGCATAGTGATGCATTTTATTAAAAATAAGCCCCAATGCTATTATAGCAGCTACATAATTAGAGATGAATGTCGCCATGTATGTCAATCTATGATGATTTACAGAGACTGTGACTTGTGCTTTTTCTAACTTGCATACCATCTTTTACTTTAATGCTGACATTATAATATGCTAGGGAACTGACAGGGCTTCCTAGGTGGCTCAGCAGTAAAGAATCTACCTGCAGTGCAGGAGACACAGGAAACACAGGTTCGATCCCTGGGTTGGAAAGATCCCCTGGAGAAGGGCATAACAGCCCACTTCAGTATTCTTGCCTGGAAAATTCCATGGACAGAGGAGCCTGGCAGACTACAGCCCACAGGGTTGCAAAGAGTTGGATGCGACTGAGCACACATACAGGGAATTGACAGAATAAGGGTTTCATTCTTTATCATACTAAATAGCATGACTGAAAGGAAAGAAATACATTTCAGCTTCCTTTTAATTTTAAAGACATAAATAAATAAATAATCCCACATCTTTGTCGATCCAGCTTTGTAATGCCAAACTGAATCATAGATTAAGAATAATGTTGAGCTGAAATTTTGTATTCACAAAATAAGTACCAGGTTAGCACTTTAAGGCAGATAAAAAGTTGAGTCAAATTGTACATATATTTTGGGTAAATATAGATATTTTATGAACATATATGCATTTCCCTAATATAGATTACCTCCACTGGTACGCATTAAGTAGTAGATTCCCTTATACAAATATGTACGAAGAGCAGAGAACAGCTAAGCCAAGGAACCGATGGCAGTGACTATGTCACAAATTTTAAAAGAAAAATAACTGAGAGAATGTTTTACTTAAAATTCTAGTTAAAAAATTCAGATTATAAATTTGAAGATGCAAAACACCCCCTTTACTTGACTGCAGAGGGAAAAAAATGAAAATGCCCTAAAAAGAAGTAGTCACTTTTGTTTGGGGAAACAGTTAAAAAGAAAAATTAGCTTGTAAATAGACAATGGAGGGAACTGCCCCCTTTCACATAAAATGTGTATTTTGTTATTTGAGCTACAGTGTTGCCACTGCCCCTTCCAAAGGATGAAACAAGGTAAGATTTGCAATCACCCTGTATTCTAATTCTAATCTTACCAACAGAAGATAGTAATATTCTCTCCTGTCACCTATTCAAATTAATTTATTAGGAAGACTACTCTTTATTAGGAAGACTAGTCTTTAGTTGTATGGCAGGATTGATGGGCAAATATTTTAAGGTCAGAGAGTAAATATTTTAGGCTTTGTGGGTCACATGATCTTATCACTATTCAACTCCATCCCTGTAGACTGAAAATAGCTATAGACAGTATGTACATAAAAGGGTGTGTCTGTGTTCCAATAAAACTTTATTTACAAAACAGGTAGCAGGCTGGATTTGGCCCATAGGCTGTAGTCTGCAAACTCCTGTTCTATAGGAAGAAAAATATTCAAGACTTCTTGAACCTTTCCCTGAAAGTAATTGAACATTTATTGCATCATAAATGTCCCATTTATTTCTCTGTGGCATGGAATATGTAGCTCCAATAAATTCTACTAGTGAACTATAAAGAAGTAAGCCCACATAATATAGCAGATCAAAACCAAAATATATTCTATACATGAAGACAAGGAACTGTCTGAACTAGGTGAATATAAGTGAATATAAAATGTGACCCATAACAACCCCAACCAACAAAAACAGACTGGCAATAGCAAAACCTGAAATAATGAAAATCTAAGGAAATCATCTTGCAAAATTGTGTTTCCCATAAAATAATGTTTGGTATATCTAATTGGTGACTATTCAGATTAACGTTTCTTGCAAATATGCGAGAAATTCAGTTGTTAAAATAGCACTTCTCAGTGGTATTTGAATAAATGAAATATAAAACTGCACCCAGCATATAGATACAGAGTTCAGTTCTCACTAAATATGGCTAACAAACACATGCTCTCTGGGGTTTCTCTTCAACTCCATACTTATCCAAGGATAGCACAGTCTCTCAAAAGATGTAAACTGAGTTCCTACTGCATGGTAGGTAATCTATTAAACTCTTAAACTCTATACTTATTTTTCTCTCTTTTATGCCAACATAGGAAGCTTAGCTATCTAGTCAATGAGAATCTTATGATATCATATAGCACCTAACTATTCAACTTGTATTCTACAGACCAGCGACAGCCTTGGGGCACTTTTTAGAAATACAAAATCCTGGGCCCCACCTCAGACCACTGTATCATGGTGTGCTTTTATCCACAAGCCCAAGGGATTGGTCTGCATGCGGGACGTGTAAAGGGCCTCTGTAGTGTATCGGTGTCAGAGGCAAGCGATTGCCCAGTATCCTGGAGTCCTGATTCCAACTTCCTAAGTAACCAGTTTCTCCCCAAACAATATCTTGGTATTGAGGAGAATCTATTTTATTACACATAAAGTATTGAATCATCACAGTGCCTTCCAGGCATACATCTTTAGCCTCACTCCCTGAAATATGTGTTCTTTACAGAATAGTTGAAGTCAGCTTCATAGAATGTCACACTTCAAACTTTGATGGACTGTTAAAGTTGAGCCATATATCCATGTTGACTCCACACTCCATGGACAACATGCCAACTGGCTAGTTGCAGATGTTAGGATATGTTTAATGGTGCTATTGTGGAAAGCTAAGGTTGCACCACATGAGAAAGCTAACATGCTGCTTAATTTCTATACTCAGAGAATTCTTTGTCTTGATGCGATCTCTCTTTTTCATCCCTGAGCATTGGGAGTATTGATTTGTTTCTGATAGTAAAATAACCCGTGCTACTCCAAAAAATTCACTACGTGCTAATAGTTGATATTTGAATTTTTAAATATTGAGATTTTCTGTTTACATAATGATTTGTCTCCTTTGTATGCATTTAATTTCTGATCCCGCATTTAGGCAAAGACATATAAATTTTGGATGAGATCAATTATTATCTTGTTTCATTTTTGGAAGCATTTTTGAAATAATAAAATATGTTCTATATTTGCATAATTTGCATGTTTTATATTTGTTATTCCAGAGAAAGGGCAGAAGAAGGTTGGTCACTGCTTCTTGTGGACTAGCCTTAGCTATAAAGTTGCTTGGCAGGTTTGGGTTCTCAAGAGTGTGAGATTAAATCTACAGATAAAAGTTAGACAAAGAACTGTAGTACTCACACATGGGGGGAATAATGTTTCATGACTAGAAAATATTAGTAATTGCTTGGTGATAGTGATGAATATCTCTGTGTGTGTGTGAGAGAGAGAGAATGTTCACGTTTAAAAACTCTCAAAAACCTGCATTATTTGGGGAAATATTTGTCTTCATTTTCCAATAAAAACAATGTCATGGATACATTGCTTTTATTTAGATTTTATGTTCATCGAATTATACAAACTCTGTTTTGAAGTGCCAAATGAATTTACAAAGCTTCTCATAGGCGCAACTTCCTGTCCCAACCCCACTCAATTTCCCTCTCTTCAAATATAAGTACTTTTAATCATGTCATCTGATTCTTTTGACAGTTAGCTGCGTATCATTGAACAATACATTTTGATCATGACTGATTCACTCTGTCCCCTATCTGTTGACTTCTCAATATGGAAGATAAGGAATTTGCTTTTTATCATCATCCTTTCCTCATCTTTCCTCTGCCCTCATTATCCCACTATAAATGTAGGTATATCTTAACTTTGGTTAGCTTTATATTTCATATTTATGTTGTCAATACTAATCATACATGTGTGTGTGTGTATATATATGCATATATGTATATTACAGTCATAGCTGAGTCAAGCAACTGTCATAATTACTTTTCATTTCCTGTACAATATTATTTTCCCTATACCTTGTTTTATCGTTTGGTCAGATTGTTTTTTTACTTATTGCTAATTCCATATAGTTATAGCCTCAGTTGCTGACATCTCATGACATGTGGAAACATGTTGATAGTCTCTCCATCTTTTTCATGAAGATGTCTTCCCTGGCACTTCTGACCCTCTCCAATCTGAATCCTCTGTCCAGATCTTTGTTCCACTATCTTCTCAGGCTTTTTCTTCAGAAGATTGAGTGGATTACCTTTGCTGTATTACTGTTTTGGAACTTCCAATTCTTTTCTTCCTTGTTTTTGCTTAACCCTTTGGTTTCAAGAATTTTATCTTCATGAGCTTCCTGAGAAAGTATGGAAGAGAGATATATTATTTGGGACCTGATATATATAAACATATTGATGTTTTCATTCCACCCTTCAAACTTAATTGAAGTTCAGCCAAACTATTTTGGCTGAACAGAAAATTCTAATTTAGAAATTATCTCCTCTCAGAATTTGGAAGGCTTTGTCTTTTAGCTTCCAGCATTAAAAGCTAGTTCTCTTTCTCGATTTTCCTTATGAATAATTTTTTTTTCTTTCTTAAAATTTGTTGGACTTTCTCTCTGCCCTCAATGTTCTGAATTTACAGGAATTTTGGACTTTGGTTTGGGTTATTTTTACTCACTACACTCGGCATCCATTGAGTTCTTTCAATTTAAAAACAGGTGTTGTAATTCTGAGAAATGTTCTAATTTTTTTTATTTATTACTTCCACGTCTCAATTCCTCTGCTTCACCTCCTGTCTTGAATATTGGACTTTCTGGGTTGCTTGTGTAATTTTCTTATCTTTTCTCTCTGCCTGCTTTATCTTTCTGTTTTACATTCTGTGGTATTTTCTAACTTTACCTTTCTTCTCTCTTCTGTTTCAATTTTCCTCTTGCTATCATATTTTGTCTTTTAAGGAGCTCTTTTTTTGTTCTCTGAATAATCATTTTTATAGCATCTTGGTTTCATTTCCAATTCCCTCCAGGATATTAACTGACTTTTTATTTTTTAAGTCTTCTGATGGCTGGTCTTTGTTCCTGCCTGGTTATTTCTCCTGCTTGCTTTGTGTCTATCTTTCATAACAGAAACTTCCCACAAACATCTGGTGATTTCTGGCTGCTGGTCTATTTAAAGGAGTAGAGCAAAAAGTGGAAGTAGTGACAGATTTTATTTTCTTGTGCTCCAAAATCACTGTGGATGGTGACTGCAGCCATGAAGTTAAAAGACGCTTGCTCCTTGGAAAGAAAGCTATGACAAACCTAAACAGTGTATTAAAAAGCAGAGACATCACTTTGCCAACAAAGGTCTGTATAGTCAAACCAATGGTTTTTTTCAGTAGTGGTGAATGGATGTGAGAGTTGAACCATAAAAGTAGGCTGAACAACAAAGAATTTATGCTTTTGAATTGTGGTGCTGGAAAAGACTCTTGAGAGTCCTTTGAACTGCAAGGAGATCAGACCAGTCATTCTAAAGAAAGTCAACCCTGAATATTCATTGGAAGGGCTGATGCTGAAGCTCCAGTACTTTGGCCACCTGACGCAAAGAGCCGACTGACTGAAAAAGCCCCTGATGCTGAGAAAGATTGAAGGCAGGAGGAAGAAGGGGGCAACAGAGGGTGAGATGGTTGAATGGCATCACTGACTCAATGGACATGAGTTTGAGCAAACTCTGGGATACAGTGGAGGATGGAGGAGCCTGGCTTACTGCAGTTCATGGAATCACAAAGAATCTGACATGACTTAGCAACTGAACAACAGCAGCAGCAGCAAAGAAAAATAAAAACTAATTAAGACTTCCAAAGTCACGGGCAAAGCTTAGGGAATGTGGCTTGCTCTGTAGGGTGATCAGACTGGAATATTTCCTTGTGTAACCTCAGTATCAATATTTTTAGTCTTATGTTAGTCAGATTTCTAAGCAACAATTTCTCCACAAGTTACTATGAGTATATTTTAAACAAAGCATAAATTCTAGATATCGTCATTTATTGAAAGCTCACTATGACTTTATGTATATTACTTCATGTATTATTATAATAATCATTTTAAATAAGTAACTTTACTATCCCCAATTTAGATGTGAGAAGATGAGGTTTAGAAGGTGTGTTTTCATACTTAGTCACTTAGTGCTGTCTGACTCTTTGTGATTCCATGGACTGTAGCCCGCCAGGCTCCTCTGTCCATGGGATTCTGCAGGCAAGAACACTGGAGTGGGTTGCCATGCCCTTCTCCAGGGGATCTTCCTGACCCTGGGGTCAAACCCGGGTTTCCTGCATTGCAGGTGGATTCTTTACCAACTGAATCACTGGGGAAGCTCACCCCCTTATCAGTGTCATCTAATTAGCAGCATAGGAGCTAGGACTTAACAACTCAGCTTTCTCCTCTGCATCCTTAAATGTTATTATTATTTTAAAATGTTACAAATATCTCACTCAATACATAAATTCAGTGAACAAAAAGTTACAATAGACAATCAGTTAATGTTCAGTAAACAAAAGCCAAACAGAACTCTGAAACAGAAGGCTACACAAGATTTTAATCCCCAAACATAGCCTGTAGATTGTCACAGGCCTTTGAGTTCAAAGGCAGTTCAACAAGCTGAAGAGATGGAAAATTTGAGAGAAACAAGAATTCTAGTTAGAGCTTTGGATCGTGAAATATTGGAGTAACAGTAGTTTCCTCATATAACCCACTAAGTATATGTTATATACACTATCTGACATTTTTAATCCTGACTAGAATGAGTAAAGGCCTGTAGGTTGCAGAATAACATGAAAGTTTTTTCCTACTTTATGGCTGCTATATTTTATTATAATTTCAAACTTTCTCTTAGGAATGACCATGGCCAGGGTGTATTTTGAAATATCTAAAACCATCAGTGGGATTATAGTCACTGTTTTCTTAATTATATAATTTAAAATTTTCTTCTTTGATTTGTTTTTTTTTTAATTTATTGAAGTATAGTTGATTTCCAATGTTGTGTTTAATTTCTGCTGTAGAGTATAGTGACTCCATTTTATATATATGTATTTTTTCATATTCTTTTCCAATTATGGTTTATCACAAGATGTTGGACATAGTTCCCTGTGCAATACAATAGGACTTTGTTGTTTATCCATCCTGTGTATAATAGTTTATATCTGATTTAAGTGAATTTATTATAATTATATAGTTTTACTTTCCTAATAATATTTTTGCCACTTTATTTTTTAATTGAAGGATAACAGCTTTACAGAATTGTGTGGTCTTCTGTCAAACATCAGTAAGAATCAGCCACAGGTGCACACATGTCCCCTGCCTCCTGAGCCCCCTCCCACCTCCCTCCCCACCCCACCCCTCTAGGTGGTCACCGAGCCCATGTGTGAGTTCCCTGAGGCAGACAGTAAGTTCTCACTGGCTATCTGTTCTACATACGATATTGTAAGTTTCCATGTTACTCTCCCCACCCACTGCACCCTCTCCCTCCTCCCCTTTCCTTGTGTCCATCGGTCTGTTCTGTCTGTTTCTCCAATGCTGCCCTGAAAATAAATTCATCAGTACTATCTTTCTAGATTCCATATATATGCATCAGTATACAATATTTATCTTTCTCTTTCTGACTTACTTCACTCTGTATAATAGGCTCTAGGTTCAGCCACCTCATTAGAACTGACTTGAATGTGTTCCTTTTTATGGCTGAGTAGTATTCCATTGTGTACATGTACCATAGCTTCTTTACCCATTCATTTGTCAATGAACCCTAATAATATTTTTAATTTTATTTTTTCCATATTTATGAAGATACAGGCAAAAAACTTTGTTATTAACAAAGGCCAAGCAAAGATATATTATTTCCATTGATCTAAATTCCTCTTGGAAGCTCCATATTTAAATGAAGAAAGCATCTACACGGCAGAAGCAAAGGCTTGCAAATAATCCACTAGCTTCCCCGTCTACACACACCTTTTAGTGTTCAGTTATGAATGATTGCCCTATATAACCACCCTTTGTACAAGGCCTGCATTTCCAAATATGATTAAGTTAAGATAACTTTCTCCCTCTAAAAAATAAACAAATGAGATGGAAGTTTTCAGAAAATGACATATGTTTATTCTGAATATTAAATCCAATGCATAAAATAAATAGGAGTCTTAAGAATTATCCTGTCATAAAGGTGGCAGAGAAAGGTGTCACACCACCAGTTACTGTATCTGATTTGATTGCTTAGGTTGCACAAGTGAAATATTCCAGATGTTAGAAAATGTAAGTCAGCCAAATTTGTACATCCATAAAAATAGATGACATGTCTTATCCCTCTAAGTACAAATTTGGCTTGCTGTATGCAGATCGCTTGTTGCAGTGGCATGTTGGCATACCAATGTCCAAATTCTGAAACCTTCCAGATGTTTATAAGCCCTTGCTTATTGCTCACAAGACAATTTAGGTCAAGTAGTATGGAAGGCTGAATGCCAAAATGGTCCCAATTCTCTCACTCTCCCTGTGTCCGTACTCTGCAATGTGATTTTGGAGCTTCTTCCATCCAGCAGTGGAGTCTTTGTCTACCCCTAAAATCTAGCCTGGCATTATAACTTGCTTTGCCCAGAAAAAAAAATATGCAGAAGTGGCAATAGACTACTTTTGAGCCCAAGCTTCAACCCTGTCTAGCCATGATGAAAATAAGCCCCAGTTAGCCTGCTAGACAGATGGAAGAAACCAGTGAAGAAAAGCTTAGTCATTCCAGCTAAACCTATCCAAAACAGCTTAGAGCCAGTCCACCTCCAAACATGCATTAGAACCCTGCCAAGGTCAACACAGTTGCCTCCCAGCCCATAGCTGACTGCAGATATGAGTGTGGCCAGCCAAGCCAGCTGACCCCATACTCAAAAGCAATCATAAATGTCTGCTTTTTTAAACCTCTGGGTTTTGAAGTGGTTTATAACACACAATTGTAGCAGCAATAGATAAATTATGAGTACAGATACCCCTAGCTTGTAAACCAAAATTTTGCTAAACTTGTTAAAAACTTAAAAATATATTTATATGTCTTTAGTATTCCTTCTCTTTGCAAATCCAGGTTTCTTCCACTTGACCAAAGTCACTTAGGTCATGACTTTCATATTTTCTTTTTAGAAATGCTGGAAGATTCCATTTTCAAAGATTAGAATCCTGACTCTAACATTGATCAAGAGTAACACAACAGTATTTACGCAACAAGAAAATAAACTGACGTTTCAAATATTATGACTCATCATCTGCACTAACCTAAAAAGTAACTTTCATTTTTATGACTTCATTTTTTTAAAAGCACTTCTGGTTCCAGAGAAAATTCAGGAAATAAATTCTAATTACCCTTATTTCTCAAATAGAAAGAAAGTCTAAATCTCAAAAGTAAAGTAGTTTTTCCTTTATCATGCGACTTTTCATGACTGGTTAAAATAAAAGCACATTTCCTTTATTTTAATTAAGACATTGCTACTTCATGAGCCCCAGGCACTATTCTGGAGAAAACGAAAGGCAAATGTAAACCCTTTCAAGTATTTAAAATTTATGTTTGATAATTATAGATTATTTAATAACTATATATTATGCAGTTATATTATCTTATAATCAGGTAGCACTTCAGAGACTTCCAAACCCTGGAGATGCAGGAAGGGAAAATAAATGTTTCCTATCCATGGATGGAAATACCAAACTTCACAGAGGTAACAAGTTCACAGGGTCATACAGTGGTGTAACCAGATGTATTTCATGCCAGTTTTTAGACATTGTTACCAGAAGCTTGGGACTTCCCTGGTGACTCAGATGGTAAAGCCTCTGCCTACAATGAGGGAAACCCGGGTTCAATCCCTGGGTCGGGAAGATCTCCTGGAGAAGGAAATGGCAACCCACTCCAGTACTCTTGCCTGGAAAATCCCATGGACGGAGTAACCTGGTAGGCTACAGTCCATGGGGGTCGCAAAGAGTCGGACACGACTGAGCGACTTCCCTTTCACTTCACTTTCACCAGAAGCTTGAGTCTGACCCTTTGCTTGAAAGAGATTTATTCAGGTCACTTCCTTAATAATCTGTGTGTACAAGTTGCACACCAACACAGCTGAGATCATCATGGCCCAAGAGGAAAAGTCACGCCAAGTAAGTTACAGGGGAGACTACCGCTGGGTGAGCGGTGTTGAGAATTTTCAAGCTGAACTCACTTGGACACACCACACAGAAGAATCTATTCATGAAGCAATAGACCAGACTGATTCATTGGCTTCTGTGGTGTGTGTTGGTTGGAGTTCATAGGCAGAACAATCTTTGAATAAGTATTTTGTTCCCTCAAAAAAAGAGGGGTAAATGCACTGTCATTTTCAATTAATGAAGAACATCCTTTGATACTAGCAGTGTGGCTAGATTGTGCCTGTACCTCCTGGGCAAAGAGTATGCAAGTTGTTCTTTGGAAGATCTGCGGTGCAGATTAAGGCCTGCAAATCTCTGGAACCCAGGACTGTAGCCGGAACTGACAGCTGCAAACCGTGGAAGTGGTGAGTTAAACCGCGGAGCCATCTGTTTATGCTCCTCGACAAGAACGAGTCACTCTTCCAAAGCGTGGCAGCAGCCTCGTTAGCACAGCACACCCTTCCAAGTACACCGGCTTCCCCAGTTTCCAGCAGGCGGAGGCTGAGTGCTCACGGCAGCTTCACTCTGTCCAGGAAGGCTGGGGGCGACAGGTGCTCCACGCTGTCTGTCTTCTGTCGACCTCCTCGGACCCCCTCCCCGTCCTCCTTCCTGCCCTCCGCCTTGGCCTTCGGGGTGTTAATCTGGACGGATTTATCAACAGAAATACTTTTCTCTTCGTTTTCTGGCTTCTGCCGTGGTATACGCCAGGAAGCAATGCGAGGAAGACAGGAAGGTGAAGTCAGGGTGTTTATTCTCCTGTCCCCCGCCTTCTAGATCTCTTTGAGTTAGCTGGCTCCATCTCCTGAAAACGCCACTCCTGCTTAGTTGCCCTTTTGTGATGCTCTCCCCATGGGTTCCGGGAGCTCCTTTTTACCTCTCCAGGTCTAGGAGTGGTAGAAACTCCCAGTTCTGATTGCTTGGCCCAGTGTCCTGCATGCTCCCTTGTCTTCCTCCTTGACCTTTATAATAATAATGTAATAGTCCTTTTATCAGCCTTCCCCGTTTACTCAGCTTGAGTGTGTCATCTACCTCCTGCTGGGACCCCTGACTCACTCTTTGTTGGATGGCATCTCGCTAGACCCACTCAAGGTTACTGTGTTCATTTATTTTGAAACATATGTGACACGTTGATTGCAGTTTAATGAGCCATTTATGTGCTGTACTGAAAAGCACAGAAACTCGGTTTTCATCCCAGTCTTAACGTGACTTAGTTTTGTGACCACAAGCAATTAAATTCTACTTTGAAAACTTTTTTCTAGTCATCTGACATATGCCAGGCACTGGTTAGGATCTGGGAATACAAAAATAAATAACACAAGATATCCACCCCTGTGAAGCTCATAATCCAAAGAGGTGAGGTAAATACATAAAGATCTTGAGTACATATGAGCAAATATGGGATGGTTTATAAAAGTGTTATGTTTACCTACATGACCTTCAGTATCCTTGTTCGGTAAACAAACACAATGATATCTGTCCTGCTGATTTCATGAGATGAGAAAACAAGTTATTTGGTACAATGGGTGAAAACACTTTGAAAGAATTAAGAATATTCAACAGCAAAGTTATTAGTAGAAGTATTACTATCATGTTATCATTATGCTACTTGCTTTGCTCCTTATCCTTTTATGACTTTATGACCTTCTGTACTGTAATCCACCAGGCTCCTCTGTACAGAAGGTTTTCCAGACAAGAATACTGGAGTGAGTCATCATTTCCTACTTCATCCTGATCTTCCTGACCCACGGATCAAACTTACACCTCTGCTGTATCTCCTGTATTGCAGGCAGATTCTTTACTGCTGAGCGACCAGGGAAGCCCTATCCTTTTAAAATGAAATAATTATAGTGTTCGTTCCTCCCTATCTTTATCAGAAACTTAGGTATTACTTCTCTCTAGGAAAAATTTGACTAGCCTGAATTTAAAGAAGTAAGAATAAACATTTTGAACAGCTAACCTTATGAATTTAGTCTTGTTTTCAGCAAGCAGTATTTATGATAGATGATAAAAATTAACTCACAAAGTAAATGGAATCCTGTTGAGCCACAAATAAATCTGCCCAGATAGGAGTTGAAGACATTGCTTCAACTAATTTAGAAAGTAATTAATAAAGTAGTTTGCTGGTTGTACTCAGGTGGCTTTCCATGAAGATAAATGATCTTCTGTAACTTTAAACTTCTAGCTGAACTATTTGACAAAAAAATTAAGAATCAGTTGTTTTCCTCAAAATACACAGATGTTATGTCTGATGCACAACTTTTGTCTTCCCTTTCTTAAAGCAATATTAGTATCTCGTTGAGAGAACTTTATTCACATCGCTTAGGTTAGGGTGCTCATCTTTTATCTCTTTTCACCTGGGAACACGTGATCCAGGTCTAAAAGAGTCAGAGAATCTCAAATACATGGCCACAAAGTTTGGCTTAAGATTTGTCATGTGGCCCGAGACAAGACAATCCAATCTTCACTGAAATGATTCTGCTGCGATTACTTGGAAAGACTCCCATGTACCCCGGGCATCTTGCTCCCTGAATAGAGAGTGTTCAGAAGATGGAGCGTGAGATAGATGATTCATCTGTAAATTAAGCCAAATAAACACATGGACTTTTCAATTATATCAGCAGGAAGAGGAGAAAAATCCTTTCTTTGCTTAAGCTAATTTGATTTACATATCTGGCAGTGACAATCAAGTCTTGATTATTGCATATCACCATATAACTTAAAATGAAAATAACTGATTTAATTGGAAATTAAGATCCACCTTTTTGCTTAAGAAAGTTTGAAAAAAAGAACTTTGAAATATTCTAATTACTATTTTCAAAGCAATATGAGATGATTTTGCAATTGTAAAACAAACATAGGAAACTATGATCAATGAATAATTTGAGAAAAAGAAAGGATCCATGTGAATTCAAAATAGAAGCATTAAATGAAATGTTTCATTGAGGAACTAGAAGAAAAAATCATTTAATTTTCTAAGACACATTCAGTCAATGACTGTTAATTAAATATCTATGATGTGCCTCATTCTGATAGTATATGTTAGGTTCTTCAGTTATTCTACTGGAAGCAGATACAGATCACTGTCCTTCAGAACTGACCTTCTAGCTGCTGGAGAATGACAATAAATATAAACAAAATAAATAGGTAAACATCAGAATATCAGGCAACAAATAAGAGCATGAAAGGGCTTCCCTGGTAGCTCAGCTGGTAAAGAATCCACCTGCAATGCAGGAGACTCTGGTTCAATTCCTGGGTCAGGAAGATTCACTGGAGAAGGGGACGGCTACCTACTCCAGTATTCAGGCCTGGAGAATTCATGGACTATACAGTCCATGGGGTCACAAAAAGTTGGACATGACTGAGTGACTTTCACTTTCAAGAGGATTGAAACAAACTTGGGAATACTATGGGAGGGGGGAAGTTTTTACAACTTAAACAGGACCACTGGGGACAGCTTACTGTGTGATTAAGATATAAGCAAAGACTTGAGAGAGTGTAGAGAGTGGGGCAAGTGAGTATCTGGGGGAAATGGGAGTTCCAGGCAGAGGGAAGAGCTTGCACAAAGTCTCTAAGGCAGGAGTGTGCTTTGGAAGGTAGAGACAGAGCAAAGAGGTATGTAGCTGGATTAGGATGAACAAGGTAAGAGTAGCACCAGAGGAAGGTCATGTAAGATTTTATTGGCTATTATTGACTGCATTGATCACCGCCTCTTCCAAATGTCACAAACCTCCATGCATAGTTTCTCAGACACTCTGTCAGTGATCCAGGAGGCAGTGATCAAGACCATTTCCAAGAAAAAGAAATGTAAAAAGGCAAAATGTTTGTCTCAGAAGCCCTTACAAATAGCTGTGAATAGAAGAGATGTGAAAGGAAAAGGAAAAAGGGAAAGATATACCCATCTGAATGCAGAGTTCCAGAGAATAGCAAGGAGAGATAAGAAAGCCTTCCTCACTGATCACTGCAAAGAAATAGAGGAAAGTAATAGGATGGGAAAGACTAGAGATCTCTTCAAGAAAATTAGAGATACCAAGGGACCATTCCATACAAAGATGGGCAAAATAAAGGACAAAATGGTATGGACCTAACAGAAGCAGAAGCTATTAAGAAGAGGTGGCAAGAATACACAGAAGAACTATGCAAAAGGAAAAGGGCTTAACGATCCAGATAACCATGATGATGTGATCACTCACCTAGAGCCAGATCCTGCAATGCAAGGTTAAGTGGGCCTTAGGAAGCATCACTATGAACAAAACTAGAGGAGGTGATGGAATTCCAGTTGAGTTATTTCAAACCCTAAAAGGTGATGCTATAAAAGTGCTGCACTCAATATGCCAGCAAATTTGGAAAATTTAGCAGTGGCCACAGGACTGGAAAAGACCAGTTTTCATTCCAATCCCAAAGAAAGGCAATGCCAAAGAATGTTCAACTACCATATGATTCCACTTATCTCACATGCTAGCAAAGTAATGCTCAAAATTCTCCAAGCCAGGCTTCAACAGTACATGAACCAGAACTTCCAGATGTTCAAGCCAGATTTATAAAAGGCAGAGGAACCAGAGATAAAATTTCCAACATCTGCTGGATCATAGAAAAAGCAACCGGAAATACATCTACTTCTGCTTTATTGACTATGCCAAAGCCTTTAACTGTGTGGATCACAATAAACTGTGGAAAATTCTTCAAGAGATGGGAAGACCAGACCACCTGACCTGCCTCCTGAGAAATCTGTATGCAAGTCAAGAAGCAACAGTTAGAACCAGACATGGAACAACAGACTGGTTCCAAATTGGGAAAGGCGTACGTCAAGGCTGTATATTGTCACCCTGTTTATTTAACTTATATATATGCAAAATGCCAGACTGGATGAAGCACAAGCTGTAATCAAGATTGGGGAAGAAATATCAATAACCTTAGATATACAGATGTCACCACCCTTTTGGCAGAAAGTGAAGAGAAACCAAAGAGCCTCATGATGAAAGTGAAAGAGGAGAGTGAAGAAGCTGGCTTAAAACTCACATTCAAAAATTGAAGATCATGGCATTTGGACCCATAACTTCATGGCAAATAGATGGGAAAACGATAGAAACAATGACATACTATTTTCTTGGGCTCCGAAAACACTGCATATGGTGACTGCAACCATGAAATTAAAAGACACTTGCTCCTTGGAAGAAAAGCTATGACCGACCTAAAGAGCATGTTAAAAAGCAGACACATTACTTTGCTGACAAAGGTCCTTCTAATCAAAGCTATGGTTTTTCCAGTAGTCATGTATGGACATGAGAGTTGGACCATAAAGAAGAGTGAGCACTGAAGAATTGATGCTTTTGAACTGTGGTGTTGGAGAAGACTCTTGAGAGTCACTTGGACTGCAAGGAGATCCAACCAATCCATTCCTAAAGGAAATCAGTCATGAATATTCATTCCAAGGATTGATGCTGAAGTTGAAGCTGTAGTACTTTGGCCACCTGATGCAAAGAACTGAATCACTGGAAAAGACCCTGATGCTGGGAAACATTGAAGGGTCGATGGAGGACAGAATGGTTGGATGGCATCACTGACTCAATGGACATTAATTTGAGCAAGCTCCAGGAGTTGGTGATGGACAGGGAAGCCTGGCTTGCTGCAGTCCATGAAGTCACAGAGTCAGACATGACTGAGTGACTGAACTGAACTGATTGACTGTGTTTGCTTTCATAGAAATGGGGACCCACTGCAGGGTTTGAGTAAGAACATCATGACCTGACTTACGTGAAGCCTAGTTCACTCTGGCTACTGTAGTGGGTAAAATGCTAATACTAAAACCATGAATGTAAAGGAGAAAAATTATTTTAAAGCACAGTTAAAAGCATCAAAGTTCAGTTTAGGAAATATAACATCAACATAATAGATGTTCCCCAAAAAAAGAAAACAGAAATTGAAGATGAGGAGTTGGAGCCTCAGGGTAAATAATCATAGAAATCATAGCAAAAAGTTATCATTGCCAAGTGAAAACACAAGTCTTCTACCTGGAAGCACCCTGGAGATTTGGATAAATTAAAAAGATCAATAGCTGAAATCGAATTTAAAAAAAATTTTAAACGCCAAAAATATTTTGTATTGGGGTATAGCCAATTAACAATGTTGTGATAGCTTTAGGTGAACAGTGAAGGGACTGAGCCATACACATTCATGTATCCATTCTCTCCTTAACCCCACTCCCAACCAGACTGGCACATAACACTGAGCAGAGTTCCATGTGCTATACAGTTGGTTTTTGTTGGTGATCCATTTTAAATAGAGTAGTGTGCACATGACATTCCCAAAGTCCATAACTATCCCTTCCCGCACATCAATTACGAGTTTGCTTTCTAAGTCTGAGTCTCTTTCAAAGGTTTTATAAGTTCATTTGTATCTTTTTAGATTCCATGTATAAGGGATGTCATATGATATTTCTCCTTCTCTGTCTGACTTACTTCACTCAGTTACTTCATTTACTTCACTAGGTCCATCTATGTTGCTGAAAATAGCCTTATGTCATTCTTTTAATGGCTCAGTAATATTCCATTGTGTAAATGTGCCACGTCTTCTTTAGCCATTCCTATGCCGATGTACATTTAGGTTGTTTCCATGTCTTGGCTATTGTAAACAGTGCTGCAATGAACATTGGGGTGCATGTATCTTTTGGGGCCATGTTTTTCTCTGGATTGGGACTGGGATTGCAGAGTCATATGGTAGCTCTATTTTTAGTATTTTCAGAAACCTCCATACTGTTCTCCATAGTGAGTGTACCAATTTACATTCCCTCCAGCAGTGCAGGAGGGTTCCCTTCTCTCCACACCCTCTCCAGCATTTGTTGTTTGTGGATTTTTTTGATGATGGCCATTCTGATGAGGTGATATCTCATTGTAGTTTTGATTTGCATTTCTCTAATAACTAGTGACATTGAAAATCGTTTCATCTACCTCTTGGCCATCTGTATGTCTTCTTTAAAGAAATGTCTATTCAGGTCTTCTGCCCATTTTTTGTTTGTTTTGATGCTATTAAGTGTCATAAGCTGTTTGTAAATTTTCAAGACTGATCCCTTATCATTCACATCATTTTCAAATATTTTCTCCCAATCTGTGGGTTGTCTTTTTGTTTTGTTTATTGTTTCCTTTGCTGTGCAAAAGCATTTTAGTTTTAAGGAAGTCCCATTTGTTTATTTTTGCTTTTATTTCCATTATTCTTGTCAATAATTACTTTTCACTTACACTGTAACACTGTATTTAAACTTTTTTTCTATATGCATATATTATTTTTATAAGAAATAAACAAAATTTAAATTTTTGTTTTTCTGTTTCTCGTTTTCACTGAAACTTAAAGAATAAAATAGGATGTCTTGAAAAGATATCCAAGAAAACTTTCACAGGTGATGTGCAACATCTAATGTATGAACATCAGAAATGTTATCTGTTATAATGGAAGACAAATAGAAAAGTCTGTCTATGAAAAAGGCAACTTTTAAACTTTCTCCTGGGTAAAGTTTCAGTTTAGAATATAATAGGCAATCGGGGCAGAAATAGCTAGTTATTTGAATTAATAACAAAGCTTTAATTCTATAATTAGTCTATGAGTTTGCAACTAAAACAAAACAGGTTTAAAAGATACACACAATACTCCAACATATACTTGTTACAGTTAATTGTAGAAGATAATTTCATTGAGAATAACTCTAAACATTATTGAGTACATATAAGATCAGGAATAGAGAAGATAAGGAGTAGATATATAAGAACATATAAGAACAGGAATAATTCTCTTGTTCATAGAGAATTTCTTCATGTTTTCCATTTTTTCAAATACTTTATAGACATTTTACAGATGAGGAAGACTGAGCTTAGAAATAAATTTACTAAAATAGCGAAAACAAGATATGAATACCACATGAATATATGGAGTGTTAATGTTGTTAAAAACACTTTCTAATTTTTCTCATTGAACTCCACCCTAAAATCATGAACACAGGAACCTGGTAGGCTACAGTCCATGGGGTCAGAAAGAAGCAAAGCCCCAACAGCCTGTGTGCCCTGCTAGGTGAAGGAACTTTTAACATGGTATGCTAGTTCAAATGCCCTTGCAAAGTGTCTTCTACCAATGGCATCCTAAAGAACCTCCCCCCCTCCCCTGAAATTTCATGCTTCCTTTGCAGCACTTTTCTGATTGGCCATTCTCTTTGACTGAAAATGACTGCTCTTTCTGTTCTGTTTCTAATCCCTGTCATTTAAGATCAGAAGGGCTTTTGTTGTCCTCATGTGGTTAGCTATTGGGGACTAAAATCTACTCTGTTTTCACCTTGCCAAGCTAAGTGTCCCAGTGGGTTGCATCATCACAGGAAAATATTTGCTTTGTTCACACAAAAGCTTTGCACCTGTGAGGCTGAAAGTTTAGTTCTTTTTCCTCCTTTGCTTAATGAGTTGTATGGTGACAAGCTGACAAGCATCGTGTCATCCTGACGCTATCATGATCAAATCCAGGCTAAAGTGTCCTGCAGTTATTCAACTAAGAGTGTCAGTTCCATCTTTATATTTTTTTAATTTAACTTTTTATTTTGACACCAATGTAGACTTATATCAAGTTTTAAGAATAATATAAAGAAACCCTTTGTACATTTTACCCAATTTCCCCCAAAGGTAATATCTTAGAAAACAATAATACAGTATCACAACCAGAATACTGACTCTGATACAGGGGAGATACAAAGCACTTCTATCACAAGAATCCCTTAAATTGTCTTGCTATAGACACACCTGCTTGCCTCCTAACTCCACCATTTCCTTAACCCTGGCAACCACTAATCTGTACTCCATTTCTATAAATTTTTTTCAAGAATATTATATAGTAGAATCAGGTCATATAAAACCTTTGGGGAGGGGGAGGAGCCAAGATGGTGGAGAAATAGGATGGGGAGACCACTTTCTCCCCTACAAATTCATGGAAAGAACAATTGAACACTGAGCAAACTTCACAAAACAACTTCTGATTGCTAGCTGAGGACATCAGGCTCCCAGAAAAGCAGCCCATTGTCTTCGAAAGGAGATAGGACAAAATATAAAAGATAAAAAGAGAGACAAAAGAGCTAGGGACAGAGATCCATCCCGGGAAGGGAGTCTTAATAGAGGAAGTTTCCAAACACCAGGAAACCCTCGCACTGGCGGTTCTGGGGGAAGTTTTTGAATCTCGGAGGGCAACCTAACTGGGAGGAAAAATAAATAAAACCCACAGATTACATGCCTAAAAGCAACTCCTAGCAGAAAAGTACCCCAGACGCCTGCATCGGCCACCAGCAAGTGGGGGCAGAACGGAGAGGAGTGGGTGGCATTGTTTAGGGTAGGGACCGGGCCTGAGTGCCCTGAGGGCAATCAGAGGGAGCTTTTGTGAGATAGCAACTTAAACTGTGGGATAGCAAAAGGGAGAGAGAAAATTAACTGGCCCGAACACACTGCTGGCTGTTCGCAGAACAAAGGGACTGAGAAACTCCAGAGAAGAGCTAGCCTGCGTCGGACCCGCCCATTCCCGCCAGAGGCAGGAGGCGGAGGGAGGGGAAAGGGGCAAACTTGGCCCAGAGACGGCATCCCCTATCACACTGCAAACAGGCCTCCAGTTCCTAACCAAAGACTTTCTGAGATTCTGGATGGTTGACATCTGCCAGGAGGGTCACGGCTAAACACAAGGTGCACGCACCCGACTGGCGCGGGCAGGGACTGGGGCTGGAGACGTGGAGGGGAGAAGGCGCACACACCCGACTGGCGCGGGTGGAAACTGAGGCTGGGGCCACGGAGGGGAGAAGGCGCGCTGCACCCGGGGAGAGTGCACCCGTCAAGCTCCTGGCTGCCTGAGCTGCACGGGCCAGGAATGCACAAAATGCAGGCACAACCGAGTCTGCGCTTTTGTGGAACACCCGAGGGCTGGAACCACGCGCAACGCAGGGCACGCTCCATATAGAGCAGCCGGGAGCCTGAGCAGTGTAGACGGGGAAAACAGCGCCCCGCGCCCCCCCCCCCCCACTCCCTGCAGCGCGACGGAACTAGCGAACCTGAACAAGAGACCACCTCAGCCCGCCTGTGTCAGGGCGGAAATTAGACACTGAAGAGACCGGCAAACAGAAGCCAAATAAACAAAGGGAACTGCTCCAGAAGGGACCGGTGCAACAGAAGAAAATCCCTGTAGGTAATACCAACTACACTGGAAGGTAATACCAACTTACACTATCGAGAAGTGTAAGCTGGAACGAGGAGCTATCTGAAACGGAACCAAACCCACACTGACCGCAGCAGCTCCAGAGAAATTCCTAGATATATTTTTGCCTTTTGTTTCTTTAATTTAAAAAAAAAATTTTTTCCTTTTCTTTTCTTTTTTATTTTTTCTCTTTTATTTTCTTTTAAAATTCCCTATTACTCCCCCATTACTCCTTAACTTTCATTTTCATATATTTTTATAATTTTTTTAATTAGGGAAAAAAATTTTTTTTCTTGTTTTTTTTCTTCTTTTCTTTTTTTTTCTTTTAAAGTCCTCTATTATTCCTCTACTACTCCCTAATTTTCATTTACATTTCACTATAACCTTGCAAAACAAAAAAAGAGAGAGAAACCCTATTTTTAAACCAAACTTCATATATATTTCTAAAATTTTTTGTGTTTTTGTTTTTATTATTGTATTTTTAACAGTCTAACCTCTACTCTAGATTTTTAATCTTTGTTTTTCAGTATGTGATATAAATTTTGGACATTTAAGAATCCAATATTCAGTTCCCATTTTTATTCAGGAGTGTGCTGATTACTCTCTCCCACTTTTGACTCTCTGTTTTCTACCTCAGAACACCTCTATTTCCTCCCTCCCCCTTCCCTTCCCAATCTAATTCTGTGAATCTCTGCGGGTGTCTGGGCTACGGAGAACACTTTGGGAACAGAGAACTGCGTAGATCTGTCTCTCTCCTCTTGAGTCCCCCTTTTTCTCCTCCTGCTCATCTCTATCTCCCTCCTCCCTCTCCTCTTTTTCATGTAACTCTGTGAACCACTCTGGGTGTCCCTCATGGTGGAGAATCTTTTCACCATTAACCTAGAAGTTTTATTATCAGTGCTGTATAGCTGGAGAAGTCTTGAGACTACTGGAAGAATAAAACTGAAATCCAGAGACAGGAGACCTAAGCCCCAAACCTGAGAACACCAGAAAACTCCTGACTACATGGAACATTAAGTAATAAGAGACCATCCAAAAGCCTCCATACCTACACTGAAACCAACCACCACCCAAGAGTCAATAAGTTTCAGAGCAAGACAAACCACGCAAATTCTCCAGCAACGCAGGAACATAGCCCTGAGTGTCAACATACAGGCTGCCCAAAGTCACACCTAACACATAGACCCATCTCAAAACTCATTACTGGACACTCCATTGCTCTCCAAAGAGAAGAAATCAAGTTCCACACACCAGAACACCGACGCAAGCTTCCCTAACCAGGAAACCTTGACAAGCCAATCATCCGACCCCACCCACTCGGTGAAACCTCCACAATAAAAAGGAACCACAGACCTCCAGAATACAGAAATCCCACTCCAGACACAGCAATCTAAACAAGATGAAAAGGCAGAGAAATACCCAACAGGTAAAGGAACATGAAAAATGCCCACCAAGTCAAACAAAAAAGGAGGAGATAGGAAATCTACCTGAAAAAGAATTTAGAATAATGATAATAAAAATGATCCAAAATCTTGAAAACAAAATGGAGTTACAGATAAATAGCCTGGAAACAAAGATTGAGAAGATGCAAGAAATGTTTAATAAGGACCTAGAAGAAATAAAAAAGAGTCAATTAAAAATGAATAATGTGATAAATGAGGTCAAAAACACTCTGGAGGAAACCAAGAGTAGAATACCGGAGACAGAAGATAGGATAAGTGAGGTAGAAGATAAAATGGTGGAAATAAATGAAGCAGAGAGGAAAAAAGAAAAAAGAATCAAAAGAAATGAGGACAACCTCAGGGACCTCTGGGACAACGTGAAATGCCCCAACATTCGAATCATAGGAGTCCCAGAAGAAGAAGACAAAAAGAAAGGCCATGAGAAAATACTCGAGGAGATAATAGCTGAAAACTTCCCTAGAATGGGGAAGGAAATAGCCACCCAAGTCCAAGAAACCCAGAGAGTCCCAAACAGGATAAACCCAAGGGGAAACACCCCAAGACACATATTAATCAAATTAACAAAGATCAAACACAAAGAACAAATATTAAAAGCTGCAAGGGAGAAACAACAAATAACACACATAAGGATAACAGCTGATCTATCAATAGAAACCCTTCAGGCCAGAAGGGAATGGCAGGACATACTTAAAGTAATGAAAGAGAATAACCTACAACTTAGATTACTGTACCCAGCAAGGATCTCATTCAGATATGAAGAATTCAAAAGCTTTACAGACAAGCAAAAGCTGAGAGAATTCAGCACCACCAAACCAGCTCTTCAACAAATGCTAAAGGATCTTCTCTAGACAGGAAACACAGAAAGATTGTATAAACATGAACCCAAAACAACAAAGTAAATGGCAACGGGACCATACTTATCAATAATTACCTTAAATGTAAATGGGTTGAATGCCCCAACCAAAAGACAAAGATTGGCTGAATGGATACAAAAACAAGACCCCTATATATGCTGTCTACAAGAGACCCACCTCAAAACAAGAGACACATACAGACTAAAAGTGAAGGGCTGGAAAAAAATATTTGACGGAGACCAAAAGAAAGCAGGAGTCGCAACACTCATATCAGATAAAATAGACTTTCAAATAAAGGCTGTGAAAAGAGACAAAGAAGGACACTACATAATGATCAAAGGATCAATGCAAGAAGAAGAAATAACAATTATAAATATATATGCACCCAACATAGGAGCACCGCAATATGTAAGGCAAACGCTAAAGAGTATGAAACAGGAAATCAATAGTAACACAATAATAGTGGGAGACTTTAATACCCCACTCACAACTATGGATAGATCAACTAAACAGAAAATTAACAAGGAAACACAAACCTTAAATGACACAATGGACCAGCTAGACCTAATTGATATCTATAGGACATTTCACCCCAAAACAATCAACTTCACCTTTTTCTCAAGTGCACACAGAACCTTCTCCAGACTAGATCACATCCTGGGCCATAAATCTAGTCTTGGTAAATTCAAAAAAATTGAAATCATTCCAGTCATCTTTTCTGACCACAGTGCAGTAAAATTAGATCTCAATTACAGGAAAAAAATTGTTAAAAATTCAAACATATGGAGGCTAAATAACACGCTTCTGAATAACCAACAAATCATAGAAGAAATCAAAAAAGAAATCAAAATATCCATAGAAATGAATGAAAATGAAAACACAACAACCCAAAACCTATGGGACACTGTAAAAGCAGTGCTAAGGGGAAGGTTCATAGCATTACAGGCTTACATCAAGAAACAAGAAAAAAGCCAAATAAATAAGCTAACTCTACACCTAAAGCAACTAGAGAAGGAAGAAATGAAGAACCCCAGGGTTAGTAGAAGGAAAGAAATCTTAAAAATCAGGGCAGAAATAAATGCAAAAGAAACTAAAGAGACCATAGCAAAAATCAACAAAGCTAAAAGCTGGTTTTTTTGAAAAAATAAACAAAATTGACAAACCACTAGCAAGACTCATTAAGAAACAAAGGGAGAAGAACCAAATTAACAAAATTAGCAATGAAAATGGAGAGATCACAACAGACAACACTGAAATACAAAGGATCATAAGAGACTACTACCAGCAGCTCTATGCCAATAAAATGGACAACTTGGAAGAAATGGACAAATTCTTAGAAAAGTATAACTTTCCAAAACTGAACCAGAAAGAAATAGAAGATCCTAACAGACCCATCACAAGCAAGGAAATCGAAACTGTAATCAGAAATCTTCCAGCAAACAAAAGCCCAGGACCAGACGGCTTCACAGCTGAATTCTACCAAAAATTTAGAGAAGAGCTAACACCTATCTTACTCAAACTCTTCCAGAAAATTGCAGATGAAGGTAAGCTTCCAAACTCATTCTATGAGGCCACCATCACCCTAATTCCAAAACCAGACAAAGATGCCACAAAAAAAGAAAACTACAGGCCAATATCTCTGATGAACATAGATGCAAAAATCCTTAACAAACTTCGAGCAAACAGAATCCAACAACATATTAAAAAAATCATACACCATGACCAAGTGGGCTTTATCCCAGGAATGCAAGGATTCTTTAATATCCACAGATCAATCAATGTAATACACCACATTAACAAATTGAAAGGTAAAAACCATATGATTATCTCAATAGATGCAGAGAAAGCCTTTGACAAAATTCAACACCCATTTACGATTAAAACTCTCCAGAAAGCAGGAATATAAGGAACATACCTCAACATAATAAAAGCTATATATGACAAACCCACAGGAAGCATCACCCTCAATGGTGAAAAATTGAAAGCATTTCCCCTAAAGTCAGGAACAAGACAAGGGTGCCCACTCTCACTATTCAACATAGTTTTGGAAGTTTTGGCCACAGCAATCAGAGCAGAAAAAGAAGTAAAAGGAATCCAGATAGGAAAAGAAGAAGTGAAACTCTCGCTGTTTGCAGATGACATGATCCTCTACATAGAAAACCCTAAAGACTCTACCAGAAAATTAATAGAGCTAATCAACGAATATAGTAAAGTTGCAGGATATAAAATAAACACACAGAAATCCCTTGCATTCCTATACACTGACAATGAGAAAACAGAAAGAGAAATTAAGGAAACAATACCATTCACCATTGCAACAAAAAGAATAAAATACTTAAGAGTATATCTACCTAAAGAGACAAAAGACCTATACATAGAAAACTATAAAACACTGATGAAAGAAATCAAAGAGGACACAAACAGATGGAGAAACATACCGCGTTCATGGATTGGAAGAATCAATATTGTCAAAATGGGTATAGTAACCAAAGCAATCTATAGATTCAATGCAATCCCTCTTAAGCTACCAACGGTATTTTTCACAGAACTAGAACAAATAATTTCACAATTTGTATGGAAATACAAAAAACCCTCAAATAGCCAAAGTAATCTTGAGAAAGAAGAATGAAACTGGAAGAATCAACCTGCCTGACTTCAGACTATACTACAAAGCCACAGTCATCAAGACAGTATGGTACTGGCACAAAGACAGAAATATAGATCAATGGAATAGAATAGAAAGCCCAGAGATAAATCCATGAACCTATGGACACCTTACCTTCGACAAAGGAGGCAAGGATATACAATGGAAAAAAGACAACCTCTTTAACAAGTGGTGCTGGGAAAACTGGTCAACCACTTGCAAAAGAATGAAACTAGAACACTTTCTAACACCATACACAAAAATAAACTCAAAATGGATTAAAGATCTAAATGTAAGACCAGAAACTATAAAACTCCTAGAGGAGAACATAGGCAAAACACTCTCTAACATAAATCACAGCAGGATCCTCTATGACCCACCTCCCAGAATATTGGAAATAGAAGCAAAAATAAACAAATGGGACCTAATGAAACTTAAAAGCTTTTGCACAATAAAGGAAAGTATAAGAAAGGTGAAAAGACAGCCCTCAGATTGGGAGAAAATAATAGCAAACGAAGCAACAGACAAAGAATTAATCTCGAAAATATACAAGCAACTCCTGCAGCTCAATTCCAGAAAAATAAATGACCCAATCAAAAAATGGGCCAAAGGACCAAACAGACATTTCTCCAAAGAAGACATACAGATGGCTGACAAATACATCAAAAGATGCTCAACATCACTCATTATCAGAGAAATGCAAATCAAAACCACAATGAGGTACCATTACACGCCAGTCAGGATGGCTGCTATCCAAAAGTCTACAAGCAATAAATGCTGGAGAGGGTGTGGAGAAAAGGGAACCTTCTTACACTGTTGGTGGGAATGCAAACTAGTACAGCCACTAGGGATAAGTGTGGAGATTTCTTAAAAAGCTGGAATTAGAACTGCCATATGACCCAGCAATCCCACTCCTCGGCATACACACCGAGGAAACCAGATCTGAAAGAGACACGTGCACCCCAATGTTCATCGCAGCACTGTTTATAATAGCCAGGACATGGAAGCAACCTAGATGCCCATCAGCAGACGAATGGATAAGGAAGCTGTGGTACATATACACCATGGAATATTACTCAGCTATTAAAAAGAATTCATTTAAATCAGTTCTAATGAGATGGATGAAACTGGAGCCCATTATACAGAGCGAAGGAAGCCAGAAAGATAAAGACCAATACAGTATACTAACGCATATATATGGAATTTAGAAAGAAGGTAATGATAACCCTATAAGCAAAACAGAAAAAGAGACACAGATGTACAGAATAGACTTTTGGACTCTGTGGGAAAAGGCAAGGGTGGGATGTTTCAAGAGAACAGCATCGAAACATGTATATTATCTATGGTGAAACAGATCACCAGCCCAGGTTGGATGCATGAGACAAGTGCTCGGGCCTGGTGCACTGGGAAGACCCAGAGGAATTGGGTGGAGAGGGAGGTAGGAAGGGGGATTGGGATGGGGAATACATGTAAATCCATGGCTGATTCATGTCAATGTATGACAAAAACCACTACAATACTGTAAAGTAATTAGCCTCCAGCTAATAAAAATAAATGAAAAAAAAAAAAAAAAAACACCCACCTTTGGGGATTGGCTGTTTCCCTTCAGCATAGTATCATGGTTGTAACATGTATCAATGTGTGGTTACATGCTCAGCTGTCTCTGATTCTTTGCAACCCTGTGGACTATAGCCTGGCAGGCTTCTCTGTCCACAGGATTTCTCAGGAAAGAATACTGGAATGGGCTGTCACTCCCTTCTCCTGGGTCTTTCCTAAGCAGGGATCAAACCCACATCTCCTGCATTGCAGGTGGATTCTTTACCACTGAGCCACTTGCGAAGGTTGCATGTATCAATAGTTTAATTGTTGAGCAGCATTTCATAGTGTGGATATATAACAAAATATATAGCCATTCACCTGTTGAAAATCTGCCTTGTGTTATGCTATTATGAATTAAGTTGCTATATACATTTGTGTACAGATTTTTGTATACACATAAGTATTTACTATTCAGGGACAAATACCAAAGAATAAAATTGCAGGATTGTATAGTTGTTGCATGTTTGGTCTTTTAAAAAACTAAAAAACTCTTTCCAGGAGTAGATATACTAGTTTACATTTCATTCAGCAACAGCTGAGTGATCTAACTTCTTTCCATTATTAACAGCATTTGGTGTTATCAATATTTTTTATTTTAGTCATTATGAGAGTCCTCTAATGATAGTCCATTGGATTTTTAATTTGCATTTTCCTAATGGCTAGTGATGTTGAACATCTTTTTATGTGCCTGTTTGCCATCTGTATATCTTTTTAATTCAATGCCTGCTGGAGGAGGTCACTGAGAGGACATGACTGCTAGGTCAAACTCACACTGGACTGGGCTGCTTACTCCCTCCTTTATGCTTACAGTGTAGTTTCACCCACCGTTTCTGCACTAGAAGCCACTTCAAGGTCACAACCTTAAGAGACAAACATGTCATTGAGGCCATTTGGCCTGGATACCTGACTGAACTCGGTTAAGGCATCTACATAAATTCTAAAGATTCTGGCAGGCAGGTGCAGACCTGCTTATCTTGTGACAGCCCAAGAAAAGCTTCATGTGTAAGTTCTTTGCTTATTAAACACAAACACCTACTTGGAGAGAGTGTTGAGGGTAAAGGAACCCTCTTATATTGTTGGTGGGAATGTAAATTAACACAGCCACCACTATGGAAAGCAGTATGGAGATTCCTTAGAAATCTGAAAGTATGATCACACAATCCCACTCCTGGGTGTATATATGGAAAAGGTGAAAAGTCTAATTGAAAAAGATACATGCACCCCAATGTTCATAGAAACACTATTTACAGTATCCAAGACATGAAGCAACTTAACTGTCCATCAACAGATGACTGTGGTATATGTTTGTGTGTGTACACACAATGGAATATTACTCAGTCATAAAATGAATGAAACAATGCCATTTGCAGCAACATGGATGGATCTGGATATTATCATATTAAATGAAGCAAGACAGAGAAAGACAAACATCATAAAATATCACTTATATGTGGAATCTTAAAAATGATACAAACGAATGTATTTACAAAATGCAAATAAACTCAAACACAGAAAATAAACTTATGGTTACCACAGGGAATAGCTGGAGGAGGGAGGGAGAGCTAAATTAGGGATTTGGGATTAACATATACACACTACTATATATAAAATAGATAAACAATAAGGACTTACTGTATAGCACCTCAGATACACAGATGACACCACCCTTATGGGAGAAAGCAAAGAAGAACTAAGGAGCCTCTTGATGGAAGTGAAAGAGGAGAGTGAAAAAGTTGGTTTCAAACTCAACATTCAGAAAACTAAGACTGTGGCATCCAGTCCCATCACATCATGGCAAATAGATGGGGAAACAATGGAAACAGTGAGAGATTTTTGGGGCTCCAAAAATCACTGCAGATGGTGACTGCAGGCATGAAATTAAAAGACGCTTGTTCCTTGGAAGAAAAGCTATGACCAACCTAGACAGTATATTAAAAAGCAGAGACATTACCAACAAATGTCCGTCTAGTCAAGGCTACGGTTTTTCCAGTGGTCATGTATGGATGTGAGAGTTGGATTATAAAGATTATAAGTTGGATTATAAAGAAAGCTGAGCGCCAAAGAATTGATGCTTTTGAACTGTGGTGTTGGAGAAGACTCTTGAGAGTCCCTTGGACCACAAGGAGATCCAACCAGTCCATCCTAAAGGAGATCAGTCCTGAATATTCATTGGAAGTTGAATTCATGCTGAAGTTGAAACTCTTAATACTTTGGCCACCTGATGTGAAGAACTGACTCATTGGAAAAGACCTTGATGCTGGGAAATGTTGAAGGCAGGAGGAGAAGGGGACGACAGAGGATGAGATGGTTGGATGGCATCACCAATACGATGGACATGAGTTTGAGTGGGCTCTGGGAGTTGGTGGTGGACAGAGAAGCCTGGCGTGCTGGAGTCCGTGGGGTTGCAAAGAGTCAGACACGACTGGGCGACTGAACTGAACTTATAGCACACAAAATTATATTGAGTATCTTATAGTAGCCTATAAGGAAAAGCATCTGAAAAAGAATATATATGTGTACTAGCACACACACATATGGATGTGTACATGTATAACTGAATCACTTTGCTGTATACATGAAACTAACACAACATTGTAAATGAATTATGCTTCAACTAAAAAAAATGGTTTTAAAAAATCCTCAAACCGTGACACCTACCAGTCTAGAGTAATCTGTCTCTTATCTTTGACCTCTCAGAAGAGGAGCCAGTTTCAAATTTCACTGAGTATACTCCCAAGGCTGCAAAGCACCAATGTTTCTTCATATCTTTAGATTATGCTCTAATTGGATTGCTTGGTCTTTTATTTTTGAATTATTAGTGGTCTTTATATAGTCTAGATACTAACTAGTCCATTGATGTGTGACCTGACTGTACTCTACTGATACACTGATCTCAGACTTTCAGCCTCCAAGATTATGAGCAATAAATTTCAGCTTTTTATAAGCCATACAGTCTGTGTTTTTCTTATTATAGCAGCCTAAATGGACTAAGATGTATGATTTACAAATATTTTCTGCCATCCTATAGCTTAACTTTATATCCTCTTAGTACTGTTTTTCAGTGTTTAATGAAGTCAAATTTATGATTTTTTTTTTTTTGTCTAAGAACTCTTTGCTTAGCCCTAGATGCCAAAGATTCTCTCATAATTTTTTTTATTTAATTACTTTTTTTTTCATTTATTTTTATAAAGATTCTCTCATAATTTTTATCTAAAATTTTATAGATTTACATTTTATATTTGTCTGTGATCAGTTTTGATGCAATTTTATAATGAAATATGAAGTTTAAATTCAAGTTCTTATATCATTTTATTTATTTATTTTTTTTGCTTATGAATGTTTTGCCTATGGCTTTACCAACATTTGTTGAAAAGGATTGCCATCTTCCACTGAATTGCTTTTACAAATTCGTCAAAATCAAATTCATATTGTATCTCTATTCTATTCCATTGACCTATACATCTATTCTTCTGTCAATACCACAGTCTTGACTACTGTACCTACATAAAAAATTTTAAAACCAAACAGATCAATTCCAATTCCTCCCACTTTAATATTTTCAAGGGCTTCCCTGGTAGCTCAGACAGTAAAGCGTCTGCCTACAATGCCGGAGACCCAGGTTTGATCCCTGGGTCAGGAAGATCCCCTGAAGAACGAAATGGCAACCCACTCCAGGATTCATGCCTGGAAGATCCCATGGACTGAGGAGCCTGGTGGGCTACAGTCCATGGGGTCGCAAAGAGTCAGACACGACTGAGCGACCTCACGTCACTTCACTTCACTTAATATTTTCAAAGGGTTTTTTTTTTTTTGTGGGTTGGAGGCAGGGTATGATGAAAATATTCTGGAATCAAATAGTGGTAACAATTGTACAACTTGTGAATATACAGAAAACCACTGAATTGTACACTTTTAATGGGTAAACTTTATAGTGGGTGAATTGTCTTAATTGAAGGAAATGTGCGGAGTCAGATGAGAAAGTAACAGGTCTCTTCTGATCAAGAAAAATCCTAACTTAGTGCTGCCTCTCAGCCCTCATTTCCAACTTGGTGCATTCGCTACTGACTTCCACTTCCTCACTGGCCTGATGTTTATTTCTACATTTCTACCCTAACAGACATTCCATGGGAGCTCTTAATGGAACTGAAATTTTCCTCTAGGTCTCCAGGTCACCTCAAATTATCTGAAGTACTTGGCCTACTTCACCTATGTAATTGCATTTGTCTAATCTCTGTGGAGACTTTGATTCTTACATTTGTCCAGTTTGACTTCTGACCACTTATTTGACCAATTTACTGTGTTTTCTCTCTGCTGTTCAGCTCTGTAGTTGGATCAGACTAGACTATCTGGTTATGCAAACTTCTTATCTTTAGTGTCTGTATGACCGTGATCACTATCTAATGTCTAGCTTCAGTAATCTTCAAATATTTTGGCCTTGCACTCCATCAGTAAAAATCATTTGTTTGTTAGTTTGTTTTCATATACCATCACAACATATCTATGTACTAATATATTTATACATTTTTATTCAGATCAGCTATTGCATTAAAAACTGTCACAAAACCTAATAATATAGAACAGCATTTTTTTTTTATGCCCATGTACCCTGTGGATCAGGAACTTGGATGGGGAATGATGGTCTCTCTTTGCTCTGTAATGTTTGGAGTTTCAACTGGGAAATTCAATTGCCTGTGTCTGGAATCATCAGAAGACTTCTTTAACAAGGCACATACCTGGTGCCTTGTCTGAGCTTAGCTGATACTTTTGAAAGATCAGGGTGTTTTATAGCTTGGGCTCCCTCACAGCATAGTGGTTTCCATGGTGGCTCAGGTTTGCCAGGGCAAATGTTTCAGAAAACTAGATATAAGCTGCATGGCCTTTTGTGACCTAGCCTGGGAGTTGCATAGTCTTCCCTCTGCCATACTCTATTAATGTAAAGTAAATTCAAATTCAGGGGAGGGGACAAGGACTCATGTCTTCATAGGAGAAATATCTGGTTTTTCTTTAACCCTTCTGCATGTGACATTACATACACTCAAAACACAAATTTAAAAACCATGAAATAAAAATAAATATCAACATAAGCTGTAATTTTTTTTTTTTTTGCCCCTTGAATCATCTTGCTCATGTCTTTGGGTATGGACCCCACATTGGAGATGCATTGGTCTAAATAAGTGAGAACACTTGTCTGCTGAAGCCTTAATGATGCTGATAAGGAGCACACTCACATAAGGAGCACACTCTCAGGATGTACCACTTTTATGCACACTTCCCAACATACTTGTTGCAACTCTACCCCTCTGTCTCCCTCTGTAGAGTTTATATTACAATGCAAAGAAATAAGAATGACATTTTTTTGCAGAAGTAACCTTGAGTCCATCCTCACTTGATAATAAATATTATTCACAATACAATAGTAAGAAATTACTTACTCTAACTTCACAATAGATTGTGACACCTCAATGCAGTGACACAAGGATCAGTCGTGTCCGACTCTTTGTGACCCCCTGGACTGCAGCACGCCAGGCCTCCCTGTCCATCACCAACCCCTGGAGTTTACCCAAACTCATGTCCATTGAGTCGGTGATGCCACCCAAGCATCTCATCCTCTGTCATCCCCTTCTCCTCCCACCTTCAATCCCTCCCAGCATCAGGGTCTTTTCCAATGAGTCGACTCTTCGCATCAGGTGGCCAAAGTATTAGAGTTTCAGCTTCATCATTAGTCCTTCCAATGAG
Source organism: Cervus elaphus (assembly GCF_910594005.1). Lineage (NCBI taxonomy): Eukaryota > Metazoa > Chordata > Mammalia > Artiodactyla > Cervidae > Cervus > Cervus elaphus. Next base: position 1,082,165 of record NC_057837.1, on the reverse strand, counting down.
CATTCAGGACCGATTTCTTTTAGGATCTCCTTGCTGCCCAAGGGACTCTCAAGAGTCTTTTCCAACACCACAAAATTTTGAACACCACAGTTCAAAAGCATCAATCAAAGACACAAGAATCAACAGTTGTTATATCAAGTATTGTCAGGTAGGTCTGGTCTTGGCGCCCCCTCATCCTTTAATCCACCTCTGGAAAATTTGCCCAAGATAGTGGTTGGTGGATGGATAATCTTGAGAGAGACTGAATATCATTTTAGCAAAAAGCCAGAGGCATCTAAGAGGAAATTCAGCTCTGAATATCCAAGACATTCAGTCCTTAGATAAGGACTAAGGGAATCTAAAAATAAAGATCACAGGATGGCAATTTTTAATTATAAATATCTGCTCTTCTGTGCTGTGATGTAACACCCTCTTCAATTGTTACAATTGTGTCCCATGCTAGTGACCCCTGTCCTCCCCTGAGGGGTACAAGGTGAGAGAGGAGAAGCCCTGCCGAGTTACAAGAGTAAACTCTAAGACAGAGAATTTCACAAATAAAAAAGTGGCAGGAGAGCTAACTGTGAGGATATAAACTCTCCCTGGAAACTTGTGGAAATCTTAGGGAGGGAAAGAACATTTACACAAGACTCAGAGTGGGAATTCAAGCCAGTTTTGTAAATCTCAAAGGACACGATGTAATGTTTGATTAGAAAAGTATAAAGCCAACAAAAGAGTTGGCTGGTCCTGGGCCAGAAGTCCAGTTTCCTTCAGTCTTTGTTGACAAAGTAAAGGAAGCTGACTCAGCTGCCTGTGAAATGAAGCCAGGAGAACTTGCCATGCTGCAGGTACGGCCGATAGAAAGCAACGCTAGACTCCAGCATCTACTGCCCTGCTTCATGCATGTCCCACCATGGGACAGGTTTCAACAGGAAAAGTGACAGGTCTCACACCACATGGAGGGCACACCAAGGAGAGCACAAGATGATCTACTGCAACTTGGCAAGAAAAGACTTGAACTCTTGTCACGGGAAGAGGGACCCCTTTTAGCGTGTGAGAATGGGCTCTTGTCTAACACTTGGAAATGAACTGTCTGAGGAGAAACAGGCGCTGACAAAGCAAGAGACTTTATTGGGAAGGGCTCCTGGGTGGAGAGCAGCAGGGTGAGGGGAATCAGGAGGGCTGCTCTGCCATGGGGCTCACCATCTTGGGTGTTATGGTGACAGGATTAGTTTCTAGGTTGTCTCTGGCTGATCATTCTGACTCAGAGCTCTTCCTGGTAGCATATGCAAGCTCAGCTGAGTTCACTTCAGTCACTCAGTCGTGTCCAGTTCTTTGTGACCCCGTGGACTACAGCACGCCAGGCTTCCCTGTCCATCACCAACTCCCGGAGCTTACTCAAACTCATGTCCATTGAGTCAGTGATGCCATCCAACCATCTCACCCTCTGTCGTCCCCTTCTCCTCCTGCCTTCAGTGTTTCCCAGCACCAAGGTCTTTTCCAATGAGTCAGTTCTTCGCATCAGGTGACCAAAGTATTGGCCAGCATCAGTCCTTCCAACGAATATTCAGGACCAATTTTCTTTACAATTGACTGGTTTGATCTCCTTGAAGTCAAAGGGACTCTCAAGAGTCTTCTCCAACACCACACTTCAAAAGCATCACTTCTTCAGCATTCAGCTTTCTTTATAGTCCAACTCTCACATCCATACAGGACTACTGGAAAAACCATAGCTTTGGCTATATGGACCTTTGTTGGTAAAGTATTCTCTGCTTTTTAATATGCTCTCTTGGTTTGTCATAGCTTTCCTTCCAAGGACCAAGCACTGCTCAGTAAAGATGAACTGGTAGAAAATGTGGACTGGCATCTCCTTTTGATCTTTTCCAAATTCTTCCATTTAGTGGTGGCTTGTCGTTCTGTGTTCCTAACCAGGACTTCCTGTTGTAAAATAACACATAAATGGTTACTGTGGTGTCTGGCTAGGATGGCTGGTTTCAGTTAGTGTTTCCCCCAACACTTCCACTTTACATGTTTTTCATCTATACTTTAAAATGTGTGTACTGCATTAGTATGGAAGAGCATATATGTCATTTATAAATAAGTTTATTTTAAAGATGGTATGCAGAAATTGTTTTACTGATTTGGGGATCAAAATGTTGATATTGCAAATTTTGAGGATAGGGTATGGTTTTAGGGCCTCCTAGAGTTGAATCAGAGCATGCTTCTAGGTAGCCTAGCAAGATTCAAAGGATCTGCTAAGCTCTAGCTCAAGGATAGATTTTTTTTTCCAGTTTTTTTCTGTATGTACCATGGCAGTTAGTTGCTTTTAGGACTGTGATGGGTGAGAAATATTAAGATGAATTATACAAGTTCCTTGGGAAAACATCTATAAGAGAGGACAATATTCCTTGTAATATTAAGTTAGCTTATACATCACTTTAAGTCATAAATCTGGGAACGTATATATTGATACTTCCCTGATTCTTCCGTCATTGACAGTTAACATGATTCAAACTCACAGTATGTGCTTTACCATGAAAACAGAAGGAATTGATATTCATTCTCAGACACTACATGTGTTAATTTATTCACTCTCAGGCACTTTACATGTTCATCTAATCCTCATTGCAGCTCTAGAAAATAGCCAATTACAGTCCAAGAACCAGAGACTATGCAACTTGCCTATTATGTCACAGTTAGGATAGAAAGAGCTGAGAGTCAGACCTAGTCTTTCTTGATCTCAAATGCCATATTCTCAAACAGTGGTTCTTCTCATCTTGACAAAGATATAAGAGTTCTTTGAAGCCCTAGGATTTAAAGCTATCTTTCCCTTGTGTTTTTTGAAATAAATGAGAGGCACTGTCCACAGCCCTGATATTTTAAAAAGGAAGTAGGCACATTAAAAGATTATCAAATTCATTTTAAAAAGAGAAAGTGAGATCATTAAAACTCTAGTCACGGAGTTTAATTGTTGACCCCTGAATGATTTGTGGTGCTCCCTTTGACACTCAGTACCAAATGTTGAATTAGAGAAATGATAATTGGAAAAAGTTAATTGTCATCTCATTCCCATTAAACCAATTTTGTGAGACAATTCAAGAGAGTAGATGGCTTTGCAATTTCCATGCATCATTTGTTTGCTAAGTCACTCAGCCCTGGATACCATTTATTTTCCAATACAGAGTTAAATACATCTATGATTTCCTTTTTTTTTCTAAATGAGTTTAGAAAAAGAGTTGATGTCGGTTTGATGGATAAAGGTCAGTGGGGGCCCTTTCAGCAATAACCCCATTGGACAGACAGCGTATCTCCCCTTAAAGTGTATGCACTTCAAAGCATGCTATTAAATGATAAGAAGGAAGAGGAAAATGTAATTTCTCCAGAATAATTTTTGCAACCACAGAAATATCTTGCTCAAGTGGACACTCAGTTCACTCCTAAATGTGCATTGGTTGGGACTGTGTTGAAATACTTAGAATATCTAAGGAACTGTGTCTTCTGGGAGTTACAGATAACAAAACCATTGCCTGCAAAAATCATATTTCTATTTCCTGAAAAGGTGAAAAAAAACACAAGGGGACTGACTACAGATGTGAGTTAAAATCCACTCAGTACAGTGGGCTTGCCAACAAAACTAGTAATAAATTCCAAAAGTAAGAGCAAATCTCATCTGAAGAATCATGAGATGTTGATACAAAATATTTGAAAGTAGTTCTTTTTTTAAAGAAAAGGAAAAAGTAATAGAAGATTTATGCTTACTGCATAAAATTGTCTGATAAAATATGTAGCTAGCCCTTTAACTATTTGGAGTATTTTACATGCTCAATTCCTGTTTCAGTGATGTTAAATATGCAAAAAAGTTTTTTTTTTTAAATTTTGAAGCATTAGTAAGTAAATTAGAGTCACATAGTATCACCAAAGATGGGGAAGGCATCTGTTGTCTAAGCCTGACCTATCATTTATCCAGAAATATCTACTTTTTAAATGTAATTATCTCTCCTTCAGGGCTTCCCTGGGAACTCAGACAGTAAAGAATCTGCCTGCAATGCGGAGACCCAGGTTCAATCCCTGGGTCAGGAAGATCCCCTGGAGAAAGGGATGGCAACCCACTCCAGTATTTTTGCCTGGAGAATTCCATGGACAAAGGAATCTGGAGGTCCATGGGATCACGAAGAGCTGGACACGACCAAGCGACTACACTTCCACTTTCATCTCTCCTTCATGCTCTCCAATCCTGTTGAAATCTTCAGCCTTGCATTTCTTTTCTTGATTCAGTAGCCTCCAAAGTAGTTTGAAAATAAAGGTTGTCCCGTGTGTCAGTTGATATGGTGGCTAACCATGCTTATTAAATATTTCTTTCCATTTAGGGTTTTGGATAAGTTGTTAACTTAATCCAAAAGAAAAACAGATGCCTTATATTCTCCACTATTTTATCTGTACCTTCTGCCTGTTTTCCTGTTTCTGAGTGAATGCTAAATTATTCTGAGTGCCATGGTACACTCTCCTCCCTTACCCTTTTCCTTTCTCTCAAATGTCACATTATACTCTCCTCCAGCAATATTTTTATCCCCTCAAATGTTCATTTTAGAAACATAAGGGGCCAAATATTAGGCACCTACTCTGTATTAGGCACCAGGCAAGTTTCTCTAGCTATATGGAGGCAACAAGGGATGAAAAAGAGGAGCTATTTCATATACTTTTTTACTTCAAGATTTGCAATAAACATCACTTTATCAGCTGCCAAATACAAAGTATTAGCTGTCAGCTACAGCAAGTCATGAGAAATGGTTAGAATTAATCAGATAGAAGCATAGGGCTAGAAGAGATTTTAAGATGCCACTTCTAGGTTTATCAGCCTTTTGTGGTTTGGGAAATGTATATACTAATTCAGTACAAACTTTTATACACATGTTTCAGAAACAAAATGATAAAGATGCCCATTTTGAAAAATAGAAAATATGTGACAACAGATTATTGGTGGAATCTATCTTCTTTTCCCCTCTTAACTCTGATAATCACCTGGGCCTCTCATTCACATAGTTCCCAAAACTGAACTAATCAGAAATTTTAGCCCATTTCTCATAAATCAGTTCTGATAAGATTAAAAACAGTGACTTTCAGTGGAAAACTCATTGGAGAAATCCATTCTGGATCTCTTTCTATATATATACACATACATATATATTTAGAGAGAGATCCTAGATTCACAACTTTCAGTAACCCAAGAGTTCTTAAATGTTCAAAAATAAAAACTTCTTAAAGTTTAATCTGAATCCATTGTGCTAACATTTAGATCTATTTCTTGGTCAAACTTAGCTATTTCAAAACAATTTTTTAAAGTTTACACTTGAATTACTTTTTCAAAAATTTCATATAATTTGTTTATAAGACCTAGAATCCCTTGCCTGTGTATAACTAATCTGATCCTTAAAATCATATTTCTCATTCCATTAAAATTTTTTACTTCAATGTAATAGTTTTTGTTATTATATTAAAATAAGGACTACTTGTTGAGTGCTAACTAGGTGACAAGCTCTGGAATACTATTTACATAATTTGTAGGGAGTAGGGGTCAAGAATTAATGCTCTGCAATCTGAAAATCTATGTTTGAATTCTGGCTTTACCACTTGAGGAAATTATTCCCTTTGTTTCAGTTTATTCATTTGCTAAATTATAACAAGAAATTACTTATTCCGCTTCTGTGCTTCCCTGGTGGCTCAGAGGTTAAAGCGTCTGACAGCAATGCGAGAGACCTGGGTTCGATCCCTGGGTCGGGAAGATCCCCTGGAGAAGGAAATGGCAACCCACTCCAGTATTCTTGCCTGGAGAATCCCATGGATGGAGGAGCCTGGTAGGCTACAGTCCATGGGGTTGCAAAGAGTCCGACACGACTGAGCGACTTCACTTTCACTTATTCTGCTTCTAGCAAAGAAGAAGTAAAAGGGACTAGATTTACCTTTCCATCTGAAATAATAAAACAACTGGAAAAAATAGACAAGTAATGGTTTTCAAGACAGTGGCATCAGAAACCCAACAATGGTAATCCTCAAGAGACATGAAACAAACAAAAAGAGATGAGCCTTATAATGGGCCCAGTTTACAGCCTTGAGAGAATTTCCATATTCTGGCACAGGGAAGGAGAAACCCAGGAGGGTCCAACAGATTCTGTGAATTGGCGAAATAGCTGAGTCTAAGGAGAGTAAGTTGGCTTCACATCTCTTGACAGAGCTCTTGACAGAGCACTGAAAAAGGGCAAGCTGAACAGAAAGAGAACCCTGGAGATATGTAGAAGATCTCCCTTGAATATTCAGCAGAGCATCAATCAGTATGTGCATAAAAAGGAATTACCCAAGGTCAGGAAAAGAATCATATGAAAGGGTTAACATTAACATTGTTTGGCATTCATTCAGGACTGGCAATAGTTGCTGTACCAACTACCTCCAGCTTCACAGGGCAAGACACTGGATTCAGTACTTAGAAGGTACACAGTAGTAGGCCTTAGTAGTCGGGAATACTTAGCCCTAGACTAAATATCCCATGAACGCACCAAATTATAAGAGCAAGACCCTAAAAAAAAAAAAAAATCCAACTGTTTTCAAGTAATTTTCTTCCAGAATAAAATTCAAATATAATGTAGTAATATAAAAAATTTTAGCATTCCCAAAAAGGTAAAATTGAAATCACTACAAAGCATCCAATTAAAATTCCTACATAGGAAAATAATCAGGAAAGTAATATTCATCATAAGAAGAAAAATTAATCCATTAAAGTGGATCTAGAACTGATAGAAGTGTTAGAAGTAGCAGAGAAAGACAACGACATAGTTCCCATACATTTGAAAAGGTAAGTAGAAAAATAAAAAAAATTAAAAGACTACATTAAAAACCCAGGAATAAAAGCTGTAGTGTCTGAGATGAAAAATACACTGGATGAGATTAACAGCAGATTGAACATTGCAGAACAAAATGTTAGAGACTTAAAGACATAACAATGGAAATTATCCACAATGAAATACCAAGAGAGGAAAGAAAATAAACTTGAAAATAGCATCAGTGAGCCATGGAACAAAATCAGTTGCCCTACTTGTATGTGTAAACAGAGACTCCAAAGAGGGCAAGGCTATTCAAAGACAGAAAAGTTGACATTTTCCCCAACTTGATGAATATTAAGCAAAACAAATCCAATAAGCTCAGTGAACAAGTTCAAGAAATATTTTTAAAAGTATAACTAGGTACAGCATAATCAAATTGCTCTAAATCAGTAGTAAAGATAAAACCTTGAAAGTGGCAAGAGGAAAAAAAAAAAAGAACATGTTCTGTGTAAGGAAACTAAATTAACTTAGCAGATGTCTTGTCAGAAACAACACAAGAGGGAAGACAATGGAGCGACATCTTGAAAATACTGGAGCCTCCCCACTACCCACCCCAACCCCCATGCCAGAAAAGGAAAAAAAAAAGGAAAGAAAAATCCTATCAACCTAGAGTTTTGTACATAAGGAAGATATCTTTCAATTATGAAGGTAAAATAGTGATATTTTTTCAAATAAACAAAAACTGAAAAAAATCTCTTGCAACTTATCCACACTATAAGAAATCTTAATGAAATTCCTTTAGGCAAATAAAAAATGACTACAGACAGAAGCATAAATCTATAGGAAAGAATGAAGTATCCTGGAAATGGTAACTACATGTGTAACTATATGGTGATTATCTTTCTTATTTATTTAAACACCTTTTTTTCCTTTCTATAAGCAAGAACTTTTGCTGTGTTTTCTTTTAAAATTTATTTTTTATTGAATTATAATTGATGCACAAAATTATATGTTACAGATGTACAATATAGTGATTCTCTATTTTTAAAGGTTATGCTCCATTTATAGTTGCTGCAAAACACTATACACTGTTGTATAATATATATTTACAGCTCATTTTATACCTGATAGTTTGTGCCTCTTAATCCCCTACCACTATACTGTTTTTCTCCTTTCCCGTTCCCTACTGGTAACCACTAGCTTGTTCTCTATATTTGTGAGTATGCTTCTTTTTCATTATATTCATTAGTTAGCTGTGTTTTTTAGAAAACACAAATAAATAATATCATACAATATTTGTGTTTCTCTGTTGGATTTATTTCACTTAGCATAATACCTTTCAGGTCTATCCACATTGCTGCAAATGGAAAATTTTTCATTCTTTTTATGGCTAAATAGTATTCCACCACTTCTCTATCCATTCATTCACTAATGGATATAGATAGGTTGCTTCCATACCTTAAGAACTCTAAATAATAAATGCTGCTGTGAACACTGGGGTTCATGTATCTTTTTGAATTAGTTTTTTTTTTTTCCCCCAGATATATACACAGGATTAGAAGGGCTGGACCATATGGTAGTTTTACTTTTGGTTTTTGAAGAAGATTCCATACTGTTTTTTTTACAATGGCTGTACCAATTTACATTCCCACCAATAGTAAATGAAAGTTATTTTTTTCACATTCTTCAGAATTGGAGAAAACAATAGCAAATGAAGCAAATAATTAATCTCAAAAATATACAAGCATCTTATGCAGCTCAATACCAGAAAAACAAATGACCCTATAAAAAAAATGGGCCAAAGAACTAAGCAGACATTTCTCCAAAGAAGACATACAGATGGCTAACAAACACATGAAAAGTTGCTCAACATCACTCATGATCAGAGAAATGCAAATCAAAACCACAATGAGGTACCATCTCATGTGGGTCAGAATGGCTGCTATCAATAAGTCTATAAAAAATAAATGCTGGAGAGGGTGTGGAGAAAAGGGAACCCTCTTACTGTTGGTGGGAATGCAAACTAGTACAGCCACTAAGGAGAATAGTGTGGAGATTCCTTAAAAAACTGGAAATAGAACTGCCATATGACCCAGCAATCCCACTCCTGGGCATACACACCGAGGAAAGCAGAACTGAAAGAGACATGTGTACCCCAATGTTCATCACAGCACTGTTTACAATAGCTAGGACATGGAAACGACCTAGATGTCCATCAGCAGATGAATGGATAAGAAAGCTGTGGTGCATATACACAATGGAATATTATTCAGCTATTAAAAAGAATGCATTTGAATCAGTTTTAATGAGGTGGATGAAACTGGAGCCTATTATACAGAGTGAAGTAAGTCAGAAAGAAAAACACCATTAGAGTATGTTAATGCTTATACATGGAATTTAGAATGATGGTAACAATGACCCTATATGCGAGACAGCAAAAGAGACACAAGATAAAGAACAGTCTTTCGGACTCTGTAGGAGAAGGTGAGGGTGGGATGATTTGAGAGAATAGCATTGAAACATGCATATTACCATATGTGAAATAGATGACCAGTGCAAGTTCGATGCATGAAACAAGGAACTCAAAGCTGGTGCACTGGGATGACCCTGAGGGATGGGATGGGGAGGGAGGTGGGAGGGGCTTCAGGATGGGGGACACAAGTACACCCATGGCTGATTCACGTCAATGTATGGCAAAACCACCACAATATTGTAAAGTAATTAGCCTCCAATTAAAATAAAGAAATTTAAAAAAATCTATCAATATTAATAGACTAAAAAAGAAGGGTTCCATTGTCTTCTCTATAGAGGGAGAAAAAGCATTGATAAATTCTGTAAATTTGTACTCAGTTCTGTTCAGTCGCTCAGTCATGTCTGACTCTTTGCAACCCCATGGACTGTAGCATGCCAGGCCTCCCTGTCCGTCGTCAACTCCCAGGGTTTCTCAAACTCATGTCCATTGAGTCGGTGACGCGATCCAACCATCTCATCCTCTGTTGTCCCCATCTCCTCATGCCTTCAGTCTTTCCCAGCATCATCCCAGCATCCTGCATCCTGGAATGTGAAATCAAGTGAGCCTTAGGAAGCATCACTACAAACAAAGCTAGTGGAGGTGATGGAATTCCAGCTGAGCTATTTCAAATCCTGAAAGATGATGCTGTGAAAGTGCTGCACTCAAAATGCCAGCAAATTTGGAAAACTCAGCAGTGGCCACAGGACTGGAAAAGGTCAGTTTTCATTCCAATTCCAAAGACAGGCAATGCCAAAGAATGTTCAAACTACCGCACAATTACACTCATCTCACAAGCTAGCAAAGTAATGTTCAAAATTCTCCAAGCCAGGCTTCAACAGTACATGAACCATCAACTTCCAGATGTTCAAGCTGGACTTAGAAAAGGCAGAGGAATCAGAGATCAAATTGCCAACATCCATTGGATCATCAAAAAAGCAAGAGAGTTCCAGAAAAACATCTACTTCTGCTTTATTGACTATGCCAAAGCCTTTGGCTGTGTGGACCACAACAAATTTTGTATTAGATAAAATCTAAATAAGGAAACTAGGAATAAAAGGTAAGATTCCTAACAAAAACTATAGCTAACATCATAATTAATGGGGAAGACTGAATTCTTTCTCCCTTAAATTAGGGGCAAGACAAAGATGTACACTCTCATCACTTATATTCACCACTGCACTGAAGATTCTATCTACTGAATAAAGCAAGATAAACAAGTTTAAGTCATTCAAATTGGACAGAATGAAACAAAATTGCCTTCATTCAGAGATCAGCTAATCTGTATTAAAAATCCAAAGGAATCTATAAAAAAAACTTCCCAAACTAAATGAGTTTAACAAAGTTGCAGGATATAAGATCAATGTAAAAAATTAATCATATTACTATATACTAGTAATTGGGGCTTCCCTGGTGGCTCAGAGAGTAAAGAATCTGCTGCAATGCAGGAGACCTGTGTTCAATCCTTGGGTTGGGAAGACCCCCTGGAAAAGGGAATGACTACCCACTCCAGTAGTCTTGCCTGGAGAATTCCATGGACAGAGGAGACTTTTGGTTGTTGTTTAGTTGCTAAGTCATGTCTGACTCTTTGTGACTTCATGGACTGCAGCATGCCAGGCTTCTCTGTATTTCACTGTCTCCCAAAGTTTGCTCAAAATCATGTCTATCAATCAGTGATGCCATAAAACCATCTCTTGCTCTATTGCTCCCTTCTTCTCCTGTCCTAAATCTTTCCTAGCATAAGGATCTTTTCCAATGAGTAAGCTCTTTGTATCAGGTGGCCAAAGTATTGGAGCTTCAGATTCAACATCAGTCCTACCCGTGACTATTCAGGGTTGATTTTCTTTAGGACTGACTGGTTTGATCTCCTTGCTGTCCCAGGGATTCTCGAGAGTCTTCACCAGCACCAGAGTTCGAAAACATCAATTCTTCAGCGCTCAGCCTTCTTTATGATCCAACTCTCACAACTCCAGTACGTGACTACTGGAAAAACCATAGCTTTGACTGTGTGCAATATTGTCAGCAAAGTGATGTATCTGATTTCTAGTACACTGTCTATGTTTGCCATGGCTTTTCTTCTGAGGAGCAAGTGTCTTTTAATTTCATGGCTGCGGTTACTATCCACAGTGTTTTTGGAGCCCAAGCTCCAAAATAAAATCTGCCACCACTTTAATTTTTTCCCCAACTATTTGCCATATGTGTTGGGACCAGATGCCATAATCTTAGTTTTCTGAATGTTGAGTTTTAAGCCAATTTTTTTTTCACTCTCCTGTTTCACTTTCATCAAGAGGCTCTTTAGTTCTTCTTTACTTTCTGCCATAAGGGTGGTGTTATCTGCATATCTGAGGCTATTGATATTTCTCCCAGCAATCTTGATTCCAGCTTGTGATTCATCCAACTTGGCATTTTTCATGATGCACTCTGCATAGAAGTTAAATAAGCAGGGTGACAATATACAGCCTTAATGCACTCCTTTCCCAAATTTGAACCAGTCCATTGTTCCATGTTCGGTTCTGTTGCTTTGAACCTGCATACAGGTTTCTCAGGAGGCAGGTAACGTGGTCTGATATTTCCATCTCTTTCAGAATTTTCCAGTTTGTTGTGATCTACACAGTCAAAGGCTTTGACATAGTCAATAAAGAAGAAGTAGATGTATTTCTGGAATTACCTTGCTTTCTGTATGATCTAGTAGAGTTGGCAGTTCTTCTGGTTCCTCTGCCTTTTCTAAATCCAGCTTGAACGCTGGAAGTCCTCAGTTAGTGCACTAGTGAAGCCTAGCTTGAGCTAGAGTTCTGAGCATCACCTCGCTAGCATGTAAAATGAGTGCAAGGGTACAGCAGCTTGAGCATTCTTTGGTGTTGCCCTTCTTTGGGGTTTGAGTGAAAATTGACCTGTTCTAGTCTTGTGGCCACTGCTGAGTTTTCCAAATTTGCTGACATATTGAGTTCAGCACTTTAACAGCATCATCTTTTAGAATTTGAATAGCTCAGCTGGAATTCCATCATCTCCACTAGCTTTGTTTGTAGCAATGCTTCTTAAAGCCCAGGTGGCCTCACACTCCAGGATGTCTGGCTCTAGGTGAGTGATGACAGAGGAGCCTGGCATGCCGCGGTCCACTGGGCGGCAAAGAGTCAGACATTACTGAGTGACTAAGACTAGCATACTAGTAATTTATAATCAGAAGTTGAAATTAAATAACACCATTTACAATAGCATCGAAATATTAAATTCTTGGGGATAAGACTGACAAAATATGCAGAAATCCTAATCACTGAAAACTACAGATTTAATTAGAATATATTCCTAAGTGAAATTAAAAAGACCTAAATATATGGAAAGACAGACATCCCATGTTCATGGATCAGAAGACTCAATATTGTTAAGATAATTTTTTTCCCCCCTAACTTGATGAATGGATTCAAAGCAGTACCAATAAAATATAGCAGACTTCTTTGGAGAAATTGACAAAGTGACTTTAAAATTCATATGAGAAGGTGTAGAATAGTCAAAATAATGGAGAAACAAGAGCAAAATTAAGGACTAACTCTATTTTTAATACTCATAGAGCTATAATAGTTGACAATGTCTTGTATTACATAATACACTGGAATAAAAAGTGCATAAAGACATCCATACACATATTGACAACTGATTTTAGGAACAAGTGAAAAACCAAATCAGTGGAGAAACTTTTTTTTAACAAATAGTACTGGCTTAATTGGATACGCAAACACTAAACTTTGATTTATATCTCTTACCACATATAAAAATAAACACAAAATGAACTGTAGACTGCAATGATAAACTTAAACATTTTAAACTTATAAGAGAAACTATAGGATGAAATCTTTATGGGACTTTAGGGTAGGCAATGAGTTTTTAAATATGCCTAAAGAATAATCTATAAAAAAATTTATAAGTTGAACTTCACCAAAATTAAAATTTTTTGTCTTCAAAGGACAGTTTTAAGAGAACAAAAAGGTAAACCACAGGCTGTGAGAAAATGTTTGCCAATCATATATCTGATAAAGGATTTATATCTAGAATAAGTAAATGACCCTGAAACCGAAACTGTAAGACACCCAACCAAATTAAAGTGGGCAAGTTATTTGAACAGACACCTCATCACAGAAGATACATAGAAGGAACATGAAATAAGCATATGGAAATATGCTCAACATTATTAGTCATTAGAGAAAGGCAAATTAAAGTGATAATAGGATAGCCCAGCACATCTGCAAGAATTGCTGGAAATAAAAACTCTAATTATACCAAGTACTGGTGAGAATGTGAAAAAACTAGAATGCTCATACATTGCTGGTGGAATATAAAACATAAAATGACCATTTATTAAACTATGACACATTCATTTGTCATACAATACACTTATTCCAATCCTGAGTATTTGCCCAAGAGAAATGAAAGCATAAATGCATATAAGGTATTGTACATAAAAGTTCACGGTGTCTCAGATGATGGCAGAGTAGAAGACATGTACTCATCTTCTCCTGTAAAAACACCAGAATCACAACTAGCTGCTGAATAACCATCAACAGGAGAATAAGATTGTTGGATCCCACTGAAGAAAGACACCCCAGGTCCAAGGGCAAAGCAGAAGCCCCAACAAGATGGTAGGAGGAGGACAACTGCATTTAAAATAAAAGCTCATACCCTCCAGAGACACTCAGAGGGAGCAAACAAACCCTCGTGTGCACCAGGACCCAGGGAAAAGAGCAGTGACTTCCAAAGAGACTGAGCCAGATCTGTCTTTGAGTATCTGAGTTTTATCCCCTACAGAGGCACGGTCAGCAGTAGCTTGCCAGGGGGACAGGGGCTCTGGCTGCAGCAGAGCTGCAGATGCAGCAGGTCATCATGAGCTCCATGATAGAGCCTCTGAGCAGATGACCCACAAACTGGAGAACAATTATACCAAAGAAGTTCTCACACTACTGAAAAAGTTCTAGGGCCCACAACAGATTTCCCAACCTGGGGATCTGACAAAGGGACTGAGAATCCCCAGGGAATTTATTTGACTTTGAAGGTCAGTGGGATTTGATTACAGAACTAATTCAGGACTGGGGAGACAGACATTTGGAGGACACAAACAAAACCTTGTGCACACCAGGACCCAGGAGAAAGCAGCAGTGACCCCACAAGAGTCTGAGCCAGACTTACCTATGAGTGTCCAGGAGTCTCTGGCAGAGGCCTGCCGCGGAGTCAGGGGCACTGACTACAACCGTCCTGAGAGCCTCAGTGTGCTGGCCTAAGTCCTTTTGAAGGAGGTCACCGTTACTGCCATTACCCCTACCAGAGTTTGGCCTTAACTAAAGGCTATGAGGAAATACAGCCCCATCCATCAGCAGATAATTGGATTAAAGATCTACTGATCATAGCTGTGCCCACCAGAGCAAGACCCAGTTTTCCCCAAAGCGAGTCCCTCCCATTAGGAAGTTTCCACAAGCCTCTTTTCCTCATGAATCAGAGGGCAGACAGAATGAAAACCACAATCACAGCAAATGAACCAAACTGATCACATGGATCACAGCCTTGTCTAACATTAATGAAACTATGAGCCATGCTGTGTAGGGCCACCCAAGACGGATGGATCATGATGGAGAGTTCTGACAAAACATGGTCCACTGGAGAAAGGAATGGCAAACCACTTCAGCATTCTTGCTTCAAGAACCCCATGAACAGTATGTAAAGGCACAAATATATGACACTGAAAGATGAACTTCCCAGGGCAGTAGGTGCCCAATATGCTACTGGAGAAGAATGGAGAAATAGTTACAGAAAGAATGAAGAGGCTGAGTCAAAGAAGAAACAACGCCCAGTCGTGGATATGTCTGGTGGTGAAAGTAAAGTCCAATGCTGTAAAGAACAACACTGCACAGGAACCTGGAATGTCAGGTCCATGAATCAAGGTAAATTTGAAGTAGTCAAACAGGAGATGTCAAGAATGAACATTGGCATTTTAGGGATCAGTGAACCAAATGAACCAGAATGGGCGAATTTAATTCAGAGGACCATTATATCTACTACTGTGGGCAAGAATCCCATAGGAGAAACGGAGTAGCCCTCGTAGTCAACAAAAGAGTCCAAAATGCAGTGCTTGGGAGCAATCTCAAAAATGACAGAATGATTTTGGTTTGTTTCCAAGGCAAACCATTCAACATCACTATAATCCAAGGCTATGTCCCAACCGCTAATGCCGAAGAAGGTGAAGCTGAACGGTTCTCTGAAGACACACAAGACCATCTAGAACTAACAACAACAAAAAAAGATGTCCTTATTATCATAGAGGACTGGAATGCAAAGGTAAGAAGTCAAGAGATAACTGGAGTAAGAGGCTGGTTTGGCCTTGGAGTACAAAATGAAGCAGGGCAAAGGCTAACAGAATTTTGCCAAGAGAATGCCACTAGTCATAGCAAACACCCTCTTCCAACAACACAAGAAGACTCTACACATGGACATCACCAGATGGTCAATACCAAATTATTTTATTCTTTGCAGCTGAAGATGGAGAAGCTCTATACAGTTAGCAAAATAAAGACTGGGAGCTGACTGTGGCTTAGATAATGAACTACTTATTGCCAAATTCAGACTTAAATTGAAGAAAGAAGGGAAAAACCACAAGGCCACTCAGGTATGACCTAAATCAAAATTATAGTGTGAAAGTGACAAATAGATTCAAGGGATTAGATCTGATAGACAGTGCCTGAAGAACTATGGACGGAAGTTCACAACATTGCACAGGAGGTGGTGATCAAAACCATTCCCAAGAAAAAGAAAAGTAAAGGGGAATAATAGTTGTCTGAGGATGTCTTACAAAAGCTGAGAAAAGAAGAAAAGTGAAAGGCAAAGGAGAAAAGGAAAGATACACCCATCTGAGTGCAGAGTTCCAAAGAATAGCAAGGAGAGATAAGAAAGCCTTCCTAAGTGAACAATGTAAAGAAATAGTGGAAAACAATAGAATGGAAAA
This sequence comes from Cervus elaphus, assembly GCF_910594005.1. Taxonomy (NCBI): domain Eukaryota; kingdom Metazoa; phylum Chordata; class Mammalia; order Artiodactyla; family Cervidae; genus Cervus; species Cervus elaphus. Next base: position 1,065,886 of record NC_057837.1, on the reverse strand, counting down.
AATTTCATGTAATGATGGGCACATAAAGGATAAAAATGGCAAGGACCAAATAGAAGCAGAAAGATTAAGAAGAGGTGGCAAGAATACACAGAAGAGCTGTACAATAAAAGGTCTTAATGACCCAGATAATCACAGTGGTGTGGTCACTAACCTAGAGCCAGGCATCCTGGGGTGTAAAGTCATCTGGGCCTTAGGAAGTATCACTACCAACAAAGCTAATGGAGGTGATGGAATTCTAGCTGAGCTATTTCAGATTCTAAAAGATGATGCTGTGAAAGTGCTGCACTCAATATGCCAGCAAATTTAGAAAACTCAGCAGTGGCTAACTAGAAAAGGTCAGTTTTCATCCCAATGCTAAAGAAGGACAATGCCAAAGAATGTTCAAACTACTGTACAATTGTGCTCATTTCACATGCTAGCAAGGTAATGTTCAATTTCTTCAACCTAGACTTCAACAGTGTGTGAACCAAGAACTTCCAGATATATAAGCTGGATTTAGAAAAGACAGAGGAAGCAGAGATCATATTGCCAACAACTATTGTATCATAGAAAAAGCAAGGGATTCCAGAAAAACATCTGCTTCATTGACTACACTAAAGCCTTTGACTCTGAATCACAGCAAACTGTGGAAAATTCTTAAAGAGATGGGAATACTAGAACACTTTACCTGCCTCCTGAGAAACCTGTTTTAGGCCAAGAAGCAACAGTTAGAACAGGGCATAGAATGACGAACTGGTTCCAAATTGGGAAAAGAGTACCTCAAGGTTGTACTTGCTTACTTAACTTATATGCAGAGTACATCATGCAAAATACTGGGCTGGATGAAGCACAAGCTGCAATCATTATTGCCAGGAGAAATATAAATAACCTCATATATGCAGATGATACGACTCTTATGGCAGAAAGTGAAAGGGAACTAATGAGCTTCTTGATGAAGGTGAAAGCTGAAAGTGGAAAAGCTAGTTTAAAACTCAACATTCAAAAAATAACATCATGGCATTCAATTCCATCACTTCATGGCAAGTATGGGAAAACAATGGAAACAGTGATAGGCTTCATTTTCTTGGGCTTCAAAATCACTGCAGATGGTGACTGCAACCATGAAATTAAAAGATGCTTGCTCTTTGGAAGAAAAGCTATGACAAACTAGAGAGCATGTTAAAAAGCAGAGACATTACTTTGCTAACAAACGTCTCTATAGTCAAAGCTATAGTTTTTCCTGTTGTCACGTATGGGTGTGAGAGTTGGACCATAAAGGAGTCTGAGCACTGAAGAATTGATACTTTTGAACTGTGGTGTTGGAAAAGATTCTTGAGAGTCCTTTGGACTGCGAGGAGATCAAACCAGTCAATCCTGTAGGAAATCAATCCTGAATATTCATTGGAGGGACTGAAGCTGAGGCTGAAGCTCCAATACCTTGGCCACCTGATTCGAAGGGTTGACTCATTGGAAAAGACCCTAGATTGAAGGCAGTAGGAGAAGGGGACAACAGAGGATGAGACGGTTGGATGGCATCACTGACCCAATGGACGTGAGTTTGAGTAAACTCTGGGAGTTGGTGATGGACAGGGAGGCCTGACATGCTGCAGTCCATGGGGTCACAAAGAGTCAGGCACGACTGTGTGACTGAAAAACAACATAAATGCTCACACTTGTAATATCTAACAAATATGCTAACAAAGGTGTGTCTAGTCCAAGCTAATGGTTTTCCAGTAGCCATGTATGGATGTGAGAGTTGGACTATAAATAAAGCTGAGCACCGAAGAATTGATGCTTTTGAACTGTGGTGTTGGAGAAGACTCTTGAGAGTCCCTTGGGTTGCAAGGAGATCCAACCAGTCAATCTTAAAGGAAACCAGTCCTGAATATTCGTTGGAAGGACTGATGCTGAAGCTGAAACTCCAATATTTTGGCCAGCTGATTCGCAGAACTGACTTATTTGAAAAGACCCTGATGCTGGGAAAGATTGAAGGTGGGAGGAGAAGGGGATGACAGAGGATGAGATGGTCAGATGGCATCACCAACTCAATGGACATGAGTTTGAGTAAACTCCGGGAGTTGGTGATGGACAGGGAGGCCTGACATGCTGTAGTCCATAGTGTCGCAAAGAGTTGGACATGACTGAGGGACTGAACTGAACTTAACTGAATATCTAAAGCTGGAAAGACCTCAAGTGTCTTTCAATAATGAATAGACAAACATATTGTAGGATATTCACATAATGGATTAAGCTCAGCAGTGGGAAGGAATGAATTATAGATATACACAATGATATGAATGCATCCCCAAATAGCCATAAGTGAAAGACACCGTGTTGTAAAAGAATATATTCTGTATCATTTCAGTTATATAAGATTCTAGTAAATGCAAACTAATCTATAGTGACTGTTTTCTGTGGAAAAGAAGAGGTAAGGAATGGAAAAGGAAATAATCCTTATAAAAAAGGATTTTTTAATAATCCTTATAAAAATCATAAAACTTCTAGAGGTGTGGATATCTAGATTGTGGTAATGGTTTCATGGATATATACAAATTTAAAATACTGCACATTGTAAATATGTGTAGTTTTCATGTAAACAGTGAATTTATATATATATATATATAAATTATTATATATTATATATAAAAATTATTATAAATAAAATATATATAATATATACTATATTATATATAAATATAAGCCCAGTAAGAACAGTATCTAGAGTTCAAGATTTATTAGTCATAGAATAGGTAATCATATGTAAAGCACTTAGCATATTTCCTGACTTATGTAAGTTTTTAGTAAGTTAGATTTTTTTGTGTTGCAAACTATTTTTTTTTGTCAATCTACAATTCTCTTGGGTTGAGGAATTGTATATTTACCCTCAGTTTCATGCAAGTTTAGAGACCATGCTAAAAATCTCTGCTGAAGCAAAAACAGTTGGCCTTCTGGGATCACCTCAAAATTAAAGATAGGAAAGAGAAAATGTACCAAAAATTAATAAATACATCAAGGTGACATCCCAAGTTTGAATCTGGCTCCTAAATGAAGAAAACTTACTGCTTTTTGTATGCCCTATTTTAAAACATTTAAACATTTAAAACATTTCAGAGGGTTTAAAACTTCCCCAAATTCTTTCATAATGTAGAATCTGATTTAAATGTGCAAAATTGCCAAATAAGATGTCAAGTCAGGTTACTGAGATGTGATTTGAATCCAACCAGCACCTGAACCTGAGACATAGAGTTGAGTCCAGATATGGATGGCCCCAGGGAACGCTGATTGTTATTAGATGTTATCTCAGGAAACACTGATAGTGGAATAGTGAACAGACACAGAGTTGGGAAATCAGGCAATAAAGTTTACACCATCAAATAACTTACCACTGTGGGTAATTGCTTCTTCAGTGTAGCTGGGGAACTCTTGGAGACAGTGTAGAATACATATTAGAATTATGCCAACAGAGCGGCAAGGGAGATTGTGCATCTGTCTTCCAATCTCTGTGCCAACATCCGTTGGACTTTGCATCCAGAACATTATCCTCCCTCTGGCATTTCTGGCTTGCCAAGAGCATGGGCCAGAATGAAAGCTAACAGGCAGAGAGCAGCAGGTGTTTGCACTAAATAGCTTTCCTAGTGTAGCGTTGCGTCCCATGGGAGAAAAAGCAGGCTCTCAACAGCCTCAGCTACATAAATCAAGTAGGAATGTGGCCTTCCTTCAAGTGTCCTTCCCAGTTAAATTATCTTTAGAGTCTATTTAAGCTACCAATCTTTTCCAGCTGCTATTGAATGAATTGCTTCACCACATTTGGGTGTATGACTTCAATTGGTTAGTAATGTAGTTGGGAAAAGCTGTAGGATTCCAAGAGGCATTGCAGCTGTCTGAGGCTTGTTATTAACAACGACAAGTTCATTGAATAGTCTGATCTGGATTATTATTGTATAAATTTTCATCCTAAAGAAGCCAAATCATCAACATGTCTAGGCAAACTTATCACATGTGTTTTATCTGTTTTAAAAAATAGTTGTGGGTATTTATTACCATTCTGTTGATAATTCATTTTTTACTCTCTATCATGTTTTTCAGAGCCTGATTATGTTACCATTTTCCATTTCCATTTTCTGGAAGTGGCATATTTTACACAGGAAACATGACTACAGAAAAACTCATTAGACCAAATATGTATGACTTTCTCCTAAATAACATACTTTTTCTATCAGCCTTAATCAATAATATAATTTGCTTTATCCCAATAACAGTTGATCACAGAGATATGAAATTTTTATCATTATCAAGCAACTATTACAGGGGAATTTCCAAACCCAACTGAAAATCATACTAAAATGTTCAGAACAGGGGAGGTATTCAAGTGCGCTTTAACCATCATTAGCAGAAATTTTATAGAGATTCTCAAACATTTAATAGGGCATGGAGCTAGTTGATTTTAAAGTATCTTCCTATCCCAAGATTCTTGATATTTTACCCACAGAATTTTCCATTGTGAGGTGGCCTGTATTGGTTATTTTTGCTGCATAACAAATTACTCCCAATTTAGGTAATAGTCTTAAGGCAATAAACCTTTATTATCTCACAGATTCTGTGGGTCAGGAATCTGTGTATGGCTTAATTGGTCTTCCATCCTAAGGTTTCTCACAGGGCTGCAATCCTGTTATGAGTCAGAGCTCCACTGGGGGAGAATTTGCTTGTATGGTTGCTGATAGGATTCTGTCCCAGGTTGTTGGACAGAGTCCTTCTTGAGTTCTTCTTCACTCAGGCCTCTTTCTAGGGCAGCTGACAACATGGCATTGGCTTGCTAATGAGCAAGAAAAAGCCAGAATGGATAAGCAAGTTGAAACTTAATCTTTTGTGGCTTAATCTCAGAAGTGATATCCTGTCACTTTTGCCACGTCTAGTTAGTTGCAACAAGTCACTAAGCCCGGCCCACACTCAAAAGAAGGATTACATCAGTCATGAAACTCCAGAGGGAGTGGTCATCAGGAGCCATGTTAGAGGCTCCTGCAGGACCTGAAATTCCCCTAAGACAAAAAGCAGCTCTTCTCCCAGGCTGTCCCAGAAGCCGATAGTGTCACATATTTCTAGGAAAGGATTTTCTATCTCTTCATCCCCAAAGTATGTGAAATGCAGTGTATTTTACAGGAGAGTTACTTCCAGGAGCAGACCTGAAAAGCCAGGAGGACAGATCATCTTTATGTTCATTATACCTGTGACAGAGGCCATTTTGCTTTTCTTTAGGGTTGAAAAGCAGAGAAGAATAGTTAGTATTTCTAGAGGGATCAAAATATGGAAGGCCACTGTGCAGGAGAAAAGGTTGGCCCAGTAACATGGAGCGCATTGAAGAGAAGAAAGGATTTCAACTTTCTCAAACGAAAGATGGGTCAAGACAGTCTTTTGTTTGGGCAGTCCTGATTTCAAGATTTCCAGGTATGTCAGTCTATGAAATCACAAGGGGATCAAGTTCTCCTTCTGCTTGAAAGTTTTCTCTTGGTTTCCCTTGATGCATATAACGTATGATCAACTTCTTAGCTGTTTATTTATTTTTTAATTTTTTAAATATTTTTTTATTTTTTATTTTTAAAATCGTTTGGCTACATCACATGGCATGTGGGATCTGAGTACCCTAAACAGGGATCAAACCCATGTCCCCTGGATTGGCAACATAGAAGTCTTAGTCACTGGATCACCAAGAAAGTCCTTTCTTAGCTGTTTAAAACTCTATTGATATACACTGTTTTTTCAGTCTATTATCTAATAACACATCCTCCATTTATTCTGTTTCAGATAAACTGACTCAAGGAATTGAGGGATTCCCCTGATCAGGAACTGCATGCCCATTGTGTCCACGTACTTGCCTTTCCATAGCTACGTTCAGAGACTGGCTCAAATTTTCCAGAGCACAATAATCTGCTTCCCTAAATAGAAATGGTTTTTATCGTTTATTTTATTTACTTGAAAATTAATGCAGTGCTGTGTTGAAGCTCCTCATTTATTATTTTTTTTCTATTTATGTCATATCATTTTTCTTGTTTATATCTCATTTCTCCAGATAGAGTTTAAGTTGTTTGGGGGCCAAGAACTTGCCATGGCTTTTTTTTTTTTGTAGTTTTAGAGTTTTGCATATTGATTGTTCCTGATGTGAAGTTTAGATGTGGGGTCATTAAAACAAACAAAAGTAACTTACATAGACTTTGGTGTAGCTAAAATGGATCCATATTGTTAAATACTACCTAAGAGAAGGTCACCACTTTTTAAGCTTGACATCTTGCAGATCTGCCGTGTCATCAACCATTGGCTGTGTGGCATCTTTGGGCACGCTGACCCACACAAAGCACTGCAGTGGGAGTGCAAGGATTTGGCCTGCTTCAGTCACCGCTTTCTCCCAAGGCCTAGGAGAGGGTGACTGGCAAATAATAGGCACTCAGCAAACTCTGTTACATGAACGAAGAACATAATTAATCATTGCCAATCATAATTAAATTCCTAATCCTTCTGTGGGCTTGATCCCTGGAGGAGGGCATGGCAACCCACTCCAGTACTCTTGCCTGGGAAATCCCAAGGACAGAGGAGCCTGATGGGCTACAGTCCATGGGGTCACAGAGTTGGACATGACTGAAGTGACTGAGCATGCACGCATGCAAACTGGACAGTCAAGTATACGTATATATCCATGGGAATTTCAAGTATTAATTAGGTGGTATCTCTCATCAGTGAGGAAATGAAGTAGTCACTAAATGATATTGGGAAATAGATTTTTCATCTGGAAAAAATAAAGCTTGAACCCTACCTCCTACTCACAAAAATTATTTCCAGATGGGTTAACATCTAAATATATAAACAAAACCAAGCAAAAGTGACAGAATATGTTTCAGACTTTGGCAAAGTGCTGAAAATGCTATGCAGAGACAGTCTGATAAATTTAATCATATAATTTTAAAGTTAATTATTAAATAATTATAAAATATATGATGATTAAAGTTAAAACAAAAGTCAGAAAATAGGGGAAACAATATATCACACAAAAATTAAATAGATAGTCAGGGTATATAAATGACTTTTACAATTAGACAAGAAACTACTTTCATAAAATACAAAGGAACAGTTAAATAAAACATTTCCAATCTCTCCTCCCAAACAACTATACAAGGCAGTTAAAAACAGATTAATAGTTCTTTATGTTCTGACAAGAAAAGAGCTCTGAGGCATTTCTAAGTACCCCAGATAGAGATACAAGTATATTATATTATTCATATTAAAAAAACCCTATATATTTATATTTCTATAAGGACTTCCTTTGAATTTCATAGGAAATAGGAAATCCATATTATCAGTCAGATCAGTTCAGTCGCTCAGTCGTGTCTGACTCTTTGTTACTGCATGAACTACAGCACGCCAGGCCTCCCTGTCCATCACCAACTCCCAGAGTCCACCCAAACCTATGTCCATTGAGTCGACGATGCCATCCAACCATCTCATCCTCTGTCATCCCCTTCTCCTCCTGCCCTCAATCTTTCCCAGCATCAGGGTCTTTTCCAATGAGTCAGCTCTTCACATCAGGTGGCCAAAGTATTGGAGTTTCAGCTTCAGCAACAGTCCTTCCAATGAACACCCAGGACTGATCTCCTTTAGGATGGACTGGTTGGATCTCCTTGTGGTCCAAGGGACTCTCAAGAGTCTTCTCCAACACCACAGTTCAAAAGCATCAATTCTTTGGCGCTCAGCTTTCTTTATAGTCCAACTCTCACATCCATACATGACCACTGGGAAAACCATAGCCTTGACTAGATGGATCTTTGCTGACAAAGTGATGTCTCTGCTTTTAAATATGCTATCTAGGTTGGTCATAACTTTCCTTCCAAGGAGTAAGTGTCTTTTAAATTCATTGCTGCAATCACCATCTGCAGTGATTTTGGAGCCCAGAAAAATAAAGTCAGCCACTGTTTCCACTGTTTCCCCATCTATCTGCAATGAAGTGAAGGGACCAGATGCCACGATCTTAGTTTTCTGAATGTTGAGTTTTAAGCCAACTTTTTCACTCTCCTCTTTCACTTTCATCAAGAGGCTTTTTAGTTCCTCTTCACTTTCTGCCATAAGGGTCCTGTCCTCTGCATATCTGAGGTTATTGATATTTCTTCCGGCAATCTTGATTCCAGCTTGTGCTTCTTCCAGCCCAGCGTTTCTCATGATGTACTCTGCATATAAGTTAAATAACCAGGGTGACCATATACAGCCTTGACGTACTCCTTTCCCTATTTGGAACCTCTCTGCTGTTCCATGTCCAGTTCTAACTGTTGCTTCCTGACCTACATACAGGTTTCTCAAGAGGCAGGTCAGGTGGTTTGGTATGCCTATCTCTTTCAGAATTTTCCACAGTTTATTGTGATCCACACAGAGGCTTTGGCATAGTCAATAAAGCAGAAGTAGATGTTTTTCTGGAACTCTCTTGCTTTTTCAATGATCCAGCGAATGTTGGCAATTCGATCTCTGGTTCCTCTGCCTTTTCTAAAACCAGCTTGAACATCTGGAAGTTCATGGTTCACGTATTGCTGAAGCCTGGCTTGGAGAATTTTGATCATTACTTTACTAGCGTGTGAGTTGATTGCAATTGTGTGGTAGTTTGAGCATTCATTGACATTGCCTTTCTTTGGGATTGGAATGAAAACTGACCTTTTCCAGTACTGTGGCCACTGCTGAGTTTTCCATATTTGCTGGCATATTGAGTTCAGCACTTTCACAGCATCATCTTTCAGGATTTGAAATAGCTCAACTGGAATTCCATCACCTCCACTAGCTTTGTTCACAGTGATGCCTTCTAAAGCCCACTTGACTTCACATTCCAGGATGTCTGGCTCTAGGTGAGTGATCACACCATCATGATTATCTGGGTCATGAAGATCTTTTTTGTACAGTTCTTCTGTGTATTCTTGCCACCTCTTCTTAATATCTTCTGCTTCTGTTAGGTCCATACCATTTTTGTCCTTTATTGAGCCCATCATTGCATGAAATGTTCCCTTGGTATCTCTAATTTTCTTGAAGAGATCTCTAGTCTTTCCCATTCTATTGTTTTCCTCTATTTCTTTGCACTGATCGCTGAGGAAGGCTTTCTTATCTCTCCTTGCTATTCTTTGGAACTCTGTATTCAAATGGATATATCTTTCCTTTTCTCCTTTGTTTTTCACTTCCCATCTTTTCACAAATATTCGTAAGGCCTCCTCAGACAGACATTTTGCTTTTTTGCATTTCTTTATCTTGGGGATCATCTTGATTCCTGTCTCCTGTACAATGTCGTGAACCTCCATCCATAGTTCATCAGGCACTCATTAGTCTATCAGATCTAGTCCCTTAAATCTATTTCTCACTTCCACTGTATAGTCATAAGGGATTTGATTTAGGTCATACCTAAATGGTCATACATGAGGAAATGCAAATGGCCAGTATATGGAAAATATACTCAGCTGTCCTTGTTTTCTATATTTTTATAAGTGTCTGAATGTATTCACAAACATCCACACACTCTTAGGTGCCCACATACAAACACCACAAAACAGATGAGAGGGTACATATATCATGGGAATGCTGGTATTGGTGACTACACAAAGTGCTCTTGAGAGTCCCTTGGACTGCAAGGAGATCAAACCAGTCAATCCCAAAGGAAACTAATCCTGAATATTCATTGGAAGGACTGCTGCTGAAGCCAATGCACCAATACTTTGGCCATCTGATGCGAAGAGCTGACTAATTAGAAAAGACCCTGAACCTGGGAAAGATTGAAGTCAGGAGGAGAAAGGGATGACAGAAGATGAGACAGTTGGATGGCATCACTGACCCAATGGACGTGAGTTTGAACAAGCTCTGGGAGATGGTGAAGATCTGGGAAGCCTGCATGCTGCAGTCAATGGGGTCGGAAAGGGTCAGACACGACTGAGCGAATGAACTGAACTGAACTGAACTGAATGATTTAATTCCCAATTTTCCTATTGCTTGCTAGAATAAACATATCAAAACAAGACAAAATTTTCATCCTGGAAAATAACCATATTCATTTTTAAAGAGTTTGAATATGAAATATCAAACCATGTGTCCAAAAATGCCTCTAAAAATGCAAGGCAGGTCTTATCTGGTAGCTCAGAGGTAAAGAATCTGCTTGCCAGTGCTGGAGACACAGTTCCATCCTTGATGCTGAAAGATCCCACATGCCTCAGATCAAATAAGCCCATGCACCACACTATTGAGCCTGTGCTTCTGGAAACCACAACAACTGAGGCCATGGTACTGCAACTACTGAAGCCTGCATACCCTAAAACCCATGCTCCACAGCAAGAGAAGCCACCACAAGGAGAAGCCTGCACACCACAACTAGAGAGTAGGCTCCACTCACTACAACTAGAGAAAAGCCCTCACAGCAACCAAGACGAAGCTCACCTGAAAGTAAATAAACACATAAAATTAGGTAGATATATTCCTAAGTATTTTATTCTTTTCTTTGCAATGGTGAATGGAATTGTTTCCTTAATTTCTCTTTCTGTTTTCTCATTGTTAGTGTATAGCAATGCAAGGGATTTCTGTGTGTTAATTTTACATCCTGCAACTTTACTATATTCATTGATTAGCTCTATTAATTTTCTGGTAGAGTCTTTAAGGTACTCTATGTAGAGGATCATGTCATCTGCAAACAGTGAATTTTACTTCTTCTTTTCCAATCTGGATTCCTTTTATTTCTTTTCCTGCTCTGATCACTGTGGTCAAAACTTCCAAAACTATGTTGAATAGTAGTGGTGAGAGTGGGCACCCTTGTCTTGTTCCTGACTTTAGGGGAAATGCTTTCAACTTTTCACCATTGAGGATAATGTTTGCTGTGGGTTTGTTATATATAGATTTTATTATGTTGAGGTATGTTCCTTCTATTCCTGCTTTCTGGAGAGTTTTCATCATAAATCGATGTTGAATTTTGTCAAAGGCTTTCTCTGCATCTATTGTGATAATCATATGATTTTTATTTTTCAATTTGTTAATGTGGTTTATTACATTGATTGATTTGTGGATATTAAAGAATCCTTGCATTCCTGGGATAAAGCCCACTTGGTCATGATGTATGACCTTTTTAATATGTTGTTGGATTCTGTTTGCTAGAATTTTTTTAAAAACACAGGCCTAATTCACTATTAGGCATCCTAAGAATTACTGCTTTTTCTGAACATATAAAGTTGCCAATGATTGGCTGATCTCAGCCTTTTTCAAAAATCTTTTTATTTTTTAAAAATGATTTTTGCCAAGTGTATTATCAATTATTGGGGATAAATTTATACCAGTTCACAGTTCTTTACATGTAGAAATTAATTCCTTAAATATTGGGAACTGATTCTGCTTTGAGTTGCATTCTTGTGTAATGTCTCATGTTTTCTAGAAGTATTTGTATATGCTTTTAAAGGACTGACTGCTGCACTTCAGTCCTTTAAAATAATGGTAATATATTTTTTCCCATATATAAAAGGTCACTCAAGAGAGTAGGAAGAAAAAGTTATTTGGGCCCATGGGTTTTCTCTCTAATGGCTGCTTCTACTTGGCATTTGTAAACTTTACCAAAGTAGAAGACATAAAACTTACACTTCATGATAAAATATATTTCAAGATTCTGTTGGTTATTTATGACTTTGGTAAAATCACAGTCATCTGAATTATATCAAATATAAAAGCCAGGAACTGACTAACCTTGGTTATCTCTTCCAAGTATGCAATAAGGCTACTTCTGATAAATTCTGCCCTGAAAGTCTTATTTAAAGAATCCTTGTAGGCCTACCAACCATGTTTGGTTTGTGAGTTGCACATAAATTACCCATGTGCTTACTCTCAGTAGGGTCTCCTAGGGTCTTCATCAAAGAGCATCCAACAGCAAGTTTCTCTCCAATATCCTGAGTCTAATGACACCTGGAGAAAATGTTTGTATAAGGAGCTAAAAGAACACCAACCCTCCCATCTTGAGCTCAATTCAATCTTGAGGAAAATCTAGCACAGAAGTGTCACCCCACCAACCATGGTTGCTTCAAAATTGGAAGTTGGAACTTCTACTGACAGCCAGCATGTAAGGCCAAAGTGGATAGGACTACTCTCTCTCTCTTTGATATTTATGAACAGTAGATTCCTGGAATTTTGGAGCTGGGTAAACTCACTTAAGAACTTCTATCATTAACAGTGGGGAATAAAATGTAACAGTCCGGGGACTGAATAAAGAATGTTATTTGTACCACAAATAACATAGAGTCACAAACTGAATACTAATAAAATGGTTTTTGAAGTTGACCAATTGAATAAATTTTCTTATGAGGCTACAAGAAAAGTCATGTGTATTTATAAGTATGTATGGTAGATGAGTCTTACTAATATCCTGAAGTTTTCACACTTCCTTGCATCTGTGGTAGTGCTTGCCTCCACTGATTGTGGCTTTGGACAGGTAGTTATTGACCCAAACAACTTTGAAAAAGCACTTGGGTATTTCACTTTCTTTCTTGGACCCCTGCATAACCTCAAGAACACCTGTGGATTAAGCTTCAGAGGATGAGACATGTGGCTAGACCTGAGCTGTCCCACAGAAGCCATGTTGCATCATCCAGTACTCAGCCAACCCAGAAGTTGACGTCAGACACACGAGTGAGCCCAGCCAAGATCAGCAGACCTACTAAGATGAGTGCTACATCCATACGAAGTAACAAGTGGTTATTGTTTTAAACCACTAAGATTTGGAGTGATTTGTTAACCAGGAATTTGTGATATTACATGTGATCAGATTACAGCAATGAATTAGAAATCTATGAGTTAAATTAAAAAAGCTGATAGTGAGGATTATATGTCTTTGAGTTTCTTTATTTATATATGAAGAAAAGTGGAAAGTGTCAGTCGCCCAATTGTGTCCAACTCTTTGCAACAAATAGTCCAACTCACATATTTCCAGCCTGAGATGTGACATGTGATAAGACTTCAAAGCAAGGAGATTTCATCTTAGACATTTTTACTGACAGCAGTGAGAAATGTTGTCATGTATATTAATATAGGCAGTTTTCTGAAAATCTTTGTTGCTCTCTTGAAAGAAAGTGAAAGTGTTAGTCACTCAGTTGTCTAGTTCTTTGCAACCCATGGACAGTAGCCCTTCAGTCTCCTCTGTCCATGGAATTCTCCAGGCAAGAATACTGGAGTGAGTTGTCATTCCCTTCTCCAGGGGATCTTCCTGACCCAGGGATCGAATCTGGGTCCCCTGAATTGCAGGCAGATTCTTTATCAACTGTGCCACTAGGAAGCCCCAATTACTCTCTTGGGCAAACATTGTTCACAGAGAAAACAATTGCCACACAGAATCATTTCTATTCTTAATTTTGAAAAATAATATATAAATAGAAGGATAACAAAAATGTTTATATCATTCACCCCACATTTAAGCATGACTATATTTTATATTAAAAATAATTTTTTTAAAGAAATAATAAAAATAGGCCTAAAAATAAAATTAAAAATTTTTTATTGGTTTCTCCTGGAATCACTTTCTTCTCTCCTTTCCAAGGTGATGGTTATCATGAATTTGGTGTATATTTGGTTATTTTTCAAATAATAATAATAATAAAGAATTATTATTATCTATTTTTATTTATCTCATTATTTTTGGTGTTTTAACATATAATTTCAAAGCATAACTCTAACACTTGGCTACTGATGGACATTTGAGCTGTTTTCTATTTTCATTATTACAGAAAAGCCCAAAATATGTATCTTTGTTCATATTTTCTTGAGAATATACCTAGAAATGGCAATCCTGTTTCTTAGCTATGCATCTTTTAATTTTTACAAAATGGTGCTAAATTGATTTCCACAGCAGTTGTGATAACTTACACTTTTACCAACAGTGCATATGAATTCTCATTTTCACATACTCAGGCCATACTTGACCTTATCAAACTTGTAAAGATTATGTCAATCAAATAGGTATAAGATATTACTTGTTCTTTAAGTTTCATTTATTTCCCTGAATGTTAGCGAAAATAACCACTGTTTCATTTGTTCACTATCAATGCAGGTTTCTCTTTTGTGAAGTACCTCATCATTTCATTTACCCATTTTGAGTCATCCTTTTTATGTTAATTGATATAACTTTCATATGTTCTAAGCTTTCTGGATACTGTACTAAATCTTTGACTGTTATGTGTGTTATAACGTTTTGTCTCACTCTGACTCATGTCTTTTTGTTCATGCTATCTGTATTAGTTATCTATTACTGTAAAACAAATGACCACAAACTTAGGTTAAAATTACACATGTGTTTTATCTTACAGTTTTCATGGGTCAGCAATCTAGATGTGCCTTAATGCAGAACTTCTTACAAAGCTACAATTAAGATGTCACACAGGGGTCAGGGTCTTATTTGAAGGACCTGCTGAAGAAGACTCCACCCACTGATATGATTTTTGGCAATATGCAGTTCCCTTTGGTCTGGACTAAGGGACTAACTTCTTTTCTGGCTGTTGAAAAGGTAACATGGCAACTTGTTTCATCAAAGCAACCAAGAGAGAGAAGGTACCAGCAAGATAGTTGTCAGAACCTTTTGTAATCTAATCATAGAAGTGAGTTGCCTATATGTTGGGGGTTACTGTTGGCTAGAAGCAAGCTCCTCCAGGGGAGCAGATTACCAAAGTCATGAATACCAAATGAATATTTGGAGACTCTGCTAGAAATTACCTATTTCAGTGTCTTATTTTGTACAGAAGCTTTTTTGATGTAATTCAACCTGTCAATCTATTACTTTCAATAATGACTTGTTTAAGGTTTTAAATTTTCCTTTAACTCTATATTCAAAAATCATTATATATTCTGAGGTAGGAAAGATAATACTTTTATAGGTCCACTTTTATCCAAAGTTAGTTTTTACCCACTTAGCATATTTTATGATATGAATTTTGGATTATATTTTCCATATAGGAAACCAAATATGCTAATTCATCCTGCCACTCAGAATTTCAAATCCTTATTTTTTTCTCATATCAATGTCCCATGCATGATTTTGTTTCCTTTTGTTTTATTCAGTTTATTTATTTGTTTAAGTACCACTACTATACTTTTTAAAAAAATTATCTTAGTTATGGAATCTTTATCATGCATCTTGATAATTGGTAGGCAAGTCATCTTTCTTCTACTTTTCCAAAATGATCTTAGTTATTCCATTACTTTTTCTCTTCTATACATCTCAAAATAAATTTGTCAAATTATTTGATAAATTGTGTTTACTGTTCATTGGAATTGACTATATTTTCTGTTATGGCTAGAAACAAAAAGAATGGAAATCTTTTTATATTGGATTATTTCATCCAGGATATATTTCACCATTTCATAAGGTCTTTCTTTTGGTTTTTTAATTTTTTAAAACAAGTTTTCTCCAAAAAGGGCTTATATAGCTTTTGTTTCTGATTATTCAAATTTATTTAGATACCTAGTAATTTTTGTTACCATTTTGAATTATCTTTTACATAGATTAAATACACACACACACACACACACACACATATATAATCCAAATCTTCTGTTTGAGTAAATCTGGGTTTTCACAATATTGGTTCATAAAAATGGAAAAAGGACATTGCCTGTATAAGGTATCTGCTCTCTTCAGTTTGACCCAGTTTTGTGGTATGGGAAGACTGAGTCAGCATAATTTCTCTTATTAACTGGACAGAAACAGATGAGAATTATTCCATGAAAATGTAAGTACAAGGAGTCTCATTTTAATTTATTTCTTAAAATTAAATTAGAATGCGTGTCAGGCCCTCTCTAGTGAAGCTGTAGAATAAAATCCTTGAGGCTTCATGAACATTACAGAGCTATGGAGCTCAAAATTCTTCTCCTGTGTCGGTAGGAATAATGGAACCTTAAACTGTAATTTGGTTCTTGCTGGTGTTTTTTCTTAGTGGAAAATGCACCAATCCACTGAGCTATGCTGTGCTGGGATTCTCTTGGTCCTGCAAAAGCTTATACTATATTCTTCCCAAGTTTAGATTGATGCTAGGATCTCTTAAGTTAGGTCTCCAAGGATTCAACCTGCAGCATGTACCCAACTTTTGGGACTTTCCAGGTGGCTCAGTGGTATAAAATCCACCTGTCAATGCAGGAGATGCAGGTCTGGTCCCTACACACACACACACACACACATTCGTAGATTAAAAAAATGAGTTCTTGCTGGGTCTTCTGTCACAATTTTATTTTTCTCTATTATTGCTAATGATAAGTAATTTAAAACATTTTATAAAGAGGACCTAAAATAGTCAAAATTAGATGAAATTTTAGAGGTAAGAGACCACAGTCCCAAGAAAACATATGCTTATGGAAGGTGCTTTTTCTTCTACCCAGAGATAGCCATTCTCTGTCCTTTTCTATTTGGAAAACTTTTATGAAATATTTGGGGATCAGTGGCATCAGTGTTCTCGTGTTCCTGTTTTAAATCTCAAACTAACATAAGGCAAAATTTTGGATATCCTTTTTCCAAATGAGGAAACTGAGGCTTTAGAAGTGGTAACAAACTAGCATCCTAGGTTGAAATGGTAAGATCAGAGTGTCTTCTTGACTTTGAAGTCCATGCTTATAAGCATTGTATGATTATAATGTTTCCTTTGTTCATATACTCTGAATTATAAAGCATAAAAATATTTAAAATGACAATGTATTATTTGTTATATTAAGACCTTGATTATTTAGAATTGGATTAATCACAAACCCTGGTTTGTGACACTCTTATGTACAGCTTACCTTTGTGGCTATATTGTTTACTTAATAATAAATCAGCCAACTACCAAAAAAAGTCGGGTTTCCCTGGTGGCTCAGATGGTAAAGAATCTGTCTGAAACACAGGAGACCTGGGTCCGATCCCTGGGTCCAGAAGATCCCTTAGAGAAGGAAATGACAACCCACTCCAGTATTCTTGCCTGGAGAATTCCACTGACAGAGGAGTCTAGTGAGCTACAGTCCACGAGATCACAAAGAGTCGGACACGACTGAGGAATTAACACATACACCAAAACCAAAGCTAAACTTAAAAAAAATTACTTATTTGTTTATGATTCTGATGGGCCTTTGCTGCTGTGTGCAGGCCTTCTCTAGTTGTGCTGAGCAGGGACTACTCTCTAGTTGCAGTGCTCGGGGTTCTCACTGTGGTGGCTTCTCTTGTTGCAGAGTGTGGGTTCTGGGGCTTCAGGAGTTGTTGCCCATGGGCTCAGGATTTGCAGCTCGTGGGCTCTAGAGCATGACCTCAGTAGTTATGGCACACAGGCTTAGTTGCCCTGCAATATGTGCAAATCTTCTCAGACCTGGAATCGAACTCATCTCCCCTGCGTTGGCAATAGGTTCTTAACCACTGGACCATCAAGGAAATCCAAAAGCTAAACTTTTGATCATAACCTATCTAAATAGGATCCCTTCCCTTCCCACCTTTACCTCTCATTGCCGTAGATAACGATTATTCTGAATCCTATGTTCATAATTTCCTTCGATTTCCTCTCCCTGACCCAATATTTAAAACATAGTTACCAATGGTTTTCAAACTTCCAACCTTTTAAAAACATTCAAGACTTTAATCCAGCAGGAGTTCATTTTTAAAATATGATATGAGATAGAAATTCAACTTCATTATTTTCCAAATAACCAAACACTTTACCTGATTCTATTATTGAACGATCCACCCATTTCTCTCCTGTTATAGACCAAAGTCCATTGCTTACTGAGGCCTCTTTCTGCATTTTTGTTAAATTTCATCATTTAATATTTCTCTTCCTGTGTCATTACCTCCTTGTTGTAAATTCCATAGCTTCAAAATATATGTGGATTCCTGGTACGGCAAGCCTGCTCTTTCTGCTTCAGAAGGAATTTTCAAACAAGTCCTGAGTATTCCCAGCCTATTATAGTTCCCTGTAAATTGAAGCTTTATCTTATCTCTTGCTTTATCTTATCCAGGAAAAGCTTTGTCAAGATCTTAACTGCAATTGCATTAACTCTATAGGTAATTGGGGCGGGGGATGGATTAGAATATTTATAACAACAATTTAATCATAAAAATCTCTCCACTTATTTATAACTTCTTTGGTTTATCTCTGCAATTTTATAATTTTCTCTGTGGTGGTCATGCATATCCTCTGTTTGATTTATTCCTAGGTCCTTGGTATTCTCTGATATTATTATATATGATATCTTTTTCTTTAATTGTGTTTCCTAGGTATTGAAAGGTTGTTGCTGAACAATAAGACGCGGGATTCTTGGCCTCCGGAGGAGACGAATTCAATCCGGGGCCAGAGACGAGGCTGGATCGCTCAGAGCTTTTGTGTAATAAAGTTTTATTAAAGTATAAAGGAGATAGGGAAAGCTTCTGACATAGGCATCAGAAGGGGGCAAAAGAGTACCCCCCTCCTAGTCTTTAGCTGTATGTTATATAGTCACTCACAGTCTGTTAATGAAATGAAAGGAATGTCATAAAATTTAGAATGGCATCAGATAATTCATCCCAGGCTATAAAACGATTGACTTGAATCTTTTAGAAGGGCAGAATACCAACAAATAGTTCCGTTTACATAGATTAGGAGAACAATACCTGAGGAAGTAAGTTAGGCTGTTTAGCGGAACCAACTTGAAGATAGAGTCTGGGGTTCATTAACATAGCTTAAGACAACATTTCCATACGAAAAAGGAATGTATTGGTTAACTCAAAGTTTGAGAGTAGTTAGCTTTAGGTGAGACCAGGTGTCATGGCAACACAGAATGTTAAGAGAAACCTCCTTTTAAATTTGTATAGAGAAGGAAAAACAGATCGCTGGTTTGTTTCTTCCTGCCGCTTAAGAGAGATAAAAATGTCTGGCACTTACAGCCTCTTTCCTCCATTTGGAGACCCCTGGCCTTCTTGCCTGTTACCCTGTCAGTATTTAAGGATTTCTCTTATAGCTCAGACAGTAAAGAATCAGCCTGCAATGCAGGAGACCTGAAATTGAACCAGGGTCTGTTATATTGCAGGTGGATTGTTTACCAGCTGAGCTGCAACTCTATTATATCTAATAATATGCTTGTTTCCAATCCCAAAGAAAGGCAATGCCAAAGAATGCTCAAACTACCGCACAATTGCACCCATCTCACAGACTAGTAAAGTAATGATCAAAATTCTCCAAGCCAGGCTTCAGCAATACATGAACTGTGAACTTCCAGATGTTCAAGCTGGCTTTAGAAAAGGCAGAGGAACCAGAGATCAAATTGCAAACATCCGCTGGATCATCGAAAAAGCAAGAGAGTTCCAGAAAACATTTATTTCTCCTTTATTGACTATGCCAAAGCCTCTGACTGTGTGGATCACAATAAACTGTGGAAAATTCTGAAAGAGATGGGAATCCCAGACCACCTGACTTGCCTTTTGAGAAACCTGTATGCAGGTCAGGAAGCAACAGTTAGAACTGGACATGGAACAACAGACTGGTTCTAAATAGGAAAAGGAGTATGTCAAGGCTGTATATTGTCACCCTGCTTATTTAACTTATATGCAGAGTACATCATGAGAAACACTGGGCTGGCAGAAGCACAAGCTGGAATCAAGATTGCTGGGAGAAATATCAATAACCTCAGATATGCAGAGGACACCACCCTTATGGCAGAAAGTGAAGAGGAACTAAAAAGCCTCTTGATGAAAGTGAAAGAGGAGAGTGAAAAAGTTGGCTTAAAGCTCAACATTCAGAAAACTAAAATCATGGCCTCTGGTCCTGTCACTCCATGGCAAATAGATGGGGAAACAGTGGAAACAGTGACTGACTTTATTTTTCTGGGCTCCAAAATCACTGCAGATGGTGATTGCAGTCATGAAATTAAAAGACACTTACTCCTTGGAAGGAAAGTTATGACCAATCTGGATAGCATATTTAAAAGCAGAGACATTACTTTGCCAACAACGGTCTGTCTGGTCAAGGCTATGGTTTTTCCAGTGGTCATGTATGGATGTGAGAGTTGGACTATAAAGAAAGCTGAGCGCCAAAGAATTGATGCTTTTGAACTGTGGTGTTGGAGAAGACTCTTGAGAGTCCCTTGGATTGCAAGGAGATCCAACCAGTCCATCCTAAAGGAGATCAGTCCTGGGTGTTCATTGGAAGGACTGATGCTGAAGCTGAAACTCCAATACTTTGGCCACCCCATGGGAAGCATTGACTCATTGGAAAAGATCCTGATTCTGGTAGGGATTGGGGGCAGGAGGAGATGGGGACAACAGAGGATGAGATGGCTGGATGGCATCACCAACTCAAGGGACATGGGTTTGGGTAAGACTCCAGGAGTTGGTCATGGACAGGGAGGCCTGGCGTTATTCATGGGGTCACAAAGAGTCGGACACGACTGAGTGACTGAACCGAATATGTTTGTGAACTTTTTGTGGTTTCTGTGACCCATGCAAGTAGTGAAACAAACATCCCATGTAAATAGTGAAAAATGCAATTCTTAACTTTAAAATCCTTATGTGTCTCATTTCTTTTTCTTCTCTTACTGCACTAGGCAAGACGTCCAATATGTAAAAGTAATGATGCCAGAGATCATTATAATTAATTTTAAGTGGGTATTTTAAATGTTGTTTCATGTAGAATGACGTTTCATCTAGTTTTAGATTTCATTTTTTTTAATTTTTAGCAGAACTTAAAATTGTCTTCTACTCCAGTTTTAGTGAATTTTTTTCTTTAAAAATCATGAATGGGCATATATTTTGTAAGTGCTTATTTTCTACAACATTAAAACGATTATGTATTTTTTCTCTTAATGTGACATAGTGACAAAGGCACTAAGTCAAGTGTCATTACCTAGTTCATTTCCATCCCAGGGCTCAGCTTTTGGCCCTCTGTCATTTGTTGATACCATAGGGAATTTGAGACATACTCCTGAGTAGAGATACAAGGATCTTTGTGATTAGTCTTCCTGTCACTAGGAGGAAGAAAGTTACCAGGATAGAAGACCTACATAATTGTTCCTACTTTAAATGAGTTTAATATGCTTCTTTCTTTGACATGTGTGTAGATCCTGCTAGACAGTTACCTGAACTTATGAAAATTTTGATACAGCTTAATCAGTAAATCTGGCACAATTTTACTACTTTCTGTTGTTTATTGAAGAACTACATAATATCACTAAACGGTTAAAAATGCATTCATGGCTTGTTCCTTCCCAGTTATTTATATTTCAAAGACATAGCCAAGTAAACAGAAGAAGAATGGGAACTAAATAAAAATATGAGCTATGGTCACTTTTGATGACTATTTAGATGTCATCACAGTTAATTCATTAACAGAGAAACTGCCATATGATCAGATGAGATTTTGCTTTCAAGATTGACCTAAGTAGTGAAAGGTTGAAAAGAAATGAGCAGAGAGTTTCTGGAATGAGAGTCCCTTCACTTGTTTGTGTTTCCCACAAAATATACGTGATTGGCTCCAGAACAAAGACACAGCAAAGGGAGTAAAAATACTTATATACTCGAAGTCTAATAACAATGTCTGTTTTCAATTTTTATTCTTTTTGTAAATTGGAGAAAAGTACATAAATCATGAATATTCTAATGAATTTAACACTAGTTTCTTCTCTGTTCAAAAATGTTGCAGCTGCTTATGAGGGCAGAACCTCAAATTCTCAATCTCCAGTTTTTCGAATGAACAGAACTTAGGTCACATTTGTCCTGGGTCCTATTTCTCCTTAGTCATCCCATAATGGTAAAGGGCAGTTTCTAGATACAGATTTATCAGCTTTGAGATTTTGGGAGAGTTTCTTAATTTTATTTTCTGTAAAAATTGGACCTCTGACAGACTCAGCTTACTTCTAAAGGTAATTTGTTTAATTAGGTTATGCTATGTAAGAGTCACTAATTGTTTCTTTACAATTTGATTTGAGGCAGGCATTACATTTTACAGCTAAGGAGAAAATCAATCCAGTTTTTGACAGGAGTATGTTCCAAGGGTAAGAATGAAGTCATCACACTTTTTATAGATCATCCTTTGCCTCCTTTCTTTTTTGAGGGCAGAAGTCACATTCTACTTTTTTATCATCTTGGTCATTTGAACGAGTGATTTGTTTGCCAGCACTTGGTCTGTTCACTGTATACTACTTCTGTGTGTGCTATTGTCAAGGGAGCTGCAAAGTGCAAGCAATAAAGTGACTTGAAATGAATATGAGCTTTACTAGGTAAGTAAATATAATTTGGGAGTATAATTTGATAAAAGTCCATTTTCTACCCATTGTGTAATCTATAATCCTTAGGTTATAACTAAGTAAGACCACTGAATATGCCTTCTCAGGTGGGCCCCTGTAATAGCTTCTGTCTTTAATTCCACTTCCTTTCTTCTACCATGAGATGAGAGAATGATTAGGATTTCACAAAAAAATATATAAACCTAATAGTGTTACTAAGTGGAATCTGAGATCATTCTTATAAAATGAAATTTGTGATTATCTGGAAATCCACTGGCTAAAAGATAAAGACTATGAAACAAATCATACACATGGGAAACGGCCTTCTCCTCATGTTAATGGCTCACTTACCACCAAATATTATCGCCAATAACATTATCCTTCTGTCATCATGTTCCACCTTAAGCTTGTAATGTCTGGACCAAAAAAAAAAAAAAAAAGGCAATACAATATGAATTGTATGTTTTTTTTAGATTACATCTTTTTACATTTTAAAATCACTTTTAGTAGGCTTCAATTTTAAGATAATGAGATAAAATGAAATATCCTTGTCCCACAAAATATAGTATTATTCTAAATTTATTGGTGAAGATAGAGCAGAGCACTTAGCATCTTAAGAGAGAAAATTAATAAAAGTGATTGCATTTTAGTAAGTTGTTCTTTAGCAATTTATATCACTTATATGTATATGCATACATAGTTTTTGGCACTACTCAAACATGACTCCATCAGCTAATACTAAGTCAATTAAACATAACCCATTGCATCTCTCTTCATCTGGGTTCCTGCAGACTCTATTACAAAGATTTGAGTACAAGAAGCATATTTGGAAGGTGATCCAGGAAATAACAGGGTACTGGTGACATCTAGTCCACAACCCAGTTGTGTCTCAGGATGTCCTAGAATAAATACAACTGAGAAATAATGTGATTCACTAAAGATTTAACCCTACAAGACCTCTCTTATCAGTGATGCCAAAACCCTTATGTATACCAATATCACAGAAAATTGTCACAACATATTTTAATTATTTATTTTCTCTTTAGTTTCTGCTTCCTCTCCCATCCCATAAAACCTTCTCTGACTGCCTACCATCAAGAAATCTGTCTCCTTTAAATCCACATAGTGCTTCTTGCATGTACCAGTTATTAGCAATAGCCATGTTCTCCTTTGTAATATTATTTATACATTTATGCACCCGTTTTCTCACATCTTGATGTATGTATCTACATCCCAGTACCTAACACTTAGTGGACATCCAAAAATACTTTGCTTATCTTGCTGTAAATAAAGGAAATGAATGGTTCCCAAAGTTTAACACCTAAGAATTATGAATTTACTTGCCTTTAATAAAAAGAGTTGGGGTCCTTACAAAATAAGAATAAAGTCAATATAAAATGAACAATAAGTAGTAGCATTATAAACAATAATTTTTAAAAATTAAGAATGCAGAAGTGTATTTTTGAGCTATGCAATATTTATCAAAAGCTTCTAAAATAATGCACCCATGACTATTCACTGAATTTTACCTATGTTGTCATTTAAAACCTGAAAATGTTTCTTTTGCCTTGGTAAAAAGCAAGTCTGAGAATTTCTGTCAATTGTTATACATTTCAGTTTTCTCAGGAAAAAAAAAAGTGACTTTTCCCTGCCACCACCTCCCATGCCCAGCTGAAAGCCTGTTACCTTCTCCAATGATGCAAACTATGGAAATAAGTAGCTGGATTGCTACTGATCTAGGTCCTGCAGCCTCAGAATATGGTGGTCTTGCAGGAGCCATAAATTAAGGAACACCTTCCTGGTAGCTTTGGTCAACCAATCTGATTGTTTACAAGACTAGGATAGTTTTAAAAGTGAAAGTAAAGTAGTCCAGTTGTGTCCGACCCTTTGCAACCCATGGACTGGTACAGCCTACCAGGGTCCTCCGTCCAGGGAGCTTTCCAGGCAAGAGTATTGGAGTGGTTTGCCATTTCCTTTTCCAAGAGCTCTTCCCCACTCAGAGATTGAACCTGGGTCTCCTGCCTTGCAGGCAGACAGACACTACCATCTGAGCCACCAGGGAAGCTAAAAGAATGGTTTTAGCTCACTATTAAAATCCCAAGTCATGGCCAAAAGGTACGTGCCTCAATATTTTTCAGTTATTTTGAACGACACATGAAAGCCACTTGGTTTTGAAGACTATGGAAGCTCTATTCACATGATTGACTTTTGCTCAAAGAAATACCAAAATGTTGCTCATCTCCACTTCACTCTTGGCAGTTAATTTTTTTAAAGATTTGTTTATATCTTGCAGTCTTCAGTAGAGTGGCAAATAAATTCAGAACTTCAGTAAGTTTAGAAATAAACTTTGAACTCCAGTAAAGAGAGAGAAACTCTGCATGCCATTCCTTTGATCAAAACGGTTCAATATTTTTCATGCAACGATCACATCTAAGCATCTAAAGATATACTTAGTGAGGTGTTAAAAATAAAAGTGTGTACAAGCCAACTTAATCATGTGTTTATTTACCTCCAAATAAAATCTTGGAGGTATAATGTATAAAAAGATTCAAAATCTAATCTGAAGATTGTGGATTGCATAGTGACAAAGAATAAATTATGTAGGTAATGTATGACTAACACACTATAGAGGAAGATTTTCATGCAAAATAAATTTAGCAAGCTACCTTATTTATAGTTTTATTTTATGATTTCCCCTGCTGGAACCTTTTCAAGAGAAACTAGTTGGCATTAAGAAAAATAAAAATCTATTCATCACTTTTATTTTTTTTTTTAACCTCTTCACATAGTTTTTTTTTTTTTTTTTTTTTTTTTTTTTTTACTTACTTTTTCAAGACTTCTGGTAGACATTTAGCTTTCTTTGTATTCTCTCAGAGGAAAAACACACATTTTAAGTCATCTGTAAAATCTATAAATACAATGAACAGAATCTTTTCACTCTAAAATAGTGTTCATTCAAGCTGAGAATATCCTCTTAAATTCTGGATTTCTTTCAGATGGCTATTTTGAAATGTTTTGTATTATTTTGGTTATATTTTAGTATTTTAGGCAACTTGCACATCTGTGAGCCTTGAACTGTGTTAATTAAAGCAGCCAAAAATAAGTAGCAATAATAATGAATTTCAAAGCAAGATTTACAACACACAGAGGCCATAGTTCAACTAGGATAAAAGTTTGTCTGAATGTGATTTTAAAATAAGTATTTACTAACATCCTGATTGTAAATATTTTGATTTGTAGTGACAGTTGAAGAAAGTATCTATTTACTTTTAAATCCTTGGAAATTTTCCAGGACTAAGATAAAGCATCAGCCAGTTTTAATAGTGTGAGTCAACATTATACATGGGGATATCACACAGTGACGAAGTGTCCGCAGTGCCTTGTATTTTATGACTTAACTATGGAGAATTCCAGAATCAAATTCAAAGGGGAAATAATAGTAAAAAATAGCAATACAGTATATTTAAAGTATAGCATCCTAACCAATCACCTAATGACATCCTTCCAGTAGGAATTTTCTCTGTCTTTAGGCTATGAAATTGGCTGTGTGTGTGTCTGTGCTCAGTCACTCGGTCGCGTCTGACTCTTTGTGACCCGTGGACTGTCACCTGCTAGGCTCCTTTGTCCATGGAATTTTCCAGGCAAGAATACTGGAGAAGGTTGCCATTTTATACTCCAGGTATCTTCCTGAACCAGGGATGAGTCTCCTGCACTGGTTGGCAGATTCTTTACCACTGAAACGGGCTACTAGCCCTCGAAAGGGATCTGCTTTCCCTTGAGCCGACCTGCTGTTCTAACAGCAACTCTCATGCTAATAAATTCTGTTCGCCTCTTGAACAAACAAACAAAATATGCCTTTTATATTTTTTCAAAGGAGACCACTTAGAATAAGTTCCAGACTTAAAAGATGGAAGTAAAGAAATGAGCCAAAGCCTGTTAATACAATGAGAACATCCAACTTTTCACAATGAGAGCAGAGCCAGTTCACTCAGAGGTTAGTTAAATAATTGTTTTAAGGACTCACTGTCCTTTCTGGGAAAATGAACAGTGTAAGGTTAAAGCTCTCACGATGCGAAAAATTGGAGCAATTATGCACATAGATTGATACATACTCACAAAATACTGACTTCATTTACTGAATCACTGGGGGCACTTTAAATGTTTATTTGCATTTTACAGTTAATATAGTTGTGCTGAAATCTCAATACCAACTTATCTCTATTAGATATCACTCAGCCCATTGTGATTGCCAAGTCTGTTGCTGGTTGTACATTACAGTCATGGGTGTATTTGGCTATGGTTACCTTTGATAATAGGAGGAAGAGTATAAACAAATGAAGAAGTTAATGTGAATTTTGGGGGGAGGAGGGTTACTTTTTGGATAACCAACTGCTCAAAAGTTCTTGAGGAAGATTAAGATTTGAGGTTGATTGTATGCACTCCTATATCCAAGTGCTTAGAACAATCCCTGAAACAGTTAAGAAATTTAAAATTATCTTTCAGGCGAATGAACTGAGGTGATACAAGCACTGATAAAATAATAAAAAGACAACTTATTTGGAAGATCTCTTTTCCCATATCAGTTCAGTTCAGGCACTCAGTCATGTCTGACTCTTTGTGACCCCATGGACTACAGCACGCCAGGCCTCCTGTCCATCACCAACTCCCGGAGTTTACCCAAACTCATGTCCATTGAGTTGGTGATGCCATCCAACCGTCTTATCCTCTGTCTTCCCCTTCTCTCCCACCTTCAATCTTTCCCAGAACCAGGATCTTTTCTAATGAATCAGTACTTTGCATCAAGTGGCCAAAGTATTGGAGCTTCAGCTTAAGCATCAGTCCTTCCAATAAATATTCAGGACTGATTTCCTTTAGGATGGACTGGTTGGATCTCCTTGCAGTCCAAGGGACTCTCAAGAGTCTTCTCCAACACCACAGTTCAAAAGCATCAGTTGATATATACACCCAACATAGGAGCACTGCAATATATAAGACAAATGCTAACAAGTATGAAGGGGAAATTAACAATAACACAATAATAGTGGGAAACTTTAATACCCCACTCACACCTATGGATAGATCAACTAAACAGAAAATTAACAAGGAAGCACAAACTTTAAATGATACAATAGACCAGTTAGACCTAACTGATATCTATAGGACATTTCACCCCAAAACAATGAATTTCACCATTTTCTCAAGTGCACATGGAATATTCTCCAGGATAGGTCACATCCTGGGCCATAAATCTAGCCTTGGTAAATTAAAAAAAATTGAAATCATTCCAAGCATCTTTTCTGACCATAAGGCAGTAAGATTAGATGTCAATTACAGGAGAAAAACTATTAAAAATGCCAACATATGGAGGCTGAACAATACGCTGCTGAATAACCAACAAATCACAGAAGAAATATAAAAAGAAATAAAAATATGCATATAAATGAATGAAAATGAAAACACAACAACCCAAAACCTATGGGACACTGTAAAAGCCATGCTAAGGGGAAGGTTCATAGCAATACAGGCTTACCTTAAGAAACAAGAAAAAAGTCAAATAAATAATCTAACTCTACACCTAAAGCAACTAGAAAAGGAAGAAATGAAGAACCCCAGGGTTAGTAGAAGGAAAGAAATCTTAAAAATTAGGGCAGAAATAAATGCAAACTGAACAAAAGAGACCATAGCAAAAATCAACAGAGCCAAAAGATGGTTCTTTGAGAAGTTTAATAAAATTGACAAACCATTAGCCAGACTCATCAAGAAACAAAAGGAGAAAAATCAAATCAACAAAATTAGAAATGAAAATGGAGTGATCACAACAGACAACCCAGAAACACAAAGGATCATAAGAGACTACTATCATCCACTATATACAAATAAAATGGACAACTTGGAAGAAACGGACATATTCTTAGAAAAGTACAACTTTCCAAAACTGAACCAGGAAGAAATAGAAGATCTTGACAGACCCATCACAAGCAAGGAAATTGAAACTCTAATCAGAAATCTTCCAAGAAACAAAAGTCTAGGACCAGATGGCTTCACAGCTGAATTCTACCAAAAATCTAGAGAAGAGCTAACACCTATCCTACTCAAACTCTTCCAGAAAATGGCAGAGGAAAGTAAGCTTCCAAACTCATTCTATGAGGCCACCATCACCCTAATTCCAAAACCTGACAAAGATGCCACAAAAAAAGAAAACTACAGGCCAATATCGCTGATGAACATAGATGCAAAAATCCTTAACAAAATTCTAGCAAACAGAATCCAACAACATATTAAAAAGATCATACATCATGATCAAGTGGGCTTTATCCCAGGGATGCAAGGATTCTTCAATATCTACAAATCAATCAATGTAATACACCACATTAACAAATTGAAAGATAAAAACCATATGATTATCTCAATAGATGCAGAGAAAGCCTTTGACAAAATTCAACATCCATTTATGATAAAACCTTCCAGAAAGCAGGAATAGAAGGAACATACCTCAACATAATAAAAGCTATATATGACAAACCCACAACAAACAGTATCCTCAATGGTGAAAAATTGAAAGCATTTCCCCTAAAGTCAGGAACAAGACAAGGGTGCCCACTCTCACCACTACTATTCAACAGTTTTGTAAGTTTTGGCCGCAGCAATCAGAGCAGAAAAAGAAATAAAAGGAATCCAGATTGGAAAAGAAGAAGTAAAACTCTCACTGTTTGCAGATGACGTGATCCTCTACATAGAAAACCCTAAAGACTCTACCAGAAAATTAATAGAGCTAATCAACGAATATAGTAAAGTTACAGGATATAAAATCAACACACAGAAATCCCTTGCATTCCTATACACAAACAATGAGAAAACAGAAAGAGAAATTAAGGAAACAATTCCATTCATCATTACAATGAAAAGAATAAAATACTTAGGAATGTATCTACCTAAAGAAACAAAAGACCTATATACAGAAAACTATAAAACACTGATGAAAGAAATCAAAGAGGACAAAAATAGATGAAGAAATATACCGTGTTCATGGATTGGAAGAATCAATACAGTGGAAATGAGTATACTACCCAAAGCAATCTATAGATTCAATACAATCGCTATCAAGGTACCAACGGTATTCTTCACAGAACTAGAACAAATAATTTCACAATTTGTATGCAAATACAAAAAAAACCTCAAATAGCCAAAGCAATCTTGAGAAAGAAGAATGGAACTGGAGGAATCAATCTGCCTGACTTCAGTCTCTACTGCAAAGCCACAGTTATCAAGACAGTATGGTACTGGCACAAAGACAGAAACATAGATCAATGGAATAAAATAGAAAGCCCAGAGATAAATCCACGTACCTATGGCCACCTTATCTTTGACAAAGGAGGCAAGAATATGCAATGGAGTAAAGACAACCTCTTTAACAAGTGGTTCTAGGAAAACTGGTCATCCACTTGTAAAAGAATGAAACTAGGACACTTTCTAACACCATACACAAAAATAAACTCAAAATAGATTAAAGACCCAAACGTAAGACAAGAATCTATAAAACTCCTAGAGGAAAACATAGGCAAAACACTCTCCGACATGAATCAGAGCAGGATCCTCTATGACCCACCTCCCAGAATATTGGAAATAAAAGCAAAAATAAACAAATGGGACCTAGTTAAAATTAAAAGCTTCTGCACAACAAAGGAAACTATAAGCAAGGTGAAAAGACAGCCTTCAGAATGGAAGAAAATAATAGCAAACGAAGCTACAGACAAATAATTAATCTCAAAATATACAAGCAACTCCTGCAACTCAATTCCAGTAAAATAAATGACTCAATCAAAAAGTGGGCCAAAGAACTAAACAGACATTTCTCCAAAGAAGACATACAGATGGCTAACAAACACATGAAAAGATGCTCAACATCACTCATTATCAGAGAAATGAAAATCAAAACCACAATGAGGTACCACTACACGCCAGTCAGGATGGCTGCTATCCAAAAGTCTACAAGCAATAAATGCTGGAGAGGGTGTGGAGAAAAGGGAACCCTCTTACACTGTTGGTGGGAATGCAAACTAGTACAGCCACTATGGAGAACAGTGGAAGTTCCTTAAAAGCCTGGAAATAGAACTGCCATATGACCCAGCAATCCCACTGCTGGGCATGCACACTAAGGAAATCAGAATTGAAAGAGACACGTGTACCCCAATGTTCATTGCAGCACTATTTCTAATAGGCAAGGACGTGGAAGTTACCTAGATATCCATCAGCAGACGAATGGATAAGAAAGCTGTGGTACATATACACAATGGAATATTACTCAGCCATTAAAAAGAATTCCTTTGAATCAGTTCTAATGAGGTGGATGAAACTGGAGCCCCTTATACAGAGTGAAGTAAGCCAGAAAGATAAAACCACTACAGTATACTAACGCATATATATCAAATTTAGAAAGATGGTAACGATAACCCTGTATGTGAGACAGCAAAAAAGACACAGATGTATAGGACAGTTTTTTGGACTCTGTGGGAGAGGGCGAGGGCGGGATGATATGGGAGAATGGCATTGAAACATGTAAATTATCATATGTGAAACGAATCGACAGTCCAGGTTTGAAGCATGATACAGGGTGCTCGGGGCTATTGCACTAGGATGACCCAGAGGGATGGGATGGGGAGGGAGATGGGAGGGGGGTTCAGGATGGGGAACATATGTACACCCATGGCAGATTCATGTCAATATATGGGAAAACCAATACAATATTGTAAAGTAAAAATAAATAAATAAATAAAACTGAAGGGAAAAAAACCACACATCAATTCTTCAGTACTCAGCTGTCTTGATAGTCCAACTCTCACATCCATACATGATTACTGAAAAAGCCATAGCCTTGACAAGATGGACCTTTTTGACAAAGTAATGTCTCTGCTTTTTAATATGCTGTCTAGGTTGGTCATAACTTTCCTGCCAAGAAGTAAGCACCTTCTAATTTCATGACTGCAGTCGCCATCAGGAGTGATTTTGGAGCACCCCCCACACACACACACACACAAAATAAAGACTGCCATTGTTTCCCCATCTATTTGCCATGAAGTGATGGGACCGGAGCCATGATCTTAGTTTTCTGAATGTTGAGCCTTAAGCCAACATTTTCACTCTCCTCTTTCACTTTCATCAAGAGGCTCTTTAGTTCTTCTTTGCTTTCTGCCATAAGGGTGGTGTCGTCTGCATATCTGAGGTTATCAATATTTCTCCCAGCAATCTTGATTCCAGCTTAATCCAGCCCAGCATTTTTCATGATGTACTCTGCATATACATTAAATAAGCAGGGTGACAATATACAGCCTTGACATATTCCTTTTCCTATTTGGAACCAGTCTGTTGTTCCATGTCCAGTTCTAACTGTTGCTACCGATTTCTCAAGAGGCAGATCTGGTGGTCTGGTATTTCCATGTCTTTCAGAATTTTCCACAGTTTATTGTGATCCACACAGTCAAAGTCTTTGGCAGTCAATAAAGGAGAAATAGATGTTTTTCTGGAACTCTCTTGCTTTTTCAATAATCCAGTGGATGTTGGCAATTTGATCTCTGGTTCCTCTGCCTTTTATAAATCCAGCTTGAACATCTGGAAATTCATGGTTCACATATTGTTGAAGTCTTGCTTGGAGAGTTTTCAGCATTACTTTGCTAGCATGTGAGATGAGTGCAATTGTGTAGTAGTTTGAGCATTCTTTAGCACTACCTTTCTTAGGAATTGGAATGAAAACTGATCTTTTCCAGTCCTGTGGCCACTGCTGAGTTTTCCATATTTGCTGGCATATTGAGTGCAGCACTTTCACAGCATCATCTTTTAGGATTTGAAATCGCTCAACTGGAATTCCATCACCTCCACTAGCTTTGTTTGCAGTGATGTTTCCTAAGGCCCACTTGACTTCGCATTCCAGGATGTCTGGCTCTAGGTGAGTGATCACGCCATCATGATTATCTGGGTCATGAAGATCTTTTTTGTACAGTCCTTCTGTATATTCTTGCCACCTCTTCTTAATGTCCTCTGCTTCTGTTAGGTCCATACCATTTCTGTCCTTTATTGAGCCCATCTTTGCATGAAACGTTCCCTTGATATCGCTAATTTTCTTGAGGAGATTTCTAGTTTTTCCCATTCTGTTGTTTTCCTCTATTTCTTTGCACTGATCAGTAAGGAAATCTTTCTTATCTCTCCTTGCTATTCTTTGGAACTCTGTTTTCAGATGTCTATATCTTTCCTTGTCTCCTTTGCCTTTCACTTCTCTTCTTTTCACAGCTATTTGTAAGGCCTCCTCAGACAGCTATTTTGCGTTTTTGCATTTCTTTTTCTTGGGGATGGTCCTGATCCCTGTCTCCTGTACAATATCATGAACCTCTGTCCATAGTTCATCAGACACTCGGTCTATCAGTTCTAGTCCCTTAAATCTATTTCTCACTTCCAGTGTATAATCGTTAGAAGTTTGATTTTGAAAAAAAAAAAAAAAAAGAAGTTTGATTTTGGCCATACCTGAATGGTCTAATGGTTTTCCCTTTCTTCAATTTAAATTGAAGTGAATTTAAATTCACACCTAAGTGTGAATTTAAATTCACACCTAAGTGTGAATTTGGCAATAAGAGTTCATGATCTGAGCCACAATCAGCTCCTGGTCTTGTTTTTGCTGACTGTATAGGGCTTCTCCATCTTTGGCTGCAAAAGATAAAATCAACCTCATTTCGATGTTGACCATCTGGTGATGTCCATGTGTAGAGTCTTCTCTTGTGTCGCTGGAAGAGGGTGTTTGCTCTGACCAGTACGTTCTCTTGGCAGAGCTCTATTAGCCTTTGCCCTGCTTCATTCAGTACTCCAAGGCTGAAATTTGCCTGTTACTCCAGGTGTTTATTGACTTCCTACTTTTGCATTCTAGTCCCCTATAATGAAAAAGATCTCTTTTCTGGGTGCTAGTTCTAGAAGGTCTTGCAGGTCTTCATAGAACCATTCAAGCTCAGCTTCTTCAGCATTACTAGTTGAGGCATAGACTTGGATTACCATGATATTGAATGGTTTGCCTTGGAAAGGAACAGAGATCATTCTGTCATTTTTGACATTGCATCCAAGTACTGCATTTCGGCTCTTTTGTTCACTGTGGTGGCTACTCCATTTCTTCTAAGGGGTTCTTGCCCACAGTAGTAGATATAATGGTCATCTGAGTTAAATTCACCCATTTCAGTCCATTTTAGTTCGCTGATTCCTAGAATGTCGACGTTCACTCTTGCCATCTCCTGTTTGACCAGTTCCAATTTGCCTTGATTCACGGATCTAACATTTCAGGTTCCTATGCAATATTGCTCTTTACAGCATTGGACCTTGCTTCCATCACTAGTTGCGTCCACGACTGGGTGTTGTTTTTGATTTGGCTCTGTCTCTTTGATCTTTCTGGATTATTTCTACACTGATCTCCAGTAGCATATTGGGCACCTACCAACCTGGGGAGTTCATCTTTCAGTGCAAGAACACTGAAGTGGCTTGCCATTCCCTTCTCCAGTGGACCACATTTTGTCAGAACTCTCCACCATGACCTGTCCGTACTGGATGGCCCTACACAGCGTGACTCATAGTTTCATTGAGTTAGACAAGGCTGTGGTCCATGTGATTAGATTGGTTAGGTTTCTGTGATTGTGGTTTTCAGTCTGTCTGCCCTCTGATGAAAAAGGATAAGAGGCTTATGGACGCTTCCTGATGGGAGAGACTGACTGACTGAGGGGGAAACTGGATGTTGGTCTGATGGGCAGGGCCAATCTCAGTAAAGCTTTAACCTAATTTTCTGTTGATGGTTGGAGCTGTGTTCCCTCCCTGCTATTTACCTGGGGCCAAATTATGGTGGAGGTAATGAAGAAAATGGCAACCTCCTTTAAAAGATCCCTTGCATGTACTGCTACACTCACTGTTCCCAACCCTGCAGCAGGGCATCACCATTCCTCGCCTCCACTGGAGACTCCTGGACACTCACAGGCAAGTTTGGGTCAGTTTCTTGTGGGGTCACTGCTCCTTTCTCCTAGGTCCTGGTACACAAGGTTCTGTTTGTGCCCTCCAGTTTCCTATATAAGAGTATTCAAAAATATGGAAATTACTTAATATGATTTCCCCTAACTACTCATTTTTTACAGTGTTTATGACTCCCCATTCAATTGGGATTTTGGAATGAATATACCAAGAAGGAGAATTTTTGCATTCACAGGGAAATCTATAGTATATTTTAGATGTCTATCATAAAACAGGTCATCAATATAGAATCTCTATTTTTTCAATGTCCAGGTTTGTTTGTCTAACGAATTTACCCCATATTTTGTTCACTTTTTTGCTTCTTCCTCTATTTTATTATATCCCCCACAAATGCTCTGATCTTTGATTTTACATTTGTTTTCATCAGTATTCTCATTTCATTAATAAATTCAAAGGAATTAAATTATCATATTAAAAAGTCTCATGGTAAACTCATTGTCTTCTTCCCAAATTTGGACCATCCAGTCCTATTAAGACTTTGTAAAATTGGAAAGTACTAGTAGTAACCTAAAATCCTCAGTTTTATTTTAGACCACTTTTCCATTCTCTTCATTCAACAGGTCATCAACTTTAATCAAGCTTGTTTCAAAAATATACTTCAAGTGAATCAACCCTTTCACTTTCCCTCTCTCAGCAGCATATTAAAAAGCAGAGACGTTACTTTGTCAACAAAGTTCTGTCTAGTCAAGGCTATGGTTTTTCCAGTAGTCATGTAAGGTGTTAGAGTTGGACTATAAAGAAAGCTAAGTGCAGAAGCATTGATGCTTTTGAA
Organism: Cervus elaphus; assembly: GCF_910594005.1. Taxonomy (NCBI): domain Eukaryota; kingdom Metazoa; phylum Chordata; class Mammalia; order Artiodactyla; family Cervidae; genus Cervus; species Cervus elaphus. The sequence continues at coordinate 1,030,866 of NC_057837.1, read as the reverse complement.
CTGTGGTGTTGGAAAAGACTCTTGAGAGTCCCTTGGACTGCAAGAGGATCCAACCAGTCTATCTTAAAGGAGATCAGTCCTGTGTGTTCATTGGAAGGACTGATGTTGAAGCTGAAACTCCAATACTTTGGCCACCTAATGCAAAGAGTTGACTTATTTGAAAAAACCCTGATGCTGAGAAAGATTGAGGGCAGGAGGAGAAGGGGACGACAGAGGATGAGATGGTTCAATGGCATCACCGACTCAATGGACATGAGTTTGGGTAAACTCCGGGAGTTGGTGATGGACAGGGAGGCCTGGCGTGCTGCAGCTCATGGGGTCGCAAGGAGTCCGACACGACTGAGCGACTGAACTGAACTGAATCTATGGTCAGGCTCACATCATATACCAACTCTTGCAAAAGTCTTTCTAGTTTTCTTGCTACCAAACTTAATGTGATTTCATCCATTCTTTTCAAGGTTTCTAAAGTTACCTTCCCAGATTATATACATATCTTTTTTTTCAATTCAAAATCATTTCCCCAGTCCCTAAAGGCTACAAAACAAAATCCAGAAAGACAGTCAAGATCCATCATAGTCTTTGCAGCCTGCATCCCTCTACTACCTTTTGTGTACCAGTGTTTCCAGACCTTATGATCCTCTGAACATTACATGTACAATATTTTGTCAGTTTTTTCATTGTTATTTTTAAATGACTTAATATGTTCTTCTTGCCTTCAACTCCAATAAATCCTACTCATCCTTGAAGGTTTACATCAGATGCTAGTTCAGTATTATAGTTCCTCCATGTCAATTTCTGTTTCATCTACCTATGCACTAGATTAGTGCAGTCCAGACTCCACTTAATGGTTCAACTGATATCAAAAGGTAACAATTATGAAAATAAGCCTCAGATTAATTGTGCTGAATATTATCAATGTACCTTATAGATATTAAAAGATCATTCATTCACAGACCAAAGATAAAAATATCTATGTCAATGAAATATGTCAAAAATCAAATTACAGTACATATATGCTGTCAAAGATAAAGCCTATTAATGTCATTATTTTGACCCTCACTTTGACATTTAAGATTATATATATCATTGAAACAAAAATAGTGCAGTGTCTGAAATGACTTTGATTAGCTTATTTTTGTTCCAGTGCCCATTCATTTTTATTGGCTCCATGAAAGTGATTCATCTTTTTTTTTCCCCCCACTCAGCAGTGCCTCTGGATTTCCTCTTCAAATGGAATATTTAGTAGCAAAGATCATCACATTTTTAAGCTATTCTTTGTTTATCAAATTAAATACTGACATTAATATATAATGTTAATGGTGCTATTACTCTCTGCCAAGTGTCATATTGAGTGTTTGAACATGGATCCTTTCTTGCAATTATTGCCCACTCTGTGGTATAAATAGTATTATTATTTTCATTTATAATTCCCATAGCTACTTGTAGGATGAATTATTAGCAGCCTTTAAAACATAAACATTTAATTGCCAATGGAAATATAAAGTACTAACTTCATTAATCACCATGGGGATAGAAATGAAAACTACAGTTCAATACTTTGACATAAAATGGCTAAAATGAGGTTTAAGAGGGAGGAGATATATGTATAGCTGATTTACTTTCTTGCACAGCTGAAACTAACACACCATTGTAAAGCAACTATATTCCAATCCCCCAATTAAAGAAAAAGACATTATCAGTTGTCTGATATGAATCAATAGAAATTTTAACACATTGCTTTAGGGAGAAAAAAAAAATGTTCCATCACTCTGGAAAACTATGTGGCAAAATCTACTAAAGCTAAAAAATAATGCCTTTTCTTTAACCTAGCAATTCAACTCCTAGTTAAATAGACACAAAGATGTGTGCCAAAAAGACATAAATATGTTCATAGCAGCACTATTTGTAGTAGTCCATACTATAAACTACTAATGCCTACCAATATCAGAATGGATAAATGAATTATAGTGTGTTCAACTCAAATGATTCACACCCAGCAAACAAAATGAACAAAATACAAGTACATACAACAACACAGATGCATCTTACAGAATAATGCTGAACAAAACATATTAGATACTAAAGAATACATATTATTTTATCCCATTCATAGCGAGTTCAAAAGAGATAAGCAATGGATAATGCTAGAAGCTAGAATAATGGCTACCCTTGGGAAGTTGAATCACATTTTATTTCTTCAGGTGGCTCATTTGGTAAAAAGAACCTGCTTGCAATGCAGGAGATTGCCTGCAATGCAGGAGACCTGGGTTCAATCCCCGGGTCAGGATGATTCCTCGGAGAAGGAAATGGCAAACCACTCCAATGTTCTTGCCTGGGAAATCCCATGGACAGAAGAGCCTAGTGCACTATGGTCCAAGTTGCAGTGAGTAGGAAACGACTTAGCAACTAACCACCACCACTGGATGTTTATTGCATGGATGTGTTCAGTTCATGAAAATTCATCTATTTCCAAACATGGTTTTTGCACTTTTCAACATGCTTGTCGTTTTTCGATTGAAATTTTATGTAAAAAAGTTAACATTGGCTGTGTTTTCCTAAGTCTGTGGCCTAAGACTGGAGGAGAGCAGCCATTTTGTGACCATGAAGCAACTTCATCATACATTCACTCTTCAATTAATGCACGATTGTCGAATTAATTGACTTGAGGTCAAATAAAGATAATTTGATAATAATGGAGAGCTTCATTCCACACCAGAGGGCCTTTGCTCTGTCTGTTATTCCCCAGCATCTCACTCTCCACCTCCCCAGACTCAAGTCTTCTGGCAGCTGCTTAAACTTGCCAAGCGGGAGGCATGACTTCTGCCATGGGCCTCATGGTTTCTGCCTGGATCTGTCCCTCAAAGGTATCTGAAAAACTTGCTTCCTCACTTCCTCTATGAAAGTGAAAGTGAAGTCACTCAGTCTTGTCTGACTCTTTGCAACCCCGTGAACTATAGCCTACCAGGCTCCTGGTCCATGGGATCTTCCAGGCAAGAGTACTGGAGTCTGTTGCCATTCCCTTCTCCAGGGGGTCTTCCTGACCCAGGGATCAAGCCTGGATCTCCTACATTGTAAGCAGACGCGTTACCGTCTGTGCCAGCAGGGAAGTGTACTTCCTCTATGCTTCTGCTCAAGTATCTTCTCATCAGGACAACCCGCCCTCACCCCCACATAAAACACAACATTTCTCCCTACACTCCTACTCATTTTCATCACTGAAATTCTTATCTATGCTGTTTAAAATGTTGCTTATTGAACTGCTTCTGCCCACTCAAACCTAAGCTCTATCAGACCAAGAGTTTTTTTGCGGTTGGTTCATGGCAATAACCTCAGAGCTTAAAACATTTCCTGGAAATATACAAGAGGTGTATGACAACTATTTTTTATTTTTTAAAAATATTTATTGATTTTTGGCTATACTGGGTCTTCATTGCTATGAGAAGGCTTTCTCTGGTTGCAGTGAGTGGGGGCTACTCTATTTGCCATGCATGGGCTTCTCATTGCAGTGGCTTCTCTTGTTGCAGAGCACAGGATCTAGAGCACATAGCTGTGTGCACAGGCTTAGTTGCTCCTTGGCATATGGAATCTTCCCAGATCAGAGATCAAACCTGTGTCTCTTGCACTGACGGATGGATTCTTAATCACCAGAGAAGTCCATGATAACTATTTTTGAGTGAATGATACTAACATAATGAGAGGGTAACAGCCAGGAAGTCCAGGGGTCTCCAAATGAAGGAAATAGGCTGCAAGTGCCAGACATTTTTATCTCTCTTAAGCAGCAGGAGGAAACAAACTAACGATATTTTTTTCCCTTCTCTATACAAATTTAAAAGGAGGTTTCTCTTAAAATGCTGTGTTGTCATGACACCTGGTTTCACCTGAGCTAACTACTCTCAAACCTTGAGTTAACCAATACATTTTTTCTTATGGAAATGTTTGTCTTAAGCTATGCTAATGTACCCCTGACTCTGTCTTCAAGTTCCGCCAAATGGCTCAGAACCTACTTGACAAACCTGTATGTTATACTCAGATATTGTTCCCCTAATCTATGTAAACGAAACTATTTGTATGGTAATCTGCCCTTCTACAAGATTCAAGTCAACTGTTTTATGGCCTGGGATGAATCATCTGGTGCCAGGATTATCACAAAATGCAGCTTACGGATGAGGGGCCTAGTGCCATTCTGAGTTTTAAGACATTCTTTTCTTTTCCTTAACAGACTGCTAGTGACTATAACATCCAGCTGAAGACTAGCAGGGGGGCACTCTTTCTGCCCCCTTCCGATGCCTATGTCAGAAGCTTTCTCTATCTCCTTTATACTTTAATAAAACTTTATTACACAAAAGCTCTGAGTGATCCAGCCTTGTCTCTGGCCCCGGATTGAATTCATCTCCTCTGGAGGCCAAGAATCCCGGCGTCTTATAGTTCAGCAACAAGCTTTCAATAAGACTTTATTAAAGCCACTGATAATCTCCAGGTATCCAATTGTCCCGTTTCCTCTCTAAGTTGAAGCAGAAAAAGTTTGTGTGGAGAAATACCACAGGAAGATGGTGGAGTGGGAAGTTCCTAGGTCCCCTGATCCATGGTCCTCACTCCCTGCCGTGTAGCTGGACCTCTCTTACAAGGTGAATGTTCAAACAGCCTCTTCTCTCTCAAAAAAAATCCTTCTCTGAAAAATCAAATCAACTTCTCAGACACATTTTAAATATTAACTTAGAATCCCCTAAATTCCCCATTGGTCTTTCATTTCCTCTGTATGCTTTCGTTTTCTCTTCAATACTTAGGCCCCAGACAATAAAGAACTTTTTTTAATATTGGGAGATAGGCAGATCCTAGGGTCAATGGCAAAGCCTCTTAATATAGAAATCATGCCCTACCACATAGATGTGCATACAAATGTAATCCCTAATCATTCAACAAATATCTATCTTGTGTGTGAGATGGGGCAGGGTGAGGGGTGTGAGGTGTGAATATAATGATATATAGTTTCAGATGTTTCCTGCTTTTAGTGAGGTTTACATTCTGCTTTATGGAATGTTTTAGGTTGTATGTCTCAGAAGAAGACCTGAAGCAAGTACTAGGATGAATGGCCTACGTGAAAGATATTAGGTGGGAAGGACAGCAGGCAAGAGTATATTGAAGAGTTGTTAGTGCTCTGGGCAACTGGGGCTGAGTGCTGCCCTGTCTTTCTAGGCTCTGTCACAAAGTACAGCTCAGAGTGGTCCCACCCCATGGCCTATCAGCGTTCAGCCATCATTGGTTGAGGGCTGCTCATAGGACATGAACACAGGGCACGTGGCCAGCTCCTCTGAGCATGCTGAGCATGATTTGTATCCAGAGGAAAACCCAGACAGAAAAGATCAGGTTCTTGGAGTGGGAATTTCACAAAGTGGAAGACAAGGGAAGGAGGAGCCATTAGAGGACCCATCCGTGCTGCAGAAGACTGGCAGTATGTTTAGGAAGAAAGGAAAATTCAAGAGAAACAAAAACGAACTAAAATGAATGGATAGCTCTGTTCAGTTGGCAAAGAAAAGTCGTTCTCAGTGTGTGATGCTCAGCTGAAATATTCAAGACATGAGGGAGTTGGTGCCACTTGCATCAGAGCAACAGCTTCCTGGGGTGGAGGACATCCAGGTCAAAGACCAGAATGAAGGGATTAGTTTGATAAGTTTAAGAAACTAAGAGGCCTGCAGGTCAAAGTGAAGTAAGCAACTGAAAGAAAGGAAGGGACGATGTCAGAGACCTGCAGATGCCATGAGTTACTGAAGGTTCCATCATGGGAATCCCACAAGCTTACATTCATGTCAAAATTTATATAGACATTATGCATTATACATACACATATGTATACCTATATATCGGTATATTCATTAGATAAGCATTTCATAAATATAGATACATATTTATATAGTTATTCACGATTGGGCTCCCGTGGTGGCTCAGAAGGTAAAGAATCTTCCTGCAGTGCAGGAGACCCAGGTGCGATCCCTTGGTCAGGAAGATCCCCTGGAATATAAACTGGCAACCCACACTAGTATTTTTGCTTAGAAAATACCATGAACAGAGGAGCTTTGCAGCTTACAGTCCATGGAGCACAAAGAGGTGGACAAAACTGAGCGACTAAAACTTTCACTTTCACTTATACACAATTAGTAGTAGTTGCTGTTCAGTTAAGTCGTGTGCGACTCTTTGTGACCCCATCGTTCGACAGGCTCCTCTGCCTTTCACTGTCTCTCAGATTGCTCAAGTTCATGTGCATTGAGTCAGTGATGCCATCCAACCATATCATCCTCTGTCACCCCTTCTCCTGCCCTCAATCTTTCCCAGCATCAGTGATTTTTCCAATGAGTTGGCTCTTCCCATCAGGTGTTCAAACTTTTGGAGTTTAGCTTCAGCATCAGTCCTTCCGATGAATATTCAGGGTTGATTTTCTTTAGGATCAACAGGTTTGATTTCCTTGTACTTTTTCCATATCTATTTGCCATCAAGTGATGCGACCAGATGCCATGATCTTTGTTTTTTTAATGTTGAATTTAAGCCAACTTTTTCACTCTCCTCTTTCACCCTCATCACTTCTCCTCATTTCACTCTCTTCTTTCACCTCAACTAAAGAGGCCTTTTAGTTCCTCTTTTCTGTCTTCCATTAGAGTGGTATTATCTGCATATCTGAGACTGTTGATATTTCTCCTGGAAATCTTGATTCCAGCCTGCGATTCATTCAGCCTGGCATTATGAATGATGTACTCCTCAAAGAAGTTAAATAAGCAGATGACAATATACAGCCTTGTACTCTTTCTCAATTTGGAACCACTGAGCTGTTTCATGTCCAGTTCTAACTGTTGCTTCTTGACCTTCAGACTACCAGATATTCCCATCTCTTTAAGAATTTCCCACAGTTTTCTGTGATTCACACAGTCAAAGGCTTTAGCATAGTCAATGAAGAAGTTTTTTGGAATTCCCTTGCTTTTTCTATGATCCAACAAATGTTAACAGTTTGATCTCTGACTCCTCTGCTTTTTCTAAACCCTGCTGATACATCTGGAAGTTCTCAGTTCATGTACTACTGAAGCCTAGCTTGAAGGATTTTGAGCATAACTTTACTAGCATGTGAAAATAAAACAATTGTATGGTAGTTTGAACATTCTTTGGCATTACCCTTCTTTGGGATTGGAATGAAAACTGACCTTTTCTAGTCCTGTAGCCACTGCTGAGTTTTCCAAATTTGCTGGCATATTGAGTGCAGCATTTTAACAGCATCATCTTTTAGGATTTTAAGTAGTTCAACTGGAATTCCATCACCTCCACTAGCTTTGCTGGTAGTCATGCTTCCTAAGGCCCAGTTGACTTCACACTGTAGTATGTCTGGCTCTAGGTGAGTGACCACACCATCCTGGTTATCCAGGTCATTAAGACCTTTTATGTATAGCTCTTCTGTGTATTCTTGCTACCTCTTCTTAATCTCTTCTGTTTCTATTAGATCCTTACAATTTCTGTCCTTTATCATGCCCACCCTTGCTTGAAATGTTCTCTTGATATCTCCAGTTTTCTTGACGATATCTCTAGTCTTTCCCATTCTATTGTTTCCCTCTATTTCTTTGTTCAGTTAAGAAGGCCTTCTTATCTCTCCTTGCTATTCTCTGGAACTCTGCACTCAGTTGCGTATACCTTTCCCTTTCTCCCTTGCCTTTCACTTCACTTTTCTCAGCAAAGCCTCCTAAGACAACCACTTTGCCTTCTTGCATTTCTTTTTCTTTGAGATGGTTTTGATCACTGCCTCCTGTACAGTGCTGTGAACCTCCACCCATAGTTCTTTAGGCACACTGTCTACCAGACCTAATCATTTGAATCTATTCATCACCTCCACTATATAATCATAAAGGTTTGATTTAGGTCATACCTGATTTGCCTAGTGGTTTTCCCTACTTCCTTCAGCTTAAGCCTGCATTTTTCAATAAGGAGCTCATGATCTGAGATACCATCAACTCCAGGCCTTGTTTTTGCTGACTGTATAGAGATTTCCCATCTTTGGCTGCAAAGAATATTATCAATCTGATTCTGGTATTGACCATCTGGTAATGTCCATGTGTAGTCCTTTCTTGTGTTGAAAAAGGATGTTGGCTATGACCAGTGTGTTCTCTTGACAAAAATGTTAGCCTTTGCCCTTCATTTTGCTTCATTTTGTACTCCTAGGCCAAACTTGCCTGTTACTCCATGTATCTTTTTATTTCCTACTTTTGAATTAACATTCCCTGTGATGAAAAGGACATCTTTTTTGGCGCTAGTTCTAGCAGGCCTTGTAAATCTTCGTAGAAGCAATCAACATCAGCCTTCGCCATTAGTGGCTGGGGCATAGATTTGGATTACTGTAATGCTGAATGGTTTGCCTTGGAAAGGATATGAGATCATTCTGTCATTTTTGAGATTGCACCAAAGTACTGCACTTTGGACTCTTTTGTTGATGATAATTGCTACTTCATTTTTTCCAAGGGATTCTTGTCCACAGTAGTAGACATAGTGATCATCTGAATTAAATTTGCCCACTCCTGTCCGTTTTAGTTTACTGATTCCTATGATGTTGATGTTCATTCTTGCTATCTCCTGTTTGACCAAGTCCAATTTACCTTGATTCATGGACTTAATATTCCAAGGTCCTATCCAATATTGTTCTTTACAGCATCAGTCTTTACTTTCACCACCAGACACATCAACAATTGAAAATCATTTCCACTTTGGACCAGCTGCTTCATCTTTCTGGAGCTATTTGCAGTTGCCCTTTACTCTTCCTCAGTAGCATATTGGACACCTTTTAACCTGTGGGGGTCATCTTCTGGTGTCATATCTTCTGGTCTTTTCATACTTTTCATGGAGTTGTGTGGCAAGAATACTGGAGTGGTTTTCCTTTCCCTTCTCCAGTAGACCATGTTTTGTCAGAACTCTTCACTATGACCTATCTGTCTTGGGTGGCCCTGCATGGCATGACTCATATCTTCATTGAGTTATGGAAAACCCTTCACCGTGACAAGGCTGTGATCCATGAAGCAGTACATTTGGTTAAGTACTCATTTATAAATACCAGTCTAACGGATGATGGAAATAATAGAATCTGCTTTCATTCCCAGTCATTGTGCAAAAATGAAGAGTGTATACCATGTGTAAAATAGATAGCCAGTGGGAAGCTGCTATAAATCACAGGAAGTTCAGCTCAGTGCTGTTTTGATCGAGAGGGATGGCCTGGTGAGGGAGAGGGAAGGTCAAGAGAGAGGGTACGGGTATTCATATGGCTGATTCATTTTCCTGAACAGCAGAGACTAACACAACATGGTAGAGCAATTATATTACAATTAAAAAATGAACTCTGTAGACAGATAAATATATATTTTGTGGTCCCTGGTTGAAGTATCTGTGGATAACTCTGAATGTCTAGTCACATATAACCAGCACACTGCTGATGAGAGTTACTGAGACAATATCAGTGGGAACTAGTCAGGAGAGAAAAACAGAAAACAGATGGATGACAGGTAAATCCAGGTTGAGACTCATTTTAGTTTTTTGATTGAAACTCCTTAAAGCAAAGAAGTATTATAAAATGAAAAGGACTGAAAATAAATTTTAAGAAACCATCTAACTTGAGGCTTTAAGCATGATCAGTAACATTTTTCTTTTCCTATTATTTTTCTTTTTAGAAATATTGGCTGTCACAAAATCAGAGAGCTTGAGTAGTGAGTGACTCACTCCAGGCACCATCTCTAATTTTTTAGGTCTTGTTTTTTTTTTTTTTTAAACCAGATTCAAAATTAGTGGGAAAGGCACAGGTATGAGTTAACTTAAATTCATCGTGCATTGGCATTACTTACAGTGATTTGGAGAGCCTTTGAACAAAGGAGAAGAGATTACTTCACTGACAGTGAAATCAGAGAATTGTGCAAGCACATTGTGTGGAGTTGACAGGGAAATGTTTGTGCTACCCCTGTTTTATGCAAATGGTACAGTAGCAGGAGAAAATCAGTGAGGCAGCATTGTTCTCAGTTGTTTTAAAGGCAAGGGGTCATGGAGACAATGTAGATACAGGCTTGTTTTTAATGGATTTAAAATTCATTTCTAACCTATTGAAATCTTGCACAGCATGTGCAATGATTCACTGAGTTATTGCTGAGAAGGAGCCAGATAATGGAAAAAGCAGAAATATTCATGTTCTTTCTCCAAGGGGCCTCCCACTGCCCTTGACTGTTCACTATCTGTCCTGCAGAAACCTCATGATTGCCTAAATTAACAGCATCATCAAGGATTGAGCCTTAAACGTCAGCCAGAGAGGGTGTTCCATCCCCAAATCTGACTTCTGGCCCAATTTTTACAAGTCATACACTTGAATAATCCCTTTGTCATCCAGTTGCTATGAGGCCAGATGTTCTCCACTGAAACAGAATCATCTTTCTATGTTCTCCATAAACATGCTGGTTGGGAAGCAAGAGCAACTGCATTAAACCAGAAGGAATTCAGTGGGAATATGATTGATTAGAAAGAGACCACTGCTCCCCGCCAAACTTGCATGGTTTCCATCAGATTGATTATTTCTAACTTTTGTTAGTAAAAAACTCAAAATGACCAGGAATATGAAGACAGTTGAGAAATTAAAGACTCTATGGCAAGATACATTTTTACCCTTTTCTGCTATTTTTTAAATGTTATGTATTAACATCAGCCCAAATTTTCCTCGTTGGGTGAATAGATTTTTTAAAATGTGGTATAGTCTGCGGTTCATGGGGTCGCAAAGAGTCAGACAAGACTGAGCGGCTGAATTGAACTGAACTGAACTGATAGTCTTACAGTAGAATACTACACAGCAAGAGAAAGAAATGAGCTATGGATAAATACAACATGGATGAATCTCAAATACATTATGGTAAGTGACTCCACAGAGACCTCCTCTGAAAGATTATGGGGAAATGGGATCAGTGGTTGCCAAAGCCTGGAAATGGATGAAAAGAGCTGACTATAAAGGCACAGTAGATTATCATTTGAAGTGATGGGATTATTTTACAACTCAGTTGTGGTAGTGGTTATCTGACCAGGATCATATATTTTAATTTGTCAAAAATCATAGAATGGCATATCAAGAAAGAGTGAATCTTACTGTATGTAAATTGCACATTAATAAACTTATCGATAGGGCTTCCATGGTGACACAGGGGTAAAGAACTCAACCTACCAATGCAGGAGACTCCAGAGATGTGAATTTGATCCATGAGTTGGGAAGATGCCCTAGAGTAGGAAATGGCAACCCACTCCAGTATTCTTGCCTGGAAAATTCCATGGACAGAAGAGCCTGATGGGCTACAGTCAATGGGTTTGCAGAGTCAGACACAGCTGAGCACACACAAACCTTATTTAAAAATTGCTCTTGGTTGAAAAGTACATTTTGTTTTCACTTTTTAGAAGAACAGCACACCACTCTTGTTTTCCATAGCATGCCACATGCACATGGTACATGCTATAAGGTGGTATGGGTCAATGGTCTTTCTGAGCTTACAGGTGTTACATGTTACTTTGATTTGCTGATGTGGGTAAGGGGAAATGAAGGTCATACATAGTCTTTTTCTTTCATCAGTAAAAGGAAATTTTTTTGAAGACCCTCCTGCTTGCTACTAACACAACCTACTTAGGATTCAATGTAACTAAAATTTTTGAAATATGTCCCTTATTGTTGAACTTTTTTAGAGCTCTTTTAACTATAACCAAAACCTGTTCCAAACTAGAATTATAAAAGAAAAGTTGAGAGCTAGGATTAATAGCACAATTTGCAAAAGAATCAATATGTCATGATGTTAGAAATGTATTTAAGCAGTTTGGATTCTTCAAAGAGATTAATGATATTCTGTTGGTTTAAAACATGGTGTAGATTCTTTGACACTATTCCCTTTAAAAGGTAGATAATCTGTGTACCTTCTTCTGTTTTGATCAATACAGTAGAGCAGAAGTGACACTGTGGCTTCTGAGGCAAGGTCACTGAGGGCTTTGCAGCTTCTACGATGTTGTGCTAGAACCCTGTGTGTGAAGTCCAGAGCCTAACTCCTCTGAGGCTGCCATGTTGTAAGGGAGGCTAAGCAATATGGAGAGGCAACGTGGAGGTGTGCCAGTTGACAACCACAGCTGAGTCCAGTCTTTGAGTCAGAATAGTTCAAGTAGCAGATGTATGAGTGAAGAAGCCTTCAGATGATCCCAGCTTTTAACCATGTAACTGACGAGACATCAGGCATCACAGAGCAAAGACAAGCCATCCTCACTATGCTCTGTCCATGATTCTGACCTGCAGTATCTGTGACCATAATTAAAGGATGGTGGTTGTTACTGGCATTAAACCACTAAGTTGTAGGGTAGCTTGTTGTGCAATGGTAGATAACTGTGACAAGGCATGGGACAAAAGGTCAAACAAAACAAAATAGCTTAAAAATCAGAGACTATTTGTTTGGATTTAAGGAGACTTAAGTAAACTGAATACCAAGGAGAGATAAGATAGCCTTCTTAAGCAAACAGTGCAAAGAAAGAGGGAAACAATAGAATGGGAAAGACTAGAGATCTATTCAAGAAAATTAGAGAGACCAAGGGAAAATTTCATGTGCCTTCATGTGAAGGGCACAAAAAGAACAGAAATGGTAAGGACCTAACAGAAGAAGATGAGATTAAGAAAAAAATGGGAACTGTGGCAGATTTTATTTTCTTGGGCTGCAAAATCACTGTGGATGGGGACTACAGCCATGAAATTAAAAGATGCTTGCTCCTTGGAAAAAAAAGATATGACAAACCCTGCTTGCTTGTGCTAGTTGCTAGTGCTAAGTCATGTCCAACCCTTTGTGACCCTATGAACGGTTGGCTCCTTTGTCCATGGGATTCTCCAGGCAAAAGTACTAGAGTTGGTTGCCATTTCCTCCTCCAGGAGATTGTCCCCACCCAGGGGACAATCCTGCATTTGCAGGCAGGTGCTTACAGGTAGCACCACCTAGGAAGCCCCTATGACAAGCCTAACAGTGTATTAAAAATCAGAGACATCACTATAGGGACCTTATAGTCAGTTCAGTTCAGTCACTCAGTTTTGTCCGACTCTTTGCCACACCATGAACCACAGCACGCCACGTCTCCCTGTCCATCACCAACTCCCGGAGTCCACACAAACCCATGTCCATTGAGTTGGTGATGCCATCCAACCATCTGATCCTCTGTCATCCCCCTCTCCTCCCACCTTCAATCTTTCCCAGCATCAGTGTCTTTTGCAATGAGTCAGCTCTTCGCATCAGGTGACCAAAGTACAGGAGTTTCAGCTTCAACATCAGTCCTTCCAGTGAACACCCAGGACTGATCTCCGTTAAGGTAGACTGTTTGGATACTCTTGCAGTCCAAGGGACTCTCAAGAGTCTATTCCAACACCACAGTTCAAAAGCATCAGTTCTTTGGTGCTCAGCTTTCTTTATAGTCCAACTCTCACACCATACATGACTACTGGAAAAACCATAGCCTTGACTAGATGGACCTTTGTTGGCAAAGTAATGTCTCTGCTTTCTAATATGCTGCCTAGGTTGGTCATAACTTTCCTTCCAAAGAGTAAGTGTCTTTTAATTTCATGGCTGCAATCACCGTCTGCAGTGATTTTGGAGCCCCCCAAAATAAAGTCAGCTATTATTTCCACTGTTTCCCCATCTATTTGAAGTGATAGGACTGGATGCCACGACCTTAGTTTTCTGAATGTTGAGCTTTAAGTCAACTTTTTCACTCTCCTCTTTCACTTTCATCAAGAGGCTTTTTAGTTCCTCTTCACTTTCTGCCATAAGGGTGGTGTCATCTGCATATCTGAGGTTATTGATATTTCTCCCAGCAATCTTAATTCCAGCTTGTGCTTCTGCCAGCCCAGTGTTTCTCATGATGTACTCTACATATAAGTTAAATAAGCAGGGTGACAATATACAGCCTTGACGTACTCCTTCTCCTATTTGGAACCAGTCTGTTATTCCATGTCCAGTTCTAACTGTTGCTTCCTGACCTGCATACAGGTTTCTCAAGAGGCAGGTCAGGTGGTCTGGGATTCCCATCTCTTTCAGAATTTTCCACAGTTTATTGTGATCCACACAGTCAAAGGCTCTGGCATAGTCAATAAAGCAGAAGTAGATATTTTTCTGGAACTCTCTTGCTTTTTCGATAATCCGGATGTTGGCAAGTGGATGTTGGCAAGCGGAATTTGGCAATTTGATCTCTGGTTCCTCTGCCTTTTCTAAAACCAGCTTGAACATCTGGAATTTCATGGTTCACGTATTGCTGAAGCCAGGCTTGGAGAATTTTAAGCATTAGTTTATTAAGCTGTGAGATGAGTGCAATTGTGCAGTAGTCTGAGCATTCTTTGGGATTGCCTTTCTTTGGGATTGGAATGAAAACTGACCTTTTCCAGTCCTGTGGCCACCGCTGAGTTTTCCAAATTTGCTGGCATATTGAGTGCAGCACTTTCACAGCATCGTCTTTCAGGATTTGGAATAATTCAACTGGAATTCCATCACCTCCACTAGCATTGTTCATAGTGATGATTCCTAAGGCCCACTTGACTTTGTATTCCAGGATGTCTGGCTCTAGGTGAATGATCACACTATCGTGATTATCTGAGTCATGAAGATCTTTTTTGTACAGTTCGTGTATTCTTGCCACCTCTTCTTAATATCTTCTGCTTCTGTTAGGTTCATACTATTTCTGTCTTTTATTGAGCCCATCTTTGCATAAAATGTTCCCTTGGTATCTCTAATTTTCTTGAAGAGATCTCTAGTCTTTCCCATTCTGTTGTTTTCCTCTATTGCTTTGCATTGATTGCCGAGAAAGGCTTTCTTATCTCTCCTTGCTGTTCTTTGGAACTCTGAATTCAAACGGGTATATCTTTCCTTGTCTCCTTTGCCTTTCACTTCTCTTCTTTTCACAGCTATTTGTAAGGCCTCCTCAGACAACCATTTTGCCTTTTTGCATTTCTTTTTCTTGGGGATGGTCTTGATCCCTGTCTCCTGTACAATGTCATGAACCTCTGTCCATTGTTCATCAGGCACTCTGCCTATCAGATCTAGTCCTTTAAGTCTATTTCTCACTTCCAGTGTATAATCATTAGGGATTTGATTTTGGTCATACCTGAATGGTCTAGTGGTTTTCTCCATTTTCTTCAATTTCAGTCTGAATTTGGCAATAAGGAGTTCATGATCTGAGCCACAGTTAGCTCCCGGTCTTGTTTTTGCTGACTGTATAGAGCTTCTCCATCTTTGGCTGCAAAGAATATAATCAATCTGATTTTAGGGTCGACCATCTGCTGATGTCCATGTGTACAGTCTTCTCTTGTGTTGTTGGAAGAGGGTGTTTGCTATGACCAGTGCATTCTCTAGGCAAAACTCTATTAGCATTTGCCCTGCTTCATTTTGTACTCCAAGGTCAAATTTGCCTGTTACTCCAGGTGTTTCTTGACTTCCTACTTTTGCATTACAGTCCCCTATAATGAAAAGGACATCTTTTTTGGGTGTTAGTTCTAGAAGGTTTTGTAGGTCTCCATAGAACCATTCAACTTCAGCTTCTTCAGCATTACTGGTCAGGGTATAGACTTGGATTACCATGATATTGAATGGTTTGCCTTTGAAATGAACAGAGATCATTCTGTCATTTTTGAGATTGGATCCACGTACTTATAGTCAAAGCTATGTTTTTTCCAGTAGTCATGCACAGATGTGAGAATCGGACCATAAATAAGGCTGAATGCCAAAGAATTGACGCTTTCCAACTGTGGTGTTAGAGAAGATTCTTGAGAGTCCTTTGGACAGCAAGGATATCAAACCAGTCAATCGTAAAAAAAATCATCCCTGAATATTCATTGGAAGGACTGCTGCTGAAGCTGAGACTCAATACTTTGGCTACCTGATAAGAAGAGCCAACTCTTTGAAAAAGACCCTGATGCTGGGAAAGATTAATAGCAGGAGGAGAAGGGGACAACAGAGGATGAGATGGTTGGATGGCATCATCAACTCAATGGATAGGAGTTTGAGCAAACTCCAGGAGAGAGTGAAGGACAGGGAAACCCGCTCTGCTGCAGTCAATGGGGTCACAAAGAGTCCAACATGACTTAGCTACTGAACTAAATTATACTGAAAGTAATCTGACAACTAAATGGAATTCATTATCTTCATTACATCTTTGGGGGCAAAAGCAACCTAAAGAAAATATTAGGGACAAAGAAGGACTTTTCAAAATAAAAACTTGGGGGAAAGAATAGAATGAAAAGTTAAAAGCGAGAAAAAGAGAGAGCACACTTAGGCTCTGGAGTCATTCACCTGGGTTAGAACTGTTGCTCTTCTCATTGGGAGCTCTGAGACCATACATAGACAAACTCTTTTTCCATTTGTAAGGTTGCTAAAAGTATTTTGTCATCTTATATTATGTGAATTGAAAGAGAGAGGACATTATGTGTAAAATAGAGCAATTGCCAGCTCAGTATCACTACAGAAAGTGAAAGTGAAAGTGATAATGGCTCAGTCATGTACGACTCTTTGAGACCTCATGGACTGTAGCACACCAGGCTCCTCTGTCCATGGAATTCTCCAGGCAAGAATACTGGAGTGGGTTGCCATTCCCTTTTCCAAGGGATCTTCCTGACCCAGGTATTGCACTCAAGTCTCTTGCACCTCCTGCATTGCAGGCGGATTCTTTACCATCTGAGCCACCAGGGAAGTCCAGTATCACTACTAATAGTGATTGTTTCTAACACAAGGAAAACCACTATGAACCCAGGCAACTGTTCCCTATTTCCCCCTCAGCCTCTCTCTGTGTGTCCACTTTAATCTTACCCTTGTCTTTGCAGAATGGTTTGTCCTCCTTCTGAATGCACGTCTTACTTTGTTGTCTCTCTTGAGCTTCTCTATCCTCTCTTCAAGCAACCGGTCCAGAATCTCCTGTGTCCCTCAAGCTCACTCATGAAGACATAGTCTGATTATAGATCTTGGGTCATTCAGATTCAATCAACTTTAGAAACAGGTTGAGCAGGATCCTGTAGTAAAAACATGATTGTGAGGCCCAGGATCTCTTAGAAAACAACTCTAGGAAAGGAGAAATGAGCTCTACAGACCCTTCGTAATTAGAAGATGGTTTTAACATAGATTGACTGTCCATTTAAGGTCTATAGAAACTATTTTAATTGTGGAATTACAGTTGTATCTGGTGTTTATTTTTTATTTTTTAATTGGAGAATAATTGCTTTACAATGTTTACTGGTTTCTGCTGAACAACAATGGAAATCAGCCATAATTATACATATATCTGCTCCTTTTGAGCCTCCCTACTCCCTCCCACCCCACCCTTCTAGGTCGTCACAGAGTGCCAGACTGGGCTTCCTCTGTTACATGGCAGCTTCCCATTAGCTATCTATTTTACATGTGATAGTGTATATACGTCATTGCTACTTTCTCAATTCATCCTACCCTCTCCTCACCTCACTGTGTCCACAGGTCTGTTCTTTGCATCTGTGTCTCCATTCCTTCCCTGTACTTTCACTAGTACTGTTTTTGTAGATTCCATATATATATATGAATTAATGTTTGATGTTTTTCTCTTTCTGACTTACTTCACTCTGTATTAGAGGCTCTAAGTTCATCCACTTCACTAAAATGGACTCAGATTCATTCTTTTTAATGGCTAAGTAATATTCTGTTGTATATATGCATCACATCTTCTTTATTCATTCATCTTTTGATGGAAATCCAGGTTGCTTCCACATTCTAGCTATTGTAAATAGTGCTCCAATGAACACTGGGGTACACGTGTCTTTCTCAATTATGGTTTTCTCTGGGTATATATGCAGTAGCGGGATTGCTGAGTCATACAGTTGTTTTATTCCTAGTTTTTTAAGGAATCTCCATACTGTTGCCCATTGTGGCTATATCAATTTACATTCCCACCACGAGCACAGGAGAGTGCCCTTTTCTCCACAGCTTCTCCAGCATTTATTGTTTGTAGATTTTTTTATGATGATGGCCATTCTGATTGACATGAGGTGATACCTCATTGTAGTTTTGATTTGCATTTGAACGATATTGAGCATTTTTTTCATGTGTTTATTGGCTATCTGTATCTGGTGTTTATAATCTTAAGACAATATAGGTAATAGCCAAGTGAAATTGGGAAACCAACTGGGCTTAAAGAAATGTCTTGCTTTTCTAATTCTGCCATTTTAAAAATCATTTGCCTGCAATAAAATGATTGTGAAAAAAGTGTTGTTTATCTTCTCTGAAGCCAGTAGCCTGGAAAAGAGCAAGAGAGTGTACTGATAACATCACTTTATGTCTTCTGAAATATGTGTTGAATTTGTTGCACTTAAGTTATTGTAAAACAATAATAAATTTTTATAATCTCTTAAAATATTTTAAGTACATAGTATTATAGGAATACATTCTTATAGAAACTTCAGTAAAGCATACACTACAGCTAGAACTTTGATAGTAACAAATTAGATATGTACCTTCAAAAAATTTCTTTTATGCTCTACATATTTTCCTGATCTCTGATAACCCATTTTCACTCATTATTGGGAAAGCTTAATACCGTCACTTCCAATATAGTTGCTGCATTTAAGAGTGTGAGGGCTGAAAATTTAAATAATATAATCAAATTATACTCCATATTTTAATAATTCTTGTCAGATTGACAATTCATCACTGGTATAGATGAGAATATTCATTCCCCTACATGTTTGTCAAGCTAGATGCTTTGAATTTCTTTGTTTCTGATAATCCAAGCATTAGTTGGGTTAACTTCTATTCTGGTGATTATCAGTGAGTTTGAGAACTTTTTCTTCCTTTAATTGTCCTTTTATATTTGTCTTCTGTAATTTGGTTGATTTGTAGATGGTCTTTATATGGTCTAGATTTAATCATTTTTCTATTATGTATTGTGAAGGGATGTTTTCAAGGAGAGTCCATTTTGAAACACACACACAACCTCATTCACAGGGGCTGAGAAGATCGGCAGAGGTTTGTAAGGGATTTCTTAGAAGAGCCTCTTATGTGAGCTCCATCCCTGCCCAACCCTGACCTTGGATAAATGGTCCTGTTTTCCCCTCACATCTAGTGAGCAAGGCTGCCCATAAGGTTGCAGTTGGGGAAAAGCTGACTGCTGTTTGTCTCCTGCTCAAGATGTACAGAAGGTGAGAGATGGAAAAGAAAGAGAGTATAAAGGGCTGCATTGGAAGAATAACTTTTTCCCACTCACAGGGGTACAGGGAGGTGGGAGTTCACCTGGGTGACCCCTGGGGAGGGGTCTGCCAGTTACTGGAAGTATGGACCAGAGAGTCATAAAAGGTATGGTTGGGGTTGGGGAGGATCATCCTGGTTTCCAAAGACCACACTAAATTTCCCAGGAGGGTCTCCTTCAAACACACCAGACCCAGAGTATGAGACATCAGCTGTGACAGAGGCCAACCCTAGCTAAACAGGAACTTCCCTGCTCTATCCTTTTACTTTTCCTTCCTTAATTGTACACTTTACCATCAGGCAGGGTCTAAAGCTACAACCATATTCCCTTCCCTAAGAGCTGGGGCTCCATAAAGGCAGAGGAGGAGCAGGAGAAATTTTATCTAAGTGAGAAGTTTGAAGTGTAAATTAATACCTTGAACCAAGATGATAATGTGTTTTTGACTTAACATGAACATAGTACAGAAAAGTCATGATACCCATTAGAGCTTCTCCTATTTCAATCATGCTTAATATGTCCACTGGGAGATACAAGTAATGTTACTTTTTGTTACATCCTTTACACCATGCCTTCATTAAAATCCATTGCAGATGTTTTTCACCAGTCTGTCCTTTAGTTTTCTTTGTGTTATAATACATTTATAGACATTCTCGACTCTAAGTCAGCTAATCAATCTATCATTAGAAAGACCTTCTTACCCTAGGATTATAAATATATTCTATTTAAAAAAAATTAACATTCCATATTTTAGTTTTCTGCAGATAGTTTTTAGATACATCTGGAATTTATTTGTGAATATTGTGGTGTCAGCTCTCCGTGGAATACTTGCCCTCAGATGGGGAAAGCTGCCTTGCTCAGGGTCAGCATGCCTCCAGTGACTGATCCCTGTGGACTACAGTACACTTTCTTCCGACTTCAGTGCTGAAGCCTCAGCTTCAGAGGCTCCACTTAGGGTTGGTCAAAGCCACTGAGACTAAATTGCAGCCCAGTTTCTCTCTTGCCCACTGCTGCTTCGTTCTCATACCCCTCAGGTACTGATCCAGAGAGAAAATCCTTAATAAACTTCCTGCGAACAAGTCTGTCTTGAAAATTGCTTCCTAGGGAAACTGATCTCCAACAAATTTGAAAAAAATAACTGAAATTATTTTTCTTCCAAATGCAAAATTAACAATCTCAGTACCTTTTACTAAACAATTAATCCTTTTGATTTAAATGTCATATTTATTGTATATTAACTTTCCCATTGAAAACAGGTCTGCATTTCGATCATTCAGCTTATTTGATTTTGCTATTTGTATTTCCTGAAATTATTGTCACATTACTTTTATTCTGTAGATCCAGAGTAAACTTTGTTATCAGGTCAGACGAGTTACTAATTACTTTGTTTGTTTGTTTAAAGAAAATAATACATTGGCTTTATATCACTTTGTCAACAAAGGTTTATATAGTCAAAGGTATTGTTTTTCTAGTAGTCGTGTGCAGATGTGAGAGTTGGACCATAAAAAGGCTGAGTGCTGAAGAAATGATGCTTTTGAATTGTGGAGCTGGAGAAGACTCTTGAGAGTCCCTTGGGTAGCAAGGAGATCAAACCAGTCAAACCAATGAACACCGAAGTTCACTGGAAGGACTGATGATAAGCCTGAAGCTCCAATTCTTTGGCCACCTGATGCAAAGAGCCAGCTCATTGAAGAATACCCTGGTGCTGGAAAAGATTGAAGGCAGGAGGAGAAGAGGGCAGCAAAGGATGAGATGGTTAGATAACATCACCGATTCAATGCACATAAACGAGCAAACTATGAGAGATAGTGGAAGACAGGGAAGCCTGATGTGCTGCAGTCCATGGGGTCACAAAGAGTTGGACACAATTTAACAACTGAACAACAACATATATTGGCTAGGACTTCCCTGGTGACTCAGTAATAAAGAATCTGCCTGTCAATGCAGGACATGTGGGTTTGACTCCTGGATTGGGAAGATACCCTAGAGAAGGAAATGACAACCCACTCCAGCATTCTAGCATGGAAAATCCCACAGACAGTGGAGCCTGGTGGGCTACCGTCCATGGAGTAGCAAAAAGTCAGACATGATGTAGCAACTAAAAAACAGCAAATTATATTGGCTATATATTTTTTATTTGTTTGTTTTTTCCTCTTTTAGATGAAAATTAAATGTATTTTCTCAAGTTCATATAAAAATTCATATAAAAACACCAATATAGACTTTATTATTGCATTGAATTTAAGGAATAATGTGTAGAGTAGAATATCTACAACACTGAATTTTCTCTTCTAAAATTTGTGCATGTTCTTCTGTGCACATTGTATATTCTTGCACTTTTCATTTTGGTAGAGTTATCTTTTATATACTGTACTGTTATCACCTGGCAGATTTATTTCTAGACATTTAATAATATTTATTACTGTTCATGAATAGTATCTAAGATTTGTAAATTAATCTTACATTTGACCACCTTGACAAATTCTCTTCTCAGTTGTAATGATATTTTGATTTCTATTCAAATTTTGGGGGCAGATGATATCATGTGTTAGTAATGCCAGTTTTGTCATTTTCTTTCTAATCAATGTGATTTAATTCCTTTCTTGTTTGATTACATTGGCTATTATCACCAATATAGTGACCTTGATAATGACCTTTGCTTTGTTTAAGATTTTGATAGGAATTCCTCTTACATTTCACTGATAAATATGATTTTTTGCTGGAAGCTTCTGATAGATACTAAATACATACTTAAAGCTGAGTCTTAAAAGTAAGAGATTCATGTCAGTGAGTCAGTGAAAGTCGCTTAGTCATATCCGACTCTTTGTGACCCCATGAACCCTACACTCCATGGAATTCTCCAGGCCAGAACACAGGTGTGGGTAGCCCTTCCCTTCTCCAGGGGATCTCCCCAACCCAGGGATCAAACCCAGGTCTCCCACATTGCAGGTGGATTCTTTACCAGCTGAGCCACAAGGGAAGCCCAAGAATATGGAAGTGGGTAGCCTTCCCCTTCTCCAAGGGATCTTTCCAACCCTGGACTCAAACCTGGGTCTCCTCCATTGCAGGCAGATTCTTTACCAACTGAGCTATCAAGAAAGCCCTGATAAGAGATTCATGAGTAAGCAGCAAAAGAACAATAAAGTGTGGTGAACCCAGAAGTCAGAGAGAGAGTGATGGGTCTGATCACCCAAAATGGTAACTTTAGTAAAAAAAGAACTTCAAGGAGCAGATGGCAACC
The DNA here is from genome assembly GCF_910594005.1 of Cervus elaphus. Classification (NCBI taxonomy): domain Eukaryota; kingdom Metazoa; phylum Chordata; class Mammalia; order Artiodactyla; family Cervidae; genus Cervus; species Cervus elaphus. The sequence continues at coordinate 1,008,386 of NC_057837.1, read as the reverse complement.
TCAACTAACTAACTAAATAAATAAATGGGTGTAAAAGGATTTAATTATAAAACAGAAAGTTCTTTTGAGAACAAAATCAAATGATTTTCTATTTATGTTTCAGGAGAGATATTGAAAGGGCGAGTAGGCACAGCTGAGATCAGAAACAACAAGCAGGAAAACCCTGAGTAACAAATACCGCTACACACAAAAATTAATCATAAAGATTCAGAAATCATGATGAAACCCAAAGCCATTTGAGTACCACCCCAGACATTTTAGTGTGCAACTAGTAAGAACCCCAAATAGAGATAAAGAAAAGGATGGAGAAGAGGTAACAATTCAATAATGGGAGAAATTTTCTCTCAGTGGAGGGAAGATAAATTCTTCATAGTTAAAGGGGTGAATAAGTTCCTCACAGAGCTGATAAGATGAGTCTTGACATATCCTGGAAAAATTCTTGAACTTTAAGCATAAGTAGCAGTTTATATCAGATCTAAAAAAGAAAGAAAATAATTCCTTAAAAAAAAAGAGAATTGGCATGGTAGCTCCAAGGTAATCAAACTAAAAAGAACTTAAATTTTACAATGACAATGTAAAGAAGGAGAATTTAAGATTGAAAGTGCTAATAGGATAAAGGAACATTATGTAAAAGAAAAGGTACAATTACTGATGAAGATAAAAAGTTATAAACCAATGAATATGACAGATAAATCTGCCAAACAAAACCAGTCAGAGGTGCAGAGAGATATTAATAAAATAGAAGTATGGTGAGATATTATAATCATTTTAAGAATCAGTAAGCTCTTGAACAGGAAATGAAGGACAATCAAAAATGGATTTTATGATACAGCAAATATTTATATGTAGAGAATATGCAATTTCTCCATATACATGGAACATTTATAAAAATTAATTATATAATTGACAACCCAGAACACAAAAAAATCAATTTTATAAGCTAAATCTTCTAATTAAAATATCTAAACATAATAAAATACACCCCAAACTAAAGAATTCAAGCTATTAATATAATACCAAAGGACCATTGAGTTAATTAGAAAAACAAAGTTAACATGAGAAGCTACATATAAATGACTATAAAGTTCACACCAGTTGAGACATAACTAAAGTGTAATCTCAGAAAAATATAGTTTGAATGTTTTTACTTAATAAAGAGAAAGAGAATAAAGAAGAAAACAGTACTTAAGATGCTTAGTATATGCTAGGTAATGTTTTGTGTTTTTTATCTGTATCACGTTATTTAATTCTCACAAAATTTTAGGAGGGAAATATTATCCCTATTATTTAGATGAGGAAACTGAGGCACAGGAAAGTTAAACAGCTTGATGAGTGTAACATAGTAAGTGATAGCATGAGTCTTCAAAACTAGAGAAGTCTGGTTCCATTGTACACCCTGAACCACCATGTTAAAACTCATCTTAAGAAGTGGAGGAAAGGAATTCCTGGTGTTACAGTGGCTAGGACTAGCTGCATTCACTGCCCCAGTCAATCCCTGGTCTGGGAACTAAGATCCTGAAAGCCACAAGGCACAGCAGAAAACAAAAATAAAATTTGTTTAATATAAATGAAAATAGAAAGAGGTAATGAATAAAGATATATAGTGAAATTATAATAATAGAAAATAAAAAAGTAACAATTGATAAATCCTAGACCTAAAATAGATAAAAAGTGGTTAGTGAAGGTAAAAAATGGTTAGAGAAAGTAAAAAAAAAAAAAAAATATTCACTGATAAGAATGTAAAAGAAGATATAAAGGTGAAGAGATGAAACAAATGAAAAGAAATGATTATATGGAATTCTGTGACATAAAATAAGAAAGTTTAGAGAAAATATATACTTTCTTAGAAAAATAAATATTTTCAAAATCGACCCCCAAATTTGTAAAAAATATGAAGAATTCATTTGCCTAAGAACAGAAGGAAAACAATTATTCTTTAAAAAAGTATATGAAAATAGCCCTAAAACCAAATGAAGGATTGCTTTGTTTTTCAGAAGAGATAAGTTTAATATTAACTCCTTAGTAGAGGAAAAACTTGGAAAACTCCTCCACTTCATTATATAAAATCAGAATATCAAAAATAATACATTGGGAAAAATAATGTGGATACCAGGAATATTTTGACAATAAAATATCAGAAAAATCTTTCCATTTATGTTGTCAACAGATTATCAAATCTCATAAACTCTGGATGGACGTTCATAACATTGTACAAGAGGCAGTGACCAATACTATCCCAAAGAAAAAGAAATGCAAGAAGGCAAGGTTGTTGTAAGAGGAAGTCTTTCAAATAGCTGAGAAAAGAAGAGAAGCAAAAGCCAAAGGAGAAAGGGAAAGATATACACAATTGAATGCAGAATTCAAGAGAATAGCAAGGAGAGATAAGAAAGTGAGTAATGCAAAGAAATAGAGGGAAACAATAGAGTGGGAAAGACTTGAAATCCCTTTAAGAAATTGAAGGTATCAAGAGAATATTTCATGCAAAGATGGGCATAATAAAGGGCAGAAATGGTAAGGACCTAACAGAAGCAGAAAAGATTAAGAATGGGTGGCAAGAATAGACAGAAGAACTATACAAAAAAGTCTTAATGACCTGGATAACCACGATGGTGTGGTCACTTACTTAAACCCAGACATCCTAGAGTGTGAAGTCAACTGGGCCTTAGAAAGTATGACTATGGACAAAGCTAGAGGAGATGATGGAATTCCAGCTGAACTACTTAAAATCCTGAAAGATGATGCTGCACTCAATGTGCCAGAAAATTTGGAAAACTCAGCAATGTCCATAGGACTGGAAGAGGTCAGTTTTCATTTCATCCCAATCCCAAAGAAGGGCAATACCAAAGAATGTTCAAACTACTGTGCAGTTTTGTTCATTTCACATGCTAACAAGGTAATGCTCAAAATCCTTCAAGCTAAGCTTTAACAGCACAGGAACCAAGAACTTCCAGATGTACAAGTTGAATTTAGAAAAAGTAGAGGAACTAGAGATCAAATTGACAACATTAGTTGGATCATAAAGAAGACACAGAGTTCCAGAAAAACGTCTACTTCTGCAATAACTACATGCAAGCCTTTTACTGACAATCACAACAAACTTTGGAAAATTCTTAAAGACAGGAATATCAGACCATCTTACCTGTCTCCTGAGAAACCAGTATGCGGGTCAAGAAGCAACAGTAAGAACCAGACATGGAACAATGGACTGGTTCAAAATTGGGAAAGGAGTAAGACAAGGCTGTATATTGTCACCTTCTTATTTAACTTATATGCAGAATACATCTTGCAAAATACCAAGCTGGATGTATCAAAGCTAAAATCAAGATTGCTAGGAAAAATATAAACAATCTCAAATATGCAGATATACTCTAATGACAGAAAGTGAGGAGGAACTAAAGAGCCTCTTGATGAAGGTGAAAGAGGAGAGTGAAAAAGCTGGCTTAGAACTCAACATTAAAAAAAAAAAAAAAAAAAAACCAAATATCATGGCATCCTGTCCCAGGACTTCATGGCAAATAGAAGGGGCAAAGATGGAAGCAGTGACAAATTTGGTTTCCTTGGGCTTCAAAATCACTATGGATGGTGACTGTAACCACGAAATTAAAAGATGCTTACTCCTTGGAAGGAAAGCTATGACAAATCCATATGGAATATTAAAGTTAGAGACATAACTTTGCCAACAAAGGTCCACAGAGTAAAAGCTATGATTGATTTTTTTTCCCAGTAGTTGTGTATGGATGTGAGAGTTGGGCCATAAAAAAGACTGAGTGCTGAAGAATTGATGTTTTTGAATTGTGGTACTGGAGAAGACTCTTGAGTCCCTTGGACAGTAAGGAGACCAAACCAGTCAATGCTAAAGGAAATCAGCCCTGAATATGCACTGGAAGAACTGATGCTGAAGCTGAAGCTCCAATACTTTGGTCCCTGATGTGAAGAGCAGTTCATTGGAAAAGAACCTGATGCTGGGAAAGATTGAGAGCAGGAGGAGAAGGGGCAAGAGAGGATGACATGGTTGGATGGCATCAGGGATTCAATGGACATGAATTTGAGCAAACCCTGGGAGATTGTGAATGACAAGAAGCCTGCTGGGAGGCAGTCATGGGGTTGTGAAAAACCTTAGCGAATAAAAAACAAGTTAAAGAGAAAGCAAAAACACAACATCAGTTCAGTTCAGTTCAGTTCAGTTGCTCAGTCTTGTCCAACTCTGCGACCCCATGAATCTCAGCATGCCAGGCCTCCCTATCCATCACCAACTCCCGGAGTTTACTTAAACTCATGTCCATCGAGTCGGTGATGCCATCCAAACAACTCATCTTCTGTTGTCCCCTTCTCCTCCTGCCCCCAACCCCTCCCAGCATCAGTGTCTTTTCAAATGAGTCAGGTCTTTGCATCAAGTGGCCAAAGTATTGGAGTTTCAGTTTCAGCATCAGTCTTTCCAATGAACACCCAGGACTGATCTCCTTTAGGATGGACTGGTTGGATCTCCTTGCAGCCCAAGGGACTCTCAAGAGTCTTCTCCAACACCACAGTTCAAAAGCATGAATTTTCGGTGCTCAGCTTTCTTCACAAACCAACTCTCACATCCATACATGACCACTGGAAAAACCATAGCCTTGACTAGACGGACCTTTGTTTGCAAAGCAATGTCTTTGCTTTTTAGTATGCTATCTAGGTTGGTCATAACTTTCCTTCCAAGGAGTAAGCCTCTTTTAATTTCATGGCTGCAATCACCATCTACAGTGATTTTGAGCCCAGAAAAATAAAGTCTGACACTGTTTCCACTGTCTCCCCATCTATTTGCCATGGAGTGATAGGGCAGAGACCATGATCTTAGTTTTCTGAATGTTAAGCTTTAAGCCAACTTTTTCACTCTCCTCTTTCACTTTCATCAAGAGGCATTTTAGTTCCTCTTCATTTTCTGCCATAAGGGTGGTGTCATCTGCATATCTGAGGTTACTGATATTTCTCCCGGCAATCTTGATTCCAGCTTGTGCTTCATCCAGCCCAGCATTTCTCATCATGTACTCTAGACATAAGTTAAATAAGCAGGGTGACAATATACAGCCTTGACGTACCTCTTTTCCTATTTGGAACCAGTCTTGTTCTATGTCCCGATCTAACGGTTGCTTCCTGACCTGCATACAGATTTCTCAAGAGGCAGGTCAGGTGGTCTGGTATTCCCATCTCTTTCAAAATTTTCCATAGTTTATCATGATCCACACAGTCAAAGGCTTTGGCATAGTCAATAAGGCAGAAATAGATGTTTTTCTGGAACTCTCTTGCTTTTTCGTTGATCCAGCAGATGTTGGCAATTTGATCTCTAGTTCTTCTGCCTTTTCTAAAACCAGCTTGAACATTTGCAAGTTCACGGTTCACGTATTGCTGAAGCCTGGCTTGGAGAATTTTCCTTTACTAGCGTGTGAGATGAATGCAATTGTGCAGTAGTTTGAACACTCTTTGGCATTGCCTTTCTTTGGGATTGGAATGAAAACTGACCTTTTCCAGTCCTGTGGCCACTGCTGAGTTTTCCAAATTTGCTGGCATAGTGAGTACAGCACTTTCACAGCATTGTCTTTCAGGATTTGAAATAGCTCAACTGGAATTCCATCACCTCCACTAGCTTTGTTCATAGTGATGTTTCCTAAGGCCCACTTGACTTCAGACTCCAGGATGTCTGGTTCTAGGTGAGTGATCACACCATCGTGATTATCTGAGTCGTGAAGATCTTTTTTGTACAGTTCTTCTGTGTATTCTTGCCACCTCTTCTTAATATCTTCTGCTTCTGTTATCTCCATACAATTTTTGTCCTTTATTAAGCCCATCTTTGCATTCAATGTTCCCTTGATATCTCTATTTCCTTGAAGAAATCTCTAAAAACATTATATTGTTTTCCTCTATTGCTTTGCCTTGATCACCAAGGAAGGCTTTCTTATCTCTCCTTGCTATTCTTTGGAACTCTGCATTCAGATGCTTATATCTTTCCTTGTCTCCTTTGCCTTTCACTTCTCTTCTTTTCACAGCTATTTGTAAGGCCTCCTCAGACAGCTGTTTTATCTTTTTTGCATTTCTTTTTCTTGGGGATGGTCTTGATCCCTGTCTCCTGTATGATGTCTCGATCTTCTGTCCATAGTTCATCAGGCACTCTGTCTATCAGATGTAGTCCCTTAAATTTATTTCCCATATCCACTGTATAATCATAAGGGATTTCATTTTGGTCATACCTGAATGGTCCAGTGGTTTCCCCCACTTTCTTCAATTTAAGTATGAATTTTGCAATAAGGAGTTCATGATCTGAGCCACAGTCATCTCCTGGTATTGTGTTTGCTAACTGTATAGAATTCTCTATCTTTGGTTGCAAAGAATAGAACCAATCTGATTTTAGTCTGGCCATCTGGTGATGTCCATGTGTAAAGTCTTCTCTTGTGTTGTTGGAAGAGGGTGTTTGCTATGACCAGTGCGTTCCCTTGGCAAAACTCTATTGACCTTTGCCCTGCTTCATTCTGTACTCCAAGGCCGAATTTGCCTGCTACTCCAGGTGTTTCTTGACTTCCTACTTTTGCATTCCAGTCCCCTATAATGAAAAGGACATCTTTTTTGGGTGTTAGTTCTAAAGGGTCTTGTTGATCTTCATAGAACCGTTCAACTTCAGTTCTTCAGCATTACTGGTCAGGGCATAGACTTGGATTACTGTAATATTGAATGGTTTGCCTTGGAAATGAACAGAGATCATTCTGTCATTTTGGGAATTGCATCCAAGAACTGCATTTTGGACTCTTTTTGTTGACTATGATGGCTACTCCATTTCTTCTCTGGGATTCCTGCCCACAGTAGTAGATATAATGGTCATCTGAGTTAAATTCACCCATTCCAGTCCATTTTAGTTTGCTGATACCTAGAATGTTGACATTCACTCTTGCCACCTCCTGTTTGACCACTTCCAATTTGCCTTGATTCATGGACCTAACATTCCAGGTTCCTATGCAATTTTGCTCTTTACAGCATCAGACCTTGCTTCTCTCACCAGTCACATTCACAACCGGGTGTTGTTTGTGCTTTGGCTCCATCCCTTCATTCTTTCTGTCGTTATTTCTCCACTGATCTCCAGTAGCATATTGGGCACCTACCGACCTGGGGAGTTCATCTTTTAGCGTCCTATCTTTTTGCCTTTCATACTGTTCATGGGGTTCTCAAAGCAAGAATACTGATGTGTTTTGTCATTTCCTTCTTCAGTGGACCACATTCTGTCAGACCTCTCCACCATGGCCCCACAGGACATGGCTTAGTTTCATTGAGTTAGACAAGGCTGTGGTCCATGTGATCAGATTGGCTAGTTGTCTGTGATTGTGGTTTCAGTCTGTCTGCCCTCTGATGGTCTCTCTCAGTGTCTAGGGAAATACAAATCAAGACCACAAGGAGATATCACCTTACTTGATTCAGAATGGCTATCGTGAAGATGAACATAAATAGCAACTGTTGGCAAGGATGTGGTTAAAAAAGGCCCTTTGTTCACTGTTGGTGGGTTTGTAAACTACTGCAGCCATTGTGTAAAACTGTATGGAGTTTTCTCAAAAAACTGAAAACAGAATTATTGTATGGCCCACAATTCTACTCCTGGGTATATATCCAAAAAAAAACTGTGAACACTAATTTGAAAAGACAAAAGCATCCCAATGCATTATTTATGATAGTTAAGATATGAGAGCAATCTATGTACCTATCAACAGATGAATGAATAAAATGATGTTAGATACACACACACATCCACACACACACATATACACAATGGAATATTGCAAAGCCATAAAAATGAAAGTTTTGTTATTTGCGACAACATAAAACTTGGAGGATATTATGCTACATGAAATAGACAGAGAAAGACAAATACTGCATGATATCACTTATGTGTGGAATCTAAAAGTTACAACAAGCTAGTGCATATTAAAAAAGAAAAAGAGTCACAGATATAGAGCACAAACTAGCTAGTGGTTACCAGTAGGGAGATGGTTGGGGGAGGGGCAAGATTGTGTAGAAGATTGAGAGGCACAAACTATGTAATAAATAAGATGCAGAGTAACAAGATTAAGATTAAATAGAGGACTCATCTTGCCAGAGAACCAAAATTGCAACTAGTTGTTGAACGGCCATCAACAGTAAGACACTGGAACCCAACAAAAAAAGATACCCTCATTCAAGGACAAAGAAGAAGCCACACTGAAATAGTAGGGGGGGGGGACAATTGTGATAAAATCAAAACCTATACCCACTGAGGGGGTGACTCAAACTTGAAAACAATAATACCAAAGAAGTTCTCACACTGTTGTGAAAGTTATAGGCCCAACATCAGGCTCCCCAGCCTGCGGATTTGGCCAAGGAACTGGGAATCACCAGGGAATCTGACTTTGAAGGCCAGCAGGGTTTGATTACAGATCTTCCATAGGACTGGAGGAAACAGAGACCCTTGAAGGACACAAACAAAATCTTGTTCACACCAGGACTCAGGAGAAAGGAGCAGTGACCCCCACAGGAGACTGAACCAGATCCACCTGTGAGTGCCTGAGGGTCTCCTGCAGAGGTGTGAGCTGGAAGTGTCCTGCCCTGGGAGATGTGTCTCAGCATTAAGTCCTCTTGGAGCTCACCAATAACCATACTATAGAAGCCTACAGACTCAGGCCAAACAAATAACAGGGAGGGAGCACAGCCTTACCCATTAGAAGACAATTAGATTAAAGTCTTACTGAGCACAGCCCTTCCTACCAGAGCAAGAGGCAGTTTACCCCACAGCCAGTCCCTCCCGTCAGGAAACTTGCACAAGCCTCATCCACCAGAAAGCAGACAGAAGAAATAACCATAATCCAATCAGTCTCCAGAACTAATACTACAATCACAGAAAGCTATCCAAAATGAAAGAAATAGGATTGTGTCCCAGATGAAGATCAAGACAAATCCCCAGAAAAATAACTAAATGAAGTGGAGATAGGCAACCTCCCAGAAAAAGAATTCAGAATAATGATAGTGATGATGTTTCAGGATCTCAGAAAAAGAATGGAGGCAAAGATTGAGAATATGCAAGAAATGTTTACCAAGGACCCAGAAGAACTAAAGAGCAAACAAACAGAGATGAACAACACACTAGAAGGAACCAACAGCAGAAAGCTGAGGCAGAAGACCAGATATATGACCTGGAAGAGGGAATGGTGGAAATCAATGCTGCAAAACAGAATATAGAAAAAGGAATTAAAAGAAACGAAGACAACCTAACAGCCTAACCTCTGGGACAACATTAAATGCACCAATATTCACAGTATAGAAGTCCCAGAATGAGAAGAGAAAGAGAAAGGACCTGAGAAAATATTTGAAGAGATAATAGCTGAAAACCTCCCCAACATGAGAAAGGAAATTGTCGGCCATGTCCAGGAAGCACAGAGAGTCCCAGGAAGGATAAACCCAAGGAGCAACAAACCAAGACACATGGTAATATAATGGACAAAAATTAAAGACAAATATAAGTTATTAAGAGCAACAAGGGAAAAAATACAACATACAAGGGAAAACCCATAAGGTTATCAGTGGATTTCTCAACAGAAACTCTACAAACCAGAAGGGAATGGTATAATATGTTCCAAGTGATGATAGGGAATAACCTATAACCAAGAATACTCTATTCAGCAAGACTCTCATTTGGATTTGATGGAAAAATCAAAAGCTTTCCAAACAAGCAAAAGTTAAGAGAAATCGACACCACTAGACCAGTTTTACAACAAATGCTAAATGAAGTTCTCTGGACAGGAAACACAAGAGAAGGAAAATATCTACAAAAAGTAAACCCCAAACAATGAACAGAATGGTAATAGAATCACACATATTGATAATTACCTTAAATGTAAATGGATTAAATGCACCAACCAAAAGACATAGAATGCCTGGTGAATACTAAAACAAGACTCATATATATTGTCCACAAGAGATCCACTTCATACCTACAGACACTTACAGACTGAAAGTAAGGACATGGGAGAAGGTATCTCATGCAAATGGAAATTATAAGAGAGTTGGAGCGGCAACTCTCAAATAAGATAATATAGACTTTAAAACAAAAGAGGGACAAAGAAGGACACTACATAATGATCAAGGGTTCAATTCAAGAAGAAGATATAACAATTATAAACATATATGTGCCCAAAATAGGAGCACCTCAATATGTAAGGCAAATACTAACAAACATAAAGGGAGATATTGACAGTAACACAATAATAGTGGGGGACTTTTAATATCCACTTTCATCAATAGACAGATCATCCAGACAGAAAATCAATAAGGAAACATAAGCCTTCAGAGACACTTTAGATGAATTGGACTTAATTGATATTTATAGAGCATTTCATCCAAAAGCAGCAGACTACATATTTTCCCCAATATTTTTGGAATATTCTCCAGGATTGACCACATGCTATGTCACAAGGCAAGCTTAAGAAAATGGAAATCATATCAAGCACATTTTCTGATTACTACTTTATGAGATTAGAAATAAACTGCAAGAGAAAAGCTCTAAGAAACACAAATATGTAGTGATTAAACATTATGCTACTAAACAACCATTGGTCACTGAGGAAATCAAAGAATAAATAAGAAAAATATCTAGAGACCAGTGAAAACAAAAGCACAATGATCCAAAACTTATGGGATGCAGCAAAAGCAGTTCTAAGAGTGAAGTTTATAGCCATACAATCTTACCTCAAGAAACAAGAAAAATCTCAAATAAACAACCTAGCCTTATGCCTAAAAAACTTAGAGAAAGAAGAACAAACAAAAAAGAATGGAAATCATGAACATCAGAGCAGAAATAAATGAAATAGAGACAAGAAAAAAAATTGCAAAGATCAATGAAACTAAAAGCTGGTTCTTTGGAAAGATAAGATTGATAAACCTTTAGCCAGACTCATCAGGGAAAAAAAAAGGGAGAGGATTCAAATCAGTAAAATTAGAAATGGAAAAGGGGAAGTTACAAACGACTCCACAGAAATACTAAGAATCATAAAAGACTACTATGAACAACTGTGGGCTTCCCTGGTGGCTCGGATGGTAAAAAGTCTGCCTGCAGTGTTCGATCCCTGGGTCAGGAAGATCCCCTGGAGAAGGAAATGGCAACCCACTCCAGTATTCTTGCCTGGAAAATCCCATGGATGGAGGAGCCTGGCAGGCTATAGTCCATGGGGTCGCAAAGAGTCAGACACAACTGAGTGACTTTGCTTTCACTATAAATAACTGTAGGCCAATAAAATGGCAACCTAGGAGAAATGGACAAATTATTAGAAAGGTACAGTCTCCCCAGACTGAACCAGGAAGAATAGAAAATAGGTACAGACCAATCACAAGCACTGAAATTGAAACCATGATTAAAAACCTCCTAACAAACCAAGGTCCAGTGCCTGACGGTGTCACAGGCGAATTTTATCAAACATGTAGAGAAGAGTTAACACCTATCTGCCTGAAACTGTTCCAAAAAGTCGCATGTGAAGGAAAACCTCCCAACTCATTTTATGAGGCCACCATCACCCTGACAGAAAAACCAGATAAAGATACCACAAAAAGAAAATTACAGACCAACATCACTGATAAACATAGATGCAAACGTCCTCAACAAAATACTAGCCATCTGTATCCAACAATACATTAAAAAGATTATACCTCCCAGGGATGCAAGGATTTTTCAGCATCTTCCAATCAGTCAATGTAACACACCATACCAACAAATTGAAGAATAAAAACCATATAATCATTTCAATAGATGCAGAAATAGCTTTTGACAAAATTTAGCACCCATTTACGATTAAAAAGAAAAAAGAAAACACTCACCAGAAAGTGGGCATAGAGAGTACAAACCTCAACTTAATAAAAGCCATATATGATAAACCTACACTAGCATCATAATCAATTGTGAAAAACTGAAAGCATTCCCTCTAAAATCAGGAAAAAGACAAGGATGTCCACTCTCACCACTTTTATTCAGCAGAGTTCTGGAAGTCCTAAGAACAACAATCAGAAAAGAAAAAGAAGTAAAGGGAATTGGAAAATTGGAAAAAAAGTTAAAGTATCACTTTTTGCAGATGACATGATACTATACGTAAAGTAATTAGCCTCCAATCAAAATAAACTAATTTTAGAAATAAAAATTTAAAAAGAAGATCCTAAAAATGCTACCAGAAAACTACTAGAACTCATCAATGAATTTGGTAAATTTGCAGATTAGAAAATTAATACACAGAAGTCTGTTGCATTTTTATTCACTAACGATGAAAGATTAGAAAGAGAAATTCAAAAGCAATTCCATTTACCATTGCATCAAAAAGAACAAAATACCTAGGAATAAACCTACCTAAGGAGACAAAAGACCTGTATTCTGAAAACTATAAGATACTGATGACAGAAATCAAAAAAGACATAAACAGATGGAAAGATATACCATGTTCATGGCTTGGAAGACTCAATATTGTAAAAATGACTGTACTACCCAAGGCAACCTGCTGATTCAATGCAATCCTTATCAAATTACCAATGACATTTTTCACAGAACTAGAACAAAAAATCTCAAAATTTGTATGGATATACAAAAGACTCCGAATAGCCAAAGCAATCTTGAAAAAGAAAAATGGAGCTGGAGGAATGAGGCTCCCTAACTTCAGACTATACTAAAAAGCTACAGTCATCAAAACAGTATGGAACCAGCACAAAAACAGAAATTAGATCAATGGAGCAGGATAGAAACCCCAGGAAGAAGCCCACGCGTCTGTGGTCAATAATCTGTGACCAAGGAGGCAAGACTACACAATGGTGGAAATATGGTCTCTTCAACAAATGATGCTGGGAAAACTGGGCAGTACATGTAAAAAAATGAAAGTAGATCATTCCTTAACACCATACACAAAATAAGCTTAAAATGGATTAAAGACCTAAATGTTAAACCAGACACTATAAAACTCTTAGAGGAAAACTTAGGCAGAACACTCTCTGACATAAATCACAGCAACATCTTTTTAAATCCATCTTCAAGAATAATGGAATAAAAGAAAAAAATAAATGAATGAGACCTACTTAAAGTCAAATGCTTTTGCCCAGTATAGGAAACAATAAACATAGGAAAAAGATAACCCACAAGTTGGGAGAAAATATTTGCAAATGATCTGACTGATAAGGGATTAGTCACCAAAATTTGCAAACAGCTTATGACACCTAACAGAATCAAAATGAACAACCCACTCAAAAAATGGGCAGAAGTTCTGAATAGACATTTCTCTAAAGAGAACATACAGATGGCCAAAAAGCACTTGAAAAGATGTTGAACATTACTAGTTATTAGAGAAATGCAAATCAAAACTACAATGAGATATCACCTCACACTAGTCAGAATGTCTATCATAAAAAAATACACAATAAATGCTGGAGAGGGTATTGAGAGAATGGAACCCTCCTGTACTGATGGTGAGAACTGGTACACTCAGCAAGCAACAGTTAGAACTGGATATGGAACAACAGACTGGTTCCAAATAGGAAAAGGAGTACATCAAGGCTGTATATTGTTACCCTGCTAATTTAACTTATATGCAGAATACATCATGAGAAACACTGGGCTGGAGGAAGCACAAACTGGAATCAAGATTGCCGGGAGAAATATCAATAACCTCAGATATGCAGACGACACCACCCTTATGGCAGAAAGTGAAGAGGAACTAAAAATCCTCTTGATGAAAGTGAAGGAGGAGAGTGAAAAAGTTGGCTTAAAACTCAACATTCAGAAAACTAAGATCATGGCCTCTGGTCCCATCACTTCATGGCAAATAGATGGGGAAACAGTGCAAACAGTGGCTGATTTTATTTTTTTGGGCTCCAAAATCACTGTAGATGGTGATTGCGGCCATGAAATTAAAAGACGCTTACTCCTTGGAAGGAAAGCTATGACCAACCTAGACAGCATATTAAAAAGTACAGACATTACTTTGTCAACACAGGTCCATCTAGTCAAGGCTATGGTTTTTCCAGTGGTCATGTGTGGCTGTGAGAGTTGGACTATAAAGAAAGCTGACCATTGAAGAATTGATGCTTTTGAACTGTGGTGTTGGAGAAGACTCTTGAGAGCCCCTTGGCCTGCAAGGAGATCCAACCAGTCCATCCTAAAGGAGATCAGTCCTGGGTGTTCATTGGAAGGATTGATTTTGAACTGAAACTCCAATACTTTGGCCACTTGATGCGAAGAGTTGACTCATTGGAAAAGACCCTGATGCTGGGTAAGTTTGAGGGCAGGAGGAGAAGGGGATGACAGAGGATGAGATGGCTGGATGGCATTATCGACTCAATGGACATGGGCTTGGGTGGACTCCGGGAGTTGGTGATGGATGGGGAGGCCTGGCGTGCTGCGGTTCATGGGGTTGCAAAGAGTCGGACACGACTGAGCGACTGAACTGAACTGAACACTCATTATGGATAAAAGTATGGAGGTTGCTTTAAAAACTAAAATTAAAGCTACCATATGACCCTGCAGACCTACCCCTGGGCAGAGAAAACATAGCCTGAAAAGATACATGCACCCCAATGTTCATTGCAGTACTATTTATAATGGCAGCAACTAAATGCTGGAAACATTGGACATGGAAACAACCTAAATGTCTATTGACAGAAGAATGGATAAAGAAGATGTGAGATATATAAATATTACTCAGCCATTAGAAAGAATGAAATAAGGCCATTTGCAGCAACATGGATGGACATAGAGAGTGTCATAGAATGACATAAGTCAGACAGAGAAGGAGAAATATCATACAATATCCCTTTTATGTGGAATCTAAAAAGAAATGATACAAATGAACTTATAAAACAGAAAGAGACACACAGACTTAGACAATGAATTCATGGTTTGCGGGGGGCAGAGATAGCTAAGGACTCTGGGAAGATCATGTACACTGCTATATTTAAAATGGATAACCAACAAAAGCCTACTGTAAAGCGCATGGAACTCAGATCAACGTCATGTGCCAGCCCGGATGGGAGGGCTGTTTTCGGGAGGAAGGATGCATGTATGTGTATAGCTGAGTCCCTTCACTGTTCACCTGAAACCATCACAATGTTGTCAATTGGCTATGTCCCAATACAAAATGTTTTTGTGTTATAAAAAACAAAATTTAAATAAAATAAAATAAGATACAAAGATATATTGTATACCACAGGGAATATAGTCAATATTTTTATATAACTTTAAATGGAGTATAATCTATAAGAATATTGAATCACCATGTTATCCACCTGAAACTAACATAATATTGTGAATCAACTGCACTTTAATTAAAAAAATAAAATGTATGTAGTTATTCTATGTAATACTCAAAGAGCTATAACAAATTAAAGAATTATAGGAAAATTAGACTATATAAAAAGTTAGTCTATAGAGGAAAAAATACAAATAAGCAATAAACATGTGGAAATAATGCTCAATTTCCCCAGTCCCTTAAAGAGTAGAATTATCAGTAACAGCAGATAAAGCTTTATGTCTTTCATATTGGAAGAGAATCACCACACCTGCTTATGGCATAGTTGTGGAGGAAGGGTATCCTCTCCCCTGGCCGATGAGAATGTGTACTGTGTAAGTGACTTTTGGAATGCAATCTGCAATACTTGTTCAAATTCAAAATATGCATGTTCACACTTCCTGAAGTCCTTTGAAAATATACCCCATTGAAATAAAAGTTTGGTACATCTGTGTGTATACAATGTGCATTATATATGCAAGTATTTTTATTGCAGCACTCTTTGAAATGCTGAATGATTGAAAACAAAAATTCCCATAACAGGAGCAACTGATCAACTGAGGGACATCTATGCCAGCAAATGTTGTGCAGCCATTAAAATAACAAGTTAAATCTCTAAGGTGGACTTGGAGCCAGAGACACACTATCTTAAGTGGCAGAAGCAAATGAATAGAATTATATGTGATACCATCATAGCTTTTAAACAACACTAAACCTTCTAATGTGTGCCTTTGTATAAAATTGGATCAGTTGGAGAAAATAAATATTTTTTTCTGTCCACTGGGAAAGAGATGTTGAGATGGGCTTAAGAGTGCAAGAAGTTTTGTGGTGGATAGTGTCTGTGAAAGACTGAAGTGGGGGGAATGCAGGATAGGATAAAGCAAGCTATAGGTTATAATTCAGCTCTGTCAAAGCCTTGATCAGTCCAATGGGTAGCCCTGAAACTAAAATTGCCCACTGAAGAAGTACCACATAGGGCACAAATGGCCAGTTATTGGCTGACTTCTGTCCCAAGCTGTGCATCATCAACTCAAGAGCTGAGGGGGAACTTGAAGTTCATGGCTTTTAACTGACTGTATTCCTTGCAGCTCAATGTCTAGTTCTTTCTTGAAAGGAGATCCAAGCAGCACATTTCCAAGGCTGCACATATACTGGGACTTTGGTAGGGGTGAAAACATAAGACTAGAGGGTGAAGGTGAGGTAGAGGTGATGAAACAGGAGAAGACTGTGGTGCTTTATCGTTCTCTTGCTTTTGTTCACAGATTAACCACATATTCCTAGATAAAGTTGAGTTTCATTTGTTTATTATCTTCATAAGAATGGAATTATGTGCATTCTTTTGTAACTTACATTTTTTTCCTTTAAAAATTATATTCTAAAATTCATGCATATGAAGAGTCTAGTCTATTCATTTTCACTGCTACATAATCTCTTAGTTATGCTGCTCCTGCTGCTAAGTCACTTCAGTCGTGTCTGACTCTGTGTGACCCCATAGACGGCAGCCCACCAGGCTCCCCCGTCCCTGGGATTCTCCAGGCAAGAATACTGGAGTGGGTTGCCATTTTCTTCTCCAATGCATGAAAGTGAAAAGTGAAAGTGAAGTCGCTCAGTTGTGTCCGACTCTTCGCCACCCCATGGACTGCAGCCTACCTGGCTCCTCCATCCATGGGATTTCCCAGGCAAGAGTACTGGAGTGGGGTGCCATTGCCCTCTCCTCTTAGTTATGAGTATACCACAATTTATTTTTTCTACCTCTGCGATGAACAAGTGTTCATCATGCTGCTTTCTCTCTTTGGGAGTCTTTTACAATCATCCCAGTCTACATCTGCTGAACTTCCCCATCATGTATATACCTAAGGCTTGAATTGCCAGGCTATGCATATGGTTAGCTTTACAAGATAATGACAAATAGTTTTTTTTTTTTTTTTACAAATAGTTTTATAAAGTGGTATTTTAAAAGTTTTTATCATAGATTTTACATAAAAGTATGTAAATTAATAGTGAGGGAGAGTGGTGAGATTTCAGATGATCTTTACTTTTCTCCATGTAATTTGATGTATCTTCTGAATTTTTCTAAAGCATGCATTATTTACGTAATCTGGGAGGAAAGCTCAAAAGGTATCTGCTTGAGAAAAACCTTAAATCTTCAAAAATATAGTAGCCATGGTAACACATACTGTAATAAGAAAAGCAAGCCAGGACATCTCATTAAGAAACTTAAACAAAACTGAGCCAGCTCTCCTAGTCCATTATCTGGGAAATGTTACAGATAAACAAAAGCCATCAAAACAGATAAGAAATCATAATCCTTGCATCTTAATCCAGCTCATTTAACTTTCCTTTGACAGAATTCCTTCCCAATTAAACTGGGGCTGCCCTTTGAGAAAGGCATGCTGTTGAATGAAAATGAAATATCTGAGTGGAGTCTTTTGACTCTGAGAAGCAAGGTGTATAAAACACAATGGGTTGAGGTAACTTTGTAGACAACGTAAAAGCCAGAATTACAAACATATCCAGTTTTCTTTTACTGTTTTATGGATACTGATGTTTCTGTTTCAGGGTCAAAGTATCTCTCCCACTTTCGAAGTTGTTGAACTGTAATTTTCCAGTCAGTTTAAGTAATAATTGCATTTTCAAAGATGCTTTTGTTGTAGAATCCAAGCATATACTTTGCAAAAATAACATCTTTGCTAGACGCCTCTTTGGATTTTTTTCTATATTGTCATAAGCAATATCTCTCATTTTCATTTTAGAATACAGATGAAAGTTTCCTAAGTGTTAATTCATGTCTCATTAGCCTGGATGAGAAATTTACCAAATTTTCAACAGGGAAGATTTGAAATATGCTTCCAACTGACAAAAGGGTTATTGGTCAGTGTCTATTCAGGGGACCGAAACTATGCCAGTTTTGTTGACAGTGAGAAATCAGTGCAAAGAATGATTAACGCAGCAGTGAAGAAAGAATAGCAAAAAGAGAGAGAGAGAGAAGAAAAAAACTATTACTCAACTGAAAATTGCAGGAAACAACTAGCACTCATAGGGCTAAGGGAAGAAAAGGGAAAGTGTTGGATTCATCAAAACTAGACATTTAAAGAAGGGGTTCTGCAGACCTGAACCTCAGATCTCTGCACAGGAAATGCGGATGAATTGCACTTGGAGGAGGGGCCCTGTGGGCCTGCCACCCAGACTTGTGTGGGGGAACAGGGCAGCTGGTGGTGGGTTCTCTGGGCTCAGAGGAGGGGCCCCAGGAAGTGAGAAAAACCTGGGTGCATATTACAGTTCACTCTAAAATTCAGGACTGGATCAGTAATGACCTGGTATCTGGGGTGGGGAAGACAATATAGGGAAAATATAGTTATTGACTGAACATATTCTGTACGTCTCTCATCTCATTTAGTGGACCTATTCTATTATATGGCTATTATGTGACATGGAGTGACTTTTTCAAGTTACACAGAAAGAGCCAAGCAGATGTGGAATTCACTCTGCCTTTCGTTTATAGTCACACGGTCGGTTTCAGCTGCATTTGATTTTAGACCCTCAAGGAAGGATAGTCCTCCCCCCCCCCAATGTGTTGATTACTGTAACAGGGAAACTTTTAAAATAAGCATAGGAAAACACGATTTTTTTAGGAGATGCCACCAAGTGTTGTTTCACTGTAGTAACTGTCCACTGTCAAGTTCAATAGTCATTTAATTGTGATTTTAAAGAAATAGCATATTTTTGAAGTGATATTTATTAGTTTAGGTAGAATGAAGAAGATGAGAGCCAAGTGACTACATTCATTCATTCGACAAGTATTTATTAGGTTCTTGTTGTTTTCAGACTGAATAAACAGTGTGAACAAAAAAATTTCTTCTTCACATATGAAAGCCAGCAAGTCCTTATTTATATGACAGTAATGAAGGAGCGTGGGCTTCTCTGCTGGCTCAGTGGTAAAGAATCCATCTGCCAATGCAGGAGAGGTGGGTTTGATCTCTGGGTCAGGAAGATCCCTTGGAGAAGGAAATGACAACCCACTCCAGTATTTTTCCATAGGAAATGCCATAGACAGAGAAGCCTCGTGGGCGACAGTCCATGGGGTCACAAAAAGGTTGGGCATGACTTACAACTAAAGCAACACAACAAAGGAGTATATACTGTTATTTAACACCTGCCTTTATGCTACAGGTTATATATTTATATAATATATGGCATATATAATTTACATACTAAATATTTTATTTTGTTTGTTTAATCACACAGTCATGTCTGACTCTTTGCAACCCCATGGACTCCTTTGTCTATGGGATTTCTCATGCAAGATTATTGAAGTGGGTTGCCATTTCTTTCTCCAAGGAAATCTTCCTGGATCAGGGATGGAATCCAAATCTTCTGCATTGGAGCTGGATTCTTTACTCCTGGACCATCAGAAAAGCCCACAGTAAATATTGTTGTTCAGTTGCTCAGTCATATCCGACTCTTTGTGGCCCCATGGACTGAAGCACACCAGGCTTCCCTGTCCTTCACCATCTCCCAGAGCTTACTCAAACTCATGCCCATTGAGTTGGACTGCAAGGAGATCAAACCAGTCAACCCTAAAGAAAATCAATCCTGAATATTCATTGGAGGGACGATGCTGAGACGGAAACTCCAATATCTTGGCCACCTGATTCGAAGGGCTGACTTATCAATCTGATTTTGGTATTGAGCATCTGGTAATGTTCATACGTAGAGTCATCTCTTGTGTTGTTGGAAAAGGGTGCTTGCTATGACCAGTGCGTTCTCTTGGCAAAACTCTGTCAGCCTTTGCCCTGCTTCATTTTGTCTTCCAAGGCCAAATTTGCCTGTTACTCCAGGTATCTCTTGACTTCCTAGGTTCCAGTCCCTTAAGATGAAAAGGACATCTTTTTTGCTGTTAGTTCCAGAAGCTCCTGTAGGTCTTCATAGAACGATTCAACTTCAGCTTCTTCTGCACTAGTGGTTGGGGCATAGGCTTGTATTACAGTGATGTTGAATGGTTTGCCTTGGAAGCGAACCGAGATCATTCTATTGTTTTTAAGACTGCACCCATGTACTGCATTTCAGACTCTTTTGTTGACTATGAGAGCTACTCCATTTCTTCTAACGGATTCCTACTAAATATGTTATTTTAAAAAATATATACTACCAAGGTGAAGTATTAAAGATTACACAAAGCTATAGAGACAAGGCTTCCGTCATCTAGAAATTCAAGTATCTGAGTAACAATTATGTTTGTATTATAAAGAATAAGCTAAAATAAATAAATCGAATGCGGGAATAATGGAGCATTGTCAAGATCCCACAGCAGCCAAGAAAGGACTGTGTACTTATAGACTCTATTGCCATCTTGTGGCACAAATTTTAAACGCTAGCTAGAACAAAGCCACAGAAGAGTCAGGTTGCCGCCTGCCTGGGAGCACAGGGCACTGCCCTCAAGAACCAAATGCCCTAGAATGTAATCTTCTTGTTTGTTCCCAGCCAGCATGCAGATTTGGAGAGTTACCATATGAACTATAGTTTCCTTATTTAGATTCTAAAAGAAGGGTTCAGAAGGAAATTCTATCAATGGAACACAAAACATGCTTGCACCATTTCACTTAGCATAAAAACTAAGTTATCATTTTAGGAAAATTTTTATTTTTCCTCTTATATGGAAGGTACATGTGGCTTCAGAAATAGTGCTTATAGTATTTCCTTTTAAATAAAGATATGACAATTATCCATGATTTTTATTTAAACTCCTTGAAGGTATGACTTTTTCTAAACTTTTTTTTCCTGATTTTGATAACAGATGAAAATCAGATTCAGGGAAATGATCAACTTGAAAAAATAAAGGTAAACTCTTTGTTTAAAAGCTTAGTGTAGCATTGTATTAAGAAAACAAACCAATTAAGCTTTGGAAGACCCATAACTTGACCTTGGGGGAAAGGCCATGTGCGTGACTAAATAAATATGTCTCAACCGGGGTTTCCTAATTTATATAAAAATGACAAACATTTGGATCAATGATTATAGTAAAAATGATTTAAATTTTTTCTGAGTGTAAAAACAGGAGATGTATAAGATATAAACTTGTTTGGGTTGGGCTATGACTTTAATGTTTCTCTATCATGTGGTGGTGGTGATTTACTTCTAATTCACGTCCGGCTCTTGGACACGACTCTAAGTCATGTCCCAAGGACTGTAGCCAGCCAGGCTCCTCTAACCATGGGGTTTCCCAAGCAAGAATACTGGAGTGGGTTGCCATTTCCTTCTCCAGGGGATCTTTCCAATCCTAGGATAGATCCCAAGTCTCCTGCATTGCAGGCAGATTCTTAAACCAACTGAACCCCAGATAAGCCTGTTTTCTATCATGTAGACAGTGGATGAAATAAGATAGGTTACATGTCTGTAGTGGAGAAAACTTCAGAAATGTTTGCTTTTGCTTAGCTAGTTGCACAAGCACACAGTTCTTAGGATGCTATCATTTCATGCAAAACTTCTTTCTCATTTTATTTTACTTTCCCCTCTCCTCGCACCACAAGTATTGTGCTCCAGATATCATTCAGTTCTTCTTTTCACCCCCAAGCTCTTTTTAGAATCCTCCTTTTGCCATTTCAAGCTCTAGCTCTTTGCATTTAATTACACAGAATCCATCACTTTTTTATCTCCCTGTGTTTCTAATGGTAGCCAATAGGATTGCCTCTGTGCTTGGTACCACAAGTAAGACATCGCTGAGACCTTAGATAAGCATCCTTTCATATGACATTTATGTAGGTTTTTCTCTGATTTGTATTTGCAAAGGTATTTTATAAGGATTTTGCAAGAATAATTTCAGAAAATCATTATCTTTCTTCTGAATGTTGCACTGTCCGAGGTTGTACCTGAAGTCCAATATGACTCACATTTTCCTGTAGCTTTGCTATCACTTGGTATATCACTGGTGGTTTTTATATTTTTTTTCAAAAAGATAGGGTCATTGTTGTAACATTGCATTAATCTGATCTCTAGGGTGATAAATTATCTGTTCATAGTCTTTCTAGTCATTTTTGTTTCTACTAAGAATGGCTCAGTCTTATTTTTTGCTTATTTTTCTATGGGTTGCCCATTTGTTTTTTAGTGCCCTTGTATATTACTGATATTAATAACTTATAGATTTTAGTGCATTTCACTTCTCCCAGACTTTGTCTATGATTCCTACACTGAACAGGAATTCTGAATTGTGTTTGTAAGGCTAATCCATCCATAGTTTTGCCTTATGATTTGTGCTTTTTTTAGTGTGTTTTTTAAGACATTTTTACCCACCCCAAGACTTGTTGAAGGTATAGTGTGAGCAAGGTTTATTTTTACTTGTTTATCCAGTTTTCTCAACACTACACCTTCTAGTAAACAAGTCTTCATTTCCCTACTGATTAGAAGTCCCACCTCTATATTATGCCAAGTCTCCATATACACATGTGTTTGTTTTCTGACTCTTCTATATGGTACCAGAATTTTGCCTTTAGTACAATGGCTTTGTAGCATTTCTTCATTTCTGGTGAAACAGCATTTTGCTCACAGACCAGTGTCCTAGCCCTTGGGAGACCTTTAGTCTAGAATGGGACTCTTTTTGAAGTTTTGACATATGGCTTGTTTAGCAAACTCTCCCTGATATATCATATCAACATAATCATTTACATGTGTCAGTTCCCAAGGCTGGGAAGAGAATGTCAACACCTGTGTCATCAGTTCCTGGTGACAGGAGATCAATACCAGCTCTAGAGCCTAGAACTAGAATGTCAAGGATAGACTGAAAGAGAAATGGGGGGAGGGTGGCAGCTAACCAAGCTTAGCTTTGCGACTGATAAGAAAGAAATTTTGTCCCCTCCATCATGTTTTTATGAAAAAATTTAAAAAGTAAAAAAAGGAGGAGCCAAGATGGCGGAGGAGTAGGACGGGGAGACCACTTTCTCTCCTACAAATTCATCAAAAGAATAACTGAATGCAGAGCAAACTTCACAAAACAACTTCTGATCGCTAGCTGAGGTCATCAGGTGCCCAGAAAAGCAGACCATTGTCTTCGAAAGGAGGTAGGACAAAATATAAAAGATAAAAAGTGAGACAAAAGAGCTAAGGACGGAGACCCGTCCCGGGAAGGGAATCTTAGGCGGCCTTGCTTGGGCTAGGGTCCGGGCCTGAGTGCCCTGAGGACAATCGGAGGGAGCTTCTGTGAGTTGCCAACTTGAACTGTGGGAGACCAAAAGAGAGAAAATTAACCGGCCGGAACACACTGCCGGCCGTTCGCAGAACAAAGGGACGGAGAAAGTCCCGAGAAGAGCTCGCAGGCTGCGGACCGGCCCAGCCCCGCCGGAGGCAGGAGGCAGGGGGGAGGGGAAGGTCGCGGTGAGACACAGGGCGCAGGCACCCGACCGGCGCGGGCGGGGACTGGGGCTGGGGACGCGGAGGGCGGAAGGCGCGCGCACCCGCCTGGCGCCAGCAGAAACTGAGACTGGGTCCGTGGAAGGGAGTGGGTGCGCCACACCTGGGTAGAGTGCGCCCACCAAGCCCCTGGCTGCCTGGACCGCTCTGACGGGGAAGGCACAGAGAGCAGGCGCAGCTTTTCCTTCCGCGCTTTTGTGTAACACCTGAGGGCTGGAACCTAGCGCAGCGCGGGGCGCGCTCCATATAGAACAGCCGGGAGCCTGAGCAGCGCAGACGGAGAAAGCAGCGCCAGCCCCTCCCGGCAGCGCCAGCCCGCCCCCGCAGGGCCAGCCCCTCCCCGCAGCGTCAGCCCCTCCCCGCAGCGTCAGCCCCTCCCAGCAGCGCAACGGAACTAGCTAACTGAATAAGAGTCCACCTCCGCCCGCCTGTGTCAGGGCGGAAATGAGGCTCTGAAGAGACCGGCAAACAGAAGCCAAATAAACAAAGGGAACCGCTTCAGAAGGGACTGGTGCAACAGATTAAAATCCCTGTAGAAAACACCGACTTCACAGGAAGGGCCCTGTAGATATCGAGAAGTGTAAGCTGGAACGAGGAGCTATCTGAAACTGAGCCGAACCCACACTGACCGCAACAGCTCCAGAGAAACTCCTAGATATATTTTTACTTTTTTTTTCCTAAGTAAGGAAAAAAAAAAATTTTTTTTTCTTTTTATATTTTTTCTTTTTTATTTTTTCTCTTTTATTTTCCTTTAAAATTCCCTATTACTCCCCCATTACTCCTTAACTTTCATTTTCATAGATTTTTACGATTCTTTTAATTAGGGGAAAAAAAAATTTTTTTTTCTTTCTTTCTTTTTTTTTTTTTGTTTTTTTTCTTTTTTTTTTCTTTTTTTCTTTTTTCTTCTTTTTTTTCCTTTCCGTTTTCTCTTTTATTTTCTATTTTTCTTTTTCTCTTATTTCTTTTAAAGTCCTCTAGTACTCCTCTACTACTCTTCATTTTCATTTTCACTACACTATAACCTTACAAAAAAAAAAAAAAAGAGAAGCCCTATCTTTAAACCGAAGATTATTCTCTCCCAATCTTGACTCTCTGTTTTCTACCTCAGAACACCTCTATTTCCTCCTTTCCCCTTCTCTTCCCAATCCAATTCTGTGAATCCTTGTAGGTGTCTGAGATACGGAGAACACTCTGGGAACAGACAGCTGCGTAGATCTGTCTCTCTCCTCTTGAGTCCCCCTTTTTCTCCTCCTGCTCATCTCTATCTCCCTCCTCCCTTTTCTCCTGTTCATGTAACTCTGTGAACCTCTCTGGGTGTCCCTAACGGGGGAGAATCTTTTCGCCATTAACCTAGAAGTTTTATTATCAGTGCTGTATAGTTGGAGAAGTCCTGAGACTACAGGAAGAATAAAACTGAAATCCAGAGTCAGGAAACTTAAGCCCAAAACCTGAGAACACCAGAAAACTCCTGACTACATGGAACTTTAAGTAATAAGTGACCGTCCAAAAGCCTCCATACCTACACTGAAACCAACCA
The DNA here is from genome assembly GCF_910594005.1 of Cervus elaphus. Classification (NCBI taxonomy): domain Eukaryota; kingdom Metazoa; phylum Chordata; class Mammalia; order Artiodactyla; family Cervidae; genus Cervus; species Cervus elaphus. Next base: position 983,156 of record NC_057837.1, on the reverse strand, counting down.
CCACCCAAGAGCCAGTAAGTTTTAGAGCAAGATATACCACGCAAATTCTCCAGCAACACAGGAACATAGCCCCGAATGTCAACATACAGGCTGCCCAAGGTCACACCTAACACATAGACCCATCTCAAAACTCATTACTGGGCACTCCATTGCTCTCCAAAAAGAAGAAATCAAGTTCCATGCACCAGTACACTGACGCAAGCTTCCCTAACCGGGAAACCTTGACAAGCCAATCGTCTAACCCCACCCACTGGGTAAATCCTCCACAATAAAAAGGAACCACAGGCCTCCAGAATACAGAAAGTCCACTCCAGACACAGCAATCTAAACAAGATGAAAAGGCAAAGAAATACCCAACAGGTAAAGGAATATGAAAAATGCCCACCAAGTCAAACAAAAGAGGAGGAGATAGGGAATCTACCTGAAAAAGAATTTAGAATAATGATAATAAAAATGATCCAAAATCTTGAAAACAAAATGGAGTTACAGATAAATAGCCTGGAGACAAAGATTGAAAAGATACAAGAATTGTTTAATAAAGACCTAGAAGAAATAAAAAAGAGTCAATTAAAAATGAAAAATGCAATGAATGAGATCAAAAACACTTTGGAGGGAACCAAGAGTAGAATAACGGAGGCAGAAGATAGGATAAGTGAGGTAGAAGATAAAATGGTGGAAATAAATGAAGCAGAGAGGAAAAAAGAAAAAAGGATCAAAAGAAATGAGGACAACCTCAGGGACCTCTGGGACACTGTGAAACGCCCCAACATTCGAATCATAGGAGTTCCAGAAGAAGAAGACAAAAAGAAAGGCCATGAGAAAATACTCGAGGAGATAATAGCTGAAAACTTCCCTAGAATGGGGAAGGAAATAGCCACTCAAGTCCAAGAAACCCAGAGAGTCCCAAACAGGATAAACCCAAGGCGAAACACCCCAAGACACATATTAATCAAACTAACAAAGATCAAACACAAAGAACAAATATTAAAAGCAGCAAGGGAAAAACAACAAATAACACACAAGGGGATTCCCATAAGGATAACAGCTGACCTATCAATAGAAACCCTCCAGGCCAGAAGGGAATGGCAGGATGTCCTGAAAGTAATGAAAGAGAATAACCTACAACCTAGATTACTGTATCCAGCAAGGATCTCATTCAGATATGAAGGAGAACTCAAAAGCTTTACAGACAAGCAAAAGCTGAGAGAATTCAGCACCACCAAACCAGCTCTTCAACAAATGCTAAAGGATCTTCTCTAGACAGGGAATGCAGAAAGATTGTATAAACATGAACCCAAAACAACAAAGTAAATGGCAACGGGACCACACCTATCAATAATTACCTTAAATGTAAATGGGTTGAATGCCCCAACCAAAAGACAAAGATTGGCTGAATGGATACAAAAACAAGACCCCCATATATGCTGTCTACAAGAGACCCACCTCAAAACAAGAGACACATACAGACTAAAAGTGAAGGGCTGGAAAAAAATATTTCATGCAAATGGAGACCAAAAGAAAGCAGGAGTTGCAATACTCATATCAGATAAAATAGACTTTCAAATAAAAGCTGTGAAAAGAGACAAAGAAGGACACTACATAATGATCAAAGGATCAATCCAAGAAGAAGATATAACAATTATAAATATATATGCACCCAACATAGGAGCACCGCAATATGTACGGCAAACACTAACGAGTATGAAAGAGGAAATTAATAGTAACACAATAATAGTGGGAGACTTTAATACCCCACTCACAACTATGGATAGATCAACTAAACAGAAAATTAACAAGGAAACACAAACTTTAAATGACACAATGGACCAGCTAGACCTAATTGATATCTATAGGACATTTCACCCCAAAACAATCAACTTCACCTTTTTCGCAAGTGCACACGGAACCTTCTCCAGAATAGATCACATCCTGGGCCATAAATCTAGTCTTGGAAAATTCAAAAAAATTGAAATCATTCCAGTCATCTTTTCTGACCACAGTGCAGTAAGATTAGATCTCAATTACAGGAAAAAAATTGTTAAAAATTCAAACACCTGGAGGCTAAATAACACGCTTCTGAATAACCAACAAATCATAGAAGAAATCAAAAAAGAAATCAAAATATGTATAGAAATGAATGAAAATGAAAACACAACAACCCAAAACCTATGGGACACTGTAAAAGCAGTGCTAAGGGGAAGGTTCATAGCATTACAGGCTTACATCAAGAAACAAGAAAAAAGCCAAACAAATAACCTAACTCTACACCTAAAGCAATTAGAGAAGGAAGAAATGAAGAACCCCAGGGTTAGCAGAAGGAAAGAAATCTTAAAAATTAAGGCAGAAATAAATGCAATAGAAACTAAAGAGACCATAGCAAAAATCAACAAAGCTAAAAGCTGGTTTTTTGAAAAAATAAACAAAATTGACAAACCATTAGCAAGACTCATTAAGAAACAAAGAGAGAAGAACCAAATTAACAAAATTAGAAATGAAAATGGAGAGATCACAACTGACAACACTGAAATACAAAGGATCATAAGAGACTACTACCAGCAGCTCTATGCCAATAAAATGGACAACTTGGATGAAATGGACAAATTCTTAGAAAAGTATAACTTTCCAAAACTGAACCAGGAAGAAATAGAAGATCTTAACAGACCCATCACAGGCAAGGAAATCGAAACTGTAATCAAAAATCTTCCAGCAAACAAAAGCCCAGGACCAGATGGCTTCACAGCTGAATTCTACCAAAAATTTAGAGAAGAGCTAACACCTACCTTACTCAAACTCTTCCAGAAAATTGCAGAAGAAGGTAAACTTCCAAACTCATTCTATGAGGCCACCATCACCCTAATTCCAAAACCAGACAAAGATGCCACAAAAAAAGAAAACTACAGGCCAATATCACTGATGAACATAGATGCAAAAATCCTTAACAAAATTCTAGCAAACAGAATCCAACAACATATTAAAAAAATCATACACCACGACCAAGTGGGCTTTATCCCAGGAATGCAAGGATTCTTCAATATCCGCAAATCAATCAATGTAATACACCACATTAGCAAATTGAAAGATAAAAACCATATGATTATCTCAATAGATACAGAGAAAGCCTTTGACAAAATTCAACACTCATTTATGATTAAAACTCTCCAAAAAGCAGGCATAGAAGGAACATACCTCAACATAATAAAAGCTATATATGACAAACCCACAGCAAGCATCACCCTCAATGGTGAAAAATTGAAAGCATTTCCCCTGAAATCAGGAACAAGACAAGGGTGCCCACTCTCACCACTACTGTTCAACATAGTGTTGGAAGTTTTGGCCACAGCAATCAGAGCAGAAAAAGAAGTAAAAGGAATCCAGATAGGAAAAGAAGAAGTGAAACTCTCACTGTTTGCAGATGACATGATCCTCTACATAGAAAACCCTAAAGACTCTACCAGAAAATTACTAGAACTAATCAATGAATATAGTAAAGTTGCAGGATATAAAATTAACACACAGAAATCCCTTGCATTCCTATACACTAACAATGAAAAAACAGAAAGAGAAATTAAGGAAACAATACCATTCACCATTGCAACAAAAAGAATAAAATACTTAGGAGTATATCTACCTAAAGAAACAAAAGACCTATACATAGAAAACTATAAAACACTGATGAAAGAAATCAAAGAGGACACAAACAGATGGAGAAACATACCGTGTTCATGGATTGGAAGAATCAATATTGTCAAAATGGCTATTCTACCCAAAGCAATCTATAGATTCAATGCAATCCCTATCAAGCTACCAACGGTATTTTTCACAGAACTAGACCAAAGAATTTCACAATTTGTATGGAAATACAAAAAACCTCGAATAGCCAAAGTAATCTTGAAAAAGAAGAATGGAACTGGAGGAATCAACCTGCCTGACTTCAGACTATACTACAAAGCCACAGTCATCAAGACAGTGTGGTACTGGCACAAAGACAGAAATATAGATCAATGGAACAGAATAGAAAGCCCAGAGATAAATCCACGAACCTATGGACACCTTATCTTTGACAAAGGAGGCAAGAATATGCAATGGAGTAAAGACAACCTCTTTAACAAGTGGTGCTGGGAAAACTGGTCAACCACTTGCAAAAGAATGAAACTAGAACACTTTCTAACCCCATACACAAAAATAAACTCAAAATGGATTAAAGATCTAAATGTAAGGCCAGAAACTATAAAACTCCTAGAGGAGAACATAGGCAAAACACTCTCCGACATAAATCACAGCAAGATCCTCTATGACCCACCTCCCAGAATATTGGAAATAAAAGCAAAACTAAACAAATGGGATCTAATGAAACTTAAAAGCTTTTGCACTACAAAAGAAACTATAAGTAAGGTGAAAAGACAGTCGTCAGATTGGGAGAAAACAATAGCAAATGAAGAAACAGACAAAGGATTAATCTCAACAATATACAAGCAACTCCTGCAGCTCAATTCCAGAAAAATAAATGACCCAATCAAAAAATGGGCCAGAGAACTAAACAGACATTTCTCCAAAGAAGATATACAGATGGCTAACAAACACATGAAAAGGTGCTCAACATCACTCATTATTAGAGAAATGCAAATCAAAACCACAATGAGGTACCATTACACACCAGTCAGGATGGCTGCTATCCAAAAGTCTACAAGCAATAAATGCTGGAGAGGCTGTGGAGAAAAGGGAACCCTCTTACACTGTTGGTGGGAATGCAAACTAGTACAGCCACTATGGAAAACAGTGTGGAGATTCCTTAAAAAACTGGAAATAGAACTGCCATATGACCCAGCAATCCCACTTCTGGGCATACACACTGAGGAAACCAGATCTGAAAGAGACACGTGCACCCCAATGTTCATTGCAGCACTGTTTATAATAGCCAGGACATGGAAGCAACCTAGATGCCCATCAGCAGATGAATGGATAAGGAAGCTGTGGTACATATACACCATGGAATTTTACTCAGCCGTCAAAAAGAATTCATTTGAACCAGTCCTAATGAGATGGATGAAACTGGAGCCCCTTATACAGAGTGAAGTAAGCCAGAAAGATAAAGAACATTACAGCATACTAACACATATATATGGAATTTAGAAAGATGGTAACGATAACCCTATATGCAAAACACAAAAAGAGACACAGAAATACAGAACAGACTTTTGAACTCTGTGGGAGAAGGTGAGGGTGGGATGTTTCAAAAGAACAGCATGTATACTATCTATGGTGAAACAGATCACCAGCCCAGGTGGGATGCATGAGACAAGTGCTTGGGCCTGGTACACTGGGAAGACCCAGAGGAATCGGGTGGAGAGGGAGATGGGAGGGGGGATCGGGATGGGGAATACGTGTAAATCTATGGCTGATTCATATCAATGTATGACAAAACCCACTGAAATGTTGTGAAGTAATTAGCCTCCAACTAATAAAAAAATTAAAAAAAAAAAAGTAAAAAAAGGAATCAAAGTATGTTCTATCTCAGAGAAGAAACTATCCACAAATTTAATAAATCTTATACCAAAAGAGTTTGGGAATAAAAGACTGGAAATTTAGTTTCCTAAATTTTCATAAGAATTTTATGCAAAGTATTTAATTTTAATATTATAAATGGATGAAGTGTTATATAAAATTAAATACAAATTACTTTTTTAAAAAAACCATCATTACACCTCATTTTCATTTACTTTCTCCCCATTTACTGTGCTTTAGAGTCATTTAAATTTTTTTTAAAGTCTTTCTCTTTTTTCCACTCACTTTGTTTCTCTTCTCAAGTTTATCTGTTTTCTTAATGTATCATTTATATTACTCTTTTGCATTTTCCTTCCTTCCTTTTCTCTTACAATCTACCATCTTTCTTCTGTATGGAGATTAAATCACTTTTCTTCCAGGATAATTATTTGGCTTTTGTAAATCCCAGTCATGTTTATTAACTGCATGAAAATTGTTTTTATTTTAAATGAAAAGCAGGAGAAGTTCTCATTTTAAAATTACAAAATTACAAAATGAGCCAAGAATCTCCTTTGGTGCTGAAAAATAAGAAAGTGATCAGAAAAGGATGTTGACATGCTGAGAGGACCTAGGCTTCAATGGAAAGAGGCCAAAAGTTACATCATTTTGAGCAAAAAATAAATGATGAGAATATGTATTGTCTTCTAACACACAGAATAAAGGAAATATCCATGTATTCCTCCTAATAGAACAAATAGCTGAATAAATAAACAGGTGGGAGAGAACAGAAAGCTCTATCTATAGAGAAGCTCTAATATAGAAGGAATTAGGGAATAGATCATGACAAGGCAAACACCAGAGAAATAATTTTTGCAGGGAAGAGTCACCAACATAGATTATGAAAGTAGTAGGCAAAGTTTGAGAAGCAGGCTTTGTGCATAGTTTCAAAGAGTCTTCCCCAGGATATTAATTTTAAAAGGAAAATGGTAACTTTATGGAGCAGAAACCTAGCAGACAACACCTCAACCAAGAGAACAGGGATAACTAATAATAAGACATATTTTCATCTCACCCTCCTGATAAGATGCTCTGAGCAGGGTACGGCATCTCTTGTGTGCTGTTCTAGCCACGGATGCAGAACTTCAAGATAATCCTGAGAAGATACCAAGTCAACCCAAATTAAGGAATATTCTTCCTGCCAAGGTCATGAAAAACAAAGAGAGACTGCAGCATGGTTACAGATTGGAGAACAAGCAGACATGACAGCTAAATAAACATATTCTAGTGTTTTGAATTAGATCCTAGAACAGAAAATGGACATATGTGGGAAAAGTGGTGAACTTCAAATAAAGCAGCATAGCAAATAATATTGTACCAATTGTTTATATCCTGGTTTTGATGGAGGCCCAAGGGAAAGCTTGCTTGCCTCCCACATCCACAAGTGTCCACGTCTGCAAGTGTCCAGCCCCTGGTTTGGACACTGCCAAAGTCAGGGTATCTGGAGTCCCATCAGGTGTTGAGGTGGCGAAGACAGAATCATCTATGATGGGCTTCAAGTATGAAAGGCCCAGGGGTGGGAGGACCCGTTCAGGTCTGGGAGCCTAGGGATGTCATCAGGCTCAGTGCCCCCCTCCACCTCTGGTTCAGCTTTCCTGGGGTGGCCTCCTTCTCAGGGGACCCCAGAACCTTTAGACTCCTTCCCTCCTTCCCCCAGCTCAGCTGCAGAAAAGAATTGTCTCATAACCAAGTTCCATCCAAGGGGCTTCCCTGGTAGCTCAGATGGTAAAGAATCTGCTTGCAATGCAGGCTACAGGGAGTCAGGCATGACTGAGTGACTAACACACAAGTTTGCTCATTGCTAGGTGTTAACACCAGGGAAATCTGGGTAAGGGGTGAATGGGAACTGTGTTCTTTTTATCATTTTTCTGCAAATCTAAAAACTTTTCAAAATTAAAAGTTATACATTTTGATGTACTATACGTATGTGTCTATTTTAAACATTAGTTTTCTCTTTCTCGGAGTTACATTCTGTGCTTGTGTTAGCTCATATTATTTTTATTTACTAAAACTAAAAGGCTCCTCAGTTTTCTATGTACCTTAAGCTGAACTCCACATTTGTACTTTAAAAGCAATAGCAACAAAACACAGACTTTCTAAACAGCTTATATATTATCCATAAATGCGCAGTATGCTATTTTGCTTACACCAGAGAACCAAGAGGTTATTGTTTAGAATTTTTATGACTGCCTTGATGTTCTATTGACTTCTCAGAAACTGATAAGAGAAATAATGAAAGAAATTACCCATCTCTCCCTGAGCAGGGCAAACTGCATTCTCTAAGGTGATTTATTCTGTGACACTGGTACTGTTGTGTCGGTGGCTATGATGGGAGAGGGATGGGACTAAGAAAGTGAAGCTAGAAATTAAAGTACGAAAGCCTCTGGGGAAGGGAGAAAATCTTCACCTAATCACTATCCAGTGGCTCCAAAGGCTGCCTGTGTTGTCAGGCATCTGGTATCTACCGCTGCACCTAGGATAACTCCTTTGTTCCCAGTAGGTAAGCATTTCTCCTTAGCATTTCTCAAAGGCAGTGGTTCAATTATGTAATGATGAGAGCTCTGTTTTGAATACTGTGTGCATTTATTATTATAAATGAGTTAAGATGTAAATACCTGTATATATAAGTAGGGGTTCTCAAGCAGAGGCAATTTTGGCTCCCAGGGAACTTTTGACAAATTTGGAAATATTGATGATTGTCAGCACTTTGGGAGGTGGGACCAGCATCTAGTGGGTAGAGGACGTGGATGTTGCTAAATGACCTACAGTGCATAGAACAACTCCGCTCCCCCCTCCACCACCAAAAGAATTGTCTGGTCCAAAATGTCAATACTGTTGAATATACTAAATGTATGTTTTTTTAAGGAACTGCTTGAAGTACCAAATCAGAGTTCTTAAGTCATAAACCCAGCTAGTTTTACACACATTAAAAAAAAAAAAAAATCATTATACTGCTTCCTTCTTAACATGTTTATACTAATGATGTAAGCTGATTGACTCTCAGCCTTATTGTATCATCATCATAATAATAATGAATAATTTTTATACAGAACTTTAAACTATCTCAAGATTTTTTTCACACATTACACCATTTGAATCTTGGCTTCGGGGTTCTATAATGTGAAGTCATTCTGAGAGGGTAACAGGCAGGAAGGCCAGGGGTCTCCAAACGGAGGAAAGAGGCTGCAAGTGCCAGACATTTTTCTCTCTCTTAAGTGGCAGGAGGAAAAAAACCAGCGATATATTTTTCTTCTCTATACAAATTTAAAAGGAGGTTTCTCTTAAAATGCTGTGTTGCCATGACACCTGGTTTCAACTGAAGCTAACTACTCTCAAACCTTGAGTTAACCAATACATTTCTTTTTCTTGTGGAAATGTTGTCTTAAGCTATGTTAATGTACCCCAGACTCTGTCTTCAAGTTGGTTCTGCCAAACGGCCTAATTTACTTACTCAGGTATTGTTCCCCTAATCTATGTAAATGAAACTATTTGTAGGTATTCTGCCCTTCTACAAGATTCAAGTCAATCGTTTTATGGGCGGGGATGAATTATCTGGTGCCATTCTAAATTTTATGACACTCCTTTCTTTTCATTAACAGACTGTGAGTGACTATATAACATAGAGCTAAAGACTAGGAGGGGGGTACTCTTTTGCCCCCTTCTGATGCCTATGTCAGAAGCTTTCTCTATCTCCTTTATACTTTAATAAAACTTTATTACACAAAAGCTCTGAGCGATCCAGCCTCGTCTCTGGCCCCGGATTGAATTCGTCTCCTCCGGAGGCCAAGAATCCCGCGTCTTATCGTTCAGTAACAACCTTTCAATTCCAGGATAGAGTCCATTAATTTTTGCTGGCAATATCCAAATTCATATATCTAGGGGGTCTTAGCAACAGTCTATGCTACCACAGAGGACACGGGGGTATCTAAGTAAGATAGTTCTCACAATCAACCTCCAAAAGCCCATGGTGTCTTAGAATAAATAGACTATTAATGATCATGGATTATGTATCTAATTAAATTTTTGGCAGTAATCAAAAGAAAATCAAATTAGGTTGTTGCTATGAAGTAGTATAATAATATTCACTCTGATTTTTTCCATTCTGAGAATAGCCGAAAAAAGAATTATGATTGCCATTAAGAAAGGTGTTTTCTATTAGTTTTTTTCCCCAGTAAAATGTAATAATATTTATTAGACTAAAAGAGAAGCTTAAATTTTCCTGAAACTGTCTCACACTTTAATTATCATACGCTATTTTTCTCAGCTACCACTAAATGGTAATAATTTCCAAATACTCATTTCTCCACTGGACCATCTCATATTCAGCACCATCAAAATGCCAGATTCCTTCTCATTTTCACAGTCCCATCCCTCTTCTTTCTATGGGTTCAGTTTTGATAGAATGAGTAGCCTCACATCCCATGAAATCTTAGGGTGATCACCAATTCTTTCCCTTCATTCATTTGCTAAAAACCAATTTTAAGAACAGTATTAATACTTTTTTGTTTTTTAATATATTTTTAAATTATTATAAAGTATATTTAAATTTTTTTCTACTTTAATTGTTTTAAAGTGTATAATTCTATGCCATTAGTAACACCCACAATGTTGTACAATCACCACCATTATCTATTTCCAAAACTTTTCATCATTGGAAATAGAAACTCTACCCATTAAACAGAAGGTTATGCACAAAATCCTCCAAGGTAGCCTTCAACAGGACGTAAACCGAGAACTTCCAGATGTACAAGCTGGATTTAGAAAAGGCAGAGGAACCGGAGATCAAATTGCCAACATCTGTAGGATCATAGAAAAAGCAAGGGGATTCCAGAAAACATCCACTTCTGCTTCACTGACTACACTGAAGCCTTTGACTGTGTGGATCACAGCAAAATGTGGAAAATTCTTGAAGAGATGAGAATACCAGACCGCCCTACCTGCTTCCTGAGAAACTTGTATGCAGCTCAAGAAGCAATAGTTAGAACTGAACATAACCAACAACAGACTGATTCAAAACTGGGAAAGGAGTGTGTCAAGGATATATATTGTCACCCTGTGTACTTTACTTATAAGCAGAGTACATCATGTGAAATGCTGGGCTGGATGAAGCACAAGCTGGAATCAAGATTGCCAGGAGAACTGTCAATAACCTCAGATATGCAGATAACACCACCCTTATGGCAGAACATGAAGAGGACTGAAAGAGCCTCTTGAAGGTGAAAGAGGAGAGTGAAAAAGCTGGCTTAAAGCTCAACATTTGGGGGGAACAAGATGGTGGAGGAGTAGGTGGACATGGAGTACATCTCTCTCCACAGATACATCAGGAACACACCGTCAGGCACAGAAGTGCACGCAGGACACTGGCTGAGAGCAGGCAGGAGGACCTGACCAGTGGAAAAGAATACATAGAATCCTGCAAAACAGTAGAAGGAAGGAACTAGGGGGAGAAACAGGGGTGTTAGTAGGACTGGACCTGCCCTCAGTGGGTGGGGGAACTGAAGCAGGGGTCCGATCCCCACATCGGGGCAATTGTCTGAGTCAGAGGAGAAACACTTAAGGCTGAGAGTGAAACAGCTGATCTGTGGCAGCCTAAACAGAATGAGAATCAGACAGTCCTTGCCGCAGCCATACATACTCCAGACAAGAATGCATGTCCCCTGGAAGGCGCAGTGGCTGGGAGCTGGAGTTTGGGGATTGTCGAGCAATCCCAGAGTGAGGGCTGCTGTTGACTGTGGAAAGACGGATCAAGGGGATGTGAGGAAGGAGACTGTGGTGGGAAATGCCTGTGGAGGAAAGCCCGGCAGCCACGGAAGCCAGGGGATACTGCAGAGCCACGCGTAGGGGGTGGAGCCATCACCATAGACTCTCTCCCCATGTGCCAGCATCAGCAGCTGAACAGTAGAGAAGCCGGCCCATCAAATGCCTGACTATTGAACTACAGAGCAGGACCCCACCCAGGGTGCCCCTTTAAGTGCCTGATGCGCCAATCTACAGAGCAGGACCCCACCCAGGGTGCCCCTTCAAGTGCCTGATGCACCGATCTGAATGGTAGGAGCCCAGCCAGGGGGCAGGCGTCTATGTTCCTGATGGACTGAACAACAGAGAAGGACTCCAGGCAAGAGAGCCCTCTAACTGCCCGAACTGGCAGAGCTATGGAGAAACACTGGCCAAAGAGGCCTTCTGATCGCCAGCTACAAGAGGCTCGAAAAAAGACCCTGATAGGGCCACAAGTCCTGCAGTGGAGGCGTCCGTGTCCCTGCACACTTGGCGCCGGCAGGGTCCCCACAAGCCACGCAGCTGTGGCAGAGCTGCCACAGGCAAAAAAAGTCTTGCATCTATGTGCACAGGGTCGCTTCAGTCATGTCTGACTCTTTGTGACCCTGTAGACTGTGGCCTGCCTGGATTCTCTGTCAGGGACGGGGTTCTCCAGGCAAGAATACTGGAGCATGTTGGCCAATATCGTTTACCATACCCATCTAGAACACTATATTTCCTGCTACCCTAGCCGCCAACTCCTCTGAGTACCCGGTGTTGCCAGAACCCCTGCAACCCAAGTAGCTGCACCACCTCCACACCAGGCCTTCACAGAGGCAAGCCCAAGCCCTCAAGGGCAGCCTCAGGAGCAACTCCAGTGGACTACCCACATAAAGAGGTGGAAATAAAACCACAATTGAAACCCACTCCCGCGGTCGTGCCATGGGAGGGGCGGCTTGGCACTCCCAAACCTGGCCAAGGCCAAGGAACACCCGCATGCCCCTTCACGGGCACCCTGCAGGAGTGGGTGCCAGGAGTGGGGAAATCTTGGTGACAGGACTGGCTCCCTCAGCCCCGGGATTCCGCAAGTGCTACTGCCGGGGGCTGTAACACTCGGGGGTGGGCCCGCCCCTGTGGTACCCCACCTCTGCCCCTCTGGAGAGAGAGGGGGGTGAGGGGATGGTGGAGGCCCCCAAGCCACCTTCCCTGCCGGCCTTAACAGCCGTCCTGAACTATGGCTAAGGAAGAAGACTCAAAACCTTCCCACCAGCTGCTCAAGCTGTAGATTAAATCCACATAATCAACTAGGCAGACTCTGTGTCTATGGAATATATAAAAGGTTATTGAGAGCACCCACAAAAGAAAACACACTAATTCTGATAGCTGTGGACATTGAAGTCAAGAACACAGAGGTGTAGGACCAGATTAGAATCTGAGCTGCCCCCAGAGCAGGTCCAGAGATCAGCACAGTGTTGGAGGGTATCCTAGGGAGGTGAGGTGGGCTGTGACTCCCCGACAGGGAAAGAACTCTGACAGCAGTGACTCAAGAAAACCACTTTATTATTCTTATGTTTTGACTTGTTCTGTATTTCATGCTCAATAAGGGGCAGAAATGGTAGGGACCTAACAGAAGCAGAAGACATTAAGAAAAGGTGGCAAGAATACACAGAAGAAGTGTACAAAAAAGACCTTCATGACACAGATAATCACAATGGTTGATCACTCACCTGGAGCCAGACATCCTGGAATGTGAAGTAAAGTGGGCCTTAGGAAGCATCACTATGAACAAAGCTAGTGGAGGTGATGGAATTCCAGTTGAGCTATTTCAAATCCTGAAAGACAATGCTGTGAAAGTGCTGCAGTCAATATGCCAGCAAATTTGGAAAACTCAGCAGTGCCCACTGGACTGGAAAAGGTCAGTTTTCATTCCAGTCCCAAAGAAAGGCAATCCCAAAGAGTGCTCAAACTACTGCACAATTGCACTCATCTCACACGCTAGTAAAGTAATGTCCAAAATTCTCCAAGCCAGGCTCCAGCAATACATGAACCGTGAACTTCCAGAATGTCAAGCTCGTTTTAGAAATGGCAGAGGAACCAGAGATCAAGTTGTCAACATCTGCTGGATCATCAAAAAAGCAAGAGAGTTCCAGAAAAACATCTATTTCTGCTTTATTGACTATGCCAAAGCCTTTGACTGTGTGGATCACAGCAAACTGTGAAAAATTCTTAAAGAGATGGGAATATCAGACCACCTGATCTGCCTCTTGAGAAACCTGTATGTAGGTCAGGAAGCAACAGTTAGAATTGGACATGGAACAACAGACTGGTTCCAAATAGGAAAAGGAGCACATCAAGGCTGTATATTATCACCCTGCTTATTTAACTTATATGCAGAGTACATCATGAGAAAGGCTGGGTTGGAGGAAGCATAAGCTGGAATCAAGATTGCCGGGAGACATATGAATAAACTCAGATATGCAGATGACACCACCCTTATGGAAGAAAGTGAAGAACTAAAGAGCCTCTTGATGAAAATGGAAGAGGAGAGTGAAAAAGTTGGCTTAAAGCTCAAAATTCAGAAAACTAAGATCATGGCCTCTGGTCCCATCACTTCATAGCAAGTAGATGGGGAAACAGTAGCTGATTTATTTTTCTGGGCTCCAAAATCACTGCAGATGGTGATTGCAGCCATGAAATTGCAGCCATGAGACTAAAAGATGCTTACTCCTTGGAAGGAAAGTTATGACCAACCTAGACAGCATACTAAAAAGCAGAGACATTACTTTGTCAACAGAAGTCCTTTTAGTCAAGGCTATCATTTTTCCAATGGTCATGTATGGATGTGAGAGTTGGACTATAAAGAGAGCTGAGCGCCAAGGAATTGATGCTTTTGAACTGTGGTGTTGCAGAAGACTCTTGAAAGTTCCTCGGACTGCAAGGAGATCCAACCAGTCCGTGCTAAAGGAGATCAGTCCTGGGTGTTCATTGGAAGGACTGATGTTCAAGCTGAAACTCCAATACTTTGGCCACTTGATGCGAAGAGCTGACTCATTTGAAAAGACCTTGATGCTGGGAACGATTGAGGGCAGGAAAAGAAGGGAACGACAGAGGATGAGATGGTTGGATGGCATCACTGACTCAATGGACATGGATTTGGGTGGACTCCGGGAGTTGGAGATGGACAGGGAGGCCTGACGTGCTGTGGTTCATGGGGTAGCAAAGAGTTGGACATGACTGAGTGACTGAACAGACTGTACATTCTTTTGCATTCCCCCCCACGCCATTTATTCCCCCTCTGTTGTAGTTGTTGATTTTATTGGCACTATGAAATCCAATTAAGCTTTTAAGCTTTTTTTTTTTTTCCCATCAGTCACATTTTTTACATATTGTTGTTGTAAACCTCTGCCTCTACGTTGGGCTTTTGCAGTTCTGTGAAGTTTTCCTTTTCTTTTTTTTTTTCTTTTAACTTTAATTTTTTTAACCTATTATTATTTTTTCTACATTTATTCCTTTGCTTTTCCTACTCTTCTTTTCCCCTTGCAGTTAATTTTTAAAGGATATAAATCTTCTTTATCTACCTCTATTTAACTTTGCATATCTATTCTTTCTTTCATTTGTTTCCTTTCCTCTCAACATATTTGTTACTTTTATTTTCATTGCTTTATTACCCACTTGGCACCTTGCTTTAGTTTTCTTTTCCAGTTTGTACTTTATTTATTCTTGTTCTGGTTGGTATAATTTTTGCTCTCCTTTTTTTGCTGGGTCAATCTACTGTACTTTATTTTTGTTGGGCTGTTTTGATTTTGCTTATGGGTGTACATGTGTATGTGTATATTCGGTCACAATTTCTATTCTTGTTATAAACCTCTGCCTCTACATTGGGCTTTTGCAGATCTGTGGCATTTTCCTTTTTTTTTTTTTTCTCCATTTTTTCTTTTCTCCCTTTTATAATTTTAATTTTTAAAATTCTATTATTTTTCTACATTTATTCCTTTGCTTTTCCTACTGTTCTTTTCCCCTTACAGTTAATTTTTAGTGTATGTAAATCTTTTTTATCTAACTCTATTTAACTTTGCATATCTACTCTTTCTTTCTTTTCTTTTTTTCCTTTCCTCTCAACATATTTGTTAGTTTTGTTTTCAGTGCTTTATACCCCACTTGGTATTTTGCTTCATTTTTGCTTTCCCATTTGTGCTTTTAGTTAGTTTTGCTCTTAACTGGTAAATATAATTTTTTACTTCCTTTGTTTGCTGAGTCAATCTACTGTACTTTGTTTTTGTTGGGCTGTTTTTACCTTGCTCATTGGTGTATGTGCATTTGTGTATATTCCGTTATTTTAATTATTATTTGCCTGATTTTGTAACTGCTGTTTGTCTGGGGTTCATCTTTGATTATTTGCTTTAATCTCACTTAATGCCATAACAAACCACTTGTAGCATCTTTGTTCTTGACCAGAGATCAGGCTCTGAGCCTTTGGAGTGGAAGCACTGACTCCAAGACCCTAGACGACCAGAGAACTAACCCTAGAGTGTATCAAATAGTGAGAACTCACACAGAGGAAACCACTTGAATACAAAACCCAGCATCACCCAACCACCAGTAGTACCCTGTGCAGGATGCCTCACCTAAACAACAAACAAAACAAAAATACCAGTCCAGTCATCAGCAGACAGGATTACCACCTCACTCAGCCTTGCCCATCTGAGGAAAAGCAAACAAACAAAAACTCAGCACAAATCTTATCCTATACAAAGTTTACCGCAAACCACTGCACCAACCTTAGGAAGGCAGAAACCAAAAGGAAGAAAGAATTCAACCTTCTTCAAGGAGAGAATTCAACTTTCCTTGAAGCCTGGGAAAAGGAGACCTCAAACACAATAAGTTAAACAAAAAAATTAAAAGGCAGAGGAGGAGCCAAGATGGCAGAGGAGTAGGATGGGGAGACCACTTTCTCTCCTACAAATTCATCAAAAGAATAACTGAACACAGAGCAAACTTCGCAAAACAACTTCTGATCGCTAGCTGAGGTCATCAGGTGCCCAGAAAAGCAGCCCATTGTCTTCGAAAGGAGGTAGGACAAAATATAAAAGATAAAAAGTGAGACAAAAGAGCTAAGGACGGAGATCCGTCCCGGGAACTCTTAGGCGGCATTGCTTGGGGTAGGGTCCGGGCCCGAGTGCCCTGAGGACAATCGGAGGGAGCTTCTGTGAGTTGCCAACTTGAACTGTGGGAGACCAAAAGAGAGAGAGTAAATTAACCGCCCGAACACACTGCCGGCCGTTCGCAGAACAAAGAGACCGAGAAAGTCCAGAGAAGAGCTCGCAGGCTGCGGACCGGCCCAGCCCCGCCGGAGGCAGGAGGCAGGGGGGAGGGGAAGGTCGCGGAGAGACACAGGGAGCAGGCACCCGACCGGCGCAGGCGGGGACTGGGGCTGGGGACGCGGAGGGTGGAAGGCGCGCGCACCCGACTGGCGCCAGCAGAAACTGAGACTGGGTCCGCGGAAGGGAGTGAGTGCGCCACACCTGGGTAGAGTGCGCCCACCAAGCCCCTCGCTGCCTGGACCGCTCTGACGGGGAAGGCGCGGAGAGCAGGCGCAGCTTTTCGTTCCGCGCTTTTGTGGAACCCCCGAGGGCTGGAACCGCGCACAGCGCGGGGCGCGCTCCATATAGGAACAGCCGGGAGCCTGAGCAGCACAGACGGAGAAAGCGGCGTCGGCCCCTCCCGGCAGCCCCAGCCCACCCCCGCGGCGCAAGCCCGTCCTCACAGCGCCAGCCCCTCCCTGCAGCGCCAGCCCATCCCCGCAGAGCGACAGAACTAGCTACCTGAATAA
This sequence comes from Cervus elaphus, assembly GCF_910594005.1. Lineage (NCBI taxonomy): Eukaryota > Metazoa > Chordata > Mammalia > Artiodactyla > Cervidae > Cervus > Cervus elaphus. The sequence goes on along the minus strand of NC_057837.1, from coordinate 966,034 downwards.
GAGTCCACTTCCGCCCGCCTGTGTCAGGGCGGAAATGAGGCTCTGAAGAGACCGGCAAACAGAAGCCAAATAAACAAAGGGAACCGCTTCAGAAAGGACTGGTGCAACAGATTAAAATCCCTCTAGGAAACACTGACTACACCGGAGGGGCCTGTAGATATCGAGAAGCGTAAGCTGGAACGAGGAGCTATCTGAGACTGAGCCAAACCCACACTGACTGCAACAGCTCCAGAGAAACTCCTAGATATATTTTTACTTTTTTCTCTTTTTTTTTTCTTTTTTTTCTTTTTTATTTTTTCTCTTTTATTTTCCTTTAAAATCCCCTATTACTCCCCCATTACTCCTTAACTTTCATTTCCATAGACTGTTACGATTTTTTAATTAGGGGGAAAAAAAAAATTTTTTTTCTTTTTTTTTTTTTTCTTTTTCTTTTTTTTTTCTTTTTTTTCTTTCCTTTTTCTCTTCTATTTTCTATTTTTCTTTTTCTCTTATTTATTTTAAAGTCCTCTAGTACTCCTCTACTACTCCTTAATTTTCATTTTCAATACACTATAACCTTACAAAAAAAAAAAAAAGAAGAAGCCCTATTTTTAAACCGAAGATTATTCTCTCCCAATCTTGACTCTCTGTTTTCTACCTCAGAACACCTCTATTTCCTCCTTTCCCCTTCTCTTCCCAATCCAATTCTGTGAATCTTTGTAGGTGACTGGGCTACGGAGAACACTCTGGGAACAGACAGCTGCATAGATCTGTCTCTCTCCTCTTGAGTCCCCCTTTTTCTCCTCCTGCTCATCTCTATCTCCCTCCTCCCTCTCCTCTTCTTCATGTAACTCTGTGAACCTCTCTGGGTGTCCCTAACGGGGGAGAATCTTTTCGCCATTAACCTAGAAGTTTTCTTATCAGGGCTGTATAGTTGGAGAAGTCCTGAGACTACAGGAAGAATAAAACTGAAATCCAGAGGCAGGAGACTTAAGCCCAAAACCTGAGAACACCAGAAAACTCCTGACTACATGGAACTTTAAGTAATAAGTGACTGTCCAAAAGCCTTCATACCTACACTGAAACCAACCACCACCCAAGAGCCAATAAGTTTTAGAGCAAGACATACCACGCAAATTCTCCAGCAACGCAGGAACATAGCCCTGAACATCAACATACAGGCTGCCCAAGGTCACACCTAACACATAGACCCATCTCAAAACTCATTACTGGGCACTCCATTGCTCTCCAAAAAGAAGAAATCAAGTTCCATGCACCAGAACACTGACGCACGCTTCCCTAACCAGGAAATCTTGACAAGCCAATCGTCTAACCCCACCCACTGGGTTAATCCTCCACAACAAAAAGGAACCACAGACCTCCAGAATACAGAAAGCCCACTCCAGATACAGCAATCTAAACAAGATGAAAAGGCAAAGAAATACCCAACAGGTAAAGGAACATGAAAAATGCCCACCAAGTCAAACAAAAGAGGAGGAGATAGGGAATCTACCTGAAAAAGAATTTAGAATAATGATAATAAAAATGATCCAAAATCTTGAAAAATTAAAAGGCAGAGAAATACTACACAAATGAAGAAACAAACTAAAAACATAGAAGTCCAAATAAATGAAGAGGAAACAGGCAAACTACCTGGAAAAGGACTCAGAATAAGGACAGTAAAGACGATCAAAAACCTTGAAAACAAAATGGAGAAAATGCAAGAATCAAATAACAAAGACCTAGAATAATTAAGGAATAAACATACAAGCAACACAATTACTAAAATTAAAAATAATCTAGGAGGAATCAATAGCAGAATATCTGAAGCAGAAGAATGAATCAGTGAGATGGAAGATAAAATGGTGGAAATGACTTCTGAAGACCAGAATAAAGTAAAAAGAATGAAAAGAACTGAGGATAGTCTCAGTGACCTCTGGGAAAATATCAAGCACACCAACATTCAAATTATAGGGCTTCTCTTGTGGCTCAGATGGTAAAAAGAAATCTACCTGTAATGCAGGAAACCTGGGTTCGATCCCTGGGTTGGGAAGTTCCCCTGGATAAGGGAAAGGCTACCCACTCTGGTATTCTGGCCTAGAGAATTACATGGACTGTATAGTCCATGGGGTCGCAAAGAGGCAGACACTACTGAGCGACTTTCACTTCCGTTTCATTTTCAGAAGAAGAAAAGAAAAATAAAGGGTATGAGAAAATTTTTGAAGAGATTATAGCTGAAAATTTTCCCAGCATGGAACAGGAAATAGTCAATCAAGTCCAAGAGGCACAGAGTCCCATACAGGATAAACCCAAGGAGAAACACACCAAGACAGATACTAGTCAAACTAACAAGGACTAGACACAAAGAAAGAATATTAAAAGCAACAAGGGAGAAACAACATGTAGCATTCAAGGGAAACCCCATATGTTTAACAGCTGATCTTTCAGGCAGAAACTCTGCAGGCCAGAAGGGAATGGTAGGATATAATTAAAATACTGAAAGGGAAAAACCTGCAACCAATATTACTGTACCTGGAAAGGACCTCATTCAAAATTGATGGAGAAATAGAAAGCTATTCAGACAAGCAAAAATTAAGAGAATTCAGTACCACCAAAATGGCTTTACAACAAATGTTAAAGGGACTTATATAGTCAAGAAATACAACAGAAGAAAAACGATCTTCAAAATCAACCCCAAACAATTAAGAAACTGGCAATAGGAACATGTATATCAATCATTACTTTAAATGTAAATGGATTAAATGGTCCAACCAAAAGACACAGACTGGCTGAATTGATGCAAAAACAAGACCCTTATGTATGCTATCTACAAGAAACCCACTTCAGACCTAAAGACACATAGACTGAAACTGAAAGGATGGAAAGATATATTCCATGCAAACAGGAAGCAAAAGAAAGCTGGTGTATCAATCTTCATATCAGACAAAATAGACCTTAAAATAAAGAATATTACAAGAGATAAGGAAGGACACTACATGAAGATCAAGGGATCAATCAAAGAGGAAGACACAACAATTGTCAATATCTATGCACCCAACATAGGATCACCTCACTACATAAGACAAACACTAACAGACATAAAAGGAGAAACTGACAGTAACACAATAATAGTAGGAGACTTTAACACCCACTCACACCAATGGACAGATCATCAAAACAGAAAATTAAAAAGGAAACACAAGTCTTAAATGATACATTAGATGAGATGGATCTCATTTATATCTTCAGAACCTTCCATCCAAATGCAGAAGAATACACCTTCTTCTCAAGTGAATTCTCCAGGACAGACAATATCTTGGGTCACAAATCAAACCTCAGTAACTTTAAGAAAATTGAAATCATATCAAGCATCTTCTCTGACAACAGTGATCTGAGACTGGATAGCAATTACTTGAAAAAACCTGTAAGAATCACAAACACATGGAGATTAAACAATGCATTTCTAAGTAACCAACAGGTTACTGAAGAAGTCAAAAGGAAAATCAAAAATTTATAGAAACAAATGACAACAAAAACACTACAACTCAAAACCTATGGGATGCAGCAAAAGCAGTTCCAGGAGGGAAGTTTATAGCAATACAATCCTACCTCAAGAAACAAGAAAAACATCAGATAGACAACCTAACTTTACACCTAAAACAATTGTAAAAAGAACAAAAACCCCCAAAAGTAGTAGAAGGAAAGAAATCATAAAGATCCACGCAAAAATAATGAAAAAGAAATGAAAGAAACAATAGTAAAGATTAATAAAACTAAAAGCTGGTTCTTTGAGAAGATAAACAAAACTGACAAACCTATAGCCAGACTTATCAAGAAAAAAATAAGAGAAGAATCAAATCAACAAAATTAGAAATGAAAAGGGAGAGGTTACAACAGGCAATGCAGAAATACAAAGAATTATAAGAGACTATTATGAACAACTATATGGCAATTAAATAGATAACCTGAAAGAAATGGACAGATTCTTAGAAAAGTTCAATCTTCTAAGACTGAACCAAGATCAAATAGAAATTATGAACCCTCCCCCCCAAAAAAAAATCAGAAAGAGAGAGAAATTAAGGAATCAATCCCATTCACCATTGTAACAAAAAGAATTAAATATTTAGCAATAAACTTACCTGAAGAGACAAAAGAACTGTACAAAGAAAATTATAAGACACTAACGAAAGAAATAAAAAATGACATAAACAGATGGAGAGATATTCCATATTCCTGGGTAGGAAGAATCAATATTGTGAAAATGATTATACTACCAAATGCAATCTACAGATTCAATGTGATCCCTATCAAATTGCCAATGGCATTTTTCACAGAATTAGAACAAAAAATTTCACAATTCTTTTGGAAACACAAAGACCCTGAATAGCCAAAGCAGTCTTGAGAAAGATGAATGAAGCTGGAGCAATGAACCTTCCTGACTTCAGACTATATTACAAAGCTACAGTCATCAAAACAGTATAGTACTGGAACAAAAACAGAAATATAGAACAATGGAACAAAATAGAAAGTCCAGAAATAAACCAATGCACCTATGGGTACCTTATTTATTACAAAGGAGGCAAGAATATGCAATGGGGCAAAAAAGGCCTCTTCAGTAAATTGTGATGGGAAAACTGGACAGGTACAAGTAAAAGAATGAAGTTAGAACACTTCCTAACACCATACAAAAGATAAACTCAAAATGGATTAAAGACATAAATGTAAGACCAGAAACTGTAAAGCTCTTAAAGGAAAACATAGGCAGAACATTCAATGACATAAATCAAAGCAAGATACTCTATGAACCACCTCCCAGAGTAACGGAAATAAAAACAAAAGTAAACAAGTGGGAGCTGGTTAAACATAAAGCTTTTGTACAGCAAAGGAAACTGCAAGCAAGGTGAAAAGACAACCCACAGAAGGGGAGAAAATAATGCCAAATAAAACAACTGACAAAGAATTAATTTCCAAAATATACAAGCACCTCATACAACTCAATACCAGAAAAACAAACAACCCAGACAAAAAATGGAAAAAACAGCTAACCGACATTTTTTCAAAGACATACAGATGGCCAACAAACACAGGAAAATATGTTCAACATCACTCATTATTCACTCCAGTTCAGTTCAGTCGCTCAGTCGTGTCCGACTCTTTGCGATCCCATGAATTGCAGCACGCCAGGCCTACCTGTCCATCACAAACTCCCGGAGTTTACTCAAACTCATGTCCATCGAGTCGGTGATGCCATCCAGCCATCTCATCCTCTGTCGTCCCCCTCTCCTCCTGCCCCCAATCCCTCCCAGCATCAGGGTCTTTTCCAATGAGTCAACACTTCCCATGCGGTGGCCAAAGTTTTGGAGTTTCAGCTTCAACAGCAGTCCTTCCAATGAACACCCAGGGCTGATCTCCTTTAGGATGGACTGGTTGGATGTCCTTGCAGTCCAAGGGACTCTCAAGAGTCTTCTCCAACACCATAGTTCAAAAGCATCAATTTTTCGGTGCTCAGCTTTCTTCACAGTCCAACTCTCACATCCATACATGACCACTGGAAAAACCATAGCCTTGACCAGACAGACCGTTGTTGGCAAAGTAATGTCTCTGCTTTTTAATATGCTATCAAGTTGGTCATAGCTTTCCTTAGAGAAATGCAAATCAAAACTACAATGAGACATTACTTCACACCAGTCAGAAGGTCATCATCAAAAAGTCTACAAACAATAAATGCTGGAGAGGTTGTGGAGAAAAAGGAATACTCTTGCATTGCTGGTGGGAATGTAAATTGATACAGCCGCTATGGAAGACTGTATGGAGATTCCTTGAAAAACTAGGAATAAAACCACCATATGACCCAGCAATCCCACTCCTAGGCGTATACCCTGAGGAAATCAAAATTGAAAATGACACATGTATCCCATTGTTCATTGCAGCACTCTTTGCAATAGCTAGAACATGGAAGCAACCTAGATGTCCATTGACAGATGAATGGATAAAGAAGTTGTGGTACATATACATGATGGAACATTACTCAGCCATGAAAAGGAATGCATTTGAGTCAGTTCTAATGAGGTGGGTGAGCTTAGAACCTATTATACAAGGTGAAGTAAGTCAGAAAGGGAAAGATAAATATCATATTCTAATGCATATATTTGGAATCTAGAAAAATGGTACTGAAAAATTTATTTACATGGAAGTAATGGAGAAACTAAACAAAGTCTCCTGGTGAAAGTGAAAGAGGAGAGTGAAAAAGTTGGCTTAAAGCTCAACATTCAGAAAACTAAGATCATGGCATCTGGTCCCATCACTTCATGGCAGATAGATGGGGAAACAGTGGAAACAGTGTCAGAGTTTATTTTCTTGGTCTCTAAAATCACTGCAGATGGTGATTGCAGCCATGAAATTAAAAGACGCTTACTCCTTGGAAGGAAAATTATGACCAACCTACACAGCATATTAAAAAGCAGAGACATTACTTTGCCAACAAAGGTCCGTCTGGTTAAGGCTATGGTTTTTCCAGTGGTCATGTATGGATGTGAGAGTTGAACTGTGAAGAAAGTTGAGCACCAAAAATTTGATGCTTTTGAACTGTGGTGTTGGAGAAGACTCTTGAGAGTCCCTTGGCCTGCAAGGACATCCAACCAGTCCATCCTAAAGGAAATCAGTCCTGGGTGTTCATTGGAAGGACTGCTGTTGAAGCTAAAACTCCAAAACTTTGGCCACCTCATGGGAAGAGTTGACTCATTGGAAACGACCCTGATGCTGGGAGGGATTGGGGGCAGGAGGAGAAGGGGACGACAGAGGATGAGATGACTGGATGGCATCACCAACTCGATGGACATGAGTTTGAGTAAACTCCGGGAGTTGGTGGTGGACAGAGAGGTCTGGCATGCTGCAAATTCATGGGATCGCAAAGAGTCAGACACGACTGAGCAACTGAAGTGAACTGAACTGACTGAATGGAGAAACAGATATAGAGAATAGACTATGGACATGGGGAGAGGGTGAGATGTATGGAAAGAGTAATATGGAAACTTTTGGAAACATAGAAATCTATTTTACATTATGTAAAATAGATAGCCAACAGAAATTTGCCATATGGCTCAGGAAACTCAAACAGGGGTGGTACGGTATCAACCTAGGGGGTGGGATGGGGAAGGAGATGGGAGGGAGGTTCAAAAGGGAGGGGATATATGTATAAATATGGCTGATTCATGTTGAGGATTGACAGAAAACAACAAAATTCTGTAAAGCAATTATCCTTCAATAAAAAATTAATTAATTAAAATTTAAAAAAAACTCAACATTCAAAGCCTAAGATCATGGCATGCAGTCCGATTACTTCATGGCATATAGATGGGGAAACAGTGAAAGACATTAGTTTCTTGGGCTCCAAAATCCCTGAGGATGGTAACTGCAGCTATGAAATTAAAAAATGCTTGCTCCTTGGAAGAAAAGCTATAACAAACCTAGGAATGAAAGTGACTAAGTCATGTCCGACTATTTGCAACCTCATGGACTATACAGTCCATGGAATTCTCCAGGCCAAAATACTGGAGTGGGTAGCCTTTCCTTTCTCCAGGGGATCTTCCAAACCCAGGGATTGAACCCAGGTCTCCCACATTGCAGGTGGATTCATTACCAGCTGAGCCACCAGGGAAGCCTGATGACAAACTTAAACAGTTTATTAAAAAGCAGAGACATTACTTTGCCAACAAAGGTCCATCTAGTCAAAGCTATGGTTTTTCCAGTTTTTCCAGGAGTCATGTATGGATGTGAGAACTGAACCTCAGAAAGATAAGCACTGAAGAATTAATGCTTTTGAACTGTGGTGTTGGAGAAAAGTCTTGAGAGTCCCTTGAACTGCAAGATGAAACCCAGTCAATCCTAAAGGAAATCAACCCTGAATATTATAGTAAGGACTGTTGCTGAAGCTGAAGCTCCAATACTTTGGCCACCTTATGTGAAGAGTCGACTCATTGGAAAAGACCCTGATGCTGGGAAAGATAGAAGGAAGGAGATGGGGACAACAGATTACAAGATGGTTGGATGGCAACATTGACTCAATAGACATGAGTTTGAGCTATCTTTGGGAGATGGCGAAGGACAGTGAAGCCTGGCATTCTTCAATCCATGGGGTTGCAAAGAGTCAGTCATGCCTGAGTGACTGAAAAATAACGACAACCCATTAAACAATAACTCCCTTCCTTCCTCCTCTGTTTCTGGTAACTTCTAATCATTTTTGTCCTTATGAATTTTCCCATGTAGATATTTCATAAAAGTGAAATTTTTCAATATTTGTCTTTTTATGTCTGAGATATTTCACTTGTGTATCCATGCTCAGTTGTTCAATCACACCTGACTCTTTGCAACACCATTTACTGTACCTTGCCAGGCTCTACTGTCCCTGGGATTTTCCAGCCAAGAATACTGGAATGGGTTGCCATTTCCTTCTCCTGGATATCTTCCCGACACAGGGATCCAACCTCTGTCTCTTGCATCTCTTGCATTGGCAGACAGATTTTTTTTTTTTTTTTACCACTGAGCCACTCGGGACGTTTATTGCTTTTCAAGTTCACAGAACTGCATTCCTTTTGGGCTGGAGAATATCCTATTGTATGTAAATGCCATCTTTTGATTATCTATTCATCTGTTGATGGACAATTGGGTTGCTTCTATCTGTTGATTATTTGAATAATGTTTTTGTGATAATTTGCATAAATACCTATTTTATCCCTGTTTTAAAATCGTTTGAGTATATACCTATGACTGTAATTGAGTCATCTGATAACTTTGTATTTAACTTACTGAGAAACCACCCAACTGTTTCTCAAAGCAACTGCATTATTTTACATTCTCAACCACAATGTACATGTGTTCCAATTTCTTGGAGATTGCATTTGTATTTATTTCATGTAATTATTTAAATTGAGATAAAATACATAGAACATAAAAGTCATCATTTAAAAATTTTAAGTATGCAGTCCTGTGCATTAACTAGAGAATTTTCATCTTGCAAAACTGAAACTATGCAGCCTTAAACAATAACCTCTTTTTTCATTCTTCCCCTAGCATGGACAATTGCCATGCTATTTTCTTACTATGAATTTTTCTGCTCTAGGTACCTCATATAACTAGAATCATACCAATTTGCCATTTTGTGACTAGATTATTATCACTCACACTCACCTAGAGCCAGCCATGCTGGAATGTTAAGTCAAGTGGGCCTTAGGAAGCATCACTATGAACAAAGCTAGTAGAGGTGATGGAATTCCAGTTGAGTTATTTCAAAACCTAAAAGATGATGCTGTGAAAGTGCTGCACTCAATATATCAGCAAATTTGGAAAACTCAGCAGTGGCCACAGGACTGGAAAAGGTCAGTTTTCATTCCAGTCCCAAAGAAAGGCAATGCCAAGGAATGCTCAAACTACAGCACAATTGCACTCATCTCACACGCTAGTAAAGTAATGCTTAAAATTCTCCAAGCCAGGCTTCAGCAATATGTGAACCGTGAACTTCCAGATATTCAAGCTGGTTTTAGAAAAGGCAGAGGAACCAGAGATCAAATTGCCAGTATCTGCTGGATCATCAAAAAAACAACAGAGTTCCAGAAAAACATCTATTTCTGCTTTATTGACTACGCCAAAGCCTTTGACTGTGGACCACAAAAAACTGTGGAAAATTTTGAAAGAGATGGGAACACCAGACCACCTGACCTGCCTCCTGAGAAATCTGTATGCAGGTCAGGAAGCAACAGTTAGAACTGGACATGGAACAACAGACTGGTTCCAAATAGAAAAAGGAGTACATCAAGGCGGTATATTGTCACCCTGTTTCTTTAACTTATATGCAGAGTACATCATGAGAAACGCTGGGCTGGAGGAAGCACAAGCTGGAATCAAGATTGCAGGGAGAAATATCAATAATCTCAGATATGCAGATGACACCACCCTTATGGCAGAAAGTGAAGAAGCCTCTTGATGAAAGTGAGAGAGGAGAGTGAAAAAGTTGGCTTAAAGCTTAACATTCAGAAAACTAAGATCATGGCCTCCGGTCCTATCACTTCATGGCAAATAGATGGGGAAGCAGTGGAAACAGTGGCTGACATTTTTCTGGGCTCCAAATTCACTGCAGATGGTGATTGCAGCCATGAAATTAAAAGATGCTTACTCCTTGGAAGGAAAGTTATGACCAACCTAGATAGCATATTAAAAAGCAGAGACATTACTTTGCCAACAAAGGCCCATCTAGTCAAGGCTATGGTTTTTCCAGTAGTCATGTATGGATGTGAGAGTTGGACTATAAAGAAAACTGCGTGCCGAAGAATTGATGCTTTTGAACTGTGGTGTTGGAGAAGACTCTTGAGAGTCCCTTGGCCTGCAAGGAGATCCAACCAGTCCATCCTAAAGGAGATCAGTCCTGGGTGTTCATTGGAAGGACTGATGTTCAAGCTGAAACTCCAATACTTTGGTCACCTGATACGAACAGCTGACTCATTGGAAAAGACCTTGATGCTGGTAAAGATTGAAGGCAGGAAGAGAAGGGGATGATAGAGGAGGAGATAGTTGGATGGCATCACCGACTCAATGGACATGGGTTTGGGTGGACTCTGGCAGTTGGTGATGGACAGGGAGGCCTGGTGTGCTGCGGTTCATGGGGTTGCAAAGAGTCTGAGATGACTGAGTGACTGAACTGAACTATTTCACTTAGCATAATATCCTCAAGCTTCACCCATGCTGCATCTTGTGTCAGAATTTCCTTATCATTTAAGGCTGAATAATGTTTCATTATACTTACACAACATACTTATGTTTATCCATTTATCCAGTTGAGGGACATTTGGGTTGTTGCCACCTCTTGGCTATTGTGAATAGTGATGCTATGAACATGAGTGTACAAATATTTTTTTTAAGACCTTGCTTTCAGTTATTTGGATATAGAGCTGGAAGTGAAATTACTGGATCATATGGTAATTCTATTTTTAGTACTTTGTTGTTGTTCAGTTGCTAAGTCTTGTCTGACTCTTTGTGACCCCATGGACTGCAGCTTGCAAGGTTCCTCTATCCTCCATTATCTCCCAGAATTTGCTCATATTCATGTCCACTGAGTTGGTGATGCTATCTAGTCATCTCACCTTCAGTCGATCCCTTCTCCTGCCTTCAATCTTTCCCAGCATCAGAGTCCTTTCCAAAGAGCTGGCTCTTCACATCAGACGGCCAAAATATTGGAGCTTTAGCTTCAGGATCAGTCTTTTCAATGAATATTCTGGGTTGATTTCCTTTAGGATTGACTAGTTTGATCTCCTTGAGGTCCAAGGGACTCTCAAGAGTCTCCTCCAGCAGCACCATTTGAAAGCATCAATTCCTTGGCGCTCAGCCTCCTTTATGGTGCAACGCTCACATTCGTACATGACTACTTGAAAAACCCTAGCTTTGACTATATGGACCTCTGTCAGCCAAGTCTCTGCTTTTTAATATGCTGTCTAGGTTTGTCATAGCTTTTCTCCCAAGGAGCAAGTGTCTTTTAATTTCATGACTTCAGTCACTGCAGTGATTTTGGAGCCCAAGAAAATAAAATCTGTCACTATTTCCACTTTCCCCCCATCTATTTGCCATGAAATAATGGGACCAGATGTCATGATCTTCGGTTTTGAATGTTGAGTTTTAAGCTAGCCTTTTCACTCTCCTCTTTCCCCCTCATCAAGATGCTCTTAGGTTCCTCTTTAGTTTTTTGAGGGGCTACCATACTTTTCTTCCACAGCATCTTCATCTTTCACATTCCCACAAATAGTGCATAAAGGTTCCCATTTTCCCACATCTTTTCACCACTAGTTATTTTGTTTTCTTTGACAGTAGCCCATCCTAAAGGAATGAGATGCTATCTCCTTATAGTTTTGATTTGCATTCCCCTAATGATTAATGATCACTTCATGACAAATAGATGGGGAAACAATGGAAACAGTGACAGACTTTATTTTGGGGCCTCCAAAATTACTGCAGATGGTGATTGCAGCCATGAAATTAAAAGACGCTTGCTCCTTGGAGGAAAAGCTATGACCAACTTAGACAGCATATTAAAAAGCAGAGACATTACTTTGCCAACAAAGGTCCATCTAGCCAAAGCTCTGGTTTTTCCAGTAGTTATGTATGGATGTGAGAGTTGGGCTATAAAGAAAGCTGAGCACCAAAGAATTGATGCTTTTGAACTGTGGTGTCCAAGAATATCTTGGGATTCCTTTGGACTGCAAAGAGATTCAACCAGTCCATCCTAAAGGAAACCAGTCCTGAATATTCACTGGAAGGACTGATGCTGAAGCTGAAACTCCAATACTTTGGTCACCTGATGCAAAGAACTGACTCCCTGGAAAAGACCCTGATGCTGGGAAAGATTGAAGGCAAGAAGAGAAGGGGATGACAAAGGACGAGATGGTTGGATGGCATCACTGACTCGATGGACATGAGTTTGATCAAGCTCTAGGAGTTGATGATGGACAGGGAGGCCTGGCATGCTGCAGTCCATGGGGTCGCAAAGAGTCAGACAGACTGAGTGGCTTAACTAAACTGAACTGAACGATTAATGATGTCAAGCATCTTTTCTGTGCTTATTGTTCGCTTGTATATCTTCATTGCACAGATGTCTATTAAAGTTCATTTTTCAGTCGGGTTGTTTTTTTTGTCATTAAGTTGTAAGCATTGTTTATATATGTTTGATATTAACCCCTTACCAAATATATGACTTGTAAATATTTTCTCCCATCCTATTGGTTATCTTTTCTCTCTATTGATTGTGTCCTTTGTGGACAAATTTTAAATTTTGATGTAGTCCAATTTATCTGTTTTTTCTGTTGTTGACTACGCTTTTGGTATCATATTCAAGATATTATTGCCAAATCCACTATCATGAAGCTGCCTCTGTATTCTTTTAAGGCTTTAATAGTTTCATCCCTATGTTTAGTTCTTTTTAATTTGTTTTGAATTAAAAAACAGTGTAAGGTAAGAGTCCAAGTTCATTCCCCTGCATATTATGTATCCAGTTTTCCCAATGTCATTTGTTGAAAAGATTTTCTTTTTCCTATTGAACGGGCTTTGTCTTACTGTTGCATTTAAATCTTTTAAAAATATCATTTCCTCTTCATCTTTTCTCACTGTTCTTCTGCTAAATTAGTCTTGAAACATAGCTATATGACTTGGGCTACCTCAAATGTTTAGAAAGAAATGCTATGTGTATATATAAATGGTATTTTAGAGACAGAGAGATTGAACTTCTCAGCATTCTCAGTCGGTTCAATTCAGTCGCTCAGTCGTGTCCAACTCTTTGCGATCCCATGAATCGCAGCACGCCAGGCCTCCCTGTCCGTCGCCAACTCCCAGAGTCCACACAAACCCACGTCCATAGAGTCGATGATGCCATCCAGCCATCCCATCCTCCTTCCTCCCCTTCTTCTCCTGCCCTCAATCTTTCCCAGCCTCAGGTTCTTTTCCAATGAGTCAGCTCTTTGCGTCAGGTGGCCAAAGTATTGGAGCTTCAGCTTCAGCATCATTCCTTCCAATGAACACCCAGGACTGATCTCCTTTAGGATGGACTGGTTGGATCTCCTTGCAGTCCAAGGGACTCTCAAGAGTCTTCTCCAACAACACAGTTCAAAATCCTCAATTCTTCAGTGCTCGGCTTTCTTTATAGTCCAACTCTCACATCCATACATGACTACTGGAAAAAGCATAGCCTTGACTAGATGGATCTTTGTTGACAAAGTCATGTCTCTGCTTTTTAATATGCTGTGTAGGTTGGTCATAACTTTCCTCCCAAGGAGCAAGCGTCTTTTAATTTCATGGCTGCAGTCACCGTCTGCAGTGATTTTCAAGCCCAGAAAAATAACGTCAGCCACTATTTCTACTGTTTCCCCTCTAATGGGATGAAATCTATTTTAGAGAAACAAGAAGAATGTGTATTCAGTCAGCTATTTCAAAATAGCTTGAAAATATAGCAAAGTATTTATGAACTGTTAAGAATTCTTATTTTTAAATGATTTTACTATTTTAAAATAAATCATAGCAGACATTTCTCCTTCTTCCAAGAAAACTAAGTTAATGGATAGACAAATCATTGAAAGAATTAGATCAAAGGCCTACAGAAAAATTCGAAAGAGATATTCATTTTCATTATTCATAGATTATTTTTTATAGAACACAGCTAGGCTCTGACAATGTATAGATTTTGGGCATAATTATGATGGTAAAGCTGTAGGGTTTTTTGATATAATTAAATAATATTTCTCTCACAAAACATTGAATTTCATATCTTATCTGACTTGATATAGGAGAATTGAGAATAGATATCTCCAAAAAATATAACCTGTGATGAAATATATAATTTGTAGCCAGGCAGGCCATCTAAAGTTCTGATTCCTCCAGACACTTGAGGATTTTGATAAAATATTACACCACAGGACTTGGGCTACAGCATCCCAAGAGGCAGCTGAAAGAGCCAAATGATGCTACCTGGCAGTGAAGGGGATTGAAGTCCATTTGATGAGAAATTTTTCCAGTGCAAAAGAGGAGATATGTGACACCTAGACAAAACATTCCCTGTTTTTCCTGCTTGTGAAGAACTGATCTGGTGCAATGATACTCTTTTCTGTTATTCAGGATATCTGTGCCAGGTGGATACATCTGATGATGACCATGACTCCATACCTCCTGACTCTGTACTGCCTCAGACTTTCATGCACCCTGCACATTAAGCATCATTACTTTCATTCCAGCCTCAGGCTCTGTTTTCTAGGGATCTGGGCTGAAACAGTTGTCATTGACTTCCCCATTTTACAGATGGGAAGAATATTAGTGAAACCTGTAGAAGCTGAGTAACTTTGAAGTCACATAAATAAGAAGTGGCCCAAATTCTAGGTCTGTAACATATTACATCTGCATCTAAGATAAAAAAGTTTTGCCTTGCTAAGGCAATAAAGTGACAAGGACAGGGCTAGTACAACATCCTGAAACCTCACCATTACTTAAGAAAGCACAATAAAATACAATGGTCACCCCTAAAAATCGAAATGTCATTAATTCACCAGAGCACCCGTAAAATCCACTAATATAGTTTAAGATGAAAAAATAGGCTATTATTAGGCAAAGCTTCAAATCCAAACACAAGGATCTGTACTGTTCTTAGCCAAAAGAGTTTAATCTTGTTACACTTTCTTTCTCATTCTCAAATTTTCCTGTGCCAAATATTCCATTACCAGAATTAAATTAGTGATGTTTAAATATAACATAGAAATATTTTCCATAAGTACAGACAAAATAAAGATCCAGAAATATCATATTCTCATGGTTATAAACTGGATGTTTCTAATTTACTATTTTTGCTATTTGTATTCATATGATCATTTAATAGGTAATACATTTATATGGACAAAAAAGATATTCAGTTTAAAACCTCCATCTCACCCCATTCCCAGCTATTCAACTTTTTAAAGACACAGTACTGTATCCTTTAGGAAGAAAGAGTTAAATCAGTTGCCTGAGATCTGCTCATGCCTTTACAGAGGATTTACCCCCATTGGAAATGCAGGTAAGGGACCTCCTTTCCTGGACCTTCAGGTAAGCAGAGTTACTGATTCCTATTGGAAGGTAGAGGCACTGTTTCTTAAAGGCCCTAGGGGGATGGTCCTGGCTAAGGAAAGTCTATAGTAGGTGTAACCCAGCTTCATAGAGGTGGGCATTTAGGGAGGTTGTCAGGTAGGCTATATCTCGGTATAAAATGGAGATGCTTTCTAATTAAATGCTCCCACTGTGGGAGAGGATCCCACAGTGAGAATGAAGCGCCAGCTGATGCGGGGTAAAAGGAGAGGCTCCGTAACTTCATAGACCTCTATCTGCTTCATCTCAGCATTTTGGTTGTATAGGCCCTTGACGTACTTAACAAAGCTCAGGACTGGGAAATAACTCTTTGATTCATGGGAATATATGAACTATTTCAACTTCTAGAGAACTTCTCTGAACATAGATAAATACATACTAATATCATTTTTCTAATATTTTTATACACATGGTAGTATGTTATGCATACTCTTCTGTAGCTTGACTTTTTTCTTATTAACTTGAAAATCTAAGAAAAAAGCAAAGCAAAAAAATGGGGGGTAGGTGATCATTTTTAATACCATCCAAAGTATTTATTTGTTGTGTAGCTTTAATATTTTATGTGTTAATCTAATTTCGGGGAGTGGGGAACAGAATACAAACAAATGGCATTAACAGCAAAGTACTTTCATACATAGTGTGATGTAGAAACAGGTACTTTCGTGTATTGCTTATGGGAGCATAAAATTGAAACTATCTCTTTGAAAGACCATTGGGCCATGGCTGTTAAAAATACAAATGCATATATCCTTAAGTCAGCAATTCTGTTTCTAGGAAACTCTTCTATAGATAGACTTGCACTCAGGCAATACATTGGATGTAAAAGATTATTCATTGCAACAATGTTAGGAGGGTAAAGTCTAGAAATAAACTAAATGTCATCAACAGAAAACTGAAACTATACATAAATACTGAAGTGGTAAAAAATCAAGGAACTCTTGATTGTTCCTATATACTAATATATCACTATCTATAACTAGGCAAATTGTAACTACACACTATTCATTAACAGCTAGAAAATCATTGGTGAAAATATATTCAGTTTTTTATGAGTGCATGAACATGCTTGTGTATTTTTCCAACATGGAATACTACTGTGGTATTTTATAACCTACCTAATGTATTGATTTTCCAACATGATCAACATTGTCATATGTTAAACATACTCAAGAATATGAAAACTTCCAATACTTCAGGTACAGTAATATATGCATATATAAAAGTATACAGGGACTTCCCTGGAGGTCCAGGGGTTAAGATTCTGCATTTCCAATGCAGGAGAACGAGTTTGATTCCTGGTCAGGGAATTAAGATCCTGCATGCCACATGGCATGGCCTAAAAATAAACAAACAAATAAATAAAACAAAAACAACAACAACAACAAAAATGCCAAGAAAAAATAAAGGGGGCAGAAAATGCAAGTAGATACTTAAATAAACATTAAACATTACATATATATATATATATATACATATATATATATAAAAGCACACAAAACAGAAGTGTATAGCCCAATGAATTACCACAAAATGAACAAACTCACTTTACAAACCCTGTGGCAATCTCTACATCCTCTCTCCTGACTTGCTTATGAATTCACAGTTAGTCATTTTGGTATAAAATCCCATCTTAACAAATAGAAGTGTTTGTACATATTACAAATTTTGTATTTTAAGTGTTGCAAAATATTTCCCATCTGCAATATAGGGTCAGGAATAACTTTCTGATAACAAACTAACTGAAAATTACTTCACTGTGTCCTTACTAAAACATCAGCTGCTCACTTACAAATCTGAGCTTGTGAAGGGTTTATAATGTAATATGTGTGAGGTTGAAACTATTCTATAAATGCACATGGCTCAATGTGACAATGGCCTCTAATAAATTAAAGCCACAAACTGTTTCTAAGTGTCTTTCAGATGGTTGACAACAGGCTATATGCTACACCTACTGATTTTAGTATTTAGTACAGTTTAAACAAGAACATGTTGTTGATGGACAGGGAGGCCTGGTGTGCTCCGATTCATGGGATTACAAAGAGTCAGACATGACTGAGTGACTGAACTGAACTGAACTGACTGAAACAAGAACATGCCCTTCATGGAACACAGTCTTGTCATGGCAGAGGGGCTTGCATAACTCAATGAAACTATGAGCCATGCCTTGCAGAGTCACCCAGACAGATAGGTCATAGTTAAGAATTCTGACAAAATTTGGTCTACTGGGGGAGGGAATGGAAAATCTCTCCAGCATTCTTGCCTTGAGAACCCCATGAAAGTATGACAAGGCAAAAATATATGGCACCAGAAGATCTGCCTTCCAGGTCCAAAAGTGTCTAATATGCTACTGAGGAAGAGCTGAGGGCAACTACTAATAGCTCCAGAAAAATGAAGCAGCTGGGTCAAAGTTGAAACAATGCTGAGTTGTGGATGTCTCTGGTGGTGAAAATAAAGTCTGATGCTATAAAGAACAGTATTTTGCAGGAACCTGGAATGTTAGCTCCATGAATCAAGGTAAGTTGAACATGGTCAAGCAGGAGATGACAAGAATGAACATCAACATCATAGGAATAAGTGAACTAAAATGGACAGGAATGGGATAATTTAATTCAGAGGACCATTATATCTACTATTGTGGGCAAGAATCCTTAGGAAGAAATGGAGAAGCTCTTATAGTCAACAAAAGAGTTTGAAATGCACTACTTAAGTGCAATTTCAAAAATGACAGAATGATTGCAGTTTGTTTCCAAGGCAAGCCATTCAACATCACAATAATCCAGGTCTGTACCCCAACCACTGATGCTGAAGAAGCTGAAGTTGAATGGTTCTATGAAGACCTACAAGATCTTCTAGAACTAACAACAAAAACAGATGTCCTTTTCATCATAGGAAACTGGAATGGAAAAGCAGGAAGTCAAGGAATACCTAGAGTGACAGGCAGGTTTGGCCTTAGAGTACAAAACGACTCAGGGCAAAGAGTTTTGTCATGAGAATATATGGGTCACAGCAAACACCCTTTTTCAACAGCACCAGAGACTACTGTACACATGAACACCACCAAATGGTCAGTATTAAAATCAGATTGATTATATTCTTTGTAGCTGAAGATGAAGAAGCTCATACAGTCAGCAAAATCAAGACATGGCGCTGACTGTGGCTCAGAGCATGAACTCCTTATTGCAAAATTCAGGCTTAAGTTGAAGAAAGTAGGCAAAATCACTAGGCCATTCAGGTATGACCTAGATAAAATCCCTTATGATTATAGGGTAGAGGTGACAAATAGATTTAAAATATTTGACCTGATAGAGTACTTGAAGAAATATGAACAGAGGTTCATAACATTATACAGAAGTCAGTGATGAAAACCATGCCAATGAAAAACAAATGCAAGTGGTGGTCTGAGGAGGCTTTACACATAGCTGAGGAAAGAAGAGAAGCAAAAAGCAAGGGAGAAAGGGAAAGATATACCCAAATGAATGCAGAGTTCCAGAGATAGCAGGGAGAGATAAGAAGGTCTTCTTAAACAAACAGTGCAAAGAAATAGAGGAAAATAATAGAATGGGAAAAGCTAGAGATTGCTTCAAGAAAATTGGAGATACCAAGGGAACATTTCATGCAAAGATGAGCATGATAGAGGACAGAAACTGTAAGGACCTAACAGAAGCAGAGAGATTAAAAAGAGGTGTCAAGAATACACACACACACACAAAGCAATACGAAAAAGATCTTACTGACCCAGATAATCATGATGGTGTGATCACTCACTTAAAGCCTGGCATCCTGGAGTCTGAAGTCAAGAGGGCCTTAGGAAGCAGTAATAGCTCCAAGCCTAATGGAGATGATGTAATTCCAGCTGAGCTCTTTCACATCCTAAAAGATGATGCTGTTAAGGTTTTGCACTCAATATTCCAGTAAATTTGGAGAACTCAGAAGTGGCCACAGGACTGGAAATGTTCAGTTTTCATTCCAGTACCAAAGACAGGCAATGCCAAAGAATGTTCAAACTACCTGTATAGTTGCTCTCATTTTGCATGCTAGTAAGGTTATGCTCAAAATCCTTCAAGCTAGGCTTCAGCACTACATGAGCTGAAACTTCCAGATGTTCAAGTTGGACTTTAGAAAAGGCAGAGGAACCAGAAATCAAATTGCCAACATTTGTTGGATAATAGAGAAAGCAAGGGAATTCCAGAAACACATCAACTTCTGCTTCATTGACTACACTAAAGCCTTTGATTGTGTGGATCACAATAAACTGTGGAAAATTATTAAAGACATGGGAATGACAGACCAACTTACCTGTCTCCTGAGAAATCTGTATGTGGGACAAGAAACAATAGTGATAACCTTACATGAAACAATGGACTGGTTCAAAATTGGGAAAGAAATATGACAAGGCTATATATTGTCACCCTGTTTATTAAGCTTATATTCAGTGTCCATTATGACAAATGATGGCCTGGCTGAATCATCAACTGAAATCAACACTGCCAGGAGAAAGATCAATAACCTCAGATATGCAGATGATACCACTCTAATAGCAGAAAGTGAAGATGAACTAAAGAACCTTTTGATGAGAGTGAAAGAGGAGAGTGAAAAAGCTGGCTTAAAACAACATTCAAAAAACAAAGATCATGGCATCCAGTCCCATCATTTCATGGCAAATAGATGAGGAAAATGTGGAAGCAGTAGAGATTATTTTCTTGGGCTCCAAAATCACTGTGGACAGTGACTGCAACCATGAAATTAAAAGACGCTTGCTCTTTGGAAGAAAAACTATGACAAACCTAGATAGAATATTAAAAAGCAGAGATATCACTTTCCTTACAAAGTTACAAAGTCAAAGCTATGGTTTTTCCAGTTGGAGAAGGCAATGGCACCCCACTCCAGTACTCTTGCCTGGGAAATCCCATGGACGGAGGAGCCTGGTGGGCTGCAGTCCATGGGGTCGCAAAGAGTCGGACACGACTGAGCGACTTCACTTTCACTGTTCACTTTCGTGCGTTGGAGAAGGAAATGGCAGCCCACTCCAGTGTTCTTGCCTGGAGAATCCCAGGGATGGGGGAGCCTGGTGGGCTGCCATTTGTGGGGTCGCACAGAGTTGGACACGACTGAAGCGACTTAGCAGCAGCATGGTTTTTCCAGTAGTCATGTATGGATGTGAGAGTTGGACCATAAAGGAGGCTGAGTGCCAAAGAATTGATGCCTTCGAATTATAGTGCTGGAGAAAACTCTTGAGAGTCCCTTGGACTACAGGGAGATCAAACCAGTCAATCCTAAAGGAAACCAACCCTGAATATTCATTGAAAAGACTGATGCTGAAGCTGCAGCTCCAATATTTTGGCCACCTTATGCAAAGAACTGACTCATTGGAAAAGACCCTGATACTGGAAAAGATTGAGGGCAAGAGGAGAAGTGGATGACAGAAGATGAGATGATTGGATGGCATCACGGACTCAGTGGACAAGAGTTTGAGCAAACTCTGGGAGATGGTGAAGGACAGGGAAGACTAGGGCGCTGCAGTCCATGGAGTCAGTCACAAGGAGTCAGACAGGACCTGGCCTCTGATCAACAACAACAACAGACAGGACATATGTAAGTCACTCAAAGGTGGTGATTAAAAAAAAATATTAGAAAGGTATTTAAATACTAAATGATACTTTAAAAACCAGTATATTTTGTAAAAAATTTATTTCTTGGAAACAGTATTCCATAGAAAACTGATAGGTGTACCACTGAAAGAAAACAAATCAAACATTGGAAATTTTTTCTTAGAAAATTTCAAAAATGTAAATGAAAATTATTACATATGTACATATAGTTGCTCTTGTTAGCAGATTGCCATTGACTTATTTATAAATGGCAGGTCTCTCAATACATATCAGGAAGCCCACAGTTTATCACTGACTATTTTTCTCCCCCTTTTTTGCTGCTGTGAAGTCAGCCATGTCTCCTCCAGTCTCACTTTCTTTCTCATCTTTGACTGAATCTGTAACTGTAGGGGCCCTTGTTGAAGGAAGAGAGGAATAGGAGGCATAAATAAAAGATAGCTCTCCTGAAGGATGAAAGGTTGCTTTCACATTCACATGTCAGTTAATACAATGCAGCATGATAATTTTTGAGGAAAAATATTCTGTGATATTTTTAAAAGGTGAAGAACACATATTTGATAAAATTCAGCTTCTATTTCTTTTAGTTTTCTTTTAAATTTATTTTTTAATTGAAAGATAATTGCTTTACAGAACTTTGTGGTTTTCTGTCATACATCAAAAAGAATCAGCCATAGGTACACCCACGTCCCCTCCCTCTGGAACATACCTCCAATCTCCCTCCCCATTCCACCCTTTTAGATTGCCACAGAAACCCTGTTTGAGACCCCTAAGTCATACAGTAAATTCCCATATTTTACATATGGTATTGTGTATTTCCATGTTACTCCCTCAATACATCTCACCCTCGCTTTCCTCCCCTCCCCCTGTGTCCATTAGTCTGTTCTCTATGTCTGTTTCTCCATTGCTGCCCTGAAATAAATTCATCAGTACCATCTTTTTAGATTTTATATATATGCATAAATATACAATATTTATATTTCTCTTTCTGACTTACTTCACTCTGTATAATAGGCTCTAGATTCATCCACTTCATTAGAACTGACTCAACTGTGTCCCTTTCTATGGCTGACTAGTATTCCATTGTGTATATGTACCACAGCTTCATTATCCATTCATCTGTTGATGGACATCTAGGTTGCTTCCATGTTCTAGCTATTGTGAATATTGCTGCAATGAACATCGTGGTACATGTATCTTTTTTCAGTTTTGGTTTCCTGAGGGTATATGCCAAGGAATGGGATTGCTGGGTCAGTGAAGTGAAAGTGAAATTTGCTCAGTCGTGACTATTTGCGACCCCATGGATTATACAGTCCATGGAATTTTCCAGCCCAGATTACTGGAGTGGGTTGCCTTTCCCTTCTCCAGGGGATCTTTGCAACCCAGGGGTCGAATCCAGCTCTCGCACATTGCAGGTGGATTCTTTACCATCTGAGCCATAAGGGAAGCCCAAGAATACTGGAGTGGGTAGGCTATCCCTTCACCAACTGATCTTACTGACCCAGGAATCAAACTGGGGTCTCCTGCATTGCAGGCAGATTCTTTACCAACTGAGCTATCAGGAAAGCTGCTGGGTCAGATGGTGGTTTTATTCCTAGATTTTTAAGGAATCTCCATACCATCTTCTATAGTGACTGTATCAGTTTACATTCCCACCAGCAATGCAAGAAGATTCTCTTTTCTCCACACCCTCTCCAGCATATATTGTGTGTAGACTTTTTGATGATGGCCATTCTAACTGGTGTGAGGTGGTATCTCATTGAAGTTTTGATTTGTATTCCTCTAATAATGAGGGATGTTGAGCATCTTTCCATGTGTTTCTTAGCCATCTGTATGTCTTCTTTGGAGAAATGTCTTTTTAGGTCTTCACCCCACTGTTTGATTGGGCTATTTGTTTCTCTGGTATTGAGTTGTATGAGCTGCTTGTATATTTTGGAAATTAATTCTTTGTCAGTTGTTTCATTTGCAATTATTTTCTCCCGTTCTGAGAGTTGTCTTTTCACCTTGTTTGTAGTTTCCTTTGCTGTGCAAAGCTTTTAAGTTTAATTAGTTCCTTTTTTTTTTTTTTTAATTTCCATTTCTCTAGGAGGTGGGTCATAGAAGATTTTGCTATGATTTATGACATTGAGTATTCTGCTTATGTTTTCCTCTAAGAGTTTAATAGTTTCTGGTCTTAAACTTAGATCTTTAATCCATTTTGAGTTTATCTTTGTGTGTCATTAGGAAGTGTCCTAATTTTATTATTTTTCATGTAGTTGTCCAGTTTTCCCAGTACAACTTATTGCTGAAGCTATCTTTGCCCCATTGTATATTCTTGCGTCCTTTGTCAAAAATAAGGTACCCATAGGCTTATGGGTTTATTTCTGGGTTTTCTATCTTGTTCCATTGGTCTATATTTCTGTTTTTGTGCCAGTACCACACTGTCTTGATGACTGTAGCTTTGTAGTATAGTCTGAAGTCAGGAAGGTTGATTCCTCCAGCTCCATTCTTCTTTCTCAAGACTGCTTTGGCTATTTGGGGACTTTTGTGTTTCCATATGAATAGCGATATTTTTTACTAATTCTGTGAAAAATGTCATTCATAGTTTGATAGGGATTGCATTGAATTTGGAGATTGCTTTTGATAGTATAATCATTTTCACAGTATTGATTCTTCCTATCCAGGAACATGGAATATCTCTCCGTTTATGTCATTTTTATTTTTTTCATCAGTGTCTTACAATTTTCTGTTTGCAGGGCTTTTCTGTCCTTAGGTAGGTTTATTCCTAGATATTTTACTCTTTTTGTTGCAATGGTAAATGGGATTGATTAGTTAATTTCTCTTTCTGATTTTTCATTGTTAGTATATAGGAATGCAACTGATTTCTGTGTATTGGTCTTGTATCCTGTGAACTTTGTTGAATTCACTGACTAGCTCTAGTAATTTTCTGATAATTTCTTTTGGGTTTTCTATGTATAGTATCATGCCATGTGTAAACATTGAGCATTTTACTGCTTCTTTCTCAATCTGGATTCCTTTTATTTCTTTTTCTTCTCTAATTGCCATAAGTAGGACTTCCAAAACTATGTTGAATAATAGTGGTGAAAATGGACACTCTTGTCTTATTCCTGATCTTAGAGGAAGTGCTTTCAGTTTTTCACCATTGAGAATAATGTTTGCTGTAGGCTTATCATATATGGTCTTTACTATGTTGAGGTAGGTTCCTTCTATGCCTATTTTTTGAAGTGTTTTTATCATAAATTGGTGCTGAATTTTGTCAAAGGCATTTTCTGCATCTATTGAGATGATCACTTGGTTTTTATCTTTCAATTTGTTAGTATGGTGTATCATATTGATCTATTTGCATATATTGAAGAATTCTTGCATCCCTGGAATAAACCCAACTTGATCATGGTGTATGAGCTTTTGAATGTGTCGTTGAATTCTGTTTGCTAGAATTTTGTTGAAGATTTTTGCATCTATGTTCATCAATGATATTGGTCTGTAATTTCTTCTGTGTTTGTTGTTTTTGTCTAGTTTTGGTATCAGGGTGATTGTGGCCTCAGAATGATATTGGAAGTGTTCCTTCCTCTGAAATTTTTTGGAAGAATTAAATAAAAATAGGCATTAGCTCTTCTCTAAAAGTTTGATCTAATATCCCTGTGAAGCCATCTGGCCCTGGGCTTCTATTTTTTGGGAGATATTTGATCACAGCTTTGATTTCACTGTTTGTAATTGGGTTGTTCATAATTTCTATTTCTTCCTGGTTCAGTCTTGGGAGTTTGAACTTTTCTAAGAGTCTGTCTGTTTCCTCTAGGTTGTCCATTTTATTAGCATATAATATTCTTTTATGGACCTTTGTAATTCTGTGTTGTGTGACTTCTTTTTCATTTCTAATTTTGTTGATCTTATCCCCTCCCCCTTATTTATGATGAGTCTGCTAGTGGTTTTTCAATTTTGTTCATCTTCTCAAAGAAACTGCTTTTAGTTTTATTAATATTTGCTACTGTTTACTTCATTTCTTTTTCAATTATTTCTGCTCTGATCATTATGATTTCTTTCCTTCTGCTGACTTTGGGTTTTTTTTTTTTTTTTTTTTGTCCTTTTTCCAGCTATGTAGACTTAGGTTGTCTATTCCATGTTTTTCTTATTTCTTGAGGTATGATTGTATCACTATAAACTTCCCTCTTAGAACTGCTTTTGCTGAATGCCATAGGTTTTGGGTCATCGTGTTTTTGTTGTCATTTGTTTCTAGGAATCTTTTGATTTCCCTTTTATTTCTTCAGTAATATCTTTGTTATTTAGTAATGTATTGTTTAATTTTCATGAGTTTGAGTTTTTTGCATTTTTTTTTTTCCTGTAGTTGATATCTAGTCTCATATTATTGTGGTCGGAGAAGATACTTGATACAATTTCAATTTTCTTAAACTTACTGAGGCTTGATTTATGACTCAAGATGTGGTCTATCCTGGACAATGTTCCATGTGCACTTGAGAATAAAGCGTATTCTTCTGCATTTGGATGGAAAGTCCTGAAGATATTGACTAGGTCCATTTTGTTTAATGTTTCATTTAATGTTTGTGCTTCCTTATTGATTCTCTGTGTTGATGATCTGTCCATTAGTGTAAGTGGGATATTAAAGTCTTCTACTATTATTGTGTCACTGTCAATTTTCCCTCTTATGCCTGTTAGTGTTTGCCTTGTGTATTGAGGTGCTCCTACGTTGGGTCCATAAATATTTTCAATTGTTATATCCCTTCTTGGACTGATCCTTTGATCGTTATGTAGTGTCTTTCTTTGCCTCTTTTAATATTCATTGTTTTAAAGTCTATTTTATCTGAAATAAGGATTGCCACACCAGCTTTCTTTTAGTTTCCACTCTCATGGAATAACTTTTTCCATCCTCTTACTTTCAGTCTGTATTTGTCTCTAGGTCTGAAGTGGGTCTCTTGTAAGCAGCCTATATATGGGTCTTGTTTCTGTATCCACTCAGTCAGTCTGTATCTTTTGGTTGATGCATTTAATTCATTTACATTTAAGGTACTTATTGATACATATGTTCTTATTGGCATTATCTTGATTGTTTTGGTTTGTTTTTGTAGGTCTTTCCTTTGTCTTGTGTTTACTGGCTATATAATTCCCTTTAATATATGTTGCAAGGCTGGTTTGGAGTGCTAAATTCTCTTAATTTCTGCTTATCTATAAAACTTTTGATTTCTCCATCAATTTTGAATGAGATCTTTACTGGGTATAGTAATCTTGGTTTTAGATTTTTTAATTTCAGTTCTTTAAATATATCCTGCCATTCCTTTCTGGCCTGCAGAGTTTCTGCTGAAAGATTCACTGTTAATCATATGGGTTTTCCCTTGTATATTACTTGTTGCTTTTCCCTTGCTGCTTTTAATATTCTTTCTTTGTGTTTAATCCTTGTTAGTTTGATTAATATGTATCTTGGCATGTTTCTCCTTGGGTTTATCCTGTAAGGGACTCTCTGCATTTCCTGGACTTGATTGACTATTTCATTTCCCACTTTGGGGAAGTTTTCAACTATAATTTCTTCAAAAATTTTCTCAGTGCCTTTTAAAAAATTCATCCTCTGGGACCCCTATAACT
Organism: Cervus elaphus; assembly: GCF_910594005.1. Lineage (NCBI taxonomy): Eukaryota > Metazoa > Chordata > Mammalia > Artiodactyla > Cervidae > Cervus > Cervus elaphus. The sequence goes on along the minus strand of NC_057837.1, from coordinate 939,218 downwards.
CTAATGTTGGTGTGTTCAATATGGTCCCAAAGGTCTCTGAGACTATCCTCAACTCTTTTCATTCGTTTCTCTTTATTCTGTTCTTCAGCAGTTACTTCCACCATTCTATCTTCCAGCTCAAGTATCTGTTCCTCTGCCTCAGTTAATCTGCTATTGGTTCCTTCTAGAGTATTTTTAATTTCAGTAATTGTGCTATTATTCACTATTTCCTTATTCTTTATTTTTTCTATGTCCTTGGTGATTGCATTAGCTGTGTTCAATGTTTCTTGTATTCTCTCTATTCTATTTTTAAGTCTTTGGAATATCTTTACTATCATTATTCTGAGTTCTCTTTCAGGTAGATTGCTTATTTCCTCTTTGTTTATTTGGTCTTGTGAGTTTCCACCTTGCTTTTTCATTTGTGCTATGTTTCTCTGTCTTTTCATCATTTCTTTTCTAACCTGTTCCACTTGAGGTCTCCTTTTCCCAGGCTTTAAGATTGTACTCCTTCTACCTTTTGGCTTTTGTCCTTGGAGGGAAAGGTTGGTTGAGTTCTGTTCAGTTCATTGCTTATTGGTGTCTGACTCTTTGTGACCCCATGGACTGCAGCGCATCAGGCTTCCCTGTCCATCACCAACTCCCAGAGTTTGCTCAAACTCATGTCCATCAAGTCAGTGATGCCATCCAACCATCTCATCCTCTGTCGTCCCCTTCTTTTCCAGCCTTTGACCTTTCCCAGCATCAGGGTCTTTTCTAATGAGTCACTTCTTCACATGTGGTGGTGAAAATATTGGAGCTTCAGCATCAGCATTAGCCCTTCCAATGAATATTCAGGATTGATTTCCTTTAGGATTGACTGGTTGGATCTTCTTGCAGTCCAAGAGACTCTCAAGAGCCTTCTCCAACACCACAGTTCAAAAGCATCAGTTCTCTGGCACTCAGCTTTCTTTATAATCTAACTCTCACATCTATACATGGCCACTGGAAAAACCACAGCTTTGACTAGACTGGACCTTTGCTGGCAAAGTAATGTCTCTGCTTTTTAATATGCTATCTAGGTTAGTCATAGCTTTTCTTTCAAGGAGCAAGTGTCTTTTAATTTCATGACTGCAGTTACTGTCTGCAGTGATTTTGGAGCCCCCCCCCCCCAAATAAAGTCTGTCACTGTTTCCATTATTTCCCCATCTACTTGCCATGAAGTGATGGGACCAGATGCCAAGATATTAGCTTTCTGATGTTGAGTTTGAAGCCAAATTTTTCACTCACCTCTTTCACTTTCATCAAGAGGCTCTTTAGTTTTTCTTTGCTTTCTGCCATAAGGGTGGTGCCATCTGCATATCTGAGGATATATTTCTCCTGGCAATCTTGATTCCAGCTTGTGCTTCTTCCAACCCAGCGTTTCTCATGATGTACTCTGCATATAAGTTAAATAAGCAGGGTGACAATATACAGCCTTGACATACTCCTTTTCCTATCTGGAACCAGTCTATTGTTCCATGTCCAATTCTAACTGTTGCTTCTTGACCTGCATACAGGTTTCTCAAGAGGCAGGTCACGTGGTCTGGTATTCCCATCTCTTTCAGAATTTTCCACAGTTTATTGTAATCCACACAGTCGAAGGCTTTGGCATAGTCAATAAAGCAGAAATAGATGTTTTTCTGGAACTCTCTTGCTTTTTTGATGATCCAACAGATGTTGGCAATTTGATCTCTGGTTCCTCTGCCTTTTCTAAAACCAGCTTGAACATCTGGAAGTTCACGGTTCACGTATTGCTATTAGAGACTATCTAACATCTAAGAGTCGGACACGAGTGAGCGACTTCCCTTTCCCTTTAATATGACACATAATATCTAAACTTGATTCATGACAGTTTTGCTTTTCCTTTTCATGTACAATTTGCCAGGTTTGTAGCACACAATTGCTTTGAATAAAATTTATGCCCCTCTCTTTTCCAGTTTCCACTTAACCCTACTTTAAAACTGACGTGCTTGCCAGGTTCCCAAATATCATGTAATCAGAGAATATAGTCAAACAGTGAGGGGACAAGTAGCTATAGAAAGGAAGTTATTGTATTTAGAGCTCACAGAAGACTTTTTATAATTTTAGGGTGGCTGGTCTTAATCATAGCAGTTTGGACTCCAAAGGAAATCACAGGGAATCATCAAATAAATTGCATTTGCAGCTATAAAATGTCCTTTTTCTGACCTGCAGTATGTATCTACAGTTTTTCATATTCTTCTGGCATTTGGATTTCTTCTCTGTATTTATATTCTTTTCTATTTTCCTTATTGGGCTATATATCTTTTTCTTAATTATTAGTAGAATTTCTTGAATTTCAGGGATACCAAAACTTTGTGTGTTGTAAATATTTCAGGTCATTTTACAGTTTGGCTTTACTTAAAGTTGTCTAACTGGGTAGTAATTTACCAGAATTCCTTTATGGGTTCAGTGTTTCTTTTGTTACTCAGGAAGGCTTTCCCCATCAGATGATCATAAAAGTATCACCCCAAAACTTTTCCAAGAGCATTTATTATATTATGCTTTTTTACTAGAGGATCTGAAAATTATTTTGGTATATAGATTGAGTCAGAGGTATTTATTTTTTTCTCGAAGGAGAGGAAATTGCCCTAACCCTATTGTGGATTCATCCAATTGCTCCCACAGATTTGAAATGCCATTTCTGGACATTATTAGTGTGCATCAATATTCAAGCTCTCACGCAAGACCACCTTGTATAAGTGCATGCTGACATGCTTCAGTCGTGTCTGACTCTATGTGACCCTAGGGACTGTAGCCCGCAAGGCTCCTCTGTCCATGGGATTCCCCAGGCAAGAATACTGGAGTGGGTTACCATGCCCTCCTCCAGGGCATCTTCCTGACCCAGGGATCGAACTTGTAATCTCTTACATGTCTTGCATTGGCAGGTAGGTTCTTAACCACTAGCACCACCTGGGAAGCCCATCCTACAAGTGAGGCAGTTGTAATTAATTCTGGCCAGTGACTCATGAGCTGAACCAGGATGTGCTACTTCTGGACTAAGGAAGCCAGAAGCTCCTTGCAGCCTTTTTCTTTCCCTTTTCCCTGCTGTAGTAACAGAGAAGGCCTTGCATTGAGATGGCAGAGCTGTAAGAATGAAGCAGCCTGGCTTGTCTAGAGCCTGCGTCATGTTCAGTTTCCCCAGAGTCTCTTAGACAGAAGTGGACTTTACATGACATAGAAAGGAGCTTTCTAAATCAAACCTCTGAAATTTGAGAGGCTTGCTATGTGTAAATGCAACCTAAGTCTACCTTATCCTGTCAACTATACAACTTTTAACATATATAAATATCAATATACATATAGTTTTGTTTCTTGAGTCTTTACTCTGATCCATTTATCTGTTTGCTTCTTCTTATACCAATACCTCCCTGCTTTACTGTAACTTTATAGCAGATTTAATACTCAGGCAAGACCTACATCACTGTTTTTCAAAAAATTCTGTTAGCTTGACTTAAGCATTAGTTTTTTAAGATAAATTTCTAGAACGCTTTGTAAAAGAACTTGGTTGCATTTTGAATCCTATTGTGTTGGATTTATAGATTAATTTGGGAAAATTGACACCATCATACAAAATCCCCTAGCTTTCTTCACATGTCTTGCATGTTTCTCTCCTTCTTTCTTTAGGTAGTTTTATAGATTTTCTTGATGAGATGTTTGTCCATATTACATTTTAAAACTAGCTCTTACTGGCATAGAAGAAGAGAACTGATCTGTGTCTATTTCTGTTGTATGCAGCTTTCTCTGAACTCACTTACTAGTTCTGAAAAAAAATTAACTGATTTCCCCAAGAGGTCATCCAGGAGTTGCTGTTTCTTAGAGGCCTATCAAGGCTCCTTAGGGATTCATTTCTAGTCACTAGCTTGGGACAACTCAGTTTATTTGAATCACATATGGCTTCTTCTACCATCTGTTCTAGTAAGTGTCCTATTTAATAATTCTCCCTCTTGTTCCTATAAGGCATTTAGCAAATCTGTTTGTGTAATTAAATTCCTGTGATATTATACTTTATGGACTAATTTTTACAGCACTATGTAGCTTATTTAATATTTCCATACCAGTTCCCCCATCCTCTTAGGAAAACCATTGTGCATTACTTCTATGCCCTATTATTACAGAGTTTACAATCTGAATACAATCTCCTCAACCCTTTTTGATTATCTTCATAATATTAAGCCCTATATTATCAATTTTACCTTTTACCAAGGTCTTTGTTCATTACCATGTATTTAAACTTTCTACCATTGGACTATTTGTTAACTCACTTTCTTTTCCTATTAGGAACCATGTGTTTTTGTATAACCATAACTGCCTCATAGTGTCATAATTGAAAACTACCCTAGGGACAAAAACTCTTTTTCCCATTACCATGTACCAATCTTCTATAAACTGTGATCCCATACTTTAAATGCAAAGAAAGATTGAACACTGGCATTTTATTTATCTCATTTAATCTTAAAGCCACCATCTGCAGTAGGCTCTATTATTAGTGAAGTGAAGTCGCTCAGTCGTGTCCAACTCTTTGCGACCCGATGGACTGCAGCCTCCCAGGCTCCTCCGTCCATGGGATTTTCCAGGCAAGAGTACTGGAGTGGGTTGCCATTTCCTTCTGCAAGGCTCTATTATTACCTGCATTTAAACAGAAAATTGGTGTTAAATGATTTTAGCCCTAAGTCACAAAGGTAAGAAGTGTCAGGTCAGTGCCATCCCTCATCTATGCCACCCCACCACATTCACTTGCCCACACATTCTTGCTAGACACTTTCCTAATTACTCTAGCCTGAAGGCCATTTGTGTTAGAAATAAAGAAGAGCTTCAGCCATGATACTCTCTTTCACTTTGCAAATTTTCCAGCCTACACAAAGGTAGAGAGAATAGCAAAAATGAACTTAGATTCAGCTTTGATTGATGTGGTGCCACTTTTGTTTGACGCATCTTCCTTCCAACCCCCCAAATTTTATTTCTGGAGTATTTTAAAGTGAATTCTAGACATCATATCATTTCACTGATAAATAATTTACTATCTGTAACTAATAAAGACTTTATAAAATATAGTCATATTATTAATAATATGATAATAGTCACACTATTATCACACCCAACAAAATTAATAGTAATTTCCTAATATCAGATCCTATTTTTAAGAAAAAAAAAATTTGCCAATCATATACATATACAAAAGAAAGAAAGTGAAGTCACTCACTCATGTCTGACTCTTTATGACACCATGGACTATAGCCTGCCAGGCTCCACCTATGGACTTCCCAGCAAGAATACTGGAGTGGGTTCCATTTCGTTATCCAGAGGATCTTCCCAACCCAGGGACTGAACTGGGTCTCCTGCGCTGCAGGCAGACTCTTTACCGTCTGAGACACCAGTGAATCCCCTTATATATATAAAGTACACTGAAAAGAATGATAGAATTTCTGTGTATGCTATTTCTTTATAAAAACAAAATATTTTCCACTGAGTTTATAGGATTCATCTGCATAAAATAGCTGATTTTTGGTAACATTTATTTCAAGGATTTCACCCAAATTTACAATGGTTTGTAAATTTGGGTCCTATATTTTGAGGATAAGTACTGATTCCACATAGAATTGAGCAACTACAATTAACACCTAATTCAGGTATGATCTCTTGACTTCCTACTTTTGCATTCCAGTTCCCTATAATGAAAAAGACATCATTTCTTTGGTATTAGTTGTAGAAGGTCTTGTAGGTCTTCACAGAACCATCCAATTTCAGCTTCAGCATTACTTGTCAAGGCGTAGACTTGGATTACTGTGATATTGAATTGTTTGCCTTGGAAATGAACAGAGATCATTCTGTCATTTTTAAGATTGCATCCAAGTACTGCATTTTCGATGCTTTTGTTGACTATGAGAGCTACTCCATTTCTTCTAAGGGATTCTTGCCCACTGTAGTAGATATAATGGTCATCTAAATTAAATTCACCCATTCCAGTCCATTTTAGTTCACTGATTCCTAAAATGTTGATGTTCACTCTTGCCATCTCCTGTTTGACCACTTTTAATTTACCTTGATCCATGAACCTAACATTCCAGGTTCCTATGCAATATTGCTCTTTACAGCATCGGACTTTACTTCCATCACCAGTCACATCCACAACTGTGTGTTCTTTCCACTTCGGCTCTGTCTCTTCATTCTTTCTGGAGTTATTCCTCCACCCTTCTCCAGTAGCATATTGGCACTTGCTGACTTGGGGAGTTCATCTTTCAGTGTCCTATCTTTTTGCCTTTTCATACAGTTCATGGGGTTCTCAAGGCAAGAATACTGAAGTGGTTTTCATACAGTTCATGGGGTTCTCAAGGCAAGAATACTGAAGTGGTTTGCCATTCCCTTCTCCAGTGGACCACATTTTGTCAGAACTCTCCACCATAACCCATCTGTCTTGGGTGGCCCTAGGCAGAATGACTCATCGTTTCACTGAGTTAGAGAAGGTTGTGATCCATATGATCAGTTTGGTTAGTTTTCTATGATTGTGGTTTTCAGTCTGTCTGCCCTCTAATGAATAAGGCTAAGAGGCTTATGGAAGCTTCCTAATGAGAGAGACTGACTATGGAGAAAACTGGGTCTTGTTCTGATGGGCAGGGCAATGTTCAGTAAATCTTTGATCCAAATTTCTTTGATGGGTGGGGCTGTTTCCTCCCTGTTCGTTGGCCTGAGGCCAAATAACCCAGATAACCACAATGGTGTGATCACTTACCTAAACCCAGACATCCTGGAGTCTGAAGTCAAGTGGGCCTTAGGAAGCATCACTAGGAACAAAGCTAGTGAAGGTGATGGAATTCCAGCTGAGCTCTTTGAAATCCTAAAAGATGATGCTCTGAAAGTGGTGCACTCAATATGTCAGCAAGTTTGGAAAACTCAGCAGTGGCTACAGGACTGGAAAGTGTCAGTTTTTATTCCAATCCCAAAGAAGGGCAATGCCAAAGAATGTTCAAAGTACTACACAATTGCACTCTCCTTGAAGAAGAAAAGTTAAAATTTTACATAACGTCCTGCTGCTTCTGCCTCTATAACTCAGACTGCTCCTTGCAAAGTCTGGATCATGTAGGTGTCAGAAAATGGGGATTCACAATACTAGGAACTAGAGCTTATTTCACTCACCCTTGTCATGCTCTTTGCAATCACCCAGCCCCTGCAGACCCACAAGCCCGCTTAATTATGCCTATCCGTGTGTAAAAACTCTCTAACTCCTTTGTTTGGGGCTCAGAGCTTGGAGTGGTAACTCCTCTGGGCCCGCCAGCATAATAAATCTGAGTTCTCCAACTCTCTGAGTGTGGTGCTTGGTTTCTCAAGTACTAGTTTCTGCAACAATCTCACATGATAGCAAAGTAATGCTCAAAATTCTCCAAGTGAGGCTTCAAAAGTCTGAATCAAAAATTTCCAGATGTTCAAGCTGGATTTAGAGAAAGCAGAGGAACGAGAGATCAAATTGCCAACATCCATTGGATCATTGAAAACACAAGAGAGTTCCAGGAAAACATCTACTTCTGCTTTATTGACTACGCCAAAGCTTTTTACCATGTGGATCACAACAAACTATGGAAAATTCTTCAAAAGATGGGAATACTAGACAGCCTGCCTCCTGAAAAATCTGTATGCAGGTTAAGAAGCAACAGTTAGAACCAGACGTAGAACACTGGACTGGTTCCAAATTGAGAAAGAAGTACATCAAAGCTGTATTGTTGCTATAAGGTGAGTGCAGAGATAAAAAGAGAGAGCCGGGCAGTCAGGCAAGAAAGGGAAATTTATTAGAGGGAAATAGAGGGTGACTGGCTCTTAAGGAGAACCAGTGTTCTCCCTTTCTGATGGAGTCCTTATACCCCACCAATGAAAAATTCTCTGAAGGGATGGTCACATAGCCCGAGGTCTGGAATCTGGTGCTCTCGCAGCTTTGAGAACTTAGGCACCAGTGAGATAACATGATACCATTTGGGCAATTTGGTCAGTCTCACAGAACACTGTGATTTATTGTTTGTTTGCGAGGTTGACATAAAGAGCCATATTATCAATGAGACCCCACGTGGGCCCTTTCAGCCACCCTGCTTATTTAACTTATATGCAGAGTACATCATGAAAAATGCTGGGCTGGATGCAGCACAAGCTGGAATCAAGATTGCCGGGAGAAATATCAATAATCTCAAATATGCAGATGACACCACCCTTATGGCAGAAAGTGAAGAGGAACTGAAGAGCATCTTGATGAAAAGTGAAAGAGGAGAGTGAAAAATCTGGCTTAAAACTCAACATTCAAAAAATGAAGAGTGTGGCATCTGCTCCCATCACTTCATGGAAAATAGATGGGGAAACAACAGAAACAGTGACAGACTTTATTTCTTGGGCTCCAAAATCACTGTAGATGGTGACTGCAGCCATGAAATTAAAAGATGCTTGCTCCTTGGAAGAAAAGCTATGACCAACATAGACAGCATAATAAAAAAAAAAAAAAAAAAAGAGAGACATTACTTTACCAACAAAGGTCCATCTAGTGAAAGCTTTGGTTTTTCTACTAGTCATGTATGGATGTGAGAGCCGGACTATAAATAAAGCTAAGCACTGAAGAATGGATGCTTTTGAATTAAGTTTTTGGAGAAGACTGTTGATAGTCCCTGTAAGGAGATCAAGCCAGTCCATCCTGAAGGAAATCAGTCCTGAATATTCATTGGAAGGACTGATGCTGAAGCTGAAGCTCCAGTACTTTGGCCACCTAATGTGAAGAATTCAGTCATCGGAAAAGATTCTGATGCTGGGAAAGACTGAAGGCAGGAGAAGGGGATGACAGGGAATGAGATGGTTGTATGGCATCACTGACTCGATAGACATGAGTTTGAGCAAGTTCCAGGAATTGGTGATGGACAGGGAAGCCTGATGTGCTGCAGTCCATTGGGTTGCAAAGAGTCAGACACAACTGAACAAGTCAGCGGAACTGAACTAAGGTATGATTGTCTCTGCAGGCAAAATTCACCTTTCTCTTTCTCACCTGTAAGTACAGATTGGATATTGATCTCATGTTCCTTGCAATACTCTTAGTTGTATAGTTGTCCTTAAGCCCAGGACAGAAATTACTGTTTTTTTCATGATAAGTGGACCACACTATGCTTTACATATGTAATAAATTCTTTTAAACCACACCTTTTAAAAGCACCTCTAATGGTAATTGTCATACATTCTTGGGTGTGGTAATCTCAAGGTACAGATGCATCAAACGTGTATCTGGAAAGAGATTTGGAAATAATTTAAGGTTACTTTCATTTTCAATCTGACAAATGTGTAGCCAAGAGGAACTCGAGGTCCATTTTATTGCAACCGGCACTATTCCTATAAACTGATTCATTTTATCTGTTAGTATCCATGCTTTAAACAATTTATTTTTTGTGAAATTAAATTCATTTTTGTAAAAATTAAAACTGCACGGTCTGGTTTCATTATTTACTATTAGTCAGTGCTACTTCATTATACACATGCAAACAGGGCTTAAAGTTTCCTCTCCTTTTCAGTAAGGGAAGCCCAACGCATCCCTTCTTTTTTCTTTACAGTAAAACAGTTTACTTGCAGTCCACTGTTGCTATTTTGCTATCATTGAATAGAGGATGCATAGTTTAATTACTGGCCACTTTTCTCTTTAGAAAGAAACCACATGTGCCAACCCGTTACTTGGCACTAGCCAGTCAGGCTCTAATTATGCAACATTAGGTCACTGCTTATCTTTAACACTGCCGCCCGGAAGGAAGGACGGCCGTTGCCAAGGCAGCCAACGCCCCGGGCAACGGCGAGTCTAGGCGGAAGGGGGCGTGGCCTCGGTGGCCCAGACCTGTAAGAGGCGGGCCGCCGCCGGCGCAGCGGGCGGGGCAGGTCTGCGGGCCAGGCGGGCCTCTCCGCGCACCACCTGGGAAGGCCAGGTCGGCCGGCCCGCCGCGTCCTTCTCCTTAGCCCCGGGAGGAGCCCGGCTCCGCGTCCCGGTATGGCGGGCGGGCGCCGCGGCCCGCTGTTCGCGGCGCTCCTGGCCGCCTGGGTCGTGGCGGTGGCGGAGGCGGAGGCCGACCAGGAGCAGGCCGCGCGGCCGCCGGAGCGGAGCCTGGTGCGGCCCATGACCGCTTCAAACTGGACGCTGGTGATGGAGGGCGAGTGGATGCTGAAATTGTGAGTGTGCCTGCCCGCCCCACGCCGCACGGTCCTTGCAGGCGCCGCTCCGCGCCAGCGCCGCCCTAGTCTCAGGCCCGCGCAGCTAGGGACTTGCGTGGCCTGGCTGAGCCCAACCTCCCCGCCATGCAGGCGTGTTTGGCCTGCCCCAAGTCACCCTGCCTGGCTTCTCCGCTGCTTTGGGAAGAAGTGTTTTAGGAATGGGGTGGGTAAGCCGTTTACCCATGGGGTGAAGGGGAACAGTAATCCTAAGGGATTAGATTTAGGTCCTACCTGAATTGTCTAGTGGTTTTCCTACTTTTTGCAATTTAAATCTGAATTTGGCAATAAGGAGTTCATGGTCTGAACCACAGTCAGCTCCCAGTCTTGTTTTGGCTGACTGTATAGAGCTTCTCTATCTTTGGCTGCAAAGAATATAAGCAATCTGATTTCTGTGTTGACCATCTGGTGATGTCCATGTGTAGCGTCTTCTCTTGTGTTGTTGGAAGAAGGTGTTTGCTATGACCAGTGTGTTCTCTTGGCAAAACTCTATTAGCCTTTGCCCTGCTCCATTCTGTACTCCAAGGCTAAATTTGCCTGTTACTCCATGTATTTCTTGACTTCATACTTTTGCATTCCAGTCCCCTGTAATGAAAAGGACATCTTTTTTGGGTGTTAGTTTTAGAAGGTCTGGTAGGTCTTCATAGAACCATTAAACTTCAGCTTCAGCATTACTTGTTGGGGCATAGACTTGGATTACTGTGATATTGAATGGTTTGCCTTGGAAACAAACAGATCATTCTGTCATTTTTGAGATTGCATCCAAGTACTGCATTTTGGACTCTTTTGTTGAATATGAGGGCTACTCCAGTTCTTCTAAGGGATTCTTGCCCACAGTACCTGAAGAACTATGGATGGAGGTTTGTGACATTATACAGGAGGCAGTGATCAAGACCATCCCCAAGAAAAAGAAAAGTAAAATGGGTGTCTGAGGAGGCCTTACAAATAGCTGTGAAAAGAAGAGAAGTGAAAGACAAAGGAGAAAAGAAAAGACACACCCCTTTGAATGCAGAGTTCCAAAGAATAGCAAGGAGAGATAAGAAAGCATTCCTCAGTGATCAGTGCAAAGAAAGAGGAAAACAATAGGATGGGAATGACTAAAGATCTCTTCAAGAAAATTAGAGATACCAAGGAAATTTTTCATGCACAAATGGGCACAATAAAGGACAGAAACGGTATGGACCTAACAGAAAATATTAAAAAGAGGTGGGAAAAATACACAGAAGAGCTATACAAAAAAGATCTTCATGGCCCGGATAACCACAATGGTGTGATCATGCATTTAAAACCAGACATCCTGGAATGCGAAGTCAAGAGGGTCTTCATCACTATGAACAAAGCTAGTGGAGGTGATGGAATTCCAGTTGAGCTGTTTCAAATCCTAAAAGATGATGCTGTGAAAGTGCTGCACTCATTATGCCAGCAAACTTGGAAAACTAAGCAGTGGCCACTGGACTGGAAAAGGTCAGTTTTCATTCCAATACTAAAGAAAGGCAATGCCAAAGAATGCTCAAACTACTGCATAATTGCACTCTTCTCACAGGCTAGTAAAGTAATGCTGCAAATTCTCCAAGCCAGGCTTCAACAGTACATGAATTGTGAACTTCCAGATGGTCAAGCTGGATTTAGAAAAGACAGAGGAACCAAAGATCAAGTTGCCAACATCTGTTGGTTCATCAAAGCAAGAGAGTTCCAGAAATATATCTAATTCTGCTTTATTGACTATGCCAAAGCCTTTGACTATGTGGATTACAGCAAACTGTGGAAAATTCTTAAAGAGATGGGAATACCAGACCACTTTACCTGCCTCCTGAGAAATCTGTATGCAGGTCAAGAAGCAACAGATAGAACTGACATGGAGAATGTTTGGGCTCTGATTCAAGATGACACTTGTAAGCAGAAGTAAGCTATATAGATACTTGAGATCTTTTTAGAAGTTCTCTTCCCATCAAGTTCACTTCAGAATAGGTCAATACAAAGTGAGGCTTTTCCTTTAAAATCCTTTAAAGGAAAGAGGATTTAAACCATTATGTATATCCAAATTCAAGAATCTATGTGCTCATCCTGAAAAAAATTTGGCTCTTTGTGATACTCCTTTGACAAAATTCAATACTTTAAAAAATAAAATTTATCTTCAGTACTATTATAGACCTACTATAAATTTCTAGGAATTTTTTCAAATATCCAATAAGTTATCACTTTGTTTAGATGAACTGGTCATAATAAATGGAGATTGTTAAGTATCCACCGGTGATATTTTTAATTTCTCTAAATAAGCAAATTAGGAAGCTTTCTGATAATGTTGGGTTGGTGAAAAAGCTTGTTCAGAATGGTCCAACCCAGTATTAAAATTTTAACATTACTTTAAATGACAGTTCTTCATTTGTTCATTTGTTTATATGCCACCTCTCCTCTGGGAATTTTTTCTTTTCTGTCCCAATTCATACTAAGCTCCTATAACACAATTCCTGGTTAGATCAGTGTCAATAATTTATTTTTAAGGACTTAGCAGTGTTTGTTTTCTCCAAGACCCAAAAAACCCCTATTGTAAAATTTATTTTGTTGTGTTTTGTCTTTCAAACACTCAATTTTTTGTATCCTTGCTGTTGAATTTTCAATTTTTAAAAAAGCACTTCTCTGTTAAAGAAAAATATCAACTAAAACTATATTTGTAGTAATTTACCATTTCTGTTCTGTAACCTTTTTTAAAACCTGAAAAATTCTCCCATTAACATTAACATTTTCTTTAATGCTGTGGACTTTTTGTACATTCAGTTTTTCTGTTTGTATTTGCTTTCATATTCTTTTATACATTTTACTCGTGTTTCTGCCGTGTCTCTATGATTGGCTTGCTGTGTTTTCTTCCTCTTAACCTCTTTTGAAAAGTTTGTTCTTTCCTGGGTTAGGGAAGATTATCTAATCTTTAAATGGGCTTCTGATGTTTTCTTTTCTCTATTCCCATTGTCTGAGGAGGCCTTACAAATAGCTATGAAAGGAGGAGAAGCTAAAAGCAAAGGAGAAAAGGAAAGATATTCCCATTTGAATGCAGAGTTCCAAAAAAATAGCCAGGAGAGATAAGAAAGCCTTCCTCAGTGATCAGTGCAAATAAATAGAGGAAAACAACAGAAAGGGAAAGACTACAGATCTCTTTAAGAAAATTAGAGATACCAAGGGAACATTTCATGCAAAAATGGGCTCAATAAAGGACAGAAATGGTATGGACCTAACGGAAGCAGAAGATATTAAGAAGAGTTGGCAAGAATACATAGAAGAACTGTACAAAAAAAGATCTTCATGACCCAGATAATCACAGTGGTGTGATCACTCACCTAGAACCAGACATCCTGGAATGTGAAGTCAAGTGGGCCTTAGAAAGCATCATTACAACAAAACTAGTGGATGTGATGGAATTCCAGCTGAGCTATTTCAAATCCTGAAAGATGATGCTGTGAAAGTGCTGCACTCAATATGCCAGCAAATTTGGAAGACTCAAGCAGTGGCCTTAGGACTGGAAAAGGTCCGTTTTCATTCCAATCCCTAAGAAAGGCAATCCAAAAGAATGCTCAAAGTACCACACAAGTGCACTTATCTCACATGCTAGTAAAGTAATGCTGAAAATTCTCCAAGCCAGGCTTCAGCAATACGTGAGCCGAGAACTTCAAGATGTTCAAGCCTTTTAGAAAAGGCAGAGGAACCAGAGATCAAATTGCCAATATCTGCTGGATCATCGAAAAAGCAAGAGAGTTCCAGAAAAACATCTATTTCTGCTTTATTGACTATGCCAAAGCCGTTGACTGTGTGGATCACAATAAATTGTGGAAAATTCTGAAGGAAATGGGAATATCAGACCACCTGACCTGCCTCTTGAGAAACCTGTATGCAGGTCAGGAAGCAGCAGTTAGAACTGGACATGGAACAACAGACTGGTTCCAAATAGGAAAAGGAGTACGTCAAGGCTGTATATTGTCACCCTGCTTATTTAACTTATATGCAGAGTACATCATGAGAAACGCTGGGCTGGAAGAAGCACAAGCTGGAATCAAGATTGCCAAGAGAAATATCAATAACCTCAGATATGCAGATGACACCACCCTTATGGCAGAGAGTGAAGAGGAACTAAAAAGCCTCTTGATGAAAGTGAAGGAGGAGAGTGAAAAAGTTGGCTTAAAGCTCAACATTCAGAAAACTAAGATCATGGCATTTGGTCCCATCACTTCATGGGAAATAGATGGGGAGACAGTGGAAACAGTGTCAGACTTTATTTTTGGGGGCTCCGAAATCACTGCAGATAGTGATTGCAGCCATGAAATTAAAAGAGGCTTACTCCTTGGAAGGAAAGTTATGACCAACCTAGATAGCATATTAGAAAGCAGAGACATTACTTTGCCAACAAAGGTCCCTCTGGTCAAGGCTATGGTTTATCCAGTAGTCATGTATGGATGTGAGAGTTGGACTGTGAAGAAAGCTGAGCACCGAAAATTTGATGCTTTTGAACTGTGGTGTTGGAGAAGACTCTTGAGAGTCCCTTGGACTGCAAGGAGATCCAACCAGTCCATCCTAAAGGAGATCAGTCCTGGGTGTTCATTGGAAGGACTGATGCTGAAGCTGAAACTCCAGTGCTTTGGCCACCTCATGGGAAGAGTTGACTCATTGGAAAAGACCCTGTTGCTGGGAGGGATTGGGTGTAGGAGGAGAAGGGGACGACAGAGGATGAGATGGCTGGATGACGTCACCGACTCGATGGGCATGAGTTTGAGTAAACTCCAGGAGTTTGTGATGGACAGGGACGCCTGGCATGCTGCGATTCATGGGGTTGCAAAGAGTCGGACACGACTGAGTGACTGAACTGAACTGAACTGATTGTTTCATACTATTATTCATTCAATTGCCTTGTAACCTTTTGCTGTTTTAAACACTTGCTTGGCCCCATTCATATAAGTTCTTGAGAATACTGCTTTTGTTCTTTTGAAGTATGAAAGTATGCAATATAATACAATTTTGTATACTGTTCTGGTGGCTTTTTCCCCAAAGACATCAATAGACATTCATAAAGCCTAATTTTGGCCGATATACTTTAAACAGATATCCAGAGGAAAAATAAGTCTTTGGGTTAAATTAATTTATGACCATGTTTCAGAATGGACACTAGTGAGTCTGGTGGTGGAGGAAACCCTCCTTTATTTCCCTAGGATCTCTTGGATTTACTGTTGTTTCTCTAGTACCCTTCTTATACTTGGACAGAACATCAGTGCCTTAACTTACCCATGTTAGATAGTTATAATTTCTTGCAGTTTCATCGATTATCATGATTTGTTGATTGAATGTATAAGAGATAGTCATTAGATGCTTGTTATGTGTCAGATTCAAAGCTGGGGACTTGAGAACATGAAGATGAACGAATTACATGTCTCAATTTCAGGAGACTGGCAGTCTGCTGTGTGTAAAGGAGATAAGTAGCATAGGTAGTACTTGTTTAGCAAATATTTAATGGGTGCTTCCTTTCTGCTGAGTGTTCCTCAGCAGTTCTCACCAGATACTGTTGGCTTTTGGCTTGCACAGCTGTTTGATATGTGAGGATGGCTCACACACTGCAAAACCTTTGGTACCCCTGGTATCCCATGACATCCTAGCAGTCATGTGACATCAACAAAGTTTTAGTCCATCCCCTATACAGCCTTCTAAATGCTTCTGATTAGAAACCACTTCCCTGGGTACTGTTACAGATAAACATGCATCATCGTCATCATTTTAATCACAGTAAACAGTTACATTGCTCACATCACAGGTTCAGAATGCCCTGTCTCAGAATTTGAGCGTTACAGCAATCTGGTGTAGAATCATTATTCTCATTCTCATTAACTAGAGGAAATTAAAACTGGGAAGGTTAAAGCTTTAAGCTGTATCTTTAATAAATAGTGGGTATGGCCAAGACTAGAATGCTGGCCCGAGCTTTGCAATCCCCGGTACAAGCTGAGGAGAGTAGCTATGCCGTGGGGAAACCTGGAGGAAGGCACAGAGCCTGGCTGACTTGTACTTAGGCTCTCAGTACCTGACCCATGTAAGGGGAAGCCTTTTCCCTAAAGGATTCAGATGCCTGCCTATGGATTTACCATCTCTCTAAATTCTGCAGATGAAGAAAGAACATTGCTTTGAGCTCATTTCTGACACCTCACCATTCAGACAGGTGCCTGCCTTCCCTGTATCCCAACCAACAGGAAGCTTCTTTCTCACTGTGCCTTGTTTGTATCTATCATGGCCTTATTTCACAATTCATAAATTTACGTGTTTTTGTACTTGATTTTTGTCTTATTCCTCCTGTGGATGATAAGCTTTAAGTAGAGGAACAAAGTTTTTCTTCTTCCTGTTTATCTACAAAACCTTAATAACTGTCAAATTCTAGGTGTTCAGTAAATACTTTTGACTCAATGAATGAACAAATAATATATTTTAATATTTAATCTTTAATCAAGAGCTAGTGTATCACTGAAGGAACAGTGGTTTCCTGGTATCCTTGGGTACCGAGGATACTCACTGTCATCTCCCCTTTGTTGATTGATATAATACATACTTGTTGTGACCTGGAGTGTGCCAGGCTCTGTTCGAGGTTACAAGCAAGGCACCAGTTGTTGCCTTCGTGGAGTATTAATTCTAGTGAAATTATTAAATTTCTCTAGCAGGTGTCATGGTTTTCACAGAACTGTCAATTTTTATTTTTCCTCTACATTTTATGATAGCATGTCTTAGAAATTATCTTCTAAGAAAGAGAATTGAGCATAATACTTGCAACTCTTGGCTATTAAGAGTTTATCCAGATTTTCCAGAAAGAAGGATAACACTTGTAGTTAAGGCATTATTTGTTGACATTGTGATTTGGCTTTATATAGTAAGTCATAGAAAGATGAACCTAGTGTACTGATGTTGTCTTCATTGTTACAGATTCTTCTGAGTTTGTTGGTCAGAGTAAGTTCTAAGTGAAAATTAATTGTATCTATCATGGTTCATCTCATGTCTGCAAGGATCAGAAACGAGAGTGTACTGGGAAACACTGGTAAAGTTTTAAGTCAAGACAAAAGAAAAATTGACCATTATTGGGGAATAAAAATTATTTTTCATGAAATTTTATTCCTAAAAAATATATCAAATTCTTTCTCTTGAAATGTTTAGTATGCTTAATGAAATCTCATACAAAGTTCAGTGAGTTCATGCTGTCAGAGGCTCAAGGGCCTTCAACCACCTTACATGTAGCAGATGTACACGTATGATTTGTACGTGAATACCAGTGTAGAGAACAAAAGCTTGCTATTGAATTCTGTTCCCCAGTAATGGTTAAAAACATTAGACTGACACCTAAGTTCATGGATTTAGCAATATTTTGCTTTCTGGAATATATAATACTTCAAATGTCTTTATGAAGTGTACTAATTTTACATACCACTGTCACCTTCAAAAAGTTTAAAAATACTCTTACAGTTTCCATGACTATAAAGGTACTAATTCCTCTTGGAAATTTTTAAATCAAAGAAAGATTAATTTATATGTAAAAGACAAAATTAGAGCAGGTCAACTCTATTATAGTTCTTAGAAGACTACCACTATGAGCTGTTTTTTAATATAAATGTGTTCAGTCCATTGTAATTAGTCTTATTCATGTATATGTACTTAAACAAATTACATTTACCTATGCAAAATGAGGGAGATGGAGGGAGGGTGGGAAGGAGGAAGAGACACAGAAGAGAGGAGGGGAGAAGAAGGAGAGGGAGAGAAAGAGAAACATCATTAGGATCATGTGCTTTTCCTTCTTTGTATTCATTTGGGCCCTGGAGGAATTTTACTTATAGTTCCGTTCAGTCACTTGGTCATGTCCGACTCTTTGTGACACCATGGACTGCAGCACGCCAGGTTTCCCTGTCCATCACCAACTCCCGGAGCTTGCTCAAACTCAAGTCCATGGAGTTGGTGATGCCATCAAACCATCTCATCCTCTGTCATCCCCTTCTTCTCCCACTTTCAATCTTTCCCAGAATCAGGGTCTTTTCCAATAAGTCAGCTCTTCACATCAGGTGGCCAAAGTAATGGAGTTTTAGCTTCAGCATCAGTGCTTCCAATGAATGTTCAGGACTGATTTCCTTTAGGATTGACTGGTGGGATCTCCTTGGAGTCCTAGGGACTCTCAAGGGTCTTCTCCAACACCACTGTTCAAAAGCATCGATTCTTCAGTGCTCAGCTTTCTTTATGGTCCAGCTCTCACATTCATACATGACTACTGGAAAAACCGTAGCTTTGACTAGACGCATCTTTGTTGGCAAAGTAATCTATCTGCTTTTTAACATGCTGTCTAGGTTGGTCATAGCTTTTCTTCCAAGGAGCAAGCCTCTTAATTTCATGGCTGAAGTCACCATCTGCAGTGATTTTAGAGCCCAAGAAAATAAAATCTTATAGAATCTTATAGTTGATTCTAAACTCAACATTCAGAAAGCTAAGATGATGGCATTGGACCCCGTCACTCCGTGGCAAATAGAAGAGGGAAAAGAGGAAACAGTGACAGATTTTATTTTCCTGGGCTCTAAAATCACTACAGATGGTGACTGCAGCCATGAAATTAGAAGACTCTTGGCTATGACAAACCTAGACAGCGTCTTAAAAAGCAGAGACATCACTCTGACAACAAAGGTCTGTATAATCAAAGTCATGGTTTTTCCAGTAGTCATGTATGAATTTTGGAGTTGGACCATCAAGAAGGCTGAGCACCAAAGGATTGGTGCTTTCAAATTGTGCTAGAGGAGACTCTTGAGAGTCCCTTTGACTGCAAGGACATGAAAACAGTCAATCCTAAAGGAAATCAGTCCTGAGTATTCATTGGAAGGACTGATGCTGACGCTGAAGCTCCAATACTTTGGCCACCTGATGTGAAGAACTGACTCACTGGAAAAGACCCTAATGCTGGGGAAGACTGAGGGCAGGAGGAGAAGGGGAAGACAGAGGATGAAATGGTTGGATGGCATCATGGACTCAGTGGTCATGAGTTTGAGCAAACTCTGGGAGATCGTGAAGGACAGGGAAGCTTGGAGTACTGTAGACCCCACTGTGGTCCTTGAGGTGGCAAAGAGTTGGACACAACTTAGCAACTGAACAATGAACAACAGATTCTAAATGGGATCATTTAGATACAAAACAACATTAGTAACTTTAAAAGTTGCAACAACAGTAGACCAGTTCCCTCATGTAAGACTCAGGGCTGGTTTATCTCCATTAGCAATGAATGCACTAGGTTAATGGATGACCTTGGTACATTCCAGCACAACAAACTGATTAAATCTAAGAAATAATAGCATTAAAGTGCCACAAACCACTGGGTAGCAGCTACAAAGAAAATGGAGGATCTAAAATTATCTCAATGGTATTTGTATATTTGAGGGTCAGTTTCACCCAAATCCTGGTTTGTAAAATAATTTATCTGGAGATTAGGCACTAGGATTTTGTTAGATGATGAAATTTGTATCATTTAATGATTACTGATATAGCAAAGGTGTCCATGAGTTGTATGCAAAAACAGGTCTAGGGAAATAAAGCAAAAAAAAAAAAATCTAGAGTTCATTAAATTTTACTTCAGAATTTCATATATAATGTGTATATATATAAATGCATATGCTTAGTTGCTTAGTCATGTCCAACTCTGTGACCCTATGGACTGTAGCCTGCCAGACTCCTCTGTCAATGGAGTTTCTCAAGCAAGAGCAGTGGACTGGGTAGCCATTCCCTTCTCCAAGGGATCTTCCTGACCCAGGGATCAAACCTGGGTCACCTGCATTGCAGGCAGATTCTTTACTGTCTGAGCCACCAGGTATGTCTTATTCCTACTGTCTGTGTGTCTGTCTCTGTGTTGGATCTTATTTTCCTTGAACACTTTTATCACGGGAATACCTCCATCTGGGTTCTTGCTCTGTGTGGTCTTAGTTCAGCAAGTCAATCTAAGAAATAGCTTCAGCAAGTCTCTCTGAATCTGTCTTGTGGCCTTACAGCAGTGAGGTTGTAAAGTTCAGTGATTTCAGTCACTCAGTCGTGTCTGACTCTGTGACCTCATGGACTGCAACATGCCAGGCTTCTGTGTCCATCAACAACTCCTGGAGCTTGCTCAAACTCATGTATATCGAATCAGTGATGCCATCCAACTGTCTCATCCTCTGTCATCCCCTTCTCCTCCTGCCTTCAAACTTTACTAGGATCAGGGTGTTTTCCAATGAGTCAGGTCTTCACATCAGGTGGCCAAAGTATTGGAGTTTCAGCTTCAGCACCAGTTCTTCCAATGAATATTCAGGACTGATTTCCTTTAGGATGGACTGGTTTGATCTTGCAGTCCAAGGGACTCTCAAGAGTCTTCTCCAACACCACAGTTCAAAAGCATCAATTCTTTGGCCCTCAGCTGCCTTTATAGTCCAACTCTCATATCCATACATGACTACTGGAAAAACCATAGCCTTGACCAGACGGACCTTTGTCGGCAAAGTGATGTCTCTGCTTTTTAATATGCTGTCTAGGTTGGTCATAGCTTTTCTTCCATGGAGTAAGCATCTTTTAATTTCATGGCTGCAGCCACCATCTACAGTGATTTTGGAGCCCCCTAAAATAAAGTCTCTCACTGTTTCCATTGTTTCCCCATCCACTTGCCATGAAGTGATGAGACCAGATGACATGATCTTAGTTTATTGAACATTGAGTTTTAAGCCAGCTTTTTCCCTCGTCTCTTTCACTTTTATCAAGAGGCCCTTTAGTTCTTTGCTTTCTGCCATAAGAGTGGTATATTATCTGTGTATCTTAGGTTATTGATATTTCTCCTGGCAATCTTGATTCCAACTTGTGCTTCATCCAGCCTGGCAGTTCTCATGATGTGCATATCAGTTAAACAAGCAGGGTGACAATATACAGGCTTAACGTACTCCTTTTCCAATTTGGAACCAGTCTGTTGTTCCATGTCCAGTTCTAACGGTTGCTTCTTGACCTCCATACAGATTTCTCAGGAGGCAAGTAAGGTGGTCTGGTATTCCCATCTTTTGAAGAATTTTCCATAGTTTGTTGTGATCTACACAGTCAAAGGCTTTGGTATAATCAATAAAGCAGATGTAGATGTTTTTCTGGAACTCTCTTGCTTTTTCTATGATCCAGCGAATGTTGGCAATTTGATCTCTGCTTCCTCTGCCTTTTCTAAATTCAGCTTGAACATCTGGAAGTTCACAATTCATGTACTGTTGAAGCCTGGCTTGGAGAATTTGCAGCATTACTTTGTGTGAGATGAGTGCAATTGTGCAGTAGTTTGAGCATTCTTTGGCATTGCCTTTTTTTGGGATTGGAATGAAAACTGACCTTTTCCAGTCCAGTGGCCACTGCTTAGTTTTCCAAGTTGGCCAGCATATTGAGTGCAGCACTTTCACAGCATCATCTTTTAGGATTTGAAATAGCTCAACTGGAATTCCATCACCTCCACTAACTGTTCATCGTGATGCTTCCTAAGTCCCAGTTGACTTCGTATTCTAGAATGTCTGGCTCTAGGTGAGTGATCACACTATCATGGTTATCTGGGTCATGAAGATCTTTTTTGTACAGTTCTTCTGTGTATTCTTGCCACCTCTTCTTAATATCTTCTGTTTCTGTTAGGTCCATACCATTTCTGTCTTTTATTGTGCTCATTTTTGCATGAAATGTTCTGTTGGTGTCTCTGATTTTCTTGAAGAAATCTGTAGTCTTTCCCATTCTATTGTTTTTCTCTTTCTCCTTCTATTTAAGTTTCAGATGAGCTAGCTAATGCACCATAAAAATGTCTCTGAAACCAAACCGTTTATTACAGATATCATTTCCTCAAATGATATTCTTAATATGTGTCTGCTTTACATGCATCATGTAATCTCTCAATAACCTTCTAAGGTAGCTGCTCTTACTATCTCATTTAACATTTGAGAAAGCTGAGGCACGGAAGGATTATTAACTTGCTCAAAGTCACATGGTTAATTTGTAGTTGGTCTTTCTGATTCCTCCAGCAGAATTCTTATCCAATATATTGAAATGCCTCTTGAAATTGACTTAATAATAAAATGTTCCTCTTCACCCTAGAGTTTACCAATTGTTTACCCCAGTCTAGTCTGCCATTTGGATATTTAGAAAATATGTAGAAAATACCAAATTTTCTCAGATGAAGAATATAACTTTCTTTAAAATTGGCTCATTTACTTATTCTGTAAACATTTATTGAGTACTTCCTGTATACCAGGATGTATTTTGCCTTGGAAATATAAAGATAAAAGTGCTTATAGAAAAATCGACGTTCAAAGATGTCATGTCAGCAGATTGTTCTTGGACTATGTTCTCTGGTCCCTGTCGCCTGGACATGAGGGCTTGGACAATGAGCTGTAATAGCATGATTAGTGACTTTTTAGAATTATCTTGGACTTGACTATACTAGTCTTTTTTTAAAGATGGAACTAGACAGGGCTGGCCTTCTACCTCTTTTCTTTGCTTCCATCTTATTCTTCCCTGGTCCATTATCCACAGCACTGCTGGGTGAGTTTTACAAGATGTAAATCTGATCATAATTCTCTTACCTCCTTAGGGCTAACCAGAGAGCTTCAAATAGAGTGCTGACCCCTTACACAATTCTTAAATGCTCATTACTCTGCACCTTCACATATATTGTTTTCTCTGCTTAGATGAGGATATTCCTGCCCACTCTGGCTGTTAACTCCTACTTTAGCACAGATGTTCTTTTTCTTTGGGCTCTTCTGAGATCACCCAGCTTCTGAGGGTCTCTACAGCATCTTTTCTGTACCCACATTTGCCTCTTGGATTCTAATTACCTCTTTGGGCTGTAAAATCCATAAGGAGAGGAGATGCATTAGTCTTGTCCAGAGTTGTAGCCTCAGCTTCTAAGGTGATGCTCAGTTCATGTTTATTGAATGAAAAAAATAAATGTAAATAGCAGAGTTCTAATTAAAGACACATGTTTTTCTATCTCTTTAGTGTCAGAGTTGGTTCAGCTATAGCTTCTACTTTCTTTCTCAAAATGCTTTTCAGAACTGCCACAGAGCTTTGGAAGTGACTCACATTCTGGGGACCCACTAGCAACAAATCTTATGGTCTTTGCTCATCACATTTATAGCTTTGATGAATTTGAAACTGGTTTGGCTAGTTTACGGGTTCAGTTCAGTTCAGTTCAGTCACTCAGTCGTGTCTGACTCTTTGCGACCCCATGAATTGCAGCACACCAGGCCTCCCTGTCCATCACAAACTCCTGGAGTCTACCCAAACTCATGTCCGTTGAGTCAGTGATGCCATCCAGCCAACTCATCCTCTGTCGTCCCCTTCTCCTCCTACACCCAATCCCTCCCAGCATCAGGATCTTTTCCAATGAGTCAGCTCTTCGCATGAGGTGGCCAAAGTATTGGAGTTTCAGCTTCAGCATCAGTCCTTCCAATAAACACCCAGGACTGATCTCCTTTAGGATGGACTGGCTGGATCTCCTTGCAGTCCAAGGCCCTTGTGAAAATTATCCTTCTTTAGTAGCACTTGCAAAATAGTGTTCACCCTCAAATATCAGAAAGTATCTGTAAAGTGATAAAATTTGGGTTGATTATCACAATAACATTGAAATAAAGTATTTTAAGTCTATAGTAATTGTGAAAAATCTTAAACTTGGTGAATTTTTCCCTAGGAAGTTGATATTCATAACATTAAATTCTGGGGGGGAAATATACTTCTGTATCAAGTAACTTTGAAAAAATTTGCCTTTGTGCCTCCTTTTAGTTAAGAATTTATTTTGTCAGTTTAAATACTCTATTTCTCTATTTTGTTTTATTGATGTTTTTATGTGTATTGAATAGCTGTTATTCTTTTATAGTTATGCCCCTTGGTGTCCCTCCTGTCAGCAGACTGATTCAGAATGGGAGACATTTGCAAAGAATGGTGAAATACTTCAGATCAGTGTCGGGAAGGTAGATGTCATTCAAGAACCAGGTACTGTAAATGTTGAACATTAAATACAAAAGTTTGTTGCTTTTAATTTGAATTTTTTCACACATGCAGAAAAGTTGAAAGACTAGAATATTGATTACCATAAACTGACTACCTAAAATCAGCAAACAATATTTTAGCATATATGTATCTGTTTGTGTATTCATATTTACACATACAGATGTGTGTATATGTTTTTATGATTTTTTTGCTAAGTCATTTGAATATAAGTTGCAAACATCGTGAGACTTCACCCTTCATTACTTCAGCATATTAATGTGTCTTTAATTATTTTCCATGTCGTTTTATAGTTTTTTAAACCAGGATCCAATCAAGGTTCACCAGTTACATTTCATTGTTAAGTGTTTTTAGTCTCTATCAATCTAGACTACTCCGTTTTTTCCATGCTGTTGTTATTCTGGAGAGAACAAGCTAGGGATTTTCCGAGATGTTTCTTTATGGTGACATTTAACTTGCTCTTATATTTTCTGCATTTTCTGTAAACTTGAACTTTTGTCTGAAGGGATGATTTGAGTTAAACACTTATGGAGGAGTGATGCTGTGACTTTATATTGTATCCCATCAGAAGACATGTACTGTCACTATTAGTGGTGCTGAGTTTGAGCACTTGGTTAAGGTTATGATACTACACATTTCAATTATAAAGAAAAGGCCACACTTTATAGCTGGCAGGTAATCTATGGGGCAATACTTTGGGGTTTTAAGATCTGTGATGATCTTACCTGAACAAGATATTTTATTAAGAGTTCCAGAATGGTGAATTTCTAATTCTTTCACCATCTACATTTATTAGTTGTTAATGATGAAAATTAAGTAATAATGAAATAATGAATGAATAATGAAAATGAATACTAATGAAAAAATTATAATGATACAGGTTTTCAAAAGAGGGAGATAGAGACTTGAATTCTGAAAAAATACAATAAATTTGTGTTTCTAGTTTAAAAATAACTGTGTAATATATGTAAATTGAGAAAAGTTGGGTTTTTATTATTTAAATCTCAAACTTGACAATTTTCAAACTGTATAAGTAATTTTTTCCTATCTACATTTAATTTCTACCTGTTGCATGCTTTCATAGGAAAGAAAAAGATAGTAGATGTGGAAATGTAGCTATTCCTTCTCTGTAATAGCTGTGAGTCCAACAATCACAAAATAATGAATTACCAGTTACATGGACAACAAAATGAATGGTGTCAGTTAATATCTATGTGCTGACAAACCCATGGAGAGAGGGTTCTGCTACAAGCTGTGAATCCTTAAGCCTCTGCCTTTTTAAGCATTTAAACCAAAACCAGTAATGGCTGTCTGCTATTTAGAGATGGACAGTTACCATTATTGGGCTCCCCTGGTGTCGCTGACAGTAAATAATCTGCCTGCAAGGCAGGAGACCCGGGTTTGATCCCTGGACCAGGAAGATCCCCTGGAGAACGGAATGGCTACTCACTCCAGTATTCTTGTCTGGAGAATTCCATGGATAAATTAGCTTGGCAGGCTACGGGTTTGCAAACAGTCAGCCACAACTGAGGGACTAACAGTTATCATTATTAGTTGATGATTTGGACTATTATATGGGCTTCCCTGATAGCTCAGTTGATAAAGAATCCCCCAGTTCCATTCCTAGGTCAGGAAGATCCGCTGGAGAAGGAAAAGGCCATCTGCTCCAGTTTTCTTGGGCTTCCCTTGTGACTCAGCTGGTAAAGAATCAGCCTGCAATGAGGGAGACCTGGGTTTGATCCCTCAGTTGGGAAGGTACCCTGGAGAAGGGAAAGGCTACCCACGTCAGTATTCTGGCCTGTAGAATTCCATGGACTGTGTAGTCCATGGGTTCGCAAAGAGTTGGACATGACTTTCACTTTTGACTTTCTGCTATTTTAATGAGTTTTTATATTTGGAGATCAAATCGTTACAGTTACATATCTGCTGTAAACTTGTTTGTGTGTTTTTAAAAGTTTGAGTCCAGTGAAGTCAGGTGTCAGCCTTGTTAACCAGACATGTTCTATGATGAGTTTTTTTAGAAATGAAGCATCTGGCCTATTCTCATTTCAGCCTTTTGGGTTACCTGCCGGAAATTCACAGCATAGTTTAAATTAAACAAATTAAACAACTTTGTGATGAAGTCATAGATCTAAAACCTAACTATTAATAAATATAGTCTTTCCTTCTAAAATGTAGACTTATAGCTATTTTTCACTTGTGAATGGATTAAATGTATAATGAAATAAGAGAAATTGACTATGACAAAAATATTTTAAAAGCAAATTCATCATTGACTCATAGTATTAATATAAATATGATACATGTTCAAAGAAGGAAAAAAGTCACTGGCTTAGTGTTCCATGAAAATAGGAAAGAAATAAAGACCAAAAAAATCAAAATGTGGTTGTTTTATGTCTTAGTTTTTTTAAAGTAGAAACTCTAGAATTTTTTTAAATGGTAGCTACTGAAAACCTGTAACTGATTAAAAAAAAAAAAAAAACTAGGATACAAAATTCACACACATGACTATGTGGCCTAGAGAATATTTCACTTTAGATTATATTATTTTATGCTTATAATTGTACTTTAAATTACAAATGTAATGCTTTCAAATACTATTTTAATAGAGTTTAGAAATAATGTGTTTCTTCAACAAATTTTTGAGTTGGTATCATGCACCAGGCCCTGTTCTGTATACCAGTGATAAGATCAATGATGCAGGTAAATAAAGATGCAAATGAATAAGAAGGGAAAAATGTGGTTCTGCATTGAATTTACATTCTAGTGAAGGGGATAAACAGTCACAAAAGTAAAATGGGAAATAATGTCTGGTGGTGGTAAGGGCTGTAATGAAAAAGAAAGCAAGGTAAAAATGTAAAAAATGGCGGGAGCCACTGTTTTAATAGGATGTCCGGGGAAGGACTTTTAAATTGTAGGTCTTGACAAATTAAGGAAATGAATTTCAATGAGGTTTAGGAGAGGATCTTTCCAGGTGGAGCAAACAGTATGTGCAGGTAGGGGCATTTGGCTTATTTGAGAAAAAATATTGCCAGTGGGGTCCTTGAGACAAATGGTACTGAAGAGGTAGCTAGAGACCAGATCATGTAGGCTCTTGTTGGTCATGGCAAAGTGTTTAGGTTTTATACCAAGTATGATAGAAAGGAAGCTAAGTGGAAGGTTTTTAGTGGGGAAGTTACATGATTTGATTCATGTTTTAAAAGTATTCATTTGACAGACCCATCACAAGCAAGGAAATCGAAACTGTAATAAAAAATCTACCAGCAAACAAAAGCCCAGGACCAGATGGCTTCACAGCTGAATTCTACCAAAAATTTAGAGAAGAGCTAACACCTATCTTACTCAAACTCTTCCAGAAAATTGCAGAGGAAGGTAAACTTCCAAACTCATTCTATGAGGCCACCATCACCCTAATTCCAAAACCAGACAAAGATGCCACAAAAAAAGAAAACTACAGGCCAATATCACTGATGAACATAGATGCAAAAATCCTTAACAAAATTCTAGCAAACAGAATCCAACAACATATTAAAAAAATCATACACCACGACCAAGTGGGCTTTATCCCAGGAATGCAAGGATTCTTTAATATCCGCAAATCAATCAATGTAATACACCACATTAACAAATTGAAAGATAAAAACCATATGATTATCTCAATAGATGCAGAGAAAGCCTTTGACAAAATTCAACACCCATTTATGATTAAAACTCTCCAGAAAGCAGGAATAGAAGGAACATACCTCAACATAATAAAGGCTATATATGACAAACCCACAGCAAGCATCACCCTCAATGGTGAAAAATTGAAAGCATTTCCCCTGAAATCAGGAACAAGACAAGGGTGTCCACTCTCACCACTACTATTCAACATAGTGTTGGAAGTTTTGGCCACAGCAATCAGAGCCGAAAAAGAAGTAAAAGGAATCCAGATAGGAAAAGAAGTGAAACTCTCACTGTTTGCAGACGACATGATCCTCCACATAGAAAACCCTAAAGACTCTTCCAGAAAATTACTAGAGCTAATCAATGAATATAGTAAAGTTGCAGGATATAAAATTAACACACAAAAATCCCTTGCATTCCTATACACTAACAATGAAAAAACAGAAAGAGAAATTAAGGAAACAATACCATTCACCATTGCAACAAAAAGAATAAAATACTTAGGAGTATATCTACCTAAAGAAACAAAAGACCTATACATAGAAAACTATAAAACACTGATGAAAGAAATCAAAGAGGACACAAACAGATGGAGAAACATACCATGCTCATGGATTGGAAGAATCAATATTGTCAAAATGGCTGTACTACCCAAAGCAATCTATAGATTCAATGCAATCCCTATCAAGCTACCAACGGTATTTTTCACAGAACTAGAACAAATAATTTCACAATTTGTATGGAAATACAAAAAACCTCGAATAGCCAAAGTAATCTTGAGAAAGAAGAATGGAACTGGAGGAATCAACCTGCCTGACTTCAGACTATACTACAAAGCCACAGTCATCAAGACAGTATGGTACTGGCACAAAGACAGAAATATAGACCAATGGAACAGAATAGAAAGCCCAGAGATAAATCCACATACCTATGGATACCTTATCTTTGACAAAGGAGGCAAGGATACACAATGGAAAAAAGACAACCTCTTTAACAAGTGGTGCTGGGAAAACTGGTCAACCACTTGTAAAAGAATGAAACTAGAACACTTTCTAACACCATACACAAAAATAAACTCAAAATGGATTAAAGATCTAAATGTAAGACCAGAAACTATAAAACTCCTAGAGGAGAACATAGGCAAAACCCTCTCCGACATAAATCACAGCAGGATCCTCTATGACCCACCTCCCAAAATATTGGAAATAAAGGCAAAAATAAACAAATGGGACCTAATGAAACTTAAAAGCTTTTGCAGAACAAAGAAAACTATAAGCAAGGTGAAAAGACAGCCCTCAGAATGGGAGAAAATAATAGCAAACGAAGCAACAGACAAAGGATTAATCTCGAAAATATACAAGCAACTCCTGCAGCTCAATTCCAGAAAAATAAATGACCCTATCAAAAAATGGGCCAAAGAACTAAACAGACATTTCTCCAAAGAAGACATACAGATGGCTAACAAACACATGAAAAGATGCTCGACATCACTCATTATCAGAGAAATGCAAATCAAAACCACAACGAGGTACCATTACACGCCAGTCAGGATGGCTGCTATCCAAAAGTCTACAAGCAATAAATGCTGGAGAGGGTGTGGAGAAAAGGGAACCCTCTTACACTGTTGGTGGGAATGCAAACTAGTACAGCCACTATGAAGAACAGTGTGGAGATTTCTTAAAAAACTGGAAATAGAACTGCCATATGACCCAGCAATACCACTCCTGGGCATACACACTGAGGAAACCAGATCTGAAAGAGACACGTGCACCCCAATGTTCATCGCAGCACTGTTTATAATAGCCAGGACATGGAAGCAACCTAGATGCCCATCAGCAGATGAATGGATAAAGAAGCTGTGGTACATATACACCATGGAATATTACTCAGCCGTTAAAAAGAATTCATTTGAACCAGTTCTAATGAGATGGATGAAACTGGAGCCCATTATACAGAGTGAAGTAAGCCAGAAAGATAAAGAACATTACAGCATACTAACACATATATATGGAATTTAGAAAGATGGTAACGACAACCCTATATGCAAAACAGAAAAAGAGACACAGATGTACAGAACAGACTTTTGAACTCTGTGGGAGAAGGTGAGGGTGGGATGTTTTGAAAGAACAGCGTGTATATTATCTATGGTGAAACAGGTCACCAGCCCAGGTGGGATGCATGAGACAAGTGCTCGGGCCTGGTGCACTGGGAAGACCCAGAGGAATCGGGTGGAGAGGGAGATGGGAGGGGGGATCGGGATGGGGAATACATGTAAATCTATTGCTGATTCATGTCAATGTATGACAAAACCCACTGAAAAAATAAATAAATAAATTAAAAAAAAATAAAAGTATTCATTTGGCTGCTATGCAAAATTTGTCTGTAGGAGGTCGGAAGTATAAGCCAGAAGAAAAGTTCAGAGGTCAGTTCAGTAGCCTAGAGCGGAGGGATGAGGGCTTGGATGAAAGTAGCGGTGTCACGTGGGTGGATTGAAGATACGCATTTGGCTGGAATACCCAGAAGGGTTTCCTGATAGATGGATTGCAGCACTTGTGAAAAGAGTGAAGATGGAAGAGACTAAAAGAGGATCAGGTTTGGAACAGGGTTTAGCTTTGAGATGTTTCGTAGAAATCCAAATAGAGATGAGCTAGGGAAAGACATTTAAGAATTATCAGGTAGATGGTATTTTAAGCAAAGGGACAAACTGAGATTACCTAGGGAATGTGTGCTTCCCTGGTGGCTCAGTAATAAAGAAGGAAACTCGAGTTTGATCCCTGGGTCGGGAAGATCCCCTGGAGAAGGAAATGGCAACCCACTCCAGTATTCTTGCCTGGGAAATCCCATGAACATAGGGATCGCAAAGAGTTGGACACGACTGAGTGACTAGACACCAACACCAGGGAATATGTGCAGAGAAGTGTTTTCAGAATTGAGAATTGGGGCACTCCACCATTTAGAAGCTGAAAAGGAGAAGCTAGTGAGGTAGGAAGGAGATGGAGAAGTAGGCAGTCCTGGAAGCCGAATGAAGAGAGAGTGTCTTATGTGGTACTGACTCATGGGCAAACCTCCGGGACATCTTGTCTGTATTCTTGGAAGCAAGTATTTGCTTTATTTTTACAAAATCTTACCTCCTGATAAGCAGTGGGAAACCATCACAATGATATTATTTTTCCCACAGTTGAGATGTTCACTGGATATTTCTGTGTACAGTTGAAGGTTTGGATGCAAATCTGCATTACTGTAACTTTCATCAGGTTTGCCATGTGCAGGAATGCTAGTAAGGGATAATTTCATTCTTTTTTAAAAAGAAGGGAAAGCAAGAATTTTTGAAGTGTTCGTGCATACTCTTTAGTTATGCCTGTAACTCAACTGTTGGTGTTTCTAATAAGATATTTTTTTAGGTAGTTTAAGTAGAAAGTAAGATTTCAGGATTATAAAGACTGGGGATTATAAACACATTGCATTTTTACATCTGAGATGTAGAAGTCAAAGAGAGCACAGGCCTTACATTACATATGCTGCCTGTTTAATGCTATGTAGATCAGGTGATGTTTCAGTTGAGTTGACTTCAGAAAATTAAATTTAATGACTGTCTACTTGAACCTTCTGTTCTATGTGGATGAGCTTAGTTGTCCAAGACAGAAAACAGCAGCTGCTCAGAAAACATCCATGGCTGTTGCACTAGATTAGAGATAAAACCATGGCCAAAAGTAAGCATTGTCCTCAAAGTCACTAATTTATTATAGAAACTAGTTTAGTTTACTGCACTTCAGTTAGTGTTGACATTTTAGTTTTATAATAATAAAACTTAGTTACTTATATTCCATTATATTGACAACTTCATTTCAGTTTTGAAGGTAAGATTAGTTTTACTTTTTAAAATTTTTTCCTTCTACTTCTGTCTTTGGTGATAATAACTAACATTTAGTAAGCATTTACTGCAGCCTGTAATTGTGTTGAGCAACTTACATAAGTTTTAGCATCATTACAATCCTAGGAAGAACAAACTCTTTTTATATTACTCAGAAACAGGCTCAGCGAGATTAATTAACAAAAGCTAATATCTGTCCCAATCTGATCACATGGACAACAGCCTTCTCTAACTCAGTGAAACTATGAGCTATGCCTTGTAGGGACACTCAAGAAGAATGGTCACGGTGGAGAGTTCTGGCAAAACGTGATCCACTGGGGAAGGGAATGGCAAACTACTTCAATAATCTTGCCTTCAGAACCCCATGAACAGTATGAAAAGGCAAAAAAATAGGACACTGAAAGATAAACTCCCCAGGTTGTTAGGTGCCCAATATGCTACTGGAGATCGGTGGAGAAATAACTCCAGAAAGAATGAAGAGATGGAGCCAAAGCAAAAACAATACCCAGTTGTGGATATGACTGGTGATGGAAGTAACGTCCAATGCTGTAAAGAGCAATATTGCATAGGAACCTGGAATGTTAGGCCCATGAATCAAGGCAAATTGGAAGTGGTCAAACAAGAGATGGCAAGAGTGAAAATCAACATTTTAGGAATCAGCGAACTAAAATGGACCAGAATGGGTGAATTTAATTCAGATGACTGTTACATCTACTACTGTGGGCAAGAATAATTTAGAAGAAATGGAGGAGCCCTCATAATCAACAAAAGAGTCCAAAATGAAGTACTTGGATACAATCTCAGAAACAACAGAATGATCTCTGTTCATTTCCAAAACAAACCATTCAGTATCACAGTAATCCAAGTCTGTTCCCTGACTAGTAATGCTGAAGAAGCTGAAGTTGAACGGTTCTCTGAAGACCTACAAGACCTTCTAGAACTAGCACCCAGAAAAGATGTCCTTTTCATTATACAGGACTGGAATACAAAAGTAGGAAGTCAAGAAATACCAGGAGTAACAGGAAAATTTGGCCTTGGAATATAGAATGAAGCAGGGCAAAGGCTAATAGAGTTTTGCCAAGAGAATGCACTGGTCATAGCAAACACCCTTTTCCAATAACACAAGAGATGACTCTACACATGGACATCAACAGATGGTCAATACTGAAATTAGATAGATTATATTCTTTGCAGCCAAAGATGGAGAAGCTCTATACAGTCAGCAAAAACAAGACCAGAAGCTGACTGTGGCTCAAATCATGAACTCTTTATTGCCAAATTCAGACTTAAATTGAAGAAAGTAGGGAAAACCACTAGACCGTTCAGGTATGACTTAAATCAAATCCCTTATGATTATACACTGGAAGTGACAAATAGATTGAAGGGATTAGATCTGATAAACAGAGTGCCTGAAGAACTATGGATGGAACATTGTGACATTGTACAGGAGACAGTGATCAAGCCCATCCCCAAGGAAAAGAAATGCAAAAGGCAAAATAGTTATTTGAGGAGGCCTTACAAATAGCTGTGAAAAGAAGAAAAGCAAAAGGCAAATGAGACAAGGAAAGATATACCCATTAGAATTCAAAGTTCCAAAGAATAGCAAGGAGAGATAAGAAAGCCTTCCTCAGTGATCAGTGCAAAGAAATAGAGGAACACAATAGAAAGGGAAAGACTACAGATCTCTTCAAGAAAATTAGAGATACCAATGCAAAGATGGACACAATAAAGGACAGAAATTGTATGGACCTAACAGAAGCAGAAGATATTGAGAAGATGTGGAAAGAATACACAGAAGAACTATACAAAAAGATCTTCATGATGCAGATAATCATGATAGTGTGATCACTCACCTAGAGCCAGACATCCTGGAATGAGAAGTCAAGTGGGCCTTGGGAAGCATCACTACGAACAAAGCTAGTGGATGTGATGGAATTCCAGTTGAGCTATTTCAAATCCCAAAAGATGATGCTGTGAAAGTGATGTACTCAATATGCCTGCAAACTTGGAAAACTCAGCAGTGGCCACTGGACTGGAAAAGGTCTGTTTTCATTCCAATCCCAAAGAAAGGCAATGCCAAAGAATGCTGAAATTACCACACAATTGCACTCATCTCACAGGCTAGCAAAGTAATGCTCAAAATTCTCCAAGCCAGGCTTCAACAGTACATGAACTGTGAAATTCCAGATGTTCAAGCTGGATTTAGAAAAGGCAGAGGAACCAGAGATGAAAATGCCAGCATCAGTTGGGTCATTGAAAAAACGAGAGAGTTCCAGAAAAACACCTGTTTCTGCTTTATTGGCTATGCCAAAGCCTTTGACTGTGTAGATCATAACAAACTGTGGAAAATTCTGAAAGAGATGGGCATACCAGGCCACCTAACCTGCCTTCTGAGAAATCTGTATGCAGGTCGAGAAGCAACAGTTAGAACTGGACATGGAACAACAGACTGGTTCCAAATCAGGAAAGGAGTACGTTAAGGTTGTCTGTTGTCACCCTGCTTATTTAACTTATATGCAGATTACATCGTGAGAAATGCTGGACTGGATGAAGCACAAACTGGAATCAAGATTGCCGGGAGAAATGTCAATAACCTCAGATATGCAGATGGCACCACCCTTATGGCAGAAAGTGAATAAGAACTAAAGAGCCTCTTGACAAAAGTGAAAGAGCAGAGTGAGAAAGGCTTAAAAGTCAACTTTCAGGAAACTAAGGTCATAGCCTCTGGTCCTTTCACTTCATGGCACATAGATGGCAATGGAAATATTGACAGACTTTATTTCTTGGGCTCCAAAATCACTGCAGATGGTGACTGCAGCCATGAACTTAAAAGACACCTGCTCCTTGGAAGAAAAGTTATGACCAACCTAGACAGCATATTAAAAAGTAGAGACATTACTTTGCCAACAAAGGTCCATCTAGTCAAAGCTGTGGTTTTCCAGTGGTCATGTATGGATGTGAGAGTTGGACTATAAAGAAAGCTAAGTGCCAGAGAATTGATACTTTTGAACTGTGGTGTTGGAGAAGACTCTTGAGAGTCACTTGGACTGCAAAGAGATCCAGCCAGTCCATCCTAAAGGAAATTAGTCCTGAATATTCATTGGAAAGACTGATGCTGAAGCTGAAACTTCATTACTTTGGCCACCTGATGTGAAGAACTGACTCATTAGAAAAGACCCTGATGCTGGGAAAGATTGAAGGTGGGAGGAGAAGGGGATGACAGAGAATGAGATGGTTGGATGGCATCACCGACTTAATGGGCATGAGTTTGAGTAAACTCCAGGAGTTGGTGATGGACAGGGAGGCCTGGCATGCTGCAGTTCATGGGGAAGCAAAGAGTCAGACATGACTGAGTGATTGAACTAAAACTAAATAGCTATCCCTGTTTTCTTCATATTGAAATTAGGTAATTTCTGTTGTGTCTTTACATATGAAGTTCCCTGCTGTGTTTTTTACTTCCCTAATCTTTAATTCCTCTTTTTCTTTTGCTCTATGTGTTTAAGATAAGGTTGCTAATAAGAATTAATTGCTTAATATTCATTTTAAAGTAGAAGTTATCTTTAAAGTATAAAACGTATGTCTAAGTTTTGGGACACCTTGTGGTCAGACTTTATCTCTTTAAGTATTTAAGAGGTGCGTTTGTTTCTTCCATACTTTTCTGAAGATTGTTTCAGTGAACCATTATGCACACTTGAAATGAGCTGCTTCCCTGTTATAATTCTTTAAAATCCATACTTGTTTTTTTTTTTCATTTATTTTTATTAGTTGGAGGCTAATTACTTTACAATATTGTAGTGGGTTTTGCCATACATTGACATGAATCAGCCATGGATTTACATGTGTTCCCCATCCCAATCCCCCCTCCCACCTCCCTCTCTACCCGATCCCTCTGGGTCTTCCCAGTGCACCAGGCCCGAGCACTTGTCTCATGCATCCAGCCTGGGCTGGTGATCTGTTTCACCCTAGATAATATACATGTTTTGATGCTGTTCTCTCGAAACATTCCACCCTCACCTTCTCCCACAGAGTCCAAAATTCTGTTCTGTACATCTGTGTCTCTTTTTCTGTTTTGCATATAGGGTTATCGTTACCATCTTTCTAAATTCCATATATATGCGTTAGTATACTGTATTGGTCTTTATCTTTCTGGCTTACTTCACTCTGTATAATGGGCTCCAGTTTCATCCATCTCATTAGAACTGATTCAAATGAATTCTTTTTAATGGCTGAGTAATAGTCCATGGTGTATATGTACCACATCTTCCTTATCCATTGGTTTTAAATCCTAAAGCCACAACCTGACAGGGTGCTTCTCTATTCCAGAGTGGTTATGGTTTAACTTTTCAGGTGATGAAAGTCTCCCTTAATGTTTCATAATACAGTATTAATAAATAGAAGACATTCATGTCAAAACTGTAAATTTTTTATAATCTTTAATCTAGCCATCTTGGGAACAAGTGTGCTGTTGTACCATCTAATCTGAATGAGAAAGATGCAGAAATCTCAGAGACCATCTATCACTGTGTTTCTTTTTTCTTATTTTCTCTGTACTCTTTGATTTCAATGAGTGCATTTATTTATAAAGTTTTAAGTTATGTTATTCAAAATAATACACAATGTCCAAAGCACTCAACTAAATTAGTGTTTGTATATCCTCTTATTTTATTCTAACTTTGAATTAAAGATTTAAATAAAGAAAATAATAGCAGTCATTTAGTATTATTATATGGGTTTCCCTGGTGACTCAGTAGTAAAGAATCCTCCTGTAGTGCAGGAGCCAAAGGAGACCCGGGTTTGATCCCTGGGTCAGGAAGCGACTTAGCAGCAGCAGCATATATAAGACCACTTAATATTACAATACTGCAAGATAAAAATTCTGATGCCCATTTATAATAAGACAACTAAGGCCTAGTGTCTTTAAATTAACTGTCTCATATTAAAAACTAATAAGAGGCAGAAGTGGAGTTTAGCCCAAGGTAAGTCACAAGCTGCTTGTGAATTTGGAAATTCATGTTATATAATTTAATATGTTTTATGAACTACTTTTAAGATTTGGTATAATTTAATGTGTTTTATGAACTACTTTTAAGGTTTATATATTTTTTATTTATTGCCATGGCCAATGATGACCAAGAGCACACGCTGCTGCTGCTAAGTCGCTTCAGTCGTGTCCGACACGGCGACCCCATAGATGGCAGCCCACCAGGCTCCCCCGTCCCTGGGATTCTCCAGGCAGGAACACTGGAGTGGGTTGCTGTTTCCTTCTCCAATGCATGAAAGTGAAAAGTGAAAGTGAAGTTGCTCAGTTGTGTCCAACTCTTCGCAACCCCAGGGACTGCAGCCTACCAGGCTCCTCTGTCCATGGGATTTTCCAGGCAAGAGTACTGGAGTGGGGTGCAGTTGCCTTCTCTGAAGAGCACATGAAGGATTTTAAAAAACAAGTTAAAAATATCTCTTTCAGTAATACCTAACATTTTTTAGACATTCTATTTATTCTATAAAAATCTAAATAGAAATGAGGTAGTGATGGGATGCTATTTGTTCATTGTGTTTTAAAAGGCCATATATGAACAAAGCATAATTCCTTAATACAGTAATTCCTTAGGAAAATTTGGATGGGTGTAAGAATCTCTAGCTAGGAGAAAAATGAGATATGAAACTGCAATAATTATTTGAAGCTTAAAGCATGTAATGATTTAGAATTACCAATGCTCTTTCCCCTAGTAATTTAGAGTTGGAAGGTTATTAAGAGATATCCTGGTTCCCCTCCTGGGCTGGATTTCCAAACAGTATTTGAGGTGAACATGCTTGTTACAGTCCTCAGTGGACTTCTCAGGTCACCTGAGGTTTTGTAAGTGCCAGTACAACCTTTATTTTTTTCCAGATATGTCATGAGAAGTGTTTGTAGTAAATGTTTCTTTTTGTAAATTGATTTTTATTACCTTCAGAATATTTTCTTTTAAATGCCATAGGGATGTTTTAGAATCTACATAGTTTTATATCAGAAAAAAATTTGGGAAGACTCACTATTAATTAATAAATTAGTTACTGAATATGGTTTAGTTGCTCAGTCATGTCTGACTCTTGTGACCCCATGGACTGTAGCCTGCCGTGCTCCTCTGTCCATGGGATTTTCCAGGCCAGAATAGTGGAGTGGATTGCCATTCCCTTCTCCAGGGGATCTTCCCGACCCAGGAATTGAACCCAGGTCTCCTGCATTGCAGGCAGATTCTTTACCGACTGAGCTATGAGGGAAGCCGTGTACTGAATATAGCTTTAACTAATAGAATGGGTATAAGCAAATTTCCTATTTTATTAAAAGTAAAGCTGCAGTGTTTCATATTGCAAGTGAGACCAGAGAGATGTAAAATTTGAGCCACTTTATTTGAATAGATACTTGATTTTGTCCAGCTAGTTCTTCAATGGGAAAAGCATAAGTGATGAGAGCTGGTCAGGGGCCTCCTTCAGCATTGCTTCACTTTTGCCAGAACCAGACTTACTCACTGTTTGTGCACACATGAGTTTTGTTTACTTCTAAACATTTAAAGAGCATTCTGCTCATTACTTCTAGTGTCATTCAGGTTTTTGTTGCATGCCTCTTTTCTTGATCCCATTGATCTCTGTTTATAGTCATAGTTGTGATTATTTGATTGTTTTTCCTTCTGCCGTTGGACTGTATGCTCTGTGAATGCAAAGCTTGGACGTGGTTTTGCTTATCTGTATCTTGAATAGTTATCATAGTTCCCAGAACAAAGAAGGTGCTTGGCAAATATTTGCCGAGTGACTAAGGGTTTTCTTTGTCTTTGTCTTTACATGTATCTGGCATAACAATTGATGTGTAAGTTGTGTTCAGTAAAGGTTTACTGAGACAAATTGAAAAAAAAAAAATCTGTTTAATGTACAGAGACAAAACATAGCTCAAACAAAACCTTGTGCACACCAGGATCCAGAGACCCCACAGAGACTGAGCCAGACCTGCTTTTGGTGTGTGAGTGTCTCTTGCAGACGCATGGGTCATCTGTAGCCTGCCACAGGGACAGGGTCTCTGACTGCAGCAGACTTGGGTCATGCAGCCTGTGGCATAAGCTGTCTTGGAGGAGGTCATTATTAGCTCAATCATAGAGCCACCAAGCAGATGGCCCATAGACTGTAGAGCAATTACACCAAGGAAATTCTCAGACTGTTAAGAAAGTTCTAGGGCCCACAGCAGATTTCCCAACCTGGGGGTCTGGCAAAGGGGCTGAGAACCCCCAGGGATTTGACTTTGGAGGCCAGTGGGATTTGATTCAGAACTTCGACAGGACTGGGGAAACAGGCTCTTGGAGGGCACAAACAAAACCTTCTGTGTGCCAGGACCCAGGGGAAAGGAGCAGTGTCCCCACAGGAGACTGAGCCAGACTTGCCTGTGAGTGTCCAGGAGTCTCCAGTGGAGGTGGGGGTCGACAGTGGCCTGCTGCAGGGTCAGGGGCACTGCATACAACAGTTTCTGCACAAATCCTTTGAAGGAGGTTACCATTATCTTCATTGCCCTTGCCATAGTTTGGCCCAAGCCAAACAACCAGGAGGGAACACAGCCCATCAAAAGAAAATTGGATTAAAGGTTTACTGAGCATGGCACTGCCCATCAGAACATGACCCAGTTTCCCCCACAGCCAGTCCCTCTCATCGGGAAGCTTCCATGAGCCTCTTATCCTTATCCACCAGAAGGCAGACAGAATGAAAACCACAATAACAGAAAACTAACCAAACTGATCACATGGACCACAGCCTTGTCAACTCAATGAAACTATGAGTCATGCCATGTAGGACCACCCAGTACGGACGGGTCGTGGTGGAGAGTTCTGACAAAACATGGTCCACTGGAGAAGGGAATGGCAAACCACTTCAGTATTCTTGCCTTGAGAATCCCAAGAACAGTATGAAAAGGCAAGAAGACATGACACTGAAAGATGAACTCCCCTGGTCAGCAAGTGCCAATATGCTACTGGAGAATGGTGGAGAAATAACTCTAGAAGGAATGAAGAGCTGGAATCAAAGTGAAAAGAACACCCAGTTGTGGATGTGACTGGTGATGGAAATAAAGTCTGATGCTGTAAAGAGCAATATTGCATAGGACCTGGAATGTTAGGTCCATGGATCAAGGTAATTTGAAGTGGTCAAACAGGAGATGGCAAGAGTGAGCATTGACATTTTAGGAATCAGTGAACTAAAACAGACTAGAATGGGTAAATTTAATTCAGATGACCATTATATCTATACTGTGGGCAAGAATCCTTTAGAAGAAATGGAGTAGTCCTCATAGTCAACAAAGAGTCCTAAATGTAGTGCTTGGGTGCAATCTCGAAACTGGCAGAATGATCTCTATTCGTTTCCAAGGCAAACTATTCAGTATCACAGTAATCCAGGTCTATGCCCCAACCACTAATGCTGAAGAAGCTGAAGTTGATCGGTTCTATGAGAACTTACAAGACCTTTTAGAACTAACACCAAAAAACATGCCCTTTTCATCATAGGGGACTGGAATGCAAAAGTAGGAAGTCAAGCAATACCTGGAGTAACTGGCAAGTTTGACCTTGGAGTACAGAATGAAGCAGGGCAAAGAATAACAGAATTGTGCCAAGAGAATACATTGTTCATAGCAAACCCCATCTTCCAATAACACAAGAGATGACTCTACACATGGACATCACCAGATGGTCAATACTGAAATCAGCTTGGTTACATTCTTTGTAGCCGAAGATGGAGAAGCTCTATAGTCAGCAAAAATAAGACTGGGAGCTGACTGTGGCTCAGATCATGAACTCCTTAGTATGAAAGGAAAAGTAGCTCAGTTGTGTCCGACTCTCTGCAACCCCATGGACTATACAGTCCATGAAATTCTCCAGGGCAGAATACTGGAGTGGGTAGCCTTTCCCTTCTCCAGGGGATTTTCCCAACCCAGGGATCGAACCCAGGTCTCCCGGGTGGAGTCTTTACCAGCTGAGTTATCAGGGAAGCCCCCTTATTGCAAAATTCAGACTTAAATTGAAGAAAGTGGGGAAAACCACTAGACCATTCAGGTATGACCTAAATCAAATCCTTTAAGATTATACAGTGGAAGTGAGAAGTAGATTCAAGGGACTAGATTTGATAGCCAGAATGCCTGAAGAACTATGTATGGAGGTTTGTGACACTGTACAGGAGGCAGTGATCAAGACCACCCCAAGAAAAAGAAATGCAAAAAGGCAAAATGATTATGTGAGGAGGCCTTACAATTAGCTGAGAAAAGAAGAGAAGTGAAAGGCAAAGGAGACAAGGAAAGATATACCCATTTGAATGCAGAGTTCCAGAAATAGCAAGGAGAGATAAGAAAGCCTTCCTAAGTGATCAATGCAAAGAAATAGAGTAAAACAATAGAATGGGAAAGACTAGAGATCTCTTCAAGAAGATTAAACATACCAAGGGAACGTTTCATGCAAAGATGGGCTCAATAAAGGACAGAAATGGTATGGACCTAACAGAAGCAGAAGATATTAAGAAGAGATGGCAAGAATACCCAGAAGAACTATACAAAAAAGATCTTCATGACCCAGATAACCATGATGGTGTGATCACTCACCTAGAGTCAGACATCCTGAAATAGGAAGTCAAGTAGGCCTTAGGAAGCATCACTATGAACAAAGCTAGTGGAGGTGATGGAATTCCAGCAGAGCTATTTCAGATCCTAAAAGATGATGCTGTGAAAGTGCTGCACTCAATATACCAGCAAACTTGGAAAACTCAGCAGTGGCCACAGGACTGGAAAAGGTTAGTTTTCATTCCAATCCCAAAGAAAGACAATGCCAAGGAATGTTCAAACTACCACACAATTGCGCTCATCTCACATGCTAGCAAAGTAATGCTCAAAATTCTCTAAGTGAGGTCAACAGTATGTGAAGTGAGAACTTGCTGGTGTTCAAGCTGGATTGATAAATGGCAGAGGAACCAGAGATCAAATTGCCAACATCTGCAGGATCATCGAAAAAGCAAGAGAGGTCCAGAAAAACACCTGCTTCTGCTTTATTGACTATGCCAAAGCCTTTGACTATGTGGATCACAGCAAACTGTGGAAAATTCTTAAAGAGATGGGAATACCAGACCACCTTACCTGCCTTCTGAGAAATCTGTATGCAGGTCAAGAAGCAACAATGAGAACTTGACATGGAACAACAGACTGGTTCCAAATCGGGAAAGGAGTACGTTAAGGCTGTATATTGTCATCCTGCTTCTTTAACTTCTATGCAGAGTACATTGTGCAAACTGCTGGGCTTGATGAAGCACAAACTGGAAATTAGATTGCCGGTAGAAACATCAATAACCTCAGATATACAAATGACACCGCCCTTAAGGCAGAAAGCAAAGAGAAACTATAGAGCCTCTTGACAAAAGTGAAAGAGAAGAGTGAAAAAGCTGGCTTAAAACAACATTCAAAAAATGAAGATCATGGCATCTGATCCCTTCACTTCATGGCAAGTAGATGGGGAAACGATGGAAACAGTGACAGAATTTATTTTCTTGGGCTCCAAAATCACTGCAGATGGTGACTGCAGCCATGAAATTAAAAGACACTTTTTCCTTGGAAGAAAAGCTATGACCAACCTAGACAGCATATTAAAAAGCAGAGACATTACTTTGCCGATAAAGGTCCATCTAGTCAAAGCTGTGGTTTTTGCAGTAGTCATGAATGGATGTGAGAATTGGACCATAAAGAAAGCTGAGTGCCAGGAACTGATACTTTTGAACTGTGGTGTTGGAAAAGACTCTTGAGAGTCCCTTGGACTGCAAGGATATCCAACCAGTCAATCCTGAAAGAAATTAGTCCTGAATATTCATTGGAAGGACTGATTCTGAAGCTGAAACTGCAATACTTTGGCCACCTGATGTGAAGAACTGACTCATTGGATGCTGGGAAAGATTGAAGACAGGAGGAGAA
Source organism: Cervus elaphus (assembly GCF_910594005.1). Lineage (NCBI taxonomy): Eukaryota > Metazoa > Chordata > Mammalia > Artiodactyla > Cervidae > Cervus > Cervus elaphus. The sequence continues at coordinate 896,493 of NC_057837.1, read as the reverse complement.
GGGACGACAGAGGATGAGATGGTTGAATGGCATCACTGACTCAATGGACATGAGTTTGAGCAAGCTCCAGAAGTTGGTGATGGACAGGGCAGTCTGGAATGCTGCAGTCCATGTGATCACGAAGAGTCAGACACAACTGAGCAACTGAGCTGAACTGAGCTGAATTGTACATGGAATTTCTTGACTGTACTTGCAAAGTTTATGAATGTGCAAAGATTATATATGATTTTATTATGTCATATTCATTGTTATTTTTAAATATATGGCTGATTTAATAATATGTATAATTTATTGAATAATTTAATTATATATAAGTGATCTAAGATATATATATATATATATATATTATATATAAGTGATCTAAGATAACTTCAGAACAGTTCTGTTAGGATTTTATATCCCCATTTCATATATGAGGTAACTGATAATCAGAAAGATTAAGTCACTTATCTAAGGACACAACGTTAGTAAGTGGAGAATTGAGTTGTTTAACCCAGGTTGTGTGTCTTTACAACCTATCCTTTCAGCCACCATACAGTCCTTAGCATCATATAAGCCGGAAAACTCCAGTTTAACACATCGAAGATAAGCAAGTTTTATGTCAGTGACTGGAAAGCATTGGGTAAATAAAGATGGTTAAAATTTTATTTTAAAAAATAGTAAATGTGATTCAGTAATGGGAGGGATTTTACTTATGTGGTTGCAATGACAAGATCAAGGCTGCTTGCCCTTACAGCCTGAGTTAGATGCTTGGGTTAGTCTGAGTTTGGCTTATAACTTTTTTGTCTCTGCTTCTTGTAGGTTTGAGTGGCCGCTTCTTTGTCACCACCCTCCCAGCATTTTTCCAGTAAGTTCAAATAATTTTCTGGTCTTGTAATGATTAGAAACTAGTAGGTGTGTGTGTAAAAAGTGTGTCCCGGGATTCTTTAGTTGTTGTCCATAACCTTCATTTATTCAGCTTAGCATGTGAAGGGAGAAAGACTGGCCTCCACTGAACGATAGTGATCAGAAGAGAGGGGTGCCCAGGTGCTACAGAGAGTCTAATTTCAGGCAGCAGATAGGTGAGGAGGCCAAAGAGGGTTTTTCTGATGATATGAAAGGTGGGATGATTCTTAATAGATAACAGGAGTATGTGAAGCAGGTAAGGTAGACAAGATCTTTCCAAATAGAGGATGTATCATGGAAAAGCCTCGGAGAAAAGGAGATGCCTTCTGAGAACTATAGCTAGTTCTCTGTGGCTGGCCTGAGAGGTACAGTTGGATCATCCCAGGTGATGGTGCTAGAGAGATTCAGGTAGTGAGGGGGAAGGAGACAGGCAGGGATGGTTTCCAGAGATGCTGAGGAGGTGGGATCATTGGTGACTGATTAGCCGTAAGAAAGGGAGAGCCTCTGGTGACTTACTGACAGGCCTGTTTAACTAGCAAAGCTATTGAGAAGTTGCTGGAATAAAGTGCAGTTTGGAAGATAGAGACCAGAATGGAAAAGATAGTGTGAGGGGTTTATGCTAATTCCAAATGAGAAGTTTAGGTGGTAGTTTAATTTCAGGATCATAAGAAAGGTCTAGACTGGAGGTACATACCAGGGATTAGATTACAGTTGAAATATATACGATGAGAGAATAGACGCGGTGGGAAAAGAAGCACGCTGAGGATCAGTGACCCCCGTTAGGACATCTGCGAAGGAGCACAGGGCACATGGAACTGAGAAGGACTGGAGACCTCCTGTCAGGATAGCCCCGGGAAAGGGGGGAGGAAGGGACAGTGTCCCAGACACACACAGGGGAAATGGCAGAAGAGGCTCCGGGGACACCGCACTGAAGAGTCCTCGGAGGCCCCAGTATGAGCAGTTTCCACGCATTCATGGAACCAGGACCCCTGCTGGCAGGAGCGGTGAATGAGTTAATATGAGGAGAAAGTGTAGACTCCTCCCTTAGGAAACTTAGCTAGACAGAAGGTGAGAGGGAGGGAAGACCGAAGGCATTTGCTGTTTAGTCGCTAAGTCGTGTCCGACTCTTTTGCAACCCCATGGACTATAGCCTGCCAGCCTCCTCTGTCCATGGAATTCTCCAGGTAAGAACACTAGGGTGGGTTGCCGTTTCCTTCTCCAGGGGATCTTCCCAGCCCAGGGATCAAATCCAGGTCTCCTGCCTTGGCAGGCGGATTCTTTACCACTGAGCCACCAGGGAGACCCGGTTTTCAGGAGAGGGACTTGGATGATATCAATTTGGAAATGTGCATAGAGTTTTTTAAAACTTGATAACAACTGCAGTTTTGCTGACGTAAGAGGAAAATTGAAATAATTTGTAGCAAAAATAATAAAAAGTAACTTGACAGATTAGCCACTGCCAAGGACTTTGCTTACAGTCGCAAATTGTGCAGTGATTAAATAGAATGTTTAATTCTCTCTGCTTTGGAATTTCTCATTTGTAATAAGTATTTGTGTATGCTTTCTTATTTATGTCTTAACTATAATATTTCTTTTTTTTCATTTTGAGTGAAGTTAAAATTCAGAGTGGAGTTCACATGTAAAACCAGTACTTATTTTCGTTATTATTCCTGTTTATTATCTGTAACACTTGTTATTTTAATTGGTTTATTTTTTGTTTTTATAATTTATAGTGCAAAAGATGGGATATTCCGCCGTTACCGTGGCCCAGGAGTCTATGAAGACCTGCAGAACTATATCTTAGAGAAGAAGTGGCAATCTGTTGAGCCTCTGACTGGCTGGAAATCCCCAGCTTCTCTAACGTAACTTGTTTTTTTAATGACAGAGTGTTACTAATAGAACAGATAGTTTCAACTTAACAACCCATAGACCTTGAAAGTCTACATTTCTTTTCATATTCACTTCTGATTTCCCAGATGACACATGCCCCTGCTTGGCCCATGTTGTGTTTCTGGCTTTGTGACCCTGTGTGTTTCAGCTGGTTGTTAAGATGCTAGGGTTTAGTATCCAGATTCAGGTGGGTTACAGAGAGCTCTCCTCCAGCTTTTGCACCGTCACCTCTTTTCTCTTTACTAAATATGGTATTGAACACCATTTACCATACCGCCTTCCTTATAAATTATTGAGAAGGTAGAGGAGAACCTTTGTCTTGAATTTAGAGTTCATGAAGGAATTGCTAAAGTATCTGTCTGTGTGGAGAGTAAGACCTATGGTGTCTTTGGCTGCTTAACAGAACACTGCTGGGGTAACCTTGGCCATGATGGTAAATTGTAGAATGCTTGGTGAGGCAGATAAGGTCAAGCAATAATACCTTGTTCACAGTTTTCATTTGGAATGAACTGTGGTATTTGTAGTTGATTTTATGTTGATATATATATGCATAAGGAATATCCCTGCTGAAATAGGATCAAATCATGTTACATTTTAGGAATAAGTGATCTGATAGCATCTATAGGAAATACATGGCTTATTCTAAAAGCAGCTCACCTCTGATGTTTCATTCTACAAATTTTCATTCTTTAAAATCAGTGAACATTGATTTTATGCAGATACTATTCTCGGTGCTAGATGTTCAGCAGTCAACATGATAAATGTGACCCCTGTGGTCTCCTAGGGTGACTTACAGTAAGACAGATGATGAAAAAATTAGGGATGTAAAGAATCACAAAACAAAACAGAAAACAAACCCTTACTAAGTCAGGGCTTGACTGGGAGTGCGGGCCTCTGTTAGATGGGTACTAGGAGAGCTGGCTCTGAGGGGTCACTGCAGATGGGGTCTGCAGGACCGCAGGGCCTGGCCGGGCGAGGAGCAGGTGAGGACTGTTCCAGGAACGGAGGTAGCATTCGTACACGCCCCACAGTGGAAAGAGCTCGGTGTATTGAGGAAGAGTCAGGTGGCCAGGGTTAGGCACAGCGAAAGAGAAGGGGGAGCAGTGTAAACAGAGGGCAAAGAGGGCAGGAGGCAGACGGTCAGGCCTCCTCAGGCTGGTGAGGAGCTGGGGTGTGAGCAGCGCAGGCGGCGACCAGAGGCTCAAGGGGACTGTGTGGAGCGGCCTCGCCCAGGGATGGTGGTATGGACCAGCCTGATGGCAGTGGGGATGCAGAGCATGGGTGGACTTAAAATACGTTTAAACCTCAGTCCCGCATGCTGGAAGCCAGCTTGTGCCGATGGCAGGGCCCTGCCACTCTGTGTCCCACCCTTGGCTCCCCTGCGGGGTCATCGTGAGACCAGCTCACCTAAATTTTGAGGGAAATTTTGAGTTGCTGTATTTTGCAGAACTTGCTGAAAAGCAGCCATGGCGGCACAAGGTGTTTGGACAGGAATCTGGGTCTTCAGCCGAAAAGTGTAGCATGGCAGCCCAGCTGTTACCTGGAGGTGTCACTGGATGATGTACAGGTTTCATACCGCGGGAGGTTGGAAAGTGAGCTGGAAAAGGGACTGATCCACAGGATTTTTGAGACTTTATGAATTCTGAGGATGCAAAGGACTTAGAATTAATTCTTAAACTTGCAGGTGATCCCTTGCAAAATGTATGTTTTTAAGGCACTCCTTTTAAAATGTTTGTCTTTTAACTTATCTTGGGAGTGATGTATTGAATTTGGAAATTGTAGCTACTAGTGGATGTGTGGAAATTTTAGAAATTCATCCATTTGCATTTTTTCCTTATTACACTAGTATTTTAAGGCAGCATGTTATTTTGCTTGTAATATGTATAAATCATAATGAAAATCATAATGGTATGAGCCACTTTGTTCCAAATTTTTGTACAAGAACTCAAATTTTTTTTCACTTTTTATTACAGAAACTTTCAAATATACATAAAAATACAGAAAATAGTACAGTAAACCCCCATGTACGTATCACACACCTATAATGACCATCAAATTATAGCTTGTTTTATCAGTTGTTTTGAAACAAATACCAAGTGTGTCATTTTATTGTATTTTGGTATGTGTCTATAAAAGGTAAGAACACTTTTAAAAATCGTAAATATAATACCCTATTATTATGCAGTCTGACCCTACCCACGCCAATGGAATGAGGGCGCAAAACCTAGTTGAAGTGCCCTGTGCCCCTCTGGGTTGCAGGCGGAAGGGTGTGGCCTCTCTGGTGCAGTGGGCGTGGCCTCTCGTGCAGTGGGCGTGGCTTTTCTCCATCAGTCCTTCCTGTGATTGTTGGTGATGACAACAAAGATTAGAGGTTGCTTTAAGCTGCTCTGAGTGAGTGGGTTATAATAGACATTAATACGAGACTGAAATAGGATTCTAGCTTCTTCCTCAGGGACACGGTTGAAGGCAGTAATGCAGGTTGACCTCGTCCTATCGCAGTGAGAGTGGCTTTGCGTTCTGCCTGCCGAGCAGGGCCACCACTGGTGTCCGTGCAGAGTGGGTGCTGAGTTTAACAGTGGCAGTACTCTGCTACACAGCACTGGTGGCACCTAGGAGAGCTCCCTCAGGCATTAGGGGAGCCTCTTAATGGAGGCCCTGTTGCAACTTTGCTTCAGGTGCTGAAATGAGAGAGATTCCCCACAGAACAGTTGCTGCCGTTTCTGCAAAACCGAGACACCAGGAGCAAGCCCCGCACCCGTGTGTGTGTCATTCTCTGACGGAAAGGCACACATTTAGCAAGGAAGCTGTGCATTTCTTTTTCCAGTGCCGAGAATCCAGTAACATACTGGGCCTCCTTCTTAGTCATGGAGGCTGAAGAGACAGCGACTTTTCTCGGATGGAGGGATTAAGTGTCTTTAGTCCTCACTCTGACTGTGTTCAGGGGTCAGCTTCCCTTGCTCAGGGCTTGGTACCTGTGGTTTGGCCTGGAGACCTCTGACAGCTGCTTGTCAGAGCGCCTTTAAGGCTCTTCTGCATTTTCACTCCGCACCCAGAGCCTTCCTGTGCTGCTCCGGGGCCCTCCCAGCGTCCCTGCTGCTCTGAACCCTTGGATCCAGTGTCTCCCCACCACCCCGCTTCGTGATGCCCTGCTAAGGTGAGCGCTGTGAGCAGAGAAGCGGAGAGGGACCCAGGGCACTCTCACTTAACAGCTGCTGCGCGCTCAGGCCCACAGGCGGACTCTGGGTTTTTAGTCTTGCTGAGGCGGAAACGGTTCACACTGGAACAGCCCCACTGTCAGCAGTGGCACTGCCGTTGTTATAACAAACTAGACTTCCCTGCCCTTGCCCTTATCTGCTCCCACCTCCCGCCGCAGCCTCACATCCCAGCCGCTGGGACGTTCATCAGTAAGCTGGGGGTGTGGAGTGTTGACTCTTGCACCTGACCTGCCGGCTGGGCGAGAGTCTGCCCTGCTGGACCCGCAGAACACAGGACTAGTTAAAGGCGTGAATCTTACATAATTCTAGTTGACATACCCTTGTGGTGTGGTTTTGAAATGCCTAACTATTGTAAAGATATTTGTTTGACATGGGCCAGAAAGATGGGCATGACTAATGCTTGGGCTTTTATTTGAAACTTTTACATTTGTAGTTTGGAAAATGGAATAAATTTCCGGTTGAAAAAAAAAAATGGTATAGGGATATGTTTGAACTGAGTATCATTAGTGTTTCATAATGATGTCAGTTTCTTCTCTGAGGGAAATTTACTTAAGGCCAGTTTTAGACCCTGTAGGCCAAACTAGAGCTGTCTCTGCTCCCTCCACAAACTAATCAGCTTTATTTCTTAGTCATGGATTCCAGGTCTTGGGCCTTCTTATTCACTTATACAATATTAGTGTGATCGCTTTGAGAACTGGGCAGAAAATATACCCTATTGTGGACCTGATTTCCCAGAAATCATACAGTGTGGCTTACATCTGTGATGTTTGATTCTTCTTAAGGAGGCGTGAGTATCAAGAGCACTAAGTTTTCTAGTGAAAACTGACAGTGTTGCACTTTCTTCACATTTTCAGAAAACTGTAAAGTCAGCTTATTGACTCGCAAAAATTGCACCTTTCTGAATTTGAAATGGTGTGCGTGTGTGCGCATGCTAAGTCACTTCAGTCATGTCCCAGTCTTTGCAACCCTATGGACTGTAGCCCACCAGGCTCCTCTGTCTATGGGATTCTCCAGGGAAGAATACTGGAGTAGGTTGCTGTGCTTTCCTCCAGGGGATCTTCTCAACCCAGGGATCAAACCCGTGTCCCTTATGTCTCCTGCTTGGCAGGCAGGTTCTTTGTTACTAGCACCACCTGGGAAGCCTTTTGAAATGGTAAGAATTGCCGTTATGATGATTGAGAGCAGTGATTTGCATCCTCACTTGCCCAGGGGAATCACCTGTGGACTTTTGAAAACTACCCACACATGGCTACTGTCCCAGAGACTGCGCTGGTACTGGGCAAGCAGCCTCAGGTGTTTCTGTGAAAGTCACTCAGTCGTATCTGACACTTTGTGACCCCATGGGCTGTAGCCTGCCAGGTTCCTCCGTCCCTGGAATTCTCTAGGCCAGAATACTGGAGTGGGTAAGCTGCTCCCTTCTCCAGGGGATCTTCTCAACCCAGGGATAGAACCCAGGTCTGCATTGCAGGCAGATTCTTTACCATCTGAGCCACCAGGGAAGCCCCAGGTGTTTCTGAGAAGCAGCCAAAGTTGGGAACCACTGAGCTACAGATTCAGAAGTGAAGTGAAATGAAAGTTTCTCAGTCGTGTCCAGCTCTTTGTGATTCCATGGACTGTACAGTCCATGGGGTTTTCCAGGCCAGAATACTGGAGTGGGTATCCTTTCCCTTCTCCAGGAACCAGTGAAGTTGTTCAGTCGGGTCTGACTCTTTGTGATCCCATGGACTATAGCCTACCAGGCTCTTTCATCCATGGAATCCCCTTCTCCAGGGGATCTTCCCAAACCAGGGATCGAACCCAGGTCTCCTGCATTGCAGGCAGATTCTTTTTTTTTTTTTTTTCAGGCAGATTCTTTACCAGCTGAACAAGCTCCTGCTAATAAAATTACAGTTTTACTGTTAACAAATGACTGCTGAACAGGCCTTTAAAGTTTTTAAAGTTAAGTGCCATACAACTTCAGATGCCTTCTGAATACTGAATATAAGTACAGTTTTACAGTTAAGTGTTATAGGAACTGTGTGGATTGACTGCGTGAGAGTAACCTGATGCAGACCAGGGCCTTTGACATTATGGATGTAAAGCTCTTAGAAGATTGTGGAGTAATGGGGTATTCACATGGTGCCAACATTTCAGCCCACAAATGACCTAGCCATTATCAAGGAAAAACCACCTTTCCAGTGGAGAGGTCTGTCTCAATCACTAGTTAACCAAGTGACTTAGCATCACTGAGAGCCCACTTACAGCAGGCTTTTTAGTCTCTATATGGAGATGAGGTCATAGTCCTCACCTTCCCAGATCTTTCCTGAAGACTGAAATTCAGTACTAATCATGGCCCCAAATAAAAAACACTTGGTAAGTGTTAGGCTTCTTTTATGGCTTTTATTTCCCTGTGTATCATAATTATAGCTAAGAAGAAAAAGATTGAAATCAATGTCTGTTAATAAATGTTGAATTACACTGAGACAGGACTGAATTTAAAGATAGGAAGGAGCAACTGTTTGAAGCTTTAGGAGCCCTAAAGAAAGGAGTATACCTAGGGAAATTAAAGTATTCTGAAACTTGAGTAGTTAACTCAATAAAAATAATTTTGTAATAAAGTTCAAGAAAGCAGTCTCTTTGATCATGTATGTAGTGATTGCTAATGGGAATCCAACACCACTATCAGTTGATACTTTTAAATGAAATTTGGATTTGTATATGGTATAAATGTAGCTGTAAAATGTTTTAATAGTTTCCCTATTTAAAAATAAAATAGGTTTTAAAGGTAGACTCTACTAAGGTGAAGGAGAGGTAAGATTCATACGCAATCAGACATACACTGCAAACATGCACACACACACACACAACTCAACTCCTGGGTTTTTGGTTTGAGAACTTGATGATCTTGGTACCAGTTACTGGTTTGAGCAAGAGAAAATCAAGGGTTCAGCACTGGACATATTAAGTTTGAGATGCAGACTTCTTTATAGAGCTTCCGGGTTGGATGCATGGGGATTGGTCCACACAAAAGGCATATAGATGGTATTTTAAGTTTTAGAAGGAAGGGGGGTCACCTGGAGAGAGAAAAAGAAAAGTGCTTGGGACTGAGTCACAAGACACTCCAAAGTTAAGAAGCTGGGTAGAGAAGGAGTCAGCAAAAGGAAATTGAAAATGAGTGCCAGGGAGGCAGGAGGGCAGGCAGGGGTGTGCGATTTCCTAAAAGGCAAGTAGAAAGTGCACGAAGGAGAGAGTAGTCCCTTGTGTCTCAGGTCTATGAGGGGTTAGGGGAGGTGAAGTCTGAGACGAGGACACTGAATGAAGCACTGCGATGCCATTTTGGCCTTAACAGGGAGTCAAGGAGTGCAGCAGGGAGGACAAAAGCCGGATTTGAGTGGATTAAAGGTAAGGTGAGGAGGAAGGAGCAGCAAGTGTAGGCTCCTCTTTGGAGTTTGGGAAGCTGAGTTGGAGGGCCTTCTGCGATCCAGTGATGTTCTTTTCAAAAGATGAGTGAGAGTAGAACGTGTTTTCATGCAGTGAAATGATCCATCAGAGAAGGAGAAATTGCTGATGCAGGAAATGGGATGATGGGAAAAAACCAAGTCATTAGCAACAGGGAGGGGATGGGATCCAAGGCACAAGTGGAGAGTTTGGACTGTGGTTGGGGGGGTAGTTTCCTCCATTGGAACAGAAGAAGCTGGCTGCGGGGGTACACCAGGCTACATGTGCTGCTGGGATGGTGAGAGAGGCCACCTGAGAGCCGCTGGTTGCACAGTGACAGATGAGGGCAAGGGGTGGAGAGGGTGTGTACAGTTTGAAGGGAGAGAAAGGATATGAGCTCTCATCTCAGGTACGAGCCTAGAGGATTGCAGCCGGACGGCGCCCTCTCAGGTGCTTGTGACTGTGAGGGCAGAGCGTGTGACTTTCCCCCAGAGACATGCAGCTGCTCAGTGTTAGGGATGTTGCCAGGCATGCAGCATGCAGCGAGAAAGGACCAGCGGACTTGACTGCGTTTACTCCTGACTAATCCAGAACACGGCCCTGGGGTCTAAGCTCTGTCAGAAGGGAAGAGAATCCAGGAGAGAGGATGATGTATTGCACAAAGTGGAGGAGTAGTCCTTGTGACTTGAGGTTTTTGTTTGTTTGTTTGTTTTTATGCTATCCATCACCAGTGATTCTCCTTGCCTTTATTTTTTTTTAGGATGTCTGGAATGGCTGGTCTTTTTAGCATCTCTGGCAAGATATGGGTGAGTAAATAAGGCCCTTTATGATTATGTCAGCAGAGGGGTTTTTAAGAGTGAGAAGGTAGTTTCTAAATAATAGGAAAATGAATACTTATAAATGGTTTTATAATTTCACTTTTCTTCTTAAGCCACACAACTACTCTTACCTGGAGTCGTAGTGGGAATGTGTCTTTGTGTAGAAGGACTTAAAATTGGACAGGGACCAAAAGACCAAACTCATATTTTCATAGATCAGTAGTGAATCCCTTTGTCAAAGCTGAAAGGGCTTCTGTGGTTTCACTTCCTCTTATTTCTTGTTGTCATAACCTCCCTACAGATCAAAGATCTGTTAGGGACCAGCAGACTTCAGCGTGTGGGCAGGCTGGGCTGCCTGTTTTGTTTAATAATGTCTTGTTGGAACACAGTCACATTCACTTATTACCTATTTTCTGTGACTGCTTTCATACTACAGTGATAGAGATGAGTTGTTGTGACAGAGATCATATAGCCCACAAGCCTAAATATTCATGATGTCGCCCTTTAAGGAAAAATTTGCAAGCCCCTTTTGTGTGGCTCAGACAATGGCATGTCTGACTGTTTGTGACCCCATGTACTGTAGTCCACCAGACTTCTCTTTCCATGGGATTCTTCCAGCAAGAATACTAGAGTGGGGTTCCATCACCTTCTCCAGGGGATCTTCCTGACCCAGGGATCAAACCCATGTCTCACGTCTCCTGCATTGGCAGGCAGGTTCTTTACCACTAGCGCCACCTGGGAAGCTGCTATGTGTGATTGTATCATTTCACTGAGTCCTAGTAACTTAGAACTGTTATTTAGGTTAAAATGCTGAACTTTTACATAATATTGAATGTGTCTTGTAACCTTTCCTCATCTCTACATGTCGGGTGATCTAAATCCTGCCAGATTTGACAAAATTGCCAGGGAATTAAGTATATATTTCTAAAGTATTTCAAAAGATCTTTAGATGTGATTACCTTCCTGTATTTGTCTTTTCTAAGTTATGATTATACATCATTTGTCATATTTGGAACTTAATATTCAAGGAAATGTTAACAAGACGTGGAAAGAATACACAGAAGAACTATACAAAAAAGATCTTACTGACCCAGATAACCATGACAGTGTGATCACTCACCTAGAGCCAGACATCTTGGATTGCAAAGTCAAGTGGACCTTAGGAAGCATCACTGCGAACAAAACTAGTGGAGGTGATGGAATTCCAGCTGAGCTATTTCAAATCCTAAAAGATGGTGCTGTGAAAGTGCTGCACTCAATATGCCGGCAAATTTGGAAAACTCAGCGGTGGCCACAAGACTGGAAAAGGGCAGTTTTCATTCCAATCCCAAAAAAAGGCAATGCCAAAGAATGTTCAAACTATTGCACAATTGCACTCATTTCACATGCTAGCAAAGTAATGCTCAAAATTCTCCAAGCCAGGCTTCAACAGTCCATGAACCGAGAATTTCCAGATGTTCAAGCTGGATTTAGAAAAGACAGAAGAACCAGAGATCAAATTGCCAACATCCGTTGTGTCATAGAAAAAGTGAGGGAGTTCTAGAAAAACATCTACTTCTGCTTCACTGACTACGCTAAAGCCTTGAACTGTGTGATCACAGCAAACTGGGGAAAATTCTTATAGAGATGGGAATACCAAATCACCTTACCTGCCTCCTAAGAAATCTGTATGTAAGTCAAGAGGCAACAGTTAAATCCAGACATGGAACAACAGAGTGGTTCCAAACTGGGAAAGGAGTACATCAAGGCTGTATATTGTCACCGTGCTTCTTTAATTTATATGCAGAGTATATCATGCGAAATGCTGGGCTGGATGAACACAAGCTAGAATCAAGATTGCTGGGATAAATATCAATAACCTCAAGATATGCAGATGATGCCACCCATTTAGCAGAAAGCAAAGAGGAACTAAAGAGCCTCTTGATGAAGGAGAAAGAGAGTGAAAAAGCTGGTTTAACACTTAATATTCAAAAAATGAAGATCATGGCATCTGGTCCCATCACTTCATGGCAAATAGACAGGGAAACAATCAAAACAAGTACAAAATCACTGCAGATGGTGACTGCAGCCACAAAATTAAAAGATGCTTGCTCCTTGAAGGAAAAGCTGTGACCAACCTAGACAGCATATTAAAAAGGAGAGACATTACTTTGCCAACAAAGAGCTGTCTAGTCAAGGCTATGGTTTTTCCATACAAAGTCGTGTATAGATGTGAGAGTTGGACTATAAAGAAAGCTGAGTGCTCAGGAATTGATGCTTTTGAGCTGTGATGTTGGAGAAGACTCTTGAGAGTCCCTTGGACTGCAAGGAGATCCAAATAGTCCGTCCTAAAGGAGATCAGTCCTGAATGTTCATTAGAAGAACTCATGCTGAAGGTGAATATCCAATACTTTGGCCACCTGATGCGAAGGGCCGATTCATTAGAAAAGACCCTGATGCTGGGAAGGTTTGAAAGCATGAGGAGAAGTGGATGACAGGGGATGAGATGGTTGGATGGCTTCACAAACTCAATGGACATGAGTTTGAGCAAGCTCTAGAACTTGGTTAAAGACACAGAAGCCTGGTGTGCTACAGTCCATGGGGTCGCAGAGAGTCGGACATGACTGAACGACTGAACAACAACAGTTCATGGAGCTCATTGAAAACTCTGCTTTTTGTTCATATTGGTATATGCTGGGAGAAATTTGAAAAGAAATATTTTGCCTCTCAGTTTTCCAGTTGTATTATAATTTTTGCTTTTTGAGATATACCTACTTTAGGTTTTTTTTTTTCTTTAGCAACAGAAAATAAATTGGTGATTTGAACTTAATCTTTTTTGTTTAAATTCTGTTAATTGTCTTTTTTTGACATTTGTATATCGTATTAAAAAATAACTAGCATTTTTCCTCTTGTCATATAGTTTGAGTTTCATTTGGTTTTCTTCTGATATTTTCTTTTATTGGTGAGAAGTTTATTCAAAGGTTCAGAATTTTGAATTGCAAACCAGGAACTAAGAGTAAGGATTCAGCCTGTTGCAATATTTGACACTAAATATATTTAGGAGTCATATATTTTGATAGTTATCTGAAAACCTTATAGCCATATACTGTCTAAACCAACAGGATAATTGTAATAGGTGTCAGGAATCTTCAAAAGCTTAGTATAGAATCTGTTACAACTGCAGGTCAGGAGAGAATTTGTTCTGAGGGTTAAGAAGAGATTGTGAAAGTTGCTCAGTTGTGTCTGACTCTTTGTGACCTCATAGACTATACAGTCTGTGGAATTCTCCAGACCAAAATGCTGGAGTGGGTAGCCTTTCCCTTCTCCAGGGGATCTTCCCAACCAAGGGATGGAACCCAGGTCTCCAGCATTGCAGGCGGATTCTTTACCAGCTGAGCAACATGGGAAACCCAAGAATACTGGAACCTCTTCTCCAGCGGATCTTCCCGACCCAGGAATCAAGCCGAGGTCTCCTGCATTGCAGGAGGATTCTTTACCGAGTGAGCTATCAGGGAAGCCTTAAGAAGAGATTAGATGGAAATTAATTGTGACCCTCACACATTTTTATAAAGTAGTTTTCTTTTCAAAGACAGTACAGGGAAAATAAATAATTGTTCAAACCTCTTATAGCTTGACTAATAACAAGGAGTTGCCATTTTTCATTATGTCATGCAAATGATTTCAGTGTGTGGCATTTGGAGCACATCAAGGCCAGGAGTTGCTGTTTTATCTCTGTAGGCACAGGGCACAGGCTTGTTTAGCGTGGATGGATTCTGTGTGAATGCACTGGACTGCAGAGACAAGGCCGTTTAAGAACAGAACATGATCCATCTCTGAATAACCAATAATATGTTCTTATTAGTGATTGAGAAGTACAGTATGTATGTATATATACATATATGTATATACATATATATATATATATTTGGACTTTCCAGACTTTTTTTAAAAGAACTAAAAGTTTAATTTTATAAGAAATTGTAAAATTTGACACATAGCAATTGCATTTATATTCTATAAGGTCATTTTGTCTAATATTAATACTGTAATTTTTTCTTTCTGGTTAGCGCCTACCTGGAATTATTTTTTTCAATTTTCAACCTTTTTGTTATGTTTTGAGCAAATCTTATAAAATGCTCCACCTCTGAACCTTGGACACCTTATCCTGGATCCATTCCTCAAATCCATCTGACCACTGGTTAGAATGTCCCCCTTTTTTTCAGCTGTAAACAGTGTCTTCATCTCATCCTCTCATTCTAATCTGTTTATAGCTAAAAATTAGCTCTAATTCAGTCACCTATTACAAAAATATAATATTATAAGGTATTGGGCCCAGCAGGTGACATTTGCATGCATTTTAAGGAAATAATATGATGCTTCCTTGTAATGAGCACATATAATATTGAACTTGGGTCAGTATTTTCCACAAGTGAAAAGTTACTTTGCCTGGCAAAGAAACAAACACAGAAATCTAAAATTGAAATAGGTCGGGTTTAATCAGTTATTACTTGGAAACATGTTTACAGAAAACTTCATGTGCCTAGTACAGGAACCCTAATAGTCTTAAAGGTACTCTGAAACTATTGTGGACTCAGACAAAGTAAACTATAAAGATTTGTGGCTACAGTTTTGAAAACACAACTTGATTAATGAGGCTTTAGTAGTTTTTTAGTAATCACCTAGAAAGACCACAAGATGGCAGAGTTTCTCTAAGAAGCTCAAGCAAATCCCTTAAAGAGTACACCGGTACAAGAAAATTGAAGTGGAATCTCTAAGAGGATGTTTCTGAATGCACTGAGAATATGACTCAATGCAGTGATTCAAAGGCACATCGTTTACTGAATTCTAGAAAATAACTGAGAAAATTTCTTAAGCATTTCTTAAATCACGTGTTTTGCAAAAGGGCTTAAGACACTGTCCAGATGGACTTATAACTGGATGTGTTATTCATTCCAACTATATGGGCAGATAATAATAAAGCAAGTTACAGAATTCATATGTCCATGGGTCAGCACAGATGCACCCTGGCTTTCTATGTCTTCTAATTCCTTGGCTCATTTCAGAGTTTAATTTTGATGATGACATTGAATAATCAAGATAAGCATAAATAAGCTATGTTCAATATGCCAAATTTCCTATAGAACTGTACAATGCATCTTAAAACTTCCACTGAACAGAGTTTGAGCAAAACAACCTTTTATATCCTAAATATCTCTTTTGCCTACTTGGGCTAGAGAGTACTAGATTATTCTTAGATAGTTGCCCTGGTTGAAGATAGGGCAATGACCAGTGCCATCAACAGAAGACAGATGACAGTTTTATAAGTCAGGAGTTGTGTGCATTCCTGTGAATAGTTTAAAGATTTGCTAGTGTATTTTATTTATCCAATAACTATTTATTGAACACTTTGATTACATGTGTCAGTATTTAAAAACTTGAGGAGTCTTCAGATGTGTATCTACTGCTGAGTGCACAATCAGAGAGAAGAGACCTCAGACGGCTCTAGATCAGCTAGCAGTCTGGTTTGTTCATTCTAAGTTAAGCCAGGATCAGATATATTATCTAATTGTATTGACACTTATAAACTGAGAAGCCAGTGGGAGATACTTGAGTAACTTTGATTTTGGGAAATATTTAAATAGAATCTTGGGCTAGTTTTCGTTAACCTCATCAGTGCTGGGCAAGTCATTCAGTCATTACTTCTGTTTGCAGGTGGCATTTAGTTTGGAGCCATTTCATCCTGTGCCCAGTAATTCTGTAGATAACCTATCTATAGACATAAAAATATCACAAAACTATTGGCTTTTTAGTGAATTTTTTTGAAGCTAAAAGGGCCTAAAATAGATGATCACAAAGCCAGCATGAGGCAACATAGCTCCTTCAAGTCCATGTCTAAATGGGCTTTGATTCCACACTAGCGGGTTCATATCTGTAATTCCTGTATGATTTTGCATGTGGTACTTCTGGCTCAGATTGTATCTCCTTACTCACTTTTACTGTTTAAGTGAAGAATAGAGTCCCGGGGATAGTAAACAAGAAGGGATGTGCACTTTCTTCAAAGACTGATGAAATCTTATTTGCTCATCATGAATTAACTGAAAAATGTCTTATATTATTACATTTAGGTTTTATGGTGATTAGGAAATTTATAAAGGAGGGCTGGGTGTCGAGCAATAAGAATATGACTAGAAAAAGGAAGTATGGAAACATTTAAATGGTTGATGTTCCGTAAGCAGTAATTTAGTTCTACTTAAAAATTGATAAAGGCCCAATTTTTAAAAAAAAAACTTTAATTTTTTATGGATATCATATTATGAGTATTAAGGTATATAAGTTATTAGGGGATAGTGACCAAAAAAAAAATCTCATGATGGAAGGATAAATAATCCTACCAGAGTTCTGTTTGGTCATTAGCTTCAAGGAAGTATAATTCTTACTAGATACGACCTTGATTTTTACTCTCAGATTCTCAGTGTTATAAAATCTGACTTGCTCTTGAAAAATAATATAGATGCATAATCCCCTGGATGATCTTTGTGGGAGCTCATATAAATAGAATTGTAGACTTGAGTAAAGTGGTAAAGAGGGAGATTCAAACATTTTTAGTTCTCTTTATAAATATGTGTTTTTTTTTTTAAACTTTTTTCTTCTCATTACAGCATCTTCACAACTATTTCACAGTGACCCTTGGAGTTCCTGCTTGGTGTTCTTACTTCTTTTTTGTGATAGCCACCTTGATTTTTGGCCTTTTCATGGGTCTGGTAAGAGATAATGTGAATCTCTTTTCTTTCTTTAAAGCCAGTTGGCTTCATGCAAAACCATAAAGCAGCCAAGAAAGAAAAAGCACATAAACAAACATCATTTTGTGTATAATCTAAATAGCTAAATAACATTTGCTTGTATGATACTACTTTCAATGGAAATTTGAGATATAATGGAAAATTCATTAAGTTATTATCCCCCAACCCCCCCTCTTAAATATTCTGAAGATACGTGCCACCCAAAATATAGGCAGTGTTGAAGAGAGAAATAGAGACTTAATTTGATAAGTTACTTTCCAAGACAACTGAGTCAGCTGTGAATTCATACATTGCTTACTTGATTAGAACACTGTTGTGATAAGGCCAAAGCTGTGAATTTGTTCCTTGGGTGAGCAAATTGATTTTTCCTGTTTGTGTCCTCAAATTGAAAATCTAAATGTGACCAGCTTCTTATACATATACTCCAGTTTTCCCAAGGTAGATTTTGTAAGATAATGTGGATTAAAAAAAAAAAAATCAGAGTCATTATTATGTGAAAAAATGAGGAGCAAACCACATCACTATGTTTTCTTTGGATTTGAAAATCCCTATCCATTAGGTATCTGTGTACTTTTTTTGCAGAGTTTTAGATACGGCTTGGAATAATTTTATACTTTATATTTAATTATATGGACAACTGTAAATGTTTGGGTGTGTTTTTCTCTTGGTTATATATTTTTGAAATCTTTTTCTTTACCTACTTGATCAATTTGAGCTTTTAAACTCAAGAAGTTCATAAAAGTTATTATACTATATACCAATCACATAGCTCTTAAACACTATATTATAGATAGGAATTGATGACTAAGAATTTATAGAAAAAGGACAACCCTTTAGGTAAGATTGTCTTTTTTTTTCCATTTATTTTTATTAGTTGGAGGCTAATTACTTTACAATATTGTAGTGGTTTTTGTCATACGTTGACATGAATCAGTCATGGATTTACATGAGTTCCCTATCCTGAACCCCTCTCCCACCTCCCTCCCCATCCCATCCCTCTGGGTCATCCCAGTGCACCAGCCCCGAGCACTTGTCTCATGCATCCAACCTGGATTGGTGATCTTTCACACTTGATAATATACATGTTTCGATGCTGTTCTCTCAGATCATCCCACCCTCGCCTTCTCCCATAGAGTCCAAAAGTCTGTTCTATACATCTGTGTCTCTTTTTCTGTTTTGCATATAGGGTCATCATTACCATCTTTCTAAATTCCATGTATATGCATTATTATACTGTATTGGTCTTTATCTTTCTGGCTTACTTCACTCTGTGTAATGGACTCTGTATAATCCATGTATAATGGACTCTGTATAATGAATCTCATTAGAACTGATTAAAATGTATTATTTTTAATGGCTGAGTAATATTCCATTGTGTATATGTACCACAGCTTTCTTATCCATTGATCTGCTGATGGGCATCAAGGTTGCTTCCATGTCCTGGCTATTGTAAACAGTGCTGTGATGAACATTGGGGTACACGTGTCTCTTTCAATTCTGGTTTCCTCGGTGCGTATGCCCAGGAGTGGGATTGCTGGGTCATATGGCAGTTCTATTTCCAGTTTTTTAAGGAATCTCCACACTGTTCTACATAGTGGCTGTACTAGTTTGCATTCCCACCAACAGTGTAAGAGGGTTCCCTTTTCTCCACACCCTCTCCAGCATTTATTGCTTGTAGACTTTTGGATAGCAGCCATCCTGACTGGCATGTAATGGTACCTTATTGAGGTTTTGATTTGCATTTCTTTGGTAATGAGTGGTGTTGAGCATCTTTACATGTGTTTGTTAGCCATCTGTATGTCTTCTTTGGAGAAATGTCTGTTTAGATCTTTGGCCCATTTTTTGATTGGGTCATTTATTTTTCTGGAATTGAGCTGCAGGAGTTGCTTGTATATTTTCGAGATTAATCCTTTGTCTGTTTCTTCATTTGCTATTATTTTCTCCTATTCTGAAGGCTGTCTTTTCACCTTGCTTATAGTTTCCTTTGTTGTGCAAAAGCTTTTAAGTTTCATTAGGTCCCATTTGTTTATTTTTGCTTTTATTTCCAATATTCTGGGAGGTGGGTCATAGAGGATCTTGCTGTGATTTATGTCAGAGAATGTTTTGCCTGTTTTCCTCTAGGAGTTTTATAGTTTCTGGTCTTACATTTAGATCTTTAATCCATTTTGAGTTTATTTTTGTGTATGGTGTTAGGAAGTGTTCTAGTTTCATTCTTTTACAAGTGGTTGACTAGTTTTCCCAGCACCACTTGTTAAAGAGGTTGTCTTTTTTCCATTGTATATTCTTGCCTCCTTTGTTGAAAGTAAGGTGTCCATAGGTATGTGGATTTATCTCTGGGCTTTCTATTCTGTTCCATTGGTCTATATTTCTGTCTTTGTGCCACTACCATACTGTCTTGATGACTGTGGCTTTGTAGTAGAGTCTGAAGTCAGGCAGGTTGATTCCTCCAGTTCCATTCTTCTTTCTCAAAATTACTTTGATTATTCAAGGTTTTTTGTATTTCCATACAAATTGTGAAATTATTTGTTCTAGTTCTGTAATGACAACCATTGGTAGCTTGATAGGGATTGCATTGAATCTATAGATTGCTTTGGGTAGTATAGCCATTTTGACAATATTGATTCTTCCAATCCATGAACACGGTATGTTTCTCTATCTGTTTGTGTCCTCTTTGATTTCTTTCATCAGTGTTTTATAGTTTTCTATGTATAGGTCTTTTGTTTCTTTAGGTAGATATACTCCTAAGTATTTTATTCTTTTTGTTGCAATGGTGAATGGTATTGTTTCCTCTTTCTGTTTTCTCATTGTTAGCATATAGGAATGCAAGGGATTTCTGTGTGTTAATTTTATATCCTGCAACTTTACTATATTCATTGATTAGCTCTAGTAATTTTCTGATAGAGTCTTTAGGGTTTTCTATGTAGAGGATCATGTCATCTACAAACAGTGAGAGTTTCACTTCTTATTTTCCTATCTGGATTCCTTTTATTTCTTTTTCTGCTCTGATTGCTGTGGCCAGAACTTCCAAAACTATGTTGAACAGTAGTGGTGAGAGTGGGCACCCTTGTCTTGTTCCTGATTTTAGGGGAAACTCTTTCAATTTTTCACCATTGAGGATAATGTGTGCTGTGGGTTTGTCATATATAGCTTTTATTATGTTGAGGTATGTTCCTCAAAGGTTATAGTGAAATGAAAATGAAAATTAAGCAGTAATAGAGGAGTGAGAGAGGACTTTAAAAGAAAATAAAAGAAAAAAAATTGAAAAAAAGAAAAAAAAATAATTAAAAAATAATAAAAATATATGAAAATGAAAATTGAAGAGTAATAGAGGACTTTAAAAGAACATAAAAGAAAATGAAAATTAAGGAGTAGTAGAGGAGTAATAGGGAATTTTAAAAGAAAATAAAAGAAAACAAAAAGAAAAAAAATTTTTTTTAATTACAAAAAATAATAAAAATATATCTAGGAATTTCTCTGGAGCTGTTGCAGGCAGTGTGGGTTCGGTTCAGTTTCAGATAGCTCCTTGTTCCAGCTTACACTTCTGGATATCCATAGGCCCCTTGTGGTGTAGTCGGTGTTAACTACAGGCATTTTAATCTGTTGCCCCTGTCACTCCTGAAGCGGTTCCCTTTGTTTATTTGGCTTCTATTTGCCGGTCTCTTCAGTATCTAATTTCCGCCCTGACCCAAGAGGGCGGAGGTGGTCTCTTGTTTAGGTTCGCTTGTTCAGTTGTGCTGTGGGGAGGGAGGGACGCTGCAGACAAATGTCACTGGCCTGTGTGGGGAGGACCCACAGTGTTCCGGCCACACTGGGTTTGCCCCTCCTCGCTGGAGTGTGTGCTTTCCCCGTCTACACTGCTCAGGCTCCAGGCTGTTCTATAGGGAGCGGGCCCTGTGTTGCCTGCGGTTCCAGTTTTCCGGTACTCCACAAAAGCGCATACTCGGTTGGGCCTGCGTTTTGTGCCTTCCCCGGTCGGAGCAGCTCAGGCTGCCAGGAACTTGATGAGCGCACTCTCCCCGGGTGCAGTGCGCCTTATCCCCTCCGCGGTTCCAGCCTCAGTTTCCGCGTGAGCGCTGGTCAGGTGCACCTTGTGTCTGTTCTGGGAAGCTGGTCTCTAGCTGCGACCCTCTCTGTGGATGTCAACCATCCAGAATCTCAGGAATTCTCTGGTTAGAAACTGGAAGCCTGTTTGCAGTTTGGTAGGGGATGCCGTCTCTGGGGCCAAGTTTCCCCTTTCCCCTCCCCTCTGCCTCCTGCCTCCAGCGGGGGATGGGCTGGCCCGCCCGCCAGCTAGCTCTTCTCTGGAATTGCTCAGTCTTTCTTTTGTTCTGCGAACGGCTGGCAGTGTGTTCCGTTAGCACGCTTTTCGCAGGTTAATTTTCTCTCTCTCTTGCTATCCCACAGTTTAAGTTGCTATCTCACGTCAGCTCCCTCCGATTGCCCTCAGGGCATTCGGGCCCGGTCCTTACCCTAAGCAGTGCCGCCCGCTCCTCTCCGTTCAGCCCCCACTTGCTGGTGGCAGATGTGAGCGTCTGGGGGTACTTTTCTGCTGGAAGTTGCTTCTAGGCATGTAATATGTGGATTTTATTTATTTTTCCTCCCAGTTAGGTTGCCCTCCAAGACTCGAAAACTTCCCCCAGACCTGCCAGTGAGAGGGTTTCCTGGTGTTTGGAAACTTATGACTCCCTTTCCGGGACGGGTCTCCATCCCTAGCTCTTTTGTCACTCTTTTTATCTTTTATGTTTTGTCCTACCTCCTTTTGAAGACAATGGTCTGCTTTTCTGGGTGCCTGATGTCCTCTGCTAGCGATCAGAAGTTGTTTTGTGGAGTTTGCTCAGCGTTCAAATGTTCTTTCCATGAATTTGTAGGGGAGAAAGTGGTCTCCCTGTCCTATTCCTCTGCCATCTTAGCTCCTCCCCCCTAGGTAAGATTGTCTTAAAGTCTGTCCTTATATTTTGTAATGTATTTCAGGTCTTTTGCATAGTCTTTTAAAAAATAAACAGAAGGAAAATGTTAGCAGTCACCTTTATAGCAAGCCATAACTTGGTGCTACAAAGTCATATTCCAGGGTGCCAAGGAGGCTTGATTTTATTTTGCCATGAATATGCTTACCTTATATTATGGTTTGTATTTATCATTTGACTGCTGATGTTAACTTCATGGGTAGGGATAGAACTTAAGTAGTCCTGGGTAATTCAGTAGCCCTGGGTATGTTCCATTCTGCTCTATTAATCTTATTGCTAATGAATGTGTCCTTAGTCCTCTGCCCTAAAATGATTTGACTGTGGATATAACTTTGTGGATATCAATGTATTTCTCCCATCTGCTGTCTACTATGGAGCTGCATGAGTGTGTGGCTTCTGTAGGGGAAACAGTATGAGATCCTGGGTGATTCTGAGATGGAGTTATGCTGGATGTAGTTGAGTAAGGGCCTATTGGAAGTGAAAGTGAAGTCTCTCAGTGGTGTCCGACTCTTTGTGTCCCCAGGAACTGTAGCCTACCAGGTTACTCCATCCATGGGATTTTCCAGGCAAGAATACTGGAGTGGGTTGCCATTTCCTTCTCCAGGAGACCTTCCCGACCCAGGGATTGAACCTGGGTATCCCTCTTTATAGGCAGACGTTTTACCGTCTGAGCCACCAGGGAAGTCCAAACATTGAAAACTCTTCTCAGTATAAATAGTTTTAGAATTTTATTCTTGAGATTGACTTTAAGTTGAAAAAGTCAGGCCTGTCTGGGCCTAAGTTTATTTGGAAACTGAATCAAATTATCAGTGTAGGAAGGTTATTAGAGACTTGATCTGAAGAAGGGAGTTGATTCTAGACTATTCAAGTGACCAAGTGATACTGTTTCTTTAAAGAAGTTGGGAAGAGAACGTTATTTAAGGAAATAATAATTTCAAAGCAGTAATAGATTCATACGTTCTCTATTAATACATTTCCGTAAAACAGCAAGCATGTATCTCTGCTCAACGTGCATTTTCTGCACCTGTAATGTGTGTTGAAAGTGACAGAAGCTTTGCCTTCAGTGAGGTCTCAGGCTCACTAATCCCTGTCACCTTTGCATTTAACTGGGGACTGAAAGCAAGATATGGGGTGCTGTCATGAGAAGCTTGATCTCGGTGACCTCAGTGGGTCTCCTTCCTTCTGTGAGTCATCAGTTCAGTTCAGTTCAGTTGCTCAGTCATGTCCGACTCTTTGCAACCCCATGGACTGCAGAGCGCCAGGCCTCCCTGTCCATCACAAACTCCCAGAGTTTACTCAAACTCATGCCCATCAAGTCGGTGATCCATCCAACCATCTCATCCTCTGTCGTCCCCTTCTCCTCCTGCCTTCAATCTTTCCCAGCTTCAGGGGCTTTTCTAACGAGACAGTTCTTCACGTCAGATGGTGAAAGTATTGGAGTTTCAGCTTCAGCATCAGTCCTTCCAATGAACACCCAGGACTGATCTCCTTTAGGATGGACTGGTTGGATCTCCTTGCAGTCCAAGGGACTCTCAAGAGTCTTCTCCAACACCACACTTCAAAAGCATCAATTCTTCAGTGCTCAGTTTTCTTTATAGTCCAACTCTCACAGCCACACATGACCACTGGAAAAACCATAGCTTTGACTAGAAGGACCTTTATCCGCAAAGTAATGTCTCTGCTTTTTAATATGCTGTCTAGGTTGCTCATAGCTTTTTTTTCCAAGGAGCAAGCATCTTTTAATTTCATGGCTTCAGTTACCATCTGCAGTGATTTTGGAGCCCAAGAAAATAAACTTTGTCACCGTTTCCATTGTTTCTCCATCTATTTGCCATGAATTGATGGGACCGGATGCCATGATCTTTGTTTTTTGAATGTTGAGTTTCAAGCCAGCTTTTTCACTCTCTTCTTTCACTTTCATCAAAAGGCTCTTTAGTTTTTCTTTGTTTTCTGCTGTAAGGGTGGTGTCATCTGCATACCTGAGGTTATTGATATTTCTCCCAGCAATCCTGATTTCAGCTTGTGCTTCATCCAGCCCAACATTTTGTGATGTACTCTGCATGTAAATTAAATAAGCAGGGTGACAGTACACAGCCTTGACATACTCCTTTCCCAATTTGGAGCCAGTTTGTTGTTCCATGTCCAGTTCTAGCTGTTCTTTCTTGACCTGCGTACAGATTTCTCAGGAGGTAGTTCAGGTGGTCTGGTATTCCCATCTCTTTAAGAATTTTCCATAGTTTGTTGTGATCTACACAGTCAAAGGCTTTGACGTAATCAATAAAGGGGAAGTAGATATTTTTCTGGTATTCTCTTGCATTTTCAATGATCCAGTGGATGTCTGCAATTTGATCTCTGGTTCCTCTGCCTTTTCTAAATCCAGCTTGAACATCTGGAAGTTCACAGTTCATGTACTGTTGAAGGCTGGCTTGGAGAATTTTGAGCATTACTTTGCTAGTGTGTGAGATGAGTGCAATTGTCTGGTAGTTTGAACATTCTTTGACATTGCCTTTCTTTGAGATTGGAATGAAAACTGACCGTTTCCAGTCCTGTGGCCACTGCTGAGTTTTCCAAGTTTGCTGGCATATTGAGTGCAACACATTCACAGCATCTTTTAGGATTTGAAATAGCTCACCTGGAATTCCATCACCTTCACTAGCTATGTTTGTAGTGACGCTTCCTAAGGCCCTCTTGACTTCGCATTCTAGGATGTCTGGCTCTAGGTGAGTGATCACACTATTGTGGTTATCTGGGTCATTAAGATCTTTTTTGTATAGTTCTGTGTATTCTTGCCACCTCTTCTTAATTTCTTCTGCTTCTGTTAGGCCCATACCATTTCTGTTCTTTATTGTGCCAGTCTTTTGCATGAAATGTTAATATACTCATTGGCCAGGAAGGGCATGACATTTCCCATAGAGAAGTGATTTCCTGATCAAGTCTTTGTTTCCCATAAGCCTCACCATTACATCTTCCTTTTTTCCCATAATTTTAAAAGATGGGAAGTCAAAGCAAGACTGCTAGTTTGGTTTCTGTTTGCTGTCTTTATTGAGCCTAGTAATGGTTGAAATATTTTACCAAGTGTTATTTTTTTTGTTAATTAATTAATTAATTTTAATTGGAGGCTAATTATTTTACAGTATTATAGTGGTTTTTGACATACATTGACATGAATCAGCCATGGGTGTACATGTGTTCCCCATCCTGACCCTCCCTCCCACCTCCCTCCCCATCCCATCCCTCAGGGTCATCCCAGTGCACCAGCCCTGAACACCCTGTCTCATGCATCGAACTTGGACTGGCGATCTATTTCACATATGGTAATAAACACTCTTCAATGCTATTCTCTCAAATCATCCCACCCTCGCCTTCTCCCACAAAGTCCAAAAGTCTTTCTTTACATCTGTGTTTCTTTTGCTGTCTCACATATTGGGTCATCGTTACCATTTTTCTAAATTCCATATATATGTGTTAATATACTGTACTGGTATTTTTCTTTCTGACTTACTTCACTCTGTATAATAGGGTACAGTCTCATCCACCTCATTAGAACTGATTCAAATGCATTCTTTTTAATAGCTGAGTAATATTCCATTTTATATATGTACCCACAGCTTTCTTATCCATTCATCTGCCGATGGACATCTAGGTTGCATCCATGTCCTGGCTATTGTAAATAGTGCTGTGATGAAAATTGGGGTACATGTGTCTCTTTCAATTCTGGTTTCCTCAGTGTGTGTGCCCAGCAGTGGGATTGCTAGGTTGTGTGGCAGTTCTATTTCCAGTTTTTTTTAAGGAATTTCCACAGTTTTCTCCATAGTGGCTGTATTAGTTTGCATTGTTATTTTTCACATGTAATCCAAGGACTCAGTTTTAGAAATCAAGTATATATTTTGCATTTTAAACCAATATGGGAAAGACCCATAAGTGTACATCAGATTACTCTGGCCTCATCAATTTCTGACATCAGCAACTGTGCTTTGAAGGATGGAAAACAGCAAAGCTGTGGACAGGCAGAAAAGCCATGGAATATACAGGCAGCAAAGTTTTCCTCTCTTATCTGGTCTCCATTTCAGTTGGTGTAGATACTGTCTGAATTTTGCAACTTGGGTGAACCATCTTTCTATTGGGTTGGCCAGTAGTTCATTTGGGTTTTCCCCAAGATCTTGTGGGAAAACTCGAATGAACTTTTTTGGTCAACCCAGTATATGCTGCTGACCGCTTCCCAGTGCAGAGCTTCCACAGAGAGGGTCTCCAGTATCAGGAAGTGTAGCTCTCACTCGCCATGAAAGATGGAAAATCTGTCTGCTCTCCTCTTTTAGATGCCTGGCTCTCCTCTTTTAGATGCCTGGTCTGCTAAGCTGAAACCTGAAAATCTAACTGTTGGAGGGAAGAGGGAGAGGAGGGTACCATTCCTGTATAGGCCCTGTTTGTAAACAGTGCCATGGTTAGTGGCTCAGAAAGTGGCCCATCATGAGAGAGTGGTTCTTTAGACTGGAAAATAGATCCTGAACTGATGGAATGAGAGGATTTTCCTCCCAGTTTCTGGGAAGGATGACAGTGTAATGGAGTTATGTAGTGTTAGAGACATGAAACAGCCCTTAGTGGTAGACTGATTCCAGACTTGTCCTTTTGAGAGAATGCAAGTGAGAAAACAGTTAAGTGAGTTGCCTAGGGTTGAGGCTGGTGTCCCATAAGTCTCTTGTAGGCCCCCTTACTAGCACTCTAGATGGCCCAAGTGTCTCATGGGTGGGACTTACCCCCCTTCCAGGCTCTGTTGTAAATGCCCGTTATTTGTTATTGGCAAGTGTTTCTTCTTTCCTTTGCAATGTGACCAAACTGAAACTTTCCGCTTCAGTTGGTATTAAGAAAGGCAAAAGGAAAAAGAAAGTCAGAAAAAAGCATTGTGTGCAGTGAATAGCTCCTATAAGCATGTGCTGTCATTTGGCTTTCAGACTCTGTCTTTTCAGGTGGAAGTGTTCTCCTCTTTGTTGTTCACATTAGTTTAACAGCTTGGAGCTTGCTCATCTCCAACCCACGGTGCTTCGTGAATCCCACTGCCCTGCTACCTTGGTTTCCTCTGTCTGGCATTTAGGCATTTCTCTGGATCCAGGCTCTAATACTTTGGCCAGTTGATGCAAAGAGGTGACCAATTGGAAAAGACCCTGATGCTGGGAAAGATTGAGGGCAGGAGGAGAAGGGGATGACAGAGGATGCGATGGTTGGATGGCATCACCAACTCGATGGACATGAGTTTGAGTAAAACCCGGGAGATAGTGAAGGACAGGGAGGCCTGGCATGCTGTGGTCCATGGGGTCGCAGAGTCGGACATGAGTGAGCGACTGAACAGCAACTGGATCCAAGAGCCTCTGTGTGCAGCTTGGTGCTGCTTAGACGAGTCAGACCACTGGGGGTGCTCGTTCTCTCCCAACCATGTCCAGGGCCCCAAAGGCCACCTCTCTCAAGCAATCATTCTGGATCCTTCCCCACCCCCAGAACTGGTTATCGTCTCTGTATCTCTGAAGTATCTATCAAAGAGCTTTCTTCATTTTTTAATTAGTTCCCTGTTACATATTGCTTTACAATTTCCTTTTTTATCTTTTTTTGAACCCTTCACCCCAGATTTTAGCATGATATCTAAAATGTAATGAACCAAATATTAAGTAAAGTAATAAATGAATATGCAGGTGGTAATAGTCAAAGTGAGTTACTCATTTGATGTTTATAAAATTGAATCAAAAGGACCATGACTCTGGAGTTTTAAAATTTTTGAACCCCTTAAATTTATGAAGTATTGTTCCTGTTTTAAAGATTCGGCAGTTCACAGTGAAGGCGAAGCTCAGCAGTTAGTTCGGTACAGGAGGACCCGTGCAGCCCTGCTCAGCAGGCGGCTCCCTCCCGCGCTGGTCTCTGTGCTGCGCGGTATGGTGTGGAGGCCGTGCGGAGGGTGTAGGGAGCGAGGGACCCCGACTGCCTCAGCCCTGTTTCACACGTCGTCCCATCAGTTTCATCACTGCAGCCCACCGTCTGGGTGTGGAACATGAGCCAGAATGAGCCTTCCTCTAGGAAGCTTGTAGTTTATCAAGGGAAACAGCTTATTAGCAGTAAGTAGAAAGTGAGTCAACGCTGCTCTCAAGGTTGGAGGTGAGGCCAGTCAGTCACTCTTTAAAATAAGATCTAGTTCACATCATTGATGTGTTTTCTCACAGTTTGTCCCTCTAGTAATTTCTTCTTCTTCTTCTTATTATTATCGTCCCACTGCTTTTTTTTTTTTTAACTGGAGGCTAATTACTTTACACTATTGTGGTTTTTGCCATACATTCTCATGAATCAGCCATGGGTGTACATGTGTTCCCCATCCTGACCCTCTGTCCCACTTCCCTCCCCACCGCATCCCTCAGGGTCCTCCCAATGCACTTCTAGTAATTTCTTGCTGCACTCTTAGTAAAATTCTACACCCTGAAATACTCTTCCACATAATCAGGAGTTTCCCACTGGTAAGGGACAACCCATATACAGACTCGTTTTATTTATCATACTGTTGTTCAGTCATCAAGTCATGTCCGACTCTACACGACCCCATGGACCGCAGCATGCTAGGCTTCCCTGTCCCTTACCATCTCCCACAGTTTCCCAAGTTCATGTCCATTGATTCAGTGATGCTATCCAACCATCTCATTCTCGGCTGCCCTTTTCTCCTTCTGCCTTCAGTCTTTCCCAGCATCAGGGTCTTTTCCAATGAGTCAGCTGTTCGCATGGGGTGGCCAAAGTATTGGAGCTTCAGCTTCAGCATCAGTCCGTCCAAGGAGTGTTCAGGGTTGATTTCCTTTTAAGACTGACTGGTTTGATCTCCTTGCAGTCCAAGGGACTCTCATGAGTCTTCTCCAACACCACAGTTCAAAAGCATCAATTCTTCAGTGCTCTGCCTTCTTTACTGTCCAGCTTTCACATCAGTACATGACTACTGGAAAGACCATAGCCTTGAGTTTTTGGACCTTTGTTGGCAAAATGATGTCTGCTTTTTAACACAATTATCTAGGTTTGTCATAGCTTCCCTGCCAAGAAGCAGTCGTCTTCTGATTCCATGGCTGCAGTTACCGTCCTCAGTGATTTTAGAGCCAAGAAGAGGAAATGTGTCACTGCTTCCACCTTTTCCCCTTCTATTTGCCGTGTAGTAAAGGGGCCAGATGCCAGGTTGTCTGAATGTGGGGTTTTAAGCTGGCTCTTTCACTCTCCTCCTCCATCTTCCCTCATCAAGAGGCTCTTTAGTTCCTCTTTGCTTTCTGCCATTAGAGTGGTATCATTTGTCACAGTAGGGTTTTTTAAAGGATCACTTCAGACTTGGCTGATAGAGTCTGTTTTCTTATACTTGCTTATTAATTCATCTTTTTTAGTGGACTGTGTGTATACATTTGACTTTGTGACCTCTGAAATTAGTAGTATATTCCAACATTATATCCACATTTGAAAAATAGAAAATTCTTAATTATACCCTTGCCTTGTTTTTTGAGGACTTCTGACCAATTGCTCTGTATTTATCTATGAATATCTGGTTATAAAGCAAGGCCTAACTTTAAGGTTGTTTGGTAATGAATGTCCTAGTCACTCACTGTAAAATCACTGTTTTCCCTCCAGGTCTTGGTAGTAATATCAGAATGTTTGTACTTGCCACTTCCAAGAAATTTATCTGAACATTCTGGTAAGTATGACAAATTT
Organism: Cervus elaphus; assembly: GCF_910594005.1. NCBI lineage: Eukaryota > Metazoa > Chordata > Mammalia > Artiodactyla > Cervidae > Cervus > Cervus elaphus. The sequence goes on along the minus strand of NC_057837.1, from coordinate 866,815 downwards.
ATGAGATAGAGTATCTTTAGAAGTCTGTGGTATGCCTTTCTGTGCTCATAGTGAATTTCCCCGTGGTTTGCTGGTGACCAAACCATAACCACTACCAAATTCCTTGAAATGTGTTCTCTAGATAGATTTGAGCAAGCATTCCTTTATTTCCTCTCTTACATTGAGGGACATTTCATTTTGGCAGTTACTTTTTCCCTTGAATTGTATGCCCTTCATTAATCAGTTGACATGCTCTCCTTCATTCAAACTGGGCTGAGCACGGTGGGAGGGGAGCTGGCACTCACCAGTAATGGCCCTGAGCCCTTTAAGGCAGTCTTCCCGAACCCTTTCACTACTGCACACTGTTTCTGGGACCAAATGCCCCTGGGTTCCCATGCTTTTATTCCTGTTGTTTGCAGGAAGACTGTTTGTTTTCTGGGCCATACTTGGTCCTGTGGGATCTTAGTTTCCTGACCAGGATTGTACCTGCACTTCCTGAAGGGGAGGTGCAGAGTCCTAACCACTGGACCGCCAAGCAGGTCTCCTTGAAGACTCATGAGACTTTGTAATTGTTGAATTTTATGTGAGTTTAACTAAACGAGCTTATAATTCTTTTTTAATTCTTACAGTTTTTAAGGCTTTCAGACTTCCATGTGTAATTATAAACTATGTTATATTCCTTAGAATTCTTAAAAGTAACAGAATCCCAGTTTAAAGTAACCTACAGGAAAAAAGAAAAATCCATTAGTTTACAAAGCTGAAAAATCCAAGGATGTTCTGGTTTCATGCTTAGCCCAAAGATGATAGGTTTCTGTCTCTGTGAAGCTGATTCAGTGGCTTTCAACAGCCCCAACTCACATTTTATCAGTTTAACAATCCCTCTAGAAAGAGAGAAAACTTTTCCTCCTCACTCTGGCCAAAATTTCCTGGAAAGTACTCCAACTGGCTCTGCTTAAGTCAGAGTTTGAACCAATCACCATGACCAGTGAGTGTTTCACTGAGCATTCTACAAGGTACCTAACACAGAGCACAGAGGAACCTTTGCCCTCCATGCCCCTGGGCTGTGCCCAAGTCAGTTTGGTCAGTGAGTCTCCAGAGAGAGGTGGAGATGCCCTGGGTGGGGCTAGGATGCCATCCAGAGATCTGTCCTTTGTGGTAACATAGTTTCAAGATGGAGAAAGCCATCCTATGCCCCATTGTTTCATTTCACAGCTAAATGCAACAGACTACTGAATGACCTTTTTAAAATTGAAGTATAGTTAATGTCCAACGTTGTATTTGTTTCAGGTGTTCAATAGAGTTGATTGATTACTTTTATAGGCTATACCCCATTTTAAGTTATGATACTGGTTATATCCCTATGCTGAATATTACATCCTTGTATCTTGTAGATTTTATACCTAGTAGCTTGTACCTCTTTTCCCCTTCCCCTCTCTTGCCCCTCCGGTTGGTCTCTTGCCCCTCTGGTTGGTAACCACTAGTTTGTTGAGTCTGTACAAGCCACTGGTTTGTATGAGTCTGTTTCTGTTCTATAATATTCGTTTGTTGGTTTTATTTTTTTAGATTCTACATACTAGTGAAAGCATTTTGAATGCCCATTGTTTAATCAGAGAATGTTCCCCCTCTCTTTCTTCCACAGAGCAGAATCTCAGGTCAGAGAAGGTTCATATAACTGAACAGTTGCAGGATGTAGAGGAGGAAAAGGATGATTCAAATGAAGAAGAAAACAAGGACAACCTTGTAGATGACGAGGATGAGAAAGAGGACCTTGGTTACGAGGAGGAAGCAGAGGAAGAAGAGGAGGACGGCCCGGCTGCTGGTGTGGATGAGGAGAAGAATGATGCCCGGGACCCGGAGCCCCCGAGGGAGGCCCGGGAGGACGAGGGGCCTGGTGAGGTGGGAGATGACAGCCTGGAGCAGCCCTGCCCGGCTGCCACAGAGGCGGTGGGAGACTCGTTGAGACAGCGCAGAAGTCAGCATGCTGACAAGGGACCGTCGGCCTGAGGACAGTGTTTCAAGGAATACAAACCAAAAGAATATGTTAACTTCCCCTTTTGTCTGCAGTTTAAACCAAATTCTTATTTTCTTTTTGAATGAGCAAGCTTCTATTGAACAATAGTCTTTAGCCATTTAGTCTCATGGCATTAAGCCTCATGTATGTTAGGGAGAATCTTTCAGGCATGACAATCAGGATACAGAAAAAGAAACACGGTGCTAGGGTCTGTTTGGGGCCGGGGGTGAGCACACGTTTGTTTACTCCGGGCTACAGAGCTCTGACCAGAGAAGGCGGTCGCCAGTGTCAGGAGCACTGTTACGGGCACATCCAAGGCTGCAGGCCCTTTAAGTGAACGCAGGGCAAGCTGAGCACCCTCAGAGTGTAGCAGACATCTTGCTTCCTCTTGTTTGAGTGTTTATTTCTGTCAAACTGTGAGAAACATCAGGCACCATACACAGGGGTACTTTTTAGAGACAGAAGTTGAGAGGGCCTTGGAGATTATTGTAGAAAAAAGCTTGGAAATGTTCCTAACTCAGCCTCCCTTCTTGTGTTTTATTTCTTACCTTTAACATTTCCAGTTTTCCCACCATGGGCCTGTGGGCTCCCCACCCTCTGAACAATACTTCTTCAATGAGAGGACTCAGGCAGCAGTCAGCTCGATATCAGCTATATTTATTTTGCCTTAACGGTTTAGATAATCAAGCAGCACAGCCCATGAAGCCATGACTGCCAAGCATCTCAAACAAAATGTTGTAACCTTTGGAGATTCAAAAGGAAGTAGCAGTTTTACAGGAGAGATTTTGGTTGTTTTTAGCCAAAATGTAGTCTTTTTTAAATTTTTTTCAAAAAGCTCCTTTAGCAATATTCTTTTATTGAAGAATATTGAAGTCAGAAGTCTCCTACGTCTTGCCAGTGCAAGGTAATCTTATGATGAAAACTTGAATACTGTGTTGTTTTGTTTCCATTTCAAGGGGTTCCCTGACTCTTGAACCAGTTAAATAATAACTGAAGAAACATTTCTGGTTTTCCTTCACTGATATGCTTTTGCTGAAAGAACTAACGAAAGTGTATATCTGAAAATGAAAGGTTTGATTTCGTTTGCTTCTTCCTTAATCTTGTAAAGAATTTTATTCCTGTAAATCTCAATGCTTAGTCTGCTAAAAGTACCCAGGGGGCTCAATGTCCTTTAAAAAATCCACCCATCTATCTGATTTATGTCTTAGAATAAATTCAGAATATTAGATTCCAAGCTTATGAAAGGTGTCTAAAGTATATCATACATCCCTTGAGTCCAGATGGAATAAGTAGTACAGGTTTATGGAATTCAAAAAGCTTCTGTCATTTTTTTTCTTTTTAGTTTATTTTTTGTTGAAGGATAATTGCTTTATAGGATTTTGCTGTTTTCTGTCAAACCTCAACATGAATCAGCCACAGGTAAACACACATCCCCTCCCTCTTGAACCTCCCTCCCCATCCCACCCCCTAGGTTGATTCAGAGCCCCTGTTTGGGTTTCCTGAGCCATATAGCAAATTTCCCTTGGCTATCTCGTTTACATATGGTAATGTAAGTTTCCATGTTACTCTTCATCTTTAAGGAGAAATATGCAGTACACTCCTATCTGCTGTTTAGATAACCCTTACCTTGTATTAACTTTGAACATGGGCTCACTGGAGGAGGGGGAGGTTCTGAAACTCTGCCCTGATGTGGCTGAATGAGCCTATTGCAAGCCTCACACAAAGGGAGTTTTTATTCTGACAGAGTCCAGTTTTTAGAGTTGGTTATTTTTCATCTTTCCCACTTAGTCACCTGATAGTCTCATCCCCCAGTGTGATGACAGTAAGAGTTGCCGATAATTTTTCTCTTTAGACAGCAATACAACCTCAAGTTTGAGGCCATCACAGAACTGACAGGCTGGGAAAACCTTGACTTGTGCTCACCTCTTGCCCGACCGCCATCTAGGGCTCTGACACCTCCTGACCCGAAGCACCAGTACCAATGGTACCTCCAGGGAGGCAGCTCCATCTGCCTGACACCAGGAAGCCTTTCTGGAGCAGAGACAAGCTGAACCTGCCCTCCTGGCACTGGATTCTGTTTTCTTTTCTAATCAGCTGAAACAAAATTTTCAAAGATAATTCAAGTTCAACAGTATGGAATAAGAAAGTCTTCATAGTTTGGCTTTTCTGTATGATACTTACCCCCAAGCCCCCTCCCCCATATTGAAATAATTCTTTTTCTGTGAGTGAAGTATTTTACTAAAGGAGACAGAATGAAGAAATAAAATCTACTTTGGCTTTTTATAAATGTAAGGCCAATTTCCAGCTAGACTTCTGATAGTATTTAATTATATAATAAAACTGTATTTTCTTTCTCAGCAATACTTTAAAAAAAAAATAGAGGAAGAGGAGAAAACAGTTTGGAGATGTGGATTCATTAAAAGTTGAAGTATTTGCTATGGGGACTGTTTTTACAGGGTTTTTTTTTTTTTTTTTTTTTATTCTGGTGAAAGATGTACACAATAGAATTTAATTTCTTTCCACTTGCAACTTTTAGGCTCATTTTAAGTACTTTCTGAATATAAAACTAAAGGAAAATATCAACTCAAAATAATTTAAAATTAGATTAACCTTTCAATAAGATTTGATAGGTTTTTCCTGTAGGTAATATATTTAATCCAGAAGTCAAGTGCATAGAAATATGATTTTGACTCAAAAAATAAATTATCATACCTCCCTGTATTTCAGTATCAGTTACTTAGTTATAGAATATCAAAGTTAGGTGAATTAAACAAACTGTTCATTTGGGAATGGGGGCAGTGCCTTCTATGTGAGAAGTGAGAGCAGCATGCCTGTTCACTGGTTAGAGGGAAAGGGAAACCTCCAGTTATGTTTCCTTGATTTCTTCCTTTTATTATTTATCTCTTGGCGAACGACCCCAGCTTGCTTAGAGTTCTCATTCTGAAGCAACATGTAGGCAGTCTACTTCTTTCTTTCCCTTTAAACTGTAAGTGTGAATGGATGGGAAGCTGGTTCATTCAACTTGCATGGCTTGACACCCCTGAGCACACACCCACTGCTTTATCTTGGCACAAGATCCCAGTTAGCCACAAGCCTCTCTGACTGCAAGAAGAAATCCGAAATTACTACTGTGATAAAAAGCAAGAAGCTTTGGTCAGGCTGACACTGCCAGTGGAGAAAGCCAAATTTTGACTCTCTTAGGGCCCAAATCCTTGTTGATAGCTGTGGTATTTCTACATGATTTGGGTGTGTGTGATTTGCATAGATGATAGAAGTGTCTTTTAAGGCAAGTACTTGGCATGTGACTTTTTATTACCAAGTCCTTTAAGAGGGAAGCCTGATTTACAGAATGAGAAACATGAAAGAGTCCAAAGAAGGGTACAAATGATAAGGCATACCTGAGCTTTTAGCCTAAAACATTAAATTGGCATGAAGTAAGAAAAGGAAGGGGAGACTGGTGCTTTTGTTAATGTGTATCAGTAGTTTCCTTATGTCCTTTATCTCAGTGTTAAAGTGTTATTTCTGCCAGTATTATAAATGTGTGGTTCATCCATCCTTTCAAATAATAGCATTTGGGAAAATAGTGATGTAAATCTTCTGTGCCAATAGAAAAGTTCCTTCTTGTTCAGTATCTGTTTATATCAGTCTACATTATGATCCCCTTTAGAAGATTATAGCTTATTTTGAAAACCAAAAGTGGAGTCAAGTCAGATCAGTCTGGATGGGGCAGCTTTTTGAGCATCTTTCCTGAGCCAGGAGGTTTGCTTGAAAGGCCTTTGATAGTCTCAGATCAGGACACATGGCCTTCAGATGGCTTATTCTCAGTGAAACTTCGTGTGAACTGTGACACTGTACATATGTGACTCACAACTTTAACGTGTTTCAGTGTATTTTAATCATTTGTTACTAAGCAGTGCAAATGTAGCTTCTTCATGCAAATGTAGCTTTATACTAAAAATACTATTTATTTGTATTGCAATACATTATAAATTTGTTATTTATATTCTTGTAATTGTCTTAATTTTTTTAGCCTAGTGATACTTATTTTTCTCTTCATCTGTATTTTCCTCAAATGGCATCAGCAGCAACTGGAGTAGGAGATCAAGATATGAGCCTCAAGCAGTACATTGCCTGAATTACAGATCACCTTATCACAGAATTGTATGTGATCCTTGATGCTATTTGTTTTCATTTTATTGTAAATTTCCACTTGCATCAAAACCTAATGATGGTGATAACTAAGTAAAAAGAAAACAAAACAAAAGTTCTTTTTCATACAAGAAATTCACAGAAGTCATTTGCCTAGGCAGTGAAAAATATTACTTTGTTAAAAAGTAATTTTCATGAGTCCATCCTCCATCCTGTCTGTTCATTGTTCCTCTCTTCCTCCTCCTTGACTTGAATCCCGAACCCTTGCTTTAGTTTCTCTGACAGGTTCACAAAAACTCAGGAATGAGTGCAAAGATCCAAGGCTTCCTCCTCATCATAGTTGTGTTGCCTATGGAAACTTGCTGCCTTCAGGTCCCCTCTTTCCTGAGGCCTAGAAGTGGCCGGCGCTGGAGCAGATGGCATGGGATGCTGCTAACCCTGCAGGACACTGAGCTGACCTGGTCTCCTGGGACATACAGAGGACTGCACTGATCCTTCCTCGTCAGTATAGCAGTGGAAAAGCCCAAAGGACAAACTCCCTCAGAGACTGGGGTGAAATAGTGGAATTAGAGTTTTCACTTTTGAAAGATGTTAGGGACATGTGTGGGCTTTCCTGGTAGCTCAGCTGGTAAAGAGTCTGCCCGCAATGCAGGAGACCCCAGTTCAATTCCTGGGTCGGGAAGATCCCCTGGAGAAGGGATAGGCTACCCACTCAAGTATTCTTGGGCTTCCCTGGTGGCTCAGATGGTAAAGAATCCACTTGCAATGTGGGAGAACTGGATTCAATCCCTGGGTTGGGAAGGTGCTGCCCTGGAGGAGGGCATGGCAAACCACTCAGTATTCTTGCCTGGAGAATTCCATGGACAGAGGAGCCTGGCGGGCTGCAGTCCTTGGGGTCACAGAGAGCTGGACACGACTAAGCAACCAAGCACACAGGGATGTGTAGTAAGAACAAAATGATTAAATTTCCATGTGACCAAGTCCTTAGAGAAACTCACTCAGCATGCTAATGAAAGAACATCCACTCTGTGGTATCTTGACCTACTTGAACTTGGTCATGCATCCTTGGTGGGAGCAAAGCCTGCAGCTTTTGAAACCAACACTGAGATGCAGTCCCCTTCTTTGCTCCAATCTTGGGGGTTCTTTGAAACCTATTCCACTATAATAGGTTATGTCTTCTTAGGACATATGACCCTCTTGAGACTTAGAAAAGGATTAGGCAGTCTAGCCTGTGTTAGTTCAGATCAGTTCAGTTGCTTAGTCGTGTCCAACTCTTTGTGACCCCATGGACTGTAGCACGCCAGGCCTTCCTGTCCATCACTAACTCCCGGAGTCTACCCAACTCATGTCCATAGAATTGGTGATGCCATCCAACCATCTCATCCTCTGTTGTCCTCTTCTCCTCCTGCCCTCAATCTTTCCCAGCATCAGGGTCTTTTCCAATGAGTCAGCTCTTTGCATCAGGTGGCCAAAGTATTGGAGTTTCAGCTTCAGCATCCTTCCAATGAACACCCAGGACTGATTTCCTTTAGGATGGACTGGTTGGATCTCCTTGCAGTCCAAGGGACTGTCAAGAGTCTTCTCCAACACCACAGTTCAAAAGCATCAATTCTTCAGTGCTCAGCTTTCTTTATAGTCCAACTCTCACATCCATACATGACTACTGGAAAAACCACATGGAACAACAGATTGGTTCCAAATAGGAAAAGGAGTATGTCAAGGCTGTGTGTTGTCACCCTGCTTATTTAACTTATATGCAGAGTACATCATGAGAAACCCTGGGCTGAAAGAAGCACAAGCTGGAATCAAGATTGCCAGGAGAAATACCAATAACCTCAGATAGGCAGATGACACCACCCTTGTGGCAGAAAGTGAAGATTAACTAAAGAGCCTCTTGATGAAAATGAAAGAGGAGAGTGAAAATGTTTGCTTAAAGCTCAGCATTCACAAAACTAAGATCATGGTATCTGATCCCATCACTTCATGGCAAATAGATGGGGAAACAGTGGAAACAGTGGCTGACTTTATTTTGGGGGGCTCAAAAATCACTGCAGATGGTGACTGTAGCCATGAAATTCAAAGACACTTACTCCTTGGAGGGAAAGTTATGACCATCCTAGACAGCCTGTGTTAACAGACTCCCAAATCTCAGGGGCTTTCAGAACAAGGATAATTTTATTATTGTTTCTCTGAGTTCAGCCGTCCCAGACAGCAGAGGCTGTCATGCAGGTTTTCCTCTGCATGACTGCAGTCAAGGGAGACTCTGGGTGCTTAATGTGTGGCTTCTGGGGCAGCTGTGTTCACTCTGCCCCAATCACTGCAGAGGTGGGAGCACAAGGAGTGCTTCCAGGGGGTGTCAGAGCCTGGCTGAGTCCCTTCTGTGCACACGTCCTGGGAGAGTTCACGGCCGACCTGCAGTGGGGTTGGGCTGTGTTGTCTTGCCATGTGCTTAAGAAAAGTGAGGATTGCGAGCCAGCATCTCTGCCACAGTGACTTATCTTACCTATCTGTAACTCAAGTGCCTCACGAAAGGTAAGCTCCTGAGAAATGTTAGTAATATGAATGTCACGCCACTGGAGAGGGAAGAACACATGCGGACCCAGGGCTGGCTTCCTTCTGAACATTCCTATCATTGATCGTCAGGATACCAGAGTTTTCAGAATGTTAGAGGTATGTTCTCATGGAGTTCATGTTTGGAGAGATGGAAATCAATGAGTGCAATAAGAATGACAAATAAAAGAATTAAGAGATGCTATGTGAGTTTATAAGAAAGGAACCTGGTCTGGGTGGAGAGTTTGAATGGTATGTGTGACCAGGAGGGAAAGATTAGGAGTTTCTAAGACAGATACGGACTTGGAACCCCTCTGATGAACACAAGCAACTTTTAAGCTGCAAATATTGAAAAACAGTATTAGCATTTATCTCAGTGGGAGATTCTTAGTATTCAGAGTGGGTTCTGGACTTCATTTTTTCCTTTTTTTTTAGGAAATGAGAGAGGAAGTTTCTTGTTAACCCTTGCATGAGATTTTTCTCCCATTTCTATATCTTTGATATCTAATCAGTAATTTATAAATCTCCCTAAATGGGTTTCTAGTTAACAGATGTCTGATTAATCATGTTAACCTTAAAAATTATACTTTGGAAAATTTTATACCATCAGAATTCTTTGTGTTTTGTTGTCCCTGTTGGGACATATAATTCCTAAAATTATGATTAGTTACTTTGGTAGAGTTCAGAGGATAAAGCCCAAACTCAGAGGAACAACCTGCCAAGTTTACAAAATTACAGAGCTGATACTCTATGGAATTGTCCTTCAATCTCTAGATCTCTGTAAAATAAATTCTGAGCATGAGTCTTGATCTAATAAATAGCATTAGAAACCAGCAGGTTATGGATTAACCATTGACTTTTAACTGTTTTGACTAATAAAAATATTGTACAGGATATTCTAAGACTTTTCACATCCTTAACTCCTTCTTAGATGGGAAGCAGCTGTGGGCAAAGCTATAGCTATACTGTGGCATCAGATTTTTTGACCCTCCTTCAGAGCCTTTATTCCACTGACTCTGGAAAAGTGTCACCTCCTAACAGGGTCAAATTGTCCTATTAAATGGCACAAAATAAGGTGATTTTTTCTTCTATGCTTCTAAACACATATGAATAGTGTCGACATTTGTTTTAAAACTGCTACCTATTTTAATGCTATAGCAGAAAGCAACCTCCCTACCCACCTCCATCCTGTGAGTACAGCACAATCCTATTGACAGGTTAAAGTAATGACCTCAAGAAACAGTTAAGCCCATGACCGTCTATGAGCTTTCTCACGAGATGAACTGCCTCATTCATATTATGCAAACAACACAGTGATTCTGGGGCAAACCCACAACAGAAGTGTTAGCATACATTGTTCAAAAAAGGTTTAAATTTAAATTGTTGTCTTTTGCAGGTTAATGATGCAAATCTCCAAGGAACAGGAAGGGAAAAAAATCTCCAAGGAAGCGGTGAGTTTAGCATTTCTAAAACTTATTTGATAAACAACATTGACGGAACAGAAAACTTGAAAACTCTCCCACCACAAAAACTAGAAATCTTGGCTAAACTGTAGCTGACATCTAATTTTAAAGGCAAAGTTAGCCATTAGAGAAGGAAAAATTCACAGGGGTCAAAAATCATGAAGTAAATAAACATGACCTGGTACTAGGACCGGCCTAGTAGGGGTGGTGGTGTGGGGGTGATGTTAGTGTTGGAAGCTGCGGCCCTAGGTAACCGGATGGTGTGTGGATTTTTGACCACATAGCTATGGGATACAAAGTCTTGACTATACCAAGGTGGGAAGTTGGAACCAAAACGGTATAAAATTCCCAATTACATCCTCAATGAAACAAAAAAAATCTACTCACTAGCACATGGGGAAAGTTTATCTGTTTTGGCCTCATCTGTGTGTAGAAAACAGTAGTCTTCCTTGGGAAATCATAACCACAGGCCTGACTTTTATAAATTTAAGTTTGGATTTACATAAGCTTCATAGTCTCAAAAGGCTCCAAATCAAAAAATTTTCATAAATTTGGGGCAGGAGGGTATACTAGCAAAAGAGGACAAAACTAAATACTCTTGAAAACACTGTTGACCTGGCATAAAAATTCCATTGATAAAGCCCACTTAAAGATTAATTCACAATTCAAAATTACAAATTACATAGGGAGACTTTTTACCAGACACAACGATTAGATTTGCCCTAATCCCTGAGATAATATCAGATAAAAACTTTAAACTTTTAAGATATAAAAGAAGAGGGCACTTTTTCTACCCTTATAATAATATATTTTAGTTTCATCCATGCTGCAGCTATAAACAGTTCAATCCTTTTTATTGGTGTGTAGCATTTCATTTGATGAATACGCAACACATTATTCTTCTGTTAACAGACATGCAGAGTACTTCTAGTTTTTGGCTGGCCCATGTTATCTTCTGACTTTACTATTATAGTAATCTTTGGTAGAAATATTGGGATGAATACCAGAAATATATTCCTCAGGATTTTCCAAGGTTTGTTCTTATGTCTTAACCTGTCTTCTGAGAAATGTGTATGAGGATCAAGAAGCAACAGTTAGAACCTGGTATGGAACAACTGATTGGTTCAAGGTTGAGAAAGAAATACGACAGGGCTGTCTGCTGTCACCCTGTTTGTTTAAACTGTACGTTGAACACATCACAAGAACTGCTGGGCAGGATGACTTACAAGCCAAAAATCAAGATAGGCGGGAGAAACATCAACAACCTCAGATATGCAGATGACACCACCCCAATGGCAGAAAGCGAAGAGGAACTAAAGAACCTCTTGATGAGGGTGAAGGAGGAGAGTGAAAGAGCTGGCTTAAGACTAAATATTAAAGAAAACTAAGATCATGGCATCCGGCCCCATTACTACATGTTAAATAGAAAGGGAAAAGGTGGAAGTAGTGACAAATTTCCTCTTCTTGAGCTCTAAAATCACTGGGGATGGTGACTGCAGCCATGAAATCAGGAGACAATTGCTTCTTGGCAGGAAAGCAATGACAAACCTAGACAGTGTGTTGAAAAGCAGACACATTACTCTGCCGACAAAGGTCTGTATAGTCAAGGCTATGGTGTTCCCAGTGGTCACATACGGTTGTGATAGCCAGACCATAAAGAAGGCAGAACACCAAAGAATTGATGCCTTCGAACTGTGGTGCTAGAGAAGACCTGAAAGTCCCTTGAACAGCACGGAGATCAAACCAGTCAATGTTAAGCAAGATCAATCCTGAATATTCACTGGAAGGACTGACGCTGAAGCTGAAGCTCCAGTATTTTGGTCATCTGATGCGAACAAACGACTCACTGGAGAAGTCCCTGATGCTGGGAAAGATCAAGGGCAGGAGAAGGCGGCATCAGAGGATGAAATGGGTAGATGGCATCACCGATACAATGAACATGAACTTGGGCAAACTCCAGGGAGATGGTGAGAGACAGGGAGGCCTGGTGTGCTGCAGTCCATGGGATCGCAAAGAGTCAGACAGGACTGGGCAGCTGAATAACAACTATCTTTGATAGAAATATTGGAATGAATACCAGAAATATATTCCTCAGGATTTTCTAAGATTTGTTCTTATGTCACAAAAAGGCAATGTATTTTACCCCTGCAGGCAGCAGATACTGGAGCAGGTCTTCTGGGGTGAATCCCAGGTCCACCATCTGCCATGATTTGAACTTGAGCAAGTTATCTAACTTTTCTGTGCCTCATCTTTACAGTGGATATATTAAGGGACATTCACATCCATTAATGACAATCTAGACAATTCTAACCAATCCTCCTAATGAGGACAACTAGAAAAGCTGCTTTATATATACATATACATGTACATATACACACATGCATATGTATACATATGAAAGTGGTATTCCCAAAGACTGAGCATTAATCAATCTCACCTAGCCTCCATTTTCCTGTCACCTACCACCTCTCCTTTCTTACCCTTTCTAGAGAAAGACCCTTTCTCTGCAGAACCTTTCTGATAGAGATACCCCATATCAGCTCCTAAGTTTCTTTCACTGTACAATTAGGCCATGTACCCAGGAAAGTTGTAAATATCAAAGTGACATTGCCAGAATTTTGCTTGATTGTGAGGGGAAGTGGGAGAGAGGCCATGCAAGGACATGTGTCAAAAGAAACTGTGCTGATTACACTTTCCATCTGCTGCCCCCAACTTCCCTGGCTCATGCAAGGAAGATCAAGCCCCTGGCAGGGGTCTCTGTCAGGAGACATTGTCAAATTCAGCAGCTTCTGCCAGCATTCATCACTGGAGGCAGAAAATGGGAAAATTCACTAATGGAATTTCTAGAAGAGTATGAGACTGAGTGACGAATCCCCCTGCCTGCCCAGAGCATCTTAGGCCCTCGGCTTCAGTGCCTGCTCTTCAAAGAGGGAAATGTGATTCATCTGACAAACCTCCTCGGGGCAGAGGCCTCACCAGATGCCCCTCTCCTCCACGGCAGATGGGGACAGTGGGCACACCTGGCCTTCCAGGTCCCACTGCAGAGGCAGAGGTGAGCCCTGTGTGGACTCACCACTGCTGACTTCTTTCTGGTTTCCACCTGTTGTTGGAAAACTACTGCACTGGAAGCACATTAGTGCCCACCCTGTGAGAAGAGCTTTCTTTCAGGGTCTCTGACTGGGACTTGGGTCTTGTTTACACTTCCCTGAGAAATCTTCAATGAGAAGGAGTATCCCTGCTATAACTTCCAGTTCCCTAATTCTGCTCCAGGCCTCTGGCATGAGCCCCCCTGGGTGATCCTGAAAGCTGTAAATATGCATTCTTTATCCTCCTCAGCCTAGGTCTCCTTTACCAGTAGTGAGAATTCATGAGGCTTTTCAAGATTAAAACCCAGCAAATTTTTGCTCCCTCACTTAATTGTTCCAACCAGGAGGTTTGCCAAGCCTCCTTCCATCACCCTTGGCAGACAGACCACCTTGGGCATGCTTTCTGTCACATATGGGCACATCCTCTCAAAACCATTCTACATTAATTGCAGCTTGTATAGCTTCTGACTTCCTAAGTCAGCCATGGTGTCAGATGTTAGATGCTATAACATCTCACTATTCTGTGTCTGTGCATATTTGTATCATTTTAGTAGGATGGTCAAATTACAACTATGTTTTTTACTTGACCCTTCCCTGGCATGATATTTCCCACAGATTTCTCAGTGTTCTGGGGGCAATTATTTTGTTCTGATGGCTCAAAATTCTGAAGTCAACTTCCACAGCAGCAGCCAGAAGCCAGGTCACCCAGAATAAAGCCGTTCACCACCAGGGAAAATACTGCTTTTACCATCAGGCCCAATTCCCAGGCTTACAGAAAACATGTTTCCCTGCAGTTTCGGAGCTGTGTAAGGACAGGACACAGGACACACTGTGTGTGCGTACAGGACACTGCCATTCCATAAGAATGAGAAGGGCCTCCCTGGGGGCTCAGCAGGTAAAGAACGCACCTGCAATGCAGGGGACCTGGGCTTGGTCCCTGGATTGGGAAGGTCCCCTGGAGAAGGGAAAGGTTACCTACTCCAGTATTCTGGCCTGGAGAATCCCATGGTCTGTAAAGTCCATGGGTTCACAGAGTCGGACACGACTGAGTGACATTCAAGCACTCAAGCAAGCCTGCAGTTTCAGAGCTATATAAAGACACATCTTGGACACACGCTACCATTCCATGAGAAAAAAAGGTTAGGGGAGAGTGTTCTGTGAGTGTTAACTGCCTTACCTGTTGTTACCTTGATTTGGTGAAACTCTACTGTCAGATGACTTCCCACAAGTAGTGGCAAGCAGCCTGCTTCTTTCAGACTACTCAAATGCTTGACCATAGTAGTTGTTGTAATGAAGAGAAAAATGAAATAGAGTGTTTTTCTGGCAGGTTTGAGGAGGCAATTATCCGGCTTTCACAGGGGTAAAATTGCTTTTGCATCAGGCATCAATTCCCAGGTTCACAAAGATATGTTTCCCTACAGTTTCATAGTGGTATAAAGACACTCCTGGGACCCACCGTACCATTTCTTGAGAAAAGAAGTTGGGAGAGTGTTTTGTGAGTGTTGACTGCCATACCTATTTTTACTGTGATCAGGTGAAGTTGTACTGTCAGATGACATCCCAGAAAAAGTGGCAGACAGCCTGTTTCCTTCAGGAAACTCAAATACTTGACCATAGTTATTGTTTTAATGAATAGAAATTGTGTTTTTATGGCAGGTTTGAGGGTATGATTTTTCAGGTTTCACAGGGGAAAATTACCAATTTTGCCATCAGACCCCAATTCACAGGCTCACAAAAGTATGTCTCCCTGTAGTTTAAGAACTGTGTAAAGGTCCTCCTAGGACACACTGTACCAGTCCATGAGAGATTATGTCAGGATACTGTGTTTTGTGATTGTTGACTACCATACTTTGTTTACCTTGATAAGGTGAAACTGCAATGTCAGATAAATTTCCAGAAAGTAGTGGTAAGCAGCCTCTTTCTTTAGAAAAATGTTTAGAAAACTCAAATATTGACCAAAGTTGATGTTTTAATAAAGAGAAAAATGAAACAGTGTGTTTTCCTGGCAGGTTTGAGTCTGCAACCATCCAGCTTTCACAGGGCAAAAATACTGCTTGTTCCATCTGGCGCCAAATCCGAGGTTTACAAAAACATGGTTCCTTAGAGTTTCAGAGCTAAGTAAGTGCACACTTGGACACAATGTACTATTTCATGAGAGAAGATATCAAGGGAGAGTGTTCTGTGAGTGTTGACTGCCATACCTGTTGTTACCCTGATTAGGTGAAACTGTACTTTCAGATAACTTCCTGGCAAGAAGTTGCAAGCAGGCAGTTTCTTTCAGAAAGCATAAATACGTGACTAAAATGGTTGTAATAAAGAGAAAAATAAACCAGTATATTTTGGGAGCAGGTTTGAGGCTGCAACTAACCAACTTTCACAGGAGGAAAATATGCCTTTTAACATCATGCCCCTTTATCCAGGTTCACAAAAGCACATTTTTCCTGCAGTTTCAGAGCTGTGTAAAGACATTCCTGGGGCACACTGTACCAGTCCATGTGAATAGATGTGAGGGGAGTGTGTTTTGTAATCATTGACGACCATACATATTGTTACCCTGATAAGGTGAACATGGAGTGTCAGATGCCTTCCCAGAAAGGAGTGGCAAGCAGCTGTTTCAATCAGAAAACTCAAATACTTGACAAAAACTGTTGTTGAAAAGGAAGAGAACAATGAACCAGGATGTTTTTCTGATGGGCTTGAAGTGCCAACTATCCAGTTTTCACAGGAGGAGACTACTGCTTTACCATCAGGCCCCAGTTCCTAGATTCACAAAAACATGCTTCCCTGCAGTTGCAAAGCTGTTTAAATATACCCCTAGGACACGGTACCATTCCATGAGAAAAAATATCAAGTAATGAGAGGTTAACAGGCAGGAAGGCCAGGGGTCTCCAAACAGAGGAAATAGGCTCAAGCGTCAGACATTTTTTATGTCTCTCTTAAGCAGCAGGAGAAAACAAACTACAAGTGTTAAGATTTTTTCCCCTTCTCTATACAAATTTAAAAGCAGTTTTCTCTTAAAAATTCTGTATTGCCATGATGACACCTGGCTCCACCTGAACTTAACTTTTCTCAAACCTTGAGCTAACTAATGTGTTTTTCTTATGGCGATGTTTTCTTAAGCTATGCTAATGAACCCTGTGTTATTTACCCTAGACTCCATCTTCAGTTCTGCCTAAGACTCAGAACCAACTTGACAAACCAGTATGTTTTACTCATGCAAATGTTCTCTTAAGCTATGTTAATGAGACTGTATTTGCTTGGCAACCTGCCTTTCTTCAAGATTCATGTCAATCAGATTATGGCCCAGGACAACTCACTTTGTGCCAATGTCATCTCAAAATGCAGGTTGTGGGTGAGGGGCCTGGTGCCAGTCTCTGAGTTTTGAGACATTTCCTTTCTCT
Organism: Cervus elaphus; assembly: GCF_910594005.1. Classification (NCBI taxonomy): domain Eukaryota; kingdom Metazoa; phylum Chordata; class Mammalia; order Artiodactyla; family Cervidae; genus Cervus; species Cervus elaphus. Next base: position 850,176 of record NC_057837.1, on the reverse strand, counting down.
AATTAGCAGACTGCTAGTAGCTATGTAACATCCAGCTAAAGACTAGTAGGGGGGTACCCTTCTGGCATCTATGTCAGAAGCTTTATCTGTTTTATGCTTTAATAAAACTTTATTACACAAAAGCTCTGAGTGATCAGGCCTCGTCACTGGCCCCGGATTGAATTCTCCTCCTCTGGAGGCCAAGAATCCCAGCATCTTTCGTGGTTCAGCAACAACCTTTCAGTAAAAGTATTCTGCAAGTGCTGACTGCCATACCTGTTGTAACCCTAATTAGGTGTAATTGTATTGTCAGCTTACTTCCCAGTAGTAAGTGGCAAGCAGCCTCTAAAACTTGACTCCAGTTGTTGTAATGAAGATAAAAATGAACCAATGTGTTTTTCTGGTAGGCCTTAGGGTGCAATTATCTAGCTTCCAAAGCAGAAATACTAATTTTTCCATCAGGCCCCAATTCACAGGTTTGCAACAGCATGTTTACCTGCCATTTCAGAGCTGTGTAAAGATAATCCTAGGACATACTGTACCATTGCATGAGAAAAGAGATCGGGGGAGAGTGTTCTGTGTTTGACTGCCATACCTGTTGTTACCCTGATAAGGTGAAACTGTACTGTCAGATGACTCCCAACATGAAGTGACAAACAGCCTGTTTCTTTGAGAAAACTCAAATACATGACCAAAGTTGTTGCTTAATAAAGAGGAAGATGAACCAGTGTGTTTTTCTGGCTGGGTTAAAGCTGCAACTATCCAGGTTTAAAAGGGGGAAATAGTATTTTGGTATCAGGCCTCAATTACCTGTTTCACCAAAACTTGTTTCCCTGCAGTTTCCAAACTGTGTAAAGACACTCTTAGGAAATACTATGCCATTCCATGGGAAAATATATCAAGGGAGAGTGTTCTGAGAGTGTTGACTGCCATACCTGTTGTTACCTTGATTAGTTGAAACTGTACTGTAAGATGACTTTCCAACAACAAATGGCAAGCAACCTGTTTCTTTCAGACCACTCAAATAATAGACCAAAATTGTTGTTGTAATAAAGAGAAAAATGAACCTGAGTATTTTTTCTGGCAGATTTAAGGCTGCAACTATGCAGCTGTCACAAGAAGAAAATAGTGCTTCTGTCATCAGGCCCCAGTTCCCTGTTCACAAAACCGTGTTTCCCTGATGTTTCAGAGCTGAGTAAAGACACATCTAGGACACACTCTACCATTCCATGAGAAAAAACGGTCAGGTTAGAGTGTTCTGTGAGTGTTGACTGGCATAATTGTTGTTACCCTGATTAGGTGAAACTGTACTGTCAGATGGCTTGCCAGCGATAAGTGTCAAGCAGCCTGTTTCTTTCAGGAAACTCAAATGCTTGACCAAAGCTGTTGTTGTAATGAAGAGAAAAATGAACTAGTGTGTTTTCTGGCAGGTTTGAGGCTGCAGCTATCCAGATTACACAGGGGGAATTTTTGTGTAAAGACACTCTTAAAATACCCTGTACCATTCCATGAAAACTATGTCAGGGGAATGTGTTCTGTGAGTTTTGACTACAATATCTATTGTTACCTGATAAAGTGAAACTGTAATATAAGATGACTTTCCAGCAAGGAGTGACAAGCAGCTAGTTTCTTTCACAAAACTCAAATGCTTGACCAAAGTATTTGCTGTAATGAGAAAAAAATGAACCAGTATATTTTTCTGGCAGATTTGACACTGCAACTATCCTGCTTTCATGGGTGGAAAATACTGCTTTAACAATTAGGCCCAGGTCACAGGTTCATAAAAACATGCTTACCTGTAGTTTCAGAGATCTTAATGATACACCAAGTACACACTGTAAGAATCCATGAGAAAGAAGTCAGGGGAAAGTGTACCTGTGTACAGGTAACCCTTGTTACCCTGATTAGGTGAAACCGTCCTGTGAGAGGACTTCCTAGCAAGGGGCAAACATCCTGTTCCTATCAGAAAACTCAAATACTTGACCAAATTTTTGTTGTGGTGAACAGAAAACTCAGTGTATTTTTCTGGCTGGTTTGAGGCTGCAAGTATCCACTTTTCACAGGAGGAACGTACTGCTTTTACAATCTTCACACAGTTCCCAGATTCCCCAAAAAAGGTTTTCCTGCAGTCTCAGAGCTGTGTAAAGACACACCCATGACACATTGTACCATTCCATGAAAAAAGAGGTCAGGGGAGAGTGCTGTGTGAGGGCTGACTGCCATACCTGTTGTTATGCTAATTAGGTGAAACCATATTGTCAAGTGACTTCCCAGTAAGAGGTGGCAAGCAGTCTGTTTTTTCAGTAAAATCAAATACTTGAAAAAGTTGTTGTAATGAAGAGAAAAATGAATCAATGTATTTTTCTTGCAGGTTTTCACAGAAGGAAAATACTGCTTTTACCATCAGGCCCTAATTCCCAGGTTCAGAAAACCATGTTCCCCTGCAGTTTCAAGCTGTGTAAAGACGCACCTAGGATACATGGAATTGTACAATTCCGTGAGAAAATCAGTTACAGGAGTGTGTTCTGTAAGTGTTGACTCCCATAATTGTTACCCAGATAAGATGAAACTGTACTGTCAAATGACTTCCCAGCAAGAAGTGCCAAGTAAACAGTTTCTTTCAAAAAACTAAAAAACTCAAAACTTGACCAAAGTTCTTGCTGTAATGGAAAATCAATCAGGGTGTTTTTCTGACAGCTTTGAGGCTGCAACTCTCCAGCTTTCACAGGGGGATAATATTGCTTTACCATCAGGCCCCAATTTCCAGGTTCACAAAGACATTTCCCTGCAGTTTCAGAGCTGGGAAAACAACACCTGGAACACACAGTACCATTCCATGAGAAAAGAGGTCAAGGGAGAGTGTTTTGTAAGTGTTGACTACCACACCTGCAGCTACCCTAATTAAGTGAGACCTTACGGTCAGGTGACATCCCAGCAAGAATGGCACTCAGCCTCTTTCTTTCAGAAAACTCAAATACTTGTCTAAATTTGTTGTTGTAATTAAGAGAGAAATGAACCAGATTGTTTTTCTGGCAGACTTGAGGCTGCAACTATCTAGCTTTCACAGGGGGAACATACTGCTTTTGCCATGAGGCTCCAATTCCCAGGTTTAAAAAAAACATGTTTTCCTGCAATTTCAGAGCTGTGTAAATATACTCTTAGGATATACAGTACCATTCCATGAGAAAATAGATCAGGGGAAGGGTGTTTTTTGAGTATTGACTGTCATACTTGTTGTTACCCTGAATAAATGAAATGTAATTGTCATATGTCATCCCACAAGTAGTGGCATGCATCCTTGTTTCAGAAAACTCAAATACATGAAGAAAGTTTTTTTTGAAGAGAAAAATTAACATGGGTGTTTTTGCAGCAGGTTTGAGGACACACCTATAAAGCTTTCACAGGGGTAAATACTGTTTTTGCCATCATACCTCAATTCCAAGGTTCACAAAAGCAAATTTCCCTGCAGCATCAGAGTTGTATAAAGACATTCCTAGGACACACGGAGAAAAGTGATCAGGGGATAGTGTTCAACGAGTGTTGACTGCCATATCTATTGTTACCATGATTAGGTGAAAAGATACTGTCAGATGACTTCCCAGCAGAAGTGGCAGCTACCTGTTTGTTTTAGAAAACTCAAACACTTGACCAAAGTTGTCATTGTTATGAAAAGAAAAATGAACCAGAGTGTTTTTGTGGCAGGTTTGAGGCTGCAACTATCCAGGTTTCACAGGTGGAATATACTGCCTTTTCACTCAGGCCCCAATTCCGAGGTTCACAAAATCATGTTTCCCAGCAGTTTCAGAGGTGTGTAAAGACACTCCTGAGACACACAGCACCATTCCAGGAGCAGTGAGTAAGGGGAGAATGTTCTGTGAGTGTTGACTGCCATAACTGTTCTTACTTTGATCAGATGAAACTGTATTGTCAGATGACTTCCCAGCAAGAAGTGGCAAGCAGCCTGTTACTTTGAGAAAACTCAAATGCTTGACCAAAGTTGTTGCTGTAATAAAGAGAAAAATGAAATAGCATGTTTTCCTTGCAGGTTTGAGGAGACAATTTTCCAGCTTTTACAGGGGGAAAATACTTCTTTTGCCATCAGGCCTCAATTCCCAGGTTCACAAAAACATGCTTCGCTGGAGTTTCTGTGCCTTGTAAACACACCCATAAACACCCTGTACTATTGCATGAGAAAAGAGGTCAGGGGAGAGTCTTCTGTGAGTGTGACTGGCGTACCTATTGTTACCCCAATCACGTGAAACTGTCCTGTCAGATGAATTCCAAGCAAGATGTGGCATGCATTTTTCCTCCAGAAAACTCAGATATTTGACCAAATGTGTTGTTGAAGAGAAAAATGAAGCAGTGTGTCTTTCTGGCAGGTTTGAGGGTGCAACTATCCTGCTTACACAGGGGGGAATTATTGCTTTTGCCATCATGCCCAAGTTCCCAGGTTCAGGAAATCATCTTTATCGCAGTTTCAGAGGTTTGTAAAGACACTCCTAGGGCACACTGTACCATTCAGTGAGAAAAGAGGCCAGTCAAAAGTGTTCTGTGGGTACTGACTGCCGTACATGTTGTTACTCTGGTTAGGTGAAAGTGTACTGTCAGATGACACCCATCCCATCTAAAAGCCGCAAGTGGCCTGTTTCATTAAAAAAACTCAAATCCCTGACCAAGGTTGTGTTTGTCTTGAAGAGATTCTGGTTCATTTTCTTTTCATTACAACCACAGTTTTGTTAAAGCATTTGAGTTTTCTGAAAGAAACAGGCGTCTTACCACTTCTTGCTAGGAAAACATCTGACAGTATACTTTCACTTAATCAGGAAACAAGAGGTATGGCAGTCAACACTCAAAGAAAATCCTCCCCTGAACTTTTTTTTTTTTCATGGAATGGAACAATGTGTCCTAGGAGTCTCTTTACATAATCTTGAAAGTACAGGGAAACATGTTTAGTGAACCTGAAATTGGGGCCTGATGGCAAAAGAAGTATTTTCCTTCTGTGAAAGCTGGATATTTTCAGCTTGAAAGCTGGATATTTTCAGCTTTAAACCTGGAGGGAAAACACACTGGTTCATTTCTCTCTTCATTGCAATAACAGCTTTGGTCAGGTTTTGAGTTATCTGAAGGCAACAGGCTGGCTGCCACTTCTTACTGGGAAGTCATCTGACAGTACAGTTTCATCTAATCTAGAGGTATGGTAGTCAACACTCGCAGTACACTCTCCCCAGACTTCTTTTCTCATGAAATGGTACAGTGTGTCCTAGGTGTGTCTTTATGTAAATCTAAAGCAGCCAGGAAACATGATTTTGTGAATCTGGGAAATGGTCCCTTATGGTAAAAGCAGTATTTTCCACCTATAGAAGCTGGATAATTGCAGCTTCAAACCTGCCAGAAAAAAACACACTGGTTCATTTTTCTCTGCATTACAACATCTTTTGTCAACTTTTTGAGTTTTCTGGAAAAAACAGGCTGCTTGCCACTTCATGCTGGGAAGTCATCTGACACTACAGTTTCACCTAATCATGTTAACTAGAGGTATGTCAGTCAACATGCACAGAACACTCTCCCCTGACCTTTTTTCTCATATAGAGTGGTACAGTGTGTGCTAGGTATGTCTTTACACAACTCTGAAACAACCAAGAAACATGATTTTGTGAACCTGGGAATTGGGCCCTTATGGTAAAAGCAATATTTTCCACCTGTGGAAGCTGGATTATTGCAACCTCAAATCTGCAAGAAAAACACTTTACTCTTCATTACAACAGCTTTGATCAAGTATTTGAGCTTTCTGAAAGTAATGGGCTGCTTCCTTCTTCTGGCTGGGAAGTCTCATGAAATGGTAGAGTGTGCCCTAGAAGTGTCTTGCACAGCTCTGAAACTGAAGGGGGACATGCTTTTATGAACCTGTGAATTGTGGCTGGATGGCAAAAAAAAAAAAAAAAAAAAGTATTTCCCCCAGTGAAAGCTGGATAGTTGCAGTATTAAACTTGCCAGAAAAACACACTGGTTCATTTTTCTCTTCATGACAACAACAGCTTTGGTCATGATTTTGAGTTTTCTGAAATAAAAAGGATGTCTCTGACTTCTTGCTGGAAGTCACCTGACAGTACTGTTTCACCAGATGAGGGTAACAACAGTTATGGTGTCAAAACTCACAGAACACTCTCCTCTGACATTTTTTTCTCATGGAATGGTACAGCACGTCCTAGGTGTGTCTTTACACAACTTTGAAACAACCAGGAAACATGTTTTTGTGAACCTGGGAATTGGGCCCTTATGGTAAAACCAATGTTTTTCTTTTTTGGATCCTGGATAATTGCAGCTTCAAACCAGACAAAACCATGGTGATTCATTCTTCTCTTCATCACAACAACAGCTTTGGTCAAGGTTTTGGTTTTCTGAACACAACAGGTTGCTAGCCACTTCTTGCTGGGGAGTCATCTTACAGTACAGTTTCACCTAATCAGAGTTAAAAATGTTGTGGTAGTCAGAACATTCTCCCCTAACATATTTTCTCATGGAATGGTACAATGTGTCCAATGAGTGTCTTTACATAGCTCTGGAACTGCAGGGAAACATATAGTTTTGAACCTGGGAATTGGGACCTGGTGGCAAAAGATTTATTTTTCCCAGGTGAAAACTGGAGAATTGCAGCCTCATACTTGCCAGAAAAACAGTGTTTTTTTTTTTTTTTTTCTCTGCATTACAACAACAGCTGTAGTCACGATTTTGAAATAAAAAGGATGCTTCCTACATCTGGCTTAAAAGTGAAATTGACACTACAGTTTCACCTAATCAGGAACAACACATATGGGAGTCAAAACTCACAGAACACTCTCCCCTGACATTTTTTTTTTCTCATGGAATGGTCCACTGTGTCCCTGGTGTGTCTTTGTACAACCCTAAAACAGCCAGTAAACATGCTTTTGAGAACCTGTGAATAGGGCCCTTATGGTAAAAGCAATATTTTCCACCTGTGAAGCCTCAAACCTTCCAGAAAAACCCACTGCTTCAATTTCTCTTTATTATAACTACTCTAGTCGTGGTTTTGAGTTTTCTGAAAGAAACATGCTGCTTCCTACTTCTCTCTGGGAACACATCTGACACTACCACTTCACCTGATCAGGGTAACAGCAGGTATGGCAGGCAACATTCAAAGAATACTCTCCCCTGACCGCTTTTCTCATGGAATGGTACAGAGTTTCTTAGGTTTGCCATTACAAAGCTCTGGAAAGTCAGGAAAACATGTTTTGTGAACCTGAGAATGGTAGCTGGATGACAAAAAGTATTTCCAACTGTGAAAGGTGGATACTGGCAGCCTCAAACCTGTGAGACAAACACATGGGTTCTTTTTCTCTTAATTACAACAAAAATTTTGAACTAATTATTAGCTTTCTGTAAGAAACAGGTTGCTTGTCACATTTTGGTGAGAAAACATCTGACAGTACAGTTTCACCCAATCAGGGTAACGACAGGCATGGCTGTCCACTCGCGCAGAATAGTCTCCCAGACTTATTTTCTGAATAGTACAAGGCATTATGAACCTAGATGTTCAATGAGATGACTGCTAAGAAAGAGATCCTGAATGATTCTTTCTTCAGAAAAGTGAGTTGCTTGGGCAAAAATTGACTTCAGTGAACAGAGTCTTCACCCAGAGTGTTTTCCTAGATATTTTGAGTGTGAAACATTTTAGCTGACACAAGGCAAAAACACTGTTTTGGCAAGCAGACCCCAATTGACAGGTTCACACCCAGCACATTACCCTGCAGTGTCACAGCACTGAAAATACACACTTGGAAAAAGCTCGTCTCATCCATGGAGGAAATGGTGTGAACTGGTAGTTATTTGTGTGGTGAATGGCATGCCCATTAAAGACAGTAGGAACCTACATGTTTTATGAGATATGCTCCTAGTAGGAGATGCAAGCAAAGTGTTTCCTTCAGAAAAGTCATTTGATGCACCAAAAATGGATTGTAGTGAAGAGAGAATCAGCACCCAGGGTGTTTTCCTAGGTGGGTTTCAGAGTGAAATATTCTGACTTTTATAGGCTGAGAATGTTGGTCTTGCCAACAGGGGCGAATTGGCAGGTTGATACCCAGTGTATTTCCTGGCAGTGTCCCAGCACTGAAACTACATGTGCAGGACAAACGGATGCATTCCTCTAAGGAAGTGCTGAAAACTGTAGTTCTCTGTTAGTGAGGGGCACACTTAAGAGCTCAAGAGATGTGCTCTTAGTCAGGAGACCCAAGCCCAGAAGTCCCCTGCTTGCGCCAAGAATTAACTGTAGTGCAGAGAGAATCAGACCCCAGGGAGTTTTCTGAGGGAGGTTTGAGAGTGAAACATCCCAGCTTTGACATGGTGAGAACACTCTATTTTTCAAGAGAGCCCAATGAGAACGTTCAAACCCAGGATGCGTCCCTGCAGTGTTCCAGCACAATAATACACGCTTGAGAGGAACTGGTCTTTTCCGTGAAGGAAGTGGTGTGAGCCGGTAATTGACTGTTTGGCCAGTGCCCTACCCATATGATGCATTATGACCCTAAATGTTCTTTGAGATGAGCTCCAAGTAAGAAGCTCCAGACACAGTGTTTCCTTTAAAAAAGTGACTTTGTTGTACCAAGAATTAACTACAGAGAATAGAGAATCAGAATCTAGGAGGTTTTCCTAGCTGGGTTTGAGAGTGAAATTTTCTATCTTTCAGACGGTGTGAACTCTGTTTTTGTCAGAAGACCACATATTAGCATTTTTACACCCAGCATATTTCCCTGCACTGTCCCAGGAGAGAAAATACACCTGGGGACAAACATGTTTTCCATGAAGGAAGTGTTATGAACTGGTACTTTTCATTGTGGTGTCATACCCTTAAAATGCAGTAGGGATCAAGGAGCTCTAGGAGATGAGCCCTTAGGCATGAGATTCAAGCAGTGTTCCTTGCAGAGAACACCCCTGCTTGTGCCAAGCATTAACTACAGTGTGGAGAGACTCTGAGCCCAAGGAGACTTCCGAGGTGTGTTTGAGAGTGAGCCATGCTAGCTTTTCCTGAATGGGAGCACTTTTTGTACCTGCAGGCCCCAGTTGGCTGGTTCTCACCCAGCATATTTCCCTGCAGCGTCCCAGCACTGAAAGGACCCATGCGGGACAAACTGATGCTTCCCGTGAAGGAAGTGCTGTGAACTGGTAGTTCTCTGTTAGTGAGTGGCATCCCCAAATTCTAGGAGATGCTCTCTTAGGCAGGAGATCCGAGGGCAGTGTTTCTTTCAGAGAACTCCCCTGCTTGTGCCAAGAATTAGCTATAGCGTGGAGATAATCAGAACCCAAGGAGTTTTCCGAGGCGGGTTTGACAGGGAAACATTCTAGCTGACACATGGTGAGAACACTCTTAATGCCAGCGGACCCCAATAAGGTTCAAACCTAGCATGTTTCACTGCAGTGTTCCAGCACAAAAATGCACACTTGGAAAGAACTGGTCTTTTCTGTGAGTGAAGTGGTGTGAGCTGGTAATTCACTATGCGGCCAGTGGCCTACCCATATGACACCTTATGAACCTAAATGTTCTTCGAGATGAGCTCTCAGTAAGGAATTCCTGACACAATGTTTCCTTTAAAAAGTCATTTATGGACCCAGAATAAACTATAGTGAAGAGAAAATCAGAACCTAGGAGGTCTTCCTAGCTGTTTTTGAGAGTGAATTATTCTAGCTTTCAAACGGGGTGAACTGTGTTTTTGTCAGGACACCCCAAGTTAGCATTTAACACCTAGCACATTTTCTGTTTGTCCCAGGAGTGTAACTACACATGGGGGACAAACGGATGCTTTCCATGAAGAAAGTGTTGTGAACTGGTACTTCTCAAAGAATTCTAGGAGGTCCCCTCTTAGGCAAGAATCCAAGCACAGTGTTTCTTAGAGAAGTCCCCTGCTTGCACCAAGCATTAACAATAGTGTGGAGAGAATCAGAACCCAGGGAGTTTTCAGAGGTGTGCTTCAGAGTGAAACATGCTAGCTTTCACACGTTGAGAACAGCCATTTGGACCTCAGACCCAAATTCGCATTTTCACACCCCGCATATTTCTTGCAATGTCCCAGCACTGTAAATACATGCCAGGGACTAGCTGATGCTTTCGATGAAGGAAGTGCTGTGAAATGGTAGTTCTCTGTTGGTGGTGGCATTAAGAACCTAAGTGTTCTAAGAGATGCACTCTTAGGCAGAAGATCCAAGCATTGTGCTTCTTTCACAGAAGGCCCCTGCTTCCACTTAGTATTAATTATATTGCTGACAGAAGCATAACCCAAGGAGTTTTCTGAGGTGGATCTGTGTGTGAAACATTCTAGTTTTGACACAGTTCAGTTCTGTTCACTTGCTCAGTCGGGTCTGACTCTGCCACTCCAGGACTGCAGCACACCAGGCTTCCCTGTCCATCACCAGCGCCTGGAGCTTGCTCTAACTCATGTCCATCAAGTCAGTGATGCCATTCAACCATCTCATCCTCAGTCATCCCCTTCTCCTCCTGCCTTCAGTCTTTCCCAGCATCAGGGTCTTTTCCAGTGAGTTCTTTGCTTCAGGTGGCCCAAATATTGGAGTTTCAGCTTCAGCATCAGTTCTTCCAATGAATATTCAGGACTGATTGCTTGAGCACTGATGGGTTTGATCTCCCTGCAGTCCAAGGGACTCTCAAGTGTCTTCTTCAACACCACAGTTCAAAAGCATCAATTCTTTGACACTCAGCTTTCTTTATGGTTCAACTCTCACTCACATACATACATGACTACTGGAAAAAAACATAGCTTTGACTAGACAAAATTTTGTCAGCAAAGTAATGACTCCCCTTTTTAATATGCTGTCTAGGTTGGTCATAGCTTCTCTTCCAAGGAGCAAGCGTCTTTTAATGTCATGGATGCAGTCACCCCCTGCAGTGATTTTGGAGCCCAAAAAGATAAAGTCTGTCACTGTTTCCCCATCTATTTGCCATGAAGTGATGGAACCAGATGCCATGAACTTCATTTTTTGAATGTTGAGTTTTAAGCCAGCTTTTTCACTCTCCTTTTTCACTTTCATCAAGAGGCTCTTTAGTTCTTCTTCACTTTCTGCCAAAAGGGTGGTGTCATCTGCATATCTGAAGTTACTGATATTTCTCCTGGCAATCTTGATTCCAGTTTGTGCTTCATCCAGCCCAGCATTTCTCATGATGTACTCTGCATATAAGTTAAATAAGCAGGGTGACAATACACAGCCTTGATGTATTCCTTTCCCAATTTGGAACCTGTTTGTTATTCCCTGTCCAGTTCTAACTATTGCTTCTTGATCTGCACACAGATTTCTCAGGAGGCAGATCAGGTGACCTGGTATTCCCATCTCTTTCAGAATTTTCCACAGTTTGTTGTGATCCACACAGTCAAAGGCTTTTGCATAGTCAATAAAGCAGAAGTAGATGTTTTTCTGGAACTCTCTTTCTTTTCGATGATCCAATGGATGTTGGCAATTTGATTTCTGGTCCCTCTGTCTTTTCTAAATCCAGCTTGAACATTGGGAAGTTCACGGTTCATGTTCTTGAAACCTGGCTTGGAGAACTTTGAGAATTGCTTTGCTAGCCTGTGAGATGAATGCAATTCTGTGGTAGTTTGAATACTCTTTGGCGCTGCCTTTCTTTGGGATTGGAATGAAAACTGACCATTTCCAGTTCGGTGGCCATGGCTATGTTTTCCAAATTTCCATATTTCCAATATGCCATGACTGGCATATTGAGTGCAGCACTTTAACAGAATCATCTTTTAGGATTTGAGATAGCTCAACTGGAATTCCATCACCTCCACTAGCTTTATTCATAGTGATGCTTCCTATGGCCCACTAGACTTTGGATTCCAGGGTGTCTAGGTGAGTGATCACACAATTGTGATTACCTGCATCATGAAGATCTTTTCTGTATAGTTCTTCTGTGTGTTCTTGCAACCTCATCTTAATATTTTCTTCTTCTTTTAGGCCATACTGTTTCTGTCCTTTATTGTGCCCATCTTTGCATGAAATGATCCCTTGGTATCTCTAACTTTTCTAAAGAGACTTCTGGTCTTTCCCATTCTATTGTTTTCCTCTATTTCTTGCACTGATCACTGAAGAAGGCTTTCTTATCTCTCCTAGCTCTTATTTGGAGCCCTGCACTCAGATGGGTATATCTTTCCTTTTCTCCTTTCCTTTCCCGTCTCTTCTTTTTGTAAGGCCTCTATTTGTAAGGCCTCCTCATATAACCATTTTGCTCTTTTGCATCTCTTTTATTGGGGATGGTCTTGATCCCTGTCTCCTGTACAATGTCATGAACCTCTGTCCATAGTTCTTTAGGCACTCTGTCTATCTGATATAATCCCTGGAATCTATTTGTCACTTCCACTGTATAGTCATAAGGGGTTTGATTTAGGTCATACCTGAATGGTCTAGTGGTTTTGCCTACTTTCTTCAATTTAAGTCTGAATTTTGCAGCAAGGAGCTCATGATCTTATCCACAGTCAGCTCTCAGTCTTGTTGTGGCTATCTGTAGAGCGCTTCTCCTTCTTTGCCTGCAAAGAATATAATCAATCTGATTTTGGTATTGACCATCTGGTGATGTCCATGTGTAGTGTTCTCTTCTGTTGTTGGAAGAGGGTGTTTGCTATGACCAGTGCATTCCTTGGCAAATCTCTGTTAGCCTTTGCCCTGCTTCATTTTGCACTCAAAGGCCAAATTTGCCTGTTACTACAGGTATCTCTTGACTTCCCACTTTGCATTCCAGTCCCCTATGATGAAAAGGACATCTTTTTTGGGTGTTAGCTCTAGAAGGTCTTGTAAATCTTCATAGAACCATTGAACCTCAGCTTCCTCAGCATTACTGATTGGGGCATAGACTTGGATTACCCTGATATTGAATGGCTTGCCTTGGAAACAAGCAGAGATCATTCTGTTGTTTTTGAGATTACACCCAAGTACTGCATTTCAGGCTCTTTTGTTGACTGAGAGCTACTCCATGTCTTCTAAGGGATTTTGCCCACAGTAGTAGATATAATGATCACCTGAATTAAATTCGCCCATTCCAGTCCATTTTAGTTCACTGATTCTTAAAATGTCGATGTTCACTCTTGCCCTCTTCTATTTGACCACTTCCAATTTGCCTTGATTCATTGACCTAACATTCCAGGTTCCTATGCAAGATTTTTCTTTATAGCATCGGACTTTACTTCCATCACCAGTCACATCCACAACTGGGCCTTGTTTTCTTGCTGGGGTCCAGCCCCAGCAGGATCCTGGGGGTACCCTCAGGATGAATGGCGTCGGTGAGAGATAGAAGACACATGAGACCAGCCTTGATAGGGCCAAGTCTGTCTTTTATTTTTTGACAACAGTTTATATACCCTCACTCAGAATGTATCCAAGATACAAGATGCTTACTCATGTTTATACAGGGTTAGTTTACATTACATCAGTTTGTCCTTAAGGAAGAACAAGATGCTTTCTGCATTTTTTTTTCTATAACAAATCTTTACACATTATCTTTTGGCCTTAGGGCTTATTAACATTTTATGTAAGTCAGGTGAATATAAGCCTGTTTTCTGTTTCTGCGGTGATCTTAACAGAAGAGTTACAGTCTCATAGGGCAACAGTACAGCATGTCACAACATAGTAAAAATATGACCCTGTTAATACCAACATCAATTCTTCTGCAAAAGTTGTCAGTTAAATTTATCTAAAAGTTTTACCCCATACAGACTCTGCGGCTCTAATAAGGCAGCCTCTGCCTAGCACTCCTGGCTAATAATTAACAACTATTTCATTGTTACAACACTAGGGCTAAGCTCTTATTTTTCTAGATCTGTAACTATATTAACAATGGTTTCCATAGTACAGCCTTAGCACACTAAAAGCAAAAACATAGCAAGCAAATGTTAACCCAATAACCACTTTTATAACATTTTTTTCTTATATTTTCTAATAGGGCTCCTTCACCCCCCAAAGGTCTCTATATTGATTCTCTGTTTTGATGACCTGTCCATTGTTGTAAGTGGGGTTTTAAAGTCCCCTACTAGTATTGTGTTACTGTAGATTTCCCCTCTTATGCCTGTCAGTGTTGCCTTATGTATTGACGTGCTCCTATGTTGTGTGCATAAATATTTACAAATTCTTCTTGGACTGATTCCTTGATCATTATGTAGTGTCTTTCTTTGTCTCAAAATATTCTTTAAAGTCTATTTTGTCTGAAATAAGGATTGCCACTCTGTTTTTCTTTTGGTTTTCATTCACATGGAATATATTTCTCCATTCTTTTGCTTTCAGTCTGTATGTGTCTCTAGCTCTGAAGTGGGTGTCTAGTAGGCAGCATATATATGGGTCTTGTTTTTGTATCCATTCAGTCAGTCTCTATCTTTTCGTTGGTGCATTTAATCCATTTACATTTAAGGTAATGATTGATATATGTGTTCCTATTGGCATTTTCTTGATTGTTTTGGGTTTGTATTTATAGGTCTTTCCTTTCTCTTTTTTTCCCCCATTTTTTTTTTAAATTTTATTTTTTCTTTTTTTTTTTTCTTTTTTATTTATTTTTATTAGTTGGAGGCTAATTACTTTACAATATTGTAGTGGTTTTTGCCATACATTGACATGAATCAGCAATGGATTTACATGTATTCCCCATCCAGATCCTCCCTCCCACCTCCCTCCCCATCCGATCCCTCTGGGTCTTCCCAGTGCACCAGCCCTGAGCACTTGTCTTATGCATCCAACCTGGGCTGATGGTCTGTTCCACCATTGATAGTATACTTGTTTCAATGCTGTTCTCTCAGGACATCCCACCCTCGCCTTCTCACACAGAGTCCCAAAGTCTGTTCTGTACATCTGTGTCTCTTTTTCTGTTTTGCATATAAGGTTATCGTTACCATCTTTTAAAATTCCATATATATGTGTTAGTATCCTGTATTGGTCTTTATCTTTCTGGCTTACTTCAGTCTGTATAATGGGCTCCAGTTTCATCCATCTCATTAGAACTGATTCAAATGAATTCTTTTTAATAGCTGAGTAATATTCCATGGTGTATATGTACCACAGCTTTCTTATCCATTCGTCTGCTGATGGGCATCTAGGTTGCTTCCATGTCCTGCCTATTATAAACAGTGCTGCGATGAACATTGGGGTGCATGTGTCTCTTTCAGTTCTGGTTTCCTCGGTGTGTATGCCCAGAAGTGGGATTGCTGGGTCATATGGCAGTTCTAATTCCAGTTTTTTAAGGAACCTCCACACTGTTCTCCATAGTGGCTGTACTAGTTTGCATTCCCACCAACAGTGTAAGAGGGTTCCCTTTTCTCCACACCCTCTCCAGCATTTATTGCTTGTAGACTTTTGGAGAGCAGCCATCCTGACTGGCGTGTAATGGTACCTCATTGTGGTTTTGATTTGCATTTCTCTGATAATGAGTGATGTTGAGCATCTTTTCATGTGTTTGTTAGCCATCTGTATGTCTTCTTTGGAGAAATGTCTGTTTAGTTCTTTGGCCCATTTTTTGATTCAGTCATTTATTTTTCTGGAATTGAGCTTCAGGAGTTGCTTGTATATTTTCGAGATTAATCCTTTGTCTGTTGCTTCATTTGCTATTATTTTCTCCCATTCTGAAGGCTGTCTTTTCACCTTGCTTATAGGTTCCTTTGTTGTGCAAAAGCTTTTAAGGTTCATTAGGTCCCATTTGTTTATTTTTGCTTCTATTTCCAATATTCTGGGAGGTGGGTCATAGAGGATCCTGCTTTGATTTATGTTGGAGAGTGTTTTGCCTATGTTCTCCTCTAGGAGTTGTATAGTTTCTGGTCTTAGATTTAGATCTTTAATCCATTTTGAGTTTATTTTTGTGTATGGTGTTAGAAGGTGTTCTAGTTTCATTCTTTTACAAGTGGTTGACCAGTTTTCCCAGCACCACTTGTTAAAGAGGTTGTCTTTTTTCCATTGTATATCCTTGCATCCTTTGTCAAAGATAAGGTGTCCATAAGTACGTGGATTCATCTCTGGGCTTTCAATTCTGTTCCATTGGTCTATATTTCTGTCTTTGTGCCAGTACCATACTCTCTTGATGACTGTGGCTTTGTAGTATAGTCTGAAGTCAGGCAGGTTGATTCCTCCAGTTCCATTCTTCTTTCTCAAGATGCTTTGGCTCTTCGAGGTATTTGTATTTCCATACGAATCATGAAATTATTTGTTCTAGTTCTGTGAAAAATACCGTTGGTAGCTTGATAGGGATTGCATTGAATCTATAGATTGCTTTGGGTAGTATAGCCATTTTCACAATATTGAGTCTTCCAATCCATGAACACAGTATACTTCTCCATCTATTTGTGTCCTCTTTGATTTCTTTCATCAGTGTTTTATAGTTTTCTATATATAGGTCTTTCGTTTATTTAGGTAGATATACTCCTAAGTATTTTATTGTTTTGGTTGCAATGGTGAATGGTATTGTTTCCTTAATTTCTCTTTCTGTTTTCTCATTGTTAGCATATAGGAATGCAAGGGATTTCTGTGTGTTAATTTTATATCCTGCAACATTACTGTATTCATTGATTAGCTGTAGTAATTTTCTGGTGGAGTCTTTAGGGTTTTCTATGTAGAGGATCATGTCGTCTACAAACAGTGAGAGTTTTACTTCTTCTTTCCCTATCTGGATTCCTTTTATTTCTTTTTCTGCTCTGATTGCTGTGGCCAACACTTCCAACACTATGTTGAATAGTAGTGGTGAGAGTGGACACCCTTGTCTTTTTCCTGACTTTAAGGGAAATGCTTTCAATTTTTCACCATTGAGAATAATGTTTACTGTGGGTTTGTCATATATAGCTTTTATTATGTTGAGGTATGTTCCTTCTATGCCTGCTTTCTGGAGACGTTTTATCATAAATGACTGTTGAATTTTGTCAAAGGCTTTGTCTGCATCTATTGAGATAACCATATGGTTTTTATCTTTCAATTTGTTAATGTGGTGTATTACATTGATTGATTTGTGGATATTAAAGAATCCTTGCATTCCTGGGATAAAGCCCACTTGGTCATGATGTACGATCTTTTTAGTATGTTGTTGGATTCTGTTTGCTAGAATTTTGTTAAGGATTTTTGCATCTATGTTCATCAGTGATATTGGCCTGTAGTTTTCTTTTTCTTTCTTTTTTCTTTTTTTTTGTGGCATCCTTGTCTGGTTTTGGTATTAGGGTGATGGTGGCATCATAGAATGAGTTTGGAAGTTTACCTTCTTCTGCAATTTTCTGGAAGAGTTTGAGTAAGATAGGTGTTAGCTCTTCTCTAAATTTTTGGAATTCAGCTGTGAAGCCATCTGGTCCTGGGCTTTTGTTTGCTGGAAGATTTCTGATTACAGTTTCGATTTCCGTGCTTGTGATGGGTCTGTTACGATCTATTTCTTCCTGGTTCAGTTTTGGAAAGTTATACTTTTCTAAGAATTTGTCCATTTCTTCCAAGTTGTCCATTTTATTGGCATAGAGCTGCTGGTAGTAGTCTTTTATGATCCTTTGTATTTCAGAGTTGTCTGTTGTGATCTCTCCATTTTCATTTCTAATTTTGTTGATTTGGTTCTTCTCCCTTTGTTTCTTGATGAGTCTGGCTAGCGGTTTGTCAATTTCATTTACCTTTTCAAAAAACCAACTTTTAGCTTTGTTGATTTTTGCTATGGTCTCTTGTTTCTTTTACATTTATTTCTGCCCTAATTTTTAAGATTTCTTTCCTTCTGCTAACCCTGGGGTTCTTCATTTCTTCCTTCTCTAGTTGCTTTAGGTGTAGAGTTAGGTTATTTATTTGATTTTTTTCTTGTTTCTTGAGGTAAGCCTGTATTGCTATGAACCTTCCCCTTAGCACTGCTTTTACAGTGTCCCATAGGTTTTGGGTTGCTGTGTTTTTGTTTTCATTTTCATTCATTTCTATGCATATTTTGATTTCTTTTTTGATTTCTTCTATGATTTGTTGGTTATTCAGAAGCATGTTATTGAGCCTCCATATGTTTGAATTTTTAATAGTTTTTTTTTCCCTGTAATTGAGGTCTAATCTTACTGCATTGTGGTCAGAAAAGATGACTGGAATGACTTCAATTTTTTTGAATTTACCAAGGCTAGATTTATGGCCTAGGATGTGATCTATCCTGGAGAAGGTTCCATGTGCACTTGAGAAAAAGGTGAAATTGATTGTTTGGGGGTGAAATGTCCCATAGATATCAATTAGGACTAGCTGTACCATTGTGTCATTTAAAGTTTGTGTTTCCCTGTTAATTTTCTGTTTAGTTGATCTGTCCATGGGTGTGAGTAGGGTATTAAAGTCTCCCACTATTATTGTGTTATTGTTAATTTCCCCCTTCATTCTTGTTAGCATTTGCCTTACTTATTGCGGTGCTCCTATGTTGGGTGCATATATATTTATAATTGTTATATCTTCTTCTTGGATTGATCCTTTGATCATTATGTAGTGTCCTTCTTTGTCTCTTTTCACAGCCTTTATTTTGAAGTCACTTTATCTGATATAAGTATTGAGACTCCTGCTTTCTTTTGGTCTCCGTTTGCGTGAAGTATTTTTTTCCAGCCCTTCACTTTCAGTCTGTATGTGTCCCTTGCTTTGAGGTTGGTCTCTTGTAGACAGCATATATAGGGGTCTTGCTTTTGTATCCATTCAGCCATCTTTGTCTTTTGGTTGGGGCATTCAACCCACTTACATTTAAGGTAATTATTGATAAGAATGGTCCCGTTGCCATTTGGTTTGTTATTTTGGGTTCACGTTCATACAACCTTTCTGTGTTTCCTGTCTAGAGAAGACTGTTTAGCATTTGTTGAAGAGTTGGTTTGTTGGTGCTGAATTCTCTCAGTTTTTATTTGTCTGTAAAGCTTTTGATTTCTCCTTCATATTTGAATGAGATCCTTGCTGGGTACAGTAATCTAGGTTGTAGGTTATTCTCTTTCATCACTTTAAGTATGTCCTGCCATCCCCTTCTGGCCTGAAGAGTTTCTATTGTAAGATCAGCTGTTATCCTTATGGGAATCCCCTTGTGTGTTATTTGTTGTTTCTCCCTTGCTGCTTTTAATATTTGTTCTTTGTGTTTGATCTTTGTTAATTTGATTAATATGTGTCATGGGGTGTTTCACCTTGGGTTTATCCTGTTTAGGACTCTCTGGGTTTCTTGGACTTGGGTGGCTATTTCCTTCCTCATTTTGGGGAAGTATTCAGCTATCATCTCCTCGAGTATCTTCTCATGGCCTTTCTTTTTGTCTTCTTCTTCTGGGACTTCTATGATTCAAATGTTGGGGTGTTTCACATTGTCCCAGAGGTCCCTGAGGTTGTCCTCATTTCTTTTAGTTCTTTTTTCTTTTTTCCTCTCTGTTCCATTTATTTTCACCATTTTATCTTCTACCTCACTTGTCCTATCTTCTGCCTCCGTTATTCTACTGTTGGTTCCCTCCAGAGTGTTTTTTATCTCATTTATTGCATTATTCATTTTTAATTGACTCTTTTTTATTTCTTCTAGGTCCTTGTTAAACATTTCTTGCATCTTCTCAATCCTTGTCTCCAGGTTATTTATCTGTAACTCCATTTTGTTTTCAAGACTTTGGATCACTTTTATTATCATTATTCTAAATTCTTTTTCTGGTAGATTCCCTATCTCCTCCTCTTTTGTTTGGCTTGGTGGGCATTTTTCATGTTCCTTTACCTGATGGGTATTTCTCTGTCTTTTCATCTTATTCAGATTGCTGGGTTTGGGGTGGCCTTTCTGTATTCTGGTAGTCTGTGGTTCCTTTTTATTGTGGAGGTTTCTCTCAGTGGGTGGATCTGGATGTTTGGCTTGTCAAGGTTTGCTGGATAGAGAAGCTTGTGTTGGTGTTCTGGTGGGTGGAGCTGGATTTTTTTCTCTCTGGAGTGCAATGGAGTGTCCAGTAGTGAATTTTGAGATGGGTCTATGGGTTTGGTGTGACTTTGGGCAGCTTGTATATTGACGCTCATGGCTATGTTCCTTCATTGCTGGAGAATTTGCATGGTCTGTCTTGCTCTGGAAATAATGCCTCTTGGGTGGCAGTTGGTTTCAGTGTAGGTATGGAGGCTTTTGGATGATCTCTTATTAATTTTTGGGCTTAAGCCTCTTGCCTCTGGATTTCAGTCTTATTCTTTCGGTAGCCTCAAGACTTCTCCCTCCATACAGCACTGATAATAAAACTTCTAGGTTAATGGTGAAAGGATTCTCCACAGTGAGGGACACCCAGGGAGGTTCACAGAGTTACATGAAGAAGAGGAGAGGGAGGAAGGAGATAGAGATGAGCAGGAGGAGAAAAGGGGGGATTCAAGGGAGGAGAGACAGATCTAGGTTGTACTCTGTTCCCTAAGTGTTCTCCGCATCCCAGAACACCCACAGAGATTCACAGAATTGGACTGAGAAGAGAAGGGGGAGGGAGGAAATAGAGGTGATCTGGGGGAGAAAAAGGAGAGTCAAAAGGGGGAGAGAGTGATCAAACCAGTAATCACACTCCTGAGTAAAAATGGGTACTGAAGGTTGGATTCCTAAATGTCCAAAATTGATATCAAATACTGAAAAACAAAGAGTAAAAATCTAGAGTAGAGGTTAGACTCTTAAAAGTACAATAATAAAAAACCACAAAAACATAAAAAATTTAAGGAATATATATGAAGTTTGCTTTAAAAATAGGGTCCTTTTTTTTTTTTTTTTTTTTTGGCCAGGTTATAGTGGGGTTGTAAAAACGAAAATTAAGAAGTAATAGAGGAGTAATAGAGGACTTTTTAAAAAAAGAAAAAAAGAAGAAAGAGAAAAAAAAATTTTAATTAAAAAAAATAATAGTAAAAATATATCTAGGAATTTCTCTGGAGCTGTTGTGGGCAGTGTGGGTTCAGTTGAGTTTCAGATAGCTCCTTGTTCCAGCTTACACTTCTCGATATCTATAGGCCCCTTCCGGTAGTCGGTAGTCGGTGTTAACTACAGGGATTATAACCTGTTGCACCAGTCCCTTCTGAAGCAGTTCCCTTTGTTTATTTGGCTTCTGTTTGCCGGTCTCTTCAGTGTCTAATTTCCGCCCTGACACAGGCGGGCGGAGGTGGACTCTTGTTCAGGTTCGCTTGTTCAGTCGTGCTGCGGGGAGGGAGGGACGCTGCAGACAGATATCACTGGCCTGTGTGGGGAGCACGCGCAGTGTTCAGGCCACACTGGGTTTGCGCCCCCTTGCGGGTGTGTGTGCTTCCCCCGTCTACACTGCTCAGGCTCCAGGCTGCTCTACAGGGAGCGGGCCCTGAGTTGCATGCACTTCCCAGGCCTAAACCACTCAGATTCGGGTTTTTGGGTCCTCCACAAAGACGCAGACTTGGTTGGGCCTGCGTTTTGTGCCTTCCCCAGTCGGAGCAGCTCAGGCAGCCAGGAGCTTGACAAGAGCACTCTCCCCAGGTGCGGTGCGCCTTATCCCCTCTGCGGTCTCAGCCTCAGTTTCCGGGTGCGCTGGTCGGGTGCGCCTTGTGTCTGTTCAATGAAGCTGATTTCTGTCTGGACCCTCCCGGTGGGTGTCAACCATCCAGAATTTCAGGAAGTCTTTGGTTAGAGGCTGGAAACCTGTTTGCAGTTTGATAAGGGATGCCATCTCTGGGGCCGAGTTTGCCCCTTTCCTCTCCCCCCTGCCTCCTGCCTCTGGCAGGGGATGGTCCAGGCCGCAGCCGGCTAGCTCTTCTCTTGTATTCACTCAGTACTTCGTTCTGGGAATGGGCAGGTAGTGCCTAAGTTTAGGGCTTTTCCCAAGTTAATTCTCTCTTGCAATCCCACAGTTTAAGTTGCTATCTCACGTTAGCTCTCTCCAATTGCCCTCAGGGCATTTAGGCCCCGTCCTTACCCTAAGCAATGCCGCCCGCTCCTCTCCGTTCTGCCCCCACTTGCTGGTGGTGGATGCGAGTGTCTGGGGTAGTTTTCTGCTGGGAGTTGTTTTTAGGCATGTAGTCTGTGGGTTTTATTTATTTTCCCTCCCAGTTAGGTTGCCCTCTGGGATTCGAAAACTTCCCCCAGACCCGCCAGTGAGAGGGTTTCCTGGTGTTTGGAAACTTCCTCTATTAAGACTCCCTTCCCAGGATGGATCTCCGTCCCTAACTCTCTTGTTTCTCTTTTTATCTTATATTTTGTCCTACCTCCTTTCAAAGACAATAGTCTGCTTTTCTGGGTGTCTGACGTCCTCTGCTAGTGATCAGATTTTGTTTTGTGGAGTTTGCTCAGCGTTCAAGTCTTTCCTTCCTCTTGTGTTTACTGACTATGTAAGTCCTTTTAGTATTTGTTGTAAGGTTAATTTGGTGTGCTAAATTCTCTTAACTTTTTCTTGTCTGTAAAGCTTTTGATTTCTCCATCAATTTTGAATGAGATCTTTGCTGGGTATAGTAATCTTGGTTGTAGATTTCTTTTTCTTTCTGTTCTTTAAATATATCCTGCCATTCCCTTCTGGCCTACAGAGTTTCTGTTGAAAGATCTGCTGTTAATTGTATGGATTTTCCCTTGTATGTTACTTGCTGCCTTTCCCTTGCTGCTTTTAATATCCTTTCTTTGTGCTTAATCTCTGTTAGCTTGATTAATATGTGTCTTGATGTGTTTTTTTTTAAATTTTTTTCCATTTATTTTTATTAGTTGGAGGCTAATTACTTTACAATATTGTAGTAGATTTTTGTCATACATTGACATGAATCAGACATGGATTTACATTGACGTGTTTTTCCTTGGGTTTATCCTGTAAGGGACTCTGCATTTCTTGGGCTTGACTGACTGTTTTCTTTCCCATGCTGCGGGAGCTTTCAACTATAATTTCTTCAAAACTTTTCTCAGTGCCTTTCTTTTTTTCTTCTGCCTCTGGGACCCCAATAACTCAAATGTTGGTGCATTTAATATTGCCAAAGATTGTTTCTAAGGCTATCCTCAATTCTTTTCATTCTTTCCCCTTTATTCTGTTCTTCAGCACTTATTTCCACCATCCTATCTTCCAGCTCACTTATCTGTTCCTCTAACTCAGTTATTCTGCTATTGGTTCCTTCTAGAGTATTTTTAATTTCAGTAATTGTGTTATTCACCTCTGTTTGCTTATCCTTTATTTCTTCTATGTCCTTGGTGATTGTATTAACTCTGTTGTTTCTTCCATTTTTCTCCATTCTATTTTCAAGTCCATAGTTATCAGGCACTCTGTCTAGAAGATCTAATCCCTTGAATCTACTTGTCACTTCCACTGTATAGTTGTAAGGGATTTGATTTAGGTCATACCTGAATGGTCTATTGGTTTTCCCTACTTTCTTCAATTTAAGTCTGAATTGGCAGTTAGGAGTTCATGATCTGAGCCACAGTCAACTTCTGATGGTGTTTTTGCTGACTTTATAGAGCTTCTCCATCTTTGGCTGCAAAGAATATAATCAATCTGATTTCAGTGTTGACCATCTGGTGATGTTCATATGTAGAGTCTTCTCTTGTTGTTGAAAGAGTGTGTTTGCTATGACCATTGCATTCTCTTGGCAAAATTCTGTTAGCCTTTGCCCTGCTTCATGTTGTACTCCATGGCCAAATTTGCCTGTTACTCCAGGTATTTCTTGACTTCCTACTTTTGCATTCCAGTCCTCTATAATGAAAAGGACATCTTTTTAAGGTGTTAGTTCTAGAACGTCTTGTAGGTATTCATAGAACTGTTCAATTTCAGCTTCTTCAGCATTACTGGTTGGGGCATAGACTTGGATTACTGTGATATTGAATGGTTTGCCTTGGAAATGAACAGAGATCATTCTGTCTTTTTTGAGATTGCACCCAAGTACTGCATTTCAGACTCTTGTTGACTAGTGTGGCTACTCCATTTCTTGTAAGGGATTCCTGCTCAAAGTAGTAGATATAATGGTCATCTGAGTTAAATTCACCCATTCCAGTCCATTTTAGTTCGCTGATTCCTAAAATGTCGATGTTAACTCTTCACATCTCCTGTTTGACCACTTCCAATTTGCCTTGATTCATGAACCTAATATTCCAGGTTCCTATGCAATATTGCTCTTTACAGCATCAGACTTGACTTCCATCACCAGTCACATCCACAACTGGGTGTTGTTTTTGATTTGCCTCCATCTCTTCATTCTTTCTGGAGTTAGTTCTCCACTGATCTCCAGTAGCATGTTGGGCACCTACCGACCTGGGGAGTTCATCTTTCAGTGTCCTATCTTTTTGCCTTTTCATACTGTTCATGGGGTTCTCAAGGCAAGAATACTGAAGTGGTTTGCCATTCCCTTCTCAAGTGGACCATGTTTTGTCAGAACTCTCCACCGTGACCTGTCCATCTTAGGTGGCCCTACACAGCGTGGCTCAGTTTCATTGAGTTAGACAAGGCTGTGGTCTATGTGATCAGGATGATAAGTTTTCTGTGATTGTGGTTTTCAGTCTGTCTGCCCTCTGATGGAGAAGGATAAGAGGCTTTTGGAAGCTTCCTGATGGGAGAGACTGACTGAGGGGGAAACTAGGTCTTGTTCTGATGGGTGGGGCCACATTCAGTAAACCTTTAATCCAATTTTCAGTTGAAGGGCGGAGCTGTGTTCTCTCCCTGTTATTTGACCTGAGGCCAAACTCTGATGGAGGCAATGAAGACTTCCTTCAGAAGGTCCCATGTAGCACTGCTCCACTCAGTGCCCCCAACTCTGCAGAGGCCACCACTGACCCAAGCCTCCATCAGAGATTCCTGGACACCCAAGGACAAGTCTGGGTCACTCTCTTGTTGGGTCACTGCTCCTTTCTCCTGGGTCCTGTTTTGCACAAGGTTCTGTTTGTGCCCTTGCAGCATCTGTTTCCCCAGTCCTGTGTAAGTTCTGGTGGCTCTATGGTGAGTTAATAGCAACCTCCTGCAAGATGGCTTATGCCATACCCAAGTCTACTGCACCCAGAGCCTCTGACCCCAAAGCAGTCCACTACTGACCCCTACCTCCTCAGAAGACACCCAAACACCGTTCTGTCTCAGTCTCTGGGTCCTAGTGCACACAAGGTATGTTTGAGCCCTCTAAGCGTCTCTGGTGGATATGAGGTTTGATTCTAAACTCAATTTCACCCCTCCTACCTTCTTGCTGGGGCTTCTCCTTTGCCCTTGGATGTAGGATATCTCCTCAAAGTCTCTCAGCACCATGCAGTCACCGCTCTAGTGCCACACGGATGCCGCTCCAGTGCCTACCATCTTGCTGGGACCTCTCTGCCCTTGGACGTGGGGTATCACCTCACAGTCGCTCCAGCAAGGAAAAAAGGGAGAAGAAAAAGAAAAGATAGGGAAAAAAGAGGACGAGGGAGGGAAAAGAGAAATGGAGGGGATGGAAAAGAGGGTTAAAAAAGAGAGAGAAAAGAAAAAAATAGAAAAGCAAAGATAAATAGAGGCATGTGAAAAAGATTTTTATATATTCAGGAATAGCTACAGTTGGTGTAGAGCTATAAAAATAGCAGATGAATGTACCAAAGAAAAATCACCCAAAAGGAGAGGGGTGAAAAAGGAACAAAAAAAGAAGAAGAAAAAAAATCTTGAATTGTTTTCACAAGAAAAGCAAAGACAAAAAAAAAAAAAGAAAGAAAAACTCCACAGCACCACAAAAGGCAGAAAGAGTAGGGGGAGTAAACAGTGTGATTTATAAGAAAAAAGAAAAAAAAAATGTTCTCAAGGTCGTCGTTCTTCTTGGCTGTGGAGTCTGCCCCCATGGATGGGGTTGGGTTAGTGTCCTTTGATGTCTTCCTAGTTGGGGGCGGGGGGTGAGGCTTGTGTGTGTTCTGGTCGATGGAGCTGGATCTCTTCTCTCTGAAGGGCAGTGCAGTGTACAGTAGTAGGTTTTAGGGTGTTCAAAATGTCTTTGGGCAATCCTGGCTTTGGAAGTGTTCAGTTCAGTTCAGTTCAGTCGCTCAGTCGTGTCCAACTCTTTGTGACCCCATGAATCGCAGCACGCCAGGTCTCCCTGTCCATCCCCAACTCCCAGAGCTTACTCAAACCCATGTCCATCGAGTCGGTGATGCTATCCGGCCATCTGATCCTCCTGCCCGCAATCCCTCCCAGCATCATGGTCTTTTCTAATGAGTCAGCTCTTTGCATGAGGTGGCCAAAGTATTGGAGTTTCAGCTTCAGCATCAGTCCTTCCAATGAACACCCAGGACTGATCTCCTTTAGGATGGACTGGTTGGATCTCCTTGCAGTCCAAGGGACTCTCAAGAGTCTTCTCCAACACCATAGTTCAAAAGCATCAAATGTTTGGCACTCAGCTTTCTTCACAGTCCAACTCTCACATCCATGCATGACCACTGGAAAAACCATAGCCTTGACCAGACGGACCTTTGTTGGCAAAGTAACATCTCTGCTTTTTAATATGCTGTCTAGGTTGGTCAGAACTTTCCTTCCAAGGAGTAAGCGTCTTTTAATTTCATGACTGCAATCACCATCTGCAGTGATTTTGGAGCCCCCAAAAATAAAGTCTGACACTGTTTCCACTGTCTCCCCATCTATTTCCCATGAAGTGATGGGACCAGATGCCATGATCTTAGTTTTCTGAATGTTGAGCTTTAAGCCAACTTTTTCACTCTCCTCTTTCACTTTCATCAAGAGGCTCTTTAGTTCCTCTTCATTTTCTGCCATAAGGGTGGTGTCATCTGCATATCCGAGGTTATTGATATTTCTCCCAGCAGTCTTGATTCCAGCTTGTTGTTCTTCCAGCCCAGTGTTTCTCATGATATACTCTGTATATAAGTTAGATAAGCAGGGTGACAATATACAGCCTTGACGTACTCCTTTTCCTATTGGGAACCAGTCTGTTCCATGTCCAGCTCTAATTGTTGCTTTTTGACCTGCATACAGGTTTCTCAAGAGGCAGGTCATGTGGTCTGGGATTCCCATCTCTTTCAGAATTTTCCACAGTTTATTGTGATCCACATAGTCAAAGGCTTTGGCATAGTCAATAAAACAGAAATAGATGTTTTTCTGGAACTCTCTTGCTTTTTTGATGATCCAACAGATATTGGCAATTTGATCTCTGGTTCCTCCGCCCTTTTCAAAACCAGCTGAAACATCTGGAAGTTCACGGTTCACGTATTGGAAGTGTTAGACACATCTATTTCCACAGCCACTTCAAAGTAGCCCTCTCAGCATATCTTCACTGCCACCAGCCCCCTACTTCTCCCTAAAATCAAGGCTGGTGCTTCTGTTCCTGGTCCCACCCTGAATTTCTGTCCAAAACTTGCTAGGTAGGGGCTTGTGTGGATCTTTTCCTGGCTCCCTGATCATGCCCTCTGAATCACGGAGACTTGTGTGGGCTTCCCTCAGAGCTCACCCTCTGTGTGGCAGGGCTTGTGTGCACTTGTTTCATCGCACCGGCCCACTGCGGGGCTTGTGTGTTCTTCTTTTGGCTCCCCAGGCCATCCCCCTGTGCTGCGAGGGTTGTGTGTGCTGCAGAGGTTTGTATGCCTCCCCTCTCTCGACTACCCAGGCCTGCCCTCTGTGCCACGGGGTTTCTATGGACTTCTCTCGGTTCCCTGAGCCCATCGTCTGGTTGGGGCCATAGTCCATGAGCTGTTCACGGGCTGAGAAATGCAACTTTCTCTGTTATCTGCCCCCTAAGTCCCTGCTTTGCCTAGTTTTCCGAGACTCTACAGCTCCTCCTTGGGCCCACCTGCAAGGGAGATTCCCTGCGCACCAGAACTCTTCCTGTTTCAGGACTCCCTCCATCCCTCGGGGCACAAGCTCCCATCCAGAAGTTCTCAGTCTTTTCCTTTTTCATGTCTCCATCCTCACTCCTACCTCAGTTTAGGGAGTTTTGCCTGTTCCCCTGGAGGCCTGGACTCTTCTGCTGTTGCCTAGAGGTTGCTTTGTAGGAGTCATTCCATATCTTGACAAGTTTTTGATGTATTTGCTGGGAGGCTGGCTATGCCCGTAAGACAGGAATGTCTTACTCCTCCACCGCCCTAACCTTTGTTTTTCACTGCTTTTTATTATTATAATCATACATAATCATGTGCCTAGGGGAACCCTGCACCTCTGCTTGAAGAGATTAACACTTTCCCCACCCGGAGGCTGGTCATACCAGGAGATAGTTGCAAGGTAATGGTCTTCCTCAACTTCTCCCCCTGTCTGTCCTATAAAAGAAACTGGCATCTAGACCTTGACAAGATGGTTATTTTGAGACATTAGTCTGACATCTTTTTGGTCAGCCAGCTTTCCTAATAAAGTTATATTCTTTGCCTCAACACCTTGTCTCTCACTGAACTGGCCTGTCATGCATTAAGCAGTTGAAACTTGGAAAGTGAAAATGTTAGTCGTCCAGTTTTGTCTGATTTTTTGCAATCCTGTGGACTGTAACCCCCCAGGTCCCTCGCTCCATGGGATTCTTCAGGCAAGAAAACTGGAGGGGGTTGCCATTCCTTTCTCCAGGGAATTTCTTGATCCAGAGATTAAACCCAGGTCTCCTGAACTGCAGGCAGATTTTTTACCTTCTGAACCATCAGGGAAGCCTGAGCTTGGACTCAGTAGCAAATTTGTTACCAAAGGCAGGTCATTATGTATGATTATAAAAACAAAAGCAATGAAAAACAAATATTAAAGTCAAAGAGATAGATCCATCATGGAGTCAGAATTGACTCTTCCTTGCAAGAATTCCAATCCACAGTTGTGGGCAAAGTGGGTGATAGCTATTCTAACTGCTTGATCAGATAGATCTTTCTGGTAGTGTTTACCATTGGTCCAGTGTTCCAAATGCTGAGATTTTTCTTCCTTTCTCCTCTTTGGAAAGTGTGTCTACTTCACTTAGAAATATTGAACCTCAAACCCAGGAGGCAGCATAAGGAACTGAGTGCTTTTCTATATATGGGAAGAGGCAAGAGTCAGGGCTCAGTAAAATTATACTTCAGCTATCTGAGGCCTATAATTCTGTATTCTCATGTCCCATTTCCTCAGGTTTCATCATAGGGAGTAGCTTCAGTGTGATGGCTGCTAGATGGCAGGTATTCTACTGAGTTTCCTCAGGCTCATTAGCTCATGTTGAATTTGCTGGTGACTGGTGTGGCAGGAAATATTCCAATTCTCAGGTCCTCCTCTCTTGGTAAGCAATTTGACCAATATTTGGGAGTACAATGCTAGAAGCCTCATCTCAGATCAGGAGAAAATGGATATGACAGTAGAGATGCTAAATTTTGAATCTAAAAACTCTCTATATCTGATACCTAATTATGATCCAGGAAACATTGCTTATTGCTTCTTCCCATATGTAGAATTACATTGTTAAAATTATTTTATGTTATTTTTTTAACCACAAGTTTTGTTGGAGGCTTGGTTATACACTGAGTACTAAAAGAGACACAACAATCTTATAAATTAGACAAGATACAAGTAATGCAGCTAGTGATATTGAAAAGGATATAGTGCTGCATGGAGGCACAAAACACAAACAATTTGAAACAAGGAACAAATTAAAACAATTATTAATTAGTTTAAGGGGAAGATTCCCCTTACCCCTGGAAAGCACAGATTTAAACCGGCCATATTTTTCAGATGGAAACCATAAAATTTACACATATATCTGCCAGTTCACTCAGTCCCCTGTAACTAATCCTTTTCATTAACAACTTTATGAAGGCATCAGTTTTCCCATTAGAATTATTTGCATTTATCCAAAAGTTCTTTTCATAAATCTCGAAGGGAAAGGATTTTGTGAAGGGATCAGAATGTAACTATAACTATCTACAATGACAAAGACTTAAGAAAGCACATTTAAATCTGACTACAATGCAAATATTATGGGCGGAGATTCCTAACATTGTACAGGAGGCAGTGATCAATATCATTTCAAAGTAAAAAAAAATGAAAGAAAGCAAGATAGTTATCTGAGGAGGCCTTACAAATAGCTGAGAGAAGAGGAGAGGTGAAAGGCAAAGGAGAAAGGAAAAGATATTCCCAACTGAATGCAGAGTTCCAAAGAATAGCAGGAGAGATAAGAAAGCCTTCTTAAGTGAACAGTGCAAAGAAATAGAGAGAAGCAATAGAATGGCGAAGACTAGAGATTTCTTCAAGAAACTTAGAGACACCAAGAGAACATTTCATGCAAAGATGGGCACAATAAAGGACAGAAATAGTAAGAACCTAACTGAAGCAAAAGAGATAACAAGAATATACAGAAGAACTGTACAAAAAAGGTTGTAATGACCTCATGACCATGAGGGTGTGGCCACTCACCTAGAGGCAGACATCCTGGAGTGTGAAGTTAAGTGGACCTTAGGAAGCATCACTATGAACAAAGCTAGTAGAGGTGATGGAATTCCAGCTGAGTTATTTAAAAATCCTGAAATACAATGTTGTACTCAATATGCCAGCAAATTTGGAAAACTCAGCAGAGGACACAAGACTGGAAAAGTCAGCTTTCATCCTAAACCTAAAGAAGGGCCATGCCCCCAAATATTCAAACTACCACATAATTGTTCTCATCTCACATGTTAGCAAGGTAATGCTCAAAAGCTTTCAAGTTAGATTTCAACATTACATAAACTGAGAACTTCCAGATGTACAAGTTGGATTTAGAAAAGGCAGAGACCAGAGATCAAATTGCCAACATCTGTTGGCTCATAATAAAAAGCAAGAGAATTCCAGATAAACATTTACTTCTGCTTCATTGACTACACTAAAGCCTTGGACTGTGTGGATCACAACAAACTGTGGAAAATTCTGAAAGAGATGGGAATACCAGAATACCTTACCTGCCTCCTGAGAAACCTGTATGCAGGTCAAGAAACAACAGTTAGAACCTAACATGGAACAATGAACTGGTTCCAAATTGGGAAAGGATTACTTCAAGGTTGTATATTGTCACCCTGCTTATTTAATATACAATAAGAGTACATCATGTGAAATACCAGGCTGGATGAATGACAAGCTGAATCAAGATTGCCAAGAGAAATAGCAATGCCTCAACTAGGCAGATGACACCACTCTAATGGAAGAAAGTGAAGAGGAACTAAAGAGCCTCTTGATGAAGGTGAGAGAGGAGAGTGAAAAAGCTGGCTTAAAACTCAACATTAAAAAAAACTATGATTATTGGCATCTGGTCCCATCACTTCATGGCAAGTATATGGGAAAAAACTGAAAACAGTGACAGACTTCATTTTTGGGGGCTCCAAAATCAAGAGAGATGGTGACTGCAGCCATGAAATTAAAAGACACTTGCTCCTTGGGAGAAAAGCTATGTCAAATCTAGACAAGGTACTAAAAAGCAGAGACATCACTTTGCAGTCAAAGTTACACCCAGTCAAAGCTATGGTTTTTCCAGTAGTCAAGTACAGATGTGAGAGTTGGACTATAAAGAAAGCTGAGCACCAAAGAATTGATGCTTTAAAACTGATGTTGGAGAAGACTCTTGAGAGTTCCTTAGAAAGCATGGAGATCAAATCAGTCAATCCTAAAGGAAATCAAACCTGAATATTCATTGGAAGGACTGAAGCTGAGGCTCCAATACTTTGGCCACCTGATAAGAAGAGCTGACTCATTGGAAAAGACTATAATGCCTGGAAAGATTGAGAGGAGATAGTGAAGGGCGAGGAAGCCTGGCATGCTGCAATCCATGGAGTTGCAAAGAGTCTGATATGACTTAGTGACTGAACAACAACAAAGCAATTGACAAGGCAATCCAGTTACTGATGTGACTTATCAGAATTTCATATAATCTCTAGAATATCTGTATTATTTACCATACAATAAAAACTGAGAAAATGTATTGCTTATTTGATCATTCTTCCCTTGTAATTTAACATAACAAGTGAACCTAATTGATTAATATATATTTTGGGTGTTTCAAGGACCCTTTGGAGCAGCCCACAGTTAATTAGAGGTCAAAGAAACAATTTGATTTGGGAAGTTCTGTCAAAAGAACATCAAAAGATCTTAAAACACAACAGGATCATAGGTCACAAAGCCAAAGTAACAATAAAAGATTTCAAAGGCAAATGCAGGACAACTCACTTACAAGGTAAAGAAACTTCAAATCTGTTATAAAAGGCATCTTAAGAGAATTTGTCTTTCTAACAGAGAAGTCAAATTGAAGTTTTGCACCAGCTTACTTTTAAGTTCATTTACTCACGTAAACATATTTTAAACTTACTTAATCTTGATTGATCGCTTAACTTATTTTAACACAATTTTTAACTTTCAATTTGTAGAATATGTGGAGAGATAATTATCACTAAAAGTTCACTCAAAACTCTTATTTGTATTTTCTTTCCATAAATTTTCTTCACATCACAATTACTTTCCTTGCTGACAAATGTGTAAAAACAAATAAATATTAATACCAGGTACTAATTTAACGTTAAGTATTTTTTAGTTCATGTGACCTTAATTTTTCTTGTATTTAGAATTACTTGATTTATTAGCACTTATTTTTCTGTAAGCCAATTAAATAGAGTTCTCTTACAAATCAATAGGGCAATGACATCCAAAGACAAAGACACAAACATATGGACAAAGAGGCCTCAGAGAAGAGTCTCATTTCAAGATTTCAGCCTTCAGTCTGGTTGTTGTTGTTTTCAGTCACTCGGTCCCGTCTGACTGTTTGTGACCCCATGGACTGTGGCACGCAGGCTTCCCTGTCCTTCACTATCTCCTGGAGCTGGCTCAAAATCATGTCCATTGAGTCATTGATGCCATCCAGCCCTCTGTTGTCCCCCTCTGCTGCCTTCAATCTTTCCCAGCATCAGGGTCTTTTCCAATGAGTCAGTTTTACACATCAGGTGGCCAAAATATTGGAGCTTCAGCTTTGCCATCAGTCCTTCCAACGAATACTCAGGACTGATTTCATGTAGGATTGACTGCTTGGATCTCCTCGCAGTCCAAGGGACTCTCAAGAGTCATCTCCAACACCACAGTTCAAAAGCATCAATTCTTTGGCACTCAGCCTTCTTTATGGTCCAACTCTCACATCCATACATGACTACTGGAAAAACAATGGCTTTGACTAGATGGATCTTTGTCAGCAAAGTAATGTCTATGCTTTTTAATATGCTGTCTAGGCTATGACTTTTCTTCCAAAGAGCAAGTGTCTTTTAATTTCATGGCTGCAGTCACCATCTGCATTGATTTTGGAAACCAAGAAAATAAAGTCTTTGACTGTTTCCATTGTTTCCCCATCTATTTGCCATGAAGTGATGGGACTAGATGCCATGATCTTCATTATTTGAATTTTTTTATTTTATTTTTTATTTTATTTAACATTATTTGAATGTTAAGTTTTTCACTCTCTTCTTTCACCTTTATCAAGAGGCTCTTTAGTTCTTTGCTTTTTGCCATAAGGGTGGTGTCATCTGCATTTCTGAGGTTACTGATATTTCTCCCAGCAATCTTGATTCCAGTTTGTGCTTCATCCAGGTCAGCATTTCAAATGATGTAATGTGCATATAAGTTAAATAAGCAGAATGGCAGTACATAGCCTTGATGTATTCCTTTCCTAAGTGGAACCAGTCCATTCATTATTCCATGTCTGGTTCTAACTGTTGCTTCTTGACCTGCATACAGGTTTCTCAGGAGGCAGGTAATGTAGTCTGCTATTCCCATCTCTTGAAGAATTTTCCACAATTTGTTGTGATTCACACAGTCCAAGACTTTGGAGTAGTCATTGAAGCAGAAGTAGATGTTTTTCTGAAATTTTCTTGCTTTTTCTATGATCCAGCAGATGATAGCAATTTGATCTCTGGTTCCTCTGTCTTTTCTAAATCCAGCTTGTATATATGGAAGTTCTCGATTCACATACTATTGAAGCCTAGCTTGGAGATTTTGAGCATTACTTTGTTCATATGTGAGATGAGTGCAATTGTGCAGTAATTTGAACATTCTTTGTCATTGCCCTTCTTTGGGATTGGAATGAAAACTGACTTTTCCAGTTCTGTGGCCATGGCTGAGTTTTCCAAATTTGCTGGCATTTTGAGTGCAGCACTTCCATATCATCATCTTTTAGGATTGAAATAGCTCAGCTGGAATTCCATAGCTTTGTTCATAGTGATGCTTCCTAAGGTCACTTGAATTCACACTCCAAGATGTTTGGTTCTAGGTGAGTGATGACACCATCTTGGTTATCTGGGTCATTAAGATATTTTTTATAGTTCTTCTATTTATTCTTACTATCTCTTCTTTTGGAGAAGGAAATGGCAACCCACTCCAGTATTCTTGCCTGGAGAATCCCATGGACGGAGGAGCCTGGTGGGCTACAGTCCATGGGGTCGCAAAGAGCCGGACACAACTGAGCCACTTCACTCACTCACTCACTCACTCACTCACTCACTCACTCACTCACTTTATATCTTCTTCTGTTTGGTCAATACTGTTTTTGTCCTTTATTGTGCCCATCTTTGCATAAAATGTTCCCTTGGCATCGCATTGCCTTGAAGAGTTGTCTAGTCTTTCCCATTCTACTGTTTTCCTTTATTTCTTTACATTGTTCACTTAGGAATGCTTTCTTATCTTTCCTTGCTATTCTTTGGAACTCTGCATTCAGATGTCTGTATCTTTCTTTTTCTCCCCTTTTTTGTTGGAAGTTTTTTTTTTTAATAGTTTTTCTTTTTGTGCTTGTGAGTCATCAGTTCCTACTTTCTGTTTCTTCCTGGCTCAGTTTTGGAAGGTTATGCTTTTCTAAGAATATGTTCATTTTCCCCAAGTTGTCCATTTTTTTTTGGCATATGCTCATAGTAATCTCTTATTATTGCTTCTATTTCTGTGTTGTCTGTTGTAACTTCTGTTCCACTTATTATTTTATTGACTTGAGTCTTCTCCCTTTTATTCTTGATGACTGTGGCTAATGGTTTGTCTAATTTGTTTATCTTCTCAAAAACCCAGCTTTTAGCTTTATTTATCTTTTCTATAGTCTCCTTAATTTCTTTTTCATTTATTTCTGCTCTGGTCTTTATGATCTTTCTTTCTATCAACTTTGGGGGATTTTTTGGTTCTTTCTTCTAGCTGCTTTAGGTGTAAGTTTAGGTTGTTTATTTGATGTTTCTCTTGTCTTTTGAGGTAGGCTTGTATTGCTATGACATTCCCTCTTAGCAAGGTTTTTACTGAATCTCATAGGATTTGAGATGTCATGTTTTCATTATCGGGCTTCCCTTGTGGTTCACCTGGTAAGGAATCTGCCTGCAATGTGGAGACCTGAGTTCAATACATGGGTTGGTAAGATCCCCTGGAGAAGGTATTTCATTATCATTTGTTTCATTTCACTATCATTTGTTTCTATGCATATTTTGATTTCCTTTTTTATTTCTTCAGTGATCTGTTGATTATTCAGAAGCATGTTGTTTCACCTCCACGTGTTTGTTTTTTTAGTAATTTTCTTCCCCTGTGGTTGATATGTACTCTTATAGCATTGTGATCAGGAAAGATGCTTAAAATGATCTCATTTTTTAAAATTTATCAAGGCTTGATTTGTGGCCCAAGATGTGATCTATCCTAGAGAATGTTCCTTGTGCACTTGAGAAAACATGTAGCATCTATTGGTTTTTAATGAAATGCCCTGTAGATATCAATTAGGTCTAACTCTTTAAAAACAGTCATTTAAAACTTGTGTTTACTTGTTAATTTTCTGTCTGGATGATCTGTCTTTTGGTGTGAGTGGGGTGTCAGGTGATGTTTAACAGTAGGATTCCTGTGTGCTGTTTCCTAACTCTCTTGAGCCCTCTGTTCTTTATCAGTCCCTGTCAGGGGCTAGAGGAGCGGCAAGTGGCTCCCAGGACTGAGATCATAGAGACAGGATGCTTGCATAAGATTTCCTTCATTAGCTTTCCCATTTGGTGAAAGGGATTATTTACGACCCTCTTTTGATATGGATTACCTTTTGACCTTATGGCCTCTATTGCTCTTTGTTTCCTTGGTAACTTGTAAAGTCTGGTCTTTTGATCTTTATCTGAAGAAGCTACCTTGTAATATGATATATATACTCACACAGATTTCAATAAAGCACCCTTGTTCCACCAGAGACTTGGGTCCCCATGTCCTTCTTTCTCTCTCTCTCTCTTTCTGGCTGATTCCCTGGAGCACGGAGACCTGCTGCATAACCCAGGGAATATTAGCCTCTTTCCTTCTTTCACTTTCTTATCGTTGACTCCAGACCACCAGGTTCTGGTCCATTAAAGGACACCAACAGTGGGGTATTAAAGTCCCCCACTATTATTGTGCTACTGTTGATTTCTCCTTTAATAGTTGTTAGCATTTGCCTTATATATTGAAGTGCTCCTATGCTGGGTGCATGTATATTAGTAATTGTTATGTCCTCATCTTGGATTGATCCCGTGATCATTATGTAATGTCTTTCTTTGTCTCTTATAGCGGCCTTTATTTTAAAGTTTATCTTTTATGCTATGAGTACTGCTGCATCCACTTTCTTTTGATTTCCATTTGCATGAAATATCTTTTTCAAGCCCCTCACTTTCAGTCTGTATGTGTCCCTAGGTTTGAGGTGGGTCTTTTATCGACAGCCTATATAGTGGTCTTATTTTTTTGTCCAGTCTATGTTTTTTGGTGGGAGCATTTAACCCTTTTACATTTAAGGTAATAATTGATAAGTATGATCCTGTCACCATTTACTTTATTGTTTTGGTTTGATTTTTATAAACCTTTTCTGTGTTTTCTGTTTAGAGAATTTCCTTTAGCATTTGTTGAAGAGCTAGTTTGGTGGGACTGAATTCTCTTAGCTTTTGCTTGTCTGTAACACTTTTGATTTCTCCTTTGAATCTGAATGATATCCTTGCTGGGTAGAGTGATCTTCTTTGTAGATTTTCCCCTTTCATCAGTTTAAGTGTGTCCTACCATTCCCTTCTTGCCTACAGAGTTCCTGTTGAAAGATCAACGGTTAGCCTTATGGGAACCCCCTTGTATCTTATAGGTTGCTTTTCTATTGCTGCTTTTTTTTTTTTTTCCTCTTGCTGCTTTTAATATTTGTCCTTTGTTTAATTTTTGTTAGTTTGATTATTATGTGTCCTGGCTTGTTTCTCCTTGGGTTTATCCTCTATGGGACTCTCTGGGCTTTTTGGACTTGGGAGGCTATTTCCCTCCCCATTTTAGAGAATATTTTTGACTATTATCTCCTCAAATATTTTCTCATATTCTTGCTTTTTGTCTTCTTCTTCTGGAATACCTATGATTCGAATATTGGGGTGCTTAACATTGTCCCAGAGTTCTTCCAAGATTTCCTCATTTCCTTTTATTCTTTTTTTCTTTTCCACTCTGTTTCATTTATTTCCACAATTCTATCTTCCAGCTCACTTATCATTTATTCTGCCTCAGTTATTGTACTGTTGGTTCCCTCCAAAGTGGTTTTAATCTCAGTTATTACATTGCCCATTGCTGATTGTTATTCTTTATTTCTTCTAGGTCCTTGTTAACCATTTCTTGCATCTTCTCAATTCATGTCTCTAGTTCATTTATCTGTATCTCCATTTTATTTTCGAGATTTTGGATCATCTTTACTATCATTATTCTGAATTCTTTTTCAGGTAGACTCCCTATCTCCTCTTTGGTTTGGTGGGTTTTTAACATGTTCTTTCACCTGCTGGATATTTCTCTGCCTTTTCATTTTGTTTAGCTTGCTTTTGGGGTGATCTCCTTTCTACAGGCTGGAGGGCCATTGTTCCTCTCTATTGCAGGGTCTGTTCCCTGTGGGTGTGGTTGGACCAGTGACTTGTGAAGGTTTCCTGGTTTAGGAAACCTGTGTTTGTGTTCTGGTGGGTGGATCTGGATCTCATCTCTCTGGAGGGCAGTACAGTACCATTAGTGAGTTTTGGGGTGTTTATGGATTTGGCATGGCTTTAAGCAACCTATTTATTAATGCTCAGGGTTATGTTCCTGTTTTGCTGGAGGACTGGCATGGTGTATCTTGCATTGGAGCTTGCTGACTCTTGGGTGGAGCTTGGTCTCAGTGTAGGTATGGAGGCTTTGGGGTGGGCTCTTGTCTATTAATGTTCCCTGGTGTCGAGTTCTATAATGGTACAAAGTTCTGGAGTTGAGTGTCCTTCCTCTGGGTTTCAGTCTTGGCCTCTTACAATAGCATCAAGACTTCTCAGTTCACACAGCACAGAGGACAAAACCCCTAGGTTAATGGTGAAACAGCTCTCCATAGCCAGGGACAACCAAAGAGATTCAGAGTTATATAGAGAAGAGGAGAGGGAGGAAGGAGAATGAGTTGACCAGGAGGAGAAAAGGGAGAGCCAGAAAGAAAGAGAGCAGCTGGGGGGCGGTCCTATGATGGCAGAGGAATAGGACGAGGAGACCACTTTCTCCCCAAAAAATTCATCGAAAGAACATTTGAACGCTAAGTAAATTCCACAAAACAACTTCTGAGTGCTGGCAGAGGACATTAGGCACCCAGAAAGGCAGCCATTGTCTTCAAAAGGAGGTAGGAAAAATATAAAAAATAAAAAGAGAGACAAAAGAGGTAGAGACGGAGATCTGTCCCAGGAAGGGAGTCTTAAAAAAGAGAGAAGTTTCCAAACACCAGGAAACTCTCTCACTGGCAAGTCTGTGGAGAGCCTTGGAACCTCAGAGGGCAACATAACCAGAAGGAAAAATAAATAAGTAACAAAAACCCGCAGATTACATGCCTAAGGGCAACTCTTAGTGGAGAAGCAGTTCAGACGCTCGCATCAGCCACTAGCAAGCAGGGGCCAGACAGGGAGGAGCAGGCTGCATTGCTTAGGGTAAGGACTGGGCCTGAATGCCCTGATGGCAACCTAAGGGAACTAGCTTGAGATAGCAACCCAGACTGTGGGATAGCTATCCTGCGAAAAGCCCTAACCTAAGACACCACCAGGCCCGCTCACAGAACAAAGGACTGAGTAGAGCTAGCCAGCTGTGGACTGCCCCATCCCGCTGGAGACAGGCAGGCGAGGGCAGCCAGAGCTGGAAGAGGGCAATCACGGTCCCAGAGAGGCATCCTATACCAAACTGCAAGCAGGCTTCATTGTTAACCAAGAGTTCTTGGCATTCTGGATGGTCGACATCCACCGGGAGGGTTGCAGCCAGAGATCAGCTCCCCAGAAGAGACACATGGCACACCTCAGAAGGTGTGCCGGTTGTACACCAAGAAAACCAAACAGCAGGGATGGGGGAGGTGATAAGTCACAGCGCCCACCTGGGGACAACCACGCTTACCAAGCACCTGGTTACCTGAGCTGCTTGGACCTGGGAAGGGTACAAAACGCAGGCCCAACCAAGTCTGTGCCTCGGTAGAGTACCAGAGAACCTGAGCGGCTTAGACCTGGGAAGTGCATACAACTCAGGGCCCGCCTCAGACAGTTCCTGGCAGAGCAACCTAGAGCCTAAACAGCGTAGACTGGGAAAGCACATACGCCATGAGCAGGGGCAAACCCAGTGTGGCCAAGACCCTGCAAGCACATGCCAGTGATGTTTGTTTGCAGTGTTCCTCCCTCCCCACTGCACGACTAAACAAGTGAGCCTAAAAACGTGACCACCACCGGCCCCTTGTGTCAGGGTGGAAATTAGACACTGAAGAGACCACCAAACAGAAGAAGCTAAAACAAACAGAGGGAACACCTTGGAAGTGACAGGTTCAATAGATTAAAACCCTATAGTTAGCACTGACTACATAGGAAGGGGCCTATAGATCTTGAGAAGTATAAGCCAGATCAAGGAACTATCTGAAAATGAACTGACCCCACACTGTCCACAACAACACCAGAGAAAGTCCTAGATATATTTTTTGCTATTATCATTTTTTAAATTTATAAAAAAATTTTTTTTAATTTTTAAGCCCTCTATTACTCCTTTAATTTTCATTTTTATAACCTACTATTACTTGGCAAGAAAAACGACCCTATTTTTTAAAGCCAACTTCATATATATATATATATATATATATGTATGTATTTTATAATTTTTGTGACTTTGTTTTTTTCTTTAATATTGTATTTTTGAGAATCCAACCTCTACTCTAGATTTTGAAACTTTTCTTTTTAGTATTTGTTATCAATTTTATACCTTTAAGAACCCAATCTTCAGTACACATTTTTACTTGGGAGTGTGATTCCTGGCTTGATTGCTCTCTCCCCCTTTTGACTCTCCTTTGTCTCTGCTAGGTCACCTCTATCTCTGCCCTCTCCTTTCTCTTCTCTACCCAACTCTGTGAATCTCTTTCTGTGTTCCGAGATGTGGAGAACACTAAGGGAACTGATTACTGGCTGGATCTGTCTCTCTCCTTTTGATTCCCCCTTTTATCCTCCTGGCCACCTCTGTCTCCCTCCTCCCTCTTCTCTTCTCTGTGTAACACCGTGAACCTCTCTGAGGGGTCCAGACTGTGGAGAGCACATAGGGAAGTGATTACTGGTTAGCTTGCTCTCTCCTCTTTTGATTCCCCCTCTTCTCCTCCTGGTCACCTCTATCTCTCTCCTCCCTTTTCTCTTCTCCATGTAACTTTGTGTACCTCTCTGGGTATCTTTCACTGTGGAGAAACTTTTCATCTTTAACCTAGATGTATTATCATCAGTGCTGTATAGATGGAGAAGTCTTGAGAGTATTGTAAGAATAAGAACAAAAACCAGAGGCAGGAGGCTTAAGTCCAAATCCTGAGAACACCAGAGAACTCCTGACTCCAGGGAACATTAATCAATAGTAGCTCATCAAACGCCTCCATACCTACACTGAAACCAAGCACCACCTAAGGGCCAACAAGTTCCAGAGCAAAACATACCACACAAATTCTCCAGCAATGCAGGAACATATCCCTGAGCTTCAATATACAGGCTGCCCAAAGTCACACCAAACCCATTGACATCTCAAAACTCATAACTGTACACTTTATTGCACTCCAGAGAGAAGAAATCCAGCTCCACCCACCAGAACACCGACACAAGCTTCCCTAACCAGGAAACCTTGACAAGCCACCCTTCCAACCCCACCCACAGTGAGGAACCTCCACAATAAAGAGGAACCATAAACTGCCAGAATAAGGAAAGGCCACCCCAAATACAGTAATATAAACAAGATGAAAAGGCAGAGAAATACCCAGCAGGTAAAGGAACAGGATAAATGTCCACCAAACCAAACAAAAGAGGAAGAGATAGGGAATCTACCTGATAAAGAATTCCAAATAATGATAGTGACAATGATCCAAAATCTTGAAAACAAAATGGAGTTACAAACAAATAGCCTGGAGACAAGGACTGAGAAGATGCAAGGAAGGTTTAACAAGGACCTAGAAGAAATAAAAAAGCAGTCAACATATAATGAATAATGCAATAAATGAGATCAAAAACACTCTGGAGGGAAGCAACAGTAGAATAACGGAGGCAGAAGATAGGATAAGTGAGGTAGAAGATAGAATGGTAGGAATAAATGAAACAGAGAAATCACTCAAGTCCAAGAAACCCAGAGAGTCCCAAACAGGATAAACTCATGGCAAAACACCCCAAGACGCTTATTAATCAAATTAACAAAGATGAAACACAAAGAACAATTATTAAAAGCAGCAAGGGAAAAACCACAAATAACACACAAAGGGATTCCCATAAGGATAACAGCTGGTCTTTCAATAGAAACTCTTCAGGCCAGGAAGGAATGGCAGGATATACTTAAAATGATGAAAGAAAATAACCTACAGGCCAGAGTACTGTACCCAGCAAGGATCTTATTCAGATATGAAGGAGAAATCAAAAGCTTTACAGACAAGCAAAAGCTGAGAGAATTTAGCACCACCAAACCAGCTCTCCAAAAAATGCTAAAGTATCTTCTCTAGACAGGAAACACAGAAAGGGTGTATAAACTCAAACTCAAAACAATAAAGTAAATGACAACAGGATCATACTTACCAATAATTACTTTAAATGTGAATGTATTGAATGCCCCAACCAAAAGACAAAGACTGGTTGAATGAATACAAAAACAAGACCTCTATATATGTTGTCTACAAGAGATCCACCTCGAAACAAGAGACACATACAGACTGAAAGTAAAGGGCGGAAAAAGATATTCCATGCAAATAGAGACCAAAATAAAGCAGGAGTAACAATACTCATATCAGACAAAATAGACTTTAAAGCAAAGGCTGTTAAAAGAGACAAAGAAGGACACTACATAATGATCAAAAGATCAATCCAAGAAGTAGATATAACAATTATAAATATATATGCACCCAACATGGGAGCACTGCAATATGTAAGACAAATGCTAACAAGTATGAAAGGGGAAATTAACAATAACACAATAATACTGGGAGACTTTAATATCCCACTCACACCTATGGATAGGTCAACTAAACAGAAAATTAACAAGGAAGCACAAACTTTAAATGATACAATAGACCAGCTAGACCTAATTGATATCTATGGGACATTTCACCCCAAAACAATGAATTTCATCTTTTTCTCAAGCTCACATGGAAATTTCTCCAGGATAGATCCCATCCTGGGCCATAAATCTAGCCTTGGTAAATTGAAAAAAAATTAAAATCATTCCAAGCATCTTTTCTGACCAAAATGCAGTAAGATTAGATGTCAATTACAGGAGAAAACACTATTAAAAATGCCAACATATGGAGGCTGAACAGCACACTGATGAATAATCAACAAATCACAGAAGAAATAAAAAAGGAAATCAAAATATGCATAGAAATGAATGAAAATGAATACACAACAGCCCAAAACCTGTGGAACACTGTAAAAGCAGTGCTAAGGGGAAGGTTCATAGCAATACAGGCTTACCTCAAGAAATAAGAGAAAAACTCAAAGAAATAACCTAACTCTACACCTAAAGCAACTAGAGAAGGAAGAAATAAAGAACCCCAGGGTTAGTAGAAGGAAAGAAATCTTAAAAATTAGGGCAGAAATAAATGCAAAAGAAACAAAAGAGACCATAGCAAAAATCAACAAAGCCAAAAGCTGGTTCTTTGAGAAGATAAATAAAATTGACAAACCATTGCCAGACTCACCAAAAAACAAAGGGAGAAAAACCAAATCAATAAAATTAGAAATGAAAATGGAGAGATCACAACAGACAACACTGAAATACAAAGGATCATAAGAGACTACTGTCAGCAACTATATGTAAATAAAATGGACAACTTGGAAGAAATGGACAAATTCTTAGAAAAGTATAACTTTCCAAAACTGTACCAGGAAGAAATAGAAAATCTTAACAGAGCCATCACAAGCACAGAAATTGAAACTGTAATCAGAAATCTTCCAACAAACAAGAGCCCAGGACCAGACTGCTTCACAGCTAAATTCTACCAAAAATTTAGAGAAGAGCTAACACCTATCTTACTCAAACTCTTCCAGAAAATTGCAGAGGAAGGTAAACTTCCAAACTCATTCTATGAGGCCACCATCACCCTAATATGAAAACCTGACAAAAATGTCACAAAAAAGGAAAACTACAGGCCAATATCACTAATGAACATAGATGCAAAAATCCTTAACAAAATTCTAGCAAACAGAATCCAACAACATA
Source organism: Cervus elaphus (assembly GCF_910594005.1). Taxonomy (NCBI): domain Eukaryota; kingdom Metazoa; phylum Chordata; class Mammalia; order Artiodactyla; family Cervidae; genus Cervus; species Cervus elaphus. Next base: position 806,749 of record NC_057837.1, on the reverse strand, counting down.
TTAAAAAGATCATACATCATGACCAAGTGGGCTTTATCCCAGGGATGCAAGGATTCTTCAATATTTGCAAATCAATCTATGTTAATCTATACCACATTAACAAATTGAAAAACAAAAACCATATGATTATCTCAATAGATGCAGAGAAAGACTTTGACAAAATTCAACATCCATTTATGATAAAACCCCCCAGAAAGTAGGAATAGAAGGAACATACCTCAACATAACAAAAGCTATATATGACAAACCCACAGCAAACATTATCCTCAATGGTGAAAAATTGAAAGCATTTCCCCTAAAGTCAGGAACAAGACAAGGGTGCCCACTCTCACTACTATTCAACATAGTTTTGGCAGTTTTGGCCACAGAAATCAGAGGAGAAAAAGAAATAAAAGGAATCCAGATTGGAAAAGAAGAAGTAAAACTCTCACTGTTTGCAGATGACATGATCCTCTACATAGAAAACCCTAAAGACTCCACCAGAAAATTACTAGAGCTAATCAATGAATACAGTAGTTACAGGATATAAAAGCAACACACAGACATCCCTTGCATTCCTATACACTGATAATGAGAAAATAGAGAAATTAAGGAAACGATTTCATTCACCATTACAATGAAAAGAGTAAAATACTTAGAAATATATCTACTTAAAGGAACAAAAGACCTATATATAGAAAACTATAAAACACTGATGAAAGAAATCAAAGAGGACACAAATAGAAGGAGAAATATACCATATTCATGGATCGGCAGAATCAATATAGTGAAAATGAGTATACTATCCAAAGCAATGTATAGATTCAATGCAATCCCTATCAAGCTACCAATGGTATTTTTCAGACAACTAGAACAAATAATTTCACAATTTGTATGGAAATACTAAAAATCATCAAATTGCCAAAGCAATCTTGAGAAAGAAGAATGGAACTGGAGGAATCAACCCGCCTGACTTCAGGCTCTACTACAAAGCCACACTCATCAAGACAGTATGGTATCGGCACAAAGACAGATATATAGATCAATGGAACAGAATTGAAAGCCCAGAGATAAATCCACGCACTGATGGACACCTTATCTTTGACAAAAGAGGCAAGAATATACAATGGAAAAAAGACAATCTCTTTAACAAGTGGTGCTGGGAAAACTGGTCAACCACTTGTAAAAGAGTGAAACTAGAACACTTTCTAACACCATGCACAAAAATAAACTCAAAATGGATTAAAGATCTAAATGTAAGACCAGAAACTATAAAACTCCTAGAGGAGAACATAGGCAAAACACTCTCCAACATAAATCACAGCAAGATCTTCTATGACCCACCTCCCAGAATATTGAAAATAAAAGCAAAAATAAACAAATGGAACCTAATTAAAATTAAAAGCTCCTGTACAACAGAGGAAAGTATAAACAAGGTGAAAATACAGCCTTCAGAATGGGAGAAAATAATAGGAAATAAAGCAACTGACAAATAATTAATCTCAAAAATATACAAGCAACTCCTGCAGCTCAATTCCAGAAAATTAAACGACCCAATAAAAAAATAGGCCAAAGAACTAAGCAAACATTTCTCCAAAGAAGACATACAGATGGCTAACAAACACATGAAAAGATGCTCAACATCACTCATTATCAGAGAAATGCAAATTAAAACCACAATGAGGTACCATTACATGCAAGTCAGGATGGCTGCTATCCAAAAGTCTACAAGCAATAAATGCTGGAGAGGGTGTGGATAAAAGGGAACCCTCTTACACTGTCAGTGGGAATTCAAACTAGTACAGCCACTATGGAGAACAGTGTGGAGGTTCCTTAAAAAACTGGAAATAGAACTGCCATATGACCCAGCAATCCCACTGCTGGGCATACACACCAAGGAAACCAGAAATGAAAGAGACACGTGTATCCCAATGATCATCGCAGCACTATTTATAATAGGCAGGACATGGAAGCAACCTAGATGTCCATCAGCAGACGAATGGATAAGAAAGTTGTGGTACATATACACTATGGAATATTACTCAGCTATTACAAAGAGTACATTTTAATCTGTTCTAAATAGGTGGATGAAACTGGAGCCTATTATGCAGAGTGTAGTAAGCCAGAAAAACAACACACCAATACAGTATAATAACACATATATATGGAATTTAGAAAGATGGTAACGATAATACTGTGTGTGAGACAGCAAAAGAGACACAGATGTATAGAACCGTCTCTTGGACTCTGTGGGAGAGGGTGAGGGTGGGATGATTTTAGAGAATGGCATTAAAACATGTATATTATCATATGTGAAACGAATCACCAGTCCAGGTTCAATGCATGATACAGGGTGCTTGGTCCTGGTGCACTGGGATGACCCAGAGGGATCAGATGGGGAGGGAGGTGGGAGGGGGGTTCAGGATGAGTAACACATGTACACCCATGGTGGATTCATGTCAATGTATGGCAAAACCAATACAATATTGTAAAGTAATTAGCCTCCAATTAAAATAAATAAATTTATATTTAAAAAAAGAAAGAGCAATCAAGCCAATAATCAAATCCTTAAGTGAAAATAGATACTAAAAATTAAAGTCTTAAAGATACAAAACTAATAATAAAAGATCCAGAAGCAAAAATTAAAAACCTATAATAAAAATTAAACTCTTAAAAGTACAATATAAAAAACCAAAATCGAACACAAAAATTTTTAAAAATATGTTTTGTTTTTTTTTTTCAAAACAAAGGTTTTTTTTTTTTTTTTAAGAAAGGTAAAAGTAGGCTATAAAAAAAAGTTAAAGGAATAATAAAGAACTATATTAGGACAGTGTGAGGGAAATAAGGAGAAAAAGAAGGGAAGAAAGGAAAAACAATGAAAATATGAATAAAAATTAATTAAAAATAATAAAATTGAAAAACTAAGAAATCATAATAATAAAAAAAATCTTAGAGGAGGTAGGGAGATATATATGTTAATAGTGAGATGAATGTTTGTAATTCCTCCGTTTTCCTGCTCCAATCGAATTTCCTACTCAGAAGGTCCTCCAGTATATATAGAAAGGTCTCTAGGAGCTGTTGTGGGCAGTGTAGAAGTGAGTTTGGTGTTAGATATTCTCTTATTTTGGCTTGTACTTATTCTCAAAGTCTACAGTTGCCCCTCAAGTGCATAGTCTTAGTTTAACTGCAGAATTTTAATCTGTTGCATCTGCCACATCTGGGGCTATTACTCCTTTTCTTTGCTTAAGTTGGCTGCATCTACTTGCAAGTCTCTCTCTCAGTGTCTGATCTCTACCCTGACATGAGAGGGTGAAACTAACCACTTATTTAGGCTCACTTGCTCAGCTGTGCTGTGGAGAGGGAAGGACACTGCAAGCAATTGTTGCTGGCATGCGTAGGAGCACTGGCAGGTTGGACCACACAGGGGTTGCCACAGCCCAATGTGGGTGTGCACCTCCCAGGTCCAAGGAGCTCGGGCTCCTGTGTGCACCACAAGGGCACTGTCCCAGGTCGGCTGTGCATCTCCTCAGGGAAGCTGGTCTCAGGCTGTGACACTCCCAGCAGATATGAGCCATCCAGGGTCCCAGGAAGATGTTGGTAGCGACTGGCAGTCAGCTCACAGTTTGGCAGATGCAGCCTCTGAGGCCGAGATTGCAGCAGTCTCTTGTCTTCTGCCTCTGTCTGTGGCACATCTGCCTCTCTGTCTCTGAGGAGGGCCATAAATGGCAACCAGCTCCACCTCCTTTGGTATTCATTAGGGCACAATCCTTTGTTCTATGAGCACTCCAGGGGTCAGGGTGCAGTGCTAGAGCTTTCTTGAAGGAATGATCCTTTGCTTTTCTTTGTTTCTCTGAAGATCCCACGGTTTGGGTTTTCCCTGTCCCGCCTGTGTTATGTCACATTAGTCCCCCCAGAGTGTCCTCATGGCGTTCAACCCTGGTTCTTTACCTGTGGACCACTGACACAGCCCAAGTCTCCCCACCTGGCCCCCACTCAGTGCTGGTGGGTATGAGCTTGTGAGCTGCTTTTTGGCTGGTGTTTGCCATTTGGCATGACTTCTGTGGCAAATTTTCGTGGTTATGCTTCTCTCCTAAGCTCTCCCAAACTGTGAGAGGGTTTCCTATTGTGTGCAAACTTCTCCTCCACGGCTCCCTCCAAAGGCTAGATCTCCATCCTGAAATCCTTTGTCTCCCTTTTTCTCTTCGTCCTTTATCCTACCTTATTCTAAAGAGATTGGTTTGCTTTTCTGGGCCTCTGGGGTTCTCCACCAGCATTCAGAAGTTGTTCTGTGGGAGCTGCTCTGCATGTAGATAATCTTTTGATATATTGGTGTGTGTGGGGAGGGGGGGGGGGGCGGAATTGGTCTTCCTGACCTATTCCTCTGCATTTTGAAAGTGTGGAGATTTAACCACTGGATGCCCAGGAATATCCCAGTATCCCATCATTTTAGATCAGCAATTCCCAACTCTGGCTGCACACTGAAATCCCCTAGGGAGCATTTAAATTTCCTTAAAATCCTTAGTTCCTAGGCCTTGCTAACAGTTACTTCAGATTTAGGGATGGGCTTAGCCATCATAATTTTTAAAGCTCCCATGGGATTCTGCTGTGGAGTCATTTTTTTAAACCCTGTTAACTTAAAAAATATTCACAACTTAAAGAGCTATGCTTTATTCAGTGAGAATTTTTAAGACTTCAAGCCCAGGAGACAAAATCTCAATTGACCCTGAGAGAATTGCTCCAAGGAGGGAAAGGGAGGAGCCAGGTTATATAGAAGTTTTGCAACAAAGGGCAGGTAAGTCTGACCATCAAAAGATTATTGTTGACTAAAGAAAACCAGATATCCCAAGTTAAGGAAGTTAGCACTTTCCTATGTATGGGAAGATGCAAGAGTCTTTGCCCACTGAAATCACTCCTTTCATATGCACATCACCTATCTGGAACCAGTATCCTGTTTTCATATTCTGAGTTTTCTTTCCTCAGGGTTCACCTGAGAACTGGCTGTAATTCGATGGCTAGTTAATGGCAGGTTTTCTTTCCTTCCTGAGTCCATTCAGGGCTTACCAGCTCACATTGGAGGGCTGCAATCACTGATGACTGTGACATCCTTGTTTACTGATATGGTAGGAATTATTTCATTTCTAATACACTATGTAAGGAACTTTGACATCTCCTGGGGGTTTGGTTGAAAAGACCCAGCTTCGAGGTCAACTGTGAGCCACTAGTAGAAATGGAAGGGTAAGATGCCAATCTCAACAGCTTCACTTATGCAGGCTTTTGCTGCCCCTACTTCTGCAACTCTGAAGGTAAGGGTCTATTTTCTTCAGGTAATCTGGCCTTCAGGTGACCAATTCACTGCAGCATGGCTGTAGGTGCCAGACCATTTTTCTTTTCCCCTCCTCCTACTTAACTCTACTGAATTGCTAAGTCAGGGGTTAGTAGGGCTGGATTGGTGTTTAAAGTGAGGGTTTTGGCCATTTTGGTGAGTTGCTAACTTCTAGGTCTGTCCAAATTAAAATGTTGTTAAAATTTTGTTTGATTGTTTCCTGTTGATCTGTCTCATGTCAGCTTGATTCTTAGACCAGCGGAAGAACAGAGAAAGGTAGAGGAAAATATCTTCTTCCCTGAAAGAATAAATGTACCTCCCAGGTAATTCTAATGTGTCCCCAGGGGTGAGATCTGTGCTCTTCATTAAAAACAGTGCTTCTCAAGCTACAGTGCGCATAGGGGATCTCATCCAAATGCAGATTCACTTCAGCAGGCCTGAGGTGGTGCCTGGAATTTCTATTGCATTCCCAGAGGGAACTGCTGTGGTTCTGGGGATCATAGTTTAAGTGGTGAGGGTTAAAAAATGACATATTTCCTGCAATATCAATAAACAAGAATGTCACAGTTGTCAGTGATTGCAACCCTGAAATACAAGCTGGTGATTCCTAAAGGCACTCAGAAAGGAGAAGAATACCTGCCATCTAACAGCCATCAGATTGCAGCCAGCCACTCCCTGTGGTGAACCCTGAGGAAGTTCAGAATGTAAAAAACAGGATACTAGTCCCAGATAGGCGATGTGCATATGAAAGGAATATAACTGTGAAACACTCACTCCCATAGCATGGATTGCTACTATGCCCTGGCTGGCCTGCTGTATGCCATATTCGGGAGTTGTTGCTCAGGATCTTGCTTTGGACATGTCTAATAACCACTAATGTCTCTGTTGCTGTCTGTGGGCTCTTTCTTATGTCTTGAGTCTGGACAACTACAGAGCTTGCTGACCTGTAGGTGCAGCTATGGATGAAAAAATTTACCAGGCATATGAGCAGTCCATCAAGTCATCAACCACTAAAGCCACTATTGATGGTGAACCCTGAGGGAACTCAGGATGGAGACAAACAAGCTCTCTGTTGCCAAGCGCTCAGCCACTGCAGGCACCCCCAACTGTGCACCCTGTAGGGATTCAGGATGGAGAGAAGCAGGATATTCACCTTGATAACTAAGGTACATATCAAAGGAATGATTTCAATGAGCCCAGACTCTTGCATTCTCCCATACATAGAAAAACACCAAATTAAATAACTGAGAATGTCTGCTTTTCTTTAATTAGCAATAAGATATATATATATATATATATATATATATATATATATATATATATATATATATTTTAATACTCTGACTACTTAGTTTAGTTGCAAAACTCCTATGTATTCTGGCTCTTCTTCCTTTATCTCTTTTGCACAGTCCCTCAGAGTGATTTGAGAGGCTATTTTCTGGGTTTTGGATGAGTGCATGCTGTCATGTCAGTCATGTCTGACTCTGTGCAATCCTATGGACTGCTGCTGAAAGGCTGTTGCTGAACGATAAGACATGGGATTCTTGGCCTCAGGAGGAGACGAATTCAATCTGGGGCCAGAGACGAGGCTGGATCGCTCAGAGCTTTTGTGTAATAAAGTTTTATTAAAGTATAAAGGAGATAGAGAAAGCTTCTGACATAGGCATCAGAAGGGGGCAAAAGAGTACCCCCCTCCTAGTCTTTAGCTGTATGTTATATAGTCACTCACAGTCTGTTAATGAAAAGAAAGGAGTGTCATAAAATTTAGAATGGCACCAGATAATTCATTGACTTGAATCTTATGGAAGGGCAGAATACCAACAAATAGTTTTGTTTACATAGATTAGGGGAACAATACCTGAGTAAGTAAGTTAGGCCATTTGGCAGAACCAACTTGAAGATAGAGTCTGGGGTACATTAACATAGCTTCAGACAACATTTCCATAAGAAAAAGAAATGTATTGGTTAACTCAAGGTTTGAGAGTAGTTAGCTTTAGGTGAGACCAGGTGTCATGGCAACACAGCATTTTAAGAAAAACCTCCTTTTAAATTTGTATAGAGAAGGAAAAACATATCGCTGGTTTTTTTCCTCCTGCCGCTTAAGAGAGAGAAAAATGTCTGGCACTTGCAGCCTCTTTCCTCCATTTGGAGACCCCTGGCCTTCCTGCCTGTTACCCTCTCACTGCCTACCAGGCTTGTATGTCCATGGGATTCTCCAGGAAGAATAATGAGGGTTGCCATACCCTCCTCCAGGGGATCTTCCCAACACAGGGATCAAACACACAACTCTTACCAACATGGGCAGGTGCTACAGGAGGGCTCTTTTCTGGGCTTCAGTCCTCAGAAAATATGCCAAATAAGACAGAATTCTCAATTTTTAGATTGTGCTTTTTTTTTTTTTTCAGACACACCCCAATGATCCCTTTTCCATAAGACTTAGATAAGAATCACAGATGCGACCTCCATCTTGAGCAGACACAGACCCCACCAGACCCCCTGCTAGCCCCCAATCATCAAAATGCTTGTTAACCAAACTTTGCTTAAGATTCTTTCCTTCCCTCAATTCCCTGAACTTTGACCCACGCTCAGCCTGAACCAGCATACAGCCCCTCCTCAACAGCCCCTCCTGACAGCATCCTGGCCTCAGGGTAAAATATCATCTAATGCAAGCCTGATGTTGTCACTCCCCTTCATCCTAAGTCCCTACCCCTGTTCTTTTTATCTTTCTACCTTTAAAGACAACCCCCTCTTTGTCTAATTATTGAGACACAGAGATTTTATGGTCAGAGTGCTTTCCCTCTGCTCCATCCCTTTTCCCTTTCAATAGTACTTTCCCTTCAATAATCCTTTCAAATAAAGTGTCCTTTTATAGATATCAGACATGTTATTTCCATTTGATAGGGGAAATGGAAAAGTTAGGGGCTAGATATTTAGGACAAGTCACCCAAAGGTTGGCATGAGGAGGCTCTAACTGGGGAGGGTCAGAGGGTTAAAGATAGGAAGCAGGGTCCTAAGGACTAGATGGGATGGTGACCTTTTGCCCAAGGTTGGCAAGGAAGAATAGTACTGAGGATCCAGGGGGCTGTGAGAGTTTGGAGAGTCTGCTATCCCAGACTCAGGCCTAGATGTCATTTAAAATGCTCTCACCCCTTCTTCCCCACTCTTCAATTCCCTAGTATTGACTTAAAAAAAAAAAAATAGTCACAACCTAGAAGTTGAGAGTTATGTTTTATTTGGTGACAGTTTTTAGGACTTCAAGCCCAGGAGACAGCATCTCAAGTGACCCTGAGAGAACTGTTCTGGGGGCGGGGGAGGAGTTAGGTTATGTAGAAGTTTGTGACAAGGAACAGGTCTTCTGAGCATCAAAAGATTATTGTTAATTAATGTGAGAAACACGCTCACCAGCCCAAACTCAAAGAATGGACTTGGAGACTTGAAGTGCAGTTGGAAGAAAGGCTTTAATGATGGTCTTGCAAGATTGAGTGTCTGGTGACAGGAACACCCAGAATCATTACAATGAGCAATTTATCACTGGATGCAAAGCCCTCCCCCAGTTCCCCACTGGCTGAGTACTATGGGGTGAACAATCTTGCCGGACGTCACCTAGGTCTATCCCTTCCATCTTCCCTCCCTGACATATTGTTTCCTCCTTTCCTGCATGCCTATTCCCACTCTTACATTTTGAATTCACCAATAGAATGAACCCGTGCAAAAATCCTAGGCATCCTACCCTGTCTTTCAGAATTGAAAGAGACATGTATATTCCAATGTTCATCACAGCACTGTTTACAATAGCCAGGACATGGAAGCAACCTAGATGTCCATCGGCAGATGAATGGATAAGAAAGTTGTGGGTACATATACACAATGGAATATTACTCAGCTATTAACAAGAATGCATTTGAATCAGTTCTAATGAGATGGATGAAACTGGAGCCTATTAGACAGAAAGAAAAACACCAATACAGTATATTAACACATCTACATTGAATTTAGAAAGATGGTAATGATGACCCTATATGCAAGACAGCAAAAGAGATAGAGATGTAAAGAATAGGCTGTTGGACTCTGTGGGAGAAGGCAAGGGTGGGATGACTTGAGAGAATAGCATTGAAACATGTATATTATCATATGTGAAATAGATCGCCAGTCCAGGTTTGATGTATGAGGCAGGGTGCTTAGGGCTGGTGCACTAAGGTGACCCTGAGGGATGGGATGGGGAGGGAGGTGGGAGGGGGGTGAAGGATGGGCAACACATGTACATCCATGGCTGATTCATGTGAATGTATGGCAAAAACCACCACAACGTTGTAAAGTAATTAGCCTCCAATTTAAAAAAATAATTAATTAATTAAAAAAAAACCCAAAGACTCAATTTACACACATTTTTACTTGTAGAACTTACTGACCCCAACATACAACATAGGAGTAATACATATATCAGGAATGAAAACTACTTTTGTCTTTCTCCACTCTCATTTCTAGTTACCTTTCCTTAAAAAGAAAACTTTCCCGTTCCACCAATGAGAGTTTATATTTCATTATCCTCTCCTTTCCTAAATAGTTTTTCCCAATGCCAAGTTCTTTAATTGAAACTTCACACAAAATTTTATATTAGAACTTTTCCCTAATCCCCCTATTGAGTTTAATAATCATGTATTTCCTAGTCTAGATCTGCACTATCTAATAAGGTAGGCATAGCTTCATATAACAATCGAGCACTTGAAATGAGGCTAGTCTAACAAAGAGGTATTGTAAGATATTCATATTTGACATGATATGAAAAACAATGTAAAATATCTTAATCTTTATATTGATTACATTTTGAAATAATAATATGGATATATTAGATTAAATAAAGTATGACCTTAAAGTTAAAAATTTTTTTTTAAAAAAGAAAGAAAAAGTAACAATGTAACAATGCCCAGTGCTTGCTACCATGCTTTTTTGTGTGTTTGGAATACTCACAGGAATCAGAGCTACCTTGGATGGTGGGGTAGATGGGTGAAGAGACAGGTCACTGACCCAAGACTGGAGTCCAGAATGACCCAAGCTGAGGGGAAATAGCAGGGCATGCCTGCCCCTGAGTCATTCCCAGGCCTGAGGCATGTTTCTCTAGGACAGTCAGCAGACCATGAGTGTCGTTTTAGGTGGGGGCAGGAGGCAGGACCCCAGGGTAATCTCTTCCTCTCCAGTCCCTGGTGTTCCAGATGTCCACAACAAAAATATGTTCTATGCTAAAAGACTGAGGGGGTGGGTTGTCTCTGTCCTGTCATGCCTTGCCCTGGGAGAAGGGGGGCTGATGAAATGAAAACATGAATGGATTGTTCATACATCACAGAGCTAATCCTCTCAAGTGCTGATTGCTGATAGAATCAGGAAGATTAAGTAAGAGATCCCAAATCTCAAAGCCAGAGTGATATGAAATTAACATGAAGTTAATTAATACATTTGATTTATGAAAATAATTTTGTCCTATAGAGGAATGAGGTGTTAAAAAATGATGGACTCTGTTTGTCAAATGTGATACATTCCACAAATATTTTCTAAGTGCCATGTTAGAAGAAACACTAGGTGTATGGTAACTGGAAGAGGCACCAAATGGGAGTCAGAGAAGGCCCATAAAGAGGTAATATCAGAGCTGATACCTGAGCAGGTGTTAGTTATGGAAGCATTGGAGCACTGCTTCTCAAGGGCCTGTCTTCTTAGTGAAGACACTGATTCTTAAGACTTATTATCTTACCTGTTACAATAGAGCAGAAGTCCCTGCTCTCACCAAAAGCTCTCTTCTCTATCTGCACGTTGGGTCTTGTCTGTTCTTCCCTTATCATTGTCACTCCTACAATTAAACCCTCTCTCTGCTTAAATGTCAGTTTCAGACTCCTTGGGAAAAGTTGTTTATCATACTGTCTCTACCTTATCAGCACCTGTTCCCTTCTTACCCACTCCAGTCAGGCTTCCATCTCCTCTGTAGCTTTTGTCAAAGTCTCCAAGGATCTCCACACTGTCAAATCTAAAAGGCTCTTACCTGGTTCTTAGCAAAATTTGATGTAGTTTAACATTTCCTCTTTTACATCCATTTTTTTTTTCCGTCCCACCCCATGGTTTGTGGAATCTGGGCCCCCTTCAGTGGAAGCCCAGAGACCTAACAAATGGACTGCCAGCGAATTCCCTCTCTTGGCTTCTTGAAATATAATTTCCTGACTTTTCCTCTATCTGGTGGTTATTTCTCAGTGTCTTTGGATGACCTCACTGTTATACCTGATTTTAAATGTAGGGGGGAACTTGGGTTCTATCCTGTTATCTCCCTAGTCGAAATCATCCATTCTTATGACCTTAAAACCACCATCTCTATGCTGACAACACTTAAATTTACATTTACACCCCTGATCTCTCTCTGAGCATATTTAATTTGTTTGTTATTTATTTTAGTTGCTAAGTCATGTCTGACACTTTTGCAGCCTCATGGGCTGTAGCCCACCAGGCTCCTCAGTCCATGGGATTTCCCAGGCAAGAATACTGGAGTGGGTTGCCATATTCTTCTTCAGGGGATCTTCCCGACCCAGGGATTGAACCCACATCTCCTGCATTGGCAGGTGGGTTGTTTACCTCTGAGTTACCAGGAAAGTCACCTCCAAGTCAACATGTCTAAAGTGGAATTCTTGTCTCAGCAGCTTCTATATCTTCTCAAATTCCTATCTTTCAGTATTACCAAATGGTGCAGTCATCACTTGGTTGCGTCCCCAGTAATCTAAGGGTTACCTTTAATTCCTCTTTTCTTCCCAGTCCCTTACCATTCAAATCTACTACCAAGTCCCATCTTTTTAAATTCTAAAATACTCTTTAATGACCATCACCACCACCCTCCCCCTGGCCACTGAACAGTGACTTCTTTCTTGGAGACCTTCTTTAGCTTTCAAACTGGTGTCCATAAGCCTCAAAGGAATGGAAGGATTATTTTATTTTTATCAAGGTACAGTTACTTTACAATGTTGTGTTAGTCTCAAGCGTACAGCAAAGTGATTCAGATTCCTTCCCATGATAAGTTATTACAAGACACTAGATATAGTTCCCTGTGCTATACAGTAGGTCCCCATCTGATAATTATTTTAAAAACTTAGATCATACCAATTTCTTGCTTAAAAACCCTTCAGTGGTTTCCCATCACCCTTAGAATAAAATCCAAACTACTTTCCACAGTCTCCAACTCCCTGCCCATCTCTGCTGTCATGTCATTCCATCCTCCCCCTTTATTCACATCACTGAGGTCCACTGGCCCACCCTTGCCCAACTGGCCTACCAAGCTCTTTCTTCTTCCATCTTCCTCCAATCTTCCTATGTCTGGTTCCTTTCAGGCACTAGGTTCTCAGCTCACCTGAGAACCTAATGTCTGAAACAGAATAGCTGACTTGTCCTGTTTTGTTTTCTCCACAGTGCTCGTCCCCATCTAAAATTATGTTGACTACTGATTTTATTATATTCTTTTCCGGTCTGCCAATTTAGGATGAAAATTCCCTGAGCGCAAGGACTTGGTTCTGTCTCGTTTGTCATTGTAACCCTAGTTCCAAAAGACAGCGCCCAACACACAGTGGGAAGTCCCGAAGTACCATAGAAAAAAAGACTTTTGTTTCCCAGAGCTCCCAGTCTTCAGCTGGGACATCGGTACCTGGCCTATAGTGGAGGAGATCCAGCTCACGGCAAGAACCCCGAGCTGGTGGGGTGGTGCTGGAAGCGCTCCTGTCTGCAGACGCCCTACATCCTGACCTGCTGTTCTCTCCAGCCTCCTTTCCTCGTCCCTCCATAAAGTCAACATGGCCTGACCGAAGTCTGAAACCTCGGGGTCCCCACCCTCACTTAGGCCAAAGAGAAATGCTCAGAAAGGTGGGTGGGGTAGGTCGATGGCAAAGACTGAGGCACAAGTAATGAAAGTCTTGAGGTCCCCTGTTAGTGATCCAGCTGCCTTAGGGCAGGATCAGCGCCAGGCGGAAGGGCGGAAGGGCGGCAGGGTGGGGCAGTGTGTGCTGGGTGGGTCGATGGGTGCGGCCCTTGGCTCCGCTCCACTCACCTCCCCCCCACCCCCTGCAGCGGTGAGAAGCAGAAGCTGGGCAGCTGATTGTGGCGTGGTAGACCAGACCTGCGACGCACAGTGAGTCTCAGCTTTGCCCGGGTGTGGGTCTGGACCCTAGCGCAGTGTCAATGTGCAACCCATCCCAAGTTCAAATGGAGCAGGGGGCCGAGGGCCTGAACCAGTGACATGTGGCTTCACACCAGTTCACAGAGGTGAGTAGGGCGTCACCCCAGGACACTGCATGGGGGCTGAGAGCATGGAGGTTGGGGAAGTCGAGGAAAGCAGAAATCTGGAGGATTAGGGGTCCAGGGAATAGTTTGGGAAGGGAAGGGATGCGAGGAAGGGAACATTAATCATGTGTCGTTTGTTTTGTTAGTAGTCAGCGTTGGGTGCTGGGAGTAAAGAGATTTCAGGTAACTTCTGATAGAGACTTTTTTGAGTACTCTGGAAAGAAGACAGAGAAAGTTGGCAGAAGCAGACAGAGAGGAAAAATTTACTAATTGGCAGACCTTTGGCAGACCCTAGGAATAGGACAGTGAGTTTACCATCAGATATTTCATCGATCATTTTACTAATAAGTAGCTGGATGGGGTCACACAGAGTCGGACACGACTGAAGTGACTTAGCAGCAGTAGCAGTAGCAGCTGAAGAAGGCAGGCAATGGCAACCCACTCCAGTATTCTTGCCTAGAGAATCCCAGGGACAGAGGAGTCTGGTGGGCTGCCGTCTATGGGGTCGCAGAGTCAGACACGACTGAAACGACTGAGCAGCAGCAGCAGCTGAGTGATTGGAAGTGTAGAAATAACTGTAAAGAAAAAAATACAGGGGCCACAGGAACAAAGAGTAGAGTGTTTGATCTGATTTAGGATGTGGAGAAGACAGCTGAATATTCATTCCAGGACCAGAGAAAAATGGTTAGGTGAAAGGTTGGCAGGTCCTGAGACCAGAGACAGAATGCCTCCACCTTGGAGGTAGTAAAGATGCAGGAAGAGACCAAGGCCAAGAGAGTGATGGGAGAGTGGTCAAGGGGAGGGGAGGCAGGGATTCCAGAACCACCTAAGGCCTGCTGGGCTTGAGTTGGTTGTTTCAAGAGCAGGGGAAAGCCATTGAAGAGTTTAAGTATGATAAATCACAATTGAATTTGTTTTTTAAAAAAGTATTTATTAATAAATGGTAAAATATATAATGGTAAACTTATCATTGTACTTCTAGTGTCTGTCAAAGGCCTGCCAATCAGTAATTTTTTCCTCCCTCCCTATCTGCTTCCCACTGACTTTATAATTTTGTCTTCTTCCCTGAGTACTCAAAAGTCTCTATCAAAGTTACCTGGAATCTCTTTAACCCCAGCACCCAATGCTGAGACTATTAACTGAATAAATGACATGTGATTTATGTCCTGGTGGGCATGGGCAGAATTCAAGGCAATAATTAGAAAGCTATGGTGATAACCCAATCAAAGTGGTGTCCGAACTAGAAAGGTGAGAGTGGAGAAGATGGAATAGATCTTGGAGACGTTTTGGAGGTAGACACCACAAGAATTGGTAATTAACTTGAATTGGCGACATTTTCTGGGAGCAGAGGATGAGAAGGAACAGGAATAATAGTTTTTTTCTCCTGGGGGTAGGTTGCGGGGTGGGTGAGTGGATAAAGCAGATCCTAGATTTTGGACTTAGTCCAAAAACTAAGTGCCTTTGGGCTATCCAAATAGACTGAGCATTAAGCAACTGGAAGATTCAGAACAGGTCTGCCCTGGAGCTATTGATTTAAGAATAATTGACTGTAAACAGAAGTGGGTTTATTAACATGAGAAAGGTTGCCCAGAGAGTAGCATAATGCTAAAGGGGACTGAGGAGGGAGGCCAGAGTGAAGGGAAGAAGAAAAACCTGGCCAGTGTGTCCATTTGTTCCAGAGGCCAAGGGGAAGGTACCATTTAAGGAAACAATGGCCATTATTCTTTTTATGGGAAAAGAATCTAAAAAAAAGAGTGGGTATATGTATATGTATACGTATAACAGATTCACTTTGCTATTCAGCAGAAAATAATACAACATTGTAAATCAATTATACTCCAATAAAAGTTTTTAAAAAGAAAGAGAACAATGGCCAGTAGTCTCAGATACTCGTGAAAGGTCAAGCATGGGAGGACTCTGACCGTGTTTGGACTTGATAACATGGAGATCTTCAGTGGCCTTTATGAAAGCTGTTTCTGTGGGAAAATGGGAGCCTGACTGAACTTGGAGGAATAGTCAGTTGAGATAGTGGAAAAGTGTTGTAGACATCCCCAAAGTAGTTTGCCTGTGAAGAATCAGGAAAGGAATAGGGAGGGAAAAGGGGCTGTGTACCCCAGAAATACCTATCCAGTAGGTAGACCTCTGGTGCCTGTTATGTGCCTACTTTATGTTAGTTGCAGAGTGTAAGTGGTGAATAAAATGGATGGAGTTTTGATAAAACAGATAGGATGACAATTTCTTTTCTTCCATAGTCAAAATACATTAAAACATCTTCAGAGTTAATGAATGATAATTTCTAAATATCATCTTAGATGTAATTCTTTCAGATTTTTTTAAAAAATTGTTTTGAAGTACAGTTGATTTACAATGTCATGTTAATTTCTGCTGTACAGCAAAGTGATTTAATCACACACACACACATATATATATATTCTTTTTTGTATTCTTTTCCATTATGGTTTATCACAGGATATTGTATATAGTTCCCTGTGCTATATAGTAGCACCTTGTTGTTTACTTAGATGTAATTCTTATTCAAATTATCTAGTTGCTCCTAAAATGCCCTTTCCAGTTAGTGTGTCCAAACCAAAATTCAATTTAAGTCTCTTTGAAATTAGAGTTTTCTTTTTCTCTGACTGATCTTTCATTCTTCATATTAACTTTTGCCTTGTAGACTATTCCTCCTTGTGGACTTATTGGATTGCTTTCTTGTGGTATTATTTCAGTTCTGTTCAGTTCAGTCGCTCAGTCATGTCTGACTTTTTGTGACCCCATGGGCTGCAGCATACCAGGCCAACCTGTCGATCACCAACTCCCAGAGTTTACTCAAACAATGTCCATTAAGTTGGTGATGCCATCCAACCATCTCATCCTCTGTTGCCCCCTTTTCCTCCTGCCCTCAATCTTTCCCAGAATCAGGGTCTTTTCAAATGCATCAGTTCTTCCCATCAGGTGGCCAAAGTATTGTATTTTCAGCTTCAACCTCAGTCCTTCCAATGAATATTCAGGACTGATCTCCTTTAGGATGGGCTGGTTGGATCTCCTTGCAGTCCAAGGGACTTTTGAGAGTCTTCTCCAACACCACAGTTCAAAAGCTTTAATTCTTCAGGGCTCAGTTTTCTTTATAGTCCAACACTCACATCCATACATGACTACTGGAAAAAATATGACTTTGATTAGACACACCTTTGTCAGCAAAGTAATGTCTTTGCTTTTTAATAAGCTGTCTAGGTTTGTCATAACTTTTTTTCCAAGGAGCAAGCGTCTTTTAATTTCATGGGTGAAGTCACCATCTGCAGTCATTTTGGAGCCTAAGAAAATAAAGGCTGTCACTGTTTCCATTGTTTCCCCGTCTATTTGCCGTGAAGTGATGGGACCGGATGCCATGATCGTAGTTTTCTGAATGTTGAGTTTTAAGCAAAACTTTTCACTCTCTTTTTAAACTCTTTCACTTTCCTCATTATGATTTAGCTTGATCTAAATTATTATATACTGATTCTCTCTAAAGATCTTAAAGCTAATTGAATCCCTGATTTGGGGTAAGGATGTCTCAAAGGTACTATCCGAAGATACATCTGGCTCCCACCTTTGATGACATTAGGTGTGGCCCTTGAATTAGGGGAGAGAAAAGCCTCATTGATCTATTTGAACTTATACTTCAGCTTTATTGTCAGAAAGTAGTTTGTAATTTTACCTTGGATTCATCCAGATGTCCCCCTCCCCACTAATCATTCACTTTCATTTAAACAAATACTAATTTTTCCCTAATCAAAAGTCCCTTAGAGGTTGTACATTGGTTTTCCATTTCCACCATTCCTTCTGTATGTATTAGTTTGTACTCTTCTGTAAAGTAGGATTTTTCTTAAACAACTGGAATTTTTTGGTGAATTTGAAATAATACTACTTTCCTATCAGATAGAACATATGCTTAATTTTTCACTTCAGTTCGCAATGTTCAGAGCTGGGATAATAGCTGACCCATTGTCACTTTTGGTTCATGAATTTTCATAGATTTAATCTATTAAAATCAACAATTGTTCTTTTTGATTCTCAAACTGTTACAAATTTGGCCAGTGGGAACCCCTTCTGTGCTGCTTTTTAAACATTTAAAAAATTATGGTAAAATCTGTATAACATAAAAATACCATTATACATAGTGATGTTTATATAGTTCAGTGGGATTAGACACATTCACATTACTACTTTCTGTCTCCTTGAATTTGACTTCCTTTAGTATCTCATGAATAGAATCATATATCATTTTTTTGACTGGCTTATTTCACTTGGCTTAATGTCTTAATGTTGAAGCCAGTGTCAGAATTTCCTTCCATTTTAGGACTGAATGATATTCTACTGTATGCATATATCATATTTTGTTTATCTGTTGATGGACACTTGGCTTGCTTCCACATTTTGGTTATTGTGAATAATGCTGCTTGAATATGTGTGTACAAGTATCTATTCCGGTCCTTGCTTTTGAGTGGGTTGCCTTTAGGCTCTTTTGATAATGTCTTTTGATGCAGAAAAGTTTTAAACTTCGATGGTCAATTTTGTCTATATTTTCTTTTGTTACCTGTGCCTTCAATATCATCTCTTAGAAATTATTGCCAATCCAATATCATGAAACTTTTCTGTTTTTTTCCCCCAAGAGTTTTATAGTTTGGCTCTTACATTTAGATTTTTTATCCATTTTGAGTTAATTTTGTATGTTTTTTTAAAAATTTTTTAAACCCTTGCCTGAGATCAACATGTACACACTGCTATATTTACTTATTTATATCATTTATTTATTTATTTTTGACTGTGCGGGGCCTTCACTGCTGCATGTGGGCTTCCTCTAGTTGCAGAGAGCAGGGGCTACTCTCCAGCTGCGATCGTGTCTCTGGTAGTGGAGCACAGGCTCTAGGCCTACTGACTTCCGTAGTTGCAGCACAGGGGCTCAGTAGTTGTGGCCTGGGGACCCTGGCACATACAAGCTTCAGTAATTGTGGCTTGTGGGCTCCATACTGCGGGCTCAGTAGTTGTGGTACACGGGCTTAGTTGCTCTGAGGCATGTGGACTCTTCCCAGACCAGAGGTCAAACCCAAGTCCCCTGTCTTGGCAGGTGGATTCTTATCCACTGTGTCCACCACCAGGGAAACCCATGTACATGGTCTTAGGTAAGGGTCCAACTTCATTTCTTTCCATGTGGATATCCAGTTATACGAGCACCATTTATTGAAGAGATTGTCCTTTCCCCTATTGGATGGTCTTGTCATCTTTTGACAATCATTTGACCATATATGTAAGTATTTATTTCTTGGTTTTCTTCCTTTCTGTTGGTCTATCCTTAATGCCAAAAATACTGTTTTGATTCTGTAGTTTTATAGTAAGTTTTGAGTCAGGAAGTGTGAATTTTCCAATTTTGTTCTTTCTCTTCAAGATTATTTTTGGATATTTGGGACTCCATATAAATTTCGGGATGGATTTTTCTATTTGTGCAAAAAGTAGATTTTGACAGGGATTTTATTAAAACTGTATATTGCTTTGGCTATATTATTTCTTCACCCTTTTTCTATGTCTTTAATTTCCTTCAGCAGTATTTTGTTTTCAGTGATTATGTTGAACTCTGGTTATTTCTAAGTAATTATTTTTGAAATTTTATTTATTTCTAGCTGCACTGGGTATTTCTCTAGTTACAGTGTGTGGGCTTCTCATAGCAGTGACTTCTCTTGTTGCAGAGGACCAGTTCCAGGGCACTCAGGCTTTAATAGTTGTGACTTCTGGGCTTAGTTGCCTTGTGGCACATCCCTTCCTGGACCAGGGATCAAACCTGTGTTCCCTGCATTGGCAGGCAGATATTCCTAACCACTGAAGCACCAAAGAAGTCCCTAAGTAATTATTTTTGAGGCTATTGTACATTGTTTTCCTACTTTCATTGTTAGGTTATTCATTGCAGCATATAGAAACAGTGAATTTTTGTGTGCTGAATTTGTATCCTGGTAGTTTGCTTAACTTATTTATTGGTTCTAACAGGTCTGTATGTCTATAATCTTTAGGATTTTCTACATGTAATGTTGTATCATCTGGGAACAGAGATAGTTTTACTTTTTTTCCCGTTTGGATGCCTTGTATTTATTTTTCTTTCCTAATTGCTTTGGCTGGAACTTCCATTGCTATGTGAATAGAAGTGATGGAGGCAGGCAACTTTGTCTTTTTTCTGATCTTAGAGGGAAAGCATTCAGTCTTTGACCATTTACTGTGATGTTAGCAGTGGGTTTTTCATGTTGAATTTTTTTATATCCCTAGTTTCTTTTAGTTTCTTTTTCTTTTTTTTAAATCATGAAAGGGTATTGGATTTTTCAAATGCTTTTTCTGCATCAGTTGAGATGATGTGGGTTTTTTCACTTTTATTTTACTTATGTAATATATTACATTGATTGCTTTTTGTATGTTGAATCAGCCTTGCATTCCTGGATAAATTCCTCTTGGTCATTTTGTATAATCTGCTTAATATGCAGGTGGATTTGTTTTGCTAGGGTTTGCTTTTTTTTTTTTTTTTTGAGAATTTTTGTACCTATATTCATAAAAATGTTGGTTTATAGTTTTCTTTACTTGTGATATCTTTGTCTAGCTTTGGTATCAGGGCAATGCTTAGCTCATAGAATAGATTAAGAAGTAATCCCCCTTTTTCAGTTTTTTTTTTTTTAGCTGCATTGGGTCTTAGTTGTGGCACTTGGGATCTTTGTTGCATCACACAGGATCTCTAGTTGTGGAGCGTGGTCTCAGTAGTTGCAGTACATAGGCTTAGTTGCCCTACAGAGTATAGATAATTCCCTAACAAGGGACTTAACCCGGGTCCCCTGCATTGTATGGTGGATTCTTAGCCAGTGGACAATTTCTGTATAATTGGTAGTAATGCATGGAAACTACCCTGATGCTGGAAGGGATTGGGGGCAGGAGGAGAAGGGGACGACAGAGGATGAGATGGCTGGGTGGCATCATCAACTCAATGGACATGAGTTTCAGTAAACTCCAGGCGTTGGTGATGGACAGGGAGGCCTGGCGTGCTGTGATTCTTGGGGTTGCAAAGAGTCGGACACGACTGAGCGACTGAACTGAACTGAACTGAACTGAACTTTGGGTTAATTTTATCCTTCTTCTAGTTCCTTAAGGCATAAAACTAGGTTGTTGGTTTGAGATCTTTTTAAATTATAAGCATTTACAGTTATAAATTCCCTCTTAGCATTGCTTTTGCTGAACCTTGCAAGTTTTTTAGTTTTGTTTTCATTTTCGTCTGTCTTAAGTATTTTCTCATTTCCCGTGTGATTCCTTTTTTGACCTATTGGTTGTTTAAGAGTATGTTGTTTAATTCCATAAATTTGAATATTTTCCAACATTCTTGCCATTATTGATTTCTGTCTTTTAAAATCTCTTGAGCCTTAATTTGTGACTTGACATATGATCTATTCTGAAGAAGAATGTACCATGTGCATTTGAGAAGAATGTGTATCTTGTTGTTGAGTAGAGTGTTCTGTATATGTTTGTTTTATCTAGTTGGTTTATGTGTTGTTCAACTTCTGTTTCCCTACTCATCTTCCGTCTGGTTGTTCTATTTATTATTTAGAGTGAGATATTGAAATCTCCAACTGTTACTTAGAACTGTTTATTTGTCCCTTCAAATCTGTCAGTTTTGGTTTCAGATACTTTGACCTATCATTAGGTGTAAATCTTTATAATTATGCATCCTTTTGCTGTGTTGAACCTTTATTAATATACTGATATATAATATCCTTTGTCTCTTGCAACCTTTTTTGATTTAAAGTCTATTATATTTGATAGCCACTAGTATAGCCATGCCAACTCTTTTGTTTACTATTTCCATGGAATATCTTTTCCCATCTTTTCACTTTCAGCCTATTTTTATCTCTGGATCTAAAGTAGTCTCTTGTAAACAACATATAATTATACCATGTTTACTTGAATCCATTCTTCCAACCTCTGTCTTGATTGGAGAGTTTAAGCTGTTTATACTTAAAGTGTTAATGATAAGGAGGGACTTCTGTCATTTTGACTTTGTTTTCAGAATACATTTAGCTTTCTTGGCCCTTGTTTCCTGTATTATATTTTTTTGTATTTAGTTGATTGTTTTGTTTTGTTTTTTGTAGTGAAACTTTAATTCCCTTCTCATTTCCTTTTGTATGTATCATTTAACTATTTTCTTTGTGTTCACTGTAGGGATTAAATTTGACATCCCCAAATTATACCATACTAATTTGAATTTTTACCACTTTAATGTGATTAAAATAAAAGCTTGATCCAGTACTGTCCCCATTCCAATTCAGTTATTAATGTCACAAAGTTACATCTTTATGTATTAAGAGTCCAAAAGTACAAAGTAGTCACATTTTTTATGCATTGGTATCTAAGAAAACTGTCTTCCTTCATCCTCACTCTCACAACACTTATGACATCAGATATGTGGGTTTTCTGCAGCAGGAAACTAACTGCCTGGAATTAGTGCCCAGTCCTTCAGGTTAAGGGCTTAATCCCATAGACTGTCCTCTACCATTTATTTCCTCTTTTCTTTAATATTTATTTTTAAATTAAAAAAATTTTATTTATTTATGCTATTTAATTTTGGCTGTGCTGGGTCTTTGTTGCTGTGTGGGTTTTTCTCTAGTTGCAGTTTGAGGGCTTCTCATTGAGTGGACTCTCTTGTTGTGGAGCACAGGCTCTATGGAGCTCAGGCTTCAGCAGTGGTGACGCATGGACTCACCAGTTGCAGCGCCTGGACTCTTGAACACAGGCTCAGTAGTCGTGGTGCACAGGCTTAGTTACTCCATGGCATGTGGGATCTTCTCAGCCCAGAGATCAATCCCATGTCTCCTGCATTGGCAGGTGGGTTTTTTTCTTTTTTCTTTTTTTTTTTAACCACTGAGCCACAAGGGAAGCCTCATTATTTTTATTTGTTTGGCTGTGCTGGGTCTTAGTTGTGACATGCAGGATTTTTAGTTGAGGCATACAAGATCCTCTAGTTACAGCAAGGTCCTCTCGTGAGACCTTGATTTGTGGCATGGGAACTCTCAGTTGCAGCATGTGGCATCTAGTTTCCTCACCAGGGATGGAGCCCAGGCTCTCTGCATTGGGAGCATTGAATCTTAGCCATGGGACAACCAGGGTAGTCCTTACCCCCTGATTCAGACAACAATCACAAGTCCAGGTTGTCACCTTGGCTTCTGACCAACTGTCTGTAAATTGGGACCAGTTTCTATGACCTCCTCCTGAGGTCTGATAATTTTCTAGAGCAGCTCACAGAACCCAGGCAAAGTTTATTTACTATTGCTGATTTATTACAAAATGATACCTTAAAGATACAATTGAACAGCCAGATAAAGAGCTACATAGAGGGTGAGGTATGGAAGATGGGCATAGAGCTTCCATTCCCTCTCTTAGGTAGGGGCATAGAGCTTCCATTCCCTCCCTATCTCCTAGCACCTCCATATGTTCAACAACCCAGAAGCTCTCTGAGCTCTGTACTTTGGGGATTTTTATGAGACTTGATCATGTAGATATCATCAATTATTATCATAATTATTTATAATCATCAATTATTAATTCATTTTCTAGGCCCTCTCTTGTCTCTGGAGAAGGAGGGATAGGGCCCAAAAGTCCAAGCTTCTAATGATGACTTGGTCTTTTTGGTGACCAGCCCCTATCCAAGTCACCAAGAGTCACCACCTCATTAGAATGAAAGATGCTCTAATGGTAATAAACTCTTCTAGCATTTATCTGGGAATGACTTAATATCTCCTTCATATTTGAAGGACAGTTTTGCCAGTTATGAGACTTGTGGTTAGACAGTTTCTTTCAGCGTTTTGAATATATCAACCCACTGCCTTTTGGCATCCAAGGTTTCTAATGAGAAATCTGTTAAGAATCTTATCTGGGATCCCTTATATGTGATGATTTACTTTCTTACTGCTCTCAAGATTCTCTTTGTCTTTAGACAGTTTAATTATAATGTATCTCAGTATGGATTTCCTTGATTGCTTTTATCTTACTTGAAGTTCACTGAGCTCTTTGGAAGGCTATGTGCATGTCTTTCATCACATTTGAGATGTTTTCACCCATTATTTTTTCAAGCGGTCTCTCTGCTCCTTTCTCTCTTCTGGGATTCCTACAATGCATATGTTGATCTGCTTGATGTTGTCCCACAGGTCATTTAGGCCTTCATTTCAGTTTTCTTCAATATTTTTTTCTTCTTGTTACTTAACTTGACAATTTCAATTGTCCTATCTTCAAAGTGGCTGATTCTTCTGCCTACTCAAATCTGCTTTTGAATCCCTCTAGTCAGTTTTATTTTAACTATATTTTTAAGCTCCAAAATTTCTTTTTAGTTTATTTTTAGGTTTTCTGTCTCTTTATCAGAATTGCCATTTTGTTCATACATTAGTTTTATGACTTTGTTCACATCTTCTTTTAGCTCTTTGAGCATCTTTAAGACAGAAAGCTATTTTAAATTCTTGGTGTAGGAAGTTCACCATCTGGCCTTTCTTAGACATTTATTTATTTTTTTCCCCTTTGAATGGGTCATAACATTCCTGTCCTTTTATGACTCATGAGTTTTTTTTTTTGTTGTTGTTGTTGAAAGCAGGACATTTGAATCTTATGATGTAGGAACTCTGGAAATCAAATTCTTCTTCTTCCTCAGGGTTTCCTGATTTTGTTTACAGTTTATTTAAGTTGGTGTATGTTGTCTCTGTGACAGCATCAGCCCGAGAGGTAAGCTTAAGGTTTCCCAGATATTTTATGAGTCTGGATCTTTTCTTACATATGTATGGTGACTTTCTAAGTTTTCTATATATGTTGTTGCTTTTGAGTATGTGTGTGTGTGTGTGTGTCTGTGTGTGTGTACTCAGCTGCTTCAGTCGTGTCTGACTTTTTGCGACCCCAAGGGCTGTAGCAGACCAGGCTCCTCTGTCCATGGGATTCTCCAGGCAAGAATACTGGAGCGGGTTGCCATTTCCTCCTCTAGGGTATCTTCCCGACCCAGGGATTGAACCCTTGTCTCCTGTGTCTCCTGCATTCCAGGCAGATTCTTTACCCACTGAGCCACTTAAGAAGCTTCTGAGTATACTAGTTCTTAAATGTATGGTTCCCAAAAGGTGAAAAAGAGAAAAATGAAGGGAGAAAACAACAGATGCCAGGGACTTCCCTGGCAGCCCACTGGTTAAGACTGTGCCTCCACTGCAGGGGGCACAGTTTCCATCTCTGGTCTGGGAACTAAGATCCCAGAAGCCATGCAACATGGCCAGAGAGAGAGAGAGAGGTGGCAGTCCTTTGAAATACCCTGTAGGTTCTGTCATTTGGAGGGGGAGAGGTTTGTGACGATTGCAGTGGGAGTTGCAACAATGGCTTCCCACCGCTGTCTGCACATGATCAGAAGCAGCAATTAGTGATTAGAACACAGATTACCCATGATTTGGAACCCAAGGTTTTCCTTGCCCACTCTGACTCCCACAAGCTGAGGCAGGCTGCTCCAGAAATGTGTGCACAGCTTCCTGGTATGGGACCCGGATGTTTGGGGATAGCTACTAGCTACCTAAGAGCTCAAACTGACTGTAATTAACTTCAGTATACCTTTCCCAACTTCCCTTGAAGTCACAAGCATTTAATAGACTCCATTGTTCCCAAGTAATTACATCAGGCAAATTCTGCCATCAGGGACGTGAATTCCTGGTGCTTCCTAGTCAACTATCTTCCCTGGTGTCACTTCAGCTGTGTCCATTTGACACAGTCCTAATTATCTTGGGAAGTTCCCTTATTTTCTGGCACAATAAGAAGCACCAGGTTCACTTATTCATTCTTTGTTCCAGACTTGAAGTCAGGAAATTCTCCTAACTCTTCCTTTCAATAAGGAATGGAATTGAAGGCAAAAATCTGAGCATGAGGGATTTGTGCTTGTATAAAACATTTCCTATTTCAATATAGCATTATTTTTGTTTATGATTTTTATAATTTCACTTATGCTGAAAATCCAGATTCTCACAATATTGTGTTAAAACCTTTTTATTGTGATAAATAGCACTCAAACAGAAAAGTGAATGTAAGCGCACAGCTTAATGGATTATTACAGAATAAAGACCTTTGAAACATTGTTAGCACCAGGGAAGCCCCTATAGTTTCCCTTATCATTGTCTCCTCGCCTCCCTCCCCTCTATTATTACTCATAGCCTATTGTCTGGACATAACTTCTTTGAATTCCTCTGTCTGCCCTGTGGTGTTCCTGTAATTGGTAAAAGCTGCAATTACTGACTTTCTTGTTTTGTTTTCCTTTTTTTTTTTTATTTTTTAATTTGTGCTTGAATGTTGTTAATTTTTCCTTGATTTTCAACAGCACTTTTCTGGTGAATTTTCTTTCTCTTTTGAGAAGTTACACTCTTCCATTTCTGTTTTGGTGTTTTAGTATCTTTTGTGGATACTGTATTTTAATCATGTTTTGGTTTTCATTTTGAATGGATTGGTCTTTTCTGGAGAGATATTGGGGTTGTGTTCCCAGTTTCTCAGCTCAAGAGCTATGTCTATTGGAACTGTAATTGACATCTTTAAAAAATATGATTCTTGGATCCTGTCCTGTTTCAAGAAGCCCTACCACCAATCTCTTCTCTTTTCCCTTAATATCAGTCAGTCAAGGAATACTGCCCTTGACTTCCAAGACAATCCCTGACATTTTTAAACAGTGCTGTTAAAAGTCTTCCCCTTTTCTTTACTTCCTCCAGTGCTTGATCTCAGACTTAACCATTGCATTCCTACTCAAATGAGAGCCTCTCCCCCCCCCCCCCCAAATTAGTACCTCTAAAATTATTAAATTTATTTTTGGTTGTGGTGGGTCTTTGTTGCAGCACACAGTCTTTCTCTGGTTGTGGTGAGTGGGCTCCTCCTTGCAATGACTTCTCCTGCTGGAGCACGGGCTTTAGGAGAGGGGGCTCAGTAGTTGTGGTGCACAGGCTTACCTGCTCTGCAGCATATGGGATCTTCCTGGACCAGGGATCCAACCCGTGTCCCCTGCATTGGCAGGCGGATTCTTAACCACTGAACCACCAGGGAAGTCCTGAGAGCCTCTTCTGTAGGAAAATATTTGTGAATAGTTTCTAAGTTTTGCCAAAGCCAAGACCTTTCTGAATCCTCCATTCTTCTTACCTTTATGGTTTTCTGAACCTGTTCTGCTAGTTTGGGATGATCTTTCACCCTCACACTTAAACATAATCTGGAATTTGAGAGTTTTCTCAGAGTCTTAGCTGAAAGTACAGGTTGTGGACTATTTAACTTGCTCTTTGTACTTTTTATTGTCAGGCTAGTGTAATCTCCTCAGTTCTGTCTTGTCTCAACAGAAATTTGAAGCGACAGACATTAAAGCCCTCGGCATGTCACAGCTCTTGGACAGACAGTGTTAATAGCTCTTGGGTCTCGAGCAGACTGTGTTATAGCTCTTAAACAGATCAGTGTTACAGCTCCGTGTTACAGCTCAGTTTTATTTAGAAAATAGCAGGAAAATACATCCTTGAGGTGTGAGGGCATGCTGACCCAAAGATGTAAAGAGAAGAGAGAGCCCAGGCCATTTGGCTCCTCTTTTTGTATGTTTTTTTCCTCTCCCCTGGGCCTGCCCTATGTAAATTGGGCTAGCCACGAGTGCTGTTTGTTCTACCTGAGGTCCTCACTCCACTCCTCGGACCTTCCTTTGAACTTCTTTTGTTCTATTTTCATGGCCTTTTCCTTTCCTTGTCTTCTACGCACTGCCATTCTGGACTCCTGTTTCCTATTCTAACTACCTAACATTAGGAAATAAAACTAAAAGCATGCCGAGCAGGTAGAGTGGCACGAGTCACTTCTAGGCTCCCACCATGCTTCTATCAGCCAAACTGGCATTTTATTTATTTATTTGCCACACTGCATGGCATGTGGAATCTTAGTTTCCTGAAGAGAGATCGAACCCAAGCTCCGTGCAGTAGAAGCTAGGAGTCTTAACTACTGGATTGCCGGGAAGTCTCTCAGACTTGCATTTTTGAAAACCCAAACTGGAGAATGGCCTGAAGGTGGGGTGATTCAGGCAAGAGATAATGAAGGCTTGGATTAAGGTGGGGTCTGGAAATGGGGACATGAGGAAGTGTGGTTTAAGCTATGGTGAATCTCTCCTGACTTTCTTTCTCCAAGAATGCTGAGAAGTCAGTGTCCAACTTGACCATGTCTTCATCTCCTGGAAGCAGTGAAATGCACACCTCTTGGAACCATAGTCCATTAGGCATTCAACACATCCCTCAGTGCACAGAGCTGCAGAGGATACCCTTGGCTTCTGCTGAGGCACCCAGGCAGAATTCCAGTGAAATGGGGCCACAGTTCAGTATGGCCTGACCACCGTGTGAGCTACTGCCCCCAGCTGACTTTCACCCCTTCCCAGGTGATTTTCACTCAAGGAATGTCTTCTTGCAGCCAGGAATGATGATTTTCAAGGGACCACTGATGATGCCCTTAGGAGAACCCAATATTCCGGGGATGGCTTTGACCTTTGGTGGGAATCTAAGGATGCCACCAGCCTCACCTCCCAGTGGAATCCCAATGATGTCCTACATTAGAATGCGAACAATGTCTTATCCTGGCCTCTCAACAGTATCTTCTAACAGAGACCCTTTATCACCTAAAACGTTATTAAATCTGTCAGGTAGTTAGAATAGGAAACCGGAGTCCAAAATGGCAGTGGCTAAAAGAGAAGAAAGGGAAACGTCCTAAAAATAGAACAAAGGAAGGTCAAAGGAAAGTCCAAGGACTGGAGTGAGGACCTAGGTAGAACAAACAGCACTCGTGGCTAGCCCAGTTTGCATAGGGCAGGCCCAGGGGGAGGAGAAAACATTAAAAAAAGGAGCCAAAGGGGCAGGGCTCTCTCTTCTCTTCATGTCTTTGGGTCCCTCACGCCTCAAGGATTGATTTTCCTGCTACTTTCTAAATAAAACTGAGCTGTAACATGGAGCTGTAACACTGATCTGTCTAAGAGCTATAACACAGTCTGTTCGAGACCCGAGAGCTATAACACGGTCTGTCCAAGAGCTGTGACACACTGAGGGCTTTAATGTCCGTCGCTTCAAATTTTTATTGAGATGAGACAGAACTGAGGAGATTACACTCACCTAACAAATCCAACTGTGCCTTCCCCTGAGGCCCAAGAAATGGTCCCTTCTATGGCTCAGATGTTGCTTCCTAGAGAGTCCCACAACTTTGGGATGCCCCCTGGTGGATCTCTATTATTGCTGGTTTTGGAATCCCAGGGCTCCTTTGTGAACCAGCCAGTTTCCCAGGAAGACCCCTTCCTACTTAAGCAGCCCATACCTGCTCCACAAAGAGCAGAGCAGCAATACTCTGGGGCCCAGGAAAAGGCTCCCAGGAGGAGATCCCCAGTTTCAAGGCTTTACCGCTGCAACTATGAGAACTGTGAGCAAGCTTACCCTAAGCACTCCCACCTCATGAGTCACCAATGAAAACACACAGGTAAATGAGGTCTTAGACATGTGGGGTGGGTGGAGAAATCTCTGGGTTTTAGATTTCTGGGGGACCCCTGGTTTGTAATGGTTTGGAATTAGCCTGTCATCCTTAAAGGTTGGGATCAAACTCTGTTGGCCCCACTGACCTCCTTTCCCACAGTCTGGTATGCCTGTGCTGAGATGATGGAGACTGCTAGTTATGCCGTCTCCTCACTGCTTTCCTGCACGTTTCCTTCTGATTCGTCAACATTGACGGCTCTGCTTTATCAAGTCAGACCCCTTTCTTCCTACCTGCCAGCCTGTTCCTCTAAATTCCTTCTCTCCCTTGTCATTCCCCAGATGAACGGCCCTATAAATGCACATGGGAAGCCTGTACATGGTCCTTCTTCTGTTCTGATGAACTTGGAAGACATACACCCTCGGATACAAACATCGACCACAAAAATATGACCAGTGCTGCTGACAGTTCATGAGATCTGACCATCTCAGGCAAAGGACTCATATGCGGATGCCAAGATCTCCAGACCCACCAGCTGACAATGGGTGTATGGCTGGTCCTCCTCCTACTCCTGGCCTTTAGGTCAATCTGCTCTTCCCCTCATTTTGGCTTCTCCACCCAGATCCTGCCTGCCTCTGACCAGCTAGTCTCTTTGGTGGGTGTAGGCTTTGATGAAGACACTAAGATTATGAGGCAATGGTGAAGCCCATATGCGCGCTGGACCCAGTCAGAGCTCCTCAGAAACTATTGGATGTCCTCACATTTCTGGGGCCACCTACTTGTGCCAAGTTCATCCGCATGGGAAGATGGAGCAAAGTAAAGAATGGGAGCTTTATTCAAAAGCTCTTTATCTTATGTCACTCCCAGCTTGAAACCCTTTAGCGACTCTACTTTGCCTATTACACAAAATCCAAGTTCCTTATCTTGGTCTTTGACAGCTTCCAGAGCCAGTTCAGTTCAGTTCAGTCACTCAGTCATGTCTGACTCTTTGCGACCCCATGAATCAAGCAGCATGCCAGGCCTCCCTGTCCATCACCAACTCCCGGAGCTTACTCAAACCCATGTCCATTGAGTCGGTGACGCCATCCAGCCATTTCATCCTCTGTTGTCCCCTTCTCCTCCTGCCCCCAATCCCTCCCAGCATCAGGGTCTTTTCCAATGAGTCAACTCTTCGCATGAGGTGGCTAAAGTATTTGAATTTCAGCTTCAGCATCAGTCCTTCCAATCAACACCTAGGGCTGATATCCTTTAGGATGAATTGGTTGGATCTCCTTGCAGCCCAGGGGACTCTCAAGAGTCTTCTCCAATACCACAGTTCAAAAGCATCAATTTTTCGGTGCTCAGCTTTCTTCACAGTCCAACTCTCACATCCATGCATGACCACTGGAAAAACCATAGCCTTGACTAGATGGACCTTTGTTGGCAAAGTAATGTCTCTGCTTTTTAATATGCTGTCTAGGTTGGTCATAACTTTCCTTCCAAGGAGTGTCTTTTAATTTCATGGATTCAATCACCATCTGCAGTGATTTTGGAGCCCAGAAAAATAAAGTCTGACACTGTTTCCACTGTTTCCCCATCTATTTCTCATGAAGTGATGGTACCAGATGCCATGATCTTAGTTTTCTGAATGTTGAGCTTTAAGCCAACTTTTTCACTCTCCTCTTTCACTTTCATCAAGAGGCTCTTTAGTTCCTCTTCATTTTCTGCCATAAGGGTGGTGTCATCTGCATATCTGAGGTTATTGATATTTCTCCCAGCAATCTTGATTCCAGCTTGTTCTTCTTCCAGCCCAGTGTTTCTCATGATATACTCTGTATATAAGTTAGATAAGCAGGGTGACAATATACAGCCTTGACATACTCCTTTTCCTATTTGGAACGAGTCTGTTGTTCCATGTCCAGTTCTAACTGTTGCTTCCTGACCTGCATACAGGTTTCTCAAGAGGCAGGTCAGGTGGTCTGGTATTTATTCCCATCTCTTTCAGACTTCCAGAGCCAGATTATGTTCAAATCCTGAATTTACCACTTACTAGCCATGTGAACTTGGGAAAGGTTTTTGACTATTATGCCAAGTTTCCTCTTCTGATAAATGAGGAAAACAGTATCAGACTGTTTTGAACACGTCTTATGTACAATATCAGATACACTCTGGCACTCACTACCCATATATCCAGTTTGTCTCCTCCCATAATTTCCAAACTTGGATGAAATGCTCTCCACAGGACATGGGATCTGACATCTGAAGCAGCCACTAGCAACCCAAGAGTGTGGGAGAGTAAATGCTCCAGGTGTAGTGTTTGATGATTGGGAGCTGGGGAAAATCCAAGCAGATAAATAACCTCTTCTTCACTCCCTTCCCTGAACTGGTGCAAGATTTCTCCCAGCAGGGAGACCATTTCTCCCAGTGGGGAGACCTCCCAGGCAGCCAGTGTACACAGCTTCTGTGCCTCTTCCAGGCTTGTCATGAAGCAGACTCAGTGTGCTGTCACCTTGCATTACCTCCCATTATTCCTTACCTTGGTTCCCTTTTCTCATCCTCAATGCCCTGGGTTTTTGTCACCCAAATAAAACATTGATACTTAGTTCATGTTCCAGGCTCTGTTTTCTAGGTGACTTGCAGGTGGAGGACATTAGACTGGGACAGAGAAGGATGAACCCCACTGTAAGTTCCCCTCTGCCCACCACCAAGCCCAGGTACCTGGACTCCTAAATATCAGCTATCACAGGGCCTGTCCTGCCCTGCCCCTCCCCTGGGGTTAAGGACATAATGACTCCCCTGGCAACTCAACCACAATTAGTTCAGAGCCTCATTTCTGGACCTCAGCTGGCTGTTTTACTGACCACCAAACTAACAGGAACTGGCCTAAGTCCTCAAGTAGCAGAGCTGGAATCCCAACCAGTAGCTGTCCACTTCAGAGGTGGATCTCTTACCTTAAAGGTGATATCTTCTACAGGTGTCTCCTGAGCCCAGCACTGCCAGGAGATGGCCACAGTGAAATGAGTCAAGTCTGGTTCCTGTGGCCCAGGGACCATCTTGGTCTAGGGGCTGAGAGGTCCACCTTGGTGCAGTGGCCATGGAGAGGAGGAATACCTGAGGAGGGAAGGTCAAAGACTTTCTGGAGGAGGTAACCCTCGAGCTCAGTAAGTGAGGGTATGTAACATCTAGTAACCCCTTAGTGTTGAAATAAGCCCATCAGATGAAAGAAGAGAATTCCAAGCAGAAGAAAGCTGGATCTGGTAATCTTCTCTGAGGAAAGTCAACCTGCAAGCTTCCTTTCATTCAGCTTCTTGAAAGAACCCACAATACAGACAACACCACAGTTGTAAGGACAACTCATAGTAAGGGGCACAGAGAAAATGAAAGCATGAGTCAGGGAAGAAAGACTTCTCAAAGAGGTGCCTGAATCAGACCTAAAGGATTTATGGGGGCTAGTTGGGCCTCCCATTTCCTGGATGTCAACCTTTGGTCATGCCCTGTGCTGGACAGTAAGGACCCAGAGAATGACAGTGCCTTGTGGAGGCCAGAAAGATCATGGGTGAAAGTTCTGAAAGTGCTCCACGCTGCCGAGGAGAAGAGTCAAGGACTCAGACTTCTTCTGAGCATCTGGGGGTGTTCTCATGGCCTTGGTTGTGTCTGCCTCTCCCCCTTCCACCCTGACCCTGTCCTGCAGGACACCTTGGTCTGTTTCCTAAGTGACCGCCTCATACCTGGGCCTGGCATCCTGGTAGCTTCCATCTCAAATGTGAGCCAGGGTAGTGGATCTGATTTTTAAAAATGGGGGCAGAGGGCAATCTTTTGTGACCAATTTCTGGCCCCAGGGACTGGAGTCTTAGGTGTCCGAAGTCCCTTTGGTTTCCACCTGAGCACTGGGTCCTTTCCATGGAGTGGGGCATCCCAGACTCCGTGGGCCAGGGCTGGTCTTTATTGGCAGCCCTGTTGGTAGGTTGTTTGTTGGGATACAAGAGAGATCTGTTGGTGACCCATCACTTTCACTGAGGAATGGGAGCAGGTAGGAATCAGAGTGGGCAAGAGTGTGCCATGTATGCTGCAACGGTGGGAAAGACAGGCCTCCACCCCTTGGAGGTCACAGTCTCATAGAGGAGGGATGTAGGAAATGTACAGCATGCTGTGAGGACAAGTATCTGAAGGTGACTATACTAGGCCAAAGGAGTTAGCAAGGCATTCCATAGGAAGTGTAATTTGATCTCAGAGTTAAGGATTAAGGAGGAGTTAGGAAGATAAAGGAGGTAAGAGGATGATTGGAGAAGAAATAAATCTATCCTTTATATTCAGTGATTATTCTATGGCAGGCATGGCTAAGCATCTCCTAATGTTACCTTGGTATCCTGCCACAAGGCAGAATAATGGATGGATAAGACACTGTGGACTCTCAAGTAAGTCTAGGTTTTAATCCTGCCTTTGCCATACCCTCTGTGTGTGTGTGTGTGTGTGTGTGTGTGTGTGTTAGTCACTCAGCCGTGTCCATCCTTTTGCGACCCCATAGACTGTAGCCTGCCAGGCTCCTCTGTCCATGGAATTTTCGAGGCAAGAATACTGGAGTGGGTTGCAGGTCCCTTCTCTAGGGGATCTTCCCAACCCAGGGATCAAACATGGGTCTCCCACATTGCAGGCAGATTCTTTACCATCTGAGCCACCAGGGAAGCCCTTAGGCAAATTAGTTATCTCTGCTTCAAATAGCAGTGAGGCCAGATTAATAGATTCAAGCTCAAGAGAGACAGAGCTAATCACATTCAAAAATGGTTTGACTTACACCCAGGTTTCTGGCTTGTGTTGTAAGTAACACAGAAAGAGAACTGGATGAAAATCATTTATTTATTTTTATTGTGATGTTTAATATACGCAAAAAATCTTATATATATATATACAATTTAATAATTAAAAAAATTTGCTTTTATGACACTTGAGAAAAAGAACACACACTAATACATTTGAAGACTTTTGAGTTCCCCTCTCTGTACACTCCTCATCCTATCCTGAATTTTGGTTGATCTTGTCTTTGCTTTTCTTTGTTGTTACTATATATGTATTCTTAAACAATATAATGATTGGTTTTATATAGTTTTGAATTTTGTGTTTATTCTATTTGGGGTTCATTAAGCTTCTTTAAAGTTTTATTGTCTTAATAAAATTTTGAAAAAATTAGGCCATCGTTTTGTCAATATTTTGTCTCCACTCCTCTCCTTCTGACACACAGACACACAGTCTGACACACAGTCCAGCTAAAGTTGGACATTTTAGTCATGTCTGACTCTTTGTGACCCTCTGGACTGTAGTCCACCAGACTCCTCTTTCCATGGGATTCTCCAGGCAAGAATACTGGAGAGGGTTGCCTTGCCCTTCTCCAGGTGATCTTCCCAACCCAAGGATTGAACCAGCGTCTCTAGCATCTCCTGTATTGACAAGCAGGTTCTTTATCACTAGTGCCACCTGGGAAGCATTGTCCCAAAGATCAGTAATATTCAAATTTTTTTCAGTCTTTGAATGGCTGACAGTTTTTTTTCTGGATGTCAGAAAGTTGTGAATTTACATTATTGATTGTTGGATTGTTTTATTCCTTTAAGTGTGGTGTTAGCTTTTATTTCTGGCATGAATTTTTCTTGGAATTAGTTGGATCTCTTTGAGGCTTACTATTTTTCTCCCTTTGTTGTTGTTCAGTCACTCCGTTGTGTCTGACTCTTGACGACCCTATGGACTGCACCACACCAGGCTTCCCTGCCCTTCACTATCTCCTGGAGTTGGCTCAAATTCATGTTCACTGGGTCGGTGATGCCATACAACCATTTCATCCTTCATCACCCTCTTCTCCTGCTGTCAGTCTTTCCCAGCTTCAGGGTCTTTTCCAGTGAGTCAGTTCTTCGTATCAGATGGCCAAAGCATTGGAGCTTAAGCTTCAGCGTCAGTCTTTCCAATGAATATTCAGTGTTGATTTCCTTTAGGACTGACTGGTTTGATCTCCTTGCAGCCCAAGGGATTCTCAAGAGTATTTCTCCAGTACCACAGTTCGAAAGCATCAATTCTTTGTAACGCAGCCATCTTTGTTTGTCTTTAACTTTTCTTCCAAGGAGCAAGCGTTTTTCAATTTTGTGGCTGCAGTCACCATCTGCAGTGATTTTTGGAGCCCAAGAAAATAAAATCTGCCACTTGAACTTTCAAACAATGAATGACAACTAGATTTCTTTTTATATATTTATGAGCTATTATTCTTTGGTGTGAGTTATCTGTCCATGATTTTGTCCATTTTTTCCCTCTCGGTTTTGGTGTATTTTCCCCTCACTTTTAGAGGTTGAGTTGTCTTTTGATTCTATCTATCAGTGTTTATATACTTATGGCCATGTAAAAGATTTTTATTTTCATGCACTCAATTTTCCTCACCTACTTTTATCGAATCTGGATTTGAGTCATAGTTAGAACCCTTTGTCTAAATTCTGGTTAGAGAGGAATTCACCTATTTTTTTCCCTAGTAATTGTATCTTGAATATTTTACTTTAGATTCTTGATCCATCTGAGATTAGATTTACTCATGGAATCAGCTATAGATCTAATATCAACTTTTGCTGGTAGGTTAAGCAGCTATCCCAGAACAATTTCTCTTCTTATTTACTTATTTATTTTGGCCATTCTGCACAGCATGTGGGATCTTAGTTCCCCAACCAGGAATTGAACCCATGCCTCCTGCATTGGAAGTCCAGAATCTTAACCAATGGACTGGCAGGGAAGTCCCTCTTTAAAAAAAAAAAAAAACAAACAAAAATCTGATTGATTGATTTTTGGCTACTCTGGGTCTTTGTTGCTTCGCAGGCTTTCTCTAGTTCTGTCAAGCAGGGGTTACCTTCTAGTTGCAGCATGGGCTTCTCACTGCAGTGACTTCTCTTGTTGCAGAGCACAGGCTCAGAACTTGTGACACACAAGCTTAGTTACCCCACAGCGTGTGGAATCTTCTCGGACCCAGGATTGCACGTGTGTCCCCTACACTGGCAGGCAGATTCTTAACCACTCGGTCACCAGAGCACCCTCAGTCCCTCTGCTAACTCTCAGGGTTGTCTCCTGTGATTCCCCCAACACCACAGCCCTCCCGCTTTGGACACTGTGTATTCTGTGCCTCAGGCTCACACTAGCACCTCCCTTCCCTCCATTCCCAGAACTTCTTGAAGTTCATTTTTCTTCCAGTGATTTGTTTTCATACTTATTTCCCCAATATCCTTGTGTCTATTTATAGACTTTCTATTTTATCCCATTGATCCATCTCCTCATCCACTGGCTCCACATTACTATTTGTTGCCCTTGCAGCCAGAGCAGAGCCTGGTGACCCCCCTCCCGCAGCCCTGTCAGTGCAGACACTGCACACTGCGGGCCTCCCTCCCACACCACCACCCTCAGGCCCTCTGCTAACTCCCAGGGTTGTCTCCTCTGAATCCCCCAACACCACAGCCCTCCCACCATGGACACTGTGTATTCTGTGCCTCAGGCCCACACTAGTACCTCCATTCCCTCTCAGGCACCCAGCCTCTGTCGACAGCTCACCTGCATCCTGGAGGGTTCCTTGCTGCTTGATCAGTGACTGTGGACCAGCTCTGCTTCCGCAATGACTACAAATCTGCAAATTTGTCTGCTATCCACCATCTGCAACTATATTCTTCAATAAGATCTGAACCCCAACCTCAGAGAAAGGGCTCATCTTCCAAGCTTATCCTTACTCCTAAGCTTGTCCCGAGCAACAGTTAGAACTGGACATGGAAAAACAGACTGGTTCCAAATAGGAAGAGGAGTATGTCAAGGCTGTATATTAACTTATATGCAGAGTATATAATGAGAAACACTGGGCTTGGTGAAGCACAAGCTGGAATCAAGATTGCCGGGAGAAATATCAATAACCTCAGATATACAGATGACACCACCCTTATTGCAGATAGTGAAGAAGAACTAAAGAGCCTCTTGATGAAAGTGAAAGAGGTGAGTGAAAAAGTTGGCTTAAAGCTCAACATTCAGAAAACTAAGATCATGGCATCTGGTCCCATCACTTCATGGCAAATAGTTGGGAAAATAATGGAAACAGTGTCAGACTTTATTTTTCTGGGCTCCAAAATCACTGCAGATGGTGACTGCAGCCATGAAATTAAAAGACACTTGCTCTTTGGAAGAAAAGTTATGACCAACCTAGATAGCATATTAAAAAGCAGAGACATTACTTTGCCAACAAAGGTCCATCTAGTCAAAGCTATGGTTTTTCCAGTGGTCATGTATGGATGTGAGAGTTGGACTATAAAGAAAGCTGAGCACTAAAGAATTGATGCTTTTGAACTGTGGTGTTGGAGAAGACTCTTGAGAGTCCCTTGGACTGCAAGGAGATCCAACCAGTCCATCCTAAAGGAAATCAGTTCTGAATATTCATTGGAAGGACCGATGTTGAAACTGAAACTCTAATACTTTGGCCACCTGAAATGGATTAAAGATCTAAATATAAGACCAGAAACTATACAACTCCTAGAGGAAAACATAGGCAAAATACTCTCTGACATAAATCAAAGCAGGATCCTCTAAGACCCACCTCCCACAGAGTAACGGAAATAAAAGCAAAAATAAACAAATGGGACCTAATTAAAATTAAAGGCTGCACAACAAAAGAAACTATAAGCAAGGTGAAAAGACAGCTTTCAGAATGGGAGAAAATAATAGCAAATGAAGCAAAAGACAAAGAATGAATCTCAAAAATAAACAAGCAGCTCCTGCAGCTCAATTCCAGAAAAATAAACAACCCAGTCAAAAACTGGGCCAAAGAACTAAACAGACATTACTCCAAAGAAGACATATAGATGGCTAACAAACACATGAAAAGATGGTCAACATCACTCATTATCAGAGAAATGCAAATCAAAACCACCATGAGGTACCATCTCACATCGGAGAGAATGACGGCTATCAAAAAGTCTACAAACAATAAATTCTGGAGACGGTGCCGAGAAAAAGTTACTCTCTTACACTGTTGGTGAGAATGCAAACTAGTAAAGCCACTATGGAGAGCAGTGTGGAGATTCCTTTAAAAACTGGAAATAGAACTGCCATACGACACAGCAATCCCACTGCTGGGCATACACACCGAGAAAACCAGAATTGAAAGAACATGTGTACCCAAATGTTCATCACAGCACTGTTTACAATAGCCAGGACATGGAAGCAACGTAGATGTCCATTGGCAGATGAATGGATAAGAAAGCTGTGGTACACATACACAATGGAATATTATTCAGCTATTAAAAAGAATGTATTTTAATCAGTTCTAATGAGGTGGATGAAACTGGAGCCTATTATACAGAGTGAAGTAAGTCAGAAAGAAAAACACCAATATAGTATATTAAGGCATATATATGGAATTTAGAAAGATGGTAACGATGACCCCATATATGAGACAGCAAAAGAGACACAGATGTAAAGAACAGACTGTTGGACTCTGAGTGAGAAGGCAAGGGTGGGATGATTTGAGAGAATAGCATTGAAACATGTATATTACCATATGTGAAATAGATCGCCAGTCCAGGTTCAATGTATGAGAGAGGGTGCCTAGGGCTGGTGCACTGGGAAGACCCTGAGGGATGGGATGGGGAGGGAAGAGGAGGGGAGGTCAGGATGGGGACACATGTACACCCATGGCTGATTCGTGTGAACGTATGTCAAAAACCACCGCAATATTGTAAAGCAATTAGACTTCAATTACAATAAATAATTTTTTTTAAAAAAGAAAAAGAAATGGAAGCACTGATCCAATCTATTACCAAAGCCAAATGAGGAAGTAGACAAAAGCTTATGTAATAGAAAAAAGGCATTTTTATCTGTGGATATTAGCTCCTGTGCTAAGCTTAAGCTAATCTCTCAACCCACTTGGAAAATGGAAGCAACAGATGTATTAAAATAAGAATAAATATTCTCCAATAATAAAATCCTCACATGGGGGTTTCTCGGCTTAAAAACTTGATTCCTTGACTGAGATACTCACCAGCGCTTGGCTTTGGGGAAAGAGAACATGTTACATTAGAGGAAGATTTTCTTAAAGTCTCTAGATTGTGAGTTTAGCAAGATCTTCAACTCTCTGAGTGCATGACATCTTTGTTTTCTCCTTCTGAAAGAAAGTATGAGTTGGCTGAGAGATGGAGAGTGGAGATTTTAGGAAAATTATGGAACCCCAAAATTACTTTTTGAAAAAAAAAGTTTTATTTTGAAATCATTTCAAACTTACAGAAAAGTTGCAGGAATAGTATACAGGACTCCCATATGTCCAACCAGATTCCCCAAGTTTTAGTATTTTGCCACATCTACCTTATCATCCTTATTGTAACTCTCTCTGTGTCTCTGTATATATGTAGACATATTTGTTTTTTTCCTGAACCATTTAAAAGTTAGGTTGCACACAATGCTCCATTAATACATCAGTATTATCCTTTAATACTATAGCGTCAATTTGCTCCACAGTGAAACCAATCAACAAATCAGAAAATTAACATTAGTGCAATTTGACTATGTAATTTATATGCCCCACTCACATCACTATTATTCTGATATTTTCTGTAGGTCCAGGATCCAATCCAGAATCATGCATTTAGTTGTTATGTCTCTTTATTCTCTTTCAATATGCAACAGCTCTTTGGTCTTTCTTTGCTTTTAATCATCTTGACATTTTTTAAAGAGTGCAGACTCGCACTC
Organism: Cervus elaphus; assembly: GCF_910594005.1. Classification (NCBI taxonomy): domain Eukaryota; kingdom Metazoa; phylum Chordata; class Mammalia; order Artiodactyla; family Cervidae; genus Cervus; species Cervus elaphus. The sequence continues at coordinate 766,926 of NC_057837.1, read as the reverse complement.
TAGAGCCCCTTCTCTGCAACAAGAGAAGCCACCCCAATGAGAAGCCTGAGCATAGCAATGGAGAGTAGACCCTGCTCACCACAACTAGAGAAAGCCCATGAGCAGCAATGAAGACCCAGCACAGCCAACATAAATAATTAAAAAAAAAGAAAATTGAAATAATGGGAGAAGACAAAAAAATTACAAAGGAAAGAATAGGACAGACTTTTACCAAAGATTTTGAGTGGAAAAGTTTACATTTCTACAGTCAGAGAGTTCTGGAAAAAGTAAGTACCCATACTGACCTCAGTCAGAAGTAATTCATTGGGGGCCACCTCTTTAGTGGGCTCAGAATCAAGACACACCCCCCAAATCTGCCCTCCTCTTATGAGAGCCGAGGCATTAGAAGGTCATTTCTACATGGGGCAGAAATCCTACATCACTCAGGTCTTCCTGTTTTCCATATACTAGGTGACACCCAAGTCAAGGGCTTGTCACCATGTTCAGCTCAGGCAAGTTTTGGCTTATTTCTCTCTCTTCAAAAATATCTAATGTTGTGGGGATTACTAATCAAAGTGTGACTTCTTCCAACTCTCTCCCTGCAAATGTTACCTTAGGGCTATTCAGCATTTTTTATTAAATCCTTCGTTTCCTGTCAACCTGATGTAGACCGGATGGGGAGGGTTTCTGGATGACACCACATTCCCCCAGGAAAGGAGGGGAGGGAAGCAGGTGGACTTATAAGACTCCCAGGCACTTCTAGCCCTCTGTATGGTAGGGTAAAGGTAGGGCAATGCATGCTTTGCCACAAGTGTAAGATTTTAGCACCAAAGCATGCAGAAGCTTGGGGGAAGGCACACAGAGCAGATAAAGGGAAAACAAGACTGTCTGGGGAGGGCCCTGCAGTGACCACTTCTTGTACATAAATCTCTTCTCCAAGTACCTGCTAGGAGCTGAATTGTGTTCCCTTTAAATCCAAGAAGACGGTGTATTAACGTACTAACTCCCAGTTATTTCAGAATGTGACTGTATTTGGAGATAAGATCTTTAAAGAAGTAAGCTAAAATGGAGGTGGTTAGAGTGTGTCCTAATCTTGGTATTAGTCACCAATATGACTGGTATGTTTATTATTTATTTATTTATTTCACTGGCTGTGTTGCAGCATGTGAGATCTTTCTAGTGGCTGCGATGTGGGATCTAGTTCTCGGAGCCAGGGATCAAACCCAGGCTCCCTGCATTGGGAGCATAGAGTCATAGCCACTGGACCACAGGAAAGTCCTTGCTATCTTTATAAGAAGAGGAAATTTGGACACAGACATGCACAGAGGAAAGATGCAGGGAGAAGACATCCATCTATAGGACAAGGAGAGAGGTCTCAGAAGAAACTAACCCTGCCAACACCTTGATCTTGGACTTCTAGCCTCCAAAACTGTGAGAAAATGAATTTCTGTCTTGTAAGTCATTCAGTCTGTAATATTTTGTTATGGCAGCCCAGGCAAACTAGTATAGAATCTACTGCATGTGGAAGCGGGTCTCCTTTCTGTAATTATATCACTTTTAAAGGAAAGTATTTTTCAAACAAGAGCCTTTCTGTACCTGGATACCTCTATGAAGGTCACAAAGTTAGTCAAAATATGTTTTTTAATCAAAGATGTCCACTGTTAATGAAGCAATGCTGCCTTCATTTCCAGTCATAATGCTGCTAAATATTTCACAGTCACAACCTTGGGTTCTACCTTTTTCTCTGTTCCAGTGTACTAGGAAAACATTCCAGAGACTATCCGTTTTTTCCTAAATGCTTTGAAAGGGTTTAAATATTATGTTTCCTGGTTGTTTAATCTCATCTGACACAGTGATGACCTATTGCTCTTCTGTTCTTCAGTAGATGCCTGCAAACAGAGCAACTGTCTTTCCTGTGTAGCCTAAGAGAGCCGCAATGCTTTTGTGAAAATTATTACAAAATTTTAGGGGACTCTGGCTCCACTACCTAGAACATAATAAATCTTCAAGGGAATAGCATCTTTCCAACAACTGAGAAAAAACTATTTTCAAGGACTCCAGACATATTGCAGTTTCACAGATGTACTCTTCATTGGACATGACTGGAAATTTTCTCTTTTCTTTCATGCATAAGAATAAGATAGACCTATGGCTAATGGGATTCCATATTCAAAATGTGTTGGGTTTCTTTGTGCATTTAAATGAACATGATTCATATGTATGAGTTAGAATAACAGCATAAGGCATTGAACAACCTTGGGGCAGTAGTGCTGCCAGAGACATGGTGAGCAGGGGAATCAAATCCAAATCAGAATAAGTCTCTATTTCCAGGGGGGTTAAATCACTACTATGTTTGATTTGTAGTGCCTGACTACCTTCAGGTGCCTGACTGTCCCCAAGGGCAGGGGGCTAAGGATTTTGTGACTTGCTGATAAACCAGGCCTCAGTAATGGCAATACGGGCTTCCCTGGTGGCTCAGGCAGGAAAGAATCTGTCTGCAATGTGGAAGATCTGGGTTCGATCCCTGGGTTGGGAAGAACCACTGGAGAAGGGAATGGCTACCCACTCCAGTATTCTTGCCAGGAGAATTCCATGGACAAAGGAAACTTGTGGGCTATACTCCATGGGGTCACAAATAGTCAGACAACTGAGTGACTAACCCTTCACTTCAATGGCAATAAACATGTCAACCTTGGGAAGGGGAAGTCCATGTGATTTAGCTGGGCTCAATTTAATTTATGACTCCATGGGGCAAGTACTGGAGTGACTGGGGAGGGAGGCTGACTGACATCCATGGAACAGGTCTTTTGCTCAACAGGTTATGGAGTGTCTCCTCCATTCTGAAGATTCTCAAGGTGAATAAATACCTTCATAAACTAGACCCATTTTAAGAGGGTCTTAAATCTACCTACATACCCCTTCTCCAATCTTCCTTGTCATCAATTTTCTTATCTTGTCCCTTCCAAGTCCCTGACCATAGAGTTAATAGTTTACCACTTTTTTGTATGTCCTTGGGGGGCCTTACCTTGGAACATCTTCCCTAATAGGGAGAGTGGACAACAAGCTGTGGTATTGAGTTCTGCCCACTAGAAGGATTTCCCCTCTCTGTAGTCTGTCAGGGACACTCTGAAAGTAATATACGACACAGTAGTACACTGCTGGCCACTACCAGTATCTTGTGCTGAGTATTCTGTAAAAAGTTGAAATGTTTCCTCTCCTGGCTCACTGATCATAGGAAACTCTCTGTGAGGTCACTGACATTGGCTGAGGGATGGATGGCATGTGATGAGAGTGGACACATTAGGAATGTAAACAGTTAGCTCATGCAACTTTCATGCATATTCAGACTTGAGCCTGGTCTTGTAGGACCACTTCCACTTGATGGGTGAAGTGCCCTCTGTTTTAGGGTTTGAGATCAGTTGGGGATGTATAATGAATCACCAAGTATTTCATGGTTAAGTGTTGTTGTACTCTGCTGGAGTCCAGGAGCAAGCCAAGTGCTAGTTCCCAAAAGAGCCATTTGCTGAATTTGACACGCTTTCTAAACGATAGTCTATTAGGATAAAGTTAGCTGACAACTTCAGATGATTGTACTTGCAGATTTGTTGTATGTTTGTTTCTATCACACCAGAGTATCTCAAACCAAAGGCCACCAGCCCCATTCTTTACTTTGCTCTAACTAGTCAAATAGGAGATTTTTTTCATGCATCCATTTTTTCCCCATCTGCATCCCATCCCGATTTTAAAAGTTTAAAAAGAAGAAAAGGAAGGATGGAGTGTTAGAGAGTCCTTTAGGAAAATTTTCTATATTAGGTCCTGAATCCCATAAAACTGCCATATAACTATTTATCCTCATGGGAAGCATATGAGATTAACAGACTGTGACAATGGTCTTTTATTTTTCCATAATATTTTAACTTCTATCTGTTAAAAGGCTTTCAAGGCCAAATAAAGCAACTTTAAGAAAGTAATTTATGTTATATAAATTTTATTTGGTCTAACATTTGATCTTGCTCTTTCGAGTTCAATGGCTTCACCTGGGGAGATATAGGAGTGACAGAATTCACACCTTTTTTTAAATTTTTTATTTTTTTTATTAGTTGGAGGCTAATTACTTCACAACATTTCAGTGGGTTTTGTCATACATTGATATGAATCAGCCATAGATTTACACGTATTCCCCATCCTGATCACACCTTTTTATTATGGAAAATTTCAAATACACATAAAGCTGAGAGAATGGCATAATAAGTCTCAAAGCACCTATTTTCCAGCTTCATCAGTAATCAACATTCTATTCTTGTTATTTATACTCTATCCTTCCTACTACTACCTTTTTTCTTTTGCTGGAGTATTCTAAAACAATCCAAGACAGCATATAGTTCCACTTTGTAAATTCTTCAGTAATATAGACTAATTTTATAAACATAACATAATCACAATTTCCTTATCTTTCTCCCCAAAATCAGCAATTAACTCCTTAATATCATCTAACAATCAGTCCATGTTTAGTTTTTCCCAATGGTCTCAAAATGCCTTTTTATATTTGATTTATTTAAATCAAGATCTAAACAAGATGTACATATTGCATTTGGTTGCAAGACTTAAGATCTCTTAAGTCTCTCTCTCTCATTTTCTAAGTTAAATACAGTCTTTTCTATTGAAGTAATTTGTGTTTTTTCTAGTTCCCAAAATAGACATCAGGTTTCTAAATGAAGGAAAAAGCCTTAGCCAAGGAGTCACATATTATTCAGACTAGTCTAAGAAAACTAATAAATTGAGTAAATGAACTTGAATAGATTAAAAGCGCACATCAGAATAGAATTGTAGGCCTTCCCTGGTGACCCAGAGGTGAGGATTCTGCCTGCCAATGCAGGAGGCATGGATGGGATCCCTAGTCCAGGAGGACGCCACATGCCACAGAGTGACTGGGCCCCTGTGCTTGCAACTATGGAGCCTGTGCGCTGGAACCCAGGAATAGCAACCACTGAGCCCACCCACTGCAATTACATAGGTCGGTGCCCTGGAGCCCCTGCTCTGCAGGGGGGCGGGGGGCAGGCACCACAAGCCTGCGCATAGCAACTGAAAGGTGGCACCCCACGCCCTCATCAAAACTAGAGAAAAGCCTGCGCAGTGGCGAAGACCCAGCACAGCCAGAGAGAAAGAACAGAATTGTCCGTTTTGGTCAGAATCATACGAACCAAAGGCAAAAATCTGCCAAGCTTAAGGCCAGTTAGTGTGTATATATATATACACACAACACTGTATTTTTCCCATTTTGCATTTATCTTGATATTGCATAAAGTGCATTTCCAAGCTAAAATACAAGCTTCCTGGGACTTCCCTGGAGGTCCAGTGGTTAAGATTCTGCATTTCCAGTGCAGGGGGCACAGGTTTGATCCATGGTCAAGTAGCTAAGATCCCACAGGCTGTGCAGCCAAATAAATAAATAATAAAGTAAATACAAGCTTCCTAATAAAAAATAAATGGCATATAAATTTCCCTTTATTTTAAAGTCTTCCTTATACCTATTAATGGTATTTTGTTTTTGCCCTCACTTCGTATAGGACATTGCTGCAACAAGCATATGACTCTAAGGCAAAAGTTTGGACACAAAGCCTGACAACCTTCAGCATGATGGCCGTAGTAAGGAATTATTGCTTTTTTCTTTGTGGTTAAGTTTTGTTTTTTAATTGTGTGTATGTTTTATTATATCAAAAGTATAAAATAAGATACATTCACAGAGATACATCCATACCCTTTGCCTTATAGGTAATCATTTTTATTTATTACTTTTTGGTTTATGCACTTTAAAATTTTGTATATATATATATGTGTGTGTGTTTGTGTGTGTATATATATATGTATGTGTATATATATATGCTTTTTCCATTCTTATACAAAATTATAATACTATACATACTCTCCTGCATGTTGGTTTTTTGCACTTTTATCCTGGAGGTCACTCTTTAGCAATACGTGGAAATAGTCTTCTTTTTACATTGATGAATACCCCACTGCATGTATTTACCATTGTTTATTCACCTGTCCTCTATAGATAGACATGTGAACTGTTGATACTCTTGTATTATTACAAAGTCTGCTGCAATAAATAGCCTTGAGCATTCATCATTTCAAGTTTTTGCCATTTTGTCTTACCTAGGAGGGAGGTTTCTTGGGCATAGAATAAATGCACACATAATTTTGCTAGCTAATGTCAAATCTTCCTCCACAGTTGTACCATTTCTCATCTCCATCAGCAATACATGAAAGTACCTGTTTCTGCACAGTCTCACCAGCTTAGTGTGTTATCAAGTTTGCGATTTTTGCAAATCTGATAGATATGTAGTGTTATCTTATTTTAGTATTAATATACATTTATCTTACTATACAAGTAGCAAATCAAAGTTAAGCATCTTTTCATATACTTAAGAGCTATTTGCATTTACTTTTCTTTAACTTTTGCATATATTACTGGATTGTTAGACCAAGATTTGAATTTCTTTTCAATATTTAGAAAAATTTTACATATTAGGGATATTGGCCTTTTGTGATATTAGTTACAATTTTGTCTTGGTTTTTATTTAACTTTGACACTGCTCATGGTATTTCAGGCATGCAATTTTTTAATTTTTGAAAGTTTCAGGTAGATAAATTTACCCATCTTTCTGTTAGTGAATCCAGATATGGAATCACAGGAAAGTCCTCCTCATTTCTAAGTTGTAAAAAAATTGACCTATGTTATCCTCTAGTATTTGTATGACTTTCTATTTTTACATTTAGATATCTGACTCACTTGGAATTTATCCAAGTGCAAGTCATGAAGAATGGATCCAATTTTATCTTTATCCACTTGACCATCAGTTGTTCCAACACCATTTGTCTATCAAACATTAAATGTCTGTATACTTTTGGAATCTATCTTTAGATTTTATATCCTGTTCAATTAACTATATATCTATTTATGCACCAATACCATGTTTTAATAAAAGAGTTTTTAAAAGCTAGAGTTGATTTACAATATTGTATTAGTTTCTGATGTACAACAAAGTGATTATATACTATATGAATAAATATATTATTTCCCATTATGGTTTATTACAGTATATTGAATATAGTTCCCTGTGCTATACAGTGGGACCTTTTTGTTTACCTATTTTATACATTGCAGTTTGTATATGCTTTTCCCAAATTCTTAATTTATCCCTCCCCCATCCCCTTTCCCTTTTGGTCACCTTAAGTTTGTTTTCTATATCTGTGAGTCTGTATCTTCTTTTTTTTGTCTCTGCTGGGTCTTTGTTGCTGCTTTCTCTAGCTCAGAGATTGGGTGCTACTCTCTAGTTGTGGAGCATGAGATTCTCATTGCAGTAGCTTCTCATTGCAGAGCATGACCAGCTCTAGGCACATCTAGCTCTATTCATGTTGCTGAAAATGGTATTGTTTCATTCATAAGAGAGTTTTAATAAATGTTTCAATGTGAAGTAGGGCTAGTCTCCCATTTCTCTTCTTTTTTAGGAGATTTCTGGTTAGTCTTATTTTCCAAAATAATATATAATCAGTCTGGCTCCAGAAAAAAATTAATAACCTGAAGACAATTCCCTGGTAGAAGAATCCGCCTGCAATGCAGGAGACCCTGATTCAATTCCTGGGTCAGGAAGTTCCCCTGGAGAAGGGAAAGGCTACCCACTCCAATATTATTGGGCTTCCCTGGTGGCTCAGATGGGAAAGAGTCTGCCTGCAATGCAGGAGACCTGGGTTCAGTCTATGGGTTGGGAAGATCCCCTGGAGGAGAGCATGGCAACCCACTCCAGTGTTCTTGCCTAGAGAATCCTGATGGACCAAGGAGTCTGGTGGGCTATAGTCCATGGGGTCTGAAAGAGTCAGACACCAGTAAGCACAGAACAGAAGATAATTTTATTGGGATCACAAATTTTAACTTGTAGAGTATCAATATCTTTCTGATATTGAGTCTCCTGATCAATAATATGGTATGTTTTCTCATTTGTTCAAATCAACTTTTTGTCCTATAGGAATATTTTATAGTTTTCCTCATGTAGGTTTTATGCAATTCTCATTAAATTTGTGCCTGCATTTTATTTCATTTTGCTTTTGCTGTTGTAAATGGAATCAGGACTCTCCTCTTCCTTTATTTCTTACAAGTGATTACTATTTCTTCCAAGTGGTTACAAAGCTCTTTATTTCTATATGCTAGTTTTATAACATACTACTTGACAAAATACATTTATTCTTCATAAGAGGTTTTCCATTTATTATAAGTTTCCTAGAACTATATCATTTGCACATGAACATATATTTATCTCTTCTTTTTCCATTCTTATGTTTCTAATTGTTTTCTCTTCTGTTAAAATAGTGGACATCCTTGTCTTTATGATATTTGCAATGAGTTCCAACACTATTTGTCTGATACTAGCTCTGTGCCCTACAATTCAATTCAGTTCTGACACCAGCTACCCACAGTTAGTGAAGATTCCACAGGTTAAGGCTCTCAGTCCCACGAGCGTATCCCCACACCAGGCCCTGTGTGTCCCCAACCCACCCACACTTCTGCCCAGCTGGATACAAATTTGGGACTTCCCACAACATCCTCAAGTGAAAAATTTACTAGACCCACTCACAGAACTCAGGAAAGTGCTATACTTACATTTACCATTTTATTACAAAAGATATTAGTGAATAGCCAGAGGAAGAGATACTACACTCCTAGCCTATTAAGATGTTTTCCAGCTGGGGAAGCTCCCTTAGCAACCCGGCCCTGAGTTTTTAAATCATCAGTTTGGTGATTGAACTCAATCTCCAGTTCCTCTCCACTTCTTGAGGTTGAGGGTGGGGCTGAGAGTTCCAATGCCCTAAGAAGGTGGTTTGGTTCTTCTGGCTACAGGCTTCATCCTGAAGCTACCAAACCCCTCTCTGCTGTGAATCATCACCATGAAACCCCTTATTAACAAAAACTCAAGTATCAGAGAAGGGAACGGCAAACCACTTTAGTATTCTTGCTTTTGGAATTCCATGAACAGTATGAAAAGGCAACAAGATAGGACACTGAAAGATGAACTCCCCAGGTTGGTAGGTGCCCAATATGCTACTAGAGATCAGTGGAGAAATAACTCCAGAAAAAATGAAGAGATGGAGCCAAAGAAAAAACAAGACCCAGTTGTGGATATGACTGGTGACAGAAGCAAGGTCTGATGCTGTAAAGAGCAATATTGCATAGGAACCTGGAATGTTAGGTCCATGAATCAAGGCAAAATGGAAGTGGTCAAACAGGAGATGGCAGGAGTAAATGTTACATTCTGGGAATCAGTGAACTAAAATGGATTGGAATGGATGAATTTAATTAAAATGACCATTATATCTACTACTGTGGGGAAGGATCCCTTAGGAGAAATGGAATAGCCGTCATAGTCAACAAAAGAGTCCAAAATGCAGTACTCGGATGCAATCTCAGAAACGACAGAATGATCTCTGTTCGTTTCCAATGCAAACCATTCACTATCACAGTAATCTAAGTCTATGCCCCAACCAGTAATGCTGAAGAAGCTGAACAGTTCTATGAAGACCTATAGGACCTTTTAGAATGAACACCCAAAAAAGATGTCCTTTACATTGTAGGGGACTGGAAAGCAAAAGTAGGAAGTCAAGAAACACCTGGAGTAACAGGCAAATTTGGCCTCGGAGTACAGAATGAAGCAGGGCAAAGGCTAATAGAGTTTTGCCAAGAGAACGCACTGGTCATAACAAACACCCTCTTTGAACAACACAAGAGAAGACTACACATGGACCTCACCAGATGGTCGACACCAAAATCAGATTGATGATATTCTTTGTAGCCAAAGATGGAGAAGGTCTATACAGTCAGCAAAAACAAGACCGGGAGCTGACTGTGGCTCAGATCATGAACTCCTTATTGCCAAATTCAGACTTAAATTAAAGAAAGTAGAAAATACACTAGACCATTCAGGTATGACCTAAATCAAATCCCTTATGATTATACAGTGGAAGTGAGAAATAGGTTTAAGGGACCAGATCTGATAGACAGAGTGCCTGATGAAGTATGGATGGAGGTTCATGACATTGTACAGGAGACAGGAATCAAGACGATCCCAAAGAAAAAGAAATGCAAAAAAGCAAAATGGCTGTCTGAGGAGGCCTTACAAATAGCTGTGAGAAGAAGAGAAGCAAAAAGCAAAGGAGAAAAGGAAAGATACACCCATCTGAATGCAGAGCTCCAAAAAATAACAAGGAGAGATAAGAAAGCCTTCCTCAGTGATCATTGCAAAGAAATAGAGGAAAACAATAGAATGGGAAAGACAAGCAATCTTTTCAAGAAAATTAGAGGGACTTCCCTGGTGGTCCAGTGGCTAAGACTTTGTGCTTCCAATGCACGAAGCCCAGGTTCATTCCCTGGACAGGGAACTAGATCCCACATGCCTCAACTAAGAATTCATTTGCCTCAACTAAGATCCAGAGTAACCAAAATAATAAATAAATATTTAAAAAAAAAAAAAAAAGAAAATTAGAGATACAAGGGAAAATTTCATGCAAAGATGGGCTCAATAAAGGACAGAAATGGTACAGACCTAACAGAAGCAAAATATATTAAGAAGAGGTGGCAAGAATACAGGGAAGAACTGTACAAAAAAGATCTTCACGACACAGATAATCACGATGGTGTGATCACTCACCTAGAGCCAGACATCCTGGAATGCAAAGTCAAGTGGGCCTTAGGAAGCATCACTATGATAAAAGCTAGTGGAGGTGATGGAATTTCAGTTGACTATTTCAAATCCTGAAAGATGATGCTGTGAAAGTGCTGCACTCAATATGCCAGCAAATTTGGAAAACTCAGAAGTGGCCACAGGACAGGAAAAGGTCAGTTTTCATTCCAGTCCCAAAGAAAGGCAATGCCAAAGAATGCTCAAACTACTGCACAGTTGCACTCATCTCACACGCTAGTAAAGTAATGCCCAAAATTCTCCAAGCCAGGCTTCAGCAGTAAGTGAACCATGAACTTCCAGATGTTTAAGCTGGTTTTAGAAAAGGCAGAGGAACCAGAGATCAAATTGCCAAATTGGATCATCGAAGAAGCAAGACAGTTCCAGAAAAAAAACATCTATTTCTGCTTTATTGACTACGCCAAAGCCTTTGACTGTGTGGATCACAATGAACTGTGGAAAGTTCTGAAAGAGATGGGAATACCAGACCACCTGACCTGCCTCTTGAGAAACCTGTATGCAGGTCAGGAAGCAACAGTTAGAACTGGACATGGAACAACAGACTCGTTCCAAATAGGAAAAGGAGTATGTCAAGGCTGTATATTGTCAGCCTGCTTATTTAACTTATATGCAGAGTACATCATGAGAAATGCTGGGCTGGATGAAAGCACAAAGCTGGAATCAAGATTGCCGGGAGAAATATTAATAATCTCAGATATGCAGATGACACCACCCTTATAGCAGATAGTGAAGAAGAACTAAAGAGCCTCTTGATGAAAGTGAAAGAAGAGAGTGAAAAAGTTGGCTTAAAGCTCAACATTCAGAAAACTAAGATTATGGCATCTGGTCCCATCACTTCATGGGAAATAGATGGGGAGACAGTGGAAACAGTGGATGACTTTATTTTTCTGGGCTCCAAAATCACTGCAGATGGTGATTGAATCCATGAAATTAAAAGACACTTACTCCTTGGAAGGAAAGTTATGACCAATCTAGACATCATATTAAAAAACAGAGACATTACTTTGCCAACAAAGGTCGGTCTAGTCAAGGCTATGGTTTTTCCAGTATGTATGGATATGAGAGTTGGACTATAAAGAAAGCTGAGCACTGAAGAATTGGTGCTTTTGAACTGTGGTGTTGGAGAAGAGTCTTGAGAGTCCCTTGGACTGCAGGGAGATCCAACCAGTCCATCCTAAATGAGATCAGTCCTGGGTGTTCATTGGAAGGACTGATGCTGAAGCTGAAACTCCAATACTTTGGCCACCTGATGTGAAGGGTTGACTCATTGGAAAAGACCCTGATGGTGGGAAAGATTGAGGGCAGGAGGAGAAGGGGATGACAGAGGATGAGATGGTTGGATGGCATCACTGACTCAATGGATATGAGTTTGGGTGAACTCCGGGAGATGGTGATGGACAGGGAGGCCTGGCATGCTGTGGTTCATGGGGTCTTAAAGAGCCAGACAGGACTGAGTGACTGAACTGACTGACTGACTGACAAATGAACAGTAAATGTAAAGATAAATTCAACTGATAGTGAAAAAAAAAAAAAAAAAACCTCAAAACAATGAGTTTTGTTTTTGCTTGCTACATTGGCAAAGTTATTTTTTTTAATAATTCTAAATCTTTACCCAGATGGGCTGAATACTGAAAATATAGATTATTATTAAGCTGTGTAAAACCAATAATATGGCACCATGGGTCAAGAATCTTCAAACATTCATTCCTTTTCACCCCACATTTCATATTTTAAAAACTCTGGTTGAAGAAATGAATAGAGATACAAAGACATATATAGAATCATGTTCACATCAGCACTTTAAAACCTAGAACGAGTTTTCTGTGTACATCTAAGAAGAAGAGTAAATAAATTATGGAATGGCTATCTAAGAAGACTAAGAAAAACTTACAGTGTAGATGAGCATTTGATTATGTGAGGAAATATTAATGTAATGGTAAGTGAGAAATACATTTTAAGCAGGGCCACAAAGGTAAATAGATTTTATTATCTCATTTTCATTCTTAAACGTGCTCTTATGTTATGTATATATATATATATAACTGGTAGGAATCCACCAAATATTGCCAGTGGCTTTCTATTCAAGGAAGATTACATAGGAATTTTATTTTCTTCTTCATAGTCTAGATTCCACTCATTCTACAAAGAATATGATTTTCATAATAAAAATACAATGACTTTTTAAAGTATATCAGTGTTCTATTAAGATGTCAACATGACTGGAAAATAAAAATTAGTGTAATTCAGTGTCTAGAAAAAGGCAAACTATATCAGGCTCGCTTCATCAGTATCTGCAAGCAGATATCACCACTGGGTTGGGGCTTGGGGGGAGCGGGGTAGTCATTAGTCTGGGTCATGAGGCACCAGGTAGGATGAAGGGACCAACTCACTTCACTTCAGCCCCAAGCCTTTCAAAGCAGGATTTCCACCTCCTGGGACAGGAAGTGGAGAATATGGAGAGAGTATACATGCTGAGAGTATACGGAGCCAAGGTACTAGCCTTGAGTTGAAACTTTACATTAGCCAATGGTAAACAATTTGTGCCATTATTTTTATATTAAAAGTGAAAGGTCATTGCTGAGCTGTGAAAGATGCTGGGGTTTTTGGCCTCCAGAGAGGGGAATTCAATCTGGGGCCAATGACAAGTCTTGATAGCTCAGAGCTGTTCTGCCCGTAGTCCGAGTCCCCGGTCCGGAAAGAAGACTCCTCGAAACAATGCAACTTGCAATGGGGGAATTTATTAGTGACTCGAGCCAGGGCCTCCCGCCCTCACCAGTGTGTGAGGACGAAAGGCCCCGAGCCCCAGTTCTCTCAGGTATTTATTAGGTCAAAATAAGCAGCAGGTAGTTGGCGCAATCGGATTGGTTACACAATAGGTAGTTGGCGTAAGTGGATTGGTTACACAGTTGCAAGGTAATTTTTGTTGGCCCAATGTGGGGCTTTCAGCTTTCCCCTGATAGGTTCCCTTTTTTCTGGCTAGGCATATGTTGATTGGCTGGTTCCAGGAGGCCTGATAATTATGTTACCCCGGGAAACCAGGCCTACTCCTAATCTAGGCTGCCTGCCATGGCGTTAGCCGTGACAGCCTCACAAAAGCTTTGGTGTGATAAAATTTTATTAAAGTATGAAAGAGACAGAGAAAATTTCTGACATAGACATCGGAAGGGAGCAGAAAGAGTGCTCCCTGCTAGTCTTTAGCGGGATGTTATACAACTACTATAAGTGAAGTCGCTCAGTCGTGTCCGACTCTTTGTGACCCCATGGACTGAAGTCCACCAAGCTCCTTGGTCCATGGAATTCTCCAGAAAAGAATACTGGACTGGGTTGCCATTTTCTTCTCCAGGGGATCTTCCCGACCCAGGGATCGAACGAACCATGGTCTCCTACATTGTAGGCAGAGCTTTGCCATCTGAGCTACCAGGGAAGCTAGGCTGCTAATTAGCGAAAGGGAATGTCGCAAAACTCAGAGACTGGCACCAGGCCCCTCACCCACAACATGCATTTTGAGATAACATTGACACAAGGTGAGTCGTCCTGGGCCATAAAATGATTGACATGACTCTTGAAAGGCAGGTTTCCAAGTAAACATATAGCTTCATTAACATAGATTAGGAGAACAATGTGTGAGTAAAACAGTTTTGTTGAGCCCTTATCTGTTCTGAAAGTGTTAAGCAGAACCAACTTGAAGAAAGACAGAGTCTAGGGTAAATACTTAGTTCATTAACATAGTTTAAGAAAAACATTTCCATAAGAAAAATGCATTGGCTAGCTCAAGGTTTGAGAAAAGTTAAGTTCAATTGGAACCAGGTGTCCTCATGGCAACACAAAATTTTAATAGAAACCTCCTTTTAATTTTGTATAGAGAAGGGAAAAAAATTGACACTTGTAGTTTATATCCTCCTGCTGCTTAAGAAAGAGATTAAAAAAAAAAAAAATGTCTGACACTTGCAGCCTATTTCCTCCATTTGGAGACCCCTAGCCTCCCTGCCTGTTACTCTCTCAAAAGCAAACTACAAAATCCATATGAACTTTTAAGAAACTTGGGGTCTGTGAAAGGCTGCTTTAGGCTATGCTCTTAAAAATCACTGCCTTTACCAATAGGTTAGAGGAAAGACGCAGCCTCTGCACTGTTGACACTTAGTTGTCAGTGGTAGGGGCAGGGGGCAGAGGGCTGTCCTCTGCGTTAAAAGTTTAGCATCCTTGGCCTCCACCCACTAGATGCTGGTAGTGAACATCAAAATGCCTCCAACCGTGCCAAATGCCCCCTGGGGCACAAAATCACCCCTGGTTGAGAACACCGGTGGCTAAATACCATCAATAGTGCTTTGTTGACAAATTCTCATTTCGCGAAATCTTTTAAGAGAAATTAATCCTGCTAAACTCCAAAGACTAATACAAAGAGAGAATTCAAAGTGGAGTTGCACCACATATTAAATTTCATCTAAGTGCACTTGCCTTAAAAAAAAATGAGGAAAAAAAAAAAAAAAGAGCGGAAGGGTAGGAGAGGCAGAGAAGGTAATTGCATCCTAAACCAGATAAACATGGAGGGCAGGTAGACAGTCTCCTTCAAGCATGGGCTGCAGAGTAAGGGCGGGGGACCCCGGAAGGCAGCCCACCCTGAGCAGGGCAGGCTCCTGGACCATCTCCTCCCTCATCTCTGGGTGACCTCCACACCCCAATTGGGGTTTTGGTTCTTTACTACTTTCTTCCTGGATAAAACTCCCTGAAGTGAACTGCCCAGCATGGCAGACTCTGCCTGATTGAATCCCAAATGACACAGTGCATCTGTCGGGACCACGTTAAATTTGGAAGTTAACTTGGGGAAAATTGACAACCCTGAGATGCTGTCTTTCTCTTCAGTGGTCATATTTTCATCTGTGACCCCAGAATTTCAAAGTCTTACTTAGCTGTTGTGTTTGTTTGTTGTGCTCCTTCCTATGTATATTGTCTTCCCTGTGACTGGTATGAACGGTACTGCTGCAGAGGACGGCTGTAAGGATGCAGTGAGTGACCATGTAAGGTGTTCAGGGTGGTCCCTGCCTCACACTAAGTGCCCTATAAGTGTGTGCTGTGATTATCATCTGATTTCTCCCTGTACCCTCGAAATGATTGTTTGAATGTGAGTCAGTTGTTCTGTTTCAGTTTCATCCCAGCTGCAGTTCAGGTGAAGCTGGGGAGCAGGACTGGATCTTGGGGTGTCGTTCTAACAGGACAGTGTGGTGTGCTGGTAACAGACCCATCCCACAGTCAGTTCTCAGCCCTCTTATAGATGCCCCTTCCCCACTTGTCTTCCCCCAGAACTAGGGTCTTCTCTTTAGTGGCCCATCTTGCCCAGAAGTCAGGGACTATTTGCTACTGATATCCAATTATTAGAAGCAAGAATGTAATTATTATCACCCTCATGAACACACACACACACAAACAGCTTAGGAAAATGAAGTTTAAAATTCCTAGCAATCAAAATATTCCTGTGGGTTAAGTCTTACAGTCCAAAACAAAACTAATGTTTGCTGCCAACTCTTCAGAAACATGCTGATACTGCTCTCTGTGTATCAGTGAGCAAAACCACATAACAAACTTCCCCAAAACTCAGTAGTTTAAAATAACAACCAATTAACTCCGATCGTGGGTCTACAGGTCAGCTGGGTTGCTCTGCCAACCTGGGCCATCCTTGGCGAATCTCAGGTGGCCTCACTCACGCATCTGTGGTCAGCTGGAATATGAGCCACAGACTGGCTGGTCTGGGGTGGCCTCCCATGTGGGGTCACTGTTAGCTGTGGCAGCGAACCTGACCAGGCTGTCTGTCATCACCTGCATGCTAACTCAGGTTGGTTCCCATGGCCTCTGAGGGAAAGCAGACATGGGTTGGGCTCCTTGAGACTTACGCTCAGAATCAACCCAGCACCACTGCCCACCACATCCCATTTGCTGAAGCAAGGCAGAAAGCCAACCCAGACTCAAGGGTGGGAAACAGACCTCCCTCTCTTAGTGGGAAGGGCTATAGACTATAATATAAAGGGGCCAAGAATACAGAGAAAGCCTAACAGGTTAGAGTCACAACCAGTCTCCCTACATCAAGGTGAGGATGCTTTCAGCATTGGTTTCCTTTTAGCAGAGGCTGCCTGTCTCACTAGCAGCCCACCTGTGGGCTGGTTCAAGGGAAGGTTCCCCAGCGGGTAGCCTCACTCACTGATGCTGATTCACGTCTGTTTCACTTTCCAAGGGCCCCATCCTTGACACTGAGCCCTAATCTGAGCCTGCTTGAGAGGGTGAGCCTTGCACCCTCTCAGTTGTAAAGATGCTACGGTTCCCTCTGGGTCTTGGTTTCTGCGGGCAGTTGCCAGTTTGGATGAAGTTTTCCAAGACAGATTTACCAAGACACTGAGGACACTTCCTAGCTAGTGGCTGAATCAATCTTTGTTGATGTTTCAACTCAGTCAGTCACAGGCTAATTAACTCCAAGTCGTATTAGAAGCAATCAAAATGTGACTTCTCATTGTCAGGAGGCAGGAGACCTTGGAGGTAATTCAGACATCTCTTTTCCTCTGGAGCGTGTGCATGCTCAACTGCTAAGACTGTCTGACTCTTTCCGACCCCGTAGACTGCAGACCTCCAGGCTCCTCTGTCCATGGGATTCTCCAGGCAGGAATACTGGAGTGGGTTACCATGCCCTCCTCCAGGGGATCTTCCCAGGGATATGTATCATATATATATATGTATATGTATATATATATATATATATAACATATATATATAATCTGTAAGTAAATGTGTATTTAATACTTACAATATCTACATACACATGTAAACCTATGTAAAATATACATAATATGTGTAAAACAGAAGCTAGATATAAATATCTTTTACATCTTACACAGCTAAGTATAAATTTACAAGTACGTTTGCATTTTTGCTGAAAAATGCCTGAAAGAATGTAAGTATTACATGTAGAGGGATTTTTTTTTTTTTCATTTTCCTTTCCATATACTTTGATTTTTTACCATGAGGATGTTCTATGTTTAAAAGCAGTTCACTTGTCAGTTTTAAGGAGATTCTTCCAGTCTTTCCCACCTTGTTATTCCCAGATTATATTGTAAATTGAGGTGACTTTATACTGAATCCTTCCTGCAAAGAAAAATTCTCAGGGTGCCTGTTCAGAAGGACAGTGGTTTTTAAGGGCAGATAGAAACGAAGCCAGCCCTTGGCTTCAACTGCTTAAGAGGCCAGGCGGACCCCCCTGCAGCCTGTGCATCCCTCTCTGTCCCCCACCCCCAGGGCCGCGGGGACACAGGCAGCATCTACGTGTGGGCCTCAGGCGACGGCGGCAGCTATGACGACTGCAACTGCGATGGCTACGCATCGAGCATGTGGACGATCTCCATCAACTCGGCCATCAACGATGGCAGGACCACGCTCTACCACAAGAGCTTCTCCTCCACGCTGGCCTTCACCTTCAACAACGGGCGCAAGCGGAATCCTGAGGCCGGTGTGGTGAGTGCGGGCCAGGGGTGCGCGTAGACATTTGTGACGTCATACCCAGACACGGTGACATCATGGAAGGAGGGCCCTCCTTCAAAGAGTCAGCCCCCCATTCCGAGGGGAGATGCCCCCTCTTCTAGGCTGGTGATGCTTTGTTATCAAGGTCGAGACCTCACGAAAAACAAGAACGCCATGACCTCCTTCCCGCTCATGGTCCACAGATTTTCCTGTTCGTTGTTCTGGCTTACAAATAATGATGAACTCTAGTTTACCAAGATGTTGCCCCAGCACATTGCTTATAAGGTCACTAATATTAAGAACTGGAGCATCAAACATGCACCCCATCTGAGCCAAGAACACATCCATTTATTAGAGTAATTTAGAAATGGCATCCAAGGATGGACTTTTCCTGGTCCCCAGACCTCCCTAGAAGTGGGCACATGTGTGTTTTTGCAAAGGAAGAGTAGTGTGTTTCATAATATTTTTAAACCGGGTCCACAATTGAGAAACCAAAAGATTAAGAATCAGAGACATTTATTGCACTCTTCTGAGCAACTCTTCCTTCCTGGGCACTTAGGTTTAATAGTGAATTTTCCAAGTCCGCTAGACATACAGCCTTTTCTCAGTCCTCCAAGCCAGGAATTTACTGGGTGGCTCAATAGTCCTGCTGGGCTGCATCCTGCCTCGTCACCACCTTCTCCAGGGTTGGGAGTAAGGCAGGAACAAGAATGCAGTCATCAGTACCAGCTAGCCCTTCAGTCACAAGGTCCTGCCTGGGCTCCACCCATCCAGCTGGCCAGGTTCTCACATGAGCTAGCAGAAGTTCCTTGCCTGCAAGAGACCCAGGCCTTAGCCTGGCTCCCCCATGAGACCCGCTGATTTCTCCCATGAGCTCCCTCAGCTCCCCTTAGTCTTGGGGAGGATGAAAAATGTGTCAACTCCTTCCACATCTTCTGAGCTGTGTGGGCAGAAAGGGACAAGTGAGGGTGGTCCCAAACTCATTCTGCTTGTAAACCTTTTCCCATACACTCCCCCAGAAGCTCCCCTCCCTGTCCCAAGAGCCTTCCAGTGGGATCACTCTGTCCTCAGCCCCTGTCTGTGACTCTTTCTACTACAGCTGAGGAGGGGCACCGAATTCTCTTTGAATACAGTCACTTTCCCCAGGAGATGATGTTAAACCTCCCTGATGCTTTGTTCCCCAAAATAATAGACCCACTCAAGGAGCCTACAGACAAACAGGAGAAATGAGTATTCTCATGGTTTATAAACAATCTTAATGAAAACCCTGTCTCTCACAAACATTGAAGATGAGGATTTTCTCTTTCATCCTTTAAAACTCAGCTTATCAGCCTCCCCACTTAAGAAGAGTCCTAGAGTGATCACTGATGTAGCAGTTGTCTTTTTCACTGTGTTCCAGAATCTCTTGGTGGATTTTAGATGTAGAGAATGTAACATTTTCTCTTTAATGGCTGTCCCTCTAGGCAAACTTTACCTGAACTTGTTTCATTTTTCCTCTTTGGGAATGCCACCCATTTTTCCTGAAGGGAAAAGAGATTTTTTGAAATGGCCCTGAGCTTTCTGAGCTAATCTCAGTGTAACAAACCCCAGCATTGCTTTAACTATGGTGGTGGCATTGGCTTGTCACTTTCCACCTATAATGTTTCCTTTTAGGGTCCAGAGAATAAATATCTCTTTATTAGAATAGCTGCTGAGTTGCCTCTCTAAACAGTTGACTTGCTTGTATCTTATGGACACTATAACTGATTGTGTTTCCCTTTTTGCATAGGCTACTAGGAAGCTCAGATAAAATGTCTGGCAAAATAGATACATGAGTGCTAAGCTTATTCTTAACTCTATCTAAATCGTCTTCAGAACAAGGCAGACTTTAAGTAAAAGAAACAGAAGATCCTCTGCTCTGTGTTGTTTTGGGTTTAAAGCAGTGGGGTTTCTTCACTTATTCCTCACACTTTTCCCATCCAGGCAACCCCAGATTTATATGGCAACTGCACCCTCAGGCATTCTGGAACATCCGCGGCTGCTCCTGAAGCAGCTGGAGTGTTCGCACTGGCTTTAGAGGCTAAGTATGTTTGCAGCTCGGGACCAAGAGCCAGCTCTGCAGGGTGAACTAACACAAGTCTCCCAACCCAACACCAAGTGTCCATGGAGGCAAAAGTGGGTGTGAGAGTCAGTAAAAAGTCAGGGCCAATGAACTCTGCCAGGCATTGCTAATGAAATACATACACACACACACACACACACACACACACACACACACATCCCACAAAATTACATCCCTGAGAGAGCACAAGAGCCCAACACCCAACCACACATGGGGGTACATGGATATTTTCTTTCATCTGTGGGTTTCATGGCCGTTTCACTCTAATAATATTCCCAATCAGCTAAATGAAAGAAGATCATTGCCAAGCTGGTTATCTAGCAAGGTTTTCAGAACATGTGGTGGAAACAGGATGCTCTTGCTCCAGATTTGTTAACTTCTATGATGAACTCACTTTAATAATGAGACAATGTGGGCAAAGTCACACAGTGTAGCCCAAGAAATGGGCTCTGCTGCTACCTTCCAGCTACCAGTGAGAGGAGCCCACCCTCTCTGTTCTCACCATCCCATGGAGAGGCCACACGTCACTGCTGCTGGACCCACCTTGGATTTGAGCATCAGCAGAGGTCCCTGCCCACCTGCTCCCCTGGCTTAGTGCAAACCAGAGACTCACCTTTGGTTTGAGCAATGAACTTGTGGCTTCAGGCAACATCCATGTGGTATAAGTGCAGATGCCCACTATGCAAGGAATTATCAGAGAATACAGAACCAGCAACTTGTAAGAAGTTGGATTCTGGCTCCTGGGGAAGGGAAGTTGAGTTCCCATCCCTGTCAGCTGTTGTTGGGCAACCAGAGCTTCTAGCATCAATTTTCAGGCATCCCTGCTTGACTCTCCACAGATACAGTACATTTTCTGACTTGCAAAGGAGGTAAGAGCTGATTCCCTGAATAGGGAAGGACTTCAAAAGATTATCTAGTCCAACCCCTATGCCTTTAAGCAGAAAAAGGCATCATTATCCTCCTTTTACAGATAAAGCCCCAAATTGGGAATGATTTCTGTCTTTGGGCGAAGCCAAACTTTGATTCTGTTAACAAAACTCAGGTGGAAAATTTAAGAAAGAAGAGATGGACACTCTCTTCCTATTAAGCACCAAGACAAAAAAAAAAAAAAAAAACCTTATATATTATGTGCATTTCCTAAAAATGAAACTGTTCTCCTCAGGACCTGTTGGGTCTTAGAGTCTGAGTTGGTCTCGTTCACTCTAGATGGGAGCAGACAAGGAGGCTGCTCCTGCCACAGTCTCACAGAGGACAGGGAACAAGAAGGAGTTTTTGGTCTCCTTTTAAATTGAAGAGGGCAGAACTCAACTCAAAGTCTCCCTGGATTCTGGCAAGCAAAAAGTCACCTGCC
Organism: Cervus elaphus; assembly: GCF_910594005.1. Lineage (NCBI taxonomy): Eukaryota > Metazoa > Chordata > Mammalia > Artiodactyla > Cervidae > Cervus > Cervus elaphus. The sequence continues at coordinate 745,244 of NC_057837.1, read as the reverse complement.
CAGGTGTATATGCCAACAACTTAGCCCACCAGGCTCCTCTGTCCCTGGGATCCTTCAAGCAAGAATACAGGGGATCTTCCCGACCCAGGGATCAAACTCACATCTCTTATGTCTCCTGAATTAGCAGGCGAGTTCTTTGCCACTAAGCTACCTATATGCCAACAAAGTGACATCTAGATCAATCAAAGTGCTGGAACAGGCTGCTGGAACTTTCAACAGATTCATGGGCTCTGCACCAATTATTCCTCATTCTTTACCACACTCGCAGCTTTCCTCACAGAAAAGAATGCAGTCACTGTTTAGGCATACTTCATTTTGGAGCAGTGGTCATCAACTGAGCACTCTCTTGCCATAAACAGGGGGGAAAGTGATACCCGGTAGGAGGTGGTTCAAGCCCATCTTGGAAGCTAGTCCTCAAATTTCTCAGAACACCAGCCACCTGGGTTGGAAACACACCCTGAGATTAGAGTTTGGTGTGATTCATTAAGAATGTGTTCCCAGCAGAGACCACTGGGAAAGAGAGGAAGCAGGTTAGAGATGGGAAAGGATCTGATCAAGGATGTGATTCCAGAGGTTCTGGCCTCAGCCTGACCCCAGGGGGAGTTCTAGAGTGTAAATCATGCCTCAGAGTTTATTCCAAATCAAGGCAAGGGAGCCGGGCTGCATAAACCCTTCCTGGGGTGGTAAAGTCCAAGGCTTTTCAGTGGGCAAAAGTGCTCCAATGTTCATTGGGAAGATGAAGCTGAAGCTCCAATACTTTGGCCACCTGATTTGAAGAGCTGACTCATTGAAAAAGATCTTGATGCTGGGAAAGATTGAGGGCGGGAGGAGAAGGGGGTGACAGAGGATGAGATGGTTGGATGGCATCACTGACTTGATGGACATAGGTTTGAGCAAACTCCCAGAGATGGTGAAGGACAGGGCAGCCTGGCATGCTGCAATCCATGGGGTCGCGAAGAGTCGGACACCACTGAGCGATTGAACAACAACAAAACCAGGAGTTAAAACCTCTGATCAGCATGAAATAGCCCCGGGAGAGAGCCCAGAGGGAGGAAGCTCTCTTTGTGAACACTTTCTGCAACTCACCTCTCTTTGTGTTCAGACGAGGCACCTGGGAGTCGTTGGGGACATATGTGGCAGCAGTCAGGGCTGTTTCCCACTCTGAGGGCCAACCAGAAAGCTTTTCCAAAGCAACCTGAATGCAGTAAACAAATTATCCTGTCTAAAACATCCGCCCATCAGGACCATGAAAGAGGTAGAAGGACCATCCCTGTGGCTCCAGGGGATAAAGGGAACCAATTCTTCTGTCCTGATTAGTCATCACCTTGTTGTTTAATCTCATAAAATGCTTTTCTGCCAAATGCTTGAAAACACTTTCTTGATTCCCCAGGGATCATTGCTCACATTTCCCAGGGAGTCCAATATTAGAGAAGTTTCGCAGGATATCTCTAGTGGAGGTTAGGTGGTGCTAGTGGTAAAGAACCCGTCTGCCAATGCAGGAGATGTAAGAGACGCAGGTTTGATCCCGGACTCAGGAAGATCCCCTGGAGAAGGAAATGGCAACCCACTCCAATATTCTTGCGTGGAGAATCCCTTGCGTAGAGGAGTCTGGAGGGCTGCAGTCCACAGGGTCACACAGAGTTGGACATGACTGAAGCGACTTAGCACACACACACACAGTTACCTTCCCATATGTGGGGTTTTCTCCATTACCCCAGACTTTCTGTGGGGTTCTAGAGGGCCAAGCCAGGTCTGAGGGGGTCATAAGGAGGCAAACTTCTGGCCCAGGAGAATCATCCACAGTAAAGCGGCCCATGTTCTAGGCTAGAACAGTGTTTCTGAAAGTGACTTTCCAAGGATGGATTTTGTCATGTAAGCCCCATCAAAGTATAATAGGCATAGAGACAAGTGTACACATGTTAGGGACAGCTCAAAGACTTCTTATAAAGTTAACACATCCATGTAGTATTGGTGTTAGTCACTCAGTCGCATCTAACTCTTTGAGACCCCACGGACTGTAGCCCACCAGGCTCCTCTGTCCATGGGATTCTCCAGGCAAGAATACTGGAGTGGGTAGCCATTTCCTTCTCTAGGGGATTGCCCACTCAAGGATCGAACACAGATCTCCCACATTGCAGGGAGATTCTTTACCATCTGAGCAACCAGGGAAGCCTTAAACATCAATGTAACCAGCACCCAAATCAGGAAATAGACCATCACCTAAGTATCAGTATGGGCATTTTGGTTCAGCATTATGTCTGAGAGATTCCTCCATACTGCTGTTAAATATTACTGCCTTCCAATCCCACACATCTTAATTCCTTCTTTGGATGATGTTTCTAAAGACCAGCTCAAGTGCCTCTGCCTTCGTATCTATTCCTCAGATAAAGTTCCGACTTCCTAAAGTGTGGTTCTCTCCTGCCTCAGTCCCTGGCTCTCTCTCCCTGACACTCGGGGCTCTGGACCTCCTGTGATTTTTAAAGTTTATCACCTGCATAATACTTGCCTTCTCCCGCCTCTGGATCCTTCAAGCCTTTGGCAGAGGTATGGACAGGTCTGTGGAAGCAACAATTCTGGGTCCTGTCTGACGTCATCGTTGTGTTCATGCTGTCCACACGTGCAGCTGAGGTTGTGAACCGCCGTCTCAGACCCGTGTTCTCAAACCCTGTGTGCAGAAGCATCACCTGGGCACAGTCCTAAGTGTGCATCCTCAGGCCCACAGCCTCCAGGAGGTCCGATGCCAGAGACCTGAGGTTGAGACCAGGAGTCCATGTTTGTCATGGGTCCCCACGTGGTTCTGATGCTGGTCCACGTTCTGTGAGATGCTCTCCTTGGGATAACTCCAGGTCCCCATTGCTGACTCCCTTGGCATGACAGGGAGGGAGCTCGGCTCCCCCCTGTTTAAATATTGAGCTGTCTGTCTGCCTCCTGGACTGCAGGCTCTGGGACCTTCCCACAGCCTGCTCAGAACTAGTGCAGAGCCTGGACATGATACACACTCAATAGATGTTCATAGAATCACTTGACTGTGCAGTGCTTTTCCATAGATCTGTCTTACTTTTCCAACTCTTATATAAACTATTTAAGAGCATGACCTATTCCTTGCTTTTAACACTGAACAGAGTGATTTCCATACTGTAGATATTCTGTACATTTATTTTGTGTTAGTTAATAGGTGTCACCTACAACCCTTGAGCTGCCGTAGTAGGATTAAAGCTTGAAGCAGGTTGTGAGATCCCTGCTTTACACAATGGGGCTTCCCTGGTGGCTCAGACAGGAAAGGGTCTGCCTGCAATGCAGGAGACCCAGGTTCGATCCCTTGGTTGGGAAGATCCCCTGGAGAAGGGAATAGCAGACCACTCCAGTATTCTTGCCTGAAGAATTCCATGGACAGAGGAGCCTGGCAGGCTTCAGGCCATGGGGTTGCAAAGAGCTGGACACAACTGGACTACTAACACTAACACACTGTCTTCTGTCAGGCCTTCCCAGGTGGTGCTAGTGATAAAGAACCTGCCTGCCAATGCAGGAATCATAAGATGTGGGTTCGATCCCTAGGTTGGGAAGATCCCCTGGAGAAGGGCATTGCAACCCACTCCAGTATTGTTGCCTGGAGAATCCCATGGACAGAGGAGCCTGAGGTCACAAAGAGTCAGATATGACTGAAGAGACTTAGCACATATGCATGTCTTTGATCAATTCAGAAGTTGCTCAGAATATAAAACTAGGAGAGACTCAGTGTTACTTTTCAGGCATAAGCAAATGGTTGTTCAACCAGTGTCACAAATTCTGATGCTGGACTATGGACCTTGCTCTGATTTAGTTTAGAAATGAGAACATCCTCATTCTGACACACTCTTTCTCTCTCACGGGCCCCATGAGAGTAAATCCATGGAGGTCCTTCAGGAAGCATAGCACATTATTGTGGCAAAACCCCTTGCAAAGGTGAGAGCTACTCCACCTGCCAGCTAGCCTTCTGATCACCTTGAAGTTAGCAGATCCTCATTTATCAACACTTTTGGGTTAAATGATTCAGAATCCTGTTCTACCAAAACACTGAGCTTTCAGCCACAATTAATGTCAGGAAATTTCACACTGTTCACCTAGTCTGTATGTCCAGGGGACCATATGTCCTAAATAAATATGTTCTTAAATTTCTCAAATAAGCATTGACTTTCCTTGAAAGTTTCTCCTTAAAAACTGAAAGTCTATATTTCAAGAGCATATGAATCACTAGCATCTTCTGACCCTCATTCAAAGTTTTGAACCAATGAAACCTGCCCATATGAGATTTTATCAAATGAGTGATTTTCTTTGAATCATTTGATTCTGAGGAGAACTGTAGTGCAAAGTTTTTACAACTTTTTTGACCATGACTCTCAGTGAGAAATACATTTTGCATTCCAACCCAACACATAACACACACACACTTTCCCCATTTTACAGTCACACTGTTATTCTTTTCTGTTCTCTTCCACTCTTGACCGCTTCATTCATAAAGAACCTACTTCTCAACCTCAGCTGTCTCCTGGAATGACCTGAGAAGTGTTAACAATTTCCCAAGCCTGGGTCCCCCTCCCAGAGATTCCGATTTACTTAGTCTGAGATGAGGCTGGAGCGGTTTGGTCTTAAATGTTCCACAAATGATTTTACTGTGCAACCCAGATACACAGCCCATGCAGTCAGTCAACCTTCTAGCCCACAAATGGGTCATGACTGACACTTTGAAAAACACAGACATTGAGTAATAGTAGACACTAACTTCCAGAGACACCTCTGCAAGCCAACTTGTTTATTTGCTGAATGAAGAGAGTGCCAAGGAGGGCCGTCCTGGGCCCTGGGGAGCCAGCTATTGTGGCTGTTGTCTCTGCTCTTGAAGAACTGCCAGCCCGTGTTCCCAAACGGAACGGTTCCACGCGGCCAACACTCAGACCCGGAAACAGAGCTCAGCGCGCGCCCAGCAGCCTCCGTGTCCCTCCAGCACCGCCTGCCCGAGACCCACCACCAGCCTGGCTTCCGACAGCACGCAGTGGCTGTGCCCTGTTCCCAAACGGAACGTTTCCACGCGGCCAACACTCAGACCCGGAAACAGAGCTCAGCGCGCGCCCAGCAGCCTCCGTGTCCCTCCAGCACCGCCTGCCCGAGACCCACCACCGGCCTGGCTTCCGACAGCACGCAGTGGCTGTGCCTGTGTTTCCACTTTAAGTGACTGGAATCATACAGTTTGTTCTCCTCTGTGTCTGACTTCTTTGGGTCAGCATTCTCTTCATCCCAGTTATTCTGAGTAGCTATGTTTCATTCTCACTGCAGTGCAGTGTTCCACGTCCAATAAATACATCTCAGTTGGCTTATCCACTTTACTGTGGATGGGCATTTGGGGGCTTCATAGTTTGGGCTTATGGACATTTCCAGTACATATATGTCTGGTGAATATATACACACATTTTTGTTGGCTACACGCCTAGAAATGGAACTTCTGGGCCACAGCTTAAGCACTTGGGCAACATCAGAAGAAGATAAGAGTCAAACTGTTTTCCAAAGTGTTTGCAGTAATTTATACTCCCATCTGCAGAGTACTCAGTTGTCCTTCATCTTTGTCAACACTTGGTATTGTCTGCCTTTTTCATTTTAGCCATCCCAGTGTGTGTCAGTTTTTGCATTTGAAATATATTTAAGTAAGAAAGGCAAGACTTTTAATTGATGTACAGCTATACCTATGTTATAAATAATGCATGAATAATCCTCCCTTGACTCGGGGGTTCATAGATGTTCCAAAATCTTACTGGAGGTCTAGGTGCTATCTTAGTCATTGTGTCTCTTTTTCCTTCCCTTCATCCCTGTCCCATGCCCTTGTCCTCAAACGCCCTGCCTCCGGTCCACAGCCTGGGTCTGACCTGGAGAGACATGCAGCATCTGACTGTGCTCACCTCCAAGCAGAACCAGCTTCACAATGAGGTCCATCAGTGGTGGAGGAACTGGGTTGGCCTGGAGTTTGATCACCTCTTTGGCTACGGGGTCCTAGACACAGGTGCCATGGTGAAGATGGCCAAAGACTGGAAGACGGTGCCTGAGAGGTTCCACTGTGTGGGCGGCTCTGTGCAGGACCTGGAGTAAGTGGGCACAGTAAGCTCTGCTGCTAGTCGTGGAAAATACACTGAAGATGCCACCACCACACTGTGATGCCTCTCTGTGGCCTTCTGAGACGCCCTGGATTTGATTCAGGGACAGCCAGCTTCCAGGCAGAGCTGTATCATTAGGCAGTTTCAGAGTATCCAATCTCCAGAGCCCTGGGGCCTGGAACTTCCATCCCTTATTGCCAAGAGGGAGAGATTTACAAAGAGGGACTTTGCTAAGGGGAAGCCTTACAGCATCTGTGCCTTTGCAGGCTCTGGGCCACAGCAGGTGGGGACTGTGGGCAGTGTGACGAGAGCAGGATGTAGTTAGCTGCATCTTGGCTTACGTTCCCAATTAGCAGAAAGGTGGTACAACCACAGTATTGAGGAGAAGGAGCTCTGGGACTCCACTTAGTTGTGGTTTGTGTTGACATCAGACCTTGTTCTCCACAATGGCCATGGACAGGAAGACTGGCATTCTGTTGATCCTCATGCTCTGTGCTTTTGGGGGGGATGGGGAAGGGAGATGGAGAACGTATGCCAGGAGGAATGACCGTTTCCTTCCTAGTTCCAAGTGCACTTAGCACTCTGTCCTAATCCAGATACTTGTTGGAATTTGGAGCCAGAGGCAACACTGGAAATAGGCCGTCTGATGCCCTCATGTTAGTTAAGGAATCTGAAGCCCTGAAGTGTGACCGTCACAGCGGCTCACCCCAGCTGGGAGCTTACCTAGTGTTAGCAGCATTATTTTTTTTAATCTGGAAAAGTATTTTATTGTGTTTCAGTTGATCAAGTTAAATTCCTCTCACTATATATGTAGATGTTCTTGCCTATATGTTTCTTACAGGGTTTTATACAAATTCATCAAGAATTTACATTTCCCAAATGATCTTCTGTTGTGACAGTTTTATTCTCAGCAAAATGCACATGTACACATATACTATGACAGCAACTTTAAACTTTAAAATATATAGAAATTTCTTAGAAAAAAAAGGGAGGGACTTCTCTGGTGATCCAGTGGTTAGAACTTGGTGCTTCCACTGCAGGGAACCCAGTTTTGATCACTGATTGGGGAACTAACATCCCACAAGACACACAGTGTGCCCAAATAATAGAAGAAGAAAGTACATACAAATGTGTTGGTTTGTGTGTAAAAATATATCTCTCAAGGCCCCACTCCTCAGAGGTTCTCATTTCTGAGATTTTGGATAAGGTCCAGAAGACTGAATTTTGTGGGTGGTCTCAGAAGCATTATTTCAATGAAAGGAAAGTTGAGAGCTCTTTTTTTTTTTTTTTTTAATTTAATTGGAGAATATATCCTGTACAATGTCATGTAGGTTTCTGCCATACAACAAAGCAAGTCAGTCATGAAAAGTGAAAATGTTAGTCACTCAGTGGTGTCTGACTCTTTGAGAGCCCATGGACTGTAGCCTGCCAGGCTCCTGTGTCCATGGAATTCTCCAGGCAAGAATACTAGAGTGGGTTGCCATTCCCTTCACCAAGGAATCAAACCCATGTTTCCTGCATTGCAGACAGGTTCTTTACCATCTGAGCCAGCAGGGAAGCCCCGAGGCAGTCATAACTATATGTATATAGCCCCTCCCTCGAGAGCACTTTCAGAACTAATTCAGCTGGGCTCCCCGAGAACAGGAACCTAGCCTGTCCCATTTGCTGGTGTGTCTTCAGGGCCTAGAACTTAGCAGTCATGGGATCAATATTTGTGGAATGAATGAATGAATGACTATTCAGCCAGCTTCTCCGGGCACAAGGAAGGCGTCTAAACAGTGGTGATAGGCAATAGGGCGGTCAGACCAGTCAGGGAAATTTGGGGTGAGGGAGGTTGGGCCTTGATGGAAGGGCTCTGGTCTCCTGGGTGCCCTCTGCCCCCTCACCCACCGCCCACCTGAACTTGATCTCAGGTGCTGATGAGCAAGGTCTGGGGCAGATGCCATGCTGGAAGAGCTCAGAGGCTGGGCAGGGAGGCTCCAATGGCAGCGCCCAGGCCGGCTGGGCCTCTGGCAGAAGCAGCCCTTAGTGCCAGGAATCCAGCTTCTCATGGGCCAGCTGCAGGGCTCCATGGCCCCCTGGCAGCGGCCAAGTCTACCCCGGGCTGCACAGAAACGGGCTGGGAGCCGCTGAGTGGCGACTGTCAGGTTTATGAGTCTCCTCAGCGCTCATCTTCTTGGAGAAGCAGTCAGCTCAAAAAGCAATTTTCTAAAGAGACTTTATTAGGAGAATCCGTGAAGGGTGCTTGACTAAAATAAAAGGGAAGAATAGAACTGGCTGTGAGTCATCTGCACTGGACCATCCAAGTCAGTGAGCAGAGGCAGCCTGGCCCACCCCGCCACCATCATGTTCCCAGAGCACCCAGTCCGGCTCAGCCCCCACCCTCCCCTGCCCACTCAGCTCCTTGAGCAAAGTATTAGTTGCTCAGTCTTGTCAGACTTTTTGCAACCCCATGGACTGTAGCCTACCAGGTTCCTCTGTCCATGGCCCCAGGCAAGAATACTGGAGTCGGTTGCCATTCTCTGCTCCAAAGGATCTTCCCCACCCAAGGATTGAACCTGGGTCTCCCGCATTGCAGGCAGATTCTTTATCATCTGAACCACCAGGGAAGCCCCTGAAGGCTGTGGCAAACTCTGGATTTTAAGTGAATTTGGTAATCAACATTAACACTTGACCTGAATAGCAGAAGCTCAGTAGAGAGGGGAGAGTGTGCTCAACCTCATACCGGTCAGGTGTGGCCATGACCAGTCACTTCTGAGCTGCAATCATATTGTTACGATAGTCATAACAATCATTTCAGCAATGATTTATCTTTATCAAAGTACTGAGTGCTGTAAAAGAAAGACATCTGAGCTCCCGTCCCACTCTCAGTTGCCCTAGTGGGACGTGGGTGCTGACAGTTTTTTTTCTGAAAGATGATCTCAGGAGACACAGGTGAGGAGGAGGCGATGTAGGCAGGGAGAGAGAGCAACCCAATAGAGAAGACACAGAGGATGCGCTGACTGGTGTCTAGCTGCCCCGGGCAACTAGGCTCAACCCCACCGGGGACACGGAGTTGTTCCCGCCAGCAGTGAGGAACCCAGGCTGTATTGACTCACATCCTCCTGTCAATCATTGGTTAGGGTTTTTCCTTCCGGATCAAATCCCTGACATTTTGCCATCAGGGTCCACAGGGGCCTCAGCTGCAAGAGAACCCAGCAGAGACCTAGGAGAAGTGGGAAGGGGGTCAACTGCATCAGCTGCATCCCCCGTCCAAACAGATTAGAGACTGCAAGTGACATTCTCAGGGTCACACAGCTGGTATAATAATAAACCCCAGAGTCCGTGCTCTCCCCGCTCCCCAGAGTGGCCTTCAAAACCCCTGGGATAAGAATCCTCCAGCAGTCCTGTGATCAAGACTCTGACTTCCAATGCAGGGGACATGGGTTCGATCTTTGGTGGGGGAGCAAAGGTCCCATATGCCCCTGGATGCAGTCAAAAATTAAAAAAAAAAAAAAAAAAAAACCTGGGATAGTGTCCCCACCTCTCACTGTGTCTCCTCGCCACTCTGCCCTCAGGAAAATTCTGACCACTGGCAAGCTGGTGCTGACACTCACGACCGACGCATGCGAGGGGAAGGAAAACTTCGTCCACTATCTGGAGCACGTCCAAGCAGTCGTCACGGTCAGCGCGGCCAGGAGAGGGACCTGAACATCAACATGATGTCCCCTGTGGGCACCAAGTCCATCCTGCTGAGCCAGTGCTCCTGAGATGCCACCGCCAAAGTGGGCTTCGACAAGTGGCCTTTCATGACCACCCACACTTGGGGGGAGGACACCCGGAGCACCTGGACCCTGGAGCTGGGCTTCATGGGGAGCACACCCCAGAAGGGGGTGCTGAAGGAGTGGATGCTGATGCTGTATGGCACACAGAGTGCCCCCTACATTGACCAAGTGGTGCGGGATCACCAGTCCAAGTTGGCCATGTCCAAGAAGGAGGAGCTGGAGGAAGAGCTGGATGAAGTCAAGCAGAGAAGCCTGAAGAGCATCCTTGGCAAGGACTAGCGCCCGGCCCCCTCCCCCATCCCCGCCGCCTCCTCCCGGAGCGTAGCAGTGACCCTTCCCCCACACCAGCGACGCCCACGTCTAGATCTGAAGCTTCACTCACTGTCAGTGGTTCTTTTCATTCCTATGGAAACAACCTTTTCTATTCTGTGCCCCCAATACAGTGCTCCCACCCACACCTCTATCCTGTTTGTGACTCCAAGCTCTTCATTTCTGTCCTTCAGATAGGTGATATCGTGCTAACCAACCCAGGACAGCTCTCCCCTCCATTTCTTTCACAGAAGAGAAGAGAATGCATTTAAATAAGCCAGGCCTGGGGACTCCAAAGATGTTTTATTCATGACCTCAAGGGAGGACCCGTTATGTAAAAGGAGGAGCCAGGTTTATGACAGAGGTGAGCTCTGAGTCTCTTAAAGCCCAGATGCTGTAAATCCTTTGGGGAAAGATGTATTGACTTCTAGCAAGATTTTTCAGGGATGTAAAGGAAGGTGGCATGAATCAAAAAGTCCCCTAGTTACCAGATGGGTTGGATAGAGTCCAAAAGCTTGAACACAGGAAATCTTACCACCACGGTCAGTGTCGTAGCTTGTTTGGCTTGCCAGTGTAATAGGCGTAAGATCTCAGTGGCCTGGCTGCCTTTTCATCAGCCACTGCTCTAAGTTACGGTAAACTCTGGGAGATGCCCCCATCACTCTCCATGTGCCTAGCCTTTCTCCAGTCCCAGTTTTCTGGGGCTCCTCCCAAAGTTATGCAAAAAAAAAAAAAAAAAATTGAAAGGCAGGATGACGACACATCTAGGAAAGAGTAGCTTAGTAGTTCTTAGAACAGGGATGTTCCTTTCTGATGCTGCTCTGGGGCTTATTAATCTGATGGGGGGAGGGGGGAAAGAAGGTGAGCATTTTTGAGAGCTTTCCATACACGATTGGAGGAAAACAGCTTCTGCAGTTGATGAGTTGGGGAAATGGCCTCTGTTCTGGAAGAGGTGTATGAGGGCGAGGGGTCAGGTTTGGAGAGGTGGGCAACCACTTCACAGGAACCCCCATTTGTATGGAGCCCTTCCCACTGAAGGAGGAAAAGCCAGCTCATCTCCCCGTAACTTGAGATCCAAAGGAGGCAGAAGCCCTTCGCATGGAAAACACTACAGTCAGCTACAGTTGTGGCAGCCAAGCAGTCCAGGAGGGGCTTTAACCTGCACCCCAAAGGTGACATGCCCCCTTCCCCCGGTCACCCCCAGAGACAGCATCTCATCACCAAGTAGAAAGGCTTTCCGAGAGGCTGTCACTTTGTTCTCCTACCCAAGGAATAGCTCACCAGTGCCCACCCGACCTCCCAAACTGATGTGCTGGTTTGATTTGATTCCCAAGAACTGATCCACCCCTTCTGGCTACATTTCTCCCTTCCCGTGGGAGCAGCCTGGAGTTCCTCACCTCTAAGTTGGCAACACAGAGCCAGAGGGCCCTTCCTTAAAGGCAGAAAAGCCTGGAAAACCTGTGTTCTTTCTCTTTTCTCCCATGTTGGCATGGATTTCTACCTTCTCTAACACCATATGATCTCCTCTATAGAATGCTTTATGATGTCATATATTTATGATTTTTAAAAGAAATTTATTACATGTTGCAAAGGTCTTTCTAAACCAGTTTAGACTTAAAGCAAAAATAAATGGAAATCATCAAAATTTCATTTCTCACTAACAGTCTGAAAATAAACCAAAGGACATTAAGTGTGCATGTGTGTTTAAGTGCACACAAAAATATATATACACGTGTAGACTAATACACATGTGTATATATGTGTATATATCTTTATATACACTTGTATAACTGTATATACACACATATACCTAAAATGTGTGTATGTGTATTTACTGAAGAAACAGATACCACATTCATTTCTAAAAGTATATTCAGAGGATATCAAAATGATTCTGGCTGAAGAAAAAGGCCAGTGGAAATTCAGGTGAAATGTTCATGAATTCCCATTACTTTACCTCTCTAATTTTGCACCTTTCTATATAAACTTTAAGTCTCTTATATAGCAGCACAGATACAAAATAGTTGTCCATATTTTCACAGTTGTGGCCTAATTTATGAAATTAGAGAGTAACTTATCAGCTTCTTAATAGAAATGGCAAGTTTTGATATGAGTATACAGTACATAAAATATATATAGTGCTATTTAAAAATATTTGGTCTCTATTTCATTTTTTACACAAGTATTAACACTAAAATATGTTCAGCTAGTGAGGTTTTGTGATATCCTGATTTTAATGCAAGAGATAGTTATTTATAGTCATTTATTTTTTAAAAAAAAAGAAAATAAGTGAATAATAATCACATTAACGTTGTTATTATGTGTGACAACATTTTATAAGTAGATTTAAAAATACATGATGTAAATTAGGAGATTCAACAATAAAACATTACCTTCCAGAAATTATGTGGGATGTGATATGTATTACATAGAAACACTTCCATCCATTCTGGGAGAGAAAATTAAAAGTTGCCAGAGAAAGAGCTAAAAAGTTTGCTTTCACAAATATGAATGAAAGATTTAGAATTAACAAATAATTCATACACAAATTATGATCTACAGCAGCATTTTTAGATTCAGGTTATACCCCATTGGCAGTTGTCATATAAATTTAGGGAGTTAAAACAAGCATTTTGGGTAGAATAAGATAGCATAACAAGAAATCATGCATATTAATGATAATTGTTTCCTGATTTTTTTTTCAGAAATGTGTGTGTGTACGTGTCTGAGTGTATTGTCTCACAATGTGTAATACATTTCTCACTGGAGTCATGGTCGAAGATCTTTCAGAACGCTCTTCTAGAATATATTCACCAAGCTAGACCAGTTCTACTGTAGTAAAACAGCCCCCAGATCTCAGAGGTTTCACACAACAAAGGTGTATTTATCATTTACACAAATTTCATGGAGGATCTGGGTAACTCCCCAAGACCACAGATTGCCATGCAGTGGCTCAGAGATTCAGGCTGCTCCGACCTTCACCGTCAGGTCTGTCATCACAGCACGAGGCTGTGAACGGTCAGCAGGCGAGAGAAAGAACCCATGAAGACCCACACCCTCTTCTACGTTCAGTACGAAGGAGACACACAAGTCATTTGACCTACCGTGTGCTGGCCAGTCCTGGTCAATGACGCTGCTACACAGGAAGCAACTGAGAGATAACAGGACCGCTAGTAGAATCCTCGGTGAGCACCGGGGTCTCTGCCACAGAGAGGACTTGATAATCCCTTAAAACATATTCTTACATATTGATTTACATGGCAACCTGTTCATGAAAAGTGTCTCACACTGGCTCCACCCATGTGACCACACACTATTTTAGCAAATCTGGAGAGTTATTCATTAAATTACAAATATCTTACATTTATCATATTTGTTGTAAAAACAATTTTGGTTTTTTCCTGTGATCCACTACTTACAAAACCCAACTAGTAAAATATGAAAAAAAGCCTGTGGCTGAAAACACATACTGAAAGGCATAAGGTCCAACCTGATCTCATGACAGACTGAACACTGCTTTTCAACATTTAAGTCCAAAGAATGATTTCCCAAAGATAAAGTTTAAAAACTGATAATTCTTGGGACTCCCTTGGTGGTTCAGTGATTAAGACTTCATCTTCCAGTGCAGGAGTTGCAGGTTCGACCTCCTGGTTGGAGAGCTAAGACCCCACATGACCCAGGGCCAAAAAATCAAAACATACAACAGAAGTGATATTGTAACAAATTCAGTAAAGACTTTAAAAATAGTCACATCAAAAAATATTTTTTAAAAACCTGATAATTCTTACAGAGTCACTACCATGCGTCATTGTTGCCATCACTTATAAATTATGAAGAGCGATTTTCATGAGAGCGATCCCTTCATGGGTTGGCATCACCTGAGAACCACACATTACAGAACCTTTAGGATACGCAGCGAAGCATTAGGAGGATTGGTGAACTCATAGCAGCCAAGCATTAGGAGGATTGGTGAACTCATAGAGTAAGTTTTTGGATGCCAAGAGTCTAATTTGATAGAAATTTCTAGAACTCAGAATGCCAAGATTAGAGACACTGGCTGTGGGAGAGGAAAAGGCGATTGAAAAACACTGGGAGTTTGCAGCAAACATGAGCACAGGATGGGTCTTGGGCCAGCGAAGGTGATTTGACTGTGGCTGCCATGTGGTCTTCTGTCAAAGAAGGACAGAGTTGCAGGGGTGGGCGGAGCGGGCATGCAGCATGTGGGAGCTTAGGAAATGCAGAGTCATGATGGAAGTTGGGTGCTCAGTGTAGGGGAACACAGAGGCCGGTGTAAAGGGGGATTCTAGCCTCTGAAGAGCTGACGTCAGTTGAGGACCGGGCACAGGGAGGCCAGCCCCAGGCGTGCTCCTGGAAACCCCTCCACCTGCCAATGGTGAGTCCAAGCCCACGCACAGCCTCCCAACACCTTATTCAGCTTCCCAAGGACACTGGCACTGAGAGAGAGGGTGACCAGCACCTGGGTGTCCAAGAGAGAGGCTCCCTCTCTGCTTTACAAATTAATCAACTCCTGCTTGAGTTGGTTCACTAGTCTCTCATGCATTTCATTGCCAAGAGGCCCTTTCCTTGGGTTCAAACACCTCTCTGTTGAATTTGGTTTTGAGCTTATAAGCCAGGAATCAAAATCTGACCTGAGGCAAATTTCCCAAGCCAGCCTGCCAGCTTCATTTGTCTTATAGAACTTAGAAGACATGCACTGTCAACCTGGGGATAGAATAAACTGACGATGGACAAATGCGCTCGGCCCCAGAGATGAAGACTCTAATATTCAGTCCTGGGAGGTTTAGGATGGGATGGGGGTGATTAGAAGTCTCAGCCCACAGGGTTTTAGATGCCCAAACCGCTGAATGAGGCTGGGAACTCCTTAGTTCTAAAGTGAACTGTCACCGGTTCCCACCTGGATGGCTTCAGGCCACCCCACCTTCACCATCCCAGCATGGCAGTCTCATGTCATAATAGTGCCCTGAAAGATGTCCCGGTTCACCCAAGAGGACAGCCCTAGGCTACTCCAAGCTGGATGGAAGACAGAGACTGCAACTTATCTTTTTCTCTTTTGACCCTATGTCCTGGAACTGGTCACAGGTGACAGATAAGCTGTCAGGGAACTCCCTATCACAAGGACGCTAGCATGCAGGTGAAGGTGAGTTATTGACTAAGGATGTATCTCCTGATAGAATATACGTCTCCACTCAAAACCCCATTTCTTTGAGTAAAACACAGGTCAGCATGGCTTCTCTGTGGCATTTATTTGCTTTCATCCAAGCACGAGGGATCAGAGTCAAGCATTTGCAGTAATTGTGGTACTTAAATGATGCTCTTCATCATCAATCTGCCAAGTGCCACACAAGTTTTGAGGTGACTTCACTCATCACCAACGGCCCAACTACAAGTCCAGGATATAGTGCTTTAGGATAAACTTGATCATAATGGTTGCTTGGAGATTCCTTCTTATAATAAAGCTTCAAGTCAAGGAGAGGCCTAAATGGAATTTTCTAACATGAAAAAGAAAGGGAAAAGCCAGCAGTGATGCCAGGTAAGAAGTGTCTTCTGATGTAAGTTGGATTTTGTATGAGACCTTGTTGGTGTGTGTGCCTTACAGCAGGGATCAGCAAACTACAGCCCAGGACCCAGTCTAGCCCCCTGCCTGGTATATGAATGCAAATATTCTTGTTTTTTAAATACAATTTTATTGGAAGCCATCACACCTATTTGCTTTTGTGTTGTCTGTGGCTGTTTTGATGCTAACATGGCAGAGTTGAGTAGTTATTAATACAAAAGAGCCTGAACAGCCTATAATCTGGCAGAAAAAAAAGTTTTCCAAACTTTCCCCTGCATCTCTCTCCTTGGAGAGCCCCATAGGTCACCACACACACCAGGCATGCTCTCTCTGTCAGGGTGTCCTCTGGCTGCAGAGGTGCACAGGACCTCACGTGCGACAGGCAGAAAGGCCAGGGGATCAGTGCCCCAGAGGCACGCTCACCTGGAGAAGCGGGCGGCTGGTCCACAGACACCCCAGCTTCCTCACCTCCTGCAGGGACAACTGGCCTCTTCCCTGCGAGTGAAGCACAAAGCAATAGCCCGGATCAGTGCAGCCTGAAACACCACTGGTGACTTTAACAGACAGACCTGAGTATAAAGCACTATTTGTTGTTGTTTAGTTGCTAAGTCATGTCTGACTCTGCGATCCCACCGGCTGTAGCCTACCAGGCTCCTCAGCCCATGGGACTTCTCAGGCAAGAATACTGGGGTGGGCAGCCTTTTTCTTCTCCAAAAGCACTATAAAAGAGCTTAAAGAAGCATTACCTTCTTAAATAGAAAAGCAGAAGCGACAGCTTTGGACAGAAGCACATGGACCAAGCACCTGCATCAAACTAGCAGGCTTGCTGGATGTAGGGGACAGACAACACCCCCGCCCCCCTGCCCAGAGGTGGAGCATGAGCACCCCTGGCAGGACGCCCTGGAAGACCCAGGTCTCTGAGGAGACTGTAGTGAGGCTGCTTCTGCAGATGTTGGAAAGACTGGGAACTGGCCTCAGCTGTTGCTCAGGGAAGGAAGTGCCATGACCAGGATGAAGTAGCAAACAAGGACCACAGTGTCTTTCTTCCCGCCTTCCCTCTCCCCCACCAGGGGGATGATGGCGTATCAGGGACGAGACCGCAGCTTCACAACCCTGGCACCCACTGCAGCGTAGACAGGCTGGCTTGGAGCTAAGAGCCTGGGCTTTCTAATGGCAGGCCTAGTCTCTGTGATCACCGCTCTACAAACCACCGGCACCCGAGATCTTGTTTAGGGTCTGCTCTGGGGGCAATCCCACCTAACTGAAACCTCCATCAATCCCCACCTTGATACCAAACCTCCTTCACTGGAGGTTTTCGTGGGGATCTCTGGGGCTGCAAGAACAGAAACCAACTCTGACTCATGAAGACACGGAAGCTGCATATCTAAAACAGGCGGTGTAGCACTCAGAACTGAAGGGAAGTCTAAGGAGCCAGCCTGAACCAGCCTCAAAAGGGACAGAGGCTGTATTGAGCCCTGGGATCGGGAGGCACAGTGGGGACTGTGGGGACCACATCAGGACTCCCCAATCACAGGGCGGCTCCTGCATGTTCATCCTGGCTCCGCTGGACTTGGATCTCCTATTCCAATAGTGGGTCTGGTTTGGGACACTTGTCCACCCACAGGAAGAGGAAGGCGGGGTGTCTCATGGGTCTGATCAGGGCTGTAAATTGTGTGAAGGAGCAGCTCCTCAGGGCAAGATCAGGGCTGCCCCCACCCAGCAGTGGGGAGAGAGGGGTGTTTGCTGGGCAGACAACAACCAGCCATCTCAGATTGTTCCTGCCAGAAGCTGACTCTAACACAGGAGCCGAGGTCAAGTCATTTATTTGGAAGGAAGCTTCTTTATGTAGGGAAGCAGGCAGTGGGACAGGAGAGGAGGGGTCCCATTCGGGCCACAGGGATGAGTGGGTCTCTCCATCCGCGTCTGCAGCTGACACCCAGTGGGGACAGTGTACAACAAGCCTCGGGGTGGTCCCAACGGAGGGGCAAGAGAGCTGGGGTGTCCATGCACCTGGGCCTCTCCATTCTAGATGAGGGCCGCTCCCGGAGCCCCAGTACTGCCAGCCTGCCCAGTGTGTGGACCGAGCTCACTCCTGGGGCTGCAGGAACCCCCGCAGAGTCACACGTGCCTGCTCTGCTGCTTGTGCATGGGGGCCTGAACCAGACCGGCGGGGGCGGGAGGAGCAACCTGGGGGCCAGCTCCTAACTGCGGCTGAAACAACAGTGGTCACTGGTCACCGTGACTCCAGTGCTTAGAGAATGGGGGCTCCTGGGAACTGGGAGGCAGTTTCTTTATGGAGGAGGTGGCTCTGGACACTCTCGGTCCTGGGCTTGAGGCTGAGTCCAAGAGGAGCCCAGCCTCCTCCTGCTCCCCGACACAGCAGTTTGGACCAGTCATCCGGGCACTGGCACTGTGGAGGTCTCAGTGTTTGGCAAAGCTCCAGCGTTCTCCTGTCATCCGTGTTGCTGGGGAACCTGCTTGGGGCCCCTGTGTTTATCTTTTTTATGCAAACTTAAGTGCTTGTTTTCAGAGACCTCAAGAGAGGAAAACCCAGGAAATGAACACGTTCTGCAGCTCTCCTGGGGGAAACAGAACCAAGTAGGAAAAGTGCAGAGGAGCAGCCAGGAAAATGAGTGGGTGGGGCACTGGGGCAGGGGGAGCGGGGAGGTGCAAGGGTCAGAGAGCCCTCCCAGACCCCAAGGCGCTCACCACAGGCTGCCCTGCACATCACACTGCAAGCCTGGCTTCAAGCAAGGGGGGCTCTGGGAGATGCTGCTCATCTGACCCCTCGGTCCCCCTCAACCCACCACCTTCCTCCCCTCTTCCTGTTTCTCCCACACTCCCCCCTTTACTTGTCTTCCTTGAACAGCCTAGTCCATTCCTGCCCCAGGACCTCTGCACCAGCCGTTCTTGCTACCTACAATGCTCTTCCCTCTGATCTGCACACAGTGGGCCCGTCTTGTCATCAGGTCATCACTTCATCCATGGGGTCTTCACTGGACTGTCCACCCCAGAAGAGACACCCTTTCTGTCTAGCACATGCCCCTGTGGTGCCTTCTCTGCATGATTTTCTCTTATTTAGTTATCTTCCTGCCAGTGCAATTCATCCCTTGCCCAGAAAGTCATGACTGTGACAGCTGAACACATTCAGTGTCCCCTGCTGTCTCCCCGACAAAGCCTTGAATGATCAGAACAGGCCCCCCAGTCCACGTTTGATCACTGATTGAATAAAATATAAAAATGACATTTCTTTCCAAAAAGATATCCCCCACCTTTTAAAATAATTATCTGAACACATGACCCAAAAAATTAAAAGACTTACTGGGGAAAAGACAAGGTTTGCAGGAGTGGTTCTGTTGAATCTAATATATACACTGGTCCAAATTCCCAGCACAGTCTGGGCTCCAGGTAAAGGTTTCCATTATTCTCTCTTAAGCTTTTAAGTGATGCATATTTTAAAATGTGCCATGGAGCAGGTCCTTCACTCATCTTATAGAAAGAACAACAAAAGCATATGTCGATCTTGAAATCCACACCTTACATGAATTCAGAGAGAGATTTTTTTAAAGCTCTACACAGAAAGGAAAGGTGACTCCATTTAGTATTCTTTGTATGATTTCTAACAAAGAAATACTAGAATGTAATTTATGACACTATTAATTTTCTCTAATGATGTGTGGTTGTCTTGCCAGATACCTTTGTTTAGGGAGATTGCAATAATCCATTTCAGCACATGTATTCACTGCCCATAATGTATTTTGGAGCATCTACATGGAGAAGGAGTAATTTCTTATTTGGCTAAGCGAAAAAAAAAAAAAAAAAAAAACTTTTGGACTGTTAGTAGAGAAAAAGAGATGCCTATAGGCAGCATAAAAATGTTTGTAAAGATTCTGGTTTCAAGTAATTTCTGTTTCCTAGGATGTGACACTGTAGTTACCTGAGTGCACATGTATGCACAGGAGAATACACATATGTGTATTATGGGACATTATATTATGGTAATTAAGATCATTAATAAACTTGTAAACTCTCCCTTATCAGCACTGCACTCTGCCTGGCAAACAGTATGTTCAGTAAATGTGCGTCTGTGCTCAGTCGCTCAGTCATGTCTGACTCTTTGCAACCCCATGGATGTAGCCCACCAGGCTCCTCTGTTCATGAAATTTCCCAGGCAAGAATACTGGAGTGGGTTGCCATTTCCATCTCCATGTGATCTCCCCAACCCCAGGATTGAACCAGCCTCTCCTATGTCTCCTGAATTGCAGGCAGATTCTTTACCGCTTGAGCCATCAGGGAAGCCCCTCAGTAAATGTTAGGCAAGTTCATTAATTAACTGCTGAACAAGGAACTGCGTGGTGACATTTGATTTTGCTTTTGAAGCCTGACCCAGGAGTGCAATCTCTGAGTGAGAAAGTCTTAAGGACTCAGCCAGAAGGACACAAGGTTCGTGTGCTATGCAGGCAGCCCTGGTGCCCTGCTTCCTGCCCGTGACCCCTGTTGAAGCATCTCCACGCCTGGTGTCCAAACGCCTGCCTGCACCTGCGATTCTCAGTTGAGGGCTGTCCTGGGCCCTCCCTTCTGGCTGGGTGTTGACCCACCCAGCCCTTGCATCCTTGGACAGGGTAACTGAAGACTGAATTCTACCCCATTTCCAAGAGCCCCCAGGGATGGGGGCTGAGCGCCAGCCAACCACGGTGCCAACCCACCTGGTAGCACCTCTCCTCTCTGTTGCCCTGCTGCCCCCACCTCCGTCTCCTGTCCTCTTAGCACTTCCTGGGACCACATCCCCAGAAATGACATCAGATCCTTGCTGCAGGGTCAGCTTCTTGGGGAATCCAAACTGAGACAGACACCTTTAATCATCTGACTTCTAACAAAGCACCGATCGTGCAATTGTGTACTTGTGCCTGAAACGTGGTGAAAACAAGCTGATTCATCACCTGACATGTTTCAGGTTTGAAATCCAGACTCTGAGCCTCTAATGAGCCCTGCGATGCCCTAGGACAAAGGGCTCATCTACTTTCTTAAATGAGCTCAGCTCAGTGGCTGTTAGCAGGGCAACCCTGTCCTGAGTGAGGCTGGCCCACATGCAAGCCCAAGGCCCCTGTTAATCAGACAAATGATGTGCAAGCAAAGAAAACATTTTAATTAAGGCTTCATTGGTAAGCCAGACAGGCCAGCCATGGTCTAATCCAAACAAGAACCTTGTATCCTCACCCTTGTAGCCTCTGTTCTGAGACATCGAAGCACATGTCTGCAGGGGCCCAGAGGCACCTCCTCCTGGTTAGCTCAGGCACTGGAGGATCCCTTCTTTCCCAGTTTCTTCTTGTTTGCCTTGTCTTTTCAATCGTGGTCTCCACAATGACAACAGTCTCTTCGTACATCTGGATGCTCCCGGTGGAAAACTTCTCTATGGATTCCATCACCTCCACTTTCTTTTAGGCCAGCTTCCTGGGAGGGCTTCTCACCGGCCGGCTGCTGCTCTGAGCCCCATGCCCCTTGGACCCACCCAGAGTGACGTGAGGCCCTTGAGACCGGGGTGTAGACAGCCCCTCTGGACCAGGTGCCACCATGGGACAGGGCCGTCTGTCCCCCTCCTCCTCCTTCTGGCCATCCTGTTTCCCCTGGAGGCCCTTCAGTTCTTTGGCATTTTTCTCATCCCCTTTGTCTGCAGGGTGTGTGGGGGGGCATCCATGTTCTTTCCCCTTCAGGGGCCCCCTTCATTCTTCAGACTGTCTTCTTCCCCCTGGGGGCCCCCCTTCCTCCTTCAGACCATCTTATTTCCCCTCGGGGCCCCCTTCATCCTTCAGACCGTCTTCTTTCACCTGTGGGGGTCCCCCTTCCTCCTTCAGACCATCTTCTTTCCCCTGGGGCGCCCCCTTCATCCTTCAGACCATCTTCTTTCCCCTGGGGGCCCACCTTCCACCTTCAGAGCATCTTCTTTCCCCTGGGGGCCCCCTTTCATCCTTCAGAGCATCTTCTTTCCCCTGGGGGGCCCCCTTCCTCCTTCAGACCATCTTCTTTCCCCTTCAGGGGCCCCCCTTCCTCCTTCAGGCCATCTTCTTTCCCCTGGGGGCCCCCTTTCATCCTTCAGAGCATCTTCTTTCCCCTGGGGGCCCCCTTCATCCTTCAGACCGTCTTCTTTCCCCTGGGGTGCCCCCTTCCTCCTTCAGACCATCTTCTTTCCCCTGGGGTGCCCCCTTCCTCCTTCAGACCGTCTTCTTTCCCCTGGGGGAACCCTGTCCATCCTCCAGAGGGGGCTCAGGCTGCTGGGGAGAGGGCTCCACGCTGCTGTCAGGACGCACAGAGTCGCTCCCTTAGAAACCACCACGCCCCCTTTGCTGGGATGGAGAAGACACAGAAGCCAGGACCCATGAGACTGGCGTCTCCAGAGACTGTCATGTACTGCTTTTGGTGTACAGGTTGGCAAGGGGCTCGGGTTCTTTGGGGCCTTTCACCTTCTCCTTGATCATCTTGCCTAGTTTCTCAAAGTCTTTGCTTATCTTGCCTCCATTTGGGACATCCTCCAGAGCCCCTTCCTAGGTCGGGGGACTTGCTTCTTCATCCCCCGGTTCAAGCTTAGATTTGCCTTCTTCTTTGAGCACCACCCTCCCCAGCTTTGTGTCCTCTGGGCCTCTCAGTGGTGTCTCTTCCAGAATTTCATCTGCTCTGTCTTTCACTACCATGTCCTTTTTCCTCGGAAGGTTCTTGGGGAGGCCTTTGAGTCTTGGTTTCACTGCAGTTATATCCTGCACATCTCTGGTAAGATCTTTGAAAAAAGAAAAAAAAAAAAAAGAGGCGGGTGCAATGAGTCAAGGCCAATGAAAGAGGAAGAAAAAGTATTTGTTGAAAAATACAAGCCTAGCACTGGGGTGGGGTTTACTGGTTGGCTGGTTGGCAACAAGGTAGGATCCCTGGGTCCTAAGCATTCATGACCCACACTGAGGACCCAGCCCTGCGGGCTGCTGTGTGACTTTAGGACAAGTCACTTGGCCTCTCTGGGCTTGCAGAGCAGAGGGGAGGCCCCCACAGTTCCCTTCACACTGGGTACAACTTACTGAGATCCGTGTTTCTCCTGCAATGACACTCTGTGGGAGCAGGGTCTCTGGCCCACCCCAGCACCCTCACCTCGAGGTCACAGGGGACACTTGGATCCAGTCCAGACCAGGAAATCCAGTCCAGAGAGCCACTGTCACCTCAGGCTTCCCCAAAGGAGCAACTCAGAGTCACCCCACCTTCCTCTGATGGGTTTGGAATAGCCTCCAGGCACACCCTTGTCCCCCCTGCACCCCAAACCTGATAAACACCACCACTCCTTGCTTACCATCCCCTTCCTCCTGTGAAACAAGAGGAAACTATGCCCTTAAACCCAGAATGGAAATCCCCTGGGCCAGAGGCCACATTCACTGCTTCAGACCAGCCAAGAGGAGAAACTTAAAGTTTCAGAAAACACAAAGTTTCACCCTGTCTCATCCACAAGGCGGGCTTTTAGTTCTAGGTGGCTGCTGCTGCTGCTGCTACTGCTAAGTCACTTCAGCCGTGTCCGACTCTGTGCAACCCCATAGATGCAACCGGCAAGGCTACCTCGTCCCTGGGATTCTCCAGGCAAGAACACTGGAGTGGGTTGCCATTTCCTTCTTCAATGCATGAATGTGAAAAGTGAAAGTGAAGTCGCTCAGTCATGACCAACTCTTAGCGACCCCATGGACTGCAGCCTACCAGGCTTCTCCATCCATGGCATTTTCCAGACAAGAATACTGGAGTGGGTTGCCATTGCCTTCTCCGACACAGGTAGATGCAGCCATATATGTAGGCATGGGTACAGATAGGAATAATGGAGACACCACTGTAGATGTGTGTGTGTATATAAAGACAGTGCAGGTACCGATGGTTTATACGTGTACATAAAGACAGTGGGGGTGTAGACAGTTTATGCATGTACATAAAAACAATGGAGATGTAGACAGTTTATCAGGTCAGTTCAGTGGCCCATTTGTCTCCGACTCTTTGCAACCCCATGAACCGCAGAATGCCAGGCCTCCCTGTCCATCACCAACTCCCAGAGTTTACTCAAACTCATGTCCATTGAGTCAGTTATCTCATCCAACCATCTCATCCTCTGTCATCCCCTTCTCCTCCTGCCCTCAGTTTTTCCCAGCATCAGGGTCTTTTCAAATGAGTCAGCTCTTCACATCAGGTGGCCAAAGTATTGGGGTTTCAGCTTCAACATCAGTCCTTCCAATGAACACCCAGGATTGATCTCCTTTACGATGGACTTCTTGGATCTCCTTGCAGTCCAAGGGACTCTCAAGAGTCTTCTCCAACACCACAGTTCAAAAGCATCAATTCTTTGGTGCTCAGCTTTCTTTATACTTGTACATAAAAACAATGGAGATGTAAACAGCTTATACATGTACATGAAAACCATGGAGGTATAGATACTTTATGCATGTACATAAAGATGATGGAGATTTAGATACTTTATGTGTAGATGAGGTGCAGGCTTAGGTGATAAAGATGTAAGTGTAACCATAGATAATGTAGGTATAGGTGTATGTAGATACAGATGTAAGTGATATAGACGTGGATACAGATGATGTAGATGTGGGTGGAGGTAGAGATGCAGATGTAGACATAGAGGTAAGTGCAGGTGTAAATGTAGGTGATGCAGGCATCAGCATAAATAACAGAGGTGTTGAAGAAGATGGTGCAGGTGCAGAAAATGCAGATGTGAGGTAGACGTACATGTAGATGATCCAGACAGACATAGATGGCTGAGTAGGTGTCAGATGTAGATACAGATGATGTAGGTGTAGGTGATGTAGAGACAGGTATAGGTGTAGATGATACAGATGTAGGTTAGGTGATGTGGGTGTAGCTCCAGATGATGTAGAGAATGTAGGTATAGTGTAGATGGACACATACAGACGCTGTAGACACAGATGTGGACATAAGTATACATGTAGGTGCAGACACGGTCGCATAGATGAACATGGAGGAAATGGAGAGTAGCTGATGCAGGTGTAGATGTGAATAACGCTGAGACAGAGACATTTGCCAGCAGAGTTCACATCCCAATGCATCGTGCAGAGGAGACCAGACAGCCTGCTGGCAGCCACAGTACTGACTGGCTAGGTGCTCAGAGTCATCATGGAAGCAGCAGTAATAATATCAACTGCTCTGAGCTCTGGTCCAATTCCAGGTACTGTGCAGGCATCTTGCCTGCAGCATCTCAATAACCATACCTGGTCATCCTTTCAGCTAAGATGTTCCTGTCCCCAGAGACCTGTGGAGCTGAAAGGCACCTTGACATCCAAACACTCCCATGGTCATCTTCATCACCTCTCCCCTCCCCCCACCACCACTCATGCCAGAGCCCACATCTCTGTTGCAAACCCATTCATCCTCTGCCTCCCCCACTGCCATTCCAGACCCATGAGGTCCTGGATTTAGGGGTCTTCTTCTGGTGACTCAGACGGTAAACAATCTGCCTGCCATGGGTCGGGAAGATCCCCTGGAGAACAGAATGGCTACCCACTGCAATATCCTTGCCTGGAGAATCCCATGGACAGAGGAATTTGGCGGGCTATAGTCCAGGGGGTAACAAAGAGTCGGACAAGACTGAGCAACTAACACTTTCACTTTCCTGCCACATTCCCTACAGCCTGGAACTGGCACATGGAAAAACATGAAACAAGTAAGTGGTCCTGTGTCCACGGGCTCTGCGCACCCTGACCCCACCTATTGCCTGCATTCTCGATGATTCGATGATACCAGTCCAACTCGTTCCTCAGGGTCTGCTGGGTGACCACCAGCTGCCGGCAGTCATAGGATGACCTCTCCAGGCTCCTCTCTGCCTCTTCATTCTCCTTCCACAGGGTGTTGATCTGCTCGTTGTAGAGCTGAATTTCATCATCATCACACTCTTGGGCATCTCTGATGGCTTGTTCCAAGGGCCGCGATCTGTGGGCAGAGACAAGGTCACGAGGAAACCCAGCCACCCTCTCCCTTCAGACACAGATGCAGCAGTGGAGAATCCAGATGGCGCACCCAGTTGTATTTGTCTTATTGGTTTGTTTCTCTGTCAGCAGAGAATCTTTAAGCCACAGAAGGATGTGACAACTGAACCCCTTCCCCTGATGCTTGTATCAGCACCCCTGGAAATCAGCCTTTAGTGGAGCCCCTGACCCAAGGCAGCAGGAAGATGAGAAACTCAGAAAATAAAAACTTCCATCACTGGACTAACATGTACAGTTCAGAGTACATTCTTCATACTTTACTGAGTTAGCATGAAAAAGTAGTAAAAAGAAGAACATGGACTAAATAGATAAGATGCTACAATAATTAAAGCGGGGGAGGGGGGGGTTCCTTCATCTTATTCCATCACTATGGCACTTTAATTTTCTCCTGATTTCTGACCAGTAGAGTTACATATATGTTTTGATAGCTAAAATGTGTGTGTTTGTGTGCACTGGCACTTAAGTAAAATAACTTCAGAGAAATGCTACTTATATATTAAAGCAGGACAAGTCAAAATTAAGGTAGGAAAATTAAAAGAGGTTCCTCATCTTCAGTTTAAGAGCTGTGACAACCCACAAACAGCCACAAGCTGCTTCCTTATTTATAAGCTCAGTACAAACTCGCTTTCCCACGGATTAAAGGTCTTAACAGGCGTGGCCAGCCCTTCAAAGCAAAATAAAATGTGTAAACTGAAACCCACTTCATCTGGAAGAGCGCTTGTCAAACTTCAACACGCATGTGAACCACCCGAGGATACGGTTTTGCTCAGATTCTGACTCAGCAGCTCCAGTGGGACCGGAGGGGCCGGGTTTCTAAGTGGCTCCTCGGGAGAGGAAAACCCAGGAAACGAACCCATTTTGCAGTTCTCCTGGAGAAAACAGAACCAGGTAGGAAAAGTGCAGAGGAGCAGAGAGGAAAATGAGCGAGCGGGGTGCTGGGGCAAGGGGACGTGGCGGGCGGGACGGAGGTGGGTCGGGACGGGCGGAGCGGGGGGCCGAGGGTCAGAGAGCCCTCCCAGACCCCAAGGCGCTCACTGCAGGCTTCCCTGCGCTTCACACTGCAAGCCTGGCTTCAAGCAAGAGGGGCTCCGTGAGACGCTGCTTATCTGGCCCCTTGGTCCCCCTAGACCTACCGCCTTCCTCCCCTCCTCCTGTTTCTGCCACACTCCACCCTTTACTTGTCTTCCTTGAACAGCCTAGTCCGTTCCTGCCCCAGAAAAGGCACGGAAGTAATAAACCCACCGGGCTCATATTTCTCGGTTCTTTCACCTGCCCTGGAGTCTAAAGGTGCCCAGGGATGAAAGGTGCTTGGAGTCAGAGTGATGTGCATGGTTGAGACTGCGAAACCACCTACCGCGGCTGTGGGTTGGGCTTTGCTAGCTGGCACCGCCCCGGAATGGGCGGGGCCGGGGACCACTGGGGGCGGGGCTTGGGGTAGCGGGCCCCGTTTCCCGGGTGACGGCCGCGGGGAAGAGGCGGGGCTCGGGCCTCCTGGCTCCCGGGGCCGCGACCTGAAACCGTGGCCTCCGAGAGTCGATCAGTAGTAGGGCAGAAGGGAGCTCCAGAGGCCAGCGGCTCTGAACCGAGCAACTCTAGTCGTGGGGACAGGCGGCCGAACGGAATGAGGCTTGGGAGAGGCTGGTCCGAGTGACAGGCTGGGGGCGTGGCCTGTGAGACCCGGAAGCGTGCGAGGCGTGAGTGGGTGTGCCCGGCTCTGGGCGACTAGCAGTATACCAGTAACCCAGCGGTCCGAGCTGTGGTCCCGCAGGTCCAAGTGTGCGGCCGCGCGTCTGGGTGGGGCAGCGGGGCGGGCGGGCCATGCCTGGGGACTTCCAGTCGCTGTGGGAACTAGTGGAAGAGCACGTTCCGCTCCCGGAGCAGCCCGAAGTGAAGAGGATTCTAGGGGAGACGACAGTGGATCTGAGCCTGGAGCTATGGGCAGAGGTGGGGCGTAGGAAGGTGGGCCCCACGGCAGACCTGTCTCACGACTCGGATGATTTTCTCACCTTCTACAGGTCCCTAGCCCTGCCCAGTAACTCTCGAGCTCTTGTCGGATCTCATTGTCCGCCCAACCCTCTCCAATTTAACTGCCCTGCCGGTCATTCCCCCAGCTCCCCTGCCTCCGTTCACTTACCTCCGCAATCGCCGAGGTGCCCCAGCTCTCCTTGCAGGTAGTGATGTTACGGTCATTGCTCCAAGAGGCTCGATCTATCCAAGCCTCTGGATCGCGCCCCACCTCTGACCTCTCCTCCCTTCTGGTACAACCGCCCCTCGTAAGAGATCTTGTGCGCCAGGAACTGCGGCAGCTGCTCCAAGGTCTCTGCCGGGAGGCCATCTGTGAGGGCAGGTTGGAGCCTAGACCTGGGTCTGGGCCCTGTCTCCAGAACTCAGATGGGCTAGCCTGGAAACTGACAAGGGTCCAGGGTCATCTTTCCTGTCGTTCCCTGGAAGGAGCCCCTGAATTGCCTTTATGCATCTTCTGCAGGGACCAGACCCACACTTGGGTCCAGTATAGCCCCAGGGTCCTGCACTTTGCCTTGGAGGAGCCCAGGTCTGATTTGCCAGAACAGGAGATGTTCCAGATGAGAGCTGGTGAACCCAGGTGTAGTAGGAGGAGAGGAGGGATCTGTCCTTGCTGGGCAAAGAACCCAAACTAGCTGGTAGGTCCCACCTGCGGGAATGGAGGAGTTCCTGGTCTGGAACTGACACTTCTACAGCCACCTGTGGTAGAGGTCAGCCCATGAGGGCTGCAGAGGCCCAGGAAACACGTGCAAATCCTGGGAGCTTGGTTCGAGCTGGGTTTTAGAGTACAAGGAACAGACTTCCAGACAGATACAAAGAGAAGTGCTTTGCAGGGAGAGGGAGAAGGACACGCAGATAGGAGTGGAAGGAAAGACTTCACCCAGTGGCCGGTTGTCCCTCAGGCTGGGATAGCCAGGCTGTGAGGACTGGGTTAGAGAGGGCTAGGGACTGAACGAGATAAGTGAGCAGCAGCGTGTTCATCCGTGAATGGTAGCAACTTATTTCTCACACATCCTTATGAAGAGGGTGATGGCCCCATTTTGCAGATGATACTAAAGCTCAGAAAGGATGATTGACTTTCCCAGACTCACACACAGTGAAGGGTGGCAGAACCCATGTGCAACCCCAGGCTCCTGATCTCCTCCTTTTACTACCATCTTGTGTTGCCTTTGTGAGAAAGCACAAAATTTTCTAGGAGAAATGGTGTTTGTGTTCTGAAGGCCTGGGGTGAAGCAGCATGAGAGAGTGAGGTTGACTTCATCTGCCAGCAGCTGTCACCAGGACCTCAGCATCATCAAGGACCAGCTGAACGTGTCCCACATTGACCAGGCTGCTGGACACGTGCGGTGAGGCCCCCAAGTGTGTGCAGTGGGGGTGGGGGCAGGGAGGGTGGGACTGCGGATGGACCCTGATGTACTGGGACTACTGGGAGGAGAAGGGAGGGAACACACCTGGCTGGGAGACCCAGGAGAGTGGGGCTGAGAGGTGGAAAGGGCGGGATGCTGTTGAGGTTGCTGCCAGGAATCAGTCAAGTACAGATGCCTACACAGGCCTTGGCCTGAGGACTTTTATCCTGGGAGGTGGGGAAGAGATGACACACAGAAGAGTTTTTAAAGCAGGGGCAGGGCTGTCATGCGGGAGAGAATGGAGGCAGGAGGACCCACAAGTCTAGTTCTATCATGTAGAAGAGAGACTGCTGCTTCTGAGGGTGGGCACTGGGAGGTGGGCAAGGACAGAGGACACACCCTGCCCAGGAAGAGGCTGGCAGGGCTGCAAGGCTGTGCTGGAACAGCATGAGGGCAGCAGAGGGAGAGGTGGACTGAGATAGGAGGGCCTAGAGGAGGCTCCTGGGGAGGCCGGAGGTTGGGACCACGTGGAGGGCTCTGCTGAGACCTGGGCCTGTAGCGCTGCTTCCGGTGCTGCACTGTCCATGTCCCAGGGCCCTCCTGGAGGAAGAGTGCCATGCTCTGGAGAGGGAGATTCCCATCCTGCAGGTGAGCTGCAGTCCTTGGCCACCCTGCCCCCAGCCCTTCTGCTGAGCCTAGACAACCCCATCTCTCAACCCCGTCTCTCACCCAGGGTGTGAGTTCCACACATCTGCTGAGGTTGTGTGAACCCTGGGTCCATTTTTCCTGTGTGCACACTTCTTATGTGTGTGATCCTTAAGTACGTGAACCCATATTCCAGTTGAGTCCCTAAGTCCGAGGTCAGCACTTTTAGATCAACTGCTGGGTCTGCCTAGGTCTTTTGCCTCCTTCTCCTCCCCAAGTCTGGATTCAGGCCTGCCACCCTCTTGCCAAGCTCAGCTTTTCAGTGAGAGGCTGGTGTTCCTCTCAGGAGTGCCCCCAGATGATTGGGAGGAAGAGACTGCACGGGCTGGTTCCTGCGCCCCACCATGGGGATCCTGGCCTGGGCACCCTGCCCAGTCCTGCCCCACCCCTGCTGTAAAGCCAGGCACTGAGCCAGCTCTCCCTGCAGCGCTGCCTGGAAGACGAGTATTCAGGTGCCCCCCAGCCCTCTGAGGCAAGCCTAGAGCCCACCCTGGCAGGTGAGGACCCTAGCAGGCCCCAGAGCACCCAGCGCTTCACTCCTCCCATTTCCCCCCCCCACCCACACCCATCCCACCTTGCTCTTGTAACACACCCTGGAGGACTGGGCGCTGTGTCTCAGGCAGAACCTCTCCTCCAGAGCTAAAGGAATAGAAGGCAGCCAGGCAACAGGAGCTGCAGGCACCCCTGAGGCCTTCCTGTGTCTCCCCCAGCCACAGGTAACCGAGAGCAGACAGACAGCTGGATGGGGCAGGCTGAGGGGCAGGCCTCGGCCCCCTCACAGTTACTCCCTCCCATTCAGGCCACAGCCCTTGGGGTCCTCCAGCCAGGGCACTGGACTTCTGCCTTGCCTCCACGGGGCTGCTGGAGTTTGGGCCAGGCTTCTCCAGTGCTGCCTGCCTGCTCCCCTCTGGAGCGGTGCCCCTAACCTCGCGGCCTGGCCGTCACCTGCCACTGGGGACAGAAGATTCAGTCCCGCCCCGGGAAAAGGCCAGCTTCCACTCTGACGTCCAGTGCAGCGCCCCAGGCCCCAACCTGAAGGGCTCCTCAGGAAGGAGGCTTCAGCTTCGGCTGGAACTCGTCCTGTTTGCTCCTGCTCTCTTTCAGCTGCCAGGGTCCAGCCCACTTTGGATCTAGTCTAGGATGAGCCCTCCCCAGGAGTCCACTGCTGTCTGTCTGTCTGTCTGGCTCTCACCCTACCTTCTCACCAGGTCCTCAGTGTCTGGTCCTGACTGTCACAGTCTCTGGCCTTTCTCCTCCCCGGCATCCCCCCAAAGGCCTGGCAGGAGGAGGTCTTGTCCCAGTCCTGACTCATGTCCCTCTGGAGGACCCAGACAAAGCACAGCAGCAGCTCAGAGACAGGAATAGAAATTTCATTAAAATCTATGGACTTTAAAAACCTAGTGGTTCGCAGATGGTTGGGGGTGAGAGGCGCACTGTTATTGCTACAGAGGATTAGAGGCAGCTCTTCTGGGGCTGTCACTGCACGGAGGGGTGCAGAGGACAGACACCAGACACTGCAGGGCTTGGGGAAAGGAGTTTTGGCTCCAGAGAGTGGTTGGGACACACGGACTGGGGCAATGTGGCACCTGAACAAGGGTAGCCCAGTTCAGGAAGACTGGGCTTTAGCCTGGCAGTGGTAGGGCAAGGGGGGTGTCATGTAGGGTCCACTTCCCTGGGGCTCTGGGCTCAAACCTCCTGCTGAGCATCACCCCATCCCTACCCAACCCCCCCCCCACCCCGAAACGAGTTCTTTGGGCGGGCTGTTGGGTCATGGGCCTCTGCTGGGCTGGAAGGAGGCGCAGAGACCTCAGAGCTGCCGAGGGATGTGCAGGCGGGCCTGGAAGACAGATTGGGCCTGAAGCCGAGGGTGAGGGGGTAGCAACTACAGATAAAACAATTTTTACAAAAATAATCAGACAAAAGGGCCGGGTCGCACAGCCTGACCCGTAACACTGCACAGCCCCCCCGGCCCCTCACCCTGCCTCCAGGTGGGGAGATCTGAATTAGCCTGGGCGGAGGCTGGGGTCCACCCCGAGGGCGGGAACCCTGGTCAGGAGGCTGAAGGCTCAGAGACAGGGACAGGTAGGGGCCCACCCAGAACCTCAGCTCAGGGCAGAGTGTGGGGGCGTCAGAGGCCACGTGGGGCCTAGCAGGCATCTGGGGGCCTGACCTGGGGCCCCCCAGCAACTCCCACATCACCTGCACCCCCAGCTGCCATCTTGGCATCTAACGGACCTGTAAACACTAGGGACACGAACACGAATGACCATGCTAGCCGTGGTGGCCAAGGTGACAGGTGCCACCCCTGGCCAGGCATGGTGGGGGCAGGTGGTGACACCTACCCGCTGTCTCCCCAGTCTCTGTGTTGGGAGCACAGGGTGGGGGTGGGGCACTCCCCCGGCAGCTGTGCTGGCACCTGGGAGTCCTGCAGACGGCTGGAGTCATTACTGCCCAGTAATCTGGGCATTGTCCAGGGACAGCAGTTGGAACTCAAGCCCATCTTCAGGGGAGTGTGGAATAGTGTGGGTGTAGCGCTCTGTTCAGTGCTCCAGGAGGGCGGGACCCCAGTCTAGACTCAGCTTTGTTGAGTTCTTCAAATGCTGCAGGAGAGATAGGCATGGGGGAGGGATGGGCGGGCAGAGTGCATCAGAAGGGAGCCCTGGAGTGCCATCCATCCATCCACCCCCTTCTGAGTCACCTGGGTGCCCCTGCCCCCACCACTCATCTGGAGGAGGGTGTCCCCATCTGTCCTCCAGAAGTGGAACAGGGCGTAGAGTGGAATGCCCACCGCAGAGGCCATGAGGAAGCCAATGGCCTCAGCCCACCTTGGATATTTTTGTTGTTGGTAGGTGATCGGCTGGTGCTCGATCACCAGGAAGATGAGAATAAACTGCAAAGAGTAGGGGTTGGGAGTGGGCGTGAGTCCTGCCCAGCCCCACCCAGGCCCTAGGCCTCCTATCAGCACTGCTCCCCTCCCTCTCCAGTTTCCCAGACTAGAAAGAGGCATTTCAGGGAGGGTAGGGGTGGCATTGCAGAAGCATGCCGGCTGCGACGGGCCGTGCAGAAACATGGCCGTGAGGAGCTACCCCTGGCCCACGGTCAGAGGCGGTGACAGAGAGCGTCAGGCTGCGATGGCGCAGGAGCGGCCAAGAGGAGCTACCCCACATCTGAGGCCAGGGGCAGCGGCCGAGAGGAGCTATCCCTCGTCCGAGGCCAGGGGAGGTGGCCGAGAGGAGCCACCACACGTCCAAGGAGCGGTGGCTGCTCAGGCGCAGGAGAGCCGAGAGGAGCTGCTCCACGTTCAAGGTCAGGAGGGGCAGCCGTAAGGAGATACTCTTCGTCCAAGGTAAGAGAAACCAAGTAAGATGGTAGGTGTTGTGAGAGGGCATCAAGGGGCAGGCACACTGAAACCATAATCACAGAAAACTAGCCAATCTGATCACAGGACCACAGTCTTGAATAACTCAATGAAACTAAGCCATGCTGTGTGGGGCCATCCAAGACGGACAGGCCATGGTGGAGAGGTCTGACAGAATGTGGTCCACTGGAGAAGGGAATGGCAAACCACTTCAGTATTCTTGCCTTGAGAACCCCATGAACAGTATGAGAAGGCCAAATGATAGGATACTGAAAGAGGAACTCCCCAGGTCAGTAGGTGCCCAACATGCTACTGGAGGTCAGTGGAGAAATAACTCTGGAAAGAATGAAGGGATGGAGCCAAAGCAAAAACAATACCCAGTTGTGGATGTGACTGGTGATAGAAGCAAGGTCCGATGCTGTAAAGAGCAATATCGCATAGGAATCTGGAATGTTAGGTCCATGAATCAAGGCAAATTGGAAGTGGTCAAACAGGATATGGCAAGAGTGAATGTCGACATTCTAGGAATCAGTGACATCAAATGGACTGGGATGGGTGAATTTAACTCAGATGACCATTATATCTACTACTGTGGGCAGGAATCCCTTAGAGGAAATGGAGTAGCCATCGTGGTCAGCAAAAGAGTCCAAAATGCAGTACTTGGATGCAGTCTCAAAAATGACAGAATGATCTCTGTTCGCTTCTGTTGGTCCTTTAATGGACCAGAACCTGGTGGTCCAGAGTCGATGATAAGAAAGTAAGAGAGAGAAAGAGGCTGATAGCCCCTGGTTTACACGGAGAGCCGATAAAGCTCTGTTCTTAGAGCTCGCGGCGCTGCACGTAGGCACCAGGCGCCCTCTCAAGTGGGTGAAGGCACAGTGCACCTTCTCGAGAGGGTTTTAGAAGCCCGGGCAAGAAAGTGAGCTCAGCGGGGCTCTGTGCTCCAAGGAATTAGCCTGAAAGAGAGAGAGAAGGAAAGAAAGAAACAAGGAAAGACACGTGGACCAAAGCTCTGATGGAGTAAAGGTGTTTTAATCAACATGGTGTGCACATATATACTGTCTTACAAGTTATTCTCAGCAAAGATAAAGATTAAAATTCCAAACTTACAAAACACAAGGCGATCCCTATTAAAAAGAGAAAAGGGTACTTACCACCATAATGAGAAACTAACAAAGGAAATGTCTGGATTCCTCAGCCCAGGGAAAGGCGTGCCTCTCCTCTTAATTCCTGAATATTCAGGAATTAATAAGGGCCAAAGGTTTCCTGACAGATCCAAAACAGCACACAGGAATCCTCCTGTTAAATGCATCCTGACATGTTTCCAAGCAAACCATTCAATATCACGGTAATCCAAGCCTATGCCCCAACCAGTCACGCTGAAGAAGCTGAAGTTAAATGGTTCTATGAAGACCTACAAGACCTTTTAGAACACCCGAAAAAGATGTCCTTTTCATTATAGGGGACTGTAATGCAAAAGTAGAAAGTCAAGAAACACCTGGAGTAACAGGCAAATTTGGCCTTGGAGTACTGAATGAAGCAGGGCAAAGGCTAATAAGAGTTTTGCCAAGAGAACGCACTGGTCAGAGCAAACACCCTCTTCCGAGAACACAAGAGAAGACTCTACACATGGGCATCACCAGATGGTCAACATTGAAATCAGATTGGTTATTTTCTTTGCAGCCAGAGATGGAGAAGCTCTATACAGTCAGCAAAAATAAGGCCAGGATCTGACTGTGGCTTAGATCATGAACTCCTTATTGCCAAATTCAGACTTAAATTGAAGAAAGTAGAGAAAACCACTAGACCACTCAGGTATGACCTAAATCAAATCCCTTATGACTATACAGTGGAAGTGAGAAATAGACTTAAGGGACTAGATCTGATAGACAGAGTGCCTGATGAACTATGGATGGAGGTTCATGACACTGTACAGGAGACAGGGATCAAGACCACCCCCATGGAAAAGAAATGCAAAAAGGCAAAATGGTTGTCTGAGGAGGCCTTACAAACAGCTGTGAAAAGAAGAGAAGTGAAAAGCAAAGGAGAAAAGGAAAGATATTCCCATTTGAATGCAGAGTTCCAAAGAATAGCCAGGAGAGATAAGAAAGACTTCCTCAGTGATCAATGCAAAGAAATAGAGGAAAACAACAGAATGGGAAAGACTAGAGATCTCTTCAAGAAAATTAGAGATACCAAGGGAACATTTCATGCAAAGATGGGTTTGATAAAGGACAGAAATGGTATGGACCTAACAGAAGCAGAAGATATTAAGAAGACTTGGCAAGAATACACAGATGGACTGTACAAAAAAGATCTTCACGACCCAGATGGTGTGATCACTCACCTAGAGCCAGACATCCTGGAATGTGAAGTCAGGTGGGCCTTAGGAAGCATCACTATGAACAAAGCTAGTGGAGATGATGGAATTCCAGTTGAGCTATTTCAAATCCTGAAAGATGATGCTGTGAAAATGCTGCACTCAATATGCCAGCAAATTTGGAAAACTCAGCAGTGGCCACAGGACTGGAAAAGGTCAGTTTTCATTCCAATCCCAAAGAAAGGCAATCCCAAAGAATGCTCAAACTACCACACAATTGCACTCATCTCACATGCTAGTAAAGTAACGCTCAAAATTCTCCAAGCCAGGCTTCAGCAATACGTGAACTGTGAAATTCTGGATGTTCAAGCTGGATTTAGAAAAGGCAGAGGAACCAGAGATCCAATTGCCAACATCCACTGGATCACTGAAAAAACAAGAGAATTCCAGAGAAACATCTATTTCTGCTTTATTGACTTTGCCAAAGCCTTTGACTATATGGATCACAATAAACTGTGGAAAATTCTGAAAGAGATGGGAATACCAGACCACCTGACCCACCTCTTGAGAAACCTGTATGCAGGTCAGGAAGCAACAGTTAGAACTGGACATGGACCAACAGACTGGTTCCAAATAGGAAAAGGAGTACATCAAGGCTGTATATTGACACCCTGCTTATTTAATTTATATGCAGAGTACATCATGAGAAACACTGGGCTGGAAGAAGCACAAGCTGGAATCAAGATTGCCAGGAGAAATATCAATAACCTCAGATATGCAGATGACACCACCCTTATGGCAGAAAGTGAAGAGGAACTAAAAAGCCTCTTGGTGAAATTGAAAGAGGAGAGTGAAAAAGTTGGCTTAAAGCTCAACATCAGAAAACTAAGATCATGGCATCTGGTCCCATCACTTCATGGCAAACAGATGGGGAAACAGTGGAAGCAGTGTCAGAGTTTTTTTTTTGAGCTCCAAAATCACTGCAGATGGTGATTGGAGCCATGAAATTCAAAGACGCTTACTCGTTGGAAGGAAAGTTATGACCAACCTAGATAGCATATTAAAAAGCAGAGACATTACTTTGCCAACAAAGGTTCGTCTAGTCAAGGCTATGGTTTTTCCAGTGGTCATGGTATGGATGTGAGAGTTGGACTGTAAAGAAAGCTGAGCGCTGAAATATTGGTGCTTTTGAACTGTGGTGTTGGAGAAGACTCTTGAGAGTCCCTTGGGCTTTAAGGAAATCCAACCAGTCCATCCTAAATGAGATCAGTCCTGGGTGTTCATTGGAAGGACTGATGCTGAAGCTGAAACTCCAATACTTTGGCCACCTGATGTGAAGAGCTGACTCACTTGAAAAGACCCTGATGCTGGGAGGGATTGGGGGCAGGAGGAGAAGGGGATGACAGAGGATGAGATGGCTGGATGGCATCACCGACTCGATGGATGTGAGTTTGAGTAAACTCTGGGAGCTGGTGATGGACAGGGAGGCCTGGCGTGCTGCGATTCATGAGGTCGCAGAGTTGGACACGACTGAGCGACTGAACTGAACTGAACTGAACTGAGCGGTGACATCAACGTTTGCATAGTGGAAGAAGCAATGGCACCAGGGGTCCAGGGTATGATGGGCAGGTGGGCACTGTGGAAGGGGAGGGGTCTGGCTTCTGGATAATCCTGAAGCAGGCAAGAAACTGTTCAGCTGCCGTGGCCCTTAGTAGTCAGTTCTACTCAAAGACTTGCAGTGGCCCTCCACTGCCTGCTGAAGTAAGGCCAAATCTGTGGCCTTTAAGGCTTCAATGGCATTTTCCATCTACTAAGCATTTTTTGAACTGTGGTGTTGGAGAAGACTCTTGAGAGTCCCTTGGACTCCAAGAAGATCCAACCAGTCCATCCTAAAGGAGATCAGTCCTGGGTGTTCATTGGAAGGACTGATGTTGAAGCTGAAACTCCAATATTTTTGCCACCTGATGCAAAGAGCTGACTCATTTGAAAAGACCCTGATTCTGGGAAAGATTGAGGGCAGGAGGAGAAGGAGATGACAGAGGATGAGATGGTTGGATGGCATCACCGACTGGATGGACATGAGTTTGGATAAACTCCAGGAGGTAGTGATGGACAGGGAGGCCTGGTGTGCTGCAGTTCATGGGTTCACAAAGAGTCGGACACGACTGAGTGACTGAACTGAACTGAAAGCAGTTTTTGAATGTTCCCTCCAGACCTGGGAGCTCCTGGGATTGCATCAGCTGTAGGTCTCCAGTGCCCAGCACAGCACCTGGCATAATCTCATGTGCTGATCTGAACTCACTTATGCAGGGAGGTGGGAGCAATGGGGGAAAGGAAAGGGAAAAGTCCTGCCAGCCTACAGCTTCAGAGATGGCAATGGTCAGCCGGGGGAGCTTCCAAAGCCTAGAAACCGTGTCAGTCCGGGAGTGCTCTCAGAAACCACTTTGGAAAGAGCCGAGGGACACCAGAGATAAAGCTTAGGGCTGCAGCAACAAAAATACTACTGGAAGCAGGAAGATGGGCCATTGGTTCATGAGCCACTTGGAGGGCCTGGGACAATAGGTGCTGCTTGCCAGGAGGCCTCAGCATACACCTCCCAAGCCTTCAGCCAAGTCCTGGGGCTCAGGCCCCTCCAGGCTTTTTAGTGACTAAATTCTAGAAGTCAAGACCCGCATCCGGGGGACGCTGCACTTAGAGGACCTTATAACAAGTTTCCTGAATGCAACTAGAGCCTGATCTAACATGTGGACAAATTCTTTATTTGAGCTGATAGAAGTATGGAGTTTGTTAAAATAATAATAATAATAATAATATCTTTTCACCACTATGAAGTAAAACCTCCAAAAGAAAACTAATAGCCCAGAAGCACGCGGTCCACAGAGCCTGGCATCCTCACCCAAAGGTGATTCCAGCCTGCTTTTCTGAGCACAGACAGGATGCTGCGGGCTTTGCCTCAGTTTCCTGGAGACAGTGGACCCAGGCTGCCTCCTGCCTCCTGCCCTGACTGGGTGGTGCCCTGGGTCTCCCCACAGGGCGGCAGCTTCCTGGGAGCCCTGGAGGATGAGCTCCCCCAGGGCAGGTCCTCGGCCAAAGCCACAACCTCCGAGGGCACAGCGCTTGGCGGTGGTGACTGCCCTCCCCCACCTCCCGCCGCTTACAGGACACTTCTGCTCCTCCTGTTTCAAAGCTGGGCCAGTGGCCAGAGCTGGTGCCTGTGCCAGGCTCGGGAAGATCCCACACCCCATGTGATGGAGGTCTCAGCCCTCAGGGGCCTTTCTTCCCCCAGAAACATGAGCCAATGTGGAAATCCAGTGCCGATCTCTCTGTGGCACAGAGGAGCTGGCATGATGCGGGGCACGACTCCAGACACTTGCCCTGACCATCGGGCTGAGCCCTCTGTCACTCAGAGACGGCCCTGCCTCTTCTCTGTGGAGCGACCACTATGCTAGCAAATCCCTTCCCCCGCCCCCCACCCCCGCCCCAACTTCTCACCCTGATCATAAAGGGACACTATCAGAGGGCTTGTAGTTCACAGACCACTCCTCCTCCTAAACTTGTGTCTAGTGCAGCATGGGCCCAGCACACACGCTCCAGATCAGACCACCTGCTTCACATGAAGGCTCTGACTCTTAGAAGCCATATAACCTTGAGTCAATTACTTAACATCTCAGGGCTTCGGTTTCCTCATCTGTAAATGGGGATAATAATGAAACCATGGAGAGTTGTATTGCGAGACTTAGTATACTGTTCCTGGTCATGGTGGGCTTTCCCTCCACCACTTCCACTCCCTGCTGGGGGGTCTGTCTTCCAAGTGTTGAATACTGGTGGAAATCCAGAACTCCCCCTGCCAAGCCAGCCTATTCCAGATCCTGAGCTGATACCTGACTTGCACAGCCTGCTTCTGGAACATGCATTCACACCACATATCCTGAGCACTCCAAGCACCTCAGCTATAAGGGACTAGAGACACGAGCTCAGTGAGGCTGTCAGAGACCAATGCCAAGGTCAGTCATGATTCCCTTGGGGCTCCTCTGGGGGGATGCCAGGTGGAAATGCCACGGAGGGAGGGCTGGCTCTTAGCTGCTGCCAGCCTATTTTCCCCTTCTGAAGCTGGGCACTGTCTTCCATCAGATACAGGGCCCTGTGCTCCCTTCCTAACCCAAGGCCAGGGCTTGGGTGGTTCTGAGTCTCCACACCTGTCTAGCTCTATACAGCTTTGCTCAGACTTCCAGTGACCAGAGCTGTAGGTGCGGAGCCCCCAGGAGGAGCTCTGGCCTAATGGTTGGGCTTGTGCTCTTCCTTGGCTGGTTCCCAAGAGAAGGATGCTTGCCACGGGGGCGGCAGGGGTGGGACCAGCAAGGAACTTACAAAGATGATAGTTGGTGGGATGAAGTGCCAGCAGATCTGGAAGAAGCGGGGCGGTGGGAACCCCAGCATCATCTGGATGTTCTTGGGGGCAGTCGGCCTCCCTGAGTGGGGCTAGAGCAGCTGGATCCCACTAATGAGGCCTCATTACGGCCAGGACCCAGCAGGGCTGCTGCCACCTGCTGTCCCCATGGCCAGAGCCAGAGAAAGCTGTCCAGCTAGGGCTGCCTGTTCTGGGCACCCGGCCCAGGCCAGGGCAGCCAAAGTCCAGAGCCCACCCTGAGTGGAAGTGAACATTTGGGCATCATGGGTGACTGGGCCTTCCTGGAGCCAGTGGCCCAGCCAGGAGCTTGGCCCTAAGTCTGGACTCGCAGGAAGTCAGCGGAAGTCAGCAGAGTGTGTCTGGGAACCTGGCTGCATGAGGCTGGCCTGGAATCAGCTCAGTAGCTAGGGTCTGAGGCCATTCTCTTGGGAGACTTGCTTGAGCCAAGATCACTCCCCATCTTCTCTCCCAAAATGGGCATAGTAGCATACCCACCTAAAGGGGCTGTTGGGAGGATTAAATGAGTTAATATATATTAATATGAAGTGTTTAGGACAGCATCTGGCTCACAGTAAGCACTTAATATATATTATCTATTACTATTATTTATAATGCTTACTAGCTTCAAAGATGGGTAGATATGATCCCCATTTTAGAGATAAGGAAACTAAGGCCAGACAAGTAAAGTAACTTGCCTAAGGAGATACATGGAGGGAGATTCACCAGGGCTGGGGTTGGAACCCAGGCCTGTCTGACTCTGAAGACTTGCCATAATGATGTTGGGACTTCCCTGGTCTTCCAGTGGCTAGGAGTCTGCCTTGCAGTGCAGGGGACACGGGTTCAATGCCGCTGGTCAGAGAACTGAGACCCCACAGGCCGCGGAGCAGCTGAGCTGTGGCATCACAGCTACTGAGCCCCTGCGCTGCAACTTAGACCCAACGCAGCCCA
Source organism: Cervus elaphus (assembly GCF_910594005.1). NCBI lineage: Eukaryota > Metazoa > Chordata > Mammalia > Artiodactyla > Cervidae > Cervus > Cervus elaphus. Next base: position 704,354 of record NC_057837.1, on the reverse strand, counting down.
GTAAACATTTTTAAAATAATAATAACAAAAAAGATTAAAATAGTATCATCCTGCCATGTTCCCATTGGGGTCAGCACACAGGGAAGCTGTCCTTTACATCAGAATTCATGCTTGACCAGACACTTTGCTCACCCATCAGTTTCCAAAAACTGGAAGCTGTGTCTTCACAGCACCAGAACACTCGTGCCCACCTTCCTGGTCACTGGTTTGTGGTGTCTCAGCACCCCCTGGAGACTGACCAGTGAGTGTTGCCTCGGAGAAGAGGGATTGAGGGTCTGAGTGATAGTCTACGCAGACCACTCAGCACACTCTCTCAGAGGGCCCTCAGGTTCAGCTGACGCAGTGCTCATCCTCAGGGGTCTGTCTCTGCAGCTGCCCTCTTGGCTAATGCCATCTGTCTTCAGACAAGTGACAGAGCAATTCACCAGGCCACAACTCTTTTGCATAGTCAGTCACATTCTTTAACCATCTTGGCTGGCTGGGGATCCCCAAGTTCTGGGGGGATTGCTCCAGGGCCCATCGCCCTTCAGCCTACAGCTCTCTGTGAAGTCTGAGAGGCGCTGGTGGTCCTGTGGCTGCATCCCCTTCTCCCTGACCCTTCACCATCTCTACTGCCCAGTGGTACCCAACCTTGTTATCAGGAGCCCACCCAGTGCCAGGCCTGTACTCTCAGAATCATCTGGGCCCCAGACCGCACTTTACAGTGGGAATGAGCCGCCCTCTCTCTCTCTGCTGCGCCCGCTCTGCCTCACCCTGTGGTTATGAGTGTGTGTGTGTTGGGGGGGGGACAAGGGAGAAACACAACAAGCCCCACACCTCACTCTAGAATGGGAATGAGCCGCCCTCTCTCTCTCTTCTGTGCCTGCTCTGCCTCACCCTTTGGTTGTGAGTGTGTGTGTGTGTGGGAACATGGAGAAACACAACAAGCCCCACGCCTCACTCTAGAATGGGAATGAGCCACCCTCTCTCTCTCTGCTGCGCCCGCTCTGCCTCACCATCCTGTTGTGAGTCTGTGTGTGTGGGAACATGGAGAAACACAACAAGCCCCACGCCTCACTCTAGAATGGCAATGAGCCGCCCTCTCTCTCTCTTCTGTGCCCACTCTGCCTCACCCTGTGTTTCTGAGTGTGTGTGTGTGTGTGAACACAGAGAAACACCACAAGCCCCATGCCTCACTCCAGCTGTGGTGCATCCGTGCTGGGTGAAGTAGGTAAGGCCAGAGCGGGATTGCCAGGGGAGGGGCAGGCAGAGCTTCGGCGGGAGATGAGGTTAGAGTAATTGACGCCGCCCAGCAGGCAGTGGAAGAGGCAGGGGATGCATCAGTGTCGCCCGGAGCTGGCAGAGGTGTGAATGAGTGGAGGCGACGCGCGCACTCCACTCCAAGTGTTCACCCTGGGATGGTGGCGGCTCAGAGACCTGTGGACCCCTCCTTCCCAGGACAGGTCAGTCACTTTCCAGGAGGTCGAGCCCTCTCTCTGATGCCAGGCAGACTGGGAGGCAGGTCTGGGGGTGGGGAGAGGGGCTGAGTGGTCTGTGCCAGGGAGGGGCAGGCACAGCCAGCCATAGAGGCAAACACCAGCAAAAGTGATGCAGAAAGTTGCAAGTGTGCAAAGGAGCAGGAAGGGTTAGCTGTGTGGTGGGGGTGTGGGAGAGGAGAATGGGGGTGTGAGGGCCCCCCACCCCCCCGCCCAAGGGCCTGCTGAGAATCTGCCCTGTGTATCAAAGCTGCATTGTCCTAGCTCCCAGCGAGACGGCCGGAGGTGCCCAGGAATCGTACTAACCAACTCAGCCCCATTGTCTGCGCCATGGCAGTTACTCGTATGGGGAGAGTGGGTGAGGGGCAGGGGGACTTGGTACAGGGGCTGCGTGGTAAGGATGGGGGAAGGGGGTGGGCGAGTGTCTCAGCTGGGAGGCGACAGGCTCTGCGAAATGTTTGCCAGTGTCCAGGACGAGGGCCCGGGGTGGGGGGCACCTCCAGTGTGCCCTCATCCCTGGAAGCTGGGGATGGGTGGGGATGGCAGGCACAATGTGGCTGATGGCAGTGAGGGAGGGGAGCCTGGGACAGTCACCTTCTTTCTCTGCAGCGCATCCTGACTTGACCTCCAGAAGGCAAGAGAAGGCATGTACTCTGGGGAGACCTGAATTGAGTTTGGGAGTAGCATTGTGCAGGGCTGCCCTCCACCCTCAGGACTGCCAGGGTCAGCAACCAAAGCCACTTCCAAAATGCCAGCCTGCTGATAGCCAACTGGGGCAGAGGCTGCTCATGGCTGCCACAGTGTGGGGAAGGACTGCTGGGTTCCAGGGCAGAGACGGTGCCCACCCAGTGGTCCTGTCACTACTCCCAGGGTCTGGAGTGGAGCCTGGCGTGCCTGGGCTGCAACTTCTGTCTGCCATCCACAATAATGGCAGGTCAGTACTGGCAGAGCCCTCTGCCAGTCAGGGCTCTGGGGTGAAACGGCACCGGGCATCTCTCACCTCCCATATGAGGACCTGATCTCCTGAGAGGTGCTGTGAGATTTTCCTTGATGCAGGAGACACTAATAGCCCCTGCATACTGCTCGAGTCTGGGGTATATTTTCCCATGCTCCTCTAGCCCAGCCCTTGACTCTTTCACGTATCTAGACCAGGAAGCCAGTTGAAGGATGGAAGGCTCTGTCATCACAGGTCAGGTGTACCTCAGGAAGACAAGTTGGGGAATCAAGAATCAAGGAATGTGAGGTCATGGGGTCTCCTGAGGCAGCCACGGTTTACTGTCATGGCTGTTCGGCCTGAATTCCCCCACTGGAGCTCAGAGATGGCTGCCAGGGATCTGGATTTGGCTCATGGTCAATCTGGGATGTAGGGTCTTGCCCGTTCTCCTCTGCAAAGTTAGTCTTGGATAGGACTTCATCCCTTGAGCGAACCCTGGGGCTGCAGAGTCCTGGACAAGAAGCCTGCCGGCTTCTAGCAGGGCCTGCCCCGCCTGGCCTGCTCCAGGAGTCCTCAGTGTCCGAGAGCAGAAGAGAGAGCGCTCGATTCACAGAAATATCCAGGGGACACTGCTCTTGGAGGGCGGGACTTGGCAGCCTGAGCACAGCCACCGTCCAGAGTAGAAACCTGAGCTGCCTCTGAGTCTGGACACGAAGAAGCGAGGGGCGCCTCTGCAGTGCGGGGTGGGAGGGTGGCCTCTGGGAGCGGGCTCTGCAACATTGTGTCCTCTTTACACTTTGCTGTAGTTTGCAATTTTTTTTTTTAAATGATAAGCTCATAATTGGAAAGAAATCAATAACTATTTTTTTAAGTTGTTTAGAAAGTCAGTGGGAACTAATGGAAAATACAGGAGTCAGAAACAGCAAATTCCAGGCAAGGCAGAGCTACAGAATCTAAGGAGATTTATTGAGGTTGTCTATCTGTCTCCTGGTTTTATAGCTAAGGTCTCTCAATGCTGAGAGTGGAAGAGATTTGGACTCCTTGGGGTGCAGGTTCTATAATGTTAGGATGCTAAACCCCAGTGCGAGATCCCCGCCCTGCCAAGTCCAAGGTGTGGGGGGAGCTCTGGTTTCTGCCCTCGGAGCTGAACTGCCTGGATTCCAGGAGCACACCCAGAACAGTGAATAAACAGAGGGCAGAGGGCTAGGGACAGGACTTACATAAGCAGCTGCTCAGTGTGGCTCGCCCTCCTGGGCAGGGATGGGGTGGGAGGTTGTGAACCCAAGACAGGTCACAGATCCTTGTGCAGGCATGGACACTGCTGCCTCAATGACTGCTTCTAAGGACAGGGTCGCTGTGTGTGTCTTTGCATGGCAGATGTTGAAAGGTTGTTGTTGAACCATGCAAAGATGTCGGGATTCTTGGCCTCCGGAGGAGAAGAATTCAATCCGGGGCCAGAGATGAGGCTTGATCGCTCAGAGCTTTTGTGCAATAGAGTTTATTAAAGTATAAAAGGGATAGAGAAAGCTTCTGACATAGACATCAGAAAGGGGCAGAAAGAGTACCCCTTTGCTAGTGTTAGCAATGGAATTATATACTCTCAAATTAGTTACTACAGTGAATCAAAAGAATGGAGGTTGTAAAGACCTCACTAGACCTACTCCCATAATTTACACTTGAAGATAACAGGATTAGCCAGAAGGTTTTTTTCCAGAGACTGTCCTTAAGCAGGATACATTATTGTTATATAATTCTAAAGAATGTAGAGGGAAAAAAGTTTGTCCTTTCTTTCTCCTTGAGAATTCCAGACCCCTCTCTCCTTGGGGACCCCTAGACTTATCAACCTGCCCAGGAATTGACTAGGCAATGTTGTGGAGGATGATCACAGCCCACCCACACAGCCGTGGAAGGCATGCCCCAAAGCCTGCATCCTGCTGGGCCTGGGGAAGATTGGGCACAGGGCGAGGCAATCCCCACCCTGGAGGTCACCCATGAGGCCCATGACGAGTCAGAGGTGAGGGTAGGGGCTATCCAGGGAGCCTGAGGAGGAGGGACCAACCCAGAAGGGCACCAGGCCACTGTTTTAACTCACCACCCAGGTGTGAGCAAGGGAGGAAGGTTGGGAGGGCAGCGAGGGGCAGCAGACAGTGGGAGATGGGTGATGGGCAGCAGGAGCCTGGAGGCTGGCCAGTTGGCGGGGCTGAGCTGGGTTAGGCAGACGGGCCACCAGTCTGGGTCAAACACATGAGCACAAAGAGATTCTTTTGTGGGCACCTCAGAGCCAACAACCTCTGCAAGGACTGTTACTATCAGTGATAGGCTTTCCACCCAGCAGGTAAAAAAGAATGGAGGGCTTAGAATGAGGAAAATTATGCAAGGAGAAAAAAACTTGTGCAGCATTAGAAAAGTCTCGCCAGCGTTGGGCATTGCTGTCCAGGAAGGAAGTCGAGGGGCGTCCCCAGAGGAGGGCTGGAAGGGAACTAGAGCCCCCAGGAGCCCCCACAGAGGGACCCTGCCCTCCAGTGTTCTCGGAGGAAGGGGGGCTTCCTCTGTCCTTTGCTGAGCGCCACGCCCTCGCCAGACTGCCTGCACATAGCTTGCACTGGAATGAAAAGTCAGAGGCCTGGCTGTGGACCAGGCCCGCACGGCAGCATTCCCTCCACAGCTCCTGAATGGGGCTCTCAAGGGCTGGGATACAGGGCCAGGGAGCAGCAGCTGGTGCTGCTTCTGCTGGGAGCTCCTCCCACCACTTGCAGGGCGTCACGGCACCTCCTTCTGCACAGCGGACACCTCATGTTGTCTGTTACTTCCCGCCACAGTCCCATCCCCACTCCAGTCCCGGGCCCCAGTCCCCCAGGCTGCAGCCTCCCGGGGGTACAGCCAGCAGGGCTCAGTGGTGCTGCTCGTCAGTGTGGCTCGCTGCCGGCCACCCTCCCGGGCCCTCCACACCAGGGGAGGAGCAGGGCCTCAGAGGCCCAAGTCTGGTCCCGCTGCACTCAGTCAGGCCTTGAACATCAAACCCTAGAGCCTCGGTCTCTGCAAGAGGCCTTGCCCTTGCTCCACCTGTGAGGCCACCCTGGACCCTCAGTTGTCTTACGGCTATAACTGCTGCTTCGTGACCCCACCCATGTATTCTGAAGCTGCTAACCATCCTCCATTGTGCCCCTAAGTCAACGAGCCTCAGACAGAATAAAACTGTTGCTCTAGGATCAACATATAGGAGGCCTATTTGGCTGGGTTTTGTTTGGGAATGGATAAACTATGTCAGGCAGACCTCATGCCCTCTGAAAAAATGCCCCCCGGACCCGATGCTATTGCTAGGCCTGTCCCCAAAAAAGGCCCTAGGAGGTGGTGACAGGCTTAGCCAGGATTCTGTAGGGACCTGTCACACCAGGACTAGGAGCTGCCCTCTCCCAGGGCCAAGGTGGCCTTCAAGCCTCTTCATCAGGGCAGCCTTCTGCGACCTCAGCCTTCTCCTACCCCAACCCGAGTCATCGTTTCACACTCTCGTGACTTGAGGAATTCCCCTTTGTGGCCACGTTGAAGTTGCTTGTAAAAGTTGTCTATCTCACTAATGGCTTCCTCCCCTGGACTTCTAGCTCCGAGTGGGTCGGGTGTGTTTGTCCTCTTCTGAATTTCCTGAGCCTGAGGTCGGGCCTGGCACATAGTAGGTGCTTCTCAACCTCCGTGAATGAATGCACACAAGCTCTGCTGCTTGGCCCTGGGTGCCCTGTGAAGGGTTCCTGGTACTGGGCCCCAAGCCTCCCAGGGCCGTGTGAGGCTCAGGTTCTCCTCTGGGCAGTGCTGGGTGGGAGGTGACACCTTAGTGCAGGACAAGGGCGTCTGTGCAGTAGTGCCCACGTGCTGTGCAAGCCTGAAGTGGCCCCCCAGATGCGCCCACTCAGAGCAAAGAGTGCGTGGCTAGGAGGGCCACCATCAGGTGCTAGGGCCTCTGGGCCTGCCTTTCCAAATGGGCCCTCCTGGAAGGCGCAGGCTCGGTGAGACCATCCCCCCACTCTGCGCCTGTCGGCCAGTGTCAGAGTCCAGCAGCAGGTCAAAGCAGCAGGCCCATTTGTTTATTTGCCTGCGAACCTTGAATCTCTTTTAAATTGAGGGTCAGTGTCACTACCGTGCTGTCCCCAGAGGTCGTGCGGCTGTGTCTCTGATCCTGGGTATCCTTAGGGACCCCTGGCCATTTCTCTCAGAACAGCCCACCTCTGGGAGACTGCCTCTGTCACTCAGGGACTCTCAGGGTCCTCCCTTGCCTCTTAGTGAGACTCCTCTGACCCCTCAGGCTCTGGCTCAGGGTGGCTGATTCGTGGGGATGCGTCTGCTCACACGTATAAAGGGCCTGGGGTCCTCAGTGGGGCCTCAGGCCACCCAGTCCAGCCCCACAGCTCCCCAGGCAAGCCCGCATCCTTCCTTTGGGGCGAACCCCCTCATCAGCCCTTCCTGACCAGCCCCCTCTTCTGCAGCCCATGCTCTCTCAGCTCAGAGACCCTTTTCTGGAGTCATCCCCTCCAGTTCCCCTGAGGGAACTGGAACTAGAACTGCCCAGAGTCTGTCCTCCAAGTCAGGCATGGTGCCTACAACTCTGGTCTTCCCCCCCGCCCCCGAACCAACCCAGGTCAGCCTCCCCAGGGATCCCCTCCCCAGTCGTGGGCAGTCAGAGGTGGCTCCCCTGGCCCTCCCATCCTGAGTCCCAGAATGCCTTCCTCAGGTCTGGCCCAGCTCAGTTGCTTCCCCTTCTTGTACCCTACAGCCCTGCCCACCAGGTGCCCCCTAGAAAAAGCCTTCAGCTGGGGGACGGGTCCACTGCCCCCCCCCCCACCGCCCCCAGCCATCTGCCATGGGCAGCATGCTCAGCCTGGTGATATGGTGGTGGCGGGCTGTCTGGACACAGGCCCCTTTGTGCCCAGCCCAGCTTGGCTTCTTGGTATGAGGCTCAGCTGCTCCCAGATCCTCACCCAGAGGGGAGAGGGGAGGCTTTGGAGGGGCTGGGGCTGGGGGGCTCTCAACTCAAGCTCCCTCTCAGTGTCCCACCTCTCAGATGCTGGCAGCAGCTCCTCGGGTGGGCTGGTGCTGGGGGGCTGGTAAGGGAGGCCCCTCTTGGCACCCTCTGGCAGCCACTCTTCCCTCTGTGCTCCTCTGCCAGGCCTGCCTGCAGCTCCTGCCAGCAGAGGGGAAGCCCAGGGTGGGGGTGAGGGCCTGGAGGGTCCACGGTGTCCCCACTGGGTGAGGTCTGAAGGGTCAGGCACCTCATGCCAATGCCTTGCTGATGGTGGCTTTTCTCCTGTCTGCATAGAATGGTGCTATGCCCAGCGAGGCCACCGAGGAGGACCACAGCTGCCAACGGGGCAACTGGGGCAGCCAGATCGAGTTTATACTGATGAGTGTGGGCTACGCCGTGGGCCTGGGCAGTGTCTGCTGCTTCCCATACCTCTGCTATCGCAATGGGGGAGTGCCGGAACCAGCCGGCAACATGAACAAGTTCCAAACTGCAACCGCACGGAGGCCTGAGAAAGAAGAACTGAAAGTAAAAGAATGGGGTCGAGAGGGCTGAATGCTCTTTAGACAACTCAGCAGTTTATTGAGTGAAACAGCTACTTTCATACCTTTACAAGCAGAAAACATCATACATAAAGAATGCCACCTGGTTTTAACCACATTAATACAATTTTCTTTATCATGAGTGATTGCAGAAGCTAGGGATATTGTTATTAACATTCCAAGATAAACTAGGCGCCTATACCTAATATTCCTTAAGATAGGCAAAAACAGGTCTGTTTATAAAAAAGATAAAAAGCTACCTATTAATTAACCCTAGGGTCAGAAAAGACATGCTTGAATAAATTCCAAGAAAACAGAAAACTAGGTAAGAGGTCACTATGTTTTTCTCGAGGAATAACAAAGGAGGCCAGGTAAATATTTTACTTCTAAACCGTGGGGTGGCGGGACAGGGAATAGCCTCTTTCAAGGCCTTTCCCAGGGCCTATTTGGGCCTTGTCCAGGCCGGCTCCCCGCATCTCCCCCTTTTTTATTTATTAAAATATCAAGCCTCCCCGTTCACTCCCCGAGAAAAATGAAATAATGTTAATTTTTCATAATACGGGAAAACTTCATGATTCTTTCAGTAACTAAATTCATAATACATTGTAAAAAACATGGTCCACAACAAAGAAAACAAAGTACAATAACAAGTATCATAAGCAGGTTTTTCCACCACTCTCAAACCAGGATTTAACTTGTTCCCAAAAAGAAAGGGAGGAATCCTGCATAGAGAGTACTTGATGTTGAAGATCATTTACAGCATCAGACACATTGGAAGATAAATCTGGGATATACACACAACATTCTACTTTTATTATAGCGCAGGTCCCACCTTGAGCAGCAGTAATAATGTCTAAGGCCATTCGGTTTTGTAACACGGCCTTTCTCATTTGTTTCTGTTCTTCATTTAAAGCTTCAATAGCCTTCTTTGTGTCTAATAAGGCTTGTTGAGTAAAATTAGTTAAGTCATCTACATGGGTCATTATGTCGACCGTCCCAACAGAGGTAACAAAGACTGCTGCCAAATAATCATACCAATGAAATACAGATGAGACCATCGCGCTTTCAAAAAAGCAAGGTTGGCAGGGTTTTTGATGGGCTTATGACTAATGCGACCAGGGGCAAACACAAATCCAAGGCTGCACCGTCCTACCCATCCCACAGGCAGCCACCGCCAAACATTAGAACCACAGATCCATTTTGTTCCATTAGGAGCAACCCATCTGATGCCAGGGTTGTAAAACCAATCAGATTCTGGCCATGGCGTGGATGTTTTAACAGAAAAGGTGACATCAATTATGTGATCACATAAGGAAATAGGGGTGATACCCATATGTTTCAGCAAATGTTTGCCTAAGTCTCTTTCTCCAAATCTGGGTTGATGTTCTTGTTGTTCCCAGCAAATGTCCGCTTGTTTCAGTAATTGTCCTTTTTCTGGGGTCATCCAAAAGTATTCATCCCAAATCTGATAATAGTCCCCAAAATATCAGCTGGAATGATCTTGTCCTTTACTGGAGGAATTGACGTACTGATTAAAGGCAGCAGAGATTATCTTAATACTTTTGCTGGCATTAAATCTTATCCAGGAGTCATAAGGTTTCTAATTACACCAGGTCAAAGCTGTAACATTAAGAGAATTAAGGCTAAGGTAAATCTGCTTATATTGTTCTAAAAATTCACACACCGCAGGTAGTTCTTCCTGACCCATCGGTAACACCCACCATGGGAAACCATTTACAACTGACAAAGGCATAGCAGTGCATACCCAACAAGCAGAGGTATTATGAAAATCAGCATAAGAATGAGCCCAAGAAAGAAAAACATTTCCTTCAGCTCTGGGAAAGGCCTGATTCATAACGGCACATGCCAATGCAAGCACCAGGTAGGATAGGGAAATATGTGGATTGATTGTATCTGCAGCAATGTGTCTTGCTCGCTCCACGAACTCACGTAGTTGTTGATTTGTTGGCAGAACATTCCTCTCTTGTATCCTCAGCCTCTCTAGTCGAGCAGTCAGCGACTGTCTCCGTCTGGCGTACCAGCCTCTCCGGGAGCCAGCACGGTGCTTCGGCATCCCGTGGAAAAACACAAACATGTCCCCGCCCCCATATCAAAACAGGGTCAGGGCCATGCCACTGATTAGTAATTGGATCTCTCCAAATTACATGAGGCTTGTTAATAGCAGCTGGGGACCAGAATTGCTGTGCTGCGGTTTTGCCTTCAGAGTCCAAATTTAAAAAATTAAGAATAAAAAGGGCATGATGTAAGTAATTATATGGTATGAGGGGATATAACTCCCCCTTCTTGAATTTCAAAAGCTGATGTTTTAATGTCTGATGAGCTCGTTCAACGATGCCTTGGCCTTGGGGATTGTAGGGGATGCCTGTTTTAAGAGAGATGGAGAGACGGGAGCGAAAATTAAGAAAAGCGGCAGAAGTATATCCAGGTCCACTGTCCATTTTGATGGTCTTTGGAGTTCCCATAACAGAGAAAGCTGCAAGGCAATGTGCGATACAATGTCGAGCTGCTTCTCCTGTTTGTAAAGAGGCAAAAATATATCCAGAAAAAGTATCTATATTAACATGAACATATTTCAATTTACCAAAGGAGAGAACGTGAGTAACATCCATCTGCCATAAATGGTTGGGAAGGAGGCCGCGGGGGTTCACACCATAGTGAGGAACAGAAAAAAACCGAGGACAAACAGAGCAGCGGTTAACTATTTGCCTGGTGGTTTCACGGGGTATTTATATTGTAATCTGAGGGTATTGCTGTTTTGATGATGTAATTGGTGAGAACGTTCTGCGAGTTGGGCCTGGGAAAGGAAAATATGAGTGGCTGAATCAGCTAATGCATTTCCAGAGTGCTCCAGGTAAACTCGTATGAGCGCGAATATGGCCAAAAAAGCATTTATGAATCCTTTGATCTAAAAGAGCTTGTATATGGCGAAACAGTTGCTGAATCACCGAATTAGCAGTATGAATAAAAGGAACAGTTTCTAGTTGATTAAAAGCTCTAATAACATACTGGCTATCAGAAAAAACATTTAAAGGTTCAGAGGCAAAGTGTTGTAGAACAGCAAACACGGTGCACAATTCTACTTCTTGTGCAGAGGAACAGCCTGTAAACCAGGAGGTAATATTGTCATTAATAACATAAGCAGCCTTTCCGTTGGAGGATCCATCAGTGAATACGGTAACTGCGTCTGTAAGTGGCTGCGAGACAACTACAGAAGGAAACACAAAGTCGTGCTGGCTGGCAAAATGTAGCAGCTTATTAGCAGGAAAATGATTTTCTAATCTGCCGGCAAAATGAGCCAGGGCTGCATTCCAGGAATCACTGAACTGGAATAGCTAGTTCTGCTGTTCGTTTGTAAGTGGTAGACAGATAAAGTAAGGGTCTCTCCCCAATAATTCTCTGGAATCTTGACGGCCCTTGGCGATAAGATTACTGACTAGATCAAAATAAGGGTTGAGTACCCGAGCAGGGGAAACAGGCAAATGTATCCAATAAAGACGGGAATCTTGAAAAAGAACAGCTGTAGGGGTGTGTTTAGAAGGAAGTATATACAAACCCCATTCTCTTGTATAATCACAAGGAGAACTTGTTTGAGCAGCCAAAGCTTTTTCCACTATATTTAAAGCTTGGCGTCCTTCATCAGTCAAAACCTGAGGCGACATAGGCTCTGAAGGTCCTTTAAGAATATCAAACAGAGGTTTTAATTCCCCAGTAGTGATTTTCAAATAAGGCCAAATCCAATTAATATCTCCTAATAATTTTTGAAAATCGTTTAATGTTTTCAAATTATCTTTACGAAGTTCTAATTTCTGAGCCTTAAAAGTCTCCCCTTCCAATCTGAAACCTAAATGAGAATAAGGTGGGCTATGTTGAACTTTTTCAGGAGCTATTTGAAGACCATAGTGCTGTAAATCAGCCTGCAAGCCGGAGAAGGCAGACAACAAAATACTTTCATTAGAATGAGCTAGTAAAATGTCATCCATATAATGAATCATATATAAAGAGGGATATTTTTGGCGAGTAGGTTCCAAGGCCTTAGCAACAAACTTTTGACACAAGGTGGGGCTATTGGCCATGCCTTGAGGAAGTACTTTCCATTGGTAGCGTTTCATGGGTTGATGAAAGTTATTAGCAGGGACGCTAAAAGCAAAGCGAGGACAATCTTGTGGTGCCAAAGGTATAGTATAAAAACAACCTTTTATATCAATGATTAATTTATAAGTTCCTTTTGGAATAGCTATAGGAGAAGGGAGGCCAGGTTGTAAGGGTCCCATAATAACCATGGTCTCATTAACTTTTCTAAGATCTTGTAGCAATCTCCATTTACCAGATTTCTTTCTAATTACGAAAACAGGAGAATTCCATGGCGAATTAGAATGTTCGATATGTCCAAGCGCCAATTGTTCCTGCACCAATTGTTCTGCGGCTGATATTTTTTCTTTCGTGAGAGGCCATTGATCGACCCAGACTGGCGCGTCACTTTTCCAAGTAATCACATCTGCATGAGCCGCAGGAGATACAATGGCCTCCCCTAAAAATACCCTAATCCTGATCGAAGAGGCAAGGTTTTAGTTTGAACAGGTGACAAATTTCCTTCTCCATTTCTTCCCAATCCCTGATTAGGCAATAGCCCCTGATTCAAAAGCATCTGGCTAACAGCATCATTCGGGGCAAATATGTAAACTCCCATTTGCTTCATGACATCTCTTCCCCACAGATTAACAGGAATGTTAGGTAAAATGTAAGGCTGGATATGTCCTTCATGACCCTCAGCATCCTTCCACTTAAGCAACTCAGAACTCTGCTCGGGGTTATGAGACTGGCCAATTCCCCGTAAGGTGGAGATGGCTACTTGCTTATTCCAGTTTTTTGGCCAATCATTTAAAGATATCACAGAAACATCAGCCCCAGTATCCAATATTCCTACAAATTTGTGCCCGTTAATAAGTAGTTCTAATTCTGGGTGAGTTTCTTTTATATTTTGAATCCAATAAGCATCAGATGACCCGAAACATGTGCCTTCCCGAGGTTGAGCGCTTTTTATTTTCCCCATGGGTATAGTAGGCAGCATGACCAACTGAGCTATACGCTGTCCAGAAGGGATACTAACAATGTTCTTTGGAGCGCAAGCCATAATTTTTATTTCCCCAGTAAAATCTGAATCAATTACTCCAGGGGCAATTTGTAATCCTTTCATAGTCCAACTGCTTCTTCCCAATAGCAAACCCACGGAATTCTGTGGCAACGGCCCATAAACCCCAGTGGGTAGCGCTTGCATTCCCATTTCAGGAGTTAGTACTGTATAGGTGGAGGAACAGAGGTCCAATCCTGCGCTGCCTGAGGTGGCTCTATAGAGATCTTTGACTCTGGGTTGGAAATCGTTCCCGGATGATTTTCCTGAATTGCCCTATAACATTGTTTCGGGGCCTGGGGCTGGCCCCTCACCCAGTTTCCCGACATAGGCGCAAGCACTTTTCCATTGATATCTGTTTTAGATCTACAATCCCTTGCCCAGTGTCTTCCCTTTTTACATCTGGGGCACAAATTAGGGTTATCATTTTGTTTACCAGCTGTCTCTCCTTTCCTTTGGGGGCACTGTATAGCTCAGTGTCCTATCTGTCCACAAGAGAAACAGCTGCCAGGGGGCCCATTGACCCTATTTTTAACCTTTCCTTTGTTAGCTTGTTGATACAATATTTCTTTAACAGTTTTTCCTTGAAGAGCAGCTGCAGTAGTTAAACCTTGCATATAAGACGGCCCAATATCTGCACAAATCCGGATATAATCAGCTATTCCTCCTTTCTTTCTGTAGGGTCTCAAAGCAGCCTGGCAAGCAGAGTTAGCATTTTCATATGCCAGCTGACGGGTTAAAACCATACCTGCTTCTTCATCTCCTATAACTCGCGATACTGAGTCAAGGAGACGAGCCACGAAATCCTGATAAGGCTCGTCAGGACCCTGCCTTATTTTAGACAAATCTTCAGATTTTTTATTAGATGTAGGAAGCCGCTTCCAAGCTATCAAAGCTGCCTCATTTATTTGGGGATAAGCTTCAGGGGGATAATTCAATTGCTGATTAGTAGCCCTATATGCTCCTTCCCCCATAAGCATTTCAAAACTCACTTGCAGACCATTTCTCCTGTTCCTGTCTGCAAAAATCCCACATTGTTCTCCAAATTCTGATTTCCATAACAAATAGTCTCCCCCAGAGAGGCAGGCCCTAGAGACGTGCTTCCAATCATTAGGAGGTAAATATTGACTATTTAAGTTCTCAATGATGGACATAGTAAAAGGAGCAGTTGGTCCATACTGGGCACAGGCTTGTTTTAATTTTTAATTTGCTTAAATGGCAGGGGTTCATAATACCTTTTTTGTTGAGCAACTTCAAGGACGGGGAAAAGGATAGGAAATCCTGCCAAGGTTTCTCCCTGTTGCCTCGCCTGGCGAATTGCAAGTTGGAGGGGGGACAGTTCGGAGGTGTTTTTTACAGATAATGCCTGTGCGGGAGCCTCAGACCCCTTTTGCATATCAGCAATCGGTGGGTCTAATCCAGCAATAACAGACGGAGGCTGCAATGGTAACTGATTAGAGGGACATAAGGGCTGGGAAAAAAGCTTTAAGTTAAGAGTATCAAGACGTTTAGTCACAGTTGTAAGTAAATCTTTAACCTCCGAAAAAGGGGATAATTCCGCTTGTGTTTTAACAGCGGTTTTTTCAGCAGCAAATAACTCCCATGGATCTTCTGCTTGCTCAGTAGGGTCTAATTCAGAGTCAGAGTCAGAAGAACTCTGTACGAGGGGTTTTTCTGCCGTACCATAATCATGCTCCAAAGGAGGAGCAGTAGGTAAAGTGGGAGGTTTGCCAATTATATTCTTTAATGCAGCCTCCAATTTTTTGCTTTCATGTTCAGGGTCCAAACAGTCCCTAATGAGTGTCCATAATGAATAAGCATCTAGCGGTACCTTTTCTGCTCCATGTAAAGAATAATACTGCTGAATTTGCTCTCTTACCTTCTTCCATGTGTCTATATTCACAGTCCCATCCTCAGGAAACCAAGGACAAACCTCTTCTACAAACAACAAAAACTTTTCTAACGTATGTTTAGCAACAGAAACTCCTCTTACCTTTAACATAGTCTTGAGCATAGTTACAAAAAGTTCCCTACTGCTACCTTGACCCATAGTTTATACTCTCGACTAAAAACCCTCTCCACCCTGAAAAAAATCCGTACTCACTCTTCTTTTGGGATCCCCTTTTTTACTCACGTTTCGGGCGGCTGCGATCATGCAGTCCAATCGGGTCCCTGTTCGGGCTTCACCTGCCAGAACCAGCCAGCAACATGAACAAGTCCCAACTGCAACCGCACGGAGGCCTGAGAAAGAAGAACTGAAAGTAAAAGAATGGGGTCGAGAGGGCTGAATGCTCTTTAGACAACTCAGCAGTTTATTGAGTGAAACAGCTACTTTCATACCTTTACAAGCAGAAAACATCATACATAAAGAATGCCACCTGGTTTTAACCACATTAATACAATTTTCTTTATCATGAGTGATTGCAGAAGCTAGGGATATTGTTATTAACATTCCAAGATAAACTAGGCGCCTATACCTAATATTCCTTAAGATAGGCAAAAACAGGTCTGTTTATAAAAAAGATAAAAAGCTACCTATTAATTAACCCTAGGGTCAGAAAAGACATGCTTGAATAAATTCCAAGAAAACAGAAAACTAGGTAAGAGGTCACTATGTTTTTCTCGAGGAATAACAAAGGAGGCCCGGTAAATATTTTACTTCTAAACCGTGGGGTGGCGGGACAGGGAATAGCCTCTTTCAAGGCCTTTCCCAGGGCCTATTTGGGCTTTGTCCAGGCCGGCTCCCTGCAGGGGAGGTCCCCAGTGGGCACAGGGCAGGGACCACCCATGTGGATAGAGCCTAGCCACCAGGGCCCAGCCAGCCCCTTCTGGCACAGACCCCACTCCAGACAGGCTGGCCTCTGGCCCTAATCTCCTTTGCCCCCACCCCTGGCTTAGGGGTGATCAGCCTGGCAGCTGATGCCTCAAGGGGAGAACAGGTAGAGAGGAAAGCAACCCAACCTCCCAAGTCTCAGTTTTATGCCCCCTGCATTTCACCAGCTAACCCCAAAATGATTTGGGGATATCTGAGGACCCCATCGGCTAATGTGTGTGAAATTGCTTGGTTAAGTCATCAATTCCCACCCAAACATGGTGGCTCTGGGACCTGGGTTCAGCTCAAAGATTTCCTGGGAACCCCTGTCAAGTTCAAAAACAGGCCGTGAGCAGTGTGCCTCAGACTGAGGCTCCAGCCCAGGGCATACCCTCCTGGAAGCCCAGTCAATTGCAAAGGATCTGTCGGGTTCTGATCAGGAAGAGGGTAGGATCCCCCAAAGTCGGCCCTGAGCCAGCCCTCTCCCTGCCCACCAGGAGACTTCATGATCCCCTTCTTCATCATTCTCATCTTCTGCGGGATGCCCCTCTTCTTCATGGAACTCTCGTTAGGCCAATTTGCAAGTCAGGGCTGCCTAGGGGTCTGGAAGATCAGCCCCATGTTGAAAGGTGACGCCTGGATGTGGTACACACACACACACACACACACATGGGCCTCTGGGGGCCGTGCAGACTCACTCCTCTGTATAAAGACTGCCAACCCCTATGGAACCCAGGTGTTGACCTGAGGCCCACATCAATGGCCAAGGCCAGGGACACATCCTGGGATCCATTGTTTACTTGGCCTCCACCCTCTTCTCCTACCACATGCATACACAAAAGCCCTTCGCCCGCAGCCCCCTTGACTCAGCCCCCAGCTCACTCCTGCCAAGGCTTTGACCTGCCCCTTCTGTGGCCTTCCACAAAAACCCGCCCTTTAGGCCCTTCAAAATTAGCTTCACATCCTTCAGCTAGGTGTGTGAGGCTGCTCCTGCCCCTCCCTTCCCCTAGGTGTGGGCTACGGCACGATGGTGGTGTCCACATACACCGGCATCTACTACAACGTGGTCGTCTGCATCGCCTTCTACTACTACTTCTCGTCCATGATGCTCTGGACCTACTGTAATAACCCTTGGAACACGCCCGGCTGCGTGAGTGTGCTGGATAACCCCCAAATCACCAAGAGCTTGCAGCTTCCTGCCCTGCCTGGCAACGTCTCTCAGGTGCTCAACCAGACCCTCCCGAGGACAAGCCCCAGCGAGGAGTTAGGAGGTGAGGCCCCCATGGGACCTGGGCTTCTAGGGGTTACCCTGGGAGCCTATCTTCAGCCCTCCCTATTCGCTGAAGGGCAGTGGTCTGCAGTCTAGGAAGGGCGCCGGGAACGGAGCAGAGCAGGGGTGTGGGAAGAAACATGAGGAGCTCGCGGTCCACTTCAGGAGAGGCTGACGCACAGGCTTAGTGAGTGTGTGTGCATCCTTACGCCGCAGCACTGAGGCTCCAGCAGTCAGGCAGGTCAGACGAGGAGGGTCGGGGCAAAGACAGGTGGCTTCCTAGTGAGCAGAAGAGCGCCAGCAGAGGCCCTTAGTCCCAGATGAGCCGGAGGATAAGCCGTTGTGACCAGGGCAACAGGTGTGTGGGGAGCTCACCAGCCACGTGGCAGTCTCCAGGGAGTACGTGACTTCTTGGAGGGCTTGCACGGATGAAGCATAGAGCTAACCCTGCAGAACCAAAGGAGAGCCACTGCAGTTCCCTGAGCCCAGGGCTGTCGTCACCAAGCTGCGTCTGGGAAGGGCAGCCCGGCACCCCTGCGCTCTGCTGACGGAGAACAGAGTCCCGGGGCTGGCCTGAGGGGAGGCTCTGCTGCTGGGGGTGTTTGGAATACCTTGTCCCAGCTGGGTGGGTATGAGGGCACAGCAGGACATCCTGGAGGAAATCCCCCACATCCTGTTGGGGAGCTCGAGGGAAGAGGGCTTTGTGGGCTGGGGGGCAGGCCTCGTTCATTCATTCCACAAACATTTATGGCTTCCACTCTGCCGGGCCCTGTGTGCCTATGGGGTATGAACGGCCCTGAGACCCTGCCACGAGGAGGTCACAGTCTAGAAGGGAGATGGGTTGTTGGTGCTATTTGGGGCAGGGGCCTCAGTACAGTCATATGCAGGGGTGTGGTGAGGGCAAGAGCAGGTGATCGAGGAGGCTTCCCATGGACTTCCCTCAAGGTCCAGTGTCTAAGACTCTGAGCTTCCAGTGCCTCCACTGCAGGGGGCGCAGGTTCAATCCCTCCTCAGGGAACTAAGATCCCGCATGCCAAGCATGACACGGTCAAAAAATAAATCATAAAAAAAACCCCCAAGACTTCCCAGAGGAGGGAGAAAGGAAGTATAGAAGGATTGGGAGACGTGGGCAGATGAGCTGCAGCCAGGAGGTGGCAGGCTGGAGCTGGGGTTGGGAGCAGGTAGGGCAGAGTATTGGGACAGAGGAGGCCAGGACATCAAAAGGCACGGGGCTTCCCCTGCCGGTCAGAGGGCTCGAGCCTTCTGCATGCTGTGATGGAGAGGCAGGGCTGAGAGGCTGAGGTCCCAGTGACACACGAAGTCCTAGCAGGGCCACGTCCTCTAAGCCGAGGGCCAGCACTCGGAGCCTCGGGGCCCAGTGTCCCTGGGCTGCTGCTGCTGCTGCGTACGTGCCCAGTCGCGTCTGACTCTCGGCAACCCCATGGACTGCAGCCTGCCAGGTGCCTCTGTCCATGGAATTTTCCAGGCAAGAATACTGGCATGGGTTGCCATTTCCTACTCCAGGGGATCTCCCTGACCCAGGGGTTGAACCAGTGTTTCCTGCACCTCCTGCACTGGCCGGCGGATTCTTTACCACTGAGCCACCTGGGAAGGCCCTGTGCGGTGCTATAGATGTTCAAAGACGGTTAAGATGTGGTCACTGTCCTCAAGACTCATGGTGGAGACCATGGAGCCGCTGCCTCCCAGTGAGGTTTGGGCAAAATTACCTCTGGGCAGATTCAGTCGTTCAGTCATTGGACGGGTCATTTCCTGAGCACCAAGTAGGTACCGGGAACTGTACTCAGAGCAGGGACAGAGCAGGGAGTAACAGACTCCGCCCACTTAGGTATTCTGCTACACGTGGGGCATGGTGTGGGCTGGGCAACTTGATCTAGACTAGGGCGAGCCTTCTGGAAGGTTCCAGAAGCACAAAGCCCAGAGATGCTCTAGAAATTACCACCCCAGGGACTGTCTTCCAGGGTGGGGCTACTACTTGGCAAAGCTCAGGAGATTTTATCCAGTGCAATTAGAGGGGAATTTCCCTCCAAGAAAACTAGCCATGGGTCAGGAGGTACACAGGATGGCCCGCTGAACTCCACTCCTTTTCCGGGGCTGGAGCCAGGCCTCCCTAAGGAGCAGGCAGTCCCAGGCAGGACTCCTTCCCTTCAGGATGGCTCCCGGCTGCGCCCTCCTGGAGAGCCTAGGGACGTGACCTTTGAGAGGGCTGCCCAAGATGGCTTCAGCAAGACGAGGTGACCAAGCACCCCCATTTCTGGGCACCCACTATGTGCTTATTGTGGTTTAGTTGCTCAGTCGTGTCCAACTCTTTTGCAACCCCATGGGCTGCAGCTCTCCAGGCTCGTCTGTCCATGGGATTCTCTAGGCAAGAATACTAGGGTGGGTTGCCATTTCCTTCTCCAGGGGATCCTCCCAACCCAGAGATCAAACCCAAGTCTCCTGCATTGGAAGGTGGGTTCTTTACCCCTGAGCCACCAGGGAACTATGTGCTAGGCATATTATATGACATCATCCCCATTTTCAGATTCAGAGTCTGATTCCCCGATGTTGAGGAGCTAGGCTGCAATGCTGTGTCAGGATACGCATGCCCCACTGTGCCTGGTGCCTAATGTGAATTAGGCCGATGATACTGCCCAGGCATTCTGGGTCCACAGGCTCCAGCGACCCTGTGGAAAGCTGCACAATCTCATTTGAGCCCCAGAGCAACCCTATTAGATAGTGTGTGCCAGTTTTATAAAATATTCCCATTTTACAAGTGAACAAAGCAAATCAAGAGAAAGATTGACTCCTCTAAAGCGAGAAGAGCTCCCAGGGCAGATTTCTGAGCCCACGTCTGCCTTTTGCCTGCTCTTTGGCTTCCAGCCTTCCCTGCCCTCACCACGTCTTTACAGTATGAACTTACAGTCCTCTGAGAGCTGGTCTGAGGCCTGCCAGGCAGGCCCTAAGCTCAGGACCATGCCCTTGTCTCCCAGCAGACACCTGACGCTCAACGGGACTTGGACCCAGCAGCCCTCTCTCAGTGTCTTCACACCAGCTCTAGAGCCACACAGACCTCACTCAGCTCCTGGCTGTGCTACATACCAGCTTGGCCTTGTGAGGTCACCAAACCTCTTTACGTCTCAACTGTTCATCCACTAAGTGGGAGTGGTTACAACATCATTCTTGTTATTATGAAGATGTAGCAGAAATCACTAAGAACAGTGATGGGTACTCAGTAAGTACAGTGAGAGCCACTGCTGGAGATGCAGTGAAATAGATGAGTGTCCTGTTCTCAAGGTGTTTACCATCTGGTTGGGGAAATTAAAAAATAATGCAGAATAAGTCCAAAGATGTTATGTGAAAGCCAACTTGTAAATATGTGTGGTTCCAAAAGCTTTTCAGTTAGTTGTTTGGTCTCAAAAGCACATGGTCCATAACCAAACATTAAATACGGTGCCATAAAAAGAAAGAGTTCAGAAGATTAGCCTTCCAAGCTCTTTAAACCCTTGTGTTTTATGCTGACCTCTTGCAATAAAAAAATAACACAAAGCACTACCAGTTTAACATATGTAACTAAACGAAGTTTTTAGAGAGTATTTTGAGCAAGGAATGCATTCTTTCCTTTGAATGCTGGTGCTTAAAGTAAAACACCTCTCAGCTATAGCAGTAAGACCCGGTGGCTATTCTGGAAGGCAGAGCCTCCCAACACGATGTGCCCTAAATAGTGTGCCAGTCTGGTTGGGCTTGGGCAGCCCAGAAACTCCAGCCCTGCTGCCTTCAGCTTTGAGTGACCTTGTCTATTTGCCCCACCGGCCCAAACTATTTTTTTCTGCATGTCCCAAAGGGAAAAAGATTGGAAAGCTCAGCCGCAAGGGTCCAGGAGCCACTCCTGGGAGGAGGGGGTGGATCTTATTCATCCCTTTATCTTTGGTTCCCCCATGGACTGAGAGCCTGGACAGTTTCTGACCCTGATGCCTGTTGAGCGAACCAACACAGAGGCAGGAGTTTGGCAGAAGAGGCATGTGTTGGTCAGCGCCCTCTGCAGGTCACAATATGAAGGGCAGCCTAGGAGAAGATTTGAGGCAGAGGCAGCCTACTGACCTTTCTTAGTAAGAGGGGGCATTCCTCCAGAGGGCCAAGGAGTCGAGGGGCTTTGTTTACGACCCGTGACTCCGAGGGAAGGTCCTGCTGAGGCAGGTGGTGGGGCTGCTGGGAAGCTGTGTGAGGGGAGGGGAGGCCACAGAGCTGAGTCGGTGGGTTCCAGGGAGGCCAGGGTGGGGAGGGATGCCAAGTGGAACGGAGGGCAGGCCCTAGGTCCAGAGAGGAAGCCTGAGGAGGTTGGGCCTTTTCCTCTGGATCTAGATATTGTCCATTTCACTGGGGAGGCTGTAGTTGTGAATCTAGGATCATCTAGTCATTGTAGGACAGCACCTCCTCTGTGCTAGTCCTTGTCATATAAGGAGAGTGCCCACTGTGTGTTGGTGCCTAAGATAGGAGAAGACCTACTGTGTGACAGACCACACTAGGAAGGCACCCAGTGTGTGCCAGCCCCATGCCAGGGAGCCCTGGTGGTTTGCTGGGTCCTGCACTAGATGAGTGCCCATGTGTGGCAAATTCTGGGCAAGGTGAGGACCCAGGATGCGGTCTTCCCATGTGTGCCAAACTCTGGGCCAGGTGAGGACCCAGGATATGGTCTTCCCATGTGTGCCAAACTCTGGGCCAGCTGAGGACCCAGGACGCGGTCAGCCCTGAGCAGGGTGAGCTGCACCTTGAGCCTGGCCCTGTGCCAGGTGGGTGCCCAGGGTGTGCCGTGTCATGCTGGGCGAGCCCTGGTCACGTGCCAGGACTCGTGCTAGCAGGACGCCTGGTAAGTGACAAGCCTTCTACCAGGGGAGGCCCTGGTGTACGCCAAACCTGTGCTTGCTGAGCTCCCAGGATGTGTCAAGCCCACACCGGGGCTGGGTGAGCGTCCACTGCGCCCCAGGTGCTGACGGCTGCTGCAGACAAGAAGCAGCTAAACACTTTTGTCAAGACAGAACAGAACAGGTCAGGGTGGGACAGGCCCAGGCGGCCTGTGGTACTTTCAAAGCCTTCTAGGACGATTTAGATGCTCCAGCACCTAGAGCCCTAGCCTGGGTGACTCTGCTCTTATTCATCATGAGACTTCCCAGTAGCAGAGGCACCCAATGCAGCAGAGATGTGGGGAGAGACCAGTAAGACTCACCAAGGCCTATCTGCCCAAGATACTATACGAGAGGGGAGCAGGCACAGGGGAGGGGACTGAGTTGGACTTTGTGTGAGACTGTGGGATTAAAGCTGACCCAGTGGGCTCTTGGAGAAGGAAATGGCAACTCACTCCAGTATTCTTACCTAGAGAATCCGTGGTCAGAGGAGCCTGGTGGGCTGCTGTCCATGGGGTCGCACAGAATCTGACAGGACTGAAGCGACTTAGCATGCACGCGTGCATTGGAGAAGGAAATGGCAACTCATCCAGTATTCTTACCTAGAGAATCCCAGGGACAGAGGACTCTGGTGGGCTACCGTCTATGGGGTTGCACAGAGTTGGACACGA
Organism: Cervus elaphus; assembly: GCF_910594005.1. Taxonomy (NCBI): domain Eukaryota; kingdom Metazoa; phylum Chordata; class Mammalia; order Artiodactyla; family Cervidae; genus Cervus; species Cervus elaphus. The sequence goes on along the minus strand of NC_057837.1, from coordinate 681,595 downwards.
CTGAAGCGACTTAACATGCATGCATGCATTGGAGAAGGAAATGGTAAACCACTCCAGTATTCTACCTAGAGAATCCCAGGGACAGAGGACCCTGGCAGGCTACCAGGGGGGTTGCACAAAGTCGGACACGACTGAAGCAACTTAGCAGCAGCAGTGGGGCTCTCCTGTCCTGAGCTCCTCTCTACCAGCTCCCTGTCCTCTGAGCCCCAGGCAACCCGGCCCTACATGTGTATAAACAGAGGCACTAGGTCTCCATGAAAGGAACCACCCCCACCCCCATCCCTGGTGCCGCCAACCATCCCAGCTGCTCCCAGGCTTGGAAACATCCTGGCCAGCTGGGTTCCTGCGTGGCCCTGTCCTAGGAGCTGCTGAGGCATGAGGGAGGCAGCTGAGCTGGCCTGGCAGAGACCATCTGGGCTGGGAGTGGGGGAAGGAACACGTGCGGTGGGCATGTGGGCCTGAGCATGTGCTGGGAAGTGGCTTGCCCTCCACGGGGCACCTGCTGCATGGACAGCTCCGCAGAGGCTCCAAGGATGACACATGGTAGACACCGAGGAGACCCGGGGGACCCATGTCTTCACGCCCAAGCCTGGGCAAAGGGGGATGGAAGGGAGGACCTCGTGGCCAGGGCCAGCTGCCCACTCCCGCATCCCAGGACACAAATGGCAGCAGGAATCACAGACCTGGGAGGGCCCCAGTGCCCCTGGTTTACACACATGGCCCTCAGTTCCCTCTGTTCCCACCGTGGCCTCTAGAGAAGGAGCATCTTCATGATCTCCCCTTTGGGGACCATGGCAGTTAATGAAGTCCAGGTACAGCTGCCCAGGTTAGCTAAGAAGGACGGCACTCCTCAGAGACAAGCACTACATGGAGGCAGCACTGGTTCCAACTGAGTCCTGAAAACAGTGTAGCCCAGGGTCATAAGCAGAACTGAGAAAGAAGCAGGAGTAGAATCTCGAGCAAACACTGGGGGTGCCCAGGGGACCTGCTATGGAGCCTCAGACGCAGCAGCAGTGGGCAGATGTCAAAGGTCAAAGGGCACGAAGGAAACTACGCTCTGGCTATCTTTAGGCACATCCTGGTGCTGGGAACAGGTGTCCCAAGGTGGCATTCCCTTCCACAGACGGGCTAGCCGGCAGAGCCTGGGGTCTGGGAAGCTCAGCTGCAGCAGGGGTTCTGGGACCTTGGGATTCAGGCTCTCTGTGCTGCCCACATGGGTCCCACATCACCCCTGCCTGCCCGTCCCAGTCCTTTCAGGGTCACTCCAGAGAAAACAGAACAGCCAGCGAGTCCTCAGAGGGTTTCTTAAGTTTCACGGGATTCAGAATCTCTAGGGAGGGAGGGGCAGAGCCGCACTCCACTTTCTGCTACAGGCCCATGGCCATTCCAACACTTCTGGCAAGAAGGAAGCCAGTCTTGATCCTATCATGGCATCTACTCCCCCCTAGCAAGTATGCGGGTCTGGAGACCTCCGTCTCTGCCCACACCTGAGCACTCAAGAGCTCAGGCTGGCTCAGGAATACTTTGAGAAGCCTTATTCATTCAGACTTCTTCCAATCGGGAGTGGGCCAGACCAGAGCGGGCCTGAGGGGCTGGATGCTGGAAGTTCAGGACCAGGCAGGAGAGAGGGTCCTGAGCCTGGGGCACAAGTGTGTGGCTGCCTCCCTGACAGCATTTCTCTGGACCAAGGACTTAAGAGCCCAGAAATCCCTGGTGAGAGACAGGGCTTGTTTGGGGAGGGCTCAGCAAGAGACCCTAGGGCAGCTGCCCAGTCTCACTGCTTCTTGAGGCAATATCCCCAGAGAAGGAATACAATGACTGCCCTTGGGTATTTTCCTGGCTTCTGATTCCAGAGCTGGCCTGCTTCCTCCATCCATGAGCCATCCATCCATGAGCTGGCCCTGCTCTTGCCCTCTGCTTTGCACCACCTCTCCTGTGCTCTGAGGCAGTGGGCAGTGAAGAGCCGTGACTTGGGGAAAGGGGAGAGGGATGTGTCCTGAAAGACCTCACAAGAGGATTCAACATGAAATGTTCTATGCTATTTTTCAAGTGGAAGAAGAGAAAAATCAGTCTCTGAGGACTCCTTGACCAGCCCCTACTGAATGCTCCCCTCAGCAGGCAGAGCACAGGATGAGGGTGCCGGGGTGTCAGCCACGGGACAGCCGTCCCGGCAGGACCGACTGCAGCCTGATCTCCAGGGCATCTTGTGATGAGGGAGCCGGGGTGTCAGCCACAGGACAGCCCTCCTGGCAGGACTGACTGCGGCCTGCTCTCCAGGGCATCTTGTGATGAGGGTGCGGGGTGTCAGCCACGGGACAGCCCTCCTGGCAAGACAGATGGCAGCCTGCTCTTCAGGGCATCTTGTGATGAGGGTGCGGGGTGTCAGCCACGGGACAGCCCTCCCGGCAGGACCGACTGCAGCCTGCTCTCCAGGGCATCTTGTGATGAGGGTGGGGAGTGTGCTTCCTGCCTCCCAGCGTGACTTTTGGGCTCTGTAGCAGAATCTGCCTGCTGAGGGCTCTGAACCACGGCAGTATCTAACCTGCTGGGTGAGGGGCTGCCTGCCTAGGCCTGCAATAGCCCCAGCACTCAGGAGCCCTGGCAGTGCCAGACCTGGGGCCCCATGGAGCCTCCTAGGCCCTCCTGTCGGGGCCAGCAGCTGACAGCAGGCCCCAGAAGGGACGGACGGTGCTCATGACCCCCACCCCTCGCTGCAGTCTGGTTTCTGTACTCACCAGCGTCCCTTTGGCACCTTTTCCTGCCATGGTGGTGGTGGGTGAGGGGCTTTGGAGTCCCGGATCACACTCACAGGCTTTGTTTCTAGCACCTTTCGGAGTACAGGCCTCCAGAGCTGTGGAGAGAGCAGAGAATGAGGCTAGGACGTGGCCCGGGGAAGGCAGGCAGGACGTGTGTGGATCCAGGACAGGCAGTGCAGGCCCCAGACCACTGCCGCTCTTCCCTCCTGTCCTGTTCCTTTCTGGATGACCCTCAGTCCAGTGCCTACCTCACTCTCCTCCCAACCCTTCCCCTGAAACCCTTGGTCTCCAGGCTTCCTGTCTCAATGGGCAAAGGTTTATTTTTGACTCTCCAGATGCCTGATTCTATTTTTTTAAAAAATTTAAAAAAAGAACACAGAACTGGGACAGGGTCCAGTTCCTTCATCGTCTGTGTGAACGGCCTCAACCTTCCCCTGAAGGGGAGTCAGCTTGGATCAGCACCTGCTCCCCCACCTCGCCCCAGCCCGGCGGCCAGGATGGGCCTTCCCTATCCTGATGCTGCTCAGCCTGGGCTCCCGGCATCTGGAGTTACATCACTCACTTGGACCAGAAGCTCTGGGCACAGCAAACACAGGGTGTGCATGCACGCCTCCATGCCCTTGCTCAGGAGGGCCCCTGTAGAACACGTTCCCTCCTGCTCCCCAGGTGAAATTCCACAAACCCTCTGGGACCCAGCTTCAGCGTCATGTCTCCTCTGCTGCTCTTCCTGACATGGCCCCCCTCCCCTCCAGAAGGAACAAAGTGCTTCCTCTTCTGTGTTCTGTGCTACCAGTGTTCTTATAAACTCACTCAAGACATATCTGCTTATGTCTGTCCACTGTGGGTTGGGCAGTTCCCTGAGGGATTGGATGTGTTTTATTGACCCCTCTGTGCCCTGCTCAGCCTGCCCTCAATCCTTCCCAGCGTAAGAGTGTTTTCAAATGAGTCAGTTCTTCACATCAGGTGGCCAAAGTATTGGACTTTCAGCTTCAGCATCAGTCCTTCCAATGAATGCTGCTGCTGCTGCTAAGTCGCTTCAGTTGTGTCCGACTCTGTGCGAACCCACAGACGGCAGCCCATCAGGCTCCGCTGTCCTGGGATTCTCCAGGCAAGAGGGCCTACTTGCTCCCTAATCACTAAAATTTGAATATCTTCCTTACAAGGGTGCTGAGAAATTTGTTTTATGCCTGTTAAACTGTAAAATGCTTCACTGATACCAGTTATTACTGTGTCTTATTCTGGAAAAACTGAGGAATCTTAATTTTGTGTCCATTTGGGTACTTCTAAAATTCTGCTTTATTTCAAATAGTTAACATGACATTATAAACATAGAAACAGTTTTGGGAGGACCAAAAAATGTTTCATATGCTGAGAAGTTGAGAAGACATGAGGCTTTTAGCTGGCATGTAGCATAAGAAATCTACACTTAAAATTTTTAATGCTATCATTAATAAAGCACAAGAAGACTATGCAATATTCTTTGTGTTTTTCTTCAATTAGTTACTTTACCACACCCTTCTTGTTACTAGGACTTTAATCAGCCAAGGAGTGAGAAGACATGGGTTCTAGCTCTGGCTGAACCCCTCAGGAGCCTGGCTGAATGCTGATGCCTAAAGAGAAAGGAAGATCCCGCACTCCTCTCTGCAGAGGTACCAAGAGGAGTATATCACACTGCATCCAGGAAAGTGCCGTTAGCTCCAAGGTGCTACCATAAGCCCATGTTTAACAGTATGACACTCAAGGATACCTTTTTTCCCCTAGTGTCCTCTTTTGTTTAGACCTTCGTTCATCTACTGCCCAAATTCCTTCACTGACAGATGACCGAAGACTCTTTAAAAGAATAAAGAAAATGTATTGCAGAAATTGTTTCGTGGCATTACAAAACTTATACATGAAATTTCACGTAACTTAATTATCTTTGGGCCAGTATTATGTAGACATTGACAAAAATACATAATATCAAATACAATGCTGTTGAGGGTACTCATGCTTCGAGGGCAAAATGACATATAAAGCCAAGATCACAGAGGATTAACGGCCAAAAGAATAATAATATTGGGTTGGCAAAAACGTTAGTTTACTTTTTTATCATAAGATGGCTCTAGTAGTGCTTGGCTGTCTTCAATTTCATTAGAAATAATTTTGTAAGACTGTATTGTGACAGCTGTCATATCAGTGTGCATTAAAAAAAAAAATCATCCACATACCTATGGACATCTTATCTTCGACAAAGGAGGCAAGAATATACAATGGAAAAAAGACAACCTCTTTAAAAAGTGGTGCTGGGAAAACTGGTCAACCACTTGTAAAAGAATGAAACTAGAACACTTTCTAACACCATACACAAAAATAAACTCAAAATGGATTAAAGATCTAAATGTTAGACCAGAAACTATAAAACTCCTAGAGGAGAACATAGGCAAAACACTCTCTGACATAAATCACAGCAGGATCCTCTATGACCCACCTCCCAGAATATTGGAAATAAAAACAAAACTAAACAAATGGGACCTAATGAAACTTAAAAGCTTTTGCACAACAAAGGAAACTATAAGCAAGGTGAAAAGACAGCCTTCAGAATGGGAGGAAATAATAGCAAATGAAGAAACAGACAAAGGATTAATCTCAAAATATACAAGCAACTCCTGCAGCTCAATTCCAGAAAAATTAATCACCCAATCAAAAAATGGGCCAAAGAACTAAACAGACATTTCTCCAAAGAAGACATACAGATGGCTAACAAACACATGAAGAGATGCTCAACATCACTCATTATCAGCGAAATGCAAATCAAAACCACAATGAGGTACCATTACACGCCAGTCAGGATGGCTGCTATCCAAAAGTCTACAAGCAATAAAATGCTGGAGAGGGTGTGGAGAAAAGGGAACCCTCTTACACTGTTGGTGGGAATGCAAACTAGTACAGCCACTATGGAGAACAGTGTGGAGATTTCTTAAAAAACTGGAAATAGAACTGCCATATGACCCAGCAATCCCACTTCTGGGCATACACACCGAAGAAACCAGATCTGAAAAAGACACATGCACCCCAATGTTCATCGCAGCACTGTTTACAATTGCCAGGACATGGAAGCAACCTAGATGCCCATCAGCAGATGAATGGATAAGGAAGCTGTGGTACATATACACCATGGAATATTACTCAGCCATTAAAAAGAATTCATTTGAATCAGTTCTAATGAGATGGATGAAACTGGAGCCCATTATACAGAGTAAGGTAAGCCAGAAAGATGAAGACCAATACAGTATACTAACACATATATATGGAATTTAAAAAGATGGTAACAATAACCCTATATGCAAAACAGAAAAAGAGACACAGATGTACAGAACAGACTTTTGGACTCTGTGGGAGAAGGCGAGGGTGGGATGTTCTGAGAGAACAGCATTGAAATAAGTATACTATCAAGGGTGAAACAGACCACCAGCCCAGGTTGGATGCATGAGAGAAGTGCTTAGGGCTGGTGCACTGGGAAGACCCAGAGGGATGGGATGGGGAGGGAGGTGGGAGGGGGGATTGGGATGGGGAACACATGTAAATCCATGGCTGATTCATGTCAATGTATGGCAAAAACAACTACAATATTGTAAAGTAATTAGCCTCCAACTAATAAAAATAAATGAAAAGAAATAAAATAAATTAAAAAAAGAAAAATCAAGACTACTGAATTTTTGTGTAGTCATTTTAATATTAAAGGAGGAAAAAAGCAACATTTTCTGCATATTATGCTTTATTATTTCAAGAAAGGTAAAAATACAACTGAAATGCAAAGTAAGATTTGTGCAGTGTATGGAGAAGGTGCTGTGACTGACTGAAGAGTCAAAATGGCTTGCAAAGTTCTGTGCTGGAGACTTCTCACTGGATCGATTTGGCCACAGTTGAAAAGAGCAGTTGAAGTTGACAGCAATCAAATCGAGACCTTAACTGAGAACAATCAATGTTATACCATGCAGGCGATGGCCAACATACTCAAAATATTCAAATCGACTGTTGAATACCATTTGCACCAGCTTGGTTATGTGAATCGTTTTGATGCTTGGGTTCCACATAAGTGAAGCAAAAAAAGAACCTTCTTGACCATATTTCCACAGGTAATTCTATACTTAAATGTAACAAAAATGTTTAATTTTTAAAACAAGTTGTGACAGGGGAGAGAAAAGTGGATTGCTGTTGTTGTTCAGTTGCTCAGTTGTCCCCGTGGACTGCAGCACGCCAGGCTTCCCTGTCCTTCACTATCACCCAGAGTTTCCTCAAACTCATGTCCATTGAGTTGATGATGCCATCCAACCATCTCATCCTCTGTGGATACTGTACAATTATGTGGAATGGAAGAGCTCATGGGGCGAGCAAAATGAAGCACCACAATCATACGTAAGGCTGCTCTTCATCCACAAGTGATGCTGTGTATATGGTGGGATTGGAAGGGGATTCTCTATAATAAGCTCCTTCTGGAAAACCAAATGACTAATTCTAACAAGTACTTGCTCCCAATTAGACCAACTGAAGGCAGCACTAGACGAAAAGCATCTGGAATTAGTCAACAGAAAATGCATAATCTTGCATCAGGATAACTCAAAGACCATGTTTCTTTGATGACCAGGCAAAAACTGTTACAGCTTGACTGGGAAATTTCTGATTCATCCACCACAGTCACCAGACATTGCACCTTCAGATTTTCACTTATTTTGGTCTTTACAAAATTCTTTTAATGGAAAAATTTCAATTCCCTGGAAGACCATAAAAGACACCTGCAACAGTTCTTTGCTCAAAGACATAAAAAGTTTTGGGAAGATGGAATTATGAAGCTGCCTGAAAAAAACGGCAGAAGGTACTGGAACAAAACTGTGAATACACTGTTCAATAAAGTTCTTGGTGAAAATGAAAAGTGTGTCTTTTATTTTTACTTAAAAACCAGTGGAACTTGCTGGCCAACCCAATACATATACAATCACCGTCATACGTGGTCAGAGTACACAAAGAACCATCTGAATCAAACACTAGGAAAATCTGGCGCAGGGGGTGGAACTCGAGTCTGACTTGGAGAGCCTGTGGAGGCCGACGGTGGAGGAGACCAGTCACTAGAGGACAGAGGGTGGAAAGGTACAACTGACAGGGCGCACTCGGGGTTGGAGGGTGCACCCGGGTACACAGCAGGCTTCATTTTGGAGAGAAGTAGAAATAAACAGGGGTGGGGGAGGTTTAGGAGAATTTTAGACTAGATTCTATCAGGAACTAAACAATCCTTAAGCACTGATACTTCATGATGCCATGTTGTTCTAAGGATATTACGAATCAAGGAGTAAGGAAAAGAATGGCCAGGAAAAGGCAGCTCATAGGTGGAGAAACATGTCCAAAAGCTAATAAATTAAACAAAATATGAAGAATCAGGCCAAAACAAAGGTAAAAGAAACGATTAGAATAAACTAGACATGGCAACCCACTCCAGTACTCTTGCCTGGAGAATCCCATGGACAGAGGAGCCTGGCAGGCTACAGTCCGTGGGGTCGCAAGAGTCAGACACGGCTTAGCGACTAAACCACCACCACCAGACAAATCACAAAAATTTTATAGAAAAGTGAATTAATTCATTCAATAAACATGAAATGTCTACTAACAGTCAGCCAATGAGGATACAATGATGAATTAGATAGAAACAGTCTTATCCCTCAATGATCTTAGAATCTCGGAGAAGCTTCTTGAGTTGAGATTAAAAAGGCAGGTGAGGTCTTGGTTGATGAGGAGAAGGGTAGTGATAAAGACAGCTGCAGAGTAAGGGACGGTAGGTGGTGCTGGCCGCTGGCAGTGTAGGACAAGAGCCTGAAGGCAAGAGGGCAGTCGAGGAAGTTCAAGCACAGGTGGGCAGAGTGGAGAGAGTTCAGAGAGAAGAGTGGAAGGTTAATAAATGATGGGGTTTGGGAAATATCATGGCTATAGGGTGCGAGAAGGAAGAGGAGTCCTGAAAAGGAGGCAGGAAGGCCATGCAGAGGCTGGTGTGGGATTCAGCAGCAGACCAAAAACTTCTTTCTTTTCCATTCCAACAAAACGCACTTTAATAAGCTTTGTAAAATTCAAACAAGACACGAACTTTCAAACAATCTGCTAGTTCAAGACACAGCTCACAACTTAACCTCTTTTACGAATTTTTTCTTGCCTACCCTCCTCGGGACCTCTCAGCCCTGACGTTCCCATTGTCCTGCATTTCCTACAGCTTTATCCAAGCAGAACCTCTTTACTACATTATCTAGTGAGAACCCTGCATGTGCCAGGTACTGTCTCGAGGCAAGGAGCATAAGACCACGTGGTCTGGCGTGGCCCAGTGCTGACACACACAGGAAGTGATGGTGCGGTGCTTCACAACGAAGGGAGGATGGAGTTTGAGGCGCCTAGCACAGCCCAGAGGGTGAGGGGAGGACAGGGCGGCAGTTTTCTGTTGGAGGTGATACCAAAACTCCCTCTCCACTGTTCACCCGGATGAAGTCCCTGTTCTCACGGCTTAGGGGCAGACAGTTCCATTCCCAAGGGAGAGATTTTCTCAGAGAAACTAGGTATTACACGACATTTATATGACCCTTCAGTTACAGCAGGGGTTAAATGGCTGGTATAAACTGGTCCACGAATCTAACTACATATAAAATATTGTCTGGGAAAATACTTGTAAAATGACAAATTTTAAAATATAAGTAAGCCAGTTCTAAGCTGGAGACCACTTATACATGGGTGAGGTGGTATTAACAAATTTAATTTTTGAAATACCCTTCTCCTCCTCCTCGACATTTAAAAGTGTCTACTCTACCCTTGAGAATTTGTCATCTTCAAACCAAATATGTTTCTTAGGTTGTAACATCACATGCAAATCATTTACATTTTGAAAGTATTATACTATAATCATGGAACATTAAAAAACACCAATCACAACAACCTAACAGATTAATAAAATAATTCTTGGAGAAGGCAAACAAGTGTAATATGCTTTATGGTAGATTGTTGACGGTTATTTCGGGACCTCGTAACTGTCCCAAAGGCACAGAAAGCTGATTGAGGGCCTTGTCCATACCGACCTAAAGGCAAAAGCATGTTGGCACAGACATCAGGGCCAGGGTTAACAGTGAAGCCTGTGCTTAATGATCAAAGCAGTATGAAACTTAGGTTATTCTTTCTGTACAATTATATGCTGCTAGTAACTACATAACAAAAATGTTATTTGGCCATAAATATTGCTCCTTGAATGTGAAAAACCTGTTGATATATAAGCACTATAAAAATAAGGAAAGTCATAAGAAATCAAAAATTCCTATGCACAATTTGCCTTTGGGATGAAATTTTAAATGACTTAAAAAACTAACAGGAAAAATAGCTATCTCTGTTGTTTATGATATTCAACCAGCTGATATGAAAGTCTGATGGACTACATCTCTCCTAAGCATTATTACAACCCTTCAGAAAAATCCAAATTAAATAGGATGGAAATAAAATTTTCAGGGTCTCTAATCCTACTGGAACATTTATCTTAGTGGTGTATTTCCCAAAAGCAAATATGGCTCATTATTCTCAATGTTTCTTGAAATTCCCATAGAGATGGCTATTTTCCATACCTCTTTTGACAAACAGACTTAAAAACAAAATATGAACAAGACTTTCACAAGTATGAAAACTCAAGTGTTTCTAAACAACTTTTCCAAGTAATTGATATGCTTCTTTTTTTTTTTCATTTATTTTTATTATTTGGAGGCTAATTACTTTACAAACGAATCAGCCATGGAGTGTTACAGGTATTTCTTACAAACAATTCCTATATTTGTATAACATGTATAAAAATAGGCTTCTTAATGATCAATATTGGCCAATGTTTTCTCAACCTATCTCTGGCTAGCACATGTACCTGAAAGTAAATGGAACATTTCCTTAAGAATAGTTGATATCTGCTCTTGGAAATTAGTCTAAACTGGTGAGATTTCATGGGAATCAATTAGCAACTAACAAAAACACTCTTGGCATTGCTATCCTTTACTTGTCACCACTTCTTAATAAGTCATTCCAAACATAATCAAACTAAACACAAAAGATGTGTGTCAAGAAAGTTTAGTTCCTTTATTAATCAAGATTAGCAATCCCTTCAAGTTTCTGGGGAAAAAAATAACTAAAAGGTTTCTAAAAAGACGCAGAGCTGTTAAGAAGAAACATGAGTGAGAAAAAAAGTGTGTAGTACATGTGTAAATACACTGACAGGCAGGAACTGTGGATTTCAAGTTTACCAGGTTTGTTGACAGGTTGACAAAGTCTGTGTGTCCTTGATGAGCTCAACCATGGCTGTTTTAAGCAGCTTATAGTAGAGCTCCAGGTCATCTCTAAGTGCTTCTAGCTGGACTCGCTTCCGACAGTCAGACACAACATGATCGACATCAAAGTCTTCCTGAAAATAAAACCAGAAAAAAAAATTATTGCAACAATTTCACATTTTACATATACAAATAAAAGGAGGGAGAACAGAGAGACACCATTCTATTCATTTGAAAGGTTAACTGCTGTCAGGATAAAGCACTTTAAAACACACAGGACAGAAAGGCGCTTGCACACTGTCAACGTGCCAAGAGGGAGGCCCCTGACCAAGAGCATTCTCTCCTGCTGCCTAAGTCCCAAAAGGGATTTCATTTGTTTTTAACTACACACATTAAATAGGCTCTTCTCAGAAGTAGTTCCTTTTCCCTTAAGTTTTAAAAGTAACAAATATTCACTGTGACAATTTCAACCTAAAAATAAAGCCATCCCTCAGCATCCATGGGGGCCTGTTTTCAGGACCCCCAAAGACACCAAAATCTAGGTATGTCCTAGTCTCTAAAATAAAATGGCACAGTATTTACATACACTTTAAATCATCTCTAGATTACATAATACCTAATAAAATGTAAATGTTATATATCATTGAAAATACTATGTAAAGTGTTGCCAACTATTTGTCACAGAAAATTCAAGTTTTGTCTTTTGAAACTTTCTGGCATTTTTTTTCCCAAATATTTTCACTGTGAGGATGGATGAGGTAACATCCACCACACAGTTACAAATTTCCTTTTCTTGCTATGATAAATTTAAAGATTTACTCTCTTAAACTTTCAAATATACAGTACAGTATTATCAACTATAGTCACCATGCTACACATCACATCCCCATGACTTATTTAACTGATTAACTAGAAGTCTGCACCATTTGACCCCTTCGCCCATTTCGTCCATTCCCCACCCCCTGCTCTAGCAACCACCAATCTGTTCTCAGTACCTTTGAGTTAATTTTTGTTTCGTTTTTTAGATTTCACATAAAAGTGAGATCATGAGCATCTTTCTCTAACTTATGTCATGTAGCATTAATGCCCTCAAGCTCCATCCACGTTGCCACAAATGGCAAGATTTCTTTCTTTTTTGAAAATATTTTTATTTATTATTCTTGGTTGTGCTGCATCTTCATTGCTGCCTGCGGGCTTTCTCTAGTTGTGGCGAGCAGGGGCTACTCTGTGTTGTGGTTTGCAGACTTCTCATTTGCTGGTTTCTCTTGCTGTGGGCAACGGACTCTAGAGCACAGGCAGAGTAGCTGTGGCTCAGAGGCTTATCTGCTCTGTGGCATGTTGAATCTGCCCGGACCAGGGATCAAATCTGTGTCCTCTGAATTGGCAAGCAGATTCTTAGCCACTGTACTGTTGTAGAAAGCAGTACTCGAGAAACCAAGCACCACACTCGGAGAGTTGGAGAACTCACGTTTACTACGCCAGCGGGCCCAGAGCAGTTAACACTCTAAGCTCTGAGCCCCAAACAGAGGGGTTACAGAGTGTTCATAGACAGACTATAGTGGGCAACACTAGCTGCTAATAGGCTGGTTTAAACGAAGCAGTTTTGTGTGCACGGGAACAGCAGTCAAGATGAGGAGGGGAATGCCTGACCTTTATATGGAAAGGCATGATTAAGCAGGTTTACAGGGGCTGGGGAATTGCAAAGAGCAGTACAGGGGTGGTGAGAAAAGCTCCAGTTCTTCGTATCGTAAGTCCCCACTTTCTGAGACTACGTGATCTACCCGATCCAGACTTTGCAAGGAGCAAGCTGAGTTACACAGGCAGAACGAGCAGGAGGTTATGTCAAATTTTAACTTTTCCTTTTCAGTACCACCAGGGGAGTCTAGATTTAGTTCCTTTTCATGGCTGAATAATATTCCTCTGTGTGTGTGTGGTGTGTGTATATCATGGTTTCTTTATCTATTCATCTATCGATGGATACTAAGCCTGCTTCCATGTCTTGACTATTGCAAGTAATACTGCAGTGAACACTGGGGACCTACAGGTGTAAGCCTCACTGGCCACCAAAGCCAGGTGACCTAGAGTTGTCTCTGGGCAGCAACTGCAAACATCGGGGCACCCGACAAGTACCCAAGTTCCTTTCTAGGAGATACTGTCCAGCTGGAATGAGGCAGAGAGGGCAAAGACGGCTCCTGCCAGCCTCCAAGCCCCCAGAGAGTGTTAAATGAGAGGCGGGCCCCTCAGGCTGATGCTTTAAGATAAACAAGCCTCTTTCACAGAAAGTCTGGGCCCTTTTCAGCCGCTGTCCCTGTGCCAGGCCCCAGGAGGGTGGCCAAGTTCATGCTGCCCTTCAAAAGCTGTTTCTCACATCATAAGCCTGGTGGGTCTTGCAGATGCCAGTTCCACTGACTTTCAAAGGTAGATGTTTGGGGGCTCATCTCCCAGGTGCAAGTCTTTAAAGGAACGGTGCCAAGTTTAGGGTTCAGACCCTTCACTTCTCAGGGAGCAGCTGGGGATGGTAGCTTCCTTCCAATTGTGGGTCACCATGCTGGGAGTGGGGTGGATGGTGAGACCATGTCTCAGCCTCTCCTATCCACTTTGATGTGGGTTGTTGGCCAGATGTGCAGGAGTTGCTCAGAGGAGGAAACTATTTCACGAGGAGCTACTGATTTCCTGTGTCCACGGGAGGAGGTAAGTGTTGTAGGATCCTCCTTGAATGAAAGGACCTCCTTGACCTTTTTCTATGTTCACACACACATGCACAAACACACACACATACACAGAATCTTAATAGACCTTTTCTAAGCTATTTTTCTCCTTTTACATATAGCTTCAATGTCTTTTCATAATACATATTAATTGTTATTGACATTTTATATGGATGTTAAGTATTCAACTGAACAGATGTTCAAAATCTTTCAAAACCAACTTTCAAGCATTGTTCACAGAATCATTATGCCCTGTTTCCCTTTATAACATTCTGATGCCCCAGGTAGGCACACAGGCATACAGAGAGCAAATTACTGTCTACTTATGACTTCAGTACTAACTGAGCTGTTTAGTTATCAAGTATCAGGTACGATGATTCCCAAACTTGTTAATGCCACTTATACTTATCACCAAAATTACATAATTTTATTAAACATTGTACAAACCAACAAAATATAAGTACACAGTGATAACTGTTTTCATGAAAACTAAGGCAGATGCTTTGCAAAGACCTGACACTGAGAAACTGATAAGACAATTTTTGCTGAATTATATTAAATGTATGAGATGACCATGAACCAGGTAGTGCTGTGGGAAGGAGGATCATACAAGTCTTGAAGGATTCTATACCAGATTCTCTGCAAATGCCTTGGGGTTCTCATTCAACTTAAAGTACAACAACAACAAAAATCGAATTCACAGACAGATTTTCAGAGAAAAGAGTTTCGAGCCACATCAACGTAGAACAAATATACACATGTTAAGGACAACATGCACCATTCCCTAAGAGTACTTATAAAAACTGACTTTCTTAATTAATCACCCAAACACCTGCTATAATAGTGTCAGATAAGAGAGTTCTTACCAAACTAATTTCACAGCCACCTAGTGAAAAACCATCGGTTTCTTTTACTTCTTGAGACTACCTAAGATAACACCTTAGACTCACAGTTACACAACAATCACAAAGAATGGGGGGGCAGGACTCAGCCTGACATCTTGGCCTTGGTACTGACCAGCCGTACGACTCTACGCAGAGCACTCGGCTTGTTACTCTGAAAGTATGAACTTCCAATGGATGAAGTTCAGAGCTGAGCTTCATGGTGGCATTCTAAATCATATAACTTGAGCTCTAACAAATGCTATCAGGCAATATTAGTGCTCAGTTTGCCATTTACATATTTGTTCTTGGATAAACAAACGTAGCCCCACACAAGAGAAAATGACTGAGAACACCTATGAATATCAGAGCTTTTGCTCTGACAGCAAACGACTTCAGACTCACAGTGGCATGGAATAACTGCCACATTTCACTTCCCAGAGGGTTTCACTTTACACTGTAGATTTACTAAACATCCAGCAATTGATATTATTATCTAGAAAATATCATGCAAGAGAATGAATTTAGATACCAACATCACACTATACATAAAAATTTAACTCAAGATAGATGAAAAGACAAATAGAAGAGCTAAAACAATCAAACTCTAAGAAGAAAACAGGGGAAAATCTGTGTGCCCTTGAATTAGGCAGTCATTGACACAAAAAGCATCAAGATAACAAATAAACTGAACTCAATCAAAATTAAAACTTGTGTGTTAAAACACATTATTTACAAAGTGAGAAGACAACCCAGTGAATGGGAGAAAATATCTGCAAATCATGTATCTGACAAGGGTCTAACATCCAGAGTATAAAAACTCTTACAACTCAACAGTTAAAAGACAAATAAACCAATTAAAAAATTAGCAAAGGATCTGAATAGACATTCCTCCAAAGAAGATATACAAACAGCCAATCAGCATATAAGAAAGTAAAAACAACTCAAGAGTTTGGCTGGGATGTGGAAGAGAATGATATGAAAATGACTAGAGGCAGGAGGGTCAAGAGGAAGGACCAAAGCAGGAGCGTGTTTGAAAGCCACTGGGGATGAGGTCAGAGGAGAGGGGAATCAGAGGGTGGGGAGAGTACCAGGGGGTCTGGGCTCCAAGCACGGGGAGGAGTGGGGTAGGAAGGACCAACCTCAGGAAGGAAAACCCCTTTTCCAAACAGGCGAGGTGGAGAAAGGGGATGGGTACATGTACAAGAATGGAGCTGTCATCAGTCAAGATGAAGAAGTTCCCATCTGATGGCACTATTTTTTCTATAAAATAGAAGTCATATGCTGAGATAGAAAGACAGATTTCAACAGCACACCTAGGTGAATTGGTCTAAGTTATCTTTGTTAGCAGCCTCTTCTCTCCCGTGTTACTAGTATCTCATGTCCTATTTCATGTATTAGTTGGCCATCAATCCTCGCTAAGGATTTTTGTATTTTTTAAGCTGACAAAACTAATGATATGATGTCATCACCACCTCTACTACCAAGTGACAGACGTCCCCAAGTGATGGTACCTCTACTACCATCTGCCACTCTTGTCTTCTGATCATCTACATCCTTCACAAATCTGTCCTCTGCTCTGTATTTCTCATTAGATATTACAAGGACCACTGAAGCATTTTAAGTAGCCTTTTCTCTCTATGTTCAGAAAGGTAGTTGGTTGTTTCTTAAGCATTTATTAAATAACTTCCTAAAAGTCTAAGATACCACTACGACATTGAGTTAGGACTGAAATACATGTGCAAGAATGGCCCAAATCAAAACATTAGCTCATCAGTCCAAATCCAACCTAATTTCCCCTTGAAACAGAACCCTTGAAGTAACCAGTGGCCCAGCATCCTCTAACACGGGTCCAATGCCACAGACATGACTACGTCATTTCCTGCTTTCCACCTGACTGTAACTCATCAAGCACAAACCCCTCAGTGCAGTACACGAGAACAACTTGCAGTCCCACCCAGCTGTCTTTCTACTTTTCCAGTCTCAATTCTGGTCATCCTCCCAGCCTCTCTGGACTAAGTCCAGTTTCTCAGCACACACTGTGGTCTTTCTGTGACCATACTCAAAAGCCTAAATCTTATCTACCCTTGTACTATCCAGTCCAGACTGCTGGTGGACACAAAGAAGGTGATCAGTGAAGTGAAGTGATAGACACTCAGTCATGTCCAACTCTCTGCAACCCCATGGGCTGTAGCCCACCAGGCTTCTCAGTCCATGGGATTCTGCAGGCAAGAACACTGGAGTGGGTTGCCATTTCCTTCTCCAAGGTGATCAATGAGTGCCTGTTTATTAAATGAATGATTGCTACCATTGTCCTAATAGGGCCTCATCATGTGTGTGAGACAGTTTCCTTTGACTGGAAACAAATTTTCCAATGACTGAATTTTTTGAGTAACCTTCACTCTCCCAATGCAAATCAGACATTCTCTAACTTTCTCACAGGCACAAATTACAATATGTGTTGAATCAGACAGACTTATGAAATATAACCCCAAAGGCAAACTCTCTACCTATCATTTCTGCCATGTGACCAAAACTTTTAAAATGTCTCTCTGAAGGAAACATAAATTGCAAGTAACCTTTACCTCCGAGTCTCACTTAGAAAATCAACATTTAACACAGGGTGGCTGTCCTATGCATTTTGCTTTTACATGTGAAGTGGTCACATTTATTAGCACTACAAACTACAGAGCACATTCAGAGGCTTAGGAGGCATGAAAGAATATGAAACTGCTGCCATTTCAGCCACCTCCCCAGTTTGCTCTCCCCTTCATCAAGTTCTACTTTAGAACTTATTTTGAGGTTTCTACTTTCCGAAGCCTCTCTTCCCAACGGCTTTCTATCAGTTCAGAGCAAGAAACATGGTGGGGCTAGCAAGTCAGAAAGAATGCTGGTGTTGAGCCTGAAGGAAGCCTTGAAGAAGGCAAAGTTGGTCAAGCTAAGCTCTCTGTATTCTGAGATTCTTGAACAAAGCCCCTCATCTCTGCTTGTGCCTTGGCTTCTTTCAGCACACCTCGCCTCATCATGCTCTTTCTTCCTACCCTTGCTCCAGGACAGTTCTCAGCCAGCGGATGGAACAAAGCGTTTCTGGATCGGCAAGCTCAGGTGGTACTCCCTTTCAAATGACGCCCTTCATCACAGAGGTTTAGCAGAAACATCACTGCGCAAGGACAAGAGTGCATTATTCCTGGGTCTAGATGGCCTGCGTGATAAAAATGACATGGCCACACTGGAGAAGATCCAGATGTAACTGCTTTTTTTCTGAAACTGCATCACTTAACTTTTTTACTACAGCTGACATGCACTGCTGTGCCAGTCCCGGGCGTGCTGCAGAGCAGCTCGTCTGTGTGCACGCGTGGACCCACTCTGCCCTGGGCTCCTCTCCCACGTGGGTCACTGAAGTGCTGAGCAGAGCTCTCTGTGCTGCACAGTGAACCTCTGCTGATCTGCTTTACATATGGTAGTGTGTATACGTTAATCCCAGTCTCCTAACTTATCACCTCTCCCCATGCTTCCCCTTCAGTAACCATACAGATCCGGCTAGTCAAGGCTATGGTTTCTCCAGTAGTCATGTACGGATGTGAGAGTTGGACCATAAGTAAAGCTGAGCACCGAAGAATTTATGCCTTTGAACTGTGGTGTTGGAGAAGACTCTAGAGAGTCCCTCGAACTGCAAGGAGATCCAACCAGTCCATCCTAAAGGAGACTGGTCCTGAATATTCACTGGAAGGACTGATGCTGAAACTGAAACTCCAATACTTTGACCACCTGATGCAAAGAACTAACTCATTGGAAAACGCCCTGATGCTGGGAAAGATTGGAGGCGGGAGGAGAAGGGGACGACAAAGGATGAGATGGTTGGATGGCATCACCAACTCAATGGACATGAGTTTGAGTAAATTCTGGGAGTTGGTGATGGGACAGGGAGGCCTGGTGTGCTGCAGTCCATGGGGTTGCAAAGAGTCAGACATGGCTGTGAGTCTGTTTTGTAAATAAGTTCATCTGTTATGACTTTCCAGGCTTCCCAGGTGGCTCTATGGTAAACAACCTACCCGCCAATGCAAAGAAACATGGGAGATGTGAGTTTCACCCCTGGGTTAAGAATATCCCCTGGATAAGGAAACAGCAAACTACTCCAGGATTTTCCTGGAGAAACCCATGGCCAGAGGAGCCTGGCAGGCTACAGTCCATGAGGTTTCAAAGAGTTGCTTAAGACTGAGCATACACGCATGCACGTATCATTTTTATTAGAGTCCACATATAAATGATATATTTGTCTTTCTCTGTCTGACTTACTTCACTTAGTATGATAATCTCCAGGTCCATTCATGTAGCTGCAAATGGCATTACTTTGCTCTTTTTGATGAACAATATGGAAGTTCCTTTAAAAACTAAATATAAGGAGGGATGTAGGAGGGGGGATCAGGATGGGGAATACATGTAAATTCATGGCTGATTCATGTCAATGTATGGCAAAAACCACTACAATATTGTAAAGTAATTAGCCTCCAACTAATAAAAATAAATGGAAAACAACAACAATAAAAAAACTAAATATAAAACTACCATATCATTCAGCAACCCCACTCCTGGGCATGTATCTGAAGAAAATCATCATTTGAAAAGATACACGCACCCTAGTATTCACTGCAGCACTATTTGCAATGGCCAAGACATGGAAACAATCTAAAAGTTCACAGGAATGGATAAAGAAGATGTGGCGTTGTTCAGTCCCCAAGTCACGTCTGACTCTTTGAGACCCCATGGACTGCAGCACACCCAGCTTCCCCGGCCCTCACCATCTCCCCAAGTTTGCCCAAGCTCAAGTCCATGTGGTACACACTACTCAGCTATAAAAAAGAACAGATGTAAATACTGTTTAAAACCAGAGACTGTGAACTGAATGCAAGCATCAAAAGGATAAACTAATGAAGCTAAAAAGCAAAAAAACATACTAAGACTTGAAGTCATAAAAAAAAAAAAAGTAAGACTTAAATTCAGTTGCTCAAAAATTTAAGTGTCTACTGAGCCAAAACATTTAACTTTTTAACACTGAAAGTAGCCATTAAGTGGTATAAAAACCCCAAACCTTATAAATAAAGCATAACTGTATTTCTTGATGGTGTATGTACAGTTCCAGAGCATCACCCCCAAAAGAATATGCAAAGTTCCTCCCAGCTCTGATTCAAATCTTGGACACTTTCAAGGCTGTGCCGGATAAACCTTTAATATCCATCATATTTCAACTCTTCATGTAAGCTGATGGCCTATATTTACCTTCAGACCAACCTCAAGTTCACCTTATAAAAAGTAGACTAACTTTAGAGAAGTAAAATGGTTTGCTTTGTTGTACTGCAACAAAATCAGTAATCAGATTCTAATCTTTTAAATATCCCATTCAGAAACTTCAGGCGAACGTTAAGGAAAAACTTTCGATTAAGTGCCTTTTCCACCCACCTAATCCCTAGGTAGAGACGTGGGTCCAGAGATTTGGTCAATACATTCATACTGAGCTTCTAGGTTTAAGGCGGCGATCGACAAACTTCTGTCTGCCCAGGATCTGGCAATCCCGACTGCACTGCATGGGAACGGGCTCGGGTAATAACCGGAGCTTTTACACCTAGCTCAAAACCACTTGCCCACAACTTCAGGCCTTTTCCTCACTGTGCACCATTTCACATAAGTGCCTTCTCACAGCAGGCTTCCCCAGCCCCACCTGAGGCCAAAAGACTCACTGCGAAGGCAGCGAGGTCCCGCCGGGGGCTGATCCGGGGCGTGCGCGGCCCAGCAGCTGGAGGAGGCCCCGGAGGGAAAGGAAAACAGGCCACCCGCCTCGGCTCGGGGAGCACAGCCCCCCGGGCGCACCTTCATGAACTCGTCCTTGTCAGAGCACAGCGTGTCCGGCCCCTTGGGCAGGTTCATCCTACTTTTCTCCATCCCGCCGAACGCCGCCCCTCAGCTCCAACCGCGGGCGAGGGGAAGAAGGAAGACCCTGTGCTTACCGACCTGGCAGCCGCAGCCAGAGCCAGTTGCCCCAGCAGAGAGCGCCACTTTGGCCAACATGGCAGCTGCCGCACCGCGGCCAATCAGCGAGGGCTCCGCGGGCCGGCCTCCGCCGCACGGCCTCCGCCCGCCGCCGCCAAGAGGGGCGTGGCGATCGCCGCTGCCACCGCGCTGTAGGTCATGCTGCCACCGTGCGGCGGAGGGCGACACTGCAGCTCAGGCAAGCTGGGTTGGGCAGTCTGGCTCCCAAGTGAGGTAGGTCTGAGACTGAAGAGCACTGGCTGGAGAAGTCTGGGGCTTCCTCTCCAGCCGCCGTTTCCACTGGGAAAAATCTACCTGCAGCATTCTTCCAGGATCTCCTCCCAGATCTTGCTCCAGGGTCTGGCTCAGATCCAGGTGGGAGGTCGGAATAACCTTGGGTCTTCACTCTTCTTAAGGGAGCACCTTTGAGTAACTCTGGTCTTCACTCTTCTTAAAGAGCACCTCATCACCTAGCTAGTCAGAACATAGCACACAAATACATGTGCATACATATTTATTTGTAATCTCCTTAGAAGCCATTCACAACCTAGAAGTTGAGAGTTATGCTTTATTTGGTGAGAATTTTTAGAACTTCAAGTCGGGGAGATAGCAGCTCAAGTGACCCTGAGAGAACTGCTCAGAGGAGGCAGGGAGTTGGGGGACAGTTTATATAGAAGTTTTGCAACAAAGTGTAGGTAGTCTGAATGTCAAAAATGTCTTGTAATTGAAAGAAAACCAGATATTCCAAGTTGAGAAATTTAGTGCTTTTCTATGTAAAGAAAGATGCGAGGGACTAGTCTTACTGAAATTATTCCTTTGATATGCCCCTCAACTATCTGGGGCTAGTAGTCTGTTTTCACATCCTGAGCTTCCTCAGGACTCACCATAGGGAATGGCTGCAGTTTGATGGCTACTAGATGGCAGGCACTATTTCCATCCTGAATACCCTCAGGGCTCATTAGCTCACCTTCCATGGTGGCTGCAATTGCTGACAACTGTGATATCCTTTGTTTATTGATATGGCAGAAACTATTCCATATCTCCTTCCTCAGTGATCAGTTCAAAGAAAAGAAAGCCTTCCTTAGTGATCAATGCAAAGAAATAGAGGAAAACAATACATGGGAAAGACTAGAGATCTCTTGAAGAAAATTAGAGATACCAAGGGAACATTTCATGCAACGATGGGCACAACAAAAGACAGATATAGTATGGATCTAACAGATGCAGAAGATATTAAGAAGAGGTGGCAAGAATACACAGAACTATACAAAAAAGATCTTCACGACCCAGATAATCACGATGGTGTGATCACTCTCCTAGAGCCAGACATCCTGGAATGCAAAGTCAAGTGGACCTTAGGAAGCATCACTACAAAGCTAGTGGAAGTGATGGGATTCCAGTTGAGCTATTTCAAATCCTGAAAGATGATGCTGTGAAAGTGCTGCACTCAATATGCCAGCACATTTGGAAAATTCAGCAGTGGCCACAGGACTGGAAAAGGTCAGTTTTCATTCCAATCCCTAAGAAAGGCAATGGCAAAGAATGCTCAGACTACCACACAATTGCACTCATCTCACATGCTAGTAAAGTAATGCTCAAAATTCTCCAAGTCAGGCTTCAGCAATGCATGAACCGTGAACTTCCAGATGTTCAAGCTGGTGTTAGAAAAGGCAGAGGAACCAGAGATCAAATTGCCAACATCCTCTGGCTCATCAAAAAACCAAGAGAGTTCCAGAAAAACATCTATTTCTGCATATTGACTATGCCAAAGCCTTCGACTGCATGGATCACAATAAACTGTGGAAAATTTTGAAAGAGATGGGAATACCAGACCACCTGACCTGCCTCTTGAGAAATCTGTATGCAGGTTAGGAAGCAACAGTTAGAACTGTGCATGGAACAACAGACTGGTTCCAAATCGGCAAAGGAGTATGTCAAAGCTGTATATTGTCACCCAGCTTATTTAACTAATATCCAGAGTACATCATGAGAAACGCTGGGCTAGAAGAAGCACAGGCTGAAATCAAGATTGCTGGGAGAAATATCAATAACCTCAGATATGCAGATGACACTCCCCTTATGGCAGAAAGTGAAGAATTAAAGAGCCTACTGATGAAAGTGAAAAAGGAGAGTGAAAAACTTGGCTTAAAACTCAACAATCAGAAAACTAACATCATGGCATCTGGTCCCATGACTTCATGGCAAATAGATGGGGAAGCAATGGAAACAGTGGCAGACTTTATTTGGGGGGGCTCCAAAATCACTACATATGGTGATTGCAGCCACAAAATTAAAAGACGCTTGCTCCCTGGAAGAAAAGTTATGACCAACTAAGACAGCATATTAAAAAGCAGAGACATTACTTTGCCAACGAAGATCCATCTAGTCAAAGCTATGGTTTTTCTAGTAGTCAGGTATGGATGTGAGAATTAGACTATGAAGAAAGTTGAGAGCCAAAGAATTTATGCTTCTGAACTGTGGTGTTGGAGGAGACTCTTGAGAGTCCCTTGGACAGCACGATCAAACCAATCCATCCTAAAGGAAATCAGTCCTGATTATTCATCGGAAGGACTGATGCTGAAACTGAAACTCCAGTACTTTGGCCACCTGATGCAAAGAATTGACTCAATGGAAAAGACCCTGATGCTGGAAAAGATTGAAGGCAGGAGGAGAAGGGGACGACAGAGGATGAGATGGTTGGATGGCATAACCCACTCAATCGGCATGAGTTTGAATAAACTCCAGGAGTTGGTGATGGACAGGGAGGTCTGGTGTGCTGCAGTCCATGGGGTCGCAAAGAGTCAGGCACAACTGAGTGACTGAACTGAGCTGATTCCATTTTTCACTAGGAATAGCAAATTTTTGTGTTTGAGGCCAGTATCCATGTGATTGGGCTTCCCTGGTGGCTCAGTAAGAAAGAGTCCACCTGCTAATGAAGTAGAGGTAGATTTGAGCCTTGGGTCAGAAAGATTCCCCTGGAGAAGGAAATGGCAACCCACTCCAGTATTCTCACCTGGGAAATCACATGAACAGAGGAGCCTGGTGGGCTAGAGTCCATGGGGTTGCAAAAGAGTTGGACACGACTTAGAGACTAAACAACAACAGCAAATCAATGTGATCATACACCCAACCCCATTTTCTCAGAGTTTCTCCCTCCTCTTGCCCTCATACATACCTATTTTATTTGGACATTTTTCTTTCTTTTTCTCTTCTTCACTTTCCCAAGGTCCCTGCCTCTGGCTCTGAATACCAGGATCAAATGATGAGGATTCACTTTTCTTTTTCTCTCCTTGAGACCGATAACTCAAACTACAAACCTCTCTTGACACTCTTCACCCTGAAACTCTTCTTCCTGCAGACTTTGCCTTTATACACCAGGTGTAGGCTGCTCCTCCCAAGGCTGTTTTCACCTTGGAGATAACATTAACCCTTAACAGTCCTTAAGAGAGAGTGGGACAGAGGAAGATAACACCTCAAAATGAGATTCTTGCATTCAAGTTAGTGCAAACAGCAAACTGGTCACATTTTAAAAACATGGTTATAGGTCTGGGCCAGAGCTGCCTTTGAGTGTTTGAGTGTCTCCTGCAGATGCAAGTGTCAGCAGTTGCCTGCTGTGGGGACAGGGGCTGTGGCCTCAGCAGACTGGGGAAGCACAATGTGTGAGCCCCATCAGAGAGCCAGCGAGTAGACAACCCACAAACTGAAGATCAATTATACCAGAGAAGTCCTCACACTGTTATGAAAGTTCTAAGGCCCACAACAGATTTCCCAACATGGGGATCCAGCAAAGGGACTGAGAACCCTCAGGGAATTTGACCTTGAAGGCCAGTGGGACTTGATTACAGAACTTCCATGGGACTGGTGAAAGAGACTCTTAGAGGGCACAAACAAAACCTTGTGCACACTAGGAACCAGGAGAAAGGAGCAGTGACCCTCACAGGAGACTGAGGCAGACTTGCCTGTGAGTGTCCAAGAGTCCCCAGGGGAAGCATGGGTCAACATGGCTATTGTGGGGTCAGGGACACTGAATACAACAGTCCTAGAATAAACCATTTGGAAGGAGGTTGCAATTACCCCTACCATAGCTCAGTCTCACTGAATACAACAGTCCTGGCATAAACCATTTGGAAGGAGGTTGCAATTACCCCTACCATAGTTCAGTCTCACTGAATACAACAGTCCTGGAATAAACCATTTAGAAGGAGGTTGCAATTACCCCTACTATAGCTCAGTCTCACTGAATACAACAGTCCTAGCATAAACCATTTGGAAGGAGGTTGCAATTACCCCTACCATAGCTCAGTCTCACTGAATACAACAGTCCTGGCATAAACCATTTGGAAGGAGGTTGCCATTACCCCTACCACAGCTTGGTCTCAAGCCAACTACAGGGAAGGAACACAGCTGTACCCATCATGAGAAAATTAGATTACAGATTTACTAAGCATGTCAGAGCAAGACCCAGATTCCCTCACAGCCAATCCCTCCAATCAGGAAGCTTCCACAAGTCTCTTATCCTCATCCATCAGAGGGCAGACAGAATGAAAACCAAAATTACAGAAAATTAACCAAACTGATCACTTGGATCACAACCCTATCTAATTCAGTTAGACTATGAGCATGCCATGTAGGGCCATGTATGATGGATGGATCATGGTGGAGAGTTCTGACAAAACGTGGTTCACTGTAGAAGGGAATGGCAGACCACTTCAGTATTCTTGCCTTAAGAATCCCATGAACAGTAAAAAAAAAAAAAAAAAAGGCAAAAATATACGACCCTGAAAGATGAACTCCCCAGGTCGGTAACTGCCCAATATGCTACTGGAGAAGGGTGAAAAAATAGCTCCAGAAAGAATGAAGACGCTGAGCCAAAGTGAAAACAATGCCCAATCATGGATGTGACTGGTGATGGAAGTAAATTCTGATACTGAAAAGAATAATATTGCATAGAAAACTGGAATGTTAGGTCCATGAATCAAGGTAAATTGGAAGTGGTCAAGCAGGAGATGGCAAGAGTGAACATCAATATTTTAGGAATCAATGAACTAAAATGGACTGGAACGGGCAAATTTAATTCAGAGGACCATTATATCTACTACTATGGGCGAGAATCCCTTAGAAGAAATGGAGTGGCCCTCATAGTCAACAAAAGAGTGCAAAGTGCAGTACTTGGGTGCAATCTCAGAACCGACAAAGTGATTTCTGGTCATTTCCAAGGCAAACCATTCACTATCACAGTAATCCAAGTCTATGCCCAAACACTAATGCTGAAGAAGCTGAACTGAATGGTTCTATGAAGACCTCCAAGACCTTCAGAACTAACAACAACAAAAAAGGTGTCCTTTTCATCATTGGGGACTGGAATGCAAAAGTAAGAAGTAAGAGATACCTAGAGTAACAGGCAAGTCTGGGCCTTGGAGTATAAAATGAAGCAGGGCAAAGGCTAACAGAGTTAGCCTTTTCCATGAGCATGCACTGGTCATAGTAAACATCCTCTTCCCACAACACAAGAGATGACTCTTCACATGAACATCACTAGATGGTCAATACTGAAATTAGATTGGTTATAATTTTTGCAGCCGAAGATGAAGAAGCTCCATACAGTCAGCAAAAACAAGACCTGGAGCTGACTGTGGCTCAGATCATGAACTCCTTATTGCAAAATTCAGATTTAAATTGAAGAAAGTAGGGAAAACCACTAGACCATTCAGGTATGACCTAAATCAAATCCCTTACAATTATACAATGAAAAGTGAAAGTGAATGCTGCTCAGTCATGTCCAACACTTTGCAACCCTCTGGACTATGCAGTCCATGGAATTCGCCAGGCCAGAATATTGGAGTGGGTAGCCTTTCCCCTCTCCAGGGAGAATTATACAATGTAATTGACAAATAGATTCGAGGAATTTGACCTGATAGACAGAGTGCCTGAAAAAGTATAGGCAGAGATTTGTAACATGGTACAGGAAACATGGCACAAGACCATCCTCAAGAAGAAATGCAAAAAGACAAAATGGTTGTCTGAGGAGGCCTTACAAATAGCTGAGAAAAGAAGAGAAGTGAAAGGCAAAGGAGAAAAGGAAAGCTATATCCATCTGAATGCAGAGTTCCAAAGAATAGCAAGGAGAGAGAAGAAAGCCTTCCTCAGGAAAGGAATTGGAATCATTGGAATCCTTTCCAGTGAAAAGGAACACAGGAAAAGAATACAATGGGAAAGACTAGAGATCCCTTCAAGGAAATTAGAGATACCAAGGGAGTATTTCATGCAAAAACGGGCACAATAAAGAACACAAACAGTATAGACCTAACAGAAGCAGAAGATATTAAGAAGAAGTGGCAAGCATACACAGAAGAACTATACAAAAAAGATCTTAATGACCCAGATAAACATAATGGTGTGATCACTCGCCTAGAGCCAGACACCCTGGAGTGTGTATCAACCGGTTTTATGAAACATCACTGCAAACAAAGCTAGTGGAGGTGATGGAATTCCAGCTGAGCTATTTCAAATCCTCAAAGATGATGCTGTGAAAGTGCTGCACTCAATATTCCAGAAAATTTGGAAAACTCAGCAGTGGCCACACAGGACTGGGAAAGGTCACTTTTCATTCTAATCCCAAAGAAAGGCAATGCTAAAGAATGTTCAAACTACCACATAATTGCCCCTATCTCACACTAACAAATAATGCTCAAAATTCTCCAAGCCAAGCTTCA
This sequence comes from Cervus elaphus, assembly GCF_910594005.1. Taxonomy (NCBI): domain Eukaryota; kingdom Metazoa; phylum Chordata; class Mammalia; order Artiodactyla; family Cervidae; genus Cervus; species Cervus elaphus. The sequence goes on along the minus strand of NC_057837.1, from coordinate 654,213 downwards.
ACAGTATATGCACCAAGAATTTCCAGATGTTCAAGCTGGTTTAGAAAAGGCAGAGGGACCAGAGATCAAATTGCCAACATCTGCTGGACCATAGGAAAAGCAAGAGAATTCCAGAACAACATCTATGTCTGCTTCATTGACTACACTAAAGGCTTTATGTGGATCACAACAAACTGAAAAATTCTTCATGAAATGAGAATACCAGACCACCTGATCTGCCTCCTGAGAAATCCGTATGCAGGTCAAGAAGCAACAGTTAGTACTGGACATGGAACAATGGACTGGTTCCAAGTTGGAAAAGGAGTATGTCAAGGCTGTATCTTGTCATCTTGCTTATTTAACTTAAACGCAGAATACATCATGTGAAATGCTGGGCTGGATGAAGCACAAGCTGGAATCAAGATTGCCAGGAGAAATATCAATAACCTCAGATATGCAGATGACACCACCCTTATGGCAGAAAGTGAAGAAGAACTAAAGAGCCTTTTGATGAAAGTGAAAGAGGAGAGTGACAAAGTTGGCTTAAAACTCAACATTCAAAAAACTAAGATCATGGCATCTGGTCCCATCACTTCATAGCAAATAGATGGGGAAACAATTGAAACAGTGACAGGCTTTACTACTTTTGGCTCCAAAATCACTGCAAATGATGACTGCAGTCATGAAATGTAAAGATGCTTGCTCCTTGGAAGAACAGCTTTACCAACATAGACAGCATACTAAAAAATAGAGACATTACTTTACCAACAAAGATTGATATAGTCAAAGCTATGATTTTTCCAGTAGTCATGTATGGATGTGAGAGTTGGCCTGTAAAGAAGGCTGAGTGCTGAAGAATTGATGCTTTTGAACTGTGGTGTTGGGGAAGACTCTTGAGAGTCCCTTAGACTGCAAGGAGATCAAACCAGTTCATCCTAAAGGAAAGCATCCTGAGTATTCACTGGAAGGACTGATGCTGAAGCTGAAACTCCAATCCTTTGGCCACCTGATGCAAAGAACTGACTCAATTGAAAAGACCCTGATGTTGGGAAAGATTGAAGGCAGGAGAAGTTGACCTCAGAATATAAGATGGTTGGATGGCATCACTGACTCGATGGACTTGAATTGGAGCAAGCTCTGGTAGTTGGTGATTGACGGGGAAGCCTGGCTTGCTGCAATCCATGTTGTCACAAAGAGTCAGACACAACTGAACGACTAAAGTGAACTGATAGAATCCAAACCAGTGTGCTCACTAGCATTGGACCTGGCAAGTTTTGTCAGAGGGAATATCCCTGCTAATGTCTAGGGAAGCTAACGGATAGGATGAGAGCTGGAATCGACCTGGAAAATCAAATAAATTGCAACTATGAAATGTACACGCTCTTTGGAAATCCTTATTGTTTGTTTTTGGTTCATTCACTCTTAGTGAAACGTTTCAAACATACACACAACTCTGGAGAGCACAGAAACCCCACCCCGCTCTACGTAGCCCTCGCCTTGCTTCAGCAATCATCTGTCCTCTCCTACCACTGCAGTAACACTCCCTTTTTTGGCCTGGGGTGTGTTTAAAGACAAATTCCAAGCACCACATCATTTCCTGCTCCCCAAATACCTCCATTTACAAGTCAAAGCAAAAAAAACTTTTTTCTTACAAATTGCCAATGTCCCACCTAATAAAATTAGCAATTTTAATAACCAATCCATATTGGCTCTGAGAGGTGTGACTTTTAGCTCAATGCTACAGTGTTACTGAGTGATAACTGCAAATCCCACCGCACAGGTTGCACATCTACACCTTTAACCAAGGCACCATGGTGTGGGGTTTGGGAAAGGGTGCTGGGCAGACCAAGTAAAAATGTCTAGGAAGCCCTGCCTTCTCTAGAACTCTAAATGAACTAGAACTTGAACTCTTTCTTTCCTTCATTATAATTTCCTTCTGTAATTGCTCCCAGGCCTTTAGTAAAGAAATGTACCTAAATTTATACAGGCTAGTGTGCTAATCTTGGGGATGCTGAAGGGATTTGGAGGCAAATGATAACAAGGGTCTCTGCTGCCTGCTCTCCTTGGAGCCACCGTCTGTAGCAGTGGTACTGCCCCTCGAAGGCAAGAGCAGCAGGGAACACCCCAGTTGCTAGTGAAGCATCAAGGAGACAATAAAGTAAAGATGGAGATTAAGTCTAAACCTGCCCAGAGGACATTTCCACTGAGAGCTGATATTCTGTTGGTACATATCATTTCACTCTTAAGAACAGTGCATGGCCTTTGTCCAGAGCCTGTTTCCTGTGTGCTTGCTGGCCTGCCCTGACCCCTCCCAAGATCCCTACTGTGGCCTTGGGAGCCAGTCATTAGAGATTAACACCTGGCTCAGCAGGGGTGTTCTGGCTAGCTTCTGACTGGTTCATTGTCTATGCTGTTAAATATTTGTCTACTGTTAAATATTTGAATATCACCTTTAGTGAGATAGCTATTTCATAGAAAATAGAAACTGGAAGACTAAACTATAAAGTCATTTTATTTATTTATTTCTGGCTGTGCTGGGTCTTTGTTCCCGCACGGGCTTTTCTCTAGTTGTGGACAGTGAAGGCCACTCTTTAAGTGCGGTGCGTGGCCATCCCGCTGTGGTGGCTTCTCTTGTGGAGCACAGGCTCCAGGGCTCAGCAGCTGCAGCACATGCACTCAATAGTTGTAGCTTCTGGGCTCTGGGGCATAGGCTCCATAGTTGTGGCACACAGGCTTAGTTGTTTCCTGCCGTGTGGGATCTTCTTGGATCAGGGACTGAACCTATGCTCCCTGCATTGGCAGGTGGATTCTTTACCACTGAGCCACCAGGGGAGCCTGGAAGATTAAATTAAAAGTAGTTACAAAGCTCCTAATCAGTGCAAGACATAATAAGCAGTCAGTATATCTTAATTTTCTTCCCTAATTCTTCGATCTATACTTTTTGTAAGAGTGTTGTAGCCATGCGTTCTGGGAAACAAATTCACTCAGAAGGACAATGTAGATAGTGGAGTGCAGTTTATTACAGTGGCAGGCCCAAGGCAGAGCCTTCTCTTAGCCAAGGATCCTGACCAGCATTTGTGAAAATCTTTTATACCCCATGTGTCCATGTCCGAACTCACCACCCCAAATTACTTAAGACTTACATAAACAAACGAAGGGTAAATACAATCACAATAATCCCATCATTCATGTGTTATGTGTTCAAAAAGTTAAACAATTGGCCAATAATCAATAAGGCCGAGGTTACACTCTGATAGATACAGAAAAAATTATGACCTGTCCAGAGACAGGTCCAGAGACAGGGGTGATGAGTGTCTATTTTCTCTTAGGCGATGAGCAACCTGGACACGCTCTTCAAGGTCCCCCTGTGCGGAGGGGGTCCTATCCTTCCATTGTCGTCCCCACAGGCACTAAGCGCAGAGCTCAGAGTCCACTGGAGAGGTGGCTGTGCACGAGCAGCATGGACAGGCCTGAGATGGGGTCCAGGCCCTGTGAATTCCCTCTCCAAGAGTTGGACTTCACTTTGACATTGTTCTATCTTCGTCTCTATCTTATATTCCCTAATTTCATTCTTCTGCCCTTCATTTCATTCTAGAGCTTGTGCCTGCTGCTCCATTTCCAAGTCATATTAGCCCCCTTTGACTTCGAATCTCTGAAAAGTTTTTAGTTCCCTATTTTCAGGGGCCTCATGACAGGTTCCCATTTTTCCTTCCCTCTCTTCACTATTTATAGTTTCTTTACCAACTAAGCTATTAGGGCTTCCCTGGTGGCTCAGTTGGTAAAGAATATCTACATAACTGTCTATAAATTTGGAATTAGCAATCTGTCTGTGAGCAGGACCGGCGAGAAGCAGTTTCTGTGATAAAACAGAAGCATGTCTGTCTGACTTGCTTCTCCAAGGGGCTTCCACTGTTCTTGCGCTAGTCAACATGGCAAGTATTAGGTTCGGTTTCTAAGTGAGAATTGCAGTGAGAAACTAATGGCTACTATCACAGCTGGCCATTGAGGTACTTAATGGGAGAGGCAATCCTAGCTCTACCAAGCAGTAGCCATCATGAAATCAGCTATTGTCATTGTAGCCAAGTTCCTTGAATTTGTAGTGTTATTTGCTGTGTTATTCAAGAATATGCCTTCACCCTGTCAGTAACACATATTTCCGTAACACATAGCGATGCACTGAACCGACGTGCATCTTACAGTAAAGCCCAGCCCCGATGTCTTATAGGAGCCTCTCCGGCCATTGTCATAAGTGAGTCTAATTTTGTGTGAGGCCGTGAAAACTCGGTGTTTTTAGTGTGCTTGTGCTTATGACGGGAGGTCTGAGAAGGCACTTCTGAAGGTTTATTCCTACCAGTCATTGTCATTTTTATCGAGCCTTTAAAGGTTTCATCACTGAGGTGATGCTTCTACACTTGTAGCAGGCTGAGTAGTAACATGCCCTTTCTCCCTAAGTGCAGTAGAAGTCATTCCCACTTCCCAACATGTCTGTCTTCTGTCCTCTGGAGAATGTATTGCTTGAGCTCACCACAGCCTGGTAGATGCAAATCATCAGGATATTCTAGAAACCCTTTTGATTGCAGTCTCTTCAGGAGGTTACAAGTGCTGCAAACCTCAGGATTTTACAAGGCACTTTTGACAACCTCAGATAGAGGAGAAGTCAACACTCGTGACAGTCACAGGTTTCCATGGCCTGTACTTGATCGTGGGCTGTGCTTTCATAATCATCCTGTATCTATACCAACTAAGATGTCACTGTATTTTTTTTTAATCATCATTGTATCTTTGATTTTTTTTAGATATATTATGGGTTTTCCTATATATCTTCACTTACTGATGAGGGTCTTATGATAGTAGTAGTTACTAAAACTGACTTCCAGTCAGTAGGCTGTGGTAGAATAGGAAAAAGAATGACCAACTCTGTATTATTAACATTATGTATTAAAATATTATTAGTTTTATTGTTTGCAGTCATCCAATTCTAACTTTTTGAAATAAACATTCAGAGAAATCATGTCCTTGTGAAAGTCCATTGGACTGTAGGGGAGCATGGCAATGTGATTCCATAAAATTGTTTAGTTTCAGGATGGCACCAGACGCTATTCATGGATAGTCAAAAATCTCTTCATTTCTGTGTAAGAGGAAGGTCCTGTAAAGTAGTGAATGTTTCAGAAACTTAATTTATTTGGAATGACCTAGCTATTCAATACACTGTCATCACTTAGTTTAGAAAAACAATAGAAACTCAGGTGACCAAAATCTGGAGAAACTACTGTCAGTTCAGTTCAGTTCAGTTGCTCAGTCATGTCTGACTATTTGTGACCCAGTGGACTGCAGGACACCAGGCTTCCCTGTCCATCACCAACTCCAGGGGCTTGCTCAAACTCATGTCCATCGAGTCAGCGATGCCATCCAGCCATCTTATCCTCTGTCGTCCCCTTCTCCTCTGCCTTCAATCAAGACTATTATAGACAGGGATTTTAGAGTATAATTATTGTTAATAGTTTATCTAAAAGCCTACATCACATTTACATTTTTTAGGAGTTTTCTTTGTTATTATTTTAGAGATACTTTCTTTGTTGACAAGCTTATGACAGATATAACAATATAGCAATTTTTAACTTATAATAAACCTAGGCACAATGACAATTTTGGGCTTCATGTTAATGACTCTTAAATATGTCTATAGAAGAGTAGCAGGAAAAAAATACTAGATATTTAATATTGAATATTTTCCAGTTCCCGTGAATCTGAAATTCATTTAGGTCAATTTTTTCTTGTAGTTAGAGCTGTTTGATTTGTAAGGGCTTCCTTTTCTTTTGACCATTTCGATAAGAACTCACAACGTCAGCAATATTATGAAAAAAACAGAAGACTCACATGGAGACATACATAAATGCAGACAGACAGAGATCTTCTAGTTTTCTACCTGAGATTTAAAATATGCCGTTGAGCCCCTTTTTTGAGAGGGTTGGGTTGGGCAAGAATGACAGAGTGGGTTGCCATTCCCTTCTGAAGGAGATCTTCCTGAGCCAAAGATCTAACCCAGATCTCCCACACTGTAGGGGGGAAGCTTTACCGCCTGAGCTGCCAGGGACTTCTCCCAAGGTCCTGGAAAGGGTTCCCTTCATGCCTTGCCCTAGGCAGGCCTTTGTAAGAAGCAATTGTTTTGAATAATTGCATATGCAAAAGAACCAGCTTTACTGTTTCCAGGAGGAAAACAGTTTTCACTGTAACCAGTTGTCTCCGGTTCTGTAGAATATCAAGGCCGTCCTAGGTCAGGTCATATTTCCTTTCTGTAGACTTAGTTTGATCGCCGAATTATAGACAGATCAGTGGATAAAAAGCTTGGATTGTCTCTGTGGGGTGGATCTGCTGGTGTTTCAGGTGTCTGGCCTGGCGGCAGGAGCGAGGCCCGAGGCCTGTGCTGGAAGTGGGTGTGCAGGCGGGGCGTGCCTAGAGCGCCTGGAGGGCGGGCCCCTCACAAGCCGAGGCGCCGCACCTGTGAGTTCGGCGGGGGACGGGGCGCAGCCCGAAGCGGCAGCGGGAGCGCATCCATCTGGGGGCACAGGAGGGTGAGGGAAACGGGAGAGAAACTGCTCTTGCCAGAGGGAAATGGAGGTAAGCTCACAGTCTCAGGGTTTATGGTCATTGGGTTCCTTTCTGACTTGTCCCTTGCCAGTCATTCTGAACTGGCATCCTTCCTGGGGGCACACGCACACTCAGCCGAGATGGATTCCAGTGAGGAGGATCTTGAGAAGTCGGTAAGACCTCTGGATTGGAGTCTCCCATCTCTTTTCGACCTCTCCAGAATCGTGGTTGCTGGTAGCCTGTGAGATCCTTGATCCTGACCAGGACCTCCTGTTGGAAGATGACTCCTGGAAGTGTTTTCCGTTCTCTGCCGCCTGGCCAGGATGGGTGGTCAGTGGTTCATTTACCAGTTTGTCTTTTGCTTCTCTCGAATAAGGTCCTTCACAGAGTAAATGCCCCAAATTGTAAAAGTCAATGTGTGAAATAACTTATATTCACAATTTGGAGAAGTTGGCTTTTTTTTGTTGTGTGTTAGAACTCAACACCAGACCAAAGGTCATGGAGAGGTTTGTTGTTTTTCTAAAATGTGTATAGTGTTTCTTTTTTTTTTTTTTTTTGTAATTGAATATCGGTGTGAGTTGCAAAGTTTGTGTTTCTGTTCATTTCATTCCATCTGTTTGGTTTTCTTTCTTTGTTTCTTTCTAACAGTTATTTATTTTCAGTGGAATGTTTCTTGCTCTATAATATTGGTTTGATTGTTCATATACCAAGCTGAATTTACCATAGGGGTACGAGTTGCAGATTCTGTTTCTGTTCATTTCATTCCATCTGTTTGGTTTCCTTTCTTTCTTTCTTTCTTTCTAACAGTTATTTATTTTCAGTAGAATGATTCTTGCTCTACAATATTGGTTTGATTGGTCATATATCAACCTGAATGTACCATAGGGGTATGTGTGGTCCCTTGCTCTTGAATCTCCCTCCCACGTCCCGCCCATTCCCACCTCTCTAGGCTATCAGAGAGCCCCAGTTTGAGTTCCCTGAGTCAGACAGCGATTTCCCACTGGCTGTCTAGGTATCAAGCTTGGTGTCCATGCATCTGTGCTGGTCTCCCCATTCATGTCCTGGTGTCCTGTCAAACACTAAGCTTAATTTATTTGGAGATGACCTAGCTATTCAGTACACTGTCATCACTCAGTTTAGCACAACGATAGAAAGTCAGGTGACCAAAATCTGGAGAAGGTATTGTCAGCTCAGCTTAGTTCAGTTCAGCTGGTCATTCGTGTCTGGCTCTCTGTGACCCTGTGGACTGCAGGACGCTGGGCTTCCCTGTCCATCACCCCCTCCAGGGGCTTGCTCAAATTCATGTCCATCTGGTCAGTGATGCCATTCAGCCATCTTATCCTCTGTCGTCCCCTTCCCCTCTGCCTTCATTTGAGACAATTATGGACAGGCATGTTAGAGTATAATCATTGTTAAGAGTTTATCTAAAAGCTCATATCACATTTACATTTTTGAGGAGTTTTCCTTGTTATTGTTTTTAGAGGTACTTTCTTTGTTCACAAGCTTGTGACAGATATGACAATATAGCGATGTTTAGCATATAATGAACCTAGGCACAATGACAATGTTGGGCATCATATTAATGCCTCTTAGCCATGTCTATAGTAGAGTAGCAGGTGATTAAAAAAAATATATATACATACATATACACACACTAAATATTTAATATTGACTATTTCCCAGTTCATGGGAACCTGAAATTCATTTAGGTCAATTTTTTCTTGTAGTTAGAGCTGTTTGATTTGTAAGGGCTTCCTTTTCTTTTGACCATTTCGATAAGAACTCACAACTTCAGCAATATTATGAGAAAACAGAAGACTCACATGGAGTCATACGTAAATGCAGACAGAGATCTTCTAGATTTCCGCCTGAGATTTACAATGTCCCGTTGAGCCTCTTTTTTGGGGGGCTGGGGCCAGTGGTGTTCGGGGGTGGGGGAGGGCGAGGGGGATGGGCAAGAATACCATTCCCTTCTCCAGGAGGTCTTCCTGAGCTAGGGGTGGAACCCAGATCTCCCGCACTGTTGCACTGTTGGTGCAAAGCTTTGACATACAGCCTGAGCTACCAGCGAAGTCTCCCAAGGCCCTGGAAAGGATTCCCTTATTGCGTGGCCCTAGGCAGGCCTTTGTAAGAAGCATTTGTTTTGTATAATTGCACATGCAAAAGAACCCGCTTTACCGTTTCCAGAGGAAGAGTTTGACTGTAACCCGTTTTCTCTGCTTCTACAGGATATCACGGCCGTCCTAGGTCAGGTACTCATTCCTTTCTGTGGACGTACTTTGATCCCCAAATGATAGACAGATCAGCGGATAAAAAGCTTGGATTGTCTCTGTGGGTTGGATCTGCTGGTGTTTCAGGTGTCTGACCTGGCGGCAGGAGAGTGGCTTGCGGGCCTGTGCTGGAAGTGGGTGTGCAGGCGGGGCGCCCGAGATCACCTGGCAGGCGGTTGGCTCCCAGGCCCAGGCGCCGGACCTGTGAGCTAGGCTGGGGGTGTGGCGCAGCCAGAAGCAGCAGCAGGAGAGCGTCTGGGGGCGCAGGAGGGTGAGGGAAATGGGAGAGAAACTGCTCTTGCTAGAGGGAAACGAAGGGAAGCTCACAGTCTCAGGGTTTATGGTCATTGGGTTCCTTTCTGGCGTGTCTCTTGCCAGTCATTCTGAACTGGCATCCTTCCTGGGGGCACACGCACCACTCAGCTGAGATGGATTCCAGCGAGGAGGATCCTGGGAAGTCGGTAGGACCTCTGGATTGGAGTCTCCCATCTCTTTTCGACCTCTCCAGAATCGTGGTTGCTGGTAGCCTGTGAGATCCTTGATCCTGACCAGGACCTCCTGTTGGAAGATGACTCCTGGAAGTGTTTTCCGTTCTCTGCCGCCTGGCCAGGATGGGTGGTCAGTGGTTCATTTACCAGTTTGTCTTTTGCTTCTCTCGAATAAGGTCCTTCACAGAGTAAATGCCCCAAATTGTAAAAGTCAATGTGTGAAATAACTTATATTCACAATTTGGAGAAGTTGGCTTTTTCTGTTTGTGTTAGAACTCAACACCAGATCAAAGGTCATGGGGAGGTTTGTTGTTTTTCTAAAATGTTTATAGTCTTTTTTTTTTTGTAATTGAATATCGGTGTGAGTTGCAAAGTTTGTGTTTCTGTTCATTTCATTCCATCTGTTTGGTTTTCTTTCTTTGTTTCTTTCTAACATTTATTTTCAGTGGAATGTTTCTTGCTCTATAATATTGGTTTGATTGTTCATATATCAACCTTAATTTACCATAGGGTATGAGTTTCAAAGTTTGTGTTTCTGTTCATTTCATTCCATCTGTTTGGTTTTCTTTCTTTCTTTCTTTCTTTCTAACAGTTATTTATTTTCAGTGGAATGTTTCTTGCTCTACTATATTGGTTTGATTGGTCATATGTCAACCTGAATGTACCGTAGGTGTTCGAGTTGCAGAGATTCTGTTTCTGTTCATTTCATTCCATCTGTTTCGTTTTGTTTGTTTCTTTCTTTCTAATTGTTATTTATTTTCAGTGGAATGATTTTTGCTCTACAATATTGGTTTGATTGGTCATATATCAACCTGAATGCACTGTAAGTGTACGTGTTTCCCCTCGCTCTTGATCTTCCTCCCACGTCCCGCCCATTCCCACCTCTCTAGGCTATCAGAGAGCCCCAGTTTGAGTTCCCTGAGTCAGACAGCGATTTCCCACTGGCTGTCTAGGTATCAAGCTTGGTGTCCATGCATCCGTGCTGGTCTCCCCATTCATGTCCTGGTGTCCTGTCAAACACTAAGCTTAATTTATTTGGAGATGACCTAGCTATTCAGTACACTGTCATCACTCAGTTTAGCACAACGATAGAAAGTCAGGTGACCAAAATCTGGAGAAGGTATTGTCAGCTCAGCTCAGTTCAGTTCAGCTGGTCATTCGTGTCTGGCTCTCTGTGACCCCATGGACTGCAGGACGCTGGGCTTCCCTGTCCATCACCCCCTCCAGGGGCTTGCTCAAATTCATGTCCATCTGGTCAGTGATGCCATTCAGCCATCTTATCCTCTGTTGTCCCCTTCCTCTCTGCCTTCAGTCAAGAGTATTATCGACAGGCATCTTAGAGATTCCACGTGCACACATCCTTGTGTCCCTTTTGCTCTGTAGGACAGGTCTAATGAGCCAGGGTCTCTCTGGAAATTTCTGCACTCTGATGGCAACACACCATGTCTGTTAACCTGTATTCCCGACCTAGGGGCCCCAGGAAGACTGATTCTCCTGAGTGGGCCTTCAAGTGCTTCAGATTGGCAAGCACATGAACATCCACCCAACGGCTCTTTTCCTACGTGTCACAGAGCCAGCTTGGTCCCGCCCATTTGCAGGCTGGAAGGAAGAGGGGCAAAGCCCTTCACCAGTGGGATTTGGGGCCCACGTAGAGAGGAAAGGCCCCTTTGAAGAGCCGAGCCCAGGAGCGCACCCCATCATGTCAAACATACTCCCGCTGCTTTCTTCCTCATTGGCAGTATTGCTCTCAGCCGGCAAGGTCTGTGCTAGGATGGCAAAGGAAACGGGATTTTCAAGGCCCTCTCACTTGAAATTTGGGGCGCCGAGCATAGCTGGAGGTCTCCCCTTGTATCAGCAACCTTCAGACTTCAAGTAGAGGATGGCAACCAAACCGCAGCTTGCTGTCCCTTCGTCCCTGAAGGAGGCTCGCATTTCCCCCATCCTTCGAATTTCCTGTCCAAGCCTCCTGGAAAAGCACTTCTAGCTGGAGTTCTCCCTTTGTATCAGAGAACTTCTTGCTTCAAATAGAGGCTGGCAAGCACACCGCAGCTTGCTGTCTCTTCGTCCCTGAAGGAGACTCGCTTTTCCCGCATCCTGCGAATTTTCTGTCCCAGGCTCCTGGAAAAGCGCTTCTTAGAGTTCCTTTCTTAAGGGCAGTTATCCCTTAGCCTGGGCTACTAGTGAGTATTCCAGTCTCAAAAAGAAAGGTACAGCCACGTGCACACATCCCTTGCGCCCCTATAAATCTGTAAGACAGGTCTAGTGAGCCAGGGACTCTCTGGAAATTTCTGGGATCTGATGGGAACACCCCCTGTCTGTTAAACTATATTCCCGACCTAGGGGCCCCATGGTGACTGATTCTCCCGAGTGGGCCTTCAAGTGGTTCAGATTGGCAAGAGCATGAACATCCACCCAACAGCTCTCTTCCTCCCTCTCACAGAGCCAGCTTTGTTCCACCCATTGGCAGGCTGGAAGGAAGAGGGGCAAAGCCGTTCCCCAGTGAGATTTGTGGCCTACTTCTAGAGGAATGGCAGCTTTGAATAGCTAAGCCCAGGAGGGCACCCAATCATGCCAAACACACTCCCGCTGCTTTCTTCCTCATTGGCAGTACTGCTCTCATCAGGCAAAGTCTGTGCTAGGATTGCAAAGGAAACGGGATTTTCACAGCCCTCTCCCTTGAAATTTGGGGTGCTGAGCAGAGCTGGAGGTCTCCCGTTGTAGCAGCAAACTTCTTGCTTCAAATAGATGCTGGCAAGCACAAGCACACCGCAGCTTGTGGTCTTCTCGTTCCTGAAGGAGGCTCGCTTTTCCCGCATCCTGCTAATTTTCTGTCCAAGGCTCCTGGAAAAGCGCTTCTAGCTGGAGGTCTCCTGTTGTATCAGCGAACTTCTTGCTTCAAATAGATGCTGGCAAGAACACTGCAGCTTGTTGTCTCTTTGTCCCTGATGGAGGCTCGCTTTTCCCGCATCCTGTGAAATTTTCTGTCCCAGGCTCCTGGAAAAGCGCTTCTTAGAGTTCCTTTCTTAAGGGCAGTTATCCCTGAGCCTGGGCTACTAAGGAGTAGTTCCAGTGTCAAAAGGAAAGGTACAGTACGTGCACACATTCCTTGCTTCCCTTTAGCACTGTAGGAGAGGTCTTGTGATCCAGGGTCTCTCTGGAAATGTCTGGGCTCTGATGGGAACACACCCTGTCTGTTAACCTGTATTCCCGACCTAGGGGCCCCAGGGCGACTGATTCTGATGGGTGGTCCTTCAAGGGTTTCACATTGGCAAGAGCATGAACATCCACCCAACGGCTCTTTTCCTACTTCTCACAAAGCCAGCTTTGTTCCACCCTTTCGCACGCTGGAAGGAAGAGGGGCAAAGCCCTTCCCCAGTGGGATTTGGGGCCCACTACGACCGGAAAGGCCCATTTGAAGAGCTGAGCCCAGGAGGGCACCCAATCATGCCAAACATACTTCCGCTGCTTTCTTCCTCATTGGCAGTATTGCTCTCAGCCTGCAAGGTAGTGAGAGGATTGCAAATGAAACGGGATTTTCACGGCCCTCTCACTTGAAATTTGGGGCACCGAGCAGAGCTGGAGGTCTCCCGTTGTATCAGCAACCTTCTCGCTTCAAAGAGTTGCTGGCAAGCACACCGCAGCTTGGTGTCTCTTCTTTCCTGAAGGAGGCTCGCATTTCCCCCATCCTGCAAATTTCCTGTCCCAGGATCCTGGAAAAGCGCTTCTAGCTGGAGGTCTCCTATTGTATCAGTGAACTTCTTATTTCAAATAGAGGTTGGCAAGCTCACCACAGCTTGCTGTCTCTTCGTTCCTGAAGGAGGTCGCTTTTCTTCCATCCTGTGAAATTCCTGTCCCAGGCTGCTGGAAAAGCGCTTCTTAGAGTTCCTTTCTTAAGGGCAGTTATCCCTGAGCCTGGGCTACTGGGAAGTAGCTCCAGTCTCAAAATGAAAGGTACAGCCACGTGCACACATTCCTTGCATCCCTTTTGCTCTGTAGGAGAGATCTAGTGAGCCAGGATCTCTCTAGACATTTCTGGGCTCTGATGGGAACACACCCTGTCTGTTAACCTGTATTCCAGACCTAGGTGCCCTAGGGCGACTGATTCTCCCGAGTGGGCCTTGAAGTGGTTCAGATTGATAAGAGCATGAATATCCACCCAACTGCTCTTTTCCTACCTCTCACAGAGCCAGCTTTGTTCCAACCATTGTTAGGCTGGAAGGAAGAGGTGCAAAGCCCTTCCCCAGTGGGATTTGGGGCCAACTTCGAGAGGAAAGGCCCCTGTGAAGAGTTGAGCCCAGGCGGGCACCCAATCATGCCAAACACACTCCTGCTGCTTTCTTCCTCATTGGCAGTACTGCTCTCAGCTGGCAAGGTCTGTGCTAGGATTGCAAAGGAAACAGGAATTTCACGGCCTTCTCACTTGAACTTTTGTGATTTGAGCAGACCTGGAGGTCTCCCATTGTATCAGGGAACTTCTTGCTTCAAATAGAGGCTGGAGAACACACCGCAGCTTGCTGTCTATTCTTCCCTGAATGAGGCTCGCTTTTCCCGCATCCTGCAGATTTCCTGTCCCAGGCTTCTGTAAAAGTGCTTCTAGCTGGAGGTCTCCATTGTATCAGCGAATTTCTTGCTTCAAATACAGTCTGGCAAGCACACCACTTCTTGCTGTCTCCTCGTCCCTGAAGGAGGCTCTCTTTTCACGCATCCTGCGAATCTCCTTTCCCAGGTTCCTGGAAAAGCTCTTCAAAGAGATCCTTTCTTAAGGGCACTTATCCCTGAGCTTGCGGTAATCGGTAGTAGCCCCACTCTGAAATGGGAAGGAACACCCACATGCACATATCTCTGGTGTCCCCTTTGCTCTATAGGAGAGCTCTAGTGAGACAAGTTCAGTCCGGAAATTCTTGGCGTTAACGGGACATCACCCAGTTTCAGAAACTGCATACCAGACCTAGGGGTTACAAGAATCCCATTTTGCTCCACTGGGACCTACAATGCTGATTAATAGAAGAGCTTGAATTTCCATACAAATGCTCCCTTCAGACTTTTGCAGAGCTAGCTTTCCTCCAAACTTTGTCAGTGGGGAAAAACAGGACCAAATCTTCTCCCCAGAGGTTCTTGTGGCCTACATATGAGTAAACGACCCTTTGAAGGGCTTGGCCCAGGAGGCCCCCCAATCATGCCAATCACACTGCCGCTGGGTGCTTCCTCATTGGCAGGACTGCCCTCAGCCGGGAATGTCTGTGCAAGGATTGCAAAGTAAACAGGCATTTTATGGACCTCTCACTTGAACTTTGGTGTTCTGAGCAGAGCTGGAGGTCTTCCGTTGTATCAGCGAACTTCTTGCTTCAAACAGATGCTGGAGAACACACCACAGCTTGCTGTCTCTTTGTCCCTGAAGGAGGCTCGCTTTCCCGAATCCTGCGAATTCCCTTTCCCAGGCCCCTGGAAAAGCACTTCTTAGAGTTCCTTTCTTAAGGGCACTTATCCCTGAGCTTGGGGTAATAGGGATTAGCCCTACTCTGAAATAGGTGGGAACAGCCACATGCACATATCTCTGTTGTCCCCTTTGCTCTGGAGGAGAGCTCTAGTGAGAAAAGTTCTGTACGGAAATTCTTGGCTTTAACAGGAAAACACCCAGTTCAGGAACTGCATACCATACCTAGGGGCTACAAGAAACGCATTTTGCTCCACAGGGACCTAAAGTACTGCATAATAGAAGAGATTGATAATCCATACAATTGCTCCCTTCAGACTTTTGCAGAGCTGGCTTTGTTCCAACCTTTGTCAGTGTGGAAAGACAGGGCCAACACCTCTCACCAGAGGTACTTTTGGCCTACATATGTGTAAAGGCCCCTTTGAAGGGCTTAGCCCAGGAGGGACCCCATTCATGCCAATCACACTGCCGCTGCTTGCATCCTCATTGGAAGTCCTACTCTCAGCCGGAAATGTCTGTGCAAGGATTACGGTGGTGCAAGGATCATGTCGAGGTGAGGGGGAAGTCTCATGGTTTTTCTCGAGTTGCGGCAGGAAACTCGTTTTTACTCTCGAGTTCCTATTGTCAGCGCAGTGAACCTCTTGTGGTTTGAAAGAACGTTAGGCCTCCTTTCTAGTTGCCAGGGACACCTCGCGGGTACTTCTCTAGTCGTGGCAGGGGAATCAAAATGCCTCTCGAGGTGAGGCGGGAAAATCAGAGTCCGGTTCCTGTTGCCACAAGGATCTTGGCGTTCGTATCCATTTTCAAGGGGACTCCATCGTCGTCTCATGTTGAGGCATGGAAGACCTGTTTGCTCTCAAGTTGGAAATGGGGTGTCAGTCCTCATGTCGACTTGAGGCGGTGATCTCGTGCTTTTTCTAGAGGTACTACAGTGGAGTCAGACCTCCCTTAGTGTTGTGAGTGGAAACTCGGAGATCCATTCAAGTCGTTTCCATGGAACCCATCCTTCTGTCGAGCTGAGGTGGAACACGATGTCTTTTCGTCTTATGGAAGGAACCTCGGGGTTCTTCTCTAGTTTGAGCAGGTGAGACATGGCAGTGCTTCCTGTGTGAGTGGAATATCGGTATTCCGCTCAAGTCGAAGAATGAGAATCAGCCCTCATCTCGAGATCATATGTGGTACACGGAGGTCTTCTGGAGTTGCTGTGCTGACCTCGGAGTTCCTCTAGTCTTTCTACTGTGTTTTCTGGAAATGGCTGGAGTTGCCTAAAAGAGGTCATGCCTCCTGACGTGTTTGATGGGGAATATGGGGTGGCTCTGTTGCCAATGCAGGAGAATCGGGTCTGATCTCCTGGTGAAGGGGAAGGCTCATGGTTTTTCTCGAGTTGCGGCAGGAACCTGGGGTTTCCTCTGAAGTTATGACGGGGATGGCCCTTAAAAACTCGTGTTTTTTCAGCATCGTCAGGACTCCTGTCCAGTTGGGAGGGACATCTCAGGATTCTCCTCGAGGCTTGGCAGGGAAATAGGGACGCCTCTCGAGGTGAGGCGGGAGACCCAGTGTCTCTTTCCAGTTGCCACAGGGATATTGGGATACCT
Source organism: Cervus elaphus (assembly GCF_910594005.1). Taxonomy (NCBI): domain Eukaryota; kingdom Metazoa; phylum Chordata; class Mammalia; order Artiodactyla; family Cervidae; genus Cervus; species Cervus elaphus. The sequence goes on along the minus strand of NC_057837.1, from coordinate 637,859 downwards.
ATCAATTTTCTTTTTTTTTTCTTGAGTGTTTTTGACTGCATTTATTTATTTTTGTGTGTGTGTGTGTGTGTTTTTTCCTTTCTTTCTTTCTTTATTTTTTTCAGTGGGTTTTGTCATACATTGATATGAATCAGCCATATATTTACACGTATTCCCCATCCTGATCCCCCCTCCCACCTCCCTCTCCACCCGATTCCTCTGGGTCTTCCCAGTGCACCAGGCCCAAGCACTTGTCTCATGCATCCCACCTGGGCTGGTGATCTGTTTCACCATAGATAATATACATGCTGTTCTTTCAAAACATCCCACCCTCACCTTCTCCCACAGAGTTCAAAAGTCTGTTCTGTATTTCTGTGTCTCTTTTTCTGTTTTGCATATAGGGTTGTCGTTACCATCTTTCTAAATTCCATATATATGTGTTAGTATGCTGTAATGTTCTTTATCTTTCTGGCTTACTTCACTCTGTATAAGGGGCTCCAGTTTCATCCATCTCATTAGGACTGATTCAAATGAATTCTTTTTAACGGCTGAGTAATATTCCATGGTGTATATGTACCACAGCTTCCTTATCCATTCATCTGCTGATGGGCATCTAGGTTGCTTCCATGTCCTGGCTATTATAAACAGTGCTGCGATGAACATTGGGGTGCACGTGTCTCTTTCAGATCTGGTTTCCTCAGTGTGTATGCCCAAGGGTGGTATTGCTGGGTCTTATGGCAGTTCTATTTCCAGTTTTTTAAGAAATCTCCACACTGTTTTCCATAGTGGCTGTATTAGCTTTCATTCCCACCAACAGTGTAAGAGGGTTCCCTTTTCTCCACACCCTCTCCAGCATTTATTGCTTGTAGACTTTTGGATAGCAGCCATCCTGACTGGCGTGTAATGGTACCTCATTGTGGTTTTGATTTGCATTTCTCTGATAATGAGTGATGTTGAGCATCTTTTCATGTGTTTGTTAGCCATCTGTATGTCTTCTTTGGAGAAATGTCTGTTTAGTTCTTTGGCCCATTTTTTGATTCAGTCATTTATTTTTCTGGAATTGAGCTTCAGGAGTTGCTTGTATATTTTTGAGATTAATCCTTTGTCTGTTGCTTCATTTGCTATTATTTTCTCCCAATCTGAGGGCTGTCTTTTCACCTTACCTATAGTTTCCTTTGTTGTGCAAAAGCTCTTAAGTTTCATTAGGTCCCATTTGTTTAGTTTTGTTTTTATTTCCAATATTCTGGGAGGTGGGTCATAGAGGATCTTGCTGTGGTTTATGTCGGAGAGTGTTTTGCCTATGTTCTCCTCTAGGAGTTTTATAGTTTCTGGTCTAACATTTAGATCTTTAATCCATTTTGAGTTTATTTTTGTGTATGGTGTTAGAAAGTGTTCTAGTTTCATTCTTTTACAAGTGGTTGACCAGCTTTCCCAGCACCACTTGTTAGAGAGGTTGTCTTTTTTCCATTGTATATCCTTGCCTCCTTTGTCAAAGATAAGGTGTCCATAAGTTCATGGATTTATCTCTGGGCTTTCTATTCTGTTCCATTGATCTATATTTCTGTCTTTGTGCCAGTACCACACTGTCTTGATGACTGTGGCTTTGTAGTAGAGTCTGAAGTCAGTCAGGTTGATTCCTCCAGTTCCATTCTTCTTTCTCAAGATTACTTTGGCTATTCGAGGTTTTTTGTATTTCCATACAAATTGTGAAATTATTTGGTCTAGTTCTGTGAAAAATACCGGTGGTAGCTTGATAGGGATTGCATTGAATCTATAGATTGCTTTGGGTAGAATAGCCATTTTGACAATATTGATTCTTCCAATCCATGAACATGGTATGTTTCTCCATCTGTTTGTGTCCTCTTTGATTTCTTTCATCAGTGTTTTATAGTTTTCTGTGTATAGGTCTTTTGTTTCTTTAGGTAGATATACTCCTAAGTATTTTATTCTTTTTGTTGCAATGGTGAATGGTATTGTTTCCTTAATTTCTCTTTCTGTTTTTTCATTGTTAGTGTATAGGAATGCAAGGGATTTTTGCGTGTTAATTTTATACCCTGCAACTTTACTATATTCATTGATTAGCTCTAGTAATTTTCTGGAAGAGTCTTTAGGGTTTTCTATGTAGAGGATCATGTCATCTGCAAACAGCGAGAGTTTCACTTCTTCTTTTCCTATCTGGATTCCTTTTACTTCTTTTTCTGCTCTGATTGCTGTGGCCAAAACTTCCAACACTATGTTGAATAGTAGTGGTGAGAGTGGGCACTCTTGTCTTGTTCCTAATTTCAGGGGAAATGCTTTCAATTTTTCACCATTGAGGGTGATGCTTGCTGTGGGTTTGTCATAGATAGCTTTTATTATGTTGAGGTATGTTCCTTCTATTCCTGCTTTCTGGAGAGTTTTAATCATAAATGAGTGTTGAATTTTGTCAAAGGCTTTCTCTGCATCTATTGAGATAATCATATGGTTTTTATCTTTTAATTTGTTAATGTGGTGTATTACATTGATTGATTTGCGGATATTGAAGAACCCTTGCATTCCTGGGATAAAGCCCACTTGGTCGTGGTGTATGATTTTTTTAATATGTTGTTGGATTCTGTTTGCTAGAATTTTGTTAAGGATTTTTGCATCTATGTTCATCAGTGATATTGGCCTGTAGTTTTCTTTTTTTTGTGGCATCTTTGTCAGGTTTTGGAATTAGGGTGATGGTGGACTCATAGAATGAGTTTGGAAGTTTACCTTCCTCTGCAATTTTCTGGAAGAGTTTGAGTAAGATAGGTGTTAGCTCTTCTCTAAATTTTTGGTAGAATTCAGCTGTGAAGCCATCTGGTCCTGGGCTTTTGTTTGCTGGAAGATTTTTGATTACAGTTTCGATTTCCTTGTTTGTGATGTGTCTGTTAAGATTTTCTATTTCTTCCTGGTTCAGCTTTGGAAGGTTATACTTTTCTAAGAATTTGTCCATTTCATCCAAGTTGTCCATTTTATTGGCATAGAGCTGCTGGTAGTAGTCTCTTATGATCCTTTGTATTTCAGTGTTGTCTGTTGTGATCTCTCCATTTTCATTTCTAATATTGTTAATTTGGTTCTTCTCTCTTTGTTTCTTAATGAGTCTTGCTAATGGTTTGTCAATTTTGTTTATTTTTTCAAGAAAACAGCTTTTAGCTTTGTTGATTTTTACTATGGTCTCTTTAGTTTCTTTTGCATTTATTTCTGCCCTGATTTTTAAGATTTCTTTCCTTCTGCTAACCCTGGGGTTCTTCATTTCTTCCTTCTCTAATTGCTTTAGGTGTCGAGTTAGGTTATTTGTTTGGCTTTTTTCTTGTTTCTTGATGTAAGCCTGTAATGCTATGAACCTTCCCCTTAGCACTGCTTTTACAGTGTCCCATAGGTTTTGGGTTGTTGTGTTTTCATTTTCATTCATTTCTATACATATTTTGATTTCTTTTTTGATTTCTTCTATGATTTGTTGGTTATTCAGAAGCGTGTTATTTAGCCTCCATATGTTTGAATTTTTAACAATTTTTTTCCTGTAATTGAGATCTAATCTTACTGCACTGTGGTCAGAAAAGATGACTGGAATGATTTCAATTTTTTTTGAATTTTCCAAGACCAGATTTATGGCCCAGGATGTGATCTATTCTGGAGAAGGTTCCGTGTGCACTTGAGAAAAAGGTGAAGTTGATTGTTTTGGGGTGAAATGTCCTATAGATATCAATTAGGTCTAGCTGGTCCATTGTGTCATTTAAGGTTTGTGTTTCCTTGTTAATTTTCTGTTTAGTTGATCTATCCATAGTTGTGAGTGGGGTATTAAAGTCTCCCACTATTATTGTGTTACTATTAAGTTCCTCTTTCATACTCGTTAGTGTTTGCCATACATATTGCGGTGCTCCTATGTTGGGTGCATATATATTTATAATTGTTATATCTTCTCTTGGATTAATCCTTTGATCATTATGTAGTGTCCTTCTTTGTCTCTTTTCACATCATTTATTTGAAAGTCTATTTTATCTGGTATGAGTATTGCGACTCCTGCTTTCTTTTGGTCTCCGTTTGCATGAAATATTTTTTTTTCCAGCCCTTCACTTTTAGTCTGTATGTGTCTCTTGCTTTGAGGTGGGTCTCTTGTAGACAGCATATATAGGGGTCTTGTTTTTGTATCCATTCAGCCAATCTTTGTCTTTAGGCTGGGGCATTCAACCCATTTACATTTAAGGTAATTATTGATAGGTGTGGTCCCGTTGCCATTTACTTTGTTGTTTTGGGTTCACGTTTATACAACGTTTCCGTGTTTCCTGTCTAGAGAAGATCCTTTAGCATTTGTTGAAGAGCTGGTTTGGTGATGCTGAATTCTCTCCGCTTCTGCTTGTCTGTAAAGCTTTTGAATTCTCCTTCGTATCTGAATGAGATCCTTGCGGGGTACAGTAATCTAGGTTGTAGGTTATTTTCTTTCATTACTTTCAGTATGTCCTGCCATTCCCTTCTGGCCTGGAGGGTTTCTATTGATAGATCAGCTGTTATCCTTATGGGAATCCCTTTGTGTGTTGTTTGTTGTTTCTCCCTTGCTGCTTTTAATATTTGTTCTTTGTGTTTGATCTTTGTTAATTTGATTAATGTGTCTTGGGGTGTTTCGCCTTGCATTTATGCTGTTTGGGACTCTCTGGGTTTCTTGGACTTGGGTGGCTATTTCCTTCCCCATTTTAGGGAAGTTTTCAGCTATTATCTCCTCGAGTATTTTCTCATGGCCTTTCTTTTTGTCTTCTTCTTCTGGGACTCTTATGATTCGAATGTTGGGGTGTTTCACATTGTCCCAGAGGTCCCTGAGGTTGTCCTCATATCTTTTGATCCTTTTTTTCTTTTTTCCTCTCTGCTTCATTTATTTCCACCATTTTATCTTCTACCTCACTTATCCTATCTTCTTTCTCCTTTATTCTACTCTTGGTCCCCTCCAGAGTGTTTTTGATCTCATTCATTGCATTATTCATTTTTAATTGACTCTTTTTTTATTTCTTCTAGGTCTTTATTAAACAATTCTTGTATCTTTTCAATCTTTGTCTCCAGGTTATTTATCTGTTGCTCCATTTTGTTTTCAAGATTTTGGATCATTTTTATTATCATTATTCTAAATTATTTTTCAAGTAGATTCCCTATCTCCTCCTCTTTTGTTTAACTTGGTGGACATTTTTCATGTTCCTTTACCTGTTGGGTATTTCTCTGCCTTTTCATCTTGTTTAGATTGCTGTGTCTGGAGTGGACTTTCTGTATTCTGGAGGTCTGTGGTTCCTTTTTATTGTGGAGGTTTTACCCAGTGGGTGGGGTTAGACGATTGGCTTGTCAAGGTTTCCTGGTTAGGGAAGTTTGCGTCGGTGTTCTGGTGCATGGAACTTGATTTCTTCTCTCTGGAGAGCAATGGAGTGCTCAGCAATGAGTTTTGAGATGGGTCTATGTGTTAGGTGTCAGCTTGGGCAGCCTGTATGCTGAGGTTTAGGGCTATGTTCCTGCGTTGCTGGAGAATTTGCGTGGTATGTCTTGCTCTAAAACTTATTGGCTCTTGGGTGGTGGTTGGTTTCAGTGTAGGTATGGAGGCTTTTGGATGGTCACTTATTACTTAAAGTTCCATGTAGTCAGGAGTTTTCTGTTGTTCTCCAGTTTTGGGCTTAAGTCTCCTGCCTCTGGATTTCAGTTTTATTCTTCCTGTAGTCTCAGGACTTCTCCAACCATACAGCACTGATAATAAAACTTCTAGGTTAATGGCAAAAAGATTCTCCCCCGTTAGGGACGCCCAGAGAGTTTCACAGAGTTACATGAAGAAGAGGAGAGGGAGGAGGGAGATAGTGATGAGCAGGAGGAGAAAAAGGGGGGCTCAAGAGGAGAGAGAGAGATCTACGCAGTTGTCTGTTCCCAGAGTGTTCTCTGTAGCCCAGACACCCACCAAGATTCACAGAATTGGATTGGGAAGGGAAGGGGAAAGGAGGAAATAGAGGTGTTCTGAGGTAGAAAACAGAGAGTCAAGATTGGGAGAGAATAATCAACACACTCCTGAATAAAAATGGGAACTGAATATTGGATTCTTAAATGTTCACAATTTATATCATATACTGAAAAACAAAAATTAAAAATCTAGAGTAGAGGTTAGACTCTTAAAAATACTATATTAAGAACAAAAACCAAAACACACAAAAATTTTTTTTTAAATATATATGCAGTTCAGTTTAAAAATAGGGCTTCTCTTTTTTTTTTTTTTTGGTAATGTTATAGTGTATTGAAAATGAAAATTAAGGAGTAGTAGAGGAGTACTAGAGGACTTTAAAAGAAATAAGAGAAAAAGAAAAATAGAAAATAGAAGAGAAAAAGGAGAAAAAAAAAAAAGAATTTTCCCTAATTAAAAAAATTGTAAAAATCTATGAAAATGAAAGTTAAGGAGTAATGGGGGAGTAATAGGGAATTTTAAAGGAAAATAAAAGAGAAAAAATAAAAAATAAAAAATAAAAAAATTTTTTTACATTTTTTATGACTTAAAAAAAAAAGTAAAAATATATCTAGGAATTTCTCTGGAGCTGTTGCAGTCAGTGTGGGTTCGGCTCAGTTTCAGATATCTCCTCATTCCAGCTTACACTTCTCAATATCTACAGGCCCCTTCTGGTGTAATCGGTGTTTTCTACAGGGATTTTAATCTGTTGCACCGGTCCCTTCTGAAGCGGTTCCCTTTGTTTATTTGGCTTCTGTTTGCCGGTTTCTTCAGAGCCTCATTTCCGTCCTGACACAGGTGGGCGGAGGTGGACTCTTATTCAGGTAGCTAGTTCTGTCGCTCGGCGGGCAGGGGCTGGCGCTGCCGGGAGGGGCTGGTGCTGCTTTCTCCGTCTGCGCTGCTCAGGCTTCTGGCTGCTCCATATGGAGCGCGCCCCGCGCTGCGCGCAGCTCCAGCCCTCGGGTGTTCCACAAAAGCGCGGAACAAAAGGCTGAGTCCACTCTTGTGCCTTCCCCGTCAGAGCGGTCCAGGCAGCCAGGGGCTTGACAGGCGCACTCTCCCCGGGTGCAGCTCGCCCACTCCCTTCCACGGTCCCAATCTCGGTTTCCCCCGGCGCCAGTCGGGTGAGTGCGCCTTCTGCCCTCTGCGTCCCCAGCCCCAGTCCCCGCCCGCGCCGGTCGGGGGCCTGCGCCCTGTGTCTCACCGCGACCTGCTCCCGCCTCCGGCGGGTCTGGGCCGGTCCGCAGTCTGCGAGCTCTTCTCTGGACTTTCTCGGTCCCTTTGTTCTGCGAACGGCCGGCAGCGTGTTCGGGCCAGTTAATTTTCTCTTTCTCTTTTGCTCTCCCACAGTTCAAGTTGGCAACTCACAAAAGCTCCCTCCGATTGTCCTCAGGGCACTCAGGCCCGGACCCTACCCCAAGCAATGCCGCCGGCTCCTCTCCGTGCCGCCCCCACTTGCTGGTGGTGGATGCCGGTGTCTGGGGTACTTTTCTGCTGAGAGTTGCTTTTAGGCACGTAATCTGTGGGTTTTATTTATTTTTTCCCTCCCAGTCAGGTTGCCCTCCTAGATTCAAACACTTTCCCCAGGCCCACCAGTGTGAGGGTTTCCCGGTGTCTGGAAACGTCCTCTAAAGACTCCCTTCCCGGGACGGATCTCTGTTCTTAGCTCTTTTGTCTCACTTTTTATCTTTTATATTTTGTCCTACCTCCTTTCGAAGAAAATGGCTGTTTTTCTGGGCGCCTGATGACCTCAGCTAGCGATCAGAAGTTGTTTTGTGAAGTTTGCTCTGCGTTCAGATATTCTTTTGATGAGTTTGTAGGAGAAAAAGTGGTCTCCCCTCCTACTCCTCTGCCATCTTGGCTCCTCCGCCTCCTATCAATTTTCAAGAGGAGTCAGGCATCATCACCTTTTGAAGCCTTGAACTCCGCGTTCCTCTTGAGTTGTCAAAGGGATGTGAGGCCTCCTGTGGAAATGAGGCTGGGAACTAGGGCTCTTTCTAAGGTCTCAACATGGGATTCAGACAATCAATCATGTTGTGAGACGATAGATGAGCCTGCATTCAAACCAGTGCAGGGAAATCAGGCCTTACCTCGAGTCAGAGGATCTCGGTGTCCATTCCACTCGAGGCAGCAAACTCAGGGTCCCTCTCACATAACTATTGCTGAGAGAAGCCTCCTCTTGAGGTGTGAGTGGAATGTCGGCATTCCTCTCGAGGTGAAGCAAGGTAATCGGGCCTCATCTCGAGATGATTTGGTGTACACAGAGCTCTTACCAGTTGTGGCAGTGACCTCACAGATCCCCTAGACTTGTGATGGTGTTTTTGGAGATCTCTGGAGTTCCATAAAGGAAGTGAAGCCTCCTTTTGTGTTTGATGTGGATCATGGAATTGCTCTGGAGCAATGCAAGGGAATTGGGCATTCTTGCTTTAAAGGTGGATTTTTGTGGTTTTTCTCAGGTTGTGGTAGGAAACTCGTGGTTCCTCTCGAGTAAATACGGGGAGGGAAGTGAACCTCTCGTGATTTCTCAGGGATGTCAGGCCTCCTTTCTCGTTGCCAGAGACACTTTGGGATTCTTCTCGAGTTGTGGCGGGGGAATCGGGACGCATCTCGAGTTGAGGCAGAAATTCCAGCTTCCGTTACCTGCTGCGACAGCAATCTTGCGGTTTGTATAGATTTTCCAGGGGAGTCAGGCATCATCTCCTGCTGAGGCATGGAAGACCTCTTAAGTCTCAAGTTCGAAATGGGTTATCAGGCCTCATTTCGAGATGGGGCGGGGAACTTGGGCTTTTTCTAGAAGTGCAACAAGGGAGTCAGACCTCCCTTAGTGTTGTGACAGGAAACTCGGAGTTCCATTCAAGTCGATGCCACGGAAACAGTCCTTATGTCGAGCTGAGGGGGAAGACGATGTCCTTTCGACTTACAGCAGGGACCTCAGGGTTCTTCTCGAGTTTCAACAGGTGAGACAATGCAGCGCTTCTGGTGTGAGTGGAACATGGGGATTCCTCTCCAATTGCAGAATAGAATCTGACCTCATCTTGATATAATTTGGGGTACACGGAGCACTTCTCCAGTTGCTGTGCTGACCTTGGTGTCCTTCTAGACTTGTGACGGTGTACCTGGGGACTCTCTGGAGTTCCATAAAGGAAGTCAAGCCTCCTTTCATTTTTGATGTGGAACATGGAACTGCTCTGGAGGCAATGCAGGGGAATCAGGCCTCATCTAGAGGTGAGGGGGGAAATCTCATGGTTTTTCTCAAGTTGCGGTGGGAACCTGGGGTTGTTTCTCGAGTTATGACGGGGAGGTTCTTTAAACGCTCGTGTTTTCTCAGCGACATCAGGACTCCTGTCTTGTTTCCAGGGACACCTCGGGATTCTCCTCGAGCCGTGGCAGGGCAGTAGGGACACCTCTAGAGTTCAGGAGGGAGACCCAGTGTCCCTTTCCAGTTGCCACTTGGATATTGGAATTCCTGTCAATTTTTAAGAGGAGTCAGGCGACGTCTCCTGTTGAAGCATGCAATTCCTCATTTCTATGGAGATGTCAAATGGTGTGAAGCCTCCTGTGGAGATGAGACGGGGAACTAGGACTCTTTCGAGAGTCTCAATAGGGGATTCAGACATCCCTTCATGTTGTGAGAGGAAACGGGCTTGCATGTGAGTCACGGCAGGGAAATCAGGCCTTGCCTCGAGTGAGGAGAACTCGGTGTCCATTCCACTTGAGGCAGCAAACTCAGGTTCCCTCTCACATACCTATAGCTGAGAGAAGCCTCCTCTTGAGGTGCTTGTGGAAAGTTGGCATTCCTCTTGAGTCGAAGCCAGGGAATCAGCTCTCATCTCGAGATGATTTGGCGTACAAGGAGCTCTTCTTGAGTTGCTGTGCTGAACTCGGTGTTCCTCTAGACTTGTGACGGTGTTCTCGGGGAATCTCTGGAGTTGCCTAAAGGAAGTCAAGCCACTTGCCGTGCTTGATGGGGAAGGCAGGATGGTTCTGCGGCCAATGCAGGGGAATTGGGCCTCATCTCGAGTTGATGTGGGGTACACGGTGTGCTTTCGTGTTGCTGCAGTGACGTCAGGGTTCCGCTAGAATTGTGACGGTATTCTTGGGGACTCTCTGGAGTTCCATCAAGGAAGTCAAGGCTCCTTTCGTGTTTGATGTGGAACACAGAATTGCTCTGCAGGCAATGCAAGTGATGCGGGCCCCATCTCATGGTGAGGGGGAAGTCTCACGGTTTTTCTCAATTTGCGGCAGGACCTGGTGTTTCCTCTAGAGTTACAACAGGGATGGCCCTTAAAAACTCATGTATTTCAGGTTCTCCCTCCCAGGTTGGCGTCTGGGACGTTCTGTGTCGCTTCAGGCACAGCGCCGCTCACACCATGGCTTGGATCCGGACTGCACAACAACCTTTCGAGAGACGTGGGTCTTTGGAGCCTCTTTAGTCCCGGAGCTCGGGCCGCAGGCAGCTCCGCGGCGGCGGACGGAAAGAACCTCTGGAATGGATGGACTCTTCCTGAGCAGTTTTGCTAATTTGCAGCAGCTGGACAATGTTCCTCACTGATACCTGTATGTCGGCCTAATCGTCACATCCTCTCTCTGGTGGCGGGGACTCGGCTCAAAATCTGTGTAGGAAAAACACCTGGATCCCAGTCTCTCAATGGCTTCAAGACAACCAGAAGTGCCTGCTCTTGAGCCTAGTGGGCCTCTAGGCAAGATGTCCCTGCCCATCGGGATGTACCGCCGGGCATTCAGCTATGATGATGCCCTCGAGGACCCTACGCCCATGACTCCTCCTCCATCGGACATGGGCAGCATCCCCTGGAAGCCAGTGATTCCAGAGCGCAAGTATCAGCACCTTGCCAAGGTGGAGGAGGGAGAGCCCTGCGTCTCCGCGCGAGCCCCGGCCCCGCCATCGGCCAGCGACAGTGAGAAGGCCCCTGTGGTGAAGGCCAAAGCTACCCAGGTCATCATGAGCTCTTTGATCACAAAACAGACCCAGGAGAGCATTCAGCGTTTTGAGCAACAGGCAGGGCTGCGAGATGCTGGCTACACCCCTCACAAGGGCCTCACCACTGAGGAGACCAAGTACCTTCGAGTGGCAGAAGCACTCCACAAACTAAAGCTCCAGAGTGGAGAGACAGCAAGAGAGGAGAGGCAGCCAGCCTCCACGCAGTCCACCCCGAGCAGCAGTCCCCAGGCCTCTCCTAAGCAGAAGACCAGAGGCTGGTTCACTTCTGGTCCTTCCACAGCCTTACCTGGCCCCAGTCTTAGCACCATGGATTCTGGAAGCGGGGATAAAGACAGAAGCTCGACCGATAAATGGAGCCTCTTTGGACCAAGACCGCTCCAGAAGTCTGAGTCAGGAGGCTTTGCCATCCAGGCCTACCGAGGAGCTCAGAAGCCTTCTCCAATGGAAGTGATGCGCGCACAAGCTGCCCGAAGCGGGGAGGAGCCAGCAGCGTCCAAGCAGCCCAAGATGGACATCCCAGTGATGGAAGGGACGAGACAGCTGCCACGGGCCCACAGCCTCAAGCCCCGCGACCTGAATGTTCTCACACCCACTGGCTTCTAGAGCTTTCTGTCCCAGGGACGCTGCATCGAGGGTGTCGAGCCCAGCTCCCTTTACCGTGGCTCTGACATAGGAAAAGTTTTGTCTTTGTGGAAATCAAACTGAGGCTAGGTGGAGACATAATTGGTTTTTGCGAAACATTAGTGCAAAGCTTGTCCTTGTGTGGAAAAACCATTTTTGTATTGCTCTAGCTTTAGACTAAACTTGAGCAGTGATGTATGGGGACCTCCCTAGAACTTGGGCCACCGCTTACTAGGTGACTGTCTTCGATGTTCCAGAACCAAGGCTTCAGGATTCCTTCAGCACTGTCCAGGTGTGCATGGACAGAACACGGCGTAGGGACGTCCGCAGACTAGTGCAGGCGGCTTCGGCCCTCGCGGCCGTGCTGGCGCTGGGTGCTCCGGTCTGCTGTTAGGGAACCCTAGACCTGCTGGAGATGTGGGTGCAGCTAGGAGCCAGCCCGGCAGGGACCCCCCGTTTGTGCTGGCAGCAGCCTCCTCGAGTTCTGGGGGACCTCACGGGCCCCTGAGTCCCGCAGCCAGCCCTTCCTCTGGGACCTCTGGGGCCCGTGCTGCGGGAGGGGTGCTTCTCTTCTGCATGTCACAGAACAAACACTAGTCTTAACATATCCTTTGTTGCACTTTACAGTGAGATTAATTTAACTTCCATTTGGTTGAAAACTTCCTAAGGAGAAAATTCAGTCTACTGGCTTGCTATAGATAAATGGATGTTAAACTTTAACAAAAGAGGTGGCAACTGGGGTTTGGATATAGTCTTGAGGTTCATATGAAACTAGTGTCACTCTATTTTGATTTTCTTGTTCAGGCTAGGGCTTGAAAATTTTTTTCCTGGGAGGTAGAAGAATTAAAAAATTTCTGTATGCAATCATTTTCCCCTCAAATGAGCCTCATACCTTTGTAAACATGTACCTCACTGAGGAAAGGAACTGGGGAAGCCACTTTTTCATTTCTGTTCACCGTGTACATGTACAACCACTGTCTTGAACGCTGTCTCCCATTCCTGCTGTCTTTTGCTTTGGACGTTATTGTGTCTACTCAAGGAGCCGAGCTGACCTTCCCCCAGAGGCACCCTGGAGTCTCAAATGATCAGAATTAATTTATTTGTGTCTTCTGTTACGCTTGTATCTCTTACTTGTTTTGACAATAAAAATCCTTACTACTTTCTCAAAAAAAAAAAAAAAAAAAAAAAAAAAAACTCATGTATTTCAGTGACGTCAGGCCTCCTGTCTAGTTGCCAGGGAACCTCGGGATTAGCCTCGAGGCTTGGCAAAGCCATAGGGACGCCTCGCGAGGTGAGGCGGGAGACCCAGGGTCCCTTTCCAGTTGCCACAGGGATATTGGGATTCCTATCAATTTTCAAGAGCAGTCAGGCATTCTCTCCTATTGTAGCATTGAACTCCACGTTCCTCTCGAGTTGTCAGAGGGATGTGAGGCCTCCTGTCGAGATGAGGCGGGGAACTATGGCTTTTTCTAGGGTCTCCACAGGGGATTCAGGCATCCCTTCATGTCGTGAGATGAAAGATGAGCCTGCATTCAAGTCACTGCAGGGAAATCTGGCCTTATTTCAAGTCAGGGCATCTCACTGTCCATTCCACTTGAGGCAGCAGACTCAGGGTCCCTCTTACATACCTATAGCTGAAAGAAGCCTCTTCTTGAGGTGCGAGTGGAAAGTCGGCATTCCTCTCGAGGTGAAGCAAGGGCATCGGCCCTCATCTCGAGATGATTTGGGTTCATGGAGCTTTTTCGAGTTGCGGCAGTGACTTCGGGGTTCCTCTAGACTTGTGACGGTGTTCCTGGGGAGTCTCTGGAGTTCCATAAAGGAAGTCAAACCTCCTCTTGTCTTTGATATGGAACACGGAATTGCTCTGGAGGCAATGCAGGGGAATCGGGCATCATCTTGCATTGAAGGTGGAATCTTGTGGGTTTCCTCAAGTTGCGGAAGGAAACTCGTGGTTCCTCTCGAGTAATTATGGGGACGGAAGTGAACCTCTGATGGTTTCTCAGGGATGTCAGGCCTCCTTTCTCGTTGCCAGAGACAGTTTGGGATTCTTCTTGAGTTGTGGCAGGAGAATAGGGACGCATCTGGAGTTGAGGTGGAAATTCCAGCTCCCGTTTCCTGTTGCGACAGGGATGTTGCGGTTTGTATAGATTTTCCAGGGGTGTCAGGCATCGTCTTGTGCTGAGGCATGGAAGCCCTCTTTGGTCTCAAGTTCGAAATGGGGTGTCAGGCCTCATTTCGAGATGGGGCAGGGAACTCGGGCTTTTTCTAGAAGTGCAACAAGGGAGTCAGACCTCCCTTAGTGTTGTGACAGGAAACTCGGAGTTCCATTCAAGTCGTTGCCATGGAATCAGTGCTTATGTAGAGCTGAGGGGGAAGACGATGTCCTTTCGACTTACAGCAGGGACCTCGGGGTTCTTCTCGAGTTTCAACAGGTGAGACAAGGCAGCGCTTCCAGTGTGAGTGGAACATTGGGATTCCGGTCCAATCGAAGAATGAGAATCGGCCCTCATCTCGAGATGATTTGGGGTACACGGAGCTCTCTCGGGTTGCGGCTGTGACCTCGGGGTTCCTCTAGACTTGTGACGGTGTTCCTGGGGACTCTCTGGAGTTCCATAAAGGAAGTCAAGCCTCCCTTCATGTTTGATGTGGAACACGGAATTGCTCTGGAGGCAATGCAGGGGAATCGGGCCTCATCTCGCGGTGAGGGGTGAAATCTCATGGTTTTTCTCGAATTGCGGTGGGAACCTGGGGTTTCCTCTTGAGTTACGACGGGGATGTTCTTGAAACACTCGTGTATTCTCAGCGACGTCAGGACTCCTGTCTCGTGTCCAGGGACACCTCGGGATTCTCCTCGAGTCATGGCAGGGCAGTAGGGACCCCTCTCGAGTTGAGGAAGGAGACCCAGTGTTCCCTTCCAGTTGCCCCTGGGATATTGGAATTCCTATCGATTTTCAAGAGGAGTCAGGCATCGTCTTCTGTTGAAGCCTGAAACTCTGCATTCCTCTGGAGATGTCAAAGGGGTGTCAAGCCTCCTGTGGAGATGAGGCGGGGAACTAGGGTTCTTTCTAGGGTCTCAACAGGGCATTCAGACATCCCTTCATGTTGTGAGAGGAAACACGGGCTTGCATTTGAGTCACTGTAGGGAAATGAGGCCTTGCCTCGAGTGAGGAGAACTCGGTGTCCATTCCACCTGAGGCAGCAAACTCAGGCTCCCTCTCTCATACCTATAGCTGAGAGAGCCTCCTCTTGAGGTGCTTGTGGAAAGTTGGCATTCCTCTTGAGTCGAAGCCAGGGAATCAGCTCTCATCTCGAGATGTTTTGTGATACACAGAGCTTTTCTCGAGTTGCTGTGCTGAACGTGGTGTTCCTCTAGACTTGGGACGGTGTTCTTGGGGAATCTCTGTAGTTGCCTAAAGGACATCAAGCCACTTGTCTTGTATGATGGGGAAAGTGGGATGGCTCTGGAGCCAATGCACGGGAATCGGGCCTCATCTCGTTTGAGTTGAGGTACAGTGAGGTCTTTCTTGTTGCTGCGGTGACCTCAGGGACCCCTCTAGACATGTGACAGTGTTCTTGGGGGCTCTCTGGAGTTCCATCAAGGAATTCACGGCTCCGTTCATGTTTGATGTGGAATACGGAATTGCTCTATATGCAATGCAGGGGAATCGGGACTCATCTCGCGTCGAGGGGGAAGTCTCATGGTTTCCTCAACTTGCGGCGGGAACCTGGGGTATATTCTCGAGTTACCACGGGGATGGTCCTTCAAAACTCGTGTTTGTTCAGCGACGTCAGGACTCCTGTCTAGTTGCGAGGGACACCTCGGGTTTCTCCTCGAGGCTTGGCAGGGCAATAGGGATGCCTCTTGAGGTGAGGCGGGAAACCCAGGGTCCCTTTCCAGGTGCCACAGGGATATTGGGATTCCTATCAAGTTTCAAGAGGAGTCAGGCATTGTCTCCTTTTGAAGCATTGACCTCCGCGTTCCTCTCGAGTTGTCAGAGGGATGTGAGGCCTCCTGTCGAGATGAGGTGGGGAACTAGGGCTTTCTCTATGGTGTCCACAGGGGATTCAGACATCCCTTCATCTTGGGAGATGAAAGACGAGCCTGCATTCAAGTCACTGCAGGGAAATCTGGCCTTATTTCAAGTCATGTCATCTCTGAGTCCATTCCACTTGAGGCAGCAAACTCAGGGTCCCTCTCACATACCTATATCTCAGAGAAGCCTCCTCTTGAGGTGCTTGTGGAAAGTTGGCATTCCTCTTGAGTCGAAGCCATGGAATCATCTCTCATCTCGAGATGATTTGGGGTACAAGGAGCTTTTCTCGAGTTGCTGTACTGAACTTGGTGTTCCTCTAGGCTTGGGACAGTGTTCTCGGGGAATCTCTGGAATTGCCTAAAGGAAGTCAAGCCCCTTGTCGTGTTTGATGGCGAATGCGAGATGGCTCTGGAAACAATGTAGGGAAAATGGCCTCATCTCGTGGTGATTTGGGGGTGCACAGCGCTCTTTCGTGTTGCTGCGGTGACCTCAGGGTCCCTCTAGACTTGTGACAGTGTTCTTGGTTACTCTCTGGAGTTCCATCAAGGAAGTCAAGGCTCCTTTCGTGTTTGATGTGGAACACGGAATTGCTCTGCACACAATGCAGGGGAATTGAGCCTCATCTCGCAGCGAGGGGGAATTCTTATGGCTTTTCTCGAGTTGCCACGGGAACCTGGGTGTTGGGGTTGTTTAATGCACTGGAACCTTGTTGTACAGAGTCAATGATAAGAAAGTAAAAGAGAGAAAGAGTCTGATATCCCTTGTTTTATGCAGACGACCAATAAAGTCCTTGACACAGGACTTGCATCGCTCATGAAGGCACCAGGCGCCCTCTCAAGGGGTTCTTAGAATCCCGCACAGAAAAGTGAGCGTGACGGGTCTCCATGTTCCAGAGAGTCAGCCAGAGAAAGAGAGAGAGAGAAAGAAAGAGAGAGAGAGAGACAAGAAAGACGCGCGGACCTAAGCTCTGATGGAGCAAAGGTGCTTTAATGATTTTTCTATTAGTATATATAGGCTGCAGTACAAGAAACTTCTTTCGGGAATGATAGAGATCAGAAACCAAACGTACAGCAACTGTTACCAAGGGGACAAGGGGTAATGTTAGTCACAAGGTCAGGAGACCTCTCAAGAAAGGGGAATGAGACTAAGCAGTTTTGTCCTAAAGAGAATGTTTACTAAAGGAGACCCAAGCCTGCCTCACACAATGACCTCAGTCCCTGGGAGCAGCGTGCTGTTCTGCTTGAAGAGGGACAAAGGACTCATGAGAGACAGCACATAGGAATCCTCCCGTCAAACATTCCCTGACAATTCCCCCTTATTTATTTATAATATTTGTAAGAAGAGTTCTGACCATCAGAGTTTATTCAGTTTTAACAATCTTTGCATGAAGGCAACAGCAGACAACAAATATAATTGTTAAGATAATCACCAAAATTATAGTTCTAGACCCAATATTATGAGTAAGGCTCTGAAACCATCCATGTGGGTCTAGCCCAGATAATTGATCAGCCAATTGTTTAGCTAAAGTTCCCATACTAGTGGAAGAGGGCAGATTATTAGAAAAGGTTTCACATATTTCTTTTTTGTAATAACTGTATATTCAGAAAGGCATTATCATATATGTTTTAAAAATGAAACTTGATTTGTTTCCAGTTGTAGCCACTATTATAGAAATGAACAGGAGTAACATGAAATTGAGTAGAATTTCAATCATATTTTAGCATCATCTGTTTTTGTACATGTGTTCATTGATCTCCAACCTATTTGATGGCTGTTCTCAGTTCTCGTATTTTTTTTTTTTTTTTAATATCCTCATCTATTTGAGCCTCAGTGGCTCACATAGTATGAGCATCTTTAGTCCAATTTTGGATAAAATTATGTGTCTGAATAGAGGTTTGTAAAGCAAGCATCTCTAGTCTGAATGCTGGGGGCCCCCTTAGGTTGAATCTTCTGAAGAGGAAGTCATGTGAGCTCGTTGGATCCATCTGGAGAAATAGAAGCATATCTTTTCCCTGTAAGATTAGTTTTTTAGATTTCCATTGATTAGTTAACCCGTCTTGATATCAAATGGGCAAAGGAAAGGAGGTGTCCTTTAATGTTTCAAAACTTCTTCTTTTTTTTTTTTTTTTTTTTTTTGAGTTTTTTGCTTTTTTCAAAACATCTCTTTGTGGTAAGTTTTAAAAGTTTAAAACAAATAAGGCTATATTAACAATAGTTATAAAAAGAGAGGAAAGTGATAATGATGAAAACATTCTTAGGAAATATTTTAGTCCAAAAGAAAAAAATCATTCAGAAATCTGTTTGGGACTGGTATTTGACTGTGGTTTGTGTTATTTGGGGCAAAGGATTAGGAGTAACCATTCAAATATTTTTTCCTAAGTGAAATTATTGAAAAGGTGATGCAGAACAACTTGACAAATGAAATGTTACTCACATCCAAATATATTTGACCTTGTCCTTGAAAAAGAAATGCAGCTTAGCAACTGTTGAATCTCACTGTTCAGTGTGTTAAAGAGGATGACTACACTTCCAAGACAGACCTGAAAAGAAGGCGAACATTCCACATTTCTGATATTCTTGGGAACAAATAATTCATTCAGGAAATGGTGTCTTTTTTATGCCGTTTTCACCCTGCTTTAAGAATCTTACAGATTGGAAACAGAAATAAAGTCACATCAACAATAGTTATAGGCTTAAAGACTACACTACACCAGAATCTAGTAAAGTTTGCTCTGGACAAGGAAGACAAAAGTGTTCTTGTGTATTTCCTCTTATTTAATTTCTTTTATTTGCAGTTAGAGTGTGTAATGTGTTTGTCCAATCATGTCTTGTGTTTGTGGACTATAAGGAATGTCTGCAATCTGTTTAATAGAGAATGAATGTAAAAATTGTTTGAAATGCTTAGAAATATAGGCAGAGTCATTGTCTGTTTTTATAGAATTAGGTGTTCTCATTATCATGAAGTAGGTTGATTGGTGGCTTATAACATGTTGTGTAGTCTTTCCTTAGAGAGGTGTTGCCCCTAGAAAAGAAGAATTTGTATTGATCGAGACATGTAAGAAGGAAGAGGAAGAAAGTTCAGGACAATGAGTTACATCTATTTGCCATAAAATTTTCCTTCATTTGTCATAAGCCCTTTAAAAATTCTAGCATTAAACGTCCCTAAAAGTTAAAAGGCCAAAACAAAATATGATAGCACAATAAACAAATGCAATGTTTATTTCAAATAAACATATCATACTTTGTTGTTTTCATTGTGATCCACCTAAGCATTTCAACTGCATTTTCCAATATATTTGCAGTCTGAATGTATCTGCTGACCAAAGTTAATTCTGTTAAACGTTTTCTCTGAATCTTTTTTTTTGTTTCTAATTTGGCCTAATTGGAGAAAGAACATTTGCTGTAGCTAGAACAACAATGAAAAACTAGCCTAGCAAAGCCTATGCAAATACTACTTTATTCTATAATAAATGCTTCAACAATTAAAAAAATATTTTTGTATTCATCATTTTATTTGCTGTTTCTTATATCTTTTTATTAAAAGCATATATTTTACTTTTCTATAGCAACCATGAAATGTCTTGTATGTTAGCATTTTATAGATCATTGAACATATTTATCAAATCGTATTATATTATATATACACCCATTCCTATACAAATATATATTTATATTCATTAACAGCTCAAAATCTCTTCAGCTCTTCTGCAAGAGAAACCCCTTGTAAGAGTAAGCCAATGTTCAGCAATTAATGCTTTAAAATCCTACTTCATTTGGAAATGACCCAGCCATTCAACAAACTTCTACTACTTAGTTCAGCACAACTCCAGAAACCTAAGTCACTCTAATCCCAAGAGACCACTCCAGATTATAGATAATAGATCATTTTATCAAAAATACAATTATTTTTAATAGAGCTTATCTAAAAGTTTTCATCTCATCTATATATTTGTGTATATATATATATAAAGAGTTACCTTTTTGTTGACAAACTTAGCTTACCCCAAACCAAGGCATAACAAAAGTATTATATAATGTTGATGACTCAAGACATGTCCCAACTAGATTAACAAATAATTATATTTAAATCACATTCACATTTAAATAAACATTATACGCAACATTGAACACCCTTCAGTTCATGTAAAGCTGAATCCAAATAGAGCTCATTAACTCCACACTATCTAAAAACAAAGACATACATTGAGACATAGATAATTTTAGATACATAGGCATAGTTCTCCGTTTGAAATTTAAAATATCTTTTTGTTTTATTTATTTATTTATTTTGAGCTCCACCAATTTGTTAATGGCTGGAGTCCTAGATAGAGTGGGCTGTGTATCCCAAGGACATGATAAGAGTTAACTTAAGGTTTTTTTCTTAGGCCTATTTTTGTTTCCCAGGCAGAACTGGAGCTCCAAAAAAAAAAAAAAAAAAAAAAAATTTAACAAGTTAGCCTTTTCTTAACTGCACTTGCAAGAAGAACCGGTTTTGCAATTTCAAAAAAGATTTTATTTTCATCAGTTTTCTCCGGAGTCTAAAGAATATCATAGCCATTCAGTGTCAAAAATATCATTTCTCCTTTTTGTAGCTATAGTATATTATTAATGATGTATGCATGAGGGAATTGTTGTCACATAGGACGTAAAGCCTTGGCTACAAAATTCTGCCAAATACTAGGACTATTATGGAGACGGCAATGGCACTCTATTTCAGTACTCTTGTCTGGAAAATCCCAGGGATAGGGGAGCCTGGTGGGCTGACATCTATGGGGTCGCATAGAGTAGGACACGACTGAAGTGACTTAGCAGCAGCAGTAGCAGGACTTTTAAGCATACCTTGAGGTAACATAGTCTACTGAAATCTTTTATGAGTCCCAAAATGATTAGGATAAGGGAGAGGGAAAGTTAAACTCTCCCGGTCTAAAGGGTGTAAAGGTATATTAAAAAAGCAATCTTGTGAATCAGTAACAATAATGTGCCAATTTTGAGGAATAGTAATAGGAATAAATATAATTTGAATCAATTATTCCAGGGTGAACAGTAATTCCTTTAGAAGCCAAATTAGATCAGCCAAGTAAAAGACTGAAGGTTTGTGGGGGCAGGGGTCCAAAAAGTCCAGTAGGTACTCTAGAAGGGACTGCTTAAGGGTAAAGGAAAAAATCATTTAGGGCTGGTATATTAATGTCAGCACTGCTGGACGTTGAGGGTTTGAGGGAAAAGATAGAATTTGCCCCTGGTTTTTGTTGTAGGGGACCTGGGAGGTCCCCTGTTTGGAGTTTCTTGGAATAGGTTTTCCTTCAATATCAAATTTAAATTTACTGTCTTTGGCCCAATGCATTCGTCTGTGGCAGCAAAGGCAAATTTTTGGAGGTTTTTTATTAGCCTTTTAGGGCAGTCCCTTTTTAAACGGTTTTTATCTCCACATGTAAAGCATCCTTCATTTCTCTTTTTAAAAGGTAGTAGCCATTGTTTCAGCTAGTATTTGCATCTTTTAGGTTTTTGATCCTAGATTGTGACAAGCCTTTAAATAATCAATAATATTCCTAGTCTCAAAAATTGCAGCTATAGCTCTTTGACATTTCTGATTTGCATTCTCATAAGCAAGTAATTTCTCTAGCTGTTTTTTTGGTTTCTTCTCCGATTACAGTATGGGAAATAGCAGCTTCTAATCTAGCTTAAAAATTAGCGTAACTTTTCATTAGGTTCCAACAAAGCAGAGACGTTTGGAGTTGTGACTGTTGGCAGAGAAGAAGCATTTGGAGCAGCCAGGGCAGGGCTAGTAAGAAAATTCTGGGATATTTTGTATTGTTTTAATTGGGCCTTTTGTAAAGTTTAATCATTTAATTTATATTTATGTAATAAGTGTTTTGTCTGTTGCTGAATATTGGAAGGGCTAGAATGTACCTTGAAATGGCAGAATTGCAGCTTTAATAAGAGCCCATAGGGGCTAGAGATCAATTGGAATATTTTTTCCTTGTGTGGCTGCTCATTTAACATTTTCTTTGACCCAGAGCCAAATTTATAAATCAAAACTGCATTTATCAGGAAACTAAGGATTATGTTCAACTACTGTTTGAAGGCAAGCCTCTATTCATTGGCATGAAACCAGAAGTCCCTGAAATTTAAACAAATGGTGAAGTAAAGTAGAAAAATAATGGGGCTGGCCAGCCTTTTAACCCATGCCTTAGTACTTACCGACCTCAATATGTCCCTGAGTCACTCCGCCCAATATGCCACATATACCAGTGTCCCTGTTCCTTGGCGACATTTGTTGGGGTCCTTTAATGGACTGGAACCTTGTGGTATGGAGTCGACGATAAGAAAGTAAAAGAGAGAAGGAGGCTGATATCCCTTGGTTTACGCAGAGGACTCATAAAGTCCTTGACACAGGACTTGCATCACTCACGAAGGTACCAGGCGCCCTCTCGAAGGGGTCTTAGAAGCCCGGGCAGAAAAGTGAGCATGACGGGTCTCCATGCTCCAGAGAGTCAGCCAGAAAAAGAGAGACAGGGAGAGAAAAAGAGAGAGAGAGACAAAAAAAGACCTGGGGACCTAAGCTCTGATGGAGCAAAGGTGTTTTAATGATTTTTCTATGAGTATATACAGGCTGCATTTCGGGAATGATAGAGATCAGAAAACCAAACATACAGCAACTGTTACCAAGGGGACAGGGGGTAATGTTAGTCACAAGGTCAGGAGACAATCCATATCTCAAGAAAGGGGAACGAGACTAAGCAGTTTTGTCATAAAGAGAATGTTTACGAAAGGAGACCCAAGCCTGCCTCACACAATGACCTCAGTCCCTGGGAGCAGCTTGTGTTCTGCTTGAAGAGGGACAAAGGACTCATGAGAGACAGCACGCAGGAATCCTCCCGTCAAACATTCCCTGACACCTGGGGTATATTCTCGAGTTACGACGGGGATGGCCCTTCAAAACTCGTGTTTGCTTAGCGACGTCAGGACTCCTGTCTAGTTGTGAGGGACACCTCGGGATTCTCCTCGAGGCTTGACAGGGCAATAGGGACATCTCTCAAGGTGAGGCGGGAGACCCAGGGTCCCTTTCCAGTTGCCACAGGGTTATTGGGATTCCTATCAATTTTCAAGAGGAGTCAGACATCGTCTCCTTTTGAAGCATTGACCTCCGCATTCCTCTTGAGTTGTCAAAGGGATGTGAGGCCTTGTGTTGAGATGAGGCGGGGAACTAGGGCTTTCTCTAGGGTCTCCACAGGGGATTCAGACATCCCTTCATCTTGGGAGATGAAAGACAAGACTGCATTCAAGTCACTGCAGGGAAATACAGTCTTATTTTGAGTCAGGGCATCTCGGTGTCCATTCCACTTGAGGCAGCACACTCAGGGTCCCTCTCACATACCTATAGCTGACAGAAGCCTCTTCTTGAGGTGCTTGTGGAAAGTTGGCATTCCTCTTGATTCGAAGCCAGGGAATCAGCTCTCCTCTCGAGTTGATTTGGGGTACACGGAGCTCTTTCATTTTGCTGTGGTGAACTCAGGGTCCCTCTAGACTTGTGACAGTGTTCTTGGATACTCTCTGGAGTTCCATCAAGGAAGCCAAGGCTCCTTTCATGTTTGATGTGGAACATGTAATTGCTCTGCACGCAATGTAGGGGAATCTTGCCTCATCTCGTGGCGAGTGGGATGTCTCATTGTTTTTCTCGATTTTCGGTGGAAACCTGGGGTATATTCTCAAGTTATGATGGGGATGGCCCTTGAAAACTCATGTTTGTTCAATGAAGTCAAGATTCCTGTCTAGTTGCGAGGGACAACTCAGGATTCTCCTCGAGGCTTGGCAGGGCAATAGGGACGCCTATTGAGTTGAGGCGGGAGACCCAGGGTCCCTTTCCAGTTGCCACAGGAATATTGGGATTCTCATCAATTTTCAAGAGGAGTCAGGCTTTGTATCCTTTTGAAGCACTGAACTCCTCGTTCCTCTCGAGTTGTCAAAGGGATGTGAGGCCTCCTGTCGAGATGAGGTGGGGAACTAGGGCTTTTTCTATGGTCTCCCAAGGGGATTCAGACATCCCTTCATCTAGTGAGATGAAAGACGAGCCTGCATTCAAGTCACTGCAGGGAAATCTGGCCTTATTTTGAGTCAGGGCATCTCGGTGTCCATTCCACTTGAGACAGCACACTCAGGGTCCCTCTCACGTACCTATAGCTGATAGAAGCCTCCTCTTGAGGTGCTTGTGGAAAGTTGGCATTTCTCTTGAGTCGAAGCCAGGGAATCAGCTCTCATCTCGAGTTGATTTTGCATACACGGAGCTCTTTCGTGTTGCTGCGGTGACCTCAGGGTCCCTCTAGACTTGTGACTGTGTTCTTGGGTACTCTCTGGATTTCCATCAAGGAAGCCAAGACTCCTTTCGTGTTTGATGTGGAACACGGAATTGCTCTGCACGCAATGTAGGGGAATCTTGCCTAATCTCGTGGCGAGTGGGATGTCTCATGGTTTTTCTCGATTTTTGGCGGAAACCTGGGTTATATTCACGAGTTACAATGGGGATGGCCCTTCAAAACTCGTGTTTGTTCAGCAATATCAAGACTCCTGTCTAGTTGCGAGGGACAACTCAGGATTCTCCTCGAGGCATGGCAGGGCAATAGGGACGCCTCTCGAGGTGAGGTCGGAGACCCAGTGTCCCTTTCCAGTTGCCACAGGGATATTGGGATTCCTATCAACTTTCAAGAGGAGTCAGGCATCGTCTCCTTTTGAAGCATTGAACTCCACGTGCCTCTCGAGGTGTCAAAGGGATGTGAGGCCTCCTTTCGAGATGAGGCAGGGAACTAAGGCTTTCTCTAGGGTCTCCACAGGGGATTCAGACAGCTCTTCATTTTGTGAGATGAAAGACGAGCCTGCATTCAAGTCACTGCATGGAAATCCGTGCTTATTTCAGGTCAGGACATCTCGCTGTCCATTCTCTTTGAGACAGCAAACTCAGGGTCCCTCTCACATACCTATAGGTGAGAAAAGCCTCCGCTTGAGCTGTGTGTGGAAAGGTGGCATTCCTCTTGATTCAAAGCCAGGGAATCAGCTCTCATCTCGAAATGATTTGGGGTACATGGAGCTTTTCTCGAGTTGCTGTGCTGAACTTGGTGTTCCTCTAGACTTGTGACGCTGTTCTCAGGGAGTCTCTGGAGTTGCCTAAAGGAAGACTAGACACTTGTCCTGTTTGATGGGGAATACGAGATTGCTCTGCAGCCAATGCAGGGGAATCGGGCCTCATTTCAAGTTGATTTGGGGTACAAGGAGCTGTTTTGAGTTGCTGCGGTGACCTCAGGGTCCCTTTATACTGGTGACAGAGTTCTTGGGGACTATGTGGAGTTTCATCTAGGAAGTCAAGGCTCCTTTCATGTTTGATGGGTAACACGAACTTGCTCTGAAAGCAATGCAGGGGAATCAGGCTTCATCTTGCAGCGAGGGGAAAGTCTTATGGTATTTCTCGAGTTGTTGCGGGAACCTGGGGTGTATTCATGAGTTACGACGGGGATGGTCCTTCAAAACTCGTGTTTGTTCAGCGACATCAGTACTCCTGTCTAGTTGCGAGGGACACCTCGGGATGCTCCTCGCGTCTTGGGAGGGCAATAGGGACGCCTCTCGAGGTGAGGCGTGAGACCCAGTGTCCCTTTCCAGTTGCCAGAGCGATACTGTGACTCCTCTCAGTTTTCAAGAGGTGTCAGGCATTGTCTCCTTTTGAAGCATTGAACTCCGCATGCCTCTCAAGTTGTCAAAGGAATGTGAGGACTCCTGTCGAGATGAGGCAGGGAACTTTGGCTTTCTCTAGGGTCTCCACAGGGGATTCAGACATCCCTTCATCTTGTGAGATGAAAGATCAGCCTGCATTCAAGTCACTGCAGGGAAATCCGGCCTTATTTCAAGTCAGGGCATCAGGGAGTCCATTTCACTTGAAGCAGCAAACTCAGGGTACCTCTCACATACTTATAGCTGAGAGAAGCCTCCCCTTTAGGTGTTGTTTAAAGCTGGCATTCCTCTTGAGTCAAAGCCAGGGAATCAGCACTCATCTCGAGGTGATTTGGGGTACACGGAGCTGTTTTCGAGTTGCAGTGCTGAACATGGTGTTCCTTTAGACGTGGGACGGTGTTCTCTAGGAATCTCTGGAGTTGCCTAAAGGAAGTCAAGCCACTTGTCGTGTTTCATGGGGCACGTGTGATGGCTCTGGAGCGAATGCAAGGTAATCGGGCCTCATCTCCAGTTGATTTGGGGTACACGGAACTCTTTCTTGTTGCTGCGGTGACATGAGTGTCCCTATAGAATTGTCACAGTGATCTTGAGGACTGTCTGGAGTTCCATCAAGGAAGTCAAGGCTCCTTTCATGTTTGATGGCAAACAAGAAATTTCTCTGCACTCAGCACAGGGGAATCGGGCCTCATCTTGTGGCGAGGGGAAACTCTCATGAGAGGGGTCCCTATTGTCCTGCCAAGCCTCGACGAATATCCCATGGTGTCCTCACAACTAGACAGGAGTCCTGACATCACTGAACATCACGAGTTTTGAAGGGCCATCCCCGCCGTTACTCGAGAACATAACCCAGGTTCCTGCTGCAACACCAGTAATATCATGAGACTTTCCACTCACCGCGAGATTAGGCCCGATTCCCCTGCACTGCATGCAGAGCAAGTCTGTGTTCCCCATCAAACACGAAAGGAGCCTTGACTTCCTTGATGGTACTCCAGAGAGTCCCCAGGAACACTGTCACAAGTCTAGAGGGACCCCAAGGTACCCGCAGCAACATGAAAGCCCACCGTGTACTCGAAATCAACTCGAGATGAGGCCCGATTCCCCTCCATTGTCTTCAGAGCCATCCCGTGTTCCCCATCAGACACGACAAGTGGCTTGACATCCTTTAGGCATCTCCAGAGATTACCCGAGAATACCATCTCAAGTCTAGAGGAACACCAAGTCCAGCACAGCAACGCGAGAAAAGCTCCAAGTACCCCAAATCATCTTGAGATGAGAGCTGATTCCCTGGCTTCGACTCAAGAGGAATGCAAACTTTCCACAAGCCCCTCAAGAGGAGGCTTCTCTCAGCTATAGGTATATGAGAGGGACCCAGAGTTTGCTGCATCAAGTGGAATGCTCCCCGAGATGCCATGACGCGAAATAAGGCTGGATTTCCCTTCAGTGATTTGAATGCAGGCTCGTCTTTCATCTCACAAGATGAAGGGATGTCTGAATCCCCTGTGGAGACCCTAGAGAAAGCCCTAGTTCCCCGCCTCATCTCGAAGGGAGGCCTCACGTCCTTTTGAAACCTCCAGAGGCACGCGGAGTTAAATGCTTCAAAAGGAGACAATGACTGCCTCCTCTTGAAAATTGATAGGAATCCCAGTATCCTTGTGGCAACTGGAAAGGGACCCTGGGTCTCCCGCCTCACCTCGAGAGGTGTCCCTATTGCCCTGCCAAGCCTCGTTGAGAATCCCGATGTGCCCCTCACAACTAGACAGGAGTCCTGAAGTAGCTGAACCAACACGAGTTTTGCGGCAGCATCCCCGCCGTAACTCGAGAACATATCCCAGGTTCCAGCCACAACTCGAGAAAACCATGAGAATTCCCCCTTGCTGCGAGATGAGGCCCGATTCCCTTCCACTGCATGCAGAGCAAGTCCGTGTTCCCCATCAAACACAAATGGAGCCTTGACTTCCTAGATGAAACTCCACATAGTCCCCATGAATTCTGTCACAAGTCTAGAGGGACCCTCAGGTCACCACCACAACACAAAAGAGCTCCGTGTACCCCAAATCAAATCGAGATGAGGCCCGATTCCCCTGCATTGGCTCCAGAGCAATCTCGCATTCCTCATCAAACAGGACACGTGGCTTGACTTCCTTTAGGCAACTCCAGAGATTCACCGAGAGCACCGTCCCATATCTAGTGGAACACCAAGTTCAGCACAGTAACTTGAGAAAAGCTCCGTGTACACCTAATCATCTCGAGATGAGAGTTGATTAACTGGATTCGACCCAAGAGGAAGGCCAACTTTCCACAAGCACCTCAAAAGGAGGCTTCTCTCAGCTATAGGTATGTGAGAGGGACTCTGAGTTTGCTTCCTGAATTGGAATGGACACCGAGATGCCCTGAATCGAAATAAGGCCGGATTTCCCTGCAGTGACTTGAATGCAGGCTCGTCTTTCATCTCCCAAGATGAAGGGATGTCTGAATCCCCTGTGGAGACCCTAGAGAAATCCCTAGTTCCCCGACTCATCTCGACATGAATCCTCACATCATTTGAAAATTCGAGAGGCACGCAGAGTTCACTGCTTAAAAATGAGACGAAGCCTGACTCCTCTTGAAAATTGGTAGGAATCCAAATATCCCTGTGGCAACTGCAAAGGGAAATTGGGTCTCCTGCCTCACCTTGAGAGTCATCCCTATTGTCCTGCCAAACATCGAGGAAAATCCCAAGGTGTCCCTCGCAAGTAAATAGGAGTCCTGACGTCGCTGAACCACACGAGTTTTGAAGGGCCATCCCCGCCGTATCTCGAGAACATACCCCAGGTTCCCGCCGCAACTCCAGAAAAATCAAGAGACTTTCCCCTCGACGCAAGATGAGGCCCGATTCCCCTGCACTGCATGCAGAGCAAGTCCGTGTTCCCCATCAAACACGATAGGAGCTCTGACTTCCTTGATGGAACTCCAGAGAGTCCCCAGGAACACTGTCACAAGTCTAGAGGGACCCTGAAGTCCCCACAGCAAGATGAAAGCCACCGTGGACTCAAAATCAACTCGAGATGAGTCCTGATTCCCCTGCATTGTCTCCAGAGCCATCCTGCATTCCCCATCAGACAGGAGAAGTGGCTTGACTTCCTTTAGGCAACTTCAGAGATTACCCAAGAATACCATCAGAAGTCTAGAGGAACACGAAGTTCAGCACAGCAATTCGAGAAAAGCTCAATGTACCCCAAATGATCTCGAGATGAGAGCTGATTCCCTGGCTTTGACTCAAGAGGAATTCCAATTTTCAACAAGCACCACACAAGGAGACTTCTCTCAGCTATAGGTATTTGAGAGGGACCCTGAGTTTGCTGCGTCAAGTGGAATGGACACAGAGATGCCCTGACTCGAAATAAGGCCGGATTTCCCTGCAGTGACTTGAATGCAGGCTCGTCTTTCATCTCCCAAGATGCAGGGATGTCTGAATCCCCTGTGGAAACCCTAGAGAAAGCCCTAGTTCCCCGCCTCATCTCGACATGAGTCCTCACATCCCTATGAAAACTCGAGAGGCACGTGGGGTTCAATGCTTCAAAATGAGAGGAGGCCTGACTCCTCTTTTTTTTTTGTTTGTTTTGTTTTTTTTTTCAATTATTTTTATTAGTTGGAGGCTAATTACTTCGCAACATTGCAGTGGGTTTTGTCATACATTGACATGAATCAGCCATGGAGTTACATGTATTCCCCATCCTGATCCCCCCTCTCACCTCCCACCCCCCCGACCCAATTCCCCTTGGTCCTCCCAGTGCACCTGGCCCGAGCACCTGTCTCATGCATCCCACCTGGGCCGGTGGTCTGTTTCATCATAGATAATATACATGCTGTTCTCTCGAAAAATCCCACCCTCGCCTTCTCCCACAGAGTCCAAAAGTCTGTTCTGTACATCTGTGTCTCTTTTTCTGTTTTGCATATAGGGTTATCGTTACCATCTTTCTAAATTCCATATATATGTGTTAGTATGCTGTAATGATCTTTATCTTTCTGGCTTACTTCACTCTGTATAATGGGCTTCAGTTTCATCCATCTCATTAGGACTGATTCAAATGAATTCTTTTTAACGGCTGAGTAATATTCCATGGTGTATATGTACCACAGCTTCCTTATCCATTCATCTGCTGATGGGCATCTAGGTTGCCTCCATGTCCTGGCTATTATAAACAGTGCTGTGATGAATATTGGGGTGCACGTGTCTCTTTCAGATCTGGTTTCCTCAGTGTGTATGCCCAAGGGTGGTATTGCTGGGTCTTATGGCAGTTCTATTTCCAGTTTTTTAAGAAATCTCCACACTGTTTTCCATAGTGGCTGTATTAGCTTTCATTCCCACCAACAGTGTAAGAGGGTTCCCTTTTCTCCACACCCTCTTCAGCATTTATTGCTTGTAGACTTTTGGATAGCAGCCATCCTGACTCGCATGTAATGGTATCTCATTGTGGTTTTGATTTGCATTTCTCTGATAATGAGTGATGTTGAGCATCTCTTCATGTGTTTGTTAGCCATCTGTATGTCTTCTTTGGAGAAATGTCTGTTTGGTCCTTTGGCCCATTTTTTGATTGGGTCATTTATTTTTCTGGAATTGAGCTTCAGGAGTTGCTTGTATATTTTTGAGATTAATCCTTTGTCTGTTTCTTCATTTGCTATTATTTTCTCCCAATCTGAGGGCTGTCTTTTCACCTTGCTTATAGTTTCCTTTGTTGTGCAAAAGCTTTTAAGTTTCAGTAGGTCCCATTTGTTTATTTTTGCTTTTATTTCCAATATTTTGGGAGGTGGGTCATAGAGGATCTTGCTGTGATTCATGTTGGAGAGTGTTTTGCCTATGTTCTCCTCTAGGAGTTTTATAGTTTCTGGTCTAACATTTAGATCTTTAATCCATTTTGAGTTTATTTTTGTGTATGGTGTTAGAAAGTGTTCTAGTTTCATTCTTTTACAAGTGGTTGACCAGCTTTCCCAGCACCACTTGTTAGAGAGGTTGTCTTTTTCCCATTGTATATCCTTGCCTCCTTTGTCAAAGATAAGGTGTCCATAGGTTCATGGATTTATCTCTGGGCTTTCTATTCTGTTCCATTGATCTATATTTCTGTCTTTGTGCCAGTACCACACTGTCTTGATGACTGTGGCTTTGTAGTAGAGTCTGAAGTCAGTCAGGTTGATTCCTCCAGTTCCATTCTTCTTTCTCAAGATTACTTTGGCTATTCGAGGTTTTTTGTATTTCCATACAAATTGTGAAATTATTTGTTCTAGTTCTGTGAAAAATACCGGTGGTAGCTTGATAGGGATTGCATTGAATCTATAGATTGCTTTGGGTAGAATAGCCATTTTGACAATATTGATTCTTCCAATACATGAACACGGTATGTTTCTCCATCTGTTTGTGTCCTCTTTGATTTCTTTCATCAGTGTTTTATAGTTTTCTGTGTATAGGTCTTTTGTTTCTTTAGGTAGATATACTCCTAAGTATTTTATTCTTTTTGTTGCAATGGTGAATGGTATTGTTTCCGTAATTTCTCTTTCTGTTTTTTCATTGTTAGTGTATAGGAATGCAAGGGATTTCTGTGTGTTAATTTTATATCCTGCAACTTTACTATATTCATTGATTAGCTCTAGTAATTTTCTGGTAGAGACTTTAGGGTTTTCTATGTAGAGGATCATGTCATCTGCAAACAGCAAGAGTTTCACTTCTTCTTTTCCTATTTGGATTCCTTTTACTTCTTTTTCTGCTCTGATTGCTGTTGCCAGAACTTCCAACACTATGTTGAATAGTAGTGGTGAAAGTGGGCACCCTCTGACTACTCCTGAAAATTGATAGGAATCCAAATATCACTGGGCAAGTGCAAGGGAAACTGGGTCTCCCGCCTCACTTCAAGAGGTGTGCCTATTGTTGTGCCAAGCCTCGAGGAAAATCCTAAGGTGTCCCTCGCAACTAGACAGGAGTCTTGACGTCACTGATTCAACACGAGTCTTGAAGGGCCATCCCCGCCATAACTCGAGAACGTAACTCAGGTTCCTGCTGCAACTCCAGAAAAACCATGAGACTTTCCCCTCACTGCGAGATGAGGCCCGATTACCCTGCACTGCATGCAGAGCAAGTCCGTGTTCCCCATCAAACACGAAAGGAGCCTTGACTTCCTTGATGGAACTCCAGAGAGTCCCCAGGAACACCGTCACAAGTCTAGAGGGACCCTGAGGTCCCCGCAGCAACATGAAAGCGCACCATGTACTCGAAGTCAACTCGAGATGAGGCCCGATTCCACTGCATGGTCTCCAGAGCAATCTTGCGATCCCCATCAAACACCACAAGTGGCTTGACTTCCTTTAGACAACTCCAGGGATTACCCGAGAATACCGTCTCAAGTCTAGAGGAACACCAAGTTCAGCACAGAAACTCGAGAAAAGCTCTGTGTACCCCAAATCAACTCGAGTTGAGGCCCGATTCCCCTGCATTGGTTCCAGAACAATCCCACGTTCCTCATCAAATAGGACACGTGGCTTGACTTCCTTTAGGCAACTCCAGAGATTCATCAAGAGCACCGTCCCATATCTAGTGGAACACCAAGTTCAGCACAGTAACTCGAGAAAAGCTCCGTGTACCCCAAATCATCTCGAGACTAGAGCTGATTCCCTGGATTCGACCCAAGAGGAAGGCCAACTTTCCACAAGCCCATCAAGAGGAGGCTTCTCTCAGCTATAGGTATGTGCGAGGGACCCTGAGTTTGCTGCCTCAAGTGGAATGGATACCGAGACGCCCTGACTCGAAATAAGGCCGGATTTCCCTGCAGTGACTTGAATGAAGGCTCGTCTTTCATCTCACAAGAGGAAGGGATGTCTGAATCCCCTGTGGAGACCCTAGAGAAATCCCTAGTTCCCCGACTCATCTCGACATGAGTCCTCACATCCCTTTGAAAACTCGAGAGGCACGCAGAGTTCCTTACTTCAGAATGAGACGAAGCCTGACTCCTCTTGAAAATTGGTAGGAATCCAAATATCCCTGTGGCAACTGCAAAGGGAGACTGGGCCTCCCACCTCACCTCGAGAGGCGTCCCTGTTGTCCTGCCAAGCCTCGAGGAAAATCCCAAGGTGTCCCTAGCAACTAGATAGGAGTCATGACGTCGCTGAACCAACACGAGTTTTGAAGGGCCATCCCCGCCCTATCTGGAGAACATAACCCCTGTTCCCGCCACAACTCGAGAAAACCATGAGAATTCCCCATCGCCGCGAGATGAGGCCCGATACCCCTGCATTTTGTGCAGAGCAAGTCCGTGTTCCCCATCAAACATGAAAGGAGCCTTGACTTGCTAGATGAAACTCCACAGTCCCCAAGAAATCTGTCACAAGTCTAGAGGGACCCTGAGGTCACTGGAGCAACACAAAAGCACTCCATGTACCCCAAATCAACTTGAGATGAGACCCGATTCCCCTTCATTGTCTCCAGAGCAATCCTGCATTCCTCATCAAACAGGACAAGTGGCTTCACTTCCTTTAGGCAACTCCAGAGATTACCCGAGAATACCGTCTCAAAGTATAGCTCTGGCAACTGCAAAGGGAAACTTGGTCTCCCGCCTCACATCGAGAGGCATCCCTATTGTCTTGCCAAGCCACGAGGAGAATCCCAAGATGTCCCTCGCAACTAGACAGGATTCCTGACGTTGCTGAACAAACACCAGTTTTGAAGGGCCATCCCCTCCGTATCTCAAGAACATAACCCAGGTTCCTGCCACAATTCCCGAAAAACAATGAGACTTCCCCTCACCGCGAGATGAGGACGATTCCCCTACAATTCATGCAGAGTAAGTCTGTGTTCCCCATCAAACACGAAAGGAGCCTTGACTTCCTTGATGGAACTCCAGAGAGACCCCAAGAACAGTGTCACAAGTCTAGAGGGACCCTGAGGTCCCCGCAGCAATATGAAAGGGCTCCGTGTACTACAAATCAACTCAAGATGAGGCCCGATTCCCCTCCATTGTCTCCAGAGCCATCCCGCGTTACCCATCATACA
Organism: Cervus elaphus; assembly: GCF_910594005.1. Classification (NCBI taxonomy): domain Eukaryota; kingdom Metazoa; phylum Chordata; class Mammalia; order Artiodactyla; family Cervidae; genus Cervus; species Cervus elaphus. Next base: position 604,575 of record NC_057837.1, on the reverse strand, counting down.
CGACAAGGGGCTTACTTCCTTTGGGCATCTCCAGATTTCCCCGAGAATACCGTCTCAAGGCTAAAGGAACACCAAGTTCAACATAGCAACTTGAGAAAAGCTCCGTGTGCCCCAAGTCATCTCGAGATGAGAGCTGTTTCCCTGATTCGAATCAAGAGGAATGCCAACTTTCACAAGGCCCTCAAGGGGAGGCTTCTCTCAGCTCTAGGTATATGAGAGGGACCCTGAGTTTGCTGCCTCAAGTGGAATGGTCACACAGATGTCGTGACTCGAAATAAGGCCGGATTTCCCTGCAGTGACATGAATCCAGGCTTGCCTATCATCTCAAAACATGAAGTGATGTCTGAATCCCCTGTGAAGACCCTAGAGAAAGCCCTAGTTCCCTGCCTCATCTCAACAGGAGGCCTCACATCCCTTTGACAACTCGAGAGGAACACGGAGTTCAATGCTTCAAAAGTAGACGATGACTGACTCCTCTTGAAAATTGACAGGAATCCCAGTATCACTGTAGCAACTTGAAAGTGACAGTGGGTCTCCCTACTCACCTTGATAGGCGTCCCTATTGCCCAGCCAAGCCTCGAGGAGAATCCTGAGGTGACCCTTGTAACTAGACACGCGTCCTGACGTCGCTGAACAAACAGGAGTTTTGAGTGGCCATCCCCGTCATAACTCGAGAATAAACCCCAGATTCCCTCTGCAATTTGAGAAAAACCATGAGACTTCCTGCTCGATGAGAAATGAGACCAGACACCCCTGCATTGAGTGCAGAGCAAGTCTGAGTTCCCCATCAAACACGAAAGGAGACTTGACTTCCTTGATGGAACTCCAGAAAGTCCCCAAGAACACTCTCACAGGTATACAGGGACCCTGAGGTCCCTGCAGCAACACAAAAGCACTCTGTGTACTCCAAATCAACTCGAGATGAGGCGCGATTCCTCTGCATTGTCCGAAGAGCCATGCCTCGTTCCCCATCAAACATGACAAGTGGCTTGACTTCCTTTAGGCAACAGCAGAGATTCCCCGAGAACACCGTCCTAAGTATAGAGGAACACCACGTTCAGCACAGCAACTAAAAAACAGCTCCGAGTACCTCAAATCATCTCGAGATGAGAGCTGATTCCCTGGCTTTGACTCAAGAGGAATGCCAGCTTTAAACAACACCTAAAGAGGAGGCTTCTGTCAGATATAGGTACTTGAGAGGGACCCTGAATTTGCCGCCTCAAGTGGAATGGACACCGAGATGCTCTGACTCGAAATAAGGTCGGATTTCCCAACCGTGGCTTGAATGCTGGCTCGTCCTGCATCTCAAGGATGAAGGGATGTCTGAATCCCCTGTGGAGACCCTATAGAATACCCTAGTTCCACACCTCATCTCGACAGGAGGCCTCACATCCCTTTGACAACACGAGAGGCACACGGAGTTCAATGCTTCAAAAGGAGACGAAACCTGACTCCTCTTGAAAACTGACAGAAGTCACAGTATCGCTCTGGCAACTGCAAAGGGAAACTTGGTCTCCTGCCTCACCTCGAGAGGCGTCCCTATTGTCCTGCCAAGCCTCAAGGAGAATCCCAAGGTGTCCCTCACAACTATACAGGAGTCCTGACATCGCTGAACAAACACGAGTTTTTGAAGGGCCGTCCCCACCGTAACTCGAGAACATAACCCAGGTTCCTGCCACAACTCCAGAAAAATAATGAGACTTTCCCCTCGCTGCGAGACGAGGCCCGATTCCCCTGCAAAGCATGCAGTGTAAGTCCGTGTTCCCCATGAAACACGAAAGGAGCCTTGACTTCCTTGATGGAACTCCAGAGAGACCCCAAGAACAGTGTCACAAGTCTAGAGGGACCCTGAGGGCCCCGCAACACCATGAAATGGCTCCGTGTACTCCAAATCAACTCGACTTGAGGCCCGGTTCCCCTGCAATGCATGCAGAGTAAGTCCATGTCCCCATCAAACACGAAACTAGCAATGACTTCCTTGATGGAACTCCAGAGAGACCCAAGAACACTGTCACAAGTCTAGAGAGACCCTGAGGTCACCGTAGCAACAGGAAAGAGCTCTGTGTACCCCAAATCAACTCGAGATGAAGCCCGATTCCCTTGCATTGGCTCCTGAGCAATCCCGCCTTCCCCATCAAGCACAACAAGTGGCTTCACTTCCTATAGGCAACTCCAGAGATTCCCCGAGAACACCGTCCCAAGTCTAGAGGAACACCAAATTCAGCACAGCAACTCCAGAAAAGCTCCGTGTAGCCGAAATCATCTTGAGATCAGAGTGGATCCCCTGGCATTGACTCAAGGGCAATGCCAACTTTCCACAAGCACCTCAAGAGGAGCCTTCTCTCAGCTTATAGGTATGTGAGAGGGACCCTGAGTTTGCTGCCTCAAGTGGAATGGACACCGAGATGCCCTGACCCGAAAGAAGGCCGGATTTCCCTGCAGTGACTTGAATGCAGGCTCGTCTTTCATCTCCCAAGATGAAGGGATGCCTGAATCCCCTGTGGAGACCCTAGAGAAATCCCTAGTTCCCCGCCTCATCTCGCCAGGAGCCTCCCATCCCTTTGATAACTCGAGAGGAACGTGGGGTTCATAACTTTAAAAGGACTCAATGCCTGACTCATCTTGAAAATTGATAGGAACCCCAATATCCCTGTGGCAACTAGAAAAGGGCCCTGGGTCTCCCGCCTCACTTCAAGAGTTGTCGCTATTTCCCTGACAAACCTCGAGGAGAATCCCGAGGTGTCCCTCGCAAGTAGACAAGAGTCCTGACGTCGCTGAACAAACACGAGTTTTGAAGTGTCATCCCCGTGGTAACTCAAGAATATACCCCAGGTTTCCGCCGCAACTCGAGAAAGGCCATGAGACATCCCCCTCGCTGCCAGATGAGCCCCGATTCCCCTGCATTGCATGCAGAGCAATTCCATGTTCCCCAGCAAACACGATAGAAGCCTGGACTTCCTTGAGGGAACTCCATAGAGTCCGCAAGAACACTATCAGTAGTCTAGAGGGACCCTGAGGTCACCCCAGCAACACGAAAGAGCTTCAAGTACCCCAAATCAACACGAAATGAGGCCCAATTCCCCTGCATTAGCTCCAGAGCCATCCCGCATTCCCCATCAAACATGACAAGTGGCTTGCTTTCGTTTAGGCAACTCCAGAGATTCCCGAGAACACAGTCCCAAGTCTAGAGGAACAGCAAGTTCAACACAGCAACTCGAGAAAAGTTCTGTGTGCCCCAAATCATCTCGAGATGGGAGCTGATTCCCTGGCTTCAACTCAACAGGAATGTTAACTTTCTACAAGCCCCTCAAGAGGAGGCTTCTCTCAGCTATAGGTATGTGAGAGGGACCCTGAGTTTGCTGCGTCAGGTGGAATGGTCACCGAGATGCCGTGACTTGAAATAAGGCTGGATCCCCCTGCAGTGACATGAATGCAGGCTTGTTTTTCATTTCAAAAATGAAGGGATGTCTGAATCCCCTGTGGAGACCCTAGAGAAAGCCCTAGTTCCCCGGCTCATCTCGACAGGAAGCCTCACAACCTTTTGAAACCTCGAGAGGCACGCGGAGTTAATGCTTCAAAAGGAGAGGATGGCTGCCTCCTCTGAAAATTGATAGGAATTCCAAAATTCCTGTGGCAAATGGAATGGACCCTGGGTCTCCCCCGTCACCTCGAGAGGCGTCCCTATTTTCCTGCCAAGCCTCGAGGAGAATCCCGATCTGTCCCTCACAACTAGACAGGAGTCCTGATGTCACTGAACCAACAGGAGTTTTGAAGGGCCATCCCTGCTGTAACTCGAGAACATACCCCAGGTTCCTGCCACAACTCGAGAAAACCATGAGAATTCCCCCTTGCCACCAGATGAGGCCCAATTCCCCTGCACTGCATGCAGAGCAAGTCCGTGTTCCCCATCAAACACGAAAGAAGCCTTGACTTCCTAGATGAAACTCCTCATAGTCCCCAAGGACTCTGTCACAAGTCTAGAGGGACCCTGAAGTCACCACAGCAACACGAAAGAGCCCCGTGTACCGCAAATCAACTCGAGATGAGGCCCAATTCCCCTGCATTGGCTCCAGAGCAATCCTGCATTCCTCATCAAACAGGACAAGTGGCTTGACGTCTTTTAAGCAACTCCAGAAATTCCCCAAGAACACAGTCCCAAGTCTAGAGGAACACCAAGTTCAGCACAGCAACTCCAGAAAAGCTCTGTGTACCCCTATCATTTCGAGATGAGAGTTGATTAGCTTGCTTCGAATCAAGAGGAAGGCCAACTATCCACAAGTAGCTCAAGCGGAGGCTTTTCTGAGCTCTAGGTACTTGAGAGGTACCCTGAGTTTGCTGCCTCAAGTGGAAAGGACACTGAGATACCCTGACTCGAAATAAGGCCGGATGTCCCTGCAGTGACTTGAATGCAGGCTCGTCTTGCATCTCCCAAGACGAAAGGATGTCTGAATCCCCTGTGGAGACCACAGAGAAAGACCTAGTTCCCCACCTCACCGCGACCGGAGGCCTCACATCCTTTGAAAGCTCCAGAGGTATGCGGAGATCAATGCTTCAAAAGGAGACGATGCCTGACTCTTCTTGAAAATTGATAGAAGTCCCAGGATTCCTGTGGCAACTGGAAAGGGACCCTGGGTCTCCCGCCTCAACTCAATAGGCGTCCCTATTGCCCTGCCAAGCCTCGAGGAGAATCCCGAGTTGTCCCTCGCAACTAGGCAGGAGTCCTGACGTCGCTGAACAAACACGTGTTTGGAAGGGCCATCCCCATTGTAACTCAAGAATATAACCCAGGTTCCCGCCGCAACTCGAGAAAAACCACGATACTTCCCCCTCGCCGCGAGATGAGGCCCGATTCCCCTGCATTGCTTGCAGAGCAATTCCGTGTTGCACATCACACATGAAAGGAGCCTTGATTTCCTGGATGGCACTCCAGAGAAACCCCAAGAACACTGTTTCAAGGCTAGAGGGATCCTGAGGTCACTGTAGCAACACGAAAGAGCTCCGTGGACCAGAAATCAACTCGAGATGAGAGGTTAGTCCCTGGCTTCGACTCCAGAGGAATACCAACTTACCACAAGCACCTCAAGAGGAGGCTTCTCTCAGCTCTAGGTATGTGAGAGGGACCCTGAGTTTGCGGCCTCAAGTGGAATGGACACCGAGATGCCCTGACTCGAAATAAGGCCGGATATCCCTGCAGTGACTTGAATGCAGGCTGGTCTTTCATCTCAAAAGATGAAGGGATGTCTGAATCCCCTGTGGAGACCCTAGAGAAAGCCCTAGTTCCCCGATCATCTCGACAGGAGGCCTCACATCCCTTTGACAACCCAAGAAGAACATGGAGTTGAATGCTTCAAATGTAGACGATGATTGACTCCTCTTGAAAATTGACAGGAATCCCAGTATCCCTGTAGCAACTTGAAAGTGACAGTGGGTCTCCCTACTCACCTCAAGAGGCATCCCTATTGCCCAGCCAAGCCTCAAGGAGAATCCCGATAGGACCTTCGCAACTAGACAGGTGTCCTGACGTTGTTGAACAAACAGGAGTTTTGAAGGGCCATCCCCTTCTTAACTCGAGAATATACCTCAGGTTCCTGCTGCAACTCCAGAAAAACAATGAGACTTTCCCCTCGTCGCGAGATGAGACCAGATTCCCCTGCATTGAGTGCAGAGCAAGTCCATGTTCCCCATCAAACAGGAAAGGAGACTTGACTTCCTTGATGGAACTCCAGAGAGACCCCCAAGAACACTGTCACAAGTTTAGAGGGACCCTGAAGTCCCCGCAGCAACATGAAAGGGCTCCGTGTACTCCAAATCAACTCTAGATGAGGCCTGATTGCCCTGCACTGAGTTCAGAGCAAGTCCGTGTTCCCCATCAAACATGAAAGGAGCCTTGACTTCCTTGATGGAACTCCAGAGAGTCCCCAGGAACACTGTCACAAGTCTAGAGGGACCCTGATGTCCCCGCAGCAACAGGAAAGTGCACCGTGTACTTGAAATCAATTCGAGATGAGGCCCGATTCCCTTGCACCGCGTGCAGAGCAAGTCCGTGTTCCCCATCAAACACGAAAGGAGCCTTGACTTCCTTGATGGAATTCCAGAGAGTCCCCAGGAACACTGTCACAAGTCTAGAGTGACCCTGAGGCCCCTGAAGCAACATGAAAGTGCACCGTGTACTTGAAATCAACTAGAGATGAGGCCCGATTCCCCTGCATTGTTTCCAGAGCCATCATGCATTACCCATCAAACACGACAAGTGGCTTGATTTCCTTTAGGCAACTCCAGAGATTACCTGAAAATACCGTCTCAAGTCTAGAGGAACACCAAGTTCAGCACAGCAACTCAAGAAAAGTTCCGTGTACCCCAAATCATCTCGAGATGAGAGCTGATTCCATGGCTTTGACTCAAGAGGAATGCCAACTTTCCACAAGCCCACCAAGCGAAGTCTTCTCTCAGCTACAGGTATGTGAGAGGGACCCTGAATTTGCTGCCTCAAGTGGAATGGTCACCGAGATGCCGTGACTCGAAATAAGGCCGGATTTCCCTGCAGTGACTTGAATGCAGGCTCGTCTTTCATCACACAAGATGAAGGGATGTCTGAATTCCCTGTGGAGACCCTAGAGAAAGCCCAGTTCCCCGGGTCATCTCGACAGGAGGCCTCACATCCTTTTGAAACCTCAACAGTCACGCGGAGTTAAATGCTTCAAAAGGAGAGGATGGCTGCGTCCTCTTGAAAATTGATAAGAATCCCAAAATTCCTGTGGCAACTGGAAAGGACCTTGGGTGCCCCCCCTCACCTCAAGAGGCATCCCTATTGTCCTGCCAAGCCTCGAGGAGAATCCCGATCTGTCCCTCGCAACTAGACAGGAGTCCTGACGTCGCTAATCCAACACGAATTTTGAAGGGCCATCCCCGCCACATACCCCAGGTTCCCGCCACAACTCGAGAAAACCATGAGAATTCCCCCTCGCAACGAGATGAGGCCCAATTCCCCTGCATTGTGTGCAGAACAAGTCCATGTTCCCCATCAAACACGAAAGGAGCCTTGACTTCCTAGATGAAACTCCTCATAGTCCTGAAGAACTCTGTCACAATTCTAGAGGGACCCTGAGGTCACCACAGCAACACAAAAGAGCCCCGTGTACCACAAATCAACTCGAGATGAGGCCCAATTCACCTGCATTGGCTCCAAAGCAATCCTGCATTCCTCATCAAACAGGACAAGTGGCTTGACTTCTTTTAGGCTACTTCATAGACTCCCCGAGAACACCGTCACAATTCTAGATGAACACCAAGTTCAGCACAGCAACTCGAGAAAAGCTCCTTGTACCCCAAATCATTTCGAGATGAGAGCTGATTCCCTGTCTTCGAATCAAGAGGAATACCAACTTTCCACAAGCAACTCAAGCGGAGGCTTTTCTCAGCTCTAGGTATCTGAGAGGGACCCTGAGTTTGCTGCCTCAAGCGGAATGGACACCGAGATGCCCTGACTCGAAATAAGGCCGGATTTCCCTGCAGTGACTTGAATGCAGGCTTGTCTTTCATCTCACACGATGAAGGGATGTCTGAATCCCCTGTGAAGACCCTAGAGAAAGCCCTAGTTCCCCGGCTCATCTCGACAGGAGGCCTCACATCCCTTTGACAACACGAGTGGAACACGGAGTTCAATGCTTCAAAAGTAGACGATGTAGATGTAACAGTAGCTAACACCTCCATCATGTCGTATATTTACTACTGCATTATGTGATATGAACATTGAAGATATACTCTCTTAACAACTTCAAGTATTTAATTCAGTGCTGTTAACTATAATCACCATGCTGTGCATTAGATGCCCAGAACTTATTCATCTTATACCTTGAAGTTCGTATTCTTTGACCAACACCTCCCCATTTCTCCCATCCTCCCCCTGGGCCCTGGTAGCCATTCTTCTACTCTCTGTCACTATGTATTCAACTTTTTAAAAAGCTGCATGTAAGTGGGGTTTCCTTGGTTTCTCAGCAGTAAAGAATCTGCCTGTAATGCAGGAGATATGGGTTTGACCCCTGGGTGGGGAAGATCCCCTGGAGAAGGGAATGGCAACCCACTTCAGTATTCTTTCCTGGGAAATCCCATGGACAGAGGAGCCTGGCAAAGGGTTGCAAAGAATTGGACATGACTTAGTAACTAAACAACAACAACATGTAAATGAGATCACCCCATATTTCTTTATAGTGTGACTTGTTTCACTGAGTATAACACCCTCTAGATCCATCCATATTGTTGCAAATGGCAAGATTTTTTTACATGGCTGAGTAATATTCCATTGTGTATGTCTATGTGTATATATATGTGTGTGTGTGTGTGTGTGTGTGTGTGTGTATGTGTGTGTATATATATATGTGTGTGTGTATATATATCCCCTACCTGTTTATCCACTTGTCTGCTGACAGACACCCAGGCTTTTTCTGTACGTTGGCCACTGTGAGCGATGCTGTGATGAGCATGTGGGGACAGACACCCATGAGTCAGGGCATACAGGTGGTCTCTAGAAGTGAGAGTAACTTCCGTCTACGAGTCAGGAAGAACACTGAGAAACTAAATTCTGCCAATGATCTGAGTAGGCCTGGAAGCAGATTCCCTCTCAGAGTGTCCCACAAGAGCCCAGCCAATACCACCTTGATTTTGGCACTGTGAGACCTTGAGTAGAGAACCCAGCTGAGTTTCCTTGAGCTGTGAGATAATAAATGGGTGTTATTTTAAGCTGCTAAGTTTGTGATAATTTGTTATGACAGCAATGAAAAACTAATACACGCAGTAGTTATCTATCACTGAATGATCAGGGACCCTGAAATCTTTGGAACAAGTATGCTTTTCTCCAACCCAAGAATCAGGCCCACTTTGAGAGATCTGGCTTCTCTTGACTTCCCAAAGACAACAAACTGATGCTTTCAACTATGGTTAGAATACCATTTTCAATTCCCCTGGTGTTAGAAATTTAAATTAACCAAAATAATAGAGGTTGTTCTATATGTTTTTTCAGCTTGTGGGGGAAACATTTGAGAGAGATTGTCCCCTTTGCATAAACTGGGCTATGTCTAACTAATAGTTCGATTTTCTATTAAGCTTCAGGGAAAGTGAGAAATGGTGGTTTTCATAGAATTAGTAAATGCCACCAAAACTAAAGGTCAAACTAATTTGACATTAAATACAGTATTTCCAGTGGGGCAGTGTGAGGTGCTTGAAAGAACAGTTCCAACAAGTCCCTACAACGCCTATTCTCTGAGCTTGTTATGAGTGCTAATGGAATCCAGTAAAACTCTGTCCATCCCCGGCCTTTCCACTTGTGACATATATTAGCCACAAGTCTGTTTTCACAGACAAAGCACCCTTGGCGACCAACGTGGAGAAGAACCGTGTGGCTGATTCCACATTGCAGATGTTGCATTCATCCATGCAGACTTCTCAGGGCCCCTGGCACTGCCAGCTTTCAGGATCACTGTGAACTCAACACTGATTTATCCCCGCATGTGGCTTTGGAGGACAGAGAAATAAAGGAGCATGGACACAGGGCAGATTATAGCTGAGTTGAGTTTGCACAGGAAACTCAACCTTGAATTAAGGGCCTGGTATCCTGGGAGCTTCAAGAAGCAGAGGGAGGAAAGCTTATACAGAAAATACACACAGACTTGGGAGCCAGACTGCTATAGGTATGAATCCCAGATCCACCACTTAATAGCTGTGTATCCTTAGCCTGGTGTCTCAGACGATAAAGAATCTGCCTGCAATGCAGAAGACTCAAGTTAAGTCCCTGGGTTGGGAAGATCCCCTGAAGGAGGGAATGGGAACTCATCCCAGTATTCTTGCCTGGAGAATCCCATAGAGAGAGGAGCCTGGTGGGCCACAGTCCATGGGATTGCAAAGAGTTGGACATGAACGAATGACTAACATCCTTAGATGTGGGCTTCCCAGGTGGCACTAGTGGTAGAGAACCCGCCTGCCAATGGAGGAGACCCAAAAGACACAGGTTCGATCACTGGGTTGGGAAGATCCTCTGAAGGAGGACATGGCAACCTACTCTGACATTATTGCCTGGAGAATCCCTCGGACAGAGAAGTCTGGGAGGCTCCGGTCTATAATGTCGCAAAGAGTAGGACACAACTGAAGTGACTTGGCACGAATTCATCCTTAGATATGGTTTTAACCACTTTGATCCTCAATTTCCTCATCTGTAAAATAATGAGGAGATACCCCACACCCAAGGGCAAAGGTGAAGCCCCAGCAAGATGGTAGGAAGGGTGAAATCACATTTAGAATCAAACCCCATACCCACCAGAGATGCTCAGAGGGCTCAAGGGCCCAGAGACCCTACAGAGACTGAGACAGAACTGTGTTTCAGTACCTCCTGAGGAGGTACAGGTCAAAAGTGGACTGCTGCAGGGGCAGGGGCTCTGGATGCAGTAGACCTGGGTATGGCATAAATACTCTTGGAGGAGATTGCCATTAGCCCCACCACAGAACTGCCAGAACTTATACAGGACTGGGAAAACAGACTCTGGGAGGGCACAAACAGAATCTTGTGTGCACCAGGACCCAGGAGAAAGGAGCAGTGACCCCACAAGAGACTGACCAGATTTGTCCATGAGGGTCCAGGAGTCTTTGGCAGAGGCATGCATCAGTGTGGCCTGCTGCAGGGTTGGGGACACTGAGTGTAGCAGTGCATGCATGGGACCTTTTGAAGGAGGTCGCCATTATCTTCATTAGCTCCACCATAGTTTGGCCCCAGGTCAAATAACATGGAGGGAACACAGCCCCACCCATCAACAAAAATTGGATTAAAGATTTATTGAGCATGGCCCTGCCCATTAGAATAAGACCCAGTTTCCCCCTCAGTGAGTCTCTCCCATCAGGAAGCTTCCATAAGTCTCTTATCCTTCTCCATCAGAGGCCAGACAGACTGAAAATCACAAGCACAGAAAACTAACCTATCTGATCACATGGACCACAGCCTTGTCTAACTCAATGAAACTATGAGCCATGCTGTGTAGGGCCACCCAAGATGGATGGGTCATGGTGGAGAGTTCTGACAAAATGTGGTCCACTGGAGAAGGGAATAGCAAACCACTTCAATATACTTGCCTTGAAAAGAAGAGAAGCGAAAGGCAAAGGAGAAAAGTAAAGATACACCCATCTGAATGCAGAGTTCCAAAGAATAGCAAGGAGAGATAAGACATCCTTCCTCAGTGATAAGTGCAAAGAAATAGAGGAAAATAATAGAAGGGGAAAGACTAGAGATCTCTTCAAGAAAATTAGAGATATCAAGGGAATATTTCATGCAAAGATGGGCACAATAAAGGACAGAAATGGTGTGGACCTAACAGAAACAGATATGCAGATGACACCGCCCTTATGGCAGAAAGTGAAGAAGAACTAAAAAGCCTCTTGATGAAAGTGAAAGAGGAGAGTGAAAAAGTTGGCTTAAAGTTCAACATTCAGAAAACTAAGATCATGGCATCTGGTCCCATCACTTCAGGGGAAATAGATGGGGAGACAGTGGAAACAGTGTCAGACTTTATTTTTGGGAGCTCGAAAATCACTGCAGATGGTGACTGGAGCCATGAAATTAAAAGACGCTTACTCCTTGGAAGGAAAGCTATGACCAACTTAGATAGATATTAAACAGCAGAGACATTACTTTGCCAACAAATGTCCATCTGGTTAAGGCTATGGTTTTTCCAGTGGTCATGTATGGATGTGAGAGTTGGACTGTGAAGAAAGCTGAACACCGAAGAATTGATGCTTTTGAACTGCGGTGTTGGAGAAGACTCTTGAGAGTTCCTTGGACTGCAAGGAGATCCAACCAGTCCATCTTAAAGGAAATCAGTCCTGAATATTCATTGGAAGGACTGATGATGAAGCTGAAAGTCCAATACTTTGGCCATCTGATGTGAAGAACTGATTCATTTGAAAAGACTGGGAAAGATTGAAGGCAGGAAGAGAAGGGGACAACAGATGATGAGATGGTTGGATGGCATCACCAACTCAATGGACAAGAGTTTGAGTAAACTCCGGGAGTTGGTGATGGACGGGGAAGCCTGGCCTGCTGCAATACATGGGGTCACAAAGAGTCTAACACGACTGAGTGACTGAACTGAACTGAACTGAAAATGAGATAGTATTAGATTAAAAGTAAGATAATTGAAGAAATGAACACTCCCCTACTTCATTGTTTTATATTATTCTTACTTTTTATTTGTACATTTTACTTGTTACTCTTTTTTTTTCCCCATTTATTTTTATTAGTTGGAGGCTAATTACTTTACTATATTGTAGTAGTTTTTGCCATACGTTGACATGAATCAGCCACGGATTTACATGTATTCCCCATCCCGATCTCCCCTCCCACCTCCCTCTCCACCCGCTCCCTCTGGGTCTTCCCAGTGCACCAGCCCCGAGCACTTGTCTCATGCATCCACCCTGGGCTGGTGATCTGTTTCACCCTTGATAATATACATGTTTCCATGCTGTTGTTTATTATTTAGTATCTATCTCCCTATCAACCAGAATGTAAGTTCCATGATGTCAGGAACTTTGCTTGTTTACTTTGGTTGGCCTAGAGGCAACAAGGCAATAATCTTCCCTGGTGACTCAGTCGATAAAGTGTTCGCCCAGAATGTGGGAGACCTGGGTTCGATCCCTGGGTCAGGAAGATCCGGTGGAGAAGGAAATGGCAACCCACTCCCATATTCTCGCCTGGAGAATTCCATGGGTGGGCCTGGTGGGCTACAGTCCACTGGGTCACAAAGTGTCAGACACGGCTAAGTGACTAACTTAGAGGCAACAAGAGGCAGGAGAGCTTAGTGGTTAAGAGCAACGGCTCCAGAACCAGGTTTCTGAGGTTTCAATATGGACTGCTGTGTGAACCTGGGACAATAACTCAACTTCTCAATTCCTCAGTTTTCCTATATTTAAAATGACAGTAACAAAACTTTCCAAGGGAATTCTACTGCCTTGTTGGTGGGAATGTAAATTGATACAGCTACTATGGATAACAGTGTGGAGATTCCTTAAAAAACTAGGAATAAACTACCTTGCTTGCATGTATGCCAAGTTGCTTCAGTCATGTCCCACTCTTTGTGATCCTATGGACTGCATCCCACCAGGTTCCTCTGTCCATGGGATTCTCCAGGCAAGAATACTGGAGTAGGTTGCCGTGCCCTCCTCCAGGGGATCTCCCTGACCCAGGGATTGGACCTATGTCTCTTATGTCTCCTGCATTGGCAGGCAGGTTCTTTACCACTAGTGCCAGCTGGGAAGCCCCTAAAACTACTATATGACCCAGCAATCCCACTACTGGGCATACTCTGAGAAAACCACAAATCTAAAAGACATATATACACTAATGTTCATTGCAGCACTATTTACAATAGCAAGGATGTGGAAGCAAGCTAGATATTCACTGACAAGTGAATGGATAAAGAATATATAGCACATTTATACAATAGAATATTACTCAGCTGTAAAAAGGAATGAATTTGAGTCAGTTGTAGTGAGATGGATGAACCTAGAACCTGTTATACAGAGTGAAGTATAACTTCACTTATTTTTCTGACTGATGAGAAAAGAGAAAAATAAATATCATATATTAACTCATGTATATGGAATCTAGAAAAATATACTGATGAACCTATTTACATGGAAGGTATGGAGATGCAAATATAAAGAATGAACTTGTGCACACAGTGGGGGAAGGAGAGGGTAGGACGAACTGATAAAGCAGCATTAACCTATATACACAGTCATGTGTATAATAGAAAACTAGTAGGAAGCTGCTGTGTAACACAGGGAACCCAGCTTGGTGCTCTGTGACAACCTAAAGGGGTGAGACAGGAGAGGGGAGGGAGACTCAAGAGGAAAGGGATGTATATGTGTGTATATATATATATACACACACACATATATATATATATATATATATATATATATATATATATATATAATTATGACTGACTCATGTTGTTGTGAAGCAGAAATCAACACAGCATCATAGAGAAATTTTCCTCCAATTAAAAAAAAAAAATAATAGAGAGGACTTCCAGTTCAAGATGACAGAGTAGAAGGACATACGCTCATCTCCTCCTGTGAGAACACCAAAATTGCAACTATTGAACAACCATTAACAGGAGGATGCTGGAACCCACCAAAAAAATAAAAAGAGAGAGAGAGAGACCCCCATGTCCAAAAACAAAGAAACTGCAGTGAGACAGTAAGAGGGGCATAACCACGGTAAAATCAAATCCCATACCTGCTGGGTGGGTGACCCACAAACTTGACAGCAATAACACCAAAGAAATTCTCATACTGTTGTGACGGTTCTGAACCCACATCAGGCTTCCCAGCCTGGGGATCCAACAAAGGGTGGGAATCCCCAGGGAATCTGACCTTGAAAGCCGGCTGGATCTGATTATAGGATTTCCACAGGACTAGGGGAAACAGAGACTCCAGTCTTGGAGGCACAAACAAAACCTTTGTGCACCAAGACCCAGAGGAAGGAGCAGTGACCTCACAGGATACTGAACATTACCGCCTGCTGGTGTTGGGGGGCCTCCTGTGGAGGCATTGGTTGGCAGGGGCTCACCACAGGGACAGGGCACTGGCAACAGCAGGCCAGGAAGGTCCCCCTTGGCATAAATCCTCTTGCGGTTCACCATTAACCCTACCAGAGAGCCTGTAAACTCCAGGGATGGGTCTCCTCATACCATACAATGAACCCAAACCAGGAGGAAATTCAACCCCACACACCAGCAGAAAATTGGATTAAAGTTTTACTGAGCAAGGTCCTGCCCACCAGTCCCGCCCACCAGGAAATTTACACAAGCCTCTTAGCCTTCTCCATCAGAGGGCAGACAGAGAAAGCAAGAAGAAGCACAATGGCAAAGTGCTAAAACAAAAACCATATTACAGAAAGTTAATCAGGTTGAAAAAGCAGAAAGTTGTGTCCCAGATGAAGAGACAAGATAAAACCCGAGAAAAACAATGAAATGATGTGGAGATAGGCAAACTTCCAGAAAAAGAATTCAGAATAATGATAGTGAAAATAATCCAGGATCTTGGAGAAACAATGAAGAAAATGCAAGAAATGTTTAGCAACGACCTAGAAGAACTAAGGAACAAACAAACAGAGGTGAACAATACACTAGAAGGAATCAATAGCAGAATAATTGAGGCAGAAGAACAGATAAATGACCTGGAGGACAGAATGGTGGAAATCACTGCCACAGAACAGGATATAGAAAAAAGAATGAAAAGAAATGAAGTCACCCTGAGAGATCTCTGGGACAGTATTAAAAGCACTAACATTTGCATTATAGGGGTCCCAGAAGGAAAAGAGAGAGGAAAAAGGACCTTAGAAAATATTTGAAGAGATAACTGAAAACTTCCCTAACATGGGAAAGGAAATAGCCAACCAAGTCCAGGAAGCACAGAAAGTCCCAGGCAGGATAAATTCAAGGAGGAACACACCAAGACACATAGTAATCAAACTGACAAAAATTAAAGACAAAGATAAAATATTAAAAACAACAAGAGAAGAATAAATAACTTACCAGGAAACTCCCATCAGGCTATCAGAATCATTTCTCAACAGAAACTCTACAAGCCAGAAGGGACTTAAATACACCATGTATTTAAAGTGATGAAAGGGAAGAACATACAATCAAGAATACTCTGCCCAGCAAGACTCTCATTCAGATTTGATGGAGAAATCAAAAGCTCTCTAGACAAGGAAAACTTAAGAGAATTCAGCACCACCAAACCAGCTTTACAACAAATGCTAAAGGAACTTCTCTAAGCAGGAAACACAAGAGAATGAAAAGACCTACAGAAAATAAACCAAAAACAATTAAGAAAATGGTAATAGAACCACACATACCAATAATTACCTTAAATGTAAATGGATTAAATTCACCAAAGGAAAGACACAGACTGGCTGGGTGGATGAAAACATGTGCATGTATGCTCTGCCACTTAACACTGCTTGACCCCTCAAACTGTATGTAACTATTTTATATTGTTACATTAATAATGTTACAATTATGGCTTGCATTTGTAATTATCTTTTGTTTTTTGTCTGGCTATTTTCTGTAAAAATCAATAAACATCTTTTACTATTGTGATTATGTAACTATTATTCCCTTAATACCATTGTATCACGATTGGTCAACAGAAGAATAATAGAATTCTATATCACCAAAACTATGATTTAATAGAAAAGACTACAATCACGTTTTAAAATCCAGATGCACATCAGAATTATCTTGAAATATTTTGAAAAATGTAAATGCCCAGGTACTGCTTTCTTTTTCTCCAGAGCTCCAGATAAATTTCTAATGAGCAGTAGTGTTTAAAAACAAGTGAACTATATGATGATCCTTTACTTTTAACTAGTTTGTTTCACTTTTTTTATTTCATATTCAGTGCTACCATTACATTTATTTTATGTTTTCCAATTTCTCCATCTTTTTTTTTTGATGTTATTTCTCAAGCCTTTCTCAAGTATAGTAGAAAAGCTTTTGTATACATATGTATAAATAATATGCATAATGTTTGTATTTTAGAAAACTTATGAATCTTTGACCAACTAAAAAATTTATGAAATTTATTTTGATTCCACTTGTTTGACTTAGATTTCTATTTAAAAAAAATTAAATATGCAACAAGCAGCAAAAGTTTATTGTATAGCCAGGGAACTACAGTCAATATCTTGTAACAACCTTTCAGTTCAGTTCGGTTCAGTTGCTCAGTCATGTCCAAATCCTTGTGATCCCATGAACCGCAGCATGCCAGGCCTCCCTGTCCATCACCAACTCCTGGAGTCCACCCAAACCCATGTCCATTGAGTCGGTGATGCCATCCAACCATCTCATCCTCTGTTGACCCCTTCTCCTCCTGCCCTCAATCTCTCCCAGCATCAGGGTCTTTCCCAGTGAGTCAACTCTTTGTATCAGATGGCCAAAGTTTTGGAATTTCAGCTTCAACATCAGTCCTTCCAATGAACACACAGGACTGATCTCCTTTAGGATGGACTGGCTGGATCTCCTTGCAGTCCAAGGGACTCTCAAGATTCTTCTCCAACACCACAGTTCAAAAGCATCAATTCTTTGGCACTCAGTTTTCTTTATAGTCCAACTCTCACATCCATACATGACCACTGGAAAAACCATAGCCTTGACTAGACAGACCTTTGTTGGCAAAGTAATGTCTCTGCTGTTTCATATGCTGTCTAGGTTGGTAATAGCTTTTCTTCCAAGAAGTAAGCATCTTTTAATTTCATGGCTGCAATCACCATCTGCAGTGATTTTGGAGCCCAGAAAAATAAAGTCAGTCACTGTTTCCACTGTTTCCCCAACTATTTGCCATGAAGTGATGGGACCAGATGCCATGATCTTAGTTTTCTGAATGTTGAACTTTAAGCCAACTTTTTCACTCTCCTCTTCCACTTTCATCAAGAGGCTCTTTAGTTCTTCTTCACTTTCTGCCATAAGGGTGGTGTCATCTGCATATCTGAGGCTATTGATATTTCTCCCGGCAATCCTGATTCCAGCTTGTGCTTCTTCCAGCCCAGTGTTTCTCATGATGTACTCTGCATATAAGTTAAATAAGCAGGGTGACAATATACAGCCTTGATGTACTCCTTTTCCTATTTGGAACCAGCCTGTTGTTCCATGTCCAGTTCTAACTGTTGCTTCCTGACCTACATACAGGTTTCTCAAGAGGCAGGTCAGGTGGTCTGGTATTCCCATCTCTTTTAGAATTTCCCACAGTTTATTGTGATCCACACAGTCAAAGGCTTTGGCCTAGTCCATAAAGCAGAAATAGATGTTGATGATCCAGCTGATGTTGGCAATTTGATCTCTGGTTTCTTTGCGTTTTCTAAAACCAGCTTGAACATCTGGAAGTTCATCGTTCATGTATTGCTGAAGCCTGGCTTGGAGAATTTTGAGCATTCCTTTACTAGTGTGTGAGATGAGTGCAATTGTACAGGAGTTCAAGCATTCTTTGGCATTGACTTTCTTTGGGATTGGAATGAAAACTGATCTTTTCCAGTTCTGTGGCCACTGCTGAGTTTTCCAAATTTGCTGGCATATTAAGTGCAGCACTTTCACAGCATCATCTTTCAGGTTTTGAAATAAGCTCAACTGGAATTCCATCACCTCCACTAGCTTTGTTCATAGTGATGCTTCCTAAGGCTCACTTGACTTCACATTCCCGGATGTCTGGCTCTAGGTGAGTGATCACACCATCGTGATTATCTGGGTCGTGAAGATATTTTTTTGTATAGTTCTTCAATGTATTCTTGCCACCTCTTCTTAATATCTTCTGCTTCTGTTATATCCATACCATTTCTGTCCTTTATTGTGCCCATCTTTGCATGAAATGTTCCCTTGATATCTCTAATTTTCTTGAAGAGATCTCTAGTCTTTCCCATTCTATTGTTTTCCTTTATTTCTTTGCATTTATTGCTGAGGAAGGCTTCCTTATCTCTCCTGGCTTTTCTTTGGAACTCTGCATTCAAATGGGTATATCTTTCCTTTTCTCCTTTGCTTTTCGCTTCCCTTCTTTTCACAGCTGTTTGTAAGGCCTCCTCAGACAACCATTTTGCTTTTTCGCATTTCTTTTTCTTGGGCGTGGTCTTGATCCCCGTCTCCTGTACAATGTCATGAACCTCCGTCCATAGTTCATCAGGCACTCTGTCTACCAGGACTAGTCCCTTAAATCTATTTCTCACTTCCACTGTTTAGTCATAAGGGATTTGGTTTAGGTCATACCTGAATGGTCTAGTGGTTTTCTCCACTTTCTTCAATTTCAGTCTGAATTTGGCAATAAAGAGTTCATGATCTGAGCCACAGTCAGCTCCCAGTCTTGTTTTTGCTGACTGTATAGAGCTTCTCCATCTTTGGCTGCAAAGAATATAATCAATCTGATTTCAGTGTTGACCATCTGGTGATTTCCATGTGTAGAGTCTTCTCTTGTGTTCTTGGAAGAGGGTGTTTGCTATGACCATTGCATTCTCTTGGCAAAACTCTATTAGCCTTTGTCCTGCTTCATTCTGTACTCCAAGGTCATAATAGAAAATAATTTCAAAAATAATATGTGTGTATATGTATAACTGAATCACACTGCTGTGCACTTGAAGCATTGTAAGTTAACTATACTTCAATAAAATATATATATATTGAGAAAAAAATAATAGAACCTCCCTCCTTGAATTATTATACTTAGAAGAATGCAAGGCACACAGTAGGTATTCAATAAAAACTACTACTACTAATAATGGAGCCTGGTATACTGCAGGCAATGACTCAGTATTGGCTGAATAAATAATAAATATTTACAAAATTCTTGGAATTACGCCTAGCACATAGCAAGCCTTCAATGAATGACAACTTTACTGAGAGGCACACTGGTATACATTTAATGACTGATTCTCAGAAGGCGGGAGATGCATGTGTCATGTGTTGTGGTATCTCCATCGTGGCTGATTTCAGCCACCAACCTGACACCAGTGAAGACAGATTTGGGAAGAGGTACCCAGGAACATTCTAGTAAAGAGAATTAGAAGGCTTTGTCTGAATACAGGCATAGGCTGCCATACAGATATGATAAATACATACAATCTTGAGAATATAGGTAACAGGAAAATAATTAGGAAGTGATGAGTTTTAATTATTTGCTGAAGCCTAAGTTGAAGATACCTTCGTTTTAAGGTAACATAATTATAAATATGCATAATGTAGTTTTACTAATTGCTGGATTTAATTTTCAACAATAGGCTCTCAAGTCTCCTGGATATTTACAAATTTGCTCTTTTGAGCCAGTACAAGCTAACTCCAGTACATATCAGGCCTATATACCTGTAATTCTTCCTTCCACTATTAGGTACTCTTTCCTGGTCCCAAAGAAAGAAAGAATGGCATAAAAGCTTCTCCAGCAATTACAGCGGATTTCTCTGCCAGGCAAAGCACAGAATCATTCCCAAGAAGGAAATAAATTGATCTTGGCTGAACTTGGTGAAACAGGTCAAGTACTAGGCCATTTCCTCCTAAGGGACAGCCCAGATTTGCTGATTATGTTAGAATTTCATTGTCTCAAGTACTGCTGGAAATAAATGAGTTGATAGCCTACACTTGGATATCTCCGGATTATATGCGTTCATTTAAGAGACTAGACTTTAGGAATTTGTGTAGAGGAATGAATACAGAGGGCAGTTGTGAGACTCACAGCTGTGTCAATAATCATTTCAGCTTTCTTACCTTCCGCTCTACATTCAAGAAACGAAAACATGAGATCCAGGGAAAACTCAATTTAGCCTGGTAATCTCCCTTTGCTCCTGTGATTATAATTCCCCAGAATAATTTCTTCAATTACCCTGGGCCATTTCTTGGAGCAGGAACATTATGGTTCTGCACATGTCCTGTCAGTAGCATGACTGACTGTCCTAATTATCTAGGACACTCCCAGTATTAGCACGAGGATCCAAAGCCTCAGGAAACCCCTCAGTCCTGGGAAAGCCAGGACAGTTATTCACTAACCCTTGGCCCCCAGGCCAGGATTCCTGTGACCTTCAGTCTATCAGAAAAGCCTCAGACAGTGATTCTAGAGGGCTCTTCAGACAAAGGCTGTGAAGTAGGAACATGCATAGATCCAAGAGGCCAAGAATTAGGAGTCAGAGTGTCTTAGTCAATTTGGGCTGCTATAACAGAATTTCACAGACTGAGGGCCTGTACAATAAATAAACATTTATTTCTCATGGTTTTGGAGGCTAGAAGTGCAAGATCAAGACAAGGAGACTGGGAAATGTAGAGCAGCTGGGCAGTCATATGCCTCACTTGGCAGGAAGGCAGCCCTCTCTAACACACATGTATTTGGGAAGAATTGTGATCCCTAGTCCTGCAGATGTGAAGTTCAGATACATAATAGATAAACCAGAATAATTTAATATGTTTTCCAAATCAGTGATTTCTAGTCAGCAAATCACAACTTCTAAGTAGGCAAGTGACTCTGCCCCTCCCTCCCCAAAGTCTACAGAATTCTCCCAGGGCTCCTTCACAATGTGCCTTTACTGCATCCTGTCCAACCCACAGATTCAGCCTCTGAATCCATATACAACTCATGTCATCACTACATATGCTTGGCATCACAGTCCCCATCAGGAAGTAGAAGACTTTGGGAAAAACAAAAGTACCATCTCACTAGAGAGACCTAGGGATTCTGTACTAGACTCAGAGGCCAGAGCTGCTACCAGTAGTAGAAGCTGACCCCTCACACTGTGTGTTCCAGGAGGTGCTGAGTGTTTTTCTGTTCCCCGAGGTTCCTCTTAGTCCTCTTCTTACAGTTGTAGACAACAGAAGTAGCATGTGAGTAGTTCAGTTGTTCCTGTTACAAAACATTATTGAAGAGACTCCTTGTCTTCCAACCATTGCTGTTCACACAGAACAAATGAAGTGTTGGTCCAGGGCCACCTTTCAGGGGGTCATCACATGTTCTGGTTTCCAGGCCGAGGAGGAGACTGTGCCAAGATGGGCATTATGTTTGTTACTAACTTAGTTGAACAAGTCTATGTCAGGCCCTGTCCTAAGTGCTGGGAAGAGAGTGATGAACAAGACTTATGTATTTTTTTCTCTGTCTTGTATTGCCCATCTCTAACCCACATAGTGGAAGAGTGCTTTTCCTGAAACATAACCAAGTTTCATCACTCCCCTGCTCAGCCAGATCATCTCCTCAGCATCATCTTTGGGTCATTAAAAAAAGACAAGCCAAGTGGGGAATGATTTGGGGTGTGCAATTTAGAAATGTTGGCTTGCCATGGTCCCAGCTCCAGAAGAGTTTCCCTAAATGCAGCAATAGCTTGCTGCCATATGCTGAAGTCATACAAAGAGAGCTGCCAGTGTGCAAAACCAGGTCCTCAGCCTAGAAAGGCAAAGGGCTCCTCAGGGGCCATTCAAAACACGCTTTGTCTCCAACAGTGCTTCATCATAAAGTGGGTCTTCTCAACCCATTCTTTACACTCCTCCCTACCAGCAATGTTTTTCCCTGTCAGTTCCCCAGCTGCATCTTTCTAAAGGTGATTATGTACTCTCCATGACAACGCACAGACCTGAAAGCAGTTTGGATTGCTGGGGACGTTTGAAAGACAGCCAAGAATCTTATGCATTCTGCCTGGAACTTGCCGCCTCGTCACCAAATGCAATTCCTTCATTTCTCCTGGGATCAGGCTTAAAAGACCACTGCCTTCAGGAAGCTCTCCCAAATTTACCTCCCCACTCTCCTAGCTCTAATCATTTATATTACTCTGTCACCTTCTAGCAATATTGTGGGTTATGTGTTTGGTTTTCATTGTGTCATTCTCCACTTGTTGCTATGTTACTGCAACTACAGAGTCTTTGACTTTTATCCAAACCCTGTAAAGTCAAATGCATTGTAGAATTCAAAACTTTTCAAATTGTAGAAAAATAATAGAGGTTCTGGGGTAGCACCTATAATCAAACACATTTTTCAGTGAAACTTGTGAAAATTCACACC
This sequence comes from Cervus elaphus, assembly GCF_910594005.1. Classification (NCBI taxonomy): domain Eukaryota; kingdom Metazoa; phylum Chordata; class Mammalia; order Artiodactyla; family Cervidae; genus Cervus; species Cervus elaphus. Next base: position 582,021 of record NC_057837.1, on the reverse strand, counting down.
AAGTGGGATACATACAGATTATAATCATCTTTTTATTAGCTCAGGTTTACTTTGCCACAAATGAGTTCAGTGTTTTAGAAGCATGGAAGTGAATGATTAACGACAGCTGCCACTACTGAAACCTCCTCTATGCCGGGCCCTCTGCCTGTGCAGATCATCTCAGGTACCCACAGCGGGGCCATGGGAAGGAGGCACTGTTTTCCACATATGATAGATGACATTCAGAGAGGTTGAGTAATTTGCCTAAGGTCAAATGTCTAGCAAATAGAGGAGCCAACATTTAAACCCAAGGCTGTCTGGCCGTGAGCGTGATGCTCAGTGGCCAGGTCCATACTGAGTATGCTTCCTCCCCCTTGACCGTGCTCCATAGGCTAGACAGAACACATAAATGCTTGCCAATAATGCAAACAGAAGAGCACATGATTTTTTATTTGTGGTTCACAAGTTATACTATCCTTCTTTCAAAAAGACCATACAGGATGGAAAATGTCAGTTAGTTGTATAAGGCAAGCACTACACAGCTTGGGAGTCCAGATGCGACCGCAGTAGACGAAGGCACAACAGCGCAGCAGCTGGTGGGGCACATCAGCGGCACATGGGCCCCACCGACTGCCACGTTGTTCTCATCTGTTTACAGAGAATCAGTGGGCGGCATTCAGAATTCAGGGGATTTCAATTCAGAGTCCACATAGTTTCTCTAAATGTTAAAAATATGAAAATTGGATATTTCCACCATACAGTGTTTGTTTGTTTGTGTTTTCCTTCATTGCAATAATCAGCTGATGCTGAGTAGCAGTTTTAGGTGGGGTGAGTGTTTTTCAATCAGTCCCCCACTCTGCACATCTGGATTGTGAGGGAATCCTAGTTTGAGACCACTGCATCTGATAAAGTGAACCAGTATCTGATGGTTTGCCCTGACATCTTCCCTAGCAGGCTGGCAGTCTTGTTTATTGATGTGAGTGATGGGCTGTGACTTATATCTTCTATTACAAGTCAAGGACTTTCAGTAAGGATGACACTGGAAGACCATATTTTTAGTCATCAACATGTAGGAAGAACAGACTGAGAGAGAAAAAGAAAGAGAGGTAGAAAAGGGAAAGGGGAGGGTGGAGAAGAAGAACATTTATTTGTGCCAGATATAGAAAATAAATTCAAGGTGATGAAGGAAACTTAAAGCATGCCTACTGGGGCAGGGCCAGAAGGAGGCAGAGGTGACCCAGTGTCAGCTCCTAAAAGGTAAAGTTCCTCATGTGAAGCAGAGCAACCAGAACCGAGGTCACTTCTTGAACCCAGGTTTAACTACCCTTGAAAGAAAACTGAGAAAAGCTACCACAAATTGTTTCTGGGGGTTACGGCATATGCAAGGTTCTGTGATCAGAGGCCATAAATGAAACAGTAGCATAGCAAGACAAGGCCACAGCCATCTTTCATGAATAACCACCAAAAGGGCACAAATATAATTTCTATTTTCCTAACTAGCAGAAAAACATTTACTTCTGCTTTATCGGCTACTCCAAAGCCTTTGACTGTGTGGATCACAACAAACAGTGGAAAATTCATGAAGAGATAGGACTACCAGTCCACCTGACTTGCCTCTTGAGATATCTGTATGCAGGTCAAGAAGCAACAGTTAGAACCAGACATGGAACAACAGACTATTTCCAAACAGGAAAAGGAGTATGTCAAGGCTGTATATTGCCACCCTGCTTATTTAACTTATATGTGGAGTACATCATGAGAAATGCTGAGCTGGATGAAGCACAAGCTGGAATCAAGATTGCCAGGAGAAATATCAATAACCTCAGGTATGCAGATGATACCACCTTTATGGCAGAAAGCAAAGAATTAAAGAGCCTCTTGATGAAAGTGAAAGAGGAGAGTGAAAAAGTTGGCTTAAAACTCAACATTCAGAAAACTAAGATCATGGTCCCATCACTTCAAAACAAATAGATGGGGAAACTGGAAACAGTCAGAGACTTTATTTTGGGGGGCTCCAAAAATCACTGCAGATAGTGACTGCAGCCATGAAATTAAAAGACACTTGCTCCTTGGAAGAAAAGTTATGACCAACCTAGAAAGCGTATAAAAAGCAGAGACATTACTTTGCCAACAAAGGTCTGTTTAGTCAAAGCTATGGTTTTCCCAGTAGTCAAGAATGGATGTGAGAGTTGGACTATAAAGAAAGCTGAGCGCCAAAGAATTGATGCTTTTGAACTGTGGTGTTGGAGAAGACTCTTGAGAGTCCCTTGGACTGCAAGGAGATCCAACCATTCCATCCTAAAGGAAATCATTCCTGAATATTCATTGGAAGGACTGATGTTGAAGCTGAAACTCCAATACTTTGGCCACCTTATGCGAAGAACTGATTCATTTGAAAAGACCCTGATGCTGGGAAAGATTGAAGGTGGAAGGAGAAGGGGACAACAGAGGATGAGATGGTTGGATGGCACCACTGACTCAATGGACATGAGTTTGAGCAAGCTTCAGGAGTTGGTGATGGACAGGGAAACCTGATGTGCTGCAGTTCACGGGATCACAAAGAGTTGAACACAACTATGCAACTGAACTGATCTGAACAGAAAGGAAAAAGATAAATAGTAGAAAAATTAAACTAAAAAGAGGAGACATCAAGGAAGAATATACAGGAAAAAATTTTAAAGGTGTTTCCTGGGTTTTCCCATTTTCTAAAATGATCACCCAACACCCAAGTTTGCCAGTTTTCTGACCTTTCTCAAGGTCAGTAAAAACACCTATATATAGGACACAGCAGAGTTCATGTTGGAATCTGTATGTGAGGAGAGGCAAGTCTTCCTTTTCCCACCAGTGGGAAGCCAAATATTTGCTCATTATAGTCTAAAGCCCACAGCACAGGAAGTATCTACCTTCAGACCATCAATTTCTAGCACTGAGTCCCTTACAGGGGACATCTTGGATATTTATAGAATTCTCAGGGAGACTCTCAGGAATAAACAGAGGAGTAGCAGTAAAATCCAGTCAATTATGCCAAAGATTGTAAATGGCACCATGGTCAAAAGAACCTTGAGCAGATCTTCCCAACTATTGTCTTGTAAACAATGAGAGTGACAATAGCCCTTCCTCTGACACCAACTCCACTTCCTATCGGACACAAATATAACAGTGGTGATTGGATTCTGAATAAATACACCCTCCTGTCAATATTCTAACTGAATGGAGGCAATGATCTGTTAGTCCTCTGAAAATTTCCAAATTTTCCAGATCTGCTCAGTTTCCTGGACCTAGGAAAGAAAGCTCATTGGGCTGTGTGCCCTGGCCTCCTGTGAGCTGAGGTACTGCCAGATCTCACCCTGGCAGCCAGAAATATAATGTAGATAAGGTAAATTGCATTGCTGTTTTGGTTTGGACCTGAGAGGCAAACATTCAACTGGAAATCAAATAAATGGATTCTAGACCTGAGTAAGCTTTTTAAGTAAGATTCACTCTAGCTCAGTTCAGTTCAGTAGCTCAGTTGTGTCTGACTCTTTCTGACACTGTGGACTGCAGCATGCCAGGCTTCCCTGTCCATCACCAACTCCCAGAGCTTGCTCAAACTCATGTCCATTGAGCCGGTGATGCTGTCCAATAATCTCATCCTCTGTTGTCCCCTTCTCCTCCTCCCTTCAATCCTTCCCAGCATCAGAGCCTTTACTGATGAGTCAGTTCTTCACAATAGGTGGCCAAAGTACTGGAGCTTCAGCTTCAGTATCAGTCCTTCCAATGAATATTCAGGACTGATCTCCTTTAGGATGGACTGGTTGGATCTCCTTGCTGTCCAAGGAACTCTCCAGAGTCTTCTTCAACACCACAGTTCAAAAGTATCAATTCTTTGGTACTCAGCTTTCTTTATAGTCCAACTCTCACATCCATACATGCTGCTGCTGCTGCTGCTAAGTTGCTTCAGTCATGTCCAATGCTATGCGACCCCAGAGATGGCAGCCCACCAGGCTCCCCTGGCCCTGGGATTCTGCAGGCAAGAATACTGGAGTGGGGTGCCATTGCCTTCTTTGCATCCATACATGACTACTGGAAAACTGTACTTTGACTATATGGACCTTTGTTGGCAAAGTAATGTCTCTGCTTTTAAATATGCTGTCTAGGTTGGTCATAACTTTTCTTCCAAGGAGCAAGCATCTTTTAATTTCATGACTGCAGTCACCATCTGCAGTGAGTTTGGAGCCCAGGAAAATAGTCTGTCACTTTCCAGTGTTTCCCCATCTATTCGCCATCAAGTGATGGGACCAGATGCCATGATCTTAGTTTTCTGAATGTTGAAAAAGCCAGCTTTTTCACTCTCCTCTTTTACTTTCATCAAGAGGCTCTTTAGTTCTTCTTTGCTTTCTGCCACAAGAGTGGTGTCAACTGCATATCTGGGGTCTGAAGATCAGAAAGATGCACCAGCAACATTCTGCCTGAACTTCCTTGGCTGAAGAAGAGAAGCCCCACTCCCACCCCACCCAACAAGAGGACACATCCATACTAGATATTGTTTTACATTTAAAAAAATACAGCCACAGGCTTAGGGAATAGGGGAGAGTCTTATACAATTTTGATTTGAAAGAAGACAAACTCAGCTGATAAAGAATCCACCTACAATGCAGGAGACCCTGGCTCAATTCCGGCATCAGAAAGATGTGCTGGAGAAGAGATAGACTACCCACTCCAGTATTCTTGGGCTTCGCTGGTGGCTCAGATGGTAAAGAATCTGCCTGCAATGTGGGATACCTGGGTTAGATCCCTGGGTTGGGAAGATTCCCTGGAAAAGAGAAAGGTTATCCACTCCAGTATTCTGGCCTGGAGAATCCATGGACTGTATAGTCCATGGGGTCACAAAGAGTTGGACACAACTGAGTGACTTTCACTCAAACATAATTTAAATGTATAGAACCAATGGTTCTAAAATAAAAGCTGCCAAGGTTTATTGAGAACTTCCCAGGTGCTTGACAGAGTTTCAAGTACTTAACAACTATACAATATTACCAAGTCTTTATTTGCAAAATAATAATAATAACAATCCCCCAAAACTATGAAATAGGTAGTATTACTATTCCTAATTTACAAATGAGACAACTGAATGACAGCTTATATGTGCTAGTGCCAAGATTTAAATCTCGAATTTCTGACTCCAGTCTCTTCAACAAATTGTTTTCAGAAAACTGGTCAACTATGTGTAAAAAAAATGAAACTAGAATACTCTCTAACACCACTTGCAAAAATGAACTCAAAATGGATTAAAGACCTAAATGTAAGACCAGAAACTATAAAACTCTCAGAGGAAAACATAAGCAGAACACTCTCTGACATAAATCATAGCAAGATCCTCTATGACCCACCTCCCAGAGTAATGGAAATAAAAACAAAAATAAACAAATGAGACCTAATTAAACTTAAAAGCTTTTGCACAACAAAGGAAACTATAAGCAAGGTGAAAAGACAGCCTTCAGAATGGGAGAAAATAATAGCAAGTGAAACAACTGACAAAGAATTAATCTCCAAAATATACAAGCAGCTCAATACCAGAAAAGTAAACAACCCAATCAAAAAGTGGGCAAAGGAACTAAACAGACATTTCCCCAAGGAAGATATACAGATGGCTAATAAACACATGAAAAGATGCTCAACATCATTCATTATTAAATTAATGCAAATTAAAACATGAGGTATCATCTCACACTGGTCAATGGCCATCATCAGAAAGTCTACAAACAATAAATTCTGGAGAGGATGTGGAGGAAAGGGAACCCTCTTGCACTGTTGGTGGGGATGCAAACTGGTACAGTCACAAGGGAGAACATCGCGGAGATCCCTTCAAAAACTGGAAATTGAACTGCCATGAGCGTGTGTGCTTAGTCACTCAGTTGTGTCCAACTCTTTGTGACCCCCATGGACTGCAGCTTGCCAGCTTTCCTTGTCCAAGGAATTCTCCAGGCAAGAATACTGGAGTGGGTGGCCATCCCCTCTTCCAGAGGATCTTCCCAATTCAAAGATTGAACCCAGGTCTCCCACATTGCAGGAGGATTCTTTACCATCTGAGCCACCAGGGAAGCCCAAGTGGGTAGCCTATCCCTTCTCCAGGAGATCTTCCCAACCCAGGAATCGAACCAGGGTCTCCTGCATTGCAGGCAGATTCTTTACCGACTGAGCTACCAGGGAAGCCCTAGAACTGCCATATGACCTAGCAATCCCACTGCTGGGCATACACCTCAGAGAAAACAGAGTTGAAAGAGATACATGTACCCCGGTGTTCACTGCAGCACTATTTGCAATAGCTCGGACATGGAAGCAATCTAGATGTCCATCCGCAGATGAATGAATAAGGAAATTATGGTACATATACATGATGGAATATTACTCAGCTATAAAAAGGAACTCGTTTGAGTCAGTTCTAATGAGGTGGATGAACCTGGAACCTATTATAGAGAGTGAAGTAAGTCAGAGAGAGAAAGACAAATACTGTATATTAACACATATATATGGAATTTAGAAAGATGGTACCAATGATCTTACACTCAGGGCAGCGAAGGAGACAGAGATGTAAAGAACAGATGTTGGACTCATCTAGAGAAGGTGAGGGTGGGATGATTTAAGAGAATACCAGTGAAACATGTACAATACCATATGTAAAACAGATGACCAGTGCAATGCATGAAGCAAGGCACCCAAAGCTGGTGCTCTGGGACAACCCAGAGGGATAGGATGGGGGGGGGAGGTGGGAGGGGGTTCAGGATGGGGGGGGACATATATATACCTGTGACTGATTCATATTGATGTATGGTGAAACCAATCACAATATAGTAAAGCAACTATTCTCCAATTAATATAAATTAATAAAAAATAAAACTCAAGAGTATAGCTACTAATCTATCTAGAAAGTAGCCTTACAAAGTATCATTCCAAAAAAAAAATCAAGATCTACGAATCTCTTGATGTGTAAAATTGGCTATATCTTTTTTCCTTTCCCAGTGTTATCCTTGTCTGTAGCTTATGGAATTTTGCATTGTCAACGAAGAAACATCTCAAAGAAAGAAGGATCTTTCTTCAGACCTAGGAGGGGAATTATGATTGGTTTGGGCCAGGCAGAACAATTTCTTTTTTCTTTGCTGGAAATTAGAGGACATGTGACACAGATCCAGTCATGAGACCCAGCAAAATCCTGTCTAGGGAAAGTTTTGGTCCATGATAAACAGATAAATTGAGAGTCCTCTATATCTCTCCTTTTTTGAATATGTATAAAACCTGATGCTCCTGGAGGAAGGAAAGGCAGTCCACTCCAGTATTCTTACTGGAAGAATCCCCATGGACAGAAGACCCTGGCGGGCCAGTCCATGGGGTTGCAGAGTCAAACACAACTGAGCGACCAAGCACACAAAACCTAGTGCTGAACGTTGAGACAATTATTTTAGGCTCATCAGCCTTTGGACAGAAAAACCAATGTACTGAGGTTGGCAGGATAGAAAATTAAAAAAAAAAAAAAAAACACACCATAGTTTCTAATGACAAATGGAGCCTATGCATCAAATCTGGACTCCTCTATCTCTAGATTTCTTGCTGCAAGGATAGTTATACATCTTTATTGCTTAAGCCACTGTAAGGCATTATGTCACTTTGCCTTTAAATGCATCCTAACTTATACACATATTCTTTGTCCATGTATAGACATATGTTATGTCTATACATTTTTTGCCTTTCTTTATTTCACTTGACTTGTAGCTATGTGGTCAAATAAAACCAGGCAGTCAAGGAAGGAAAGGAAATGTATTTGAGCAGCAGTTTATCAACACCGTTCTGGAAAAAAGTACTCAAGACTGCTGCGCTATCATTTGCCAGTCTCCTACCTCAAACCTTGCTGAGATGCACTCACCCACAGGCTGTGACTCAGCAGTAGACACAGTAAAGTATATCCCTAGTTTCCTCATTAGTAAAATAAGCAATCTGAACCAGGGGACCCTTAGGAAAATTTTAGCACTGACATTTTATACTTCATGCTCTGTCTATTAAGAAGGTTATATTGGCATAACTTTTAGAGTGGCTCTATAAATAATAACCACATCTTTAAATATTTAATAAACTTTATAACAATTTATCTCAGTTATAAGTTCTCCCTCTCTGCAGGCCTGAGGCCCTCATCAGGAAAATGTGGAAAATGAAATGGATGCTCTTATGGCCCTTTCCAGCTCAGACACTCTTGAATCTGGCCAGATTCTTAAATATGTGGTTCTAATTCTCACAGACTTTCTGCAAAGCTTATGCAGTCAGGTCTGATGATGTCTGAATCAGAGATCTTTCTGGAGCACAAATTTATGATAAAAGTTAATTGATTCAGACTGTAGGCTCCTCATTTCTCTGCTTTTCCATGGTGCCCAGCACACCATGTGGCATATGTATGCTCTCAGTAACTGCTGGTAATTCAATAATTGTGCTGTTTTTTGTTTGTTTGTTTTAGCATCTACTATTTGATTGAGATATTAAATAGGGTATCTCAACTCCTCATCATAATCCTTCAAGGGCAGTATTTTTATGTCTATAACCTGAATAAAAAACAAGGCTGCCTACATGCCAGCATGGTGTCACATCCAAAATAAACCCAAACCAAACAACCTGAAAACTTAAGTAGGTCTTTCATGAAGTCCTGGAAGATATGGCTAAAGGGACAGTCACATGGAAAAACATACAGCAGAAACTCCTTTTACCCATTTTTCGTCCTAAAATCCTCCAACAGCCCCACAAAGATCCCCAGCTCCATCATCCCAAGTGCTCTAGCAAAACTCCTTCCTCCTGTCCATTCTAGCTTACCCCTTTCAGATCTACTCTGTCCTTTGGGGATGGTCTCATTCCCTGCATAACCTAAGTTAGCTTGGAAGTTCGGCCCCCGGGGCCTCCAGGTTTCCCCTTGAAGAGCCAGGCACACTCTGCAAGTGCAGACGGCAACGGCCCTCGGTGCCGCCTCCAGCCCAGAGTGCACGCCCCCCACTACACTGCGATGGATGCACACCACTTTTCACACAAGGCTGCTCTCTGTGTGTACATCCTCTAACCAGTGACTGCCCCAGGATCACCTAAGGAGCTCGTCAAAAGCACAGATGTCTGGTCTGCGTGTCAGTTTCTCTGAATCAGAGTATCCTAGGGTGAGAACCAAGAGGCCACATTTTTAAGAAGTCTCCCAGGAGATTCTAACCTGTAGTCAGGTTTCAAAGCACTGCTTTACACCACAAAGGCTTTAGAATTAAGCTACAGAGTCGTGCCCATGGTCAGGACCATTTTCCTAATCCCCTTTCTACTGTCTTGCCTTCCTGATAACACGGTGTCCCAGAAACACAAGCAATCCTCAACTTCTGAACCCTGTGGGTTTCAAAAATACGTTAGTCAGAGGCAGGGTGCAGCTTTCCCCAAAGAATAGGCACTAGAGATCCATGTGGGCTCAGAGTGCTCCAAAGACCTCTAGGTCTTTGCAAGGTGATTTTGTGAGAAAGTATATACAACAGTTCCCACTGGGGCTTCCAGTGGGAGGAAGCCCATTAGAAATTTGGGCTTCCAGTTTCTCCCTGAGGTCAGACAATAAGAGCTTAACCTCCTTTCTGGGGGTCTGGTGGCAGGAGGGGGAGGTTGAGGAAACTGGGACTTCCAACTTCTCCCTGAGGTCAGGCAATAAGAGCCTAGCCTCCTTTCTGGGGGTCTGGTGGCAGGAGGAGAAGACAAAGGAAGTTTTATGTGGTGACAAAGGAAGCCCAGAGGTCTGGTAGCTACTGAGAAAGATGTCAGAAAGGGGACCCTCCAAAGAAACAAGGAGTAGGCCACCAATGAGGTAGGGATGCAAAAAGGAGTATCTTCATGCAGAGGGCCCAGGCAGTGGTTTCTTTTGCAGTGTCAGAACTCTGAACTGAGACAGGGCAAATGTGTTCACTGGGCTTAAGATAGAGGCACCTTGATGGAGAGGAGGAAGGTCTCAACCTCAGATCATTCTGGCAGCAGCACCTGGGCCCCCATGAGGAGCAACCCATCAAGAGGGTGGGAAGGCCAGTCCCAGCATGAGGACAAGTATTTTGTTAAGCAAGTGCTCACTGCGGGCTTCCCTCTCCTGGGTCCTCCTCCAAGTCCTGTTTTCTTTGGAATTGACTTCAACATCTGAAGACTCAATATTACATCCTTCAAAAAAACTTTAGCCACTAAAGGAAAAAATCCCTGACCTCATTATTACATGATCTTACCAAACAGATTCTGAAGACAGTTTTAAAGTGAGGGCCTGTGCATTTTAAAAACTCGATTGCATTGCATAATTAGTAGCAATTACTGTCAACAAACATTTATCAAATATCTACTGATGCACTAGGCCCGAGGAACATGTGGGCAAGAGTGAATCAATCCTTTGGCAGAGCACAGAGTACCAGAAATCAGAACACATGATCTGACAGCAGAACGATCCCCGTGAGTCTGCTGGAACAGGAAATTTGAATGCAGATCTACCTCTAAAAAACCAAAACATTTGCTTACCCAAAATAAGACTTGAAAGGCCAGTGGAATCATTGATTAAAACATTTAATTGGTTCTGCGCACATGAGGTTAAATCCAATGTAATCATAACATGAGTTCAGATCCAACATCAAAATGGGTACAGCCATGTGCATAAGGGAAAGAGACCTCACCTTTCTTCACACAGCTTCCACAGCACAACACAAGAACTCAAGGTGATTGCTCCTCTAATTTGCTATAGGGACATGCACATAGGTAAGTTTTTATTACCTCAAATATCCTGGTATAACCTCTCTCTGTTCCTTTATGTAATATTCCTGCCTTCAGTCTTATTTTGAATGGACTGGTGGTATGACGGGTGGGCTGGACTGGTGGACTGGAATGAATGGTAATAGTCCCTTGCTTTCTAATAGTAGTTTGTAGAATTACTGTAGGCAGTAGAACAGTTTTAGCAAAATAAACTTCCTATGCAACTTCAATCTCTAATGCACATAAACAGAGATCGCTGAGTCTGTCCTTTCCCCAGACTCTCTCCAGCCTCAGGAGCAACTCTAGATACAGTTGCTCTAAAACCTCAGTGCACACCAATTTTTGCCTCTGAGGCAGAGACTGCAAATTACCATCCCAGGATCCCTTTCCCCTTCTTTCTTAGTAACCAGATTCTAATAAGGGTGGAAATGAAACCAATTAAAAGATGACATTTCCAAGCCTGTCTTGCTGCTACATAAAGCCAGTAAGCCAGTACTGATTAAAGACTGGCCAATGATATATAAATGAGAGTGCTATATGAGATTCCCAAAAGACTCCTTAGAACTGAAAGCTGTGCCTTGTCTGTTCTGTTTTTCCTCCTTTCTGCTTTCTCAAATATGGGCATGATGACTGAGCTTCTGCAACCATGCTGAACCGTTAGGTCACTTTGAAGTTAAAGACTATGCTCTAGCGCTAGTGAAACCAAAGAGATAGAACCTGTGTCTGAAAGACTTCATGGTGTTGCCATACCAGCTCTGAATTTCCTATCTCTGGATTTCTTTTATGTGAGAGAATAAGTACTGTGTGTCTATAACATTGCTTAGGCTTTTTAATAATTTACAGCAATATCAAGTCCTGATGCAGAACCTACCTGTAGTTAACTTTTCCAGCAAAAGATTTCACTGTGAGTCTCCTTTTATGTACTCTGTTTAACAAGGAAAAATCATGAAGGACTAAGAGAAGGACATATAGTATATGCTATATACTATATGGGTCAAATTTGTTTATAAAATGTATTTTAAATTTGATAAATTAATAAAATAGCTAAAATTTACTGAGTGCTTACCGTGGGCTAGGCTATCTGCTAAGCATTTGTGCATATATTATTTCATTTACTACTCAAGTCAACCACATGAAGTACGTGATATAATGGATAGTTTCCAAATGAAAAAATCAAGGTCAAGAGGAGTTTGCTACTTATCTACAGTTTCACAGCTAGTTCACTGCAGAGCAGAGATCTGAGACTATAACTCCTTTCTAAAACAAACAGCAAATGAAAGGGGACTGAAAGTCTAAGCAAAATAATTTGATCAACAAAGGGTCTTTTGAGGTACTTTATAATAAGGATAGTTTAAGCAGAGTATCAGAGAAGGCAATGGCACCCCACTCCAGTACTCTTGCCTGGAAAATCCCATGGAAGGAGGAGCCTGGTAGGCTGTAGTCCATAGGGTCGCTAAGAGTCGGACACGACTGAGCGACTTCCCTCTCATTTTCACTTTCATGCATTGGAGAAGGAAATGGCAACCCACTCCACTGTTCTTGCCTGGAGAATCCCAGGGACTGGGGAGCCTGGTGGGCTTCCGTCTATGGGGTTGTACAGAGTCGGACACGACTGAAGCGACTTAGCAGCAGCAGCAGCAGCAAGCAGAGTATGTTCTGACTCAAGGTCTCTTTTGTGATCTAAACTTGGGATGAAGCAGCTTTGGAATCAGGCTGGCTTGGGTACAAATTCTTGCTCTACCACTTTTTGGAAGTGTGATCTTGGGCAAAATTCTTTAACTTCTCTGAGCCTCAGACTGCCTTGCACAGTGAGGTGGATCAATGAACTAAGGCATGTGAAGTTCACAGCACAATGCCTGCATCTGATAGGTAAGCAAGTCTCAATTTTGTAGCACAGGGCAGGCTCAAACGAGAGGAATGAGGTAAGAGGTTATTCACTTATTTTCAGAAGGGTTTCCAAACATCTCCTTGGAGGTGTTGCACAGAACAGAAGAATGTTTGTAACGTTTGTGAAACTGAACAAGATACCTCTCTTTAATCTCAGTTTTCTCACCTGTAAAGTGGGAATTACAATTTCTTTTATGCAGGATCATTGGAAAAAAGACAAGATTGGCCATAGAATGTTATGCAGTGTTAAAGATCATTATTAGAGTTAATGTTCACTCACCCCGGTCACTTCTTAATTTTTCCAAATGAAGCAACAAACTACCTATCCCACCTTCTTATTTTTCTTATTTCAAGCCATTACTAAGATTTCTTTCATATTGTGGAAATTGATGCCAACAGTTATGATTCAGAAATGCTAACCCTAAAGAAGGTGAAGTATCAGAATTGGATAATAGAGAAAAAAAGTGTGGCAAATACACAGAATGGTGATTTCTGCAAGAAAAATGATAATTTCTAAAATCATAAAACTCATTAGGAGATTAAGCCAGAATTTAAAACTTCTATACATCAAAAAACACAATCAACAGAATGAAAAAGTGGCTTATGGAATAAGGGAAATGCAAGTCATATATCTGATAAAAAGATTAATATCTAGAATATATAAAGAACTCCTATGACAACACAAAAAACCTAACTAAAAAATGAGCAAAGAACTTAGATATTTCTCCAAACAAGATATTCAAGTGGTTAACAAGCTATGAAGAGGTGCTCAGCATCACTAGTCATTGTAGAGATGCAAACCAGAACCACCAGGGACCGTGCTGTGTGCTTAGTCACTCAGTCACGTCTGACTGCGACCCCAAGGACTGTATCCCGCCAGGTTTCCCTGTCCATGGGGATTCTCCAGGCAAGAATACTGGAGTGGGCTGCCACGCCGTCCTGCAGGAGACCTGCCCAACCTAGCATCGAGCCCAGGTCTCCTGCACTGCAGGCAGATTCTTTAGCATCTGAGCCACTGGGAAGACCAAAACCACCATGAAATATCACTTTATACCCATTAGGTTGGGTACAGTCAAAAAGACAGGAATAACAAATGCTGGGAAAGATACAGAGAAACTGAAAATTTGGCGCACTGTTAGTAGGAATGTTAAATGGTGACCCCCTGTGGAAAATAGTATAACAGTCTCTAAAAAATTCTATTAGAAATAGAATTTCCATATGATTCTGCAATTTCACTTTGGGTATATAAATAAAAGAATTGAAAGAAATGTACACCCATGTTCATAGCAGCAATATCCACATTAACTGAAAGGTAGAAGCAACCCAAGTGTCCATTAACAGATGTATGGACAATCAAAATTTAGTGTAGACATATGTAGATACATATAATGGAATATATGTATATAATGGAATATATATATATATAATGGAATATCATGTAGTCTTAAAGGGAAAGAAATTCTGACACATGCTTTGATGTGAATGAACCTTGAGGGCATTATGCTAAGTGAAATAAGTAAGTCACAAAAAGATAAATACTCTATGATTCTACTCACACAGGGTATCTAGAGTAACCAAATTTGTAAAAGCAGAAAGTAGAGTGGTAGGTTCCAGGGGCTTAGAGGAAGAGAAAATGAGAATGGTTGTTCAATGGGTATAGAGTTTAATTTTGCAAGATAAAATTGTCCTGGGGATTACTTGCACAACAGTATGAATATACTTAACATTACTGAACTGTACACTTAAAATGGCTAAGGTTGTAAATTTTACGTTATGTGCATTTTATTACAATTGAAAAAAACTTGTTTGGCAAAAAGCAATAGGAAGAAGTATAAAAGAGAACAGAAGAGTGAGCAGGTGACAAGAGTACAGTAACATTATGTGGGCATCAGAAATGCATTTGACAACTACTTCCATAAAAGTTGTGCTTCAAATTAAATTGGCCTGTTTTTGAATGCTCTCATCTAAATGGATTGCTGGCAGGGTGAAAATACTACATAATCAGGGATAAATGGGAAGTACATCTGGTTGGAAGCAAAAGGTCCACTAGGGCATGTCAGAGGCTGGTGCTGGAACTGACCTCATTTAACAAACTCATTAATGACCTAGAAGAAAACAGAAATAGCCACTGCTAATGAAATTTGCAAAGATATGTTGGCGATGCCCTGGACTTGGCCATCACAGCATAAGCATTGCTGGGATGGAGAGATTTTCCACTAGGTAATTAATTGGATTAAAAGAATGACTTCCTGGGATAAGAACACTTGCTCATTTCCAACTCTCATCTCCAGAGCAGAAAGCAGATTTTGTCATGTGATGCAGATCAGAAAACCACACTTGATAAAGGCCTATGAAAGAATAGTGCTTTCCCAGAGCACAATTCTGCCTTTGTCCTTTATCTCTAGGTAGAAGACAATGGAATCTATTCATTAAAAAGATAGAAGAAAGGAGAAGGTAAAAGAAGCAGAGGAGATACAGTGTTTCTTCCACGGAGGAAGGTCTAGGCAAGAAGCCCACATGTGCTCAGTCACTCAGTCATGTCCCCACTAAAATTTAGTGTACACTCTCTGAAGCTTGGCACAAATTATGCCATCCTCTTCCCCTGCTTAAAACCTGTCTGTGGTCTCCCAGGGCACTCAGGAGGAATCCAGAATCTTTGACAAGGCCCTGAGTGATCAGCCCTGCCTCCCTATCCAGCCTCATCTTGCACAACTGCCCTTCTCACCCATGTAATGGCCATCAGCTTCTCTGCCAGCCCAGCAGAAATTCAGCACCACTATCTGCCTTGGCAGTTTCACCCCTTCCCACTCTGAGTCACTGTGCTTGGTTCAGGAGTGGACAGGGGGACTCAAGCTGTGCCAATCTGATTCCATCCCATCACTTCCAGAGCAACAAATGCTGAGGAGCAGCTCTCCTGATGAGGATGGCTGCCTATAGGGCTTCTCAGATGAAGATGTTGTTAGCATTTCAAGCAGGATTCTTCTTTATTATGCAGAACCCTTGTTAGCCTTTAGTATTCACACTTCTGTACACAAACTTTCAGTTATACTCCCTGAATCACTGTGATGACAACAACAGCAACAAAATGATACACCTGAACACTACCCAGGGTTGAGAACTGCAAGACAGAACTTTTTGTGATGAGATGGAAATCGAGGAATGAAGCAATTTGCCTAAGGCATTCAAGTCTTCAGTCAATGTGTCATTTCCTCAGAGACCTTTTCATATCTCTCCCATCTGAAGTAGGTCTCTGTCATGACACTACTTATTGCATATAGTACAGAACCAGTTTACAAATACGTGCTCAGTTGTGTGTTTTTTTTTGTTTCATATCTGTTTTCTCCCACTAGACTGGAAGTTCCATGTTGTTGCTGTTCGGTCGTTAAGCCACGTCTGACTCTTTTTGACCCCATGTACTGCAGCATGCCAGGCTCCCCTGTCCTCCACTATCTCCCAGGATTTGCTCAAATTCATGTCTATTGAATCAGTGATGCTATCTAACCATCTCATCCTCTGCCACTACCTTCTCCTTTTGCCTTCAATCTTTCCCAGCATTAAGGTCTTTTCCAATGATTCTTCACATCAGGTGGTCAAAGTACTGGAGCTTAAAAAGGGACTGTTTTGGTTTCCAACGACTGACATTCAATAAACATTTGTAGAGAAAAGAAGAGAGGGGGAAAGGAATGTTGTTTGGAAACTAGTAACACTGTTCAGTGACTAACATCTCAATCCAACCCACAAAAATCTGTTTAATCTAAGAACCTAAATGTCATACCTACACTGCTTTTATGAGAGATGGGTTGATTGTAGGACCCCAGGAGCCCACCTGCCTCTCCATAAAACCAGTTTTGAGAATTCCCCTGGCTCCCAAAAGAACAGGTCCCACTTCAGAAGAGCAGGGCTTGGAAGATGGAGGGGGCCGGTATGAGTCTGATAGCATTTCATTTACCCTTTCCTCTCCCCTCCCTCACTCCAGCATTGGCAGTACTCTCAGGGGCTCCAACAGCAGGGAGAAAAGGTAGGCTTCAGAGAGGGAACATTTGCACTACTTTGGAAATCAGACACCTCTTTTCTAAAAGCCTCCTTTTTTGGAAACATGCTGTTTTGTTGTCGCCTGGCACCATGCCCCCCTCCCTAACACACCCTGCCCTTAGGAGGAGTTACCTTTCTTTTGTGGGTTTGCCTTTTTGAGGTGGGAAATCCAGATGCCTGACTCCCACTCCAGAAGCCAATAGATCAAATCCCTCCTGCCATGGCTGTTGTATAGCTGATAGAGTCTCTCCAGGGCTTTAAATATTGAGTGAGCAATTTTTTTAAAAAGACTGGGGGACATTCCCTCAGTAATGTCATAGTGTTTCTACTGCTTGGTTAGTCCTGACTTCTAGTTTCCTGGCCCTCAAGGGCTGCCTTGCCTCCTGCCCATTTCCAGGCCTAGTTCTCTACTTTCTCAATCCTTGGACTATCTCAAAAATCATTCCAATAAAATCTCCTTTGTTTAAATTACCAGAGTCAAAGACTCTGTGGGCAATGCAAGATTCTAGATGAATTTCCTGAGTCCTGATCAAATTATTCATTGGAGTTTCACATTTGCATTCATGCTTTCCAAGTATAGCTGGTGAAAGTCCTTTATGCCCCACGCCCTGGACCAAGTGTTAAGTGTGCAAAAACAAATAGGATTCAGGCCCAGGCCTAAGAGAACACATTCTGCTTGAAGAGGCAGAGAATTAGATCAGAAACTGAAACTGAAGTGGTGTAACCTGTTGCAAGCGTCCTTGGAAGATAATGATCCAAACTCCCTCACTTTCTCAGGCACATATTCAATCTCTCTACCTCTCCCACTTCCAAGGGCTTCTGGGGTCTTTGGACAGCAGGCTCTAGTAAAGATGTGGGTAATGTGAGTTTCTGCTGACATGGAAATATCCATAAGAAGACACAGAATGCATGTACAGTGAAATAGAGCTGCTGAAGAAGAATGTCAATACTTTTAAAATAAATTTCTAATTTAATTTATTAAATTAAATTAATAATTTTTTTAAATAAAATTAATGAGTACTTGGGGACTTCCCTGGTGGTCCACTGGTTAACACTCCATTCTCCCAATGCAGGGGACATGTGCTCGATCCCTGGTTGGGGAAATAAGATCCCACGTGCTGCAAAGCATGGTCTGAAAAGATAAATTAAAAATAAAATAAAATAAAAAATAACAAGTACTTATGGAGACTCACGTACAAAACACACAACAGCAAGATTGCCTTACTGGAGTGAAAAAATCTCAACTAAGAGATTCAGGAAAGAAATCAAAATAGAGCGTGGTCATTGTTGAGATCCAAATTAATGGCCTGGAAGATCAAATTATAAGAAATATTTCAAAACACAAAGGAAAAATGTGAAGAGATGGAAATCATGAAGGAAAACTTAAGAGCCGTGGAGAATATATCCAGGAGGCCCAGTATGTGAAACATGGATGCTCCAGGAGAAGCAAAGAAGAGTTATAACACATAAGACTCTTTGAGTTCTGTCAGGACTATAGAGTAAAGAGACACACGAAGAAACATCTTGGTAATATTCCAAACTTTGGGTGAAAAGAAAAGCATTCAAATAAAAAGAATGTAAGCTCAGACTTGCAGAGACAATGCGGGAAGGAGAGGGTGGGACAAATTGAGAGAATAGCATTGAAACATTACCACATGTAGAATTAAATAGCCAGTGGGAGTTTCCTGTATGGTGCAGGGGACTCAAATCATGTGCTCTGACAACCTAGAGGGGTGGGGTGTGAGGTGGGAGAGAGGTTCAAGAGGAAGGGGACATGCTTATACCTATGGCTGATCCATGCTGCTATATGGCAGGAACTAACACAATATTGTAAAGCAATTATCCTTCAATTAAAAATAAATCTGAAAAACTAAAATAAAAGAACGCAAGCTCTGTAAGGGAAAAATAATCAGAATGGCATCAGATTTCTTTACTGCCACCATAGAAGCTGAAATACAGTAAAATAGCAGCCACAGACACTGTGAGATTGCAACCAAGATTCTACTCCCAGCCAAGATTATTCCCTTATTAGAATCAGTGGAAAATGCATAGGAACATGCTGGAAGTCGGAGAGTGTATCAACACCTTAGGGAAAGAATCTAGGGAGGATATCCATATGCAAAACAACAAAGCGGGATTCCTACTTAAGAAAAGTGGAACATAGACATAAATATAATACCTAAAACTCCTAGAAGAAAATATAGGAGTAGATCTTCATGACTTTGGGTAAAGCAATGTCACTGAAATCACAAGCAACAGATGAAAATATTAGAAATATTGGACTCTTTGAAATTTACAATGTTTGTGGTTAAAATGACACCATCAAGAAAATAAAAAGACAACCCATAAAAAGGAAGAAAGTATCCACAATTCATGTATCTGATAAATGACATGTATCCAGAATACAAAAAGAACACTTTTCAATTCATTATTTTAAAGGTAGATTTTATTTTGGGGAGCTCTAAAATCGCTGCAGATGGTGACTGCAGCCGCGAAATTAAAAGACACTTGCTCCTTGGAAGAAAAGCTATGACCAACCTAGACAGCATATTAAAAAGCAGAGACATTACTTTGCCAACAAAGTTCCATCTAGTCAAAGCTATGGTTTTTCCAGTAATCAGGTATGGATGTGAGAGTTGGACCATAAAGAAAGCTGAGCACCAAAGAACTGATGTTTTTGAACTGTGGTGTTGGAGGAGACTCTTGAGAGTCCCTTGGACTGCAAGCGGATCCAACCAGTCCATCTTAAAGGAATCAGTCCTGCATATTCATTGGAAGGACTGATGTTTAAGCTGAAACTCCAAAACTTTGGCCACCTGATGCGAAGAAGTGACTCATTTGAAAAGACCCTGATACTGGGAAAGATTGAAGGCAGGAGAAGGGGACCACAAAGGATTAGATGGTTAGATGGCATCACTGACTCGATGGACATGAGTTTGAGCAAACTCCGGGAGTTGGTGAAGGACAGGGAAGCCTGGTGTGCTGCAGTCCCTGAGGTCACAAAGAGTTGGACATGACTGAGAGACTGAACTGAACTGAACTGAGAACTGACAATAGAAAGGTCTTACCAGACCCACTCTCACATCATACATTTTAAGATGACAGGATTAGTCAGAAGGTTCTTAAGAAGGAGAAACAAGTCCTCAAGCAGGATACATTGTTTTTATATTATCATTGGTACAGAGTTTAAGGGAAAACATAGCCTTGAGACATTAGTTCTGGTCTTAAAGAAAAAGCGTTTTATGTGACTAAGACAAGGAATGTAGGAAAAAAATGTTTGTCCCTTTCTCCTCCTTGAGAGCCCAGGACACTTTTCTCCTTCTCGAGGGCCTGGACTACTTCCTCCTTGAGGACTCTGGACTCCTTATCAACCTACCTAAATTAACTGTCTCATTGGAGATTGAGGAAATGAATAATAAAATTATAGGTATATTTCAATCCTAAATCCACCAAACAAGAACTACTTGTTTTTTTCTTATGTCCCTGGAATGTTTATGAAAACCAGCTCTGCATTTGTCCACAATGAATATATTATTTGGAAAAAATTAAGGGTTAAATTAATAGTCAATTAAAAAAAGAAAGTTTTTCAGCCAATAAAAAAGAAATGAATAATTTAAAAGTAATCAAAAGAAAATCTTAACTTTTAGAAATTAGAAATACCTTCTTGATTAATATAGTATATATATATGATATATATTAGTCAGGTTTTTCTCTAGAGAAGCAGAATTGAAAACAGGGACTCAAATTCATGTGCATCATAATTATTTTGCTTTTAAAAGATTTATTTTATTGAAGGATAATTGATTTACCATGTTGTGTGAATTTCTGCTTTACAGAAAAATGATTCAGTTATACACATATATGTATATATATATTCTTTTAAAATTTCTTTTCCATTATGGTTTATCATAGGATATTGAATATAGTTCCCTGTGCTACATAGTAGGATCTTGTTGCTTACCCATTCCGTATATAATAGCTTGCATCCAAACTTCCAATCCATCCCACCTCCCTCCCTATTGGTAAACACAAGTTTGTTCTCTATATCTGTGAGTCTATTTGTGGGGAGAGAGCAAATGAGCCAAGATGGTGTGGTCACGCTCTCTCACCCATTTTTAAATAATGACTGTGTAACGGTTGAGATCACTTATGTCTGACACCTGAGCTTAAAAACTGAGAATTTTAGGGACTTTTTCCATGGTCCAGGAATTAAGACTGTGCCCCCATTGCAGGGGGGGGGGGCGGTGCAGCATGGGGTCAGGTTTGATACCTGGTCAGGGAACTAGATCCCACATGCTGCAACTAAGAGTTTGCATGTTGCCACTAACAGCTGGCACAGCCAAATAAACAAATTACAGCGTGAGTGTGAGCGCATGCTCAGTCATGTCTGGCTCTTTGTGACTCCATGGGCTGTAGCCTGCCACGCTTCTCTGTCCATGGGATCTGTCCTGCTTTGGCAGGCAGATTTTTTATAAGTGAGCCACCTGGGAAACCCAAATAAATAAATAATAAATATTTTTTAAAAAGGGAAAATTTGAAAGCTACTAAAATTTAGAATCTGTATAATTTATATGTTAGCTTCACTCAATCACTTAGTAGTTACATTAGCACACTTATTTGGGGCATATTATGTGTAAACTCTCTGTGCTTCAGTCTCCTCAGCTGAAAGGAGATGATCACAGCACATTCTCCAGAGAGTGGCTGTAAGAACTGAGAAAGTTAATATATATAAAATGGTACTTTTTATCATTACTCTCTATATGGCTGGTTCTTTCTGCACATTTTGTATGAAACCACAGCTGGTCCTGTACAGAAAGTAAACAGAGGATCATTTTTCTCCTCATTGGTTTTCCTTCCTCTTCTCCCCTCCTTTTTCTGTAGTGGAAGGAAGTGTGCTCCTTGCTTGTTCTGTGGCAACTCTGGAGTCATGGCAACACTGAAATGAGAAGTAGGCCAAGCATCGGGCAAGGGCAAGTGATAATATAAATGGACTTAGTGGATTAGAAATATGGACAGCACATAATAGAATGAGATTTATCTTGGGAGAAAAATAGTTTATTTAAGAAGAAACAGTTCAATGCATAGTCAACCCAGAAGGGGGAAAGGGTGTATCTCAGAGAGGTAGAGATAATGAACAGAGGAAAGGGCACTGGCAGAAATACAGCCAGAGGGCCCCTGTTCTATACAGCATGACCCTAGGAAAAGGAGATGGATGGCCTCTGATAAATATCTCCTCATCCTATGGACTGCTCCTTTTGTGCTTGATTTAAGATTTCCAACTCTAACAGAGGTCAGTGCTCAAGTAGTTGATGTCACTGTGCACCAAAAATATTTTTGTCAGTTGCATTAGTCATTATTTTGGCTGTTTGAATAACCAAATTAGAACAATCACAGACAGTCTGAACCATAGCTGGGCAATGTGCCCTCATGACGAGCACAGATACCAAATCTAGTACCGAGAGAAGTCTCAGTCACACTGCATAGACACAGCCCTGGGTTCCAGAGCTATTGCCAGAAAACACAGTCCAGTCCAGAGCTGGTGCTGGGAGCCGAGGGATCATGCTGCCATTGCATCTCTAACCTGAGCGCCATGGGAGCCTGCCTTTCCTCTGCGGTGGGTTAGGTCAGCTCAGGAGGCTTTGTGTCTGAAGACAAGAGCATTGGACTCCCTTAATTAAGAACTAAGACGTTAGTGTAAAACTGATCAATAAAGACACAGTCTTACTTGAAATCCCTCCCCATCTTAATTGGTTTAAAACTAACATCAATGGAGAAAACAAAGAGAGCCAGGGTATAATTAGCCCCTGGAATGGTGCTGTGAGGCAGTAGACCCAACAGAGGCTGTGATACCTTTATTGCATCCCTCCAGGGGCAAAACCCTAGGACGAGGAAGACCTTCAGCCTGGGAGGCACCCAGAGCCAGAAGGGTGACTTCCTGCTGTCTGACCATGATGGAAAAGACTTTGCAAGAACTGGATTCACCCCCAAAACAGATCATTATGTTCCCTCAGTTTTCCCTTCAAACAATCTCAGGGACCTGTCCTTAGTTCTTCAACACCACTGATTGTCCCTTAGTTCAGATCCCCTCTATATTGGGTCCCAAACTGACCTCCCTGCCTCTCAGCATCGAGGCCTTCCACCCTTCAAAACCTCCCCAACTTCATCTGTCCTTTGAACAATGAAATGCATGTAGCCTAGGAGATCTACTTAAAGCGCAAATGTGACTATGACAGTCTCTCATCCATCAATTTAAAAATACCCAGGTAATTTATTCAACAAAGTTTTAATGTACATAGGTGGGTCCCAGGCACTGTACTAGGCACTGAGAATATGATGATAAAAAATAAAGAAGCCCCACCCTCATGAAGCTTGGAGTTTAATGGGGAAAAAAGACAGCCAAACAATTACACAAGAAGACATGGTTAGAAGATGGCGGAGGAGTAGGACGGGGAGACCACTTTCTCTCCTACAAATTCATCAAAAGAATAACTGAATGCAGAGCAAACTTCACAAAACAACTTCTGATCGCTAGCTGAGGTCATCAGGCACCCAGAAAAGTAGCCCATTGTCTTCGAAAGGGGGTAGGACAAAATATAAAAGATAAAAAGTGAGACAAAAGAGCTAAGGATGGAGATCCGTCCTGGGAAGGGAGTCTTAGGTGGCATTGCTTGGGGTAGGGTCCAGGCCTGAGTGCCCTGAGGACAATCGGAGGGAGCTTCTGTGAGTTGCCAAGGTGAACTGTGGGAGAGCAAAAGAGAGAGAGAAAATTAACCGGCCGGAACACACTGCCGGCCGTTCGCAGAACAAAGGGACCAAGAAAGTCCAGAGAAGAGCTCGCAGGCTGCGGACCGTCCCAGCCCTGCTGGAGGCAGGAGGCAGGGGGGAGGGGAAGGTCGCGGCGAGACACAGGGCGCAGGCACCCGACTGGCGCCAGCGGAAACTGAGACTGGGTCCGCGGAAGGGAGTGGGTGTGCCCCACCTGGGGAGAGTGCGCCTGTTGAGCCCCTGGCTGCCTGGACCGCTCTGACAGGGAAGGGACAGAGAGCAGGCACAGCTTTTTGCTCCGCGCTTTTGTGGAACACCCGAGGGCTGGAACCACGCGCAGCGTGGGGCGCGCTCCATATGGAGCGGCCGGGAGCCTGAGCAGCGCAGATGGAGAAAGCAGCGCCAGCTCCTCCCTGCAGAGCGACGGAACTAGCTAACTGAATAAGAGTCCACCTCCGCCTGCCTGTGTCAGGGTGGAAATGAGGCTCTGAAGAAACCGGCAAACAGAAGCCAAATAAACAAAGGGAACCACTTCAGAAGGGACCGGTGCAACAGATTAAAATCCCTGTAGAAAACACCGACTACACCAGAAGGGGCCTGTAGATATCGAGAAGTGTAAGCTGGAATGAGGAGCTATCTGAAACTGAGCCGAACCCACACTGACTGCAACAGCTCCAGAGAAATTCCTAGATATATTTTTACTTTTATTTTTTTTAAGTAAGAAAAAAAATTTTTTTATTTTTTATTTTTTTTCTCTTTTATTTTCCTTTAAAATTACCTATTACTCCCCCATTACTCCTTAACTTTCATTTTCATAGATTTTTACGATTTTTATAATTAGGGAAAAAATTTTTTTTCTTTCTTTTTTTTTTATTCTTTTTTTTTTCTTTCTTTTTTTTTTATTCTTTTTTTTTCTTTCCTTTTTCTCTTCTATTTTCTATTTTTCTTTTTCTCTTATTTCTTTTAAAGTCCTCTAGTACTCCTCTACTACTCCTTAATTTTCATTTTCAATACACTATAACCTTACCAAAAAAAAAAAAAAAAGAAGAGAAGCCCTATTTTTAAACCGAAATTCAGTTCCCATTTTTATTCAGGAGTGTGCTGATTATTCTCTCCCAATCTTGACTCTCTGTTTTCTACCTCAGAACACTTCTATTTCCTCCTTTCCCCTTCTCTTCCCAATCCAATTCTTTGAATCTTTGTAGGTGTCTGGGCTATGGAGAACACTCTGGGAACAGACAACTGCGCAGATCTGTCTCTCTCCTCTTGAGTCCCCCTTTTTCTCCTGCTCATCTCTATCTCCCTCCTCCCTCTCCTCTTCTTCATGTAACTCTGTGAACCTCTCTGGGTGTCCCTAACGGGGGAGAATCTTTTCGCCATTAACCTAGAAGTTTTATTATCAGTGCTGTATAGTTGGAGAAGTCCTGAGACTACAGGAAGAATAAAACTGAAATCCAGAGGCAGGAGACTTCAGCCCAAAACCTGAGAACACCAGAAAACTCCTGACTACATGGAACTTTAAGTAATAAGTGACCATCCAAAACCCTCCATACCTACACTGAAACCAACCACCACCCAAGAGCCAATAAGTTTTAGAGCAAGACATACCACGCAAATTCTCCAGCAACGCAGGAACATAGCCCTGAAAGTCAACATACAGGCTGCCCAAGGTCACACCTAACACATAGACCCATCTCAAAACTCATTACTGGGCACCCCATTGCTCTCCAAAGAGAAGAAGTCAAGTTCCATGCACCAGAACACTGAAGCAAGCTTCCCTAACCAGGAAACCTTGACAAGCCAGTCGTCTAACCCCACCCACTGGGTAAATCCTCCACAATAAAAAGGAACCACAGACCTCCAGAATACAGAAAGCCCAATCCAGACACAGCAATCTAAACAAGATGAAAAGGCAGAGAAATACCCAACAGGTAAAGGACCATGAAAAATGCCCACCAAGTCAAACAAAAGAGGAGGAGATAGGGAATCTACCTGAAAAAGAATTTAGAATAATGATAATAAAAATGATCCAAAATCTTGAAAACAAAATGGAGTTACAGATAAATAGCCTGGAAACAAAGATTGAAAAGATGCAAGAAATGTTTAATAAAGACCTAGAAGAAATAAAAAAGAGTCAATTAAAAATGAGTAATGCAATGAATGAGATCAAAAACACTTTGGAGGGAACCAAGAGTAAAATAACGGAGGCAGAAGATAGGATAAGTGAGGTAGAAGATAAAATGGTAGAAATAAATGAAGCAGAGAGGAAAAGAGAAAAAAGGATCAAAAGAAATGAGGACAACCTCAGGGACCTCTGGGACAATGTGAAACACCCCAACATTCGAATCATAGGAGTCCCAGAAGAAGACAAAAAGAAAGGCCATGAGAAAATACTTGAGGAGATAATAGCTGAAAACTTCTCTAAAATGGGGAAGGAAATAGCCACCCAAGTCCAAGAAACCCAGAGAGTCCCAAACAGGATAAACCCAAGGTGAAACACCCCAAGACACATATTAATCAAATTAACAAAGATCAAACACAAAGAACAAATATTAAAAGCAGCAAGGGAGAAACAACAAATAACACACAAAGGGATTCCCATAAGGATAACAGCTGATCTATCAATAGAAACCCTCCAGGCCAGAAGGGAATGGCAGGACGTACTGAAAGTAATGAAAGAGAATAACCTACAACCTAGATTACTGTATCCAGCAAGGATCTCATTCAGATATGAAGGAGAATTCAAAAGCTTTACAGATAAGCAAAAGCTGAGAGAATTCAGAACCACCAAACCAGCTCTTCAACAAATGCTAAAGGATCTTCTCTAGACAGGAAATGCAGAAAGGTTGTATAAACGTGAACCCAAAACAACAAAGTAAATGGCAACGGGACCACACCTATCAATAATTACCTTAAATGTAAATGGGTTGAATGCCCCAACCAAAAGACAAAGATTGGCTGAATGGATACAAAAACAAGACCCCTATATATGCTGTCTACAAGAGACCCACCTCAAAACAAGAGACACATACAGACTAAAAGTGAAGGGCTGGAAAAAAATATTTCATGCAAACGGAGACCAAAAGAAAGCAGGAGTCGCAATACTCATATCAGATAAAATAGACTTTCAAATAAAAGCTGTGAAAAGAGACAAAGAAGGACACTACATAATGATCAAAGGATTAATCCAAGAGAAGATATAACAATTATAAATATATATGCACCCAACATAGGAGCACCGCAATATGTACGGCAAACACTAACGAGTATGAAAGAGGAAATTAATAGTAACACAATAATAGTGGGAGACTTTAATACCCCACTCACAACTATGGATAGATCAACTAAACAGAAAATTAACAAGGAAACACAAACCTTAAATGACACAATGGACCAGCTAGACCTAATTGATATCTATAGGACATTTCACCCCAAAACAATCAACTTCACCTTTTTCTCAAGTGCACACGGAACCTTCTCCAGAATAGATCACATCCTGGGCCATAAATCTGGTCTTGGAAAATTCAAAAAAAATTGAAATCATTCCAGTCATCTTTTCTGACCACAGTGCAGTAAGATTAGATCTCAATTACAGGAAAAAAATTGTTAAAACTTCAAACATATGGAGGCTAAATAACACGCTTCTGAATAACCAACAAATCATAGAAGAAATCAAAAAAGAAATCAAAATATGTATAGAAATGAATGAAAATGAAAACACAACAACCCAAAACCTATGGGACACTGTAAAAGCAGTGCTAAGGGGAAGGTTCATAGCATTACAGGCTTACATCAAGAAACAAGAAAAAAGCCAAACAAATAACCTAACTCGACACCTAAAGCAATTAGAGAAGGAAGAAATGAAGAACCCCAGGGTTAGCAGAAGGAAAGAAATCTTAAAAATCAGGGCAGAAATAAATGCAAAAGAAACTAAAGAGACCATAGCAAAAATCAACAAAGCTAAAAGCTGGTTTTTTGAAAAAATAAACAAAATTGACAAACCATTAGCAAGACTCATTAAGAAGCAAAGAGCGAAGAACCAAATTAACAAAATTAGAAATGAAAATGGAGAGATCACAACAGACAACACTGAAATACAAAGGATCATAAGAGACTACTACCAGCAGCTCTATGCCAATAAAACGGACAACTTGGATGAAATGGACAAATTCTTAGAAAAGTATAACTTTCCAAAACTGAACCAGGAAGAAATAGAAGATCTTAACAGACACATCACAAACAAGGAAATCGAAACTGTAATCAAAAATCTTCCAGCAAACAAAAGCCCAGGACCAGATGGCTTCACAGCTGAATTCTACCAAAAATTTAGAGAAGAGCTAACACCTATCTTACTCAAACTCTTCCAGAAAATTGCAGATGAAGGTAAGCTTCCAAACTCATTCTATGAGGCCACCATCACCCTAATTCCAAAACCAGACAAAGATGCCACAAAAAAAGAAAACCAGAGGCCAATATCATTGATGAACATAGATGCAATAATCCTTAACAAAATTCTAGCAAACAGAATCCAACAACATATTTAAAAAATCATACACCATGACCAAGTGGGCTTTATCCCAGAAATGCAAGGATTCTTTAATATCCGCAAATCAATCAGTGTAATACACCACATTAATAAATTGAAAGATATAAACCATATGATTATCTCAATAGATGCAGAGAAAGCCTTTGACAAAACTCAACACCCATTTATGATTAAAACTCTCCAGAAAGCAGGAATAGAAGGAACATACCTCAACATAATAAAAGCTATCTATGACAAACCCACAGCAAGCATCACCCTCAATCGTGAAAAATTGAAAGCATTTCCCCTGAAATTAGGAACAAGACAAGGGTGCCCACTCTCACCACTACTATTCCACATAGTGTTGGAAGTTTTGGCCACAGCAATCAGAGCAGAAAAAGAAGTAAAAGGAATCCAGATAGGAAAAGAAGAAGTGAAACTCTCACTGTTTGCAGATGACATGATCCTCTACATAGAAAACCCTAAAGACTCTACCAGAAAATTACTAGAACTAATCAATGAATATAGTAAAGTTGCAGGATATAAAATTAACACACAGAAATCCCTTGCATTCCTATATACTAACAATGAAAAAACAGAAAGAGAAATTAAGGAAACAATACCATTCACCATTGCAACATAAAGAATAAAATACTTAGGAGTATATCTACCTAAAGAAACAAAAGACCTATACATAGAAAACTATAAAACACTGATGAAAGAAATCAAAGAGGACACAAACAGATGGAGAAACATACCGTGTTCATGGATTGGAAGAATCAATATTGTCAAAATGGCTATTCTACCCAAAGCAATCTATAGATTCAATGCAATCCCTATCAAGCTACCAACGGTATTTTTCACAGAACTAGACCAAAGAATTTCACAATTTGTATGGAAATACAAAAAACCTCGAATAGCCAAAGTAATCTTGAGAAAGAAGAATGGAACTGGAGGAATCAACCTGACTGACTTCAGACTCTACTACAAAGCCACAGTCATCAAGACAGTATTGTACTGGCACAAAGACAGAAATATAGATCAATGGAACAGAATAGAAAGCCCAGAGATAAATCCACGAACTTATGGACACCTTATCTTTGACAAAGGAGGCAAGGATATACAATGGAAAAAAGACAACCTCTTTAACAAGTGGTGCTGGGAAAGCTGGTCAACCACTTGTAAAAGAATGAAACTAGAACACTTTCTAACACCATACACAAAAATAAACTCAAAATGGATTAAAGATCTAAATGTAAGACCAGAAACTATAAAACTCCTAGAGGAGAACATAGGCAAAACACTCTCCGACATAAACCACAGCAAGATCCTCTATGACCCACCTCCCAGAATATTGGAAATAAAAACAAAACTAAACAAATGGGACCTAATGAAACTTAAAAGCTTTTGCACTACAAAGGAAACTATAAGTAAGGTGAAAGGACAGCCCTCAGATTGGGAGAAAATGATAGCAAATGAAGAAACAGACAAAGGATTAATCTCAAAAATATACAAGCAACTCCTGCAGCTCAATTCCAGAAAAATAAATGACCCAATCAAAAAATGGGCCAAAGGACCAAACAGACATTTCTCCAAAGAAGACATACAGATGGCTAACAAACACATGAAGAGATGCTCAACATCACTCATTATCAGAGAAATGCAAATCAAATCCACAGTGAGGTACCATTACACGGCAGTCAGGATGGCTGCTATCCAAAAGTCTACAAGCAATAAATGCTGGAGAGGGTGTGGAGAAAAGGGAACCCTCTTACACTGTTGGTGGGAATGCAAACTAGTACAGCCACTATGGAAAACAGTGTGGAGATTTCTTAAAAAACTGGAAATAGAACTGCCATATGACCCAGCAATCCCACTTCTGGCCATACACACTGAGGAAACCAGATCTGAAAGAGACACGTGCACCCCAATGTTCATCGCAGCACTGTTTATAATAGCCAGGACATGGAAGCAACCTAGATGCCCATCAGCAGATGAATGGATAAGGAAGCTGTGGTACATATACACCATGGAATATTACTCAGCCATTAAAAAGAATTCATTTGAATCAGTCCTAATGAGATGGATGAAACTGGAGCCCCTTATACAGAGTGAAGTAAGCCAGAAAGATAAAGAACATTACAGCATACTAACATATATATATGGAATTTAGAAAGATGGTAACAATAACCCTATATGCAAAACAGAAAAAGAGACACAGAAATGCAGAACAGACTTTTGAACTCTGTGGGAGAAGGTGAGGGTGGGATGTTTCAAAAGAACAGCATGTGTACTATCTATGGTGAAACAGATCACCAGCCCAGGTGGGATGCATGAGACAAGTGCTCCGGCCTGGTGCACAGGGAAGACCCAGAGGAATCGGGTGCAGAGGGAGGTGGGAGGGGGGATCGGGATGGGGAATACGTGTAAATCTATGGTTGATTCATATCAATGTATGACAAAACCCACTGAAATGTTGTGAAGTAATTAGCCTCCAACCAATAAAAAAACAAAACAAAACAAAAAAAAAACACGAACACCAATATGACTCAAAAAAAAAAAAAAAAAAAAAGAAGACATGGTTAAATTCTCTGAAGAAGAGGGGGCTCTAGCAGAGGCTCCATCTAGCCTGGGAGGTCAGGAGACTTTCCTGAAGAAGCAACTTGTGAACAGAGATCTGAAAGATAAGTAGGAATCAACAAGGCCAATGCTTCTTGTAAACTCTAATTAGGTTAAGGAAATTAAATAGTGTGCCACAACCAATGTCTTTTGACATGAAATAACAGACTGGACAATAGCACAGTAGAAGAGAAAAGGATAGAAGGAAACAGAATAGAGTAATAGAGTATAGATCAGAACATATTTCAGGTAGCATAGGTTAATATTTCATGACATGTTTATAATGAGTTAACTCTAAAATGTATTTCTTAGTGTGGGCTGTAAACTAGCCAGTGGCAGAAGTAAGGGGAATGGAAGCACACATCCTAGAAAGGGAACAGCCTCTGCAAGACTCAGCTGAGAGAAAGCAGGAGATATTTAGCCTCATTTTTAATCTGTGAAATAACCCACACATCATTCATTCAGCAAATACTTATTTAATTCTCTTTCAAAGCAGCACACCCAATCAGAGTCACAAGGAGGAGCCAGGCAGCTTTTCTTGTCTAAATGAGTTTACATGCCATCAGGAGAGAGAGGTATGTAAATAAATATTAGACTAAGTTTGAAAAAAGCTGCAGGAATAAATCAAATATAATGAGAAGAGAATATAAGGAAATTGCTTCTATCTAGGAAAGATCTCAGAGAGCTTTATGAAAAGAGAAGGCTTTTTCTTGAGGTCTGGATGGACAGCTAGAGGTGAAAATTCAGGAGAGGAAGGGACACAGAGGTACAAACAGTCCAGGATAAAGAACAGTGGTGATAAAGGCATGGAATGCCTTTGGGGATTCCATATTTGGGGAATGGTGAATCAAGGTTGAGGGTGGAGAGAGGGTCACTGAAAGACCTCATAAGGACCAGAGTGGATCAGTATCTGTCTCAACCTCCAACTGTGATACCTCAGACAACTCTAGCCTTCTCTCCATTGGTTATCCCCTCTGTGAATTGGGAAATATAACTCTGGCCTCTGATACAATCAGCAGAGCTGGGGAAAATAAAATGCACTCAACCATATAAAGTGTTTGTAACTCACTGGAGTAAAGGTGCCCAAAATCTGCAAAAATCTTAGTAGCCCCAAAGAAAGTCAGTTGTTTTATAGTAATAGGATTAATGGGGCTTGGGGGGTGGGCGGCGTATTTTTCAGTCCTTCCAATCTTCTTATTGTTGAGCTGCCTCAATTTCCTTTTAAATAAAATTTTTCCTTTTTGAGAATAAAAACTAAAAGACCTGAGGGTCATTATAGAGTAAAACAAATATCAAAGCATGAATATTTCTGTAATAATATTATGAACATACCTTCAAAGTCATAGGATCTATCCTCAGGTGGTCCTACCCATCAATAAAGGGTATTATGAAAATCTGTTAATTTTTCTCTATATCTATGTATCCTGGATTCTTGATTCACTAAAATCTATTAGATTGTAATCTCTGCTAGGTAAACAGAGATCTTGTTTACCTGACACATCTTTATTGCCTCACACAAGTAGACACCCATCATTGAATGAATGAATGAACTGCAGGGTCTCCTCCAGTGAATGAAGCCATTCTCCAACCAGCAAGATGTCACAGAATCACTTTAATCAGACCACTCCAATAAAATAAGGGAAAGTGTCTGATGGACCCAAGCACTTTTTCTAGGGGAGG
Source organism: Cervus elaphus (assembly GCF_910594005.1). Lineage (NCBI taxonomy): Eukaryota > Metazoa > Chordata > Mammalia > Artiodactyla > Cervidae > Cervus > Cervus elaphus. Next base: position 549,782 of record NC_057837.1, on the reverse strand, counting down.
AAATATATATTTTTTTAATGTATATGTATCTCTGGGACTGTTGTGGTGGTGCAGTGGTCAGGACTCTGCACTCCACTGCAGGGGGGCACAGTTTCAATCTCTGGATGGAGAACTAAGATCTCACATGCCTCGCAGCTTGACCAAAAAAAAAAAAAAAAAAAAAGTATAAGTATTTCTAAAACACTGAATCTTATTTCCTGCAGACTGACTTCTTTCTGTCTTGTTCTCATTTTTCTTTTTTTTTTTTTTTTTTAATTTTTTTTATTAGTTGGAGGCTAATTACTTCACAACATTTCAGTGGGTTTTGTCATACATTGATATGAATCAGCCATAGATTTACACTTATTCCCCATCCCGATGTCTTGTTCTCATTTTTCTTAAGGATCTGAACATAAATGCTGAGGCAGAAGGTATTGTGATCAGCAGCATAATTTGAGTCAAGACTCTATGTTACAGGTGACAAAAATCTATTCAAACTGGCTCATATAATGGCAAAGCACAGGATCAGGTTTGCCTTCAGGTATGACCAAACCCACATATTCAAACAAGGCCCGCAGAGTTTATCTCTCTCCATCTCTTGGCTCTCCTTTCCTCCGTCTGCATTCTTGGCTGAACTCTCCTTTGTTTGTGACAAAGAGACCAGAAACTCTAGGCTTAATGGAAAGAGAGAGCTGTTCTTTCCCCACGTGTGTGTGTGTTAAGCCACCTCAGTCATGCCCAACTTTTTGTGACCCGATGGACTATGGCCAGCCAGGCTCCTCTGTCTGTGGGATCTTCCAGGCAAGAATACTGGAGTGGGCTGCCATTCCCTCCTCCAGGGGATCTGTCCAACCCAAGGACAGAACCTGCGGCCTGTGTCTTGCATCTCCTGCTTTGGCAGGGAGTTCTTCACCACTAGTACCACCTGGGTCCCAGGGGTGCCTCTCACTGGCTCAGCTTGGGTCACATGCCCATCCTTAAACCAATCATTGAGATTCTATTTGTGTAAGACCTGCCCTGGAGCAAGGGAAATGAGATCAGCTCTACTTGAACCACAGAGAATATGAGCAGGCAAAGTGTAGGAGGAAGGGTAGGGTCCCAAAAGGAAATCAGGTGCCACTAACAGAAAGGGTAAATGATTGCTGAGAAGACTAGACTGGCAGCTGTCATCATCTTCATCTGTCCAGAAAGAGGTTGAAGAGGGCCATCAGATGAGCTGGCAAAAAGAAAGTGATTAAGCCTTTTGCCACTATTGATGCTATGCATGTGCTTAATGATAACAGATGAGATTCAGTGCCAGTGAGCAGCTGCAGGAAAGAGCCAGCAGGGTTGGGAGTGGAAGCCAAGCGGCAATCCATCTCACAGCCTATGCGTTCCCCCAAGTCTGTTTCACTACATGAAATGCCCAAACTGACTCAGGCACTTTTCAAGTTGCAAAACTTGCACTCATGCTCAGCAGATATATTTAAAACTGTTTTACAACCAACAGTTAAACAGAAGGAAATTAAGGGAGAAAAATCAGGGATACAGCTTCATGCATAAAACTCAACCATACAATTAACAGAGTCCATATTAATCACATGTCAGTTAGGCCTCAGTGGTTTGGTAGTTTTTCGTTGGCAGAAATAAGCCAATCCTGATAGGCAAAGATGGTTGATGTCAGTATAACTGAAAGACTTTAAACATAGGGCCCCTATCATTAATTAATCAAGTAATTACTCTCTTAATGCCATATTTGGTAATTAGGTTTTTAGCACTTTTCCCCCTTTAGCTCTAGCTCTTTATCATACCAACATTCCTTTATCTAGAAGTTCCAGTAGAAGATGAGATGTGTTTTTAATCACAATAAAAATGCTGTATTTGTAGATCAAATTGTACTCTATAAAATCACTCGCTAGAGTCTTCCAGCAGCCTTTGCAGATAAGCAGAACAAATATTATTCTCCCAAATAACTGCCAGAGTGTCTGGCTTGGACTCAGACTTGCAAAATGCCAATAGAATCCCATTCTCTTGCAGGTGGAGTAAGGCATCGTCTCATTCTGATGGCGGAGTCTTGGTTCCGGGGTGATGCACAGAACAGCATCACCCTTAGTACTTACAGTCTCCGAGGACACGAGTCAGCACCACACAACTCCAAAGGCATTGCATGTGCCTGGGCTTGAGTGGAACCACAGTTCTCTAGAGGGGGAGAAAAGCAATCAAATAGAAAACATGAATTCACAAGATAATATTTCACAAGATAATAAAAACGTGTTTTAATGTTGCTCCACTCATATTGTGGTTAGGAATCCTTCATGAAATGCATTATCCCATTAGTCCTCAATCTCTGTAGATCAGAAGTACTGTCATCTCTATGATGGTGAGAAATCTTATAGGAAACAGACAAGGTCCTGCATTGCTGAGAGACATCATAGCTTTTAGATTAATCTTTCTCAGGGCTGATAATACAATTAATGTATTCAGGAAGTGACCCTTTATTTTAATAAAAAAAATATTGGCTCCTTGAATTAATAATACTTATTGGCTTTTTGCATGACTTTGAGGCCCATTCTTGGAACTACTATCCTGAAAAATGATAATTATAAAAAGGTAACTGAATTTACTCTCTAAAGCATTCGTTTATCCATTCATTTAGTCAATAAACTTTCAAGGACATGATGCCAAGTTCTACAGTGGTGCAGAGTATGTAAAGATGAAAAGTTATAGTCCCTTAATTCAGTGGCTAGCCATGCAAGTCAATCATTACAACAGTAGCAACAAATAATGCCAGATGTTTCTGAGCACTTACCATAGTCCAGGCACTGTGCCAAGTGCCTTCTCTGTAGTTTGTAATCTTTCCCATAGCCAATGAGGTAGATATTATTAATAATACCATTTTACAGATGAGTAAACTTAGCCCTGAGAAGTGAAAAAGTAGAAGCAGTGACAGACTTTATTTTCTTGGGCTCCAAAATCACTGTGGATGGTGACTGCAGCCATGAAATTAAAAGATTCTTGCCACTTGGAAGAAAAGCTATGACAAACCTAGACAGGTATTAAAAAGAGACATCACTTTGCTGGCAAAGGTCCATCTAGTCTAAGTTATAGTTTTTCCAGTAGTCAGGTATGGATGTGAGAGTTGGTCCATTAAAAACACTAAGCATCAAAGAACTGATGCTTTTGAACTCTGGTGTTGGAGAAGACTCTTGAGAGTCCCTTGGACTGCAAGGAGATCCAACCAATCAATCCTAAAGGAAATCAACCCTGAATATTCATTGGAAGGACTGATGCTAAAGCTATAGTTCCAATTCTTTGGCCACCTTTTGCAAAGAGCCACCTCACTGGGAAAGACTCCAATGCTGGGGAAAATTTAAGGCAAAAGAAGGAGGCAGCAGAGGATGAGATGGTAAGGTATCATGATATGACTTTGAGCAAACTCCAGTACATAGTGTGGGACAGAAGAGCCTCACATGCTCCAGTCCATGGGGTCACAAAGAGTCAGATATGACTTAGCAACTTAACAACAACAACAAACTGAGGCTCCCATTATTTTAGTGACTTTTCCAGTTAAATATGAAGCTGAGAGCCAACCTCAGGCAGTCTGACCCCATAACACATTCTTTTAGCTCTGTAACTCATACTTCATATGCACTAGTCATAGCATATGGAGAAAGTTTGGTGGTTGCCCAAGGGAAGAGGCTGTATGATATCCATGAAGGAATTAGGTAAGCATCACAGGGGAGAGAGGATCTAGGCTGAGACCTAATGGACTTGTAATACTTGTTCAGGCTCAATAGCTTGCAAAGAGCATCCCAAGTGAATGCATCAGGGAATGCATGCAGCAAGCACAAAGCAGGGAGAGAAGCCTGGTACATTCTATGATGGAGAGCTAGATCCCAGGAGCTTGGGCACTGAGCAAAGACTGGGGAGAATGGAAGGCAAGGCCAGTGAGGAAGGCAGGATCTGAATACCATGCCTTATTATATAAGGCATCTATGAGCAGCAAGTGGCGATGGTGCTGGAGCAGCGAGCGGCCGAGAGGAGACACCCCATGTCCAAGGTAAGAGAAACCCCAGGAAGATGGTAGGCGCTAAGAGAGGGGATCAGAGGGCAGACAGACTGAAACCACAATCACAGAAAACTAACCAATCTAATCACATGGACCACAGCCTTGTCTAACTCAATGAAACTAAGCCATGCCGTATTGGGCCACCCAAGACAGACGGGTGGTCCTTGGCTAAGAGGAGACTCTGCCTTGGGCCCGCCGGTGTAATAAACTGCACTCCACTATCTGCATTGTCCTTCTGAGTGAGTCTGTTTCCTGGAAAGCGTGGCTATAACATTTGGTGCATTGGCCGGGAAACTCTTCACTTTGAGGAGACAGGTCTCATTTGAGGCCACCCCGAGGCTTTGTGGCTTGAATCTCCTAGAGGGGGGAAGGCGCCTCGCCCCTCTGGAAGAATTCAGCCTTTCGAAGCCCGGTTTCTTCACTTTGGCAGGTAGTGGACGGCAGCAGGGGAACTGAGCGCTCAGGTGAGGAGGAGCCCACCCAACAGGGTGGAAGAGGGGGCCTGATCACCCCCCTGGGAGGGACCAGAAGGAGTGGGGACCCACAGAAGCCTGGAATAGGCAGGTGGCAATTGCTTGGTACACAGGTCAACGAGCGTGCTAGGGTTTAGGAAGGAAATTTGTGAAGGACATTTAGGAGGTGTGTCCACGCCGTCTCAGGGAAAATTATTACCAAGCGATCGCCAGGGGATTTTTAGGATAAGAAACTGGTCCTAGTATGCTTGTATTCTGCCCTCCCCCAGGAGGTGTCCCGTCTGCTGTGAAATTCTTGACCCCCCCCCGGAATTGTTAGGCTAGAAGGAGGGGGAAACAGAAGTGAGTATGAATTGGCTTTTCCGGAGATGGCCTGGGACATGAGATATTTAACCCATCTGTGTTTTCATCCGCACCTGATCAAGCCCACCAAGGCAGAATGGACTTTAAGGGAGAAACAGTCTCGGACCATGTGATGTTCTGGTTCAGCTGTGCTGACCAGCGGGTGAAGACACACCAATCCCCCTTCTCCCTCTGGGATATGGCAGGTAAGGCTCTTCTCACCCCAATTAGGAAGGAGGCAGAATGGCAATTTAAGTGTTACTGAGTGGAAATATCAGAAGTACATAGGGTACTGAGAACTTCGTAGACAGAACGAAAAGGAAATGTAGAAGAAGGTCCGAGAAGGTAAGCAAGATGGGGTGAAGTGAATCTAAGGCAACTGTATTGGAGTGAAAATTTTAAAGAAGGGATTAGGAGGAGACTATGGGGTGAAGATGAAGCCTAACTGCCTCCACATACTCTGTGAGGTCGAATGGCCCCCTACGGGAGCAGGATGGCCACCAGAGAACACCGTGAACTTAAAAATAGTGGAAGCAATCTATACAGTAGTCACAGGAGAGCCAGGACACTTGGATCAATATCCATCTATTGACTCATGGCTAGTGTTAGCTTGAGACCCTCCTACTTGGACAAGGTTCTGTATCCAGAAGGGAAAGGGAAAAATATTAATGGCACAAAAATTGACTGATGATAAAAAAGGAAATTCTACAGGATTTGGACAGGGATGACCTGACCCCTCCCTCTTGCTGGATAATGACACGCCTGCCTCCCAGTGCTTCACCAGGACCGGAGGCCGCCTTAATGCCCGATCCAGGGCCAGGTGAAGTTTCTGCAACAGCCACTGCTCCTCCGCCAGCTTTCCCGGAGTTCGTAGAGCCGCCGTTTGGGCAGGCTCCGATCCCGGTGACAGAAGCCTCTGGCCAACACTTCCAGGATCCGGCTCTACCTGAACCGCCCAAGCTATACCCGCCTCTCCCGGTGAGTACTGACAAGAGGGGGAGGGAGACGTTGGAATTAAGCAGAGACCGCGCTCTGCCAGAGAGCTGGAGGGAACGAAAGAGAACAGACAAGAGACTTATAGTGCAAGCTGCTGCTCTGGGAAAGTCTATCTCGGGCCCTCTGGAAAACCTCATCTGCCCCAGGGACAGGACAGTCCTTCAGCCGGTCCCAAGGGAGGCCCTGGGCTCGTTACAGCCAAACCAGTGTGCCTGGCGCCGAGCTTTTGGCCACTGGAAGAATGAATGCCCTAAGGCAAGGAAGGAAGAGGAAGCTCCCGCAGTTGTGGGGCTTGCTGACCTGGAAATTAACTAGGGCTGCCAGGGCTCAGAGATATCAGGTCCCTGAGAGCCCATGGTAACCGTAAAAGTGGGGGACCAAAACATTTACTTCATGGTGGATACAGGAGCAGAACTGTCGATAGTAACAAAACCTGTGGCACCACTGTCCAAAAAGACTACCGCGGTAAATGGGGTATCCAGAGAAGAGATGATTAAATCGTTTTGCCAGCCCAGAAAATGTCAGATGGGGGGGGGGGGGCCACCAAGTGATTCATAAATTCCTCTACATTCCTGAGTGCCCAGTACCCCTGTTGGGAGGAGACTTGCTCTCCAAACTAGGAGCACAGGTGACTTTCTCCCCTGAGGAGAGGTCCACCTTCTGGATGGACTCTATGACTTATTTGCCCTCTCTCTCAATACCACCCCAAGATGAGTGGAGGTTGCATGAGCCTCTGAAGGCAGAACCGGGTGGGCCGGAAGAGCATGAGAGAGAGCTAACTCAATTGTTCCCTGAGGTCTGGGTGGAAGACAACCCCCCTCCCCCCAGGCTGGCTGAACATCACGCCCCAGTGATAATGAAACTCAAACCAGGTACCATCCCGGTTAGAGGGTGCCGATACCTGCTATGGATGGAACCTGAACCGGCATATTGCCCTACATCAATAGATTGAAACAAGCAGGCATTCTAGTAGAGTGCCAGTCGGCTTGGAATACGCCAATCCTGCCAGTCAACAGGGAAGGAGGACAGGACTGTTGGCCTGTACAAGATCTCAGGCTAGTCAACCAGGCTACTGTGACTTTACATCCCACTGTTCCAAACCCCTATACCTTACTTAGCCTCCTCCCACCGAGGACTAAAGTTTACACTTGCCTAGATCTCAAGGATGCCTTCTGCATACGCCTCGCCCCAGCGTCACAGCCCATCTTTGCCTTTGAATGGGAAGATCCAGTGGGGAGCACCAAACAACAGCTCATCTGGACTCCCCCACAAGGGTTTAAAAACTTCCCAGCCATCTTTGGGGAAGCCCTGGCTTCTGATCTGGACTCATTCCATCCAGAAGAGTATGGATGTCAGCTCCTACAATAGGGGGATGACCTGCTGCTGGCTGCCTGAGACCAAGGAAAAATGCTGGAAAGGGACAAATGCACTGCTCCAGCTGTTGATGGAAGCAGGTTACCGGGTGTCGAAGAAGAAGGCACAGATCTACAAAGAGGAGGTAAGGTATCTGGGGTTTGTTTTAAAGAAGGACTCAAGGTTCCAGACCCTAATTTGGTCCTATATACTGATGACACTCGCCTGATAAAACAGGGACAACAGCTCTCGGGTATTCCAAAGTGGAAGGGGCCATCAAGACTAAAAAGAGAGGGTGGGAATTGCCAAGTGGCAAATTATTGGTACCAGAGGAGCTGGCACACACTCTGGTAAGCCAGACACACCAAGCGACCCACCTAGGCCATGCTGCCTACTCACAGGTTAATGCTGCCTCTTGGATATTCAGACAAAAACCTCTGGGTATTCAACTGAAAGGCACGCTGCCCCTTGAACACCTGGGAGTGGACTTCACTGAAATGAAACCTCACCGACACTACCGTTACCTGCTGGTCATGGTATGTGCGTTCTTGAGATGGGTAAAAGCTTTTCCTACCTGGACTGAAAGAGAATCAGAAGTATCCCGGTGCCTGATTAGGGAAATGTTTCCTAGATTTAGATTTCCTACCAGCATTGGATCAGGCAATGGCCCGGCTTTTGTAGCTGATTTAGTATAACAAGTAAGCAAAACTTTAAACTGCACACTGCATATAGGCCCAGAGTTCTGAGATGGTGGAATAAACCAACTGGACACTTAAAGGGACTCTCCAAGTGGATCAGAGAGACTGACTGCTCCTGAGTGGACTTGCTTCCAATGGCTCTGCTCAGACTCAGGATGACCCCACAGTCCTAAGGCTATTCTCCACACGAAATTGTGTATGGGAGGCCTCCTCCCATAATAAAACAGGTGTCAACAAATTTGCCTCAGGTAAGGGGGGATAGGATTTCACAGCAGATGGAACTGGGTAAGGTAATAAATCGGGTAACTAAGTTTGTACAAGAAAGGGTGCCGTTCCCCCTTGGGGAACAGATTCATGAGTTTACACTTGGTGACCAAGTATGGGTCAAAGATTAGAAACATGATTTGCTAGCCCTTTGGTGAAAGGGCCCTTATGTTATTCTAACTACCCCTACTGCAGTTAAAGTTGCAGGTATTGTCCCTTGATCCATCACACCAGAGCGAAGAAGGCATACCACGCTGACCCAGAGGACGCCAAGTGGACCACCCAGAAGGACCCCACCGACCCACGGGGAACCAAGATCATTCTGAAGAGGAAGAAGAGAACGAGATTCCGGACGAGCCCTCTACAGGATGGAGCTGGGTAAACGACTCCTGCTGCTCGGCCTCACCAATGCAATTCTGAACTTGGGTATGTGGGGCTATGCCCCTGTCAGTAATAGACAGACTCCCCTGGTGGGTATCTTCACTCCATTATGGGGACTTTAACAACAGAAAGGAACTTTCCTCTCTCTCACCAACCATAACCTTTCTTTGCCCTCTGGTGTTAGAAGAAGCCATCAATGGGCCAGGGACATAGGGTTACATTTAACATGAACACCAGCCTTATGGAGATAACAAAGGTTTGTACCTCATATATGAGAATTAATGAGGAAAAGGGCTCCCTTACAAAAGGGGGACAGGCCTCCCGGTGCCTTGAGCAATACTACCAGGTCTGGGATGAATATTTCTGGATGACTCCTGAGAAAGGACAGTTGATTGCCCCTGCTACTATTTGCTGGGAACAAAAAGAACAGAAAGTTGGATTTGGAGACCATCCCCTAGACCCAAAAGAATTATTTGTGCCCTGAACAAAGTAAACAAATCTTGGAAGTTACCTATCACCCCAATCAGTGGCCTGGTTCCAACTGGAAATATAATCCTGGAATCCACTGGGTAGCCCCCAGTGGGACCCAGTGGCTCTGTGGGCTTAACTTATGACCATGGTTACCAGTTGGCTGGGTGCGGCGTTGCACATTAGGATTTGCTTTCGCCCATGGCAGAATTAAGCCTAGCCTACACCAGCCTCCAGTAAACCTGCCTTATCTGCATGCAAGATGGACACGATCTGTGTTCCAATGGTATGACTATCTTGCTGCCTTGTTTATACCCTCTGTAGGGACAACGGATATCATGGTTAAGGTAGAAGCCTTAACTAATTTCATTAAACAGGCCCTCTTAGACAGTACTAAAGCCATTCAAGCTTTGAACAAAGAACAGATTCAGATGATGAAAGCAGTAATTCAAAATAGGATGGCATTAGACATACTCACAGCAGCCCAAGGAGGGACTTTGGCGAATGGTGTGTACATCCCTGACCTGTCTGAAGATGTATCTGCTGCCTTGGAGGATATGCAAAATCAAGTGAAAGCCATGTCCAATGAACTGTTGTTATAGTAATCTTGATCATACTGCTTTGTGGGCCCGGCTTCCTACAATGCCTTGTGAATTTTGTAACCCAGAGGTTGATAGCATTCTCTCATGTGGGTGGCAGGAGGGCTAAGGTACAATATATCTCAATAAATGATGCTCATTATGGAAACTAAGAGCATCAAGAGGGGGGAATGAAGAAGGAATTCATAGGGCCTGGACTCCATCTCAGGCCTGTCTGTGCTGATCGTGTGCGGCCACCTCTCCAGTGGACTCTGAACTCTGTGCTTAGCGCCTGTGGGAATGACAATGGAAGGATAAGACCCCCCTCTGGGCAGGGCAATCTTGAAGAAGAGAAAACAGACAGTAATCACCCCTGCCTCCGGACACTATCTATCAGAATGTAAGCACAGGCTTATCAGTTATTAACTATCGGAATGTAACTGCGGGCTTATTGATTATTGACTATTTGAACACATAACACGTGAATGATGGGGTTATTGTGGTTGTATTTACCCTTCCTTTGTTTATGTAAGTCTCAAGGGAATTGGGGTAGTGGGTTTGGACACATGGGGTATAAAAGATTTTCACAAATGCTGGTCGGGGTCCTTGGCTAAGAGGAGACTCTGCCTTGGGCCCGCCGGTGTAATAAACTGCACTCCACTATCAAAAAAAAAAAAAGACAGACGGGTCATGGTGGAGAGTTCTGACAAAATGTGGTTCACTGGAGAAGGGAATGACAAACCACTTCAGTATTCTTGCCTTGAGAATCCCATGAACAGTATGAAAAGGCAAAAAGATAGGACACTGAAAGATGAGCTGCCCAGGTTGGTAGGTGTCCAGTATGCTACTGCAGATCAGTGGAGAAATAACTCCAGAAAGAATGAAGGGATGGAGCCAAAGCAAAAATAACACCCTGTTGTGGATGTGACTGGTGATAGAAGCAAGGTCCAATGCTGTAAAGAGCAGTATTGCATAGGAACCTGGAATGTTAGGTCCATGAATTGGAAGTGGTCAAACAGGAGATGGCAAGAGTGAACATTGACAGTTTAGGAATCAGTGAACTAAAATGGACTGGAATGGGTGAATTTAACTCAAATGACCATTATATCTACTACTGTGGGCAAGAATCCCTTAGAAGAAATGGAGTAGCCATCATTGTCAGCAAAAGAGTCTGAAATGCAGTACTTGGATGCAATCTCAAAAAAGACAGAATGATCTCTGTTCGTTTCCAAGGCAAACCATTCAATATCACGGTAATCCAAGTCTACGTCCTGACTATAATGCTGAAGAAGCTGAAGGTGAATGGTTCTATGAAGACCTACAAGATCGTTTAGAACTAACACCCAAAAAAGATGTCCTTTTCATTATAGGGGACTTGAATGCAAAAGTAGGAAGAAAATAAAACACCCAGAGTAACAGGCAAATTAGGCCTTGGAGTACATAATGAAGTAGGGCAAAGGCTAATAGAGTTCTGCCAAGAGAACGCACTGGTCATAGCAAACACCCTCTTCCAAGAACACAAGAGAAGACTCTACACATGTACATCACCAGATGACCAACACTGAAATCAGATTGATTATATTCTTTGCAGCCAAAGATGGAGAAGTTTTATACAGTCAGCAAAAACAAGATTGGGAGCTGACTGTGGCTCAGGTCATGAACTCCTTATTGCCAAATTCAGACTTAAATTGAAGAGAGTGGGGAAAACCACTAGACCATTCAGGTATGACCTAAATCAAATCCCTTATGACTATACAGTAGAAGTGAGAAATAGATTTAAGGGACTAGATCTGATAGACAGAGTGCCTGATGAACTATGGACGGAGGTTCATGACATTATACAGGAGACAGGGATTAAAATCATCCCCCAGAAAAAGAAATGCAAAAAGGCAAAATGGCTGTCTGAGGAGGCCTTACAAATGGCTGTGAAAAGAAGAGAAGTGAAAAGCAAAGGAGAAAAGGAAAGATATTCCCATTTGAATGCAGAGTTCCAAAGAATAGCAAGGACAGATAAGAAAGCCTTCCTCAAAACCAGATCTGAAAGAGACACATGTACCCCAATGTTCATCGCAGCACTGTTTATAATAGCCAGAACATGGAAGCAACCTAGATGCCCATCAGCAGACGAATGGATAAGGAAGCTGTGGTACATATACACCATGGAATATTACTCAGCCATTAAAAAGAATTCATTTGAATCAGTTCTAATGAGATGGATGAAACTGGAGCCCATTATACAGAGTGAAGTAAGCCATAAAGATAAAGACCAATACAGCATACTAATGCATATATATGGAATTTAGAAAGATGGTAATTATAACCCTATATGCAAAACAGAAAAAGAGACACAGATGTACAGAACAGACTTTTGGACTCTGTGGGAGAAGGCAAGGGTGGGATGTTTTGAGAGAATAGCATTGAAACATGTATATTATCAAGGGTGAAACAGATCACCAGCCCAGGTTGGATGCATGAGACAAGTGCTTGGGCCTGGTGCACTGGGAAGACCCAGAGCAATGGGGTGGGGAGGGAGGTGAGAGGGGGGATCGGGATGGGGAATACATGTAAATCCATGGCTGATTCACGTCAATGTATGGCAAAACCCAGTACAATATTGTAAAGTAATTAGCCTCCAACTAATAAAAATAAATGGAAAAAAAAAAAGAAAACCTTCCTCAGTGATCAGTGCAAAGAAATAGAGG